>NC_040232.1:35190738-36440738 GCF_001444195.1 Xiphophorus couchianus | reverse complement strand
AAAATTTGAATATAATATCAGATCCAAAGACCACAGAAATGTGGGCTTAAGAAAACAGTATGTTCTTTACCTGCTTATAGGTTATTTTCAAAAGGTACTTTTAATCTGACAAACAAGCCTTATTGGAACACATATTCTAAATGCCTGAAAATGATTCTATTTTACTTACTATGAAATTAACTTTTTCAGTTATTAAAATAAGCTTTCCAAAAGCACGTATATATTTGATGTGACGTACACGGAGTACCCGACCTGTAGCGCTGATCTTAATGACGGGGGATTGTTTAGTTGAAGAATTCACCTTCAGCAGAAATAAATATATGGCTCCTTATTCCATTTTCCACATGGAAAAGTTGTGATTTCTAGAAGTAGTTCTAATCTGTTTGAACATAAATATGATAAAGTTTTAGTCCCATCAATTTGAAATAGAGACAAAAAAGGTTTATTCAACATCTTTATTATGAAGTACCTTTTTAAGAAATGTACAAGTGAAACCAGCACAGGGACATCTTGGCATTGGAAAAAAAAACAAAAAAAAACAGAAACACCATGGACAATGTGGTGCAGGTCTGACAACACGTATGAAATGATAATGTACATATTTACAGCACAGGGTTGATCTGAACAGAAGGGAGAAAGAGCAACACTGTGGCTTTTGAAAAAAATAAAATAAAAATTAACACGCACCGGGAGTGACTTATGACTAAATTTTATATTAAAATTATAGACTGGTTAAGAATACGTAATAAAAGGCACTGAGCTTCACAATCCCCAATGCTGCAGATGAAGGCGTTCTTTTTTTTAAAAATCATTTTATTTAAAAAAAAAAATAAAAATTTCATGACTGTCCATCGCTAAAGTTAAAACAAGATGTCAGAGGGCCAGAGCAGTCTGCACAAAAACAATAAAAATAGATTTAAATTCAATCAAAAACATTCTTTATAAACAACATGCTCAGTGATTACGTTTTTTTTTCTTCTTATAAACAAATACATATTCAAAATTTTTCATCTGAAGGCATAAGGGGTTTTAAGGACAAGTTTCCAGATTTTCAACCCGGGTACGACGACGTTCGACAAGCCGACAGAACCCGCGTTTCTGACGGGAACATTCAATTATCTACCAGCATGAGGGGGGCGGGGGGGAAAGCGCGACACGTCCGCAGCAGCATGAGATCAATACTGGAGACAGACATGATATGATCACTTGGGAGGAGTCCTTACAGGAAATGGGCTAAAGAGAAAACTTTTTTAAAAATATACATTCAGCTCAGATACCTGGTGTTTCAGTGAACCAGCTTGTACAAAAACAGGTTGTGGCACTGATGGAAGCTGCTAGAAGGACAGGGGGATTTAAAATGTGTTCGTTCCATTTCCTCAGAAATAACTAGACGACAAAATTTTATGCCAATCGTGTCTGTGAAATAAACATGAACCAAAACCTACAGGAGGCTAACTGAGATAAGGATAATAGCAAACAGCAGGTCTGATTTAAAAAAAAAATAAAAAATTAACATTTTCCCTTTTAACTTGCATCTAAGAAGCTCAAAATTGTTCCAGACCCAGATTAAAGTTGATCTTATTTTATTTTTTATTTCTCTAAGCTGATCCATTTTTAGATGAGTGTGTCACTGACTATTTTAGTTATAGATCCAATGAGATCAAAAATGAGTAAAATAACTACTCTTAAAAAAAAAAAAAGGTGCAAACCCAGCTTAATTAATCCTGAATAAATATCCGGCTAACAGCGGTCCTGCGTTTTTATTCTGTCCTGTAAACTAACAGCTGCTTTGGCTTCGGGTGTGCTCTTTCAGATTGGAGACTTGTACATTCTGTCATCTAACGCGCAGAAAGACAAAATGGCAGACTTGTAAATTATAAAAACTGCAGATTGCAAACGAGATGAACCGAAACACACACACACACGCACGCAAAAAGAAATGGACCAGATTTCAGCTCAACTGCGTCTGAAATTCAACCTGATCTTTTATATTATTATTTTCAGTAACAGAACGCACCATTTCAAAGTGCTACCAATGTCTTAGCAACACTCACTGCAAAAAAACCCCACTAAATCTTTCACAGTATTTTTGGTCTAGTTTATAGCACAAGTTCTTTACTACACTTGAATAAAGATAAAACTAACAACGTTTCAGCAAGACATAGGAGCTTGTTTTAAGTAAATTATTCTTTGAAATTAATAAAAGGTTACTGGGTCCACTGGCGGATTGTTTCACGTCTTCCCCATGTCATACGTGAAAAAATAATCTGCCAGGTCTGCTTCATCGATATTGTACAAAGATATTTGTACTAAAAACTAGACCAAAAATACTTGGTAAAATTATGATTTTTTTTTTGCGGTGTTCTTTAAGGAGGAAGTTGCTACAGAGTGAGAAAGGCTCACAGTTAACCATCTTTATTGTGGTTAAAAGTTTGAGAGAAAGAGAAAGTTTGTGCTATTCCAGTGCGAATCCAACTTGTGAATGTTGAAGTTTTATGTTTCTAGTGTTTTCTTGTCTTAAATTAGATGAAACAAAACTAAATTGGCACTCAGAAGGTTTTGATTGGTTGGTAGTTTCATTAAACTGGAGGCTGGGTTAGTTTTTTTTCTAGCTAGTTTTAGCTTCTTGGTGCGAAAAAGTTACATTTAACGTTGAGCCAGTTTATTGATGTTTGCTGCAATGGCAGCCCAAAGTACTGGTGATGAGCACCGTTTATTATTTAAACCAGTTTGGTAGGAACCCCTCCTCTGTCTTAGGTAAAGGGGCCAGTGGTCAGCAACATTCATATCTGTCAGCCATTTCTGCCCTCAGCCTCGCTAAATAGAATTTATCGACAAAAGAAAGAAGCCCATCACCTAGGAAAAACTGCTAAAGCTAGCATTTCTTTTTTATTTCCTTTAAAAAATTGCTCACCCACTTCCTTAATATTTTGGACAAAATTATGGATGATTTAAAGGGCCACAAGTGGCTGCAGAACCCCAGACCTCTGGTGTAAACGATAAATACTCTTGTTGTATTCTTTAATGAAGAAAAAAAATATCTTGAAATCTCTCCTGTGATTGTTTTTGTTTGCTTTAAATTGTAAAGACTCTTTTTTTGTGTCTATTTCCTCACACCCACACACACACACAGTGTGACATCACCTCCACTCCTAACAGAACTGATTAGTGACTGCTCATGGCTAGAAGGAAAGAAAAATATATATATTGCCTGCTGGTAATTAAACTTTGTAAATAGAAATCAGAGTTGGCTGAAATGAAATCAACTTTGGCAAAGAGGATTTCAAAAAAGTAAAAAAAAAAAAAAAAAACTAAACTAAACAGGTCGAAATGGATATTATTATTATATTTAAAATGAATTGTCAAGATGGGCATTTTTTTAGATTGGCAAATCTACTGGAGCAACATTCCCTTCAGCTCGTTACGGTAAAAATGATTCTTAGACACGCATGTCGGCTTGTAGGACACATGTTCTTTGGCAGAGATCACATACAAGACGGATAAAGGCGCAGATGTGATTGAGAATTGTTTTTTTTTCGTTGAAAAGCATAACGGTACCGACGAGGCAGGCACCCGGGATAAACCTACCGCTGAGGATTTCAACAAAGCAGAGAACATTAAAAAAAGGGCAATTTCTACATTAGCTTAATCTGAAGTCCTGTAAACACAGCGATGTGTACCCACCCCACATGTTTCCTCAGCTTCCGCTGCAACACACACGAGACTACCAACTGGGGCAGATGTGGAAAACTTGCAGAGGTGTTTTAGAAAAGTGGGAATTTTGAAAAACATTATAGTGGAGGAGGAAAAAAAAGCTAGGTTCAGAAAAAAAAAGTAGAAAAAAAAAAACATTTAAGAGCAGACGAATCCTATCGAGACGACGGAAACGAGGGGCACTTTTATGATTTAGTGACGAGAAACTCCATCGCTGCTTCGACGTGATTTTCAAAACATACACAATAATACTATATAAAGTGAGATATGACAAAACAAAAATGCAGTAAATAAGTAATAGTACCTGCCTTTGTTCATATACAAATCAAATGAAATGATAACAAGTAGCTAGAATACTTGTCCAATCAAACAAAATATGTAGCTTTGGTAAACAAGTTAGGAGAACTGTCGTGTGAACGGTAGGATGTGAGCGATCAGTGTGGGACGCGTTGGGCCGCGCGGCGGTGAGTACGTCTCTCTGTTCTGAGGCTACCAAGGCAAAAAAACAAAACAAACAAAAAAAACAAATACAAACGAGAAGCTAGATGAAAACGTTCAGATTTTTTGTTTCTGTCCTCTCCCCCACCGGTCCCCAGGTGACGAGGAACGAAGACGGCGAGCTGCCGTCCTGAGCACCGACTGAAGCGTTTCCGTGGTAATGTAGCAGCATTGTAATGGTCTGCAGAGGACACGCGCTCCTCCTTTAGAGCAGAAGTGGAAGACAACTTTCATCCTCTTTTTTTTTTCCTTCCAGAAGTTCCCTCACCCCTTTTCCATCAACTTTATTTTTTTTTATATATAGCTCTCCTTGTTGATCTGTAAAGAACAGAACAGAGGGAAAATATTTTGCTCTGTTCTCCATTCCAGCATTATCTGACCCAATTTTTTTTTTCCTTTGTTTCTGATCCAGGCAGGTATTTGTTTATCCGTGAGTTCCCATCTTTCATCAGTCGTTCTACGCAGCGTTTTTCTACCCTTCTGAGACGTCGCTCGTCCATCTTTCTACTTGCCAGCGTTCCGATTTCTTGCAGGTGTCGCGTCTCCTCGTTTCGATAATCATCTGTTCCGTTTCCCGTTCCCAGAATTTCAGTCGACCTTCTCCACCTTCCCGACAATCTTCTCCTCAAAGATGGGCAGGATGGCGTCGTCGTCGCGGACCTCCTCGAACACAACTCCACAGTCGAACTCGTCGCTCACCTTTTTGAAGTAGAACCTGAAGATCAGAGGAGAGTCCGTTGTTCTCAACATATAGCAACAAAATGCCACCCTATTGCAAGGCTGAAACGTTTTCAATCGCAAACATCGTTAAATTTTATTTGGAATTTCTTATGAAAAACCAACACAAGGTAGCACAAAACTTTGACCAGTGTCAGTGTTTGTCATATTTTTCTTTTTTTTTTTGAATGCAAGCCAAAAAGTTCCGCTTTGGTCTGTATTGCCTCATTTCCTCTGAGTAGTCCAACACAAGGAAATACAGTTGCCGTCTCCACTGCGGACTTCGCTAGCTACGGTAGGAAAATATAACGAGGTAGCACAGATCAAACCATTATTCTCTGGAGCGAGTTAGTACGGAAAATACCGTATATCCCTCACCTGTATTGTGTGTTTTTTGTTCTTTACAATCCAGTACGTTCACCTCAAATCTGTGTTTGTGCCAACATTAAAATTCCATAAAGTTGTATTATGTAGAAACAAGTCAATTTCTGGGAGAAATGTGCAAAACTGGGTTTTTATTTAGGAATATCAGCATAAAAAGTGTTGAATAAAAACACACCCCACACATCTGAGACAGGTGAAGAACAATTTGAAAACTACCATATCCGGGGTTTCCCCCAGTGTATTATAAGCCTGGCGGGCCACCAGGCTAAGCATTGTTCGCTAGTAGTTTATAAAAAAAAAAAATTTAATAAATGAACAAAGTAATAAAGCTTCAGACGTATGAATACTTCTGAAGTGGAGTGTGTACGCTGTGTGTTCTCACCTGTAGTGGCCCTTTTTGGTAAGCAGCTCTTTAAACTGGCCCAGAGTCACCACGCGGCCCTTCACTGATGTCCGGTATGGGATGGGCTCTCCACAGAAGTAGTACGCCACGGTCATGTTCTCACACACCTGCCGCTTCCCAGACTTGTGTCTAACAGAAAGAGTGGGGGACGATCCCTGTCAAACGCATGAAATGACGGAAAACCTGAAGTTAAAGCAAAAAGACGAGCCGTACTTCTGCTTCGCCTGCAGTAGAGCAGCCCTCCTCCGCTCCTCCTCCAGCCTCCGCCTCGCCTCCTCCAGCTGCGTGAGCGGGTTGGGGGCGGGGTTGGGTGGCATGGCCGGGTCCTGGATGAACGGGTGCGAAGGCTGGACCTGAGTGGACGACGAGCCGGGGATCGCCGTGGACACCGAGGAGGAGTTGTTGCGCAGCTGGGCGGAGACCCACGGGTGCACGGCTCCAGGTCGCTCCACGGAGGTCGGGCGCGGCGACTCGGTGCTGGTTCCTGTTCTCCTGGAGCTGCTGGTGCTGCCGCTGATGCATGAGGGAGAGGACGGAGAAACGGGTTCACATCTTGCAGGGAGGTGAAGAGAGCTGAGTGAGATGGTAACTGGGTGCGTACGGTTTATCCCACAGTAAAATTTAAGAACGTCTCAAGGATTTTCAAGGTTTTTAAGGTTAAGGTTTTTTTAAAATCTTTTCCAGCACCACAATTGAGATAAAAATAAGAAAAATGAACTAAAAAAAAAAGAAAGACCATTTTAGTTCACTACCTTATGACATCATTTAGTACTGCTATTAGTAATGTTTTGTGATTGTATCATCTACAGCAGGGACAACTTAATGTAAAAAAAATAAAGTGACAAAACACTAGTTTAACAGAAAACCCTCCAATTTCAATAATGTTGTTTAACATCTATAATATAAAACTAACCCTAATTACACAGATTATTAGTCATTGAGTCATTAGAAATAATAAATATTCATTACATTAAAACAATCCAAACAAACAGTTTTGTGGTAAATTACCTTCCTCTCCAAATTAAATGTTTAGACACAATTTACAAAGACAGACCCAAAAATATCTCTAAAAATGTTTTTGTTAAGTTTTGTAGCATTTAGTGAATAGAAATACTTTTGGATATTCTAACTGACCTAAAGAATTAGAAGTTTGGTCTGATTCAACTTCAGACAGTGAGGAAAAAAGTATTTATTAGGTGCATAAAAATATCTGGTTTCAAGACTTTTAATCAAACAATAGATTGCACTTTATTACAAAACTGTGCAGTTTGAACACCAAGCGCTTTCAAGGACTTTAGATAGAAAAAAAAGCACTTTTCAAAACTTTAAATACAATTTTAAACATCTGTACGAACCTTCTAATATAACTCAAGCACTACAGAAGGATGAATGTAAGGTCTTACCACACAGCAATAGAACATTAAAACTGACATGAAATAATCTATAGTAAATGCAAGGTTTTCCTCACCCATGAGAACTCTTCCTTTGCCTGTCTCCGTCCATCATCCATTGCAAAATCTTCTGGTTCCTCTCCAGATCCTCCACCTGAGTACCCGGATAGCCCTGGGTTTCCAGGCCACGCCCACTCTCGTCACCTTTGCTCGACGTTTCCGTCTTCTTAAAGCCCCGCCGTGACATTGTGCTGCCTTTGCTACTGCAAAAACGTAATAAGCCATTTAGAGGTCAACTGAACAAATAAAAGACAGCATTTTACTAGCAAGCAGACGCGCATGCATACCCGTAGCCCATGCCCTCGAGGGTGCTGGCTCCAGCTCCGTCTGCGTAGTTTCTCCGGCCCGCGTACTGGTTGGCTTGGTCTCCGTTCAACAGCAGGTTGGGCGGAGGCCGACCTCCCGTCTCCTCTTGTCCGTCTCTTCCTTTGTGGTGGTAAACCTGCTTATGGTGGTAAATGCCTGGAAATAAATCAGGGAACGGTTCAATTATGTGCTTTTAGCCACAACACAAGGCTCTTCCTCAAATGGATTTGATAACTAGGGAAAAAGAAACTAAATTAAGTAACAATTTAAAACCAGAAAAATTCTGAAGAAATTTAATAGGGGCCTGCCAAGGGTGCATGTCAGTCAGAACCCAGCGTTCTGATTCTGAACTAAAATATAGTCAATAGTGGGTGCTGCATCAGGCTAAAATGGATTTAGTGTATTCACTATGCAAACAGTGTATATTCTAAAATTAGCTAAAATGCTAAGGTTAGCTTAAATGTTGTCAGTAGCATTTGGGGTATCACTAGTGTATAGACTTACATTGACTTACAACATTCAGTATGCTAAATGTAGCTAACTGCCAAATGTAGTTTATGCATAAAAAATTAGCCAAGATGCTTATTTTAACTGTAAAGCTAATGTTAGCTTGAGGGCTATTGCTAGCATACAGGGGAACAAGCATGTAAACACTACTTGGCAGTATGTGGGTTATCATTAGCATATCAATTAACAGTGACTTACTCCACTCAGTATGCAAATATTAGTGTGTGAGCTAAAATTAGACAAAATGCTAAGGTTAGCTTAAATGCTGTCAGTAGCAAGTGGGGTATCACTAGCATGTTGCAATGCACTGGAGTATCCAATGAATTGGATATAAATGTTCATTTTAAACTATAAACGCCTGAAATGAATACATAATCAAAGGAGACACAGAAGAGCAAGACTTCCTACAGAACAAAATGGATGAAGTGTTGGAGCCCTGAGTGGTTTACCTTTAGCCCCCACGGTTGGCAGACTCTGCCCCCCTCCTCTGTGTGAGGGGTAGTGAGGCGGCCCAATTCCTCCGTCAGGTGAGCGTGACGTTTTGGGCGGAGTATGCCGCCCTCCGCCGCCTAAGCTGCTGTTGGTTGCCCCCGGCGACTGGCAGCCCGGCGTCTTCATCACCCGCTGCACATGTTCGTCCAAAATGGATTCGGGGTCGTCTTCGTGAGGGTCCTCCATGGCGACCAGGCCGCCGTACGTGGTGGCTGCTCCCGTGTTCGCAGTGGTCTCTGAATAACGGGCCCCGTACAGAGGTGGAAACGACGAGGGGAGGGGAAGTGGTATGCTGTGAGAAGACATGGAGGTCGTCATGGAGACGTCGGCGTCGTCGCCCTCTTCTTCCTGTTGGGAATGGAGAGCAGAACTCAATATCTGGTCCTATGTGTGTGAATGAATAGAAATGCACAACTTGACAAATCCTGACGTCTCCATGTGTCTTTATGCTTAAGATCGATACTTAAAGTTTCAGATTCCCTGTCGAAAATTTGTTTTATGTTTGTATTGTAGTTTCTCAACTATACCTCAAAACAGAATTTGGTTCGCTTTGCTCTCAAATGATCATTTTTATACTTTATTCACTCAAGCAAAATGCAGAGATATCATGTTAATTTATTATTAAAGTAACAACTTAACTTCATCCAAATTCTGTCCTGGATTTGAACAAAATCATTCAGAAGAAAAACCACAAAAACACATAAAAGGTCAAAAGATTCCAGATTTTTTTAATGTCTCTTTGTCATCACGCTCCTTGGTTCCTTTGTTGTATTTTGCTGGTGTCAGGCGTCTTTTATTCACCACCTGACACCAGCACTTTACCTTTTTTGCTTGCTGCAGAATTTTCTAAGCGAAACTGGGCTATCAGTAAAACTAGATGCAGATGTGAAATGGTTGCTATGGAAATTCAGACCCAAATTTCGTGTCAAAAAAGAACATGCTATTGTCCTTCTTGACAGGTGGAGATATTGAAAGTTGGAACAATTTCTTTATATACGGAATACAGTAGATGAATTACCCAACACTAACACACATGATGAAACCTAGAGGAGAAGCTCCAAGGTAAAACTCGTTTCTGGTAATTCTTGCAACTTCCCTAATGCAAGACCCAATACATGCTTTCTCTAACGTAGACCTCGTCAGCCTTTACAATCCGAACACTCACCAGTCGTACTCTCTTCAGCCTTTCTTCAAGCCTTTCCTGGGCCTCTCGTTCTTTGAGAACAGCCTCCAGCCTGTTGATGAGCTCTGCTGCAAACATCTCCGGCTTTACGTGGATGTCCTTTGGTATGCGACACGTGCGCTTCGAGAAAAACATACACACACAGATCACATTTTAAAAATTACATTCTGCTACCCGCGTAAGAATGTTAACAACGTGGAAAAAAACAACAACATACCAGATGTTTTTTTTCCCAGATCATCTAGATGACCATGTCCTTTCTAGAGGACATCATCTAGAAAGTTTATGAAAATTTCAACTGGTAAATTTAAGGGAGGTTTTTGGGTATATATAGTGATGTATACTCCCTTTCTGAGTTCTTGGACAAATAAAAATGGACTTTTATTTGTGTCCAACAACTTTACATCAGAGTTGACAAAAAACAAAATAAATCATATATGGAGTACCTCAAGGTTCCACCTTGGGGTCCTTCCTATTTAATATCTACATGCTGCCATTTGCTCAGCGTTATTACAAATAATAAGATTAGTTACCATAGTTACACAGCCGACACATGGCTCTACATTACATTGACACCAGCTGACATTAACTCCCTAAATCTCAGAGAAAATACTTTAGAAAACGTTTGTTTATAATTAAATGCATGGTTTAGAACCAAAATTCATTAAAAGACCAGATGTTGTTGTTGTATCAACCTTCCAGATCACTCAGGTCTCTTCTGATTCAAGCAGAATCAGTCAGAAATTGAGAATTTGAAGTTTTTGTGTTCTTTTAATTAATAACAAGCTTCAAGAAAACTCCAAAAATGCTGAAACACCGACTTCCTTGAATTCAAAACTTTTGGTATTAAAAGGTTGGTTAATTAGAAAATGTGTCTTTCTTATAAGCAAGGGAAATGTGTTACTGCCTACCACAGCCAGTAGACAGGAACATGTGGGGGAGGGGCAGCACTGCATTACTCTCTGATCGATACAGCCAAACAAAACTTGGTCAATGCATCACATTTAAGTGACATAAAATAATAAGAATGGTAGAAAAAAATACTTTCATCAGCTTTGAAATAATAACTGTATGCACCTGGATACATACAGTATATCTGACCTGTATCTTCTCAGGATAAAGAAAATCCACAGAATTTACTCCTGAAGAAGATTTAGGTGTCTAATTTGCCACATATATTTATATTTCTAGCTAACAGACAAACAAAGACACTCACAGGTATATGAGGTAGGGGCACACGGCCATTGGCTTTGGCACTTTCATGCATCTCTTTCCGATGCTGCTTTCGATATCTGTATGGAGGAATACCATCTCTGGAAATAGGTACAAAAAACAGGAAAATATTAAAAACACAAACTTTACTCTCCTGAGCAAATGGGTCTTAATGCCTTTAAATGGATAAAAGGTGTGGATTAAATGCTTACACACTGCTGTCGGTCAAGGACATTGTATCTGCGTCGCTTGACATGCTCTGCTGCTCACTGTCGTTGGCGCTGGTTACTGGGGCCCGGGCATAGCCCATGTTTGCGTAGTATGGGTTTACTGGCTCTCTCCAAGGTCTGAGGGATGACGGGAACAAAAATTAGGATGTTGACATTAATGCAGCACTTTTATACAGATTAGAGATGAAGAATTGTTACTTTTATTTTTTTAAATGTGAAAAAATATGCTAAATATATGAGCAGAACCACATGGAGGGTGATTGACAGCAATGAGACCCGCCTCCCGGCTCTGATTGGTTGTTTCTAGTTAGCACTGGGATAAGGCAGATGAGCTCGATTTCTTTTTTTCACACATTTGTCTCATACAGTACTGCTCACCGTTATTGGCACCCCTTCATGTTTTGTATAGCTAAGTGAATATCTTCAGAAATAAATGGAAATGTTCAAAACTTATATCAGCAGTATCTTTCAATTTGAGGTCCAAAGTAATTTAACAAAGAATTACCATTTCAACATAAATATTTTAATTCCAAAGGACAAAACAGAGAACCAGCATGTGCACTAATATTGACACCCCTCCTTAATATTTGGTTGCACAGCCTTTGGCAGCAATGACGGCCTCCAAACGTTTCTTGTATTCATCTACTGTATAAGCTTCTTGCACTTCTCGGGTGGGATTTTCTCCCACACTTCTTTTGCAATATGCTCAAGCTCTTGTACATTTGCAGGGTTCCTTTCTCCAATGGCAGATTTCAGCACCCTCCAAAGATTTTCAATTGGATTGAGATCAGGACTCATTGCTGGCCATTTTAAAACAGTCCATTTTTTCCCTTTCAACCATGCCTGCATGCTTTTGGAGGTGTGCTTTGGGTCATTGTCTTGCTGGAAGACCCAGGATCTTCGCCTCAAACCAAGTTTTCTTACGCTGGGCAAGACATTTCGCTCTAGAATTGCTTGATAATCTTCTGATTTCATGATGCCTGTGATACAGTCAAGGCCTCCAGTACCAGATGGCGCAAAGCAGCACCACAGCATTAAGGATCCTCCACCATGCTTGACTGGTGTTCTTTTCTTTAAAGGCTTCATTGCGCCGTCTGTAAACATACTGTTTGTGTGAATTACCGAAAAGCTCCACTTTTGTTTCATCTGTCCATAAAATGTTGTCCCAGAAGGCTTGAGGTTTGTCCAGGTTCTCTTTTGAGAAGATCAACCGTTCTTTTTTATGTCTTTTCTTTAGCAATGAGGTCTTCCTGGGCCTCCGCCCATAAAGCCCCACTTTGTTTAGTGTGCGCCGTATGGTACTTGTTGAAACAATCACACCAGACTGCTCCAGGTTGGTCTTTAGATGTTTGATGTGGTGTTTTTTCCACCGTTCGTACCAACCGTCGAAGATTTCTGTCATCAATTTTTCTCTTCCCCCCACGTCCAGGAAGGTTCTTGACCACTCCACGCCTGGAAAACTTCTTAATAACATTACGCACCGTTGAAGCAGGGATACCGAAGTCTTTGGAGATGGCTTTATACCCTTTGGAGGTCTTGTGCTTACAAATAATAGCATTTCTGGTATCCTCAGACAGCTCTTTTGTCTTTACCATTGTCACATGTGAAGATGGACTAACAGGTGACTTTTAAAGTACCAACATGATCATTCATTGGTTAATTCATGTCTCATGTGTAGAGGCAGTTCATCACAAGTGATCTTTATTTGTGATTTGCAACAGGTGAGCCGAATTGGGTTTTCATACTGATTTGCAGCAAAGGCTGCCAATACCATTGACATGGTAAACATTATGTTTTTCTTTGTTTTCCTCATAATGTTTATCTTTTTAAATGTTTTTTATCATTTGCTGTTTTGCTTCGAGCACAAGCTATCAGCAGTAAAATGTTGTTTCACTTGATGAATTTCTTCGAGGAAATATTCCATTATATGTACTTAAACTTCATGGGTGCCAATAATGGTGAGCAGGACTGTACCATACCATCGCGATATTGTGATGGTTTCAACAAATGTAAAAGAAAAATATATATATATTTATAAAAGTTACATACTGCAGCTTTAAAATACACATTATATTAGTCTGACATTTGTTTCATTTGTTCACACTTCTTTAAGGGTTCAGTTTGACTTATTAAATGGATTATGTGAAGTTACATAATAAGTATTTTCTTTAAGCTAAAGCAAAACAACTGAAACCTTTCTATATGTCCCTCAGCTTTGCATGAATAACAAAAAGGATTATGGCATCAAACTTTAATCTACTGCTATTATACTCCTGCTAATTAGATCATAGCAGCACACACCTGTACTCCCTGCTGTCCTGCCTCCGCCTGTTGGGTGAGGCTCTCTGCGGTGCCGTCTGCATCAGCAGGCTTTGGGTCAGCCTACTCACTGGTGTGTCTCCGCAATCTTCTTCATCTTTCTCTTCCTCTCGAACTCCACCTCTAAAATATAAAGGAGACACATTCAAACAGCCAAACTTTCCCCAACTAGTAAAGTGTATGTGTGTAAATTTCAGTTTCAACTACAGTGCGAAATACAGATGAATCGGTACTTCTTGAAACATTATATCCACAAAGTTCAATATTGGGATTTTTTTTAAGGTTATTTGTGTTGCATGAAAACACAACGCTTCCGCTAACTGCTACGCTATTGATGCATGTGTGCTGTGCTATGCTAAGTGGGTTTTTTTGTTGTTGTTTTTTTCCCCGTTTTTTTATCCGAAGAGTTTTTGCGGCGCTAGTGGCTCGTATTTTTAGCGACAGTAGGCAGACAGGAAAGAGGGTGAGGAGACGGGGGAGGACATGCAGCAAAGGTCACCGGGACCGGGAGTCGAACCCGCAACGTCCGCGTCGACCAAGGCCTCCAAACGTGGGGCGTGCTAACCCCCTGCGCCACCACAGCACCTAAGTGTTATTTTTAGCCAAAAAATGGAAACTCATCCATAGTTGCCAACAGGCATTGTTTATGTCCATTTTCAAAATGTCACCAAAATGTTTACATAAATGTGTGATAATCTGTCAAGTTACAGATGCAGAGGGCGATTTATTTTGGCTAACGTTACATGTGCCAACTAATCATAGTGGCTACATTGCATTAAGTAACAGTCGGTAAGTTGTGTGGAAAACAAACTGCAGCACTTACAGCAGGTGTGTCAAATGAAGATAAAAGCACAGTAACAGATTGAAGGCACAAATGTATTTATTTGTTATATATGTTTCTGTCTTTACTTAAATGAGATACTATTGGTGAATATTTCAAGTTTTAAAGTATTCATAGTAGTTAGTAAGATATAATCCCTCTGTCACACAGCAGAGTTGAAACTGAAATGGAGGTATGGACCGTTTGTTTTTCTGGATGGAGCCTAGGGCTGGACAATAAATCAATAACATATATTGCAATATACATGTGATCAATATCAATAGATAATACATCTGATAGAATGTTCAATCATTTCACTAAACTCCGATCCAGAACAAAACAGCATTCTGGGAGATGTAGGCAGAAAAAGGCTTAGCTGCTCAACCTCTCACGAGGAGCTAAGCTGGGTTGGTGGCATCAACTAACTCCCTCTTTGGTTACCTAGCAACAACCTGTTGAGCACCTTGCGCACCAATAATTTCAGGTTTTGCCTGAACTGCTTGAAAATAAAAAACAAAAGCGTGGAGAGAAATGAAACAGGAAATGTCACGTCACCAGTTTGGAAGTTTTTCAGATATTTAAAACAAAAAACTAATCAATAATTATGAATTTCGACTGATATGAAATGCTTGTATCAAACACTTGCTTTATTTAGCAAAGTTAAATAAATTAGATAAGAGCTCATATGGGAGCAGTAAAAGTCTCTGGATGTACGATGTTCTACTTATTACAAAAGCTTGATTATAAAAAAATGTATACTTTGTATTGTCCTTAATATTTTCCATTGTGAGAACTTTATGTCTGTAATAATTTTACCCCGATTGCAAAGTAAAAAAAGTCTCCATCTGCATCAACGACCATTACTGGACGGGTCAAATTTCTAAAGTAGTGCCTTGGCATGGTGGGGGAGATACATAAATGTGAACGCCACATTATTCAGAAACAGCAGGAGATTTTACAGTTCGTGCATCGTTTTGGAATATGCACTTTCAAAGAACCTGACGACAAAAGCCAAATGCTGAAGCTTTGAAAGGTGATGAACAGTTTGTCTCACCTCCACTCCACATCCTCAGCTAGAGTCGGCAGATAGCCGGGCGGCGGCTTGGCCAGGCCCGATGAGGGACTCTGATCGCTGGGATTGGGCTTGGGGCTCTCTCCTCCCGTCCGGGTGTACTCCAGGTAAAGGTCAGATTTAAGGAACAGAGGGTAGGTGTTCTCCTCCATCATGGCCTGGATCTCTGTCTGAGCCTGGAACAGAAGGTTGTTGTTTGTTTTTTTTTTAATTCAAGATCATGACTGATATTGTACTGTTTAAAATCAGTCCAGTCTTTCAAAGTTGCTTATACGAATCACGATCCAGCTGTCTAAACACAAACAAAACTTGAATTTGTTCACAATTGTGTCTGTGATTAGGGAAAACAAAACAATGTTTCAGGATGTTTATGTAATAAAAAGATTTATAATACAAATCAAAAGTCGTGACTCATCTCACATTTTGGTATATTTTACTGTAGAAATACGAGTTTTCTCTAAGTGACTTTAAAGGTTTTGATTATTAATCATCTCATCTTTCTTGTATATTGGCTTATTTTTATTAATTTTCAGTTCAGTACCCAATTACTGAGATCCCAGAGAAAGGATAAGTCAGTGTGGTCACACAGAACGGAAAATTAAATGAAATTGTTACGCAGTCTGTTTCTAGCAGAGTGTCACGACAACGTCCTTCTGATGGTTTTCAAAATAACTTGTTAGTCTGCCCATGGAGCTAAAATAAAAATAAAAAAAACTTGTCATATAATAAATAGCTACAGAACGATTAATCTCTCTGTACTGTTTTGTCTTTGCTTGTTTTGTTTTTTTGTTATTATTATTTTAGTACAAGTCTTACACAATGAATTTGCATTAATCATCATTAATTGATTATTGTCCACTAATTTAGTAATAGATTAATTGATAACTGGGGAACACAGACTAAAACATTTATTACGTTTGTATTTAATAAAAAGGAATTGAATTATTTGTTTACTTGCATTTTGTAGGAATTTTTTATAATGTATAAAATAAGCTTTAGTAATAAAAAAAAACATCTGCAGGTGTGCCAATTGTTTTTACTACTCGATTAGTGAAAACGGGAAAACAACGGTGAAGTAAAACTCACATAGTTTTTAGGAATGAGGCTGGATGACATTTTAGTCAACAACAATAATCATAATATTGTATAATGTTTAATCAATACAGAGGAAAAATAGTCTAAATATTCCACAGTCTGAAATCCGAGTTCTCCCACTGTTTGTTCAATGGCTCGTTGTTTTTACAAACATGATTTCCAAAGGCTTCATTCAAACTAATCCCTCGGCTGTAATGGTGTGTACAAAATTGTCAAGACAAGAATAGAACGTTTGACAAGCGAGTCATAACGAAAGCTTCACAGAGTCCTGCTTTGCTTTCATCTGAAAGCAATCTCCCTATAAAAGGTTGCATCATTGATGACAAGCAAGCCGTTGCTATTTTACACACATATGTAGTAAAAGAAAGAAAGCTGAAGTACATTTGATTTTTGCTCGTTTTAGTGTCTTAAAGGGCAGGCATTGTATATTTTCCAGGCACATAGTGTCATTTTATAACACAGATATGTAACTATGTTACGTTCAGTTTTTATAAAATTCTGTCAAATATGACTTCAAAGAAATTTTACTTTGTAATACAATCCCTTGAAATTGGGCCTCTGTCTCTTTAAGTAGCTCCTGCTCTGTCTGACACTCCGCCTTCAGGTCAGACTCACCTCCTGAAGGCGGAGTGTCTCCTCTATTAACATGGCTCCTCTATTAACCCTTTAATGTTTTTACCAGCGTTGCAGAAAGAAGTAGCTCCTACAATGAGCTTACCATATGCACAGTTCTACCAGGTGTTTGCTAATTGCTGCTGGCTAGTCTGAAGGAGCTGAGTGAGGGAGTTGCAGAGGAGGGGCGCTGTGTGAGGTGGAAGCTTGGAAACTGCAGCTCAGAGGAGCTTTGTCTTTGGAGGCGGAGCTAGGTCCACCAAGGTGTTTTGCACATGGAAACTAAAGGGTTTCTCAAACATGCATGAAAGAATCAAGGCAACACTCCACGTATGTTTTTGATTATGGAACAACATTATAACATGATGTAAAGATCAGAAGAATTGATTTTACATAATACTGGCCCTTTAAAAACAAAACATGTGCAACACCTAATAATGGCAAGAAACAACTTGGTGTACCACTAAGGCAGTTTTTGGATTATTTACTAAAATCAAACTACAGAGACCCAGTCTGTCTGTGAAACCTAATGAGACAGAAAAGCAGACATTTTTTTGGTGCTGAAAGTCCCGGCCTTGTACACAGCTGTACAGGTAAGCAACACGGTTGGTAATTCAAGCACAACTCCAACACTTTAACTTGTGACCAAAACAATCCAGAGATAAGATCATATCTAACAGAGGCCGACATCAAACCAGAGTCCCTACAGGTGATTTCCATCCTTTGTAGATAGGCTGAGCTTGACTGGAATGATACTAAGGTTATGAAGAGGGATGAAAACTTTGTGCGGAAATGTTTGATTATCTGAATTAGCTGTGAAGCCGCTAACAGTAACTTCATCCGTTATGTGTGCAAATCGTGTGTTTGCAAAACCTTCGGTTTCCCACTGAAACACAGATTTGTGTTTTCTGACAAATCCGTGTGACAGAAAACACAGATTTGGTTGAACAGGAACAATACAAGACATTAATGTATTTCTATTTTGTGAATGCAAGCACTAAAGATTATATATTTAGTACAACACTTGCTAGCATACTGAGATGTGCTAATACTTAGTTTACACCTGCATGTCTTTTTTTATGTGGGGTATGCATATTGGATTAGTCTAAAATAGTTTCTTTATAGTAAATCTGTCAACTAATTTTACAATTAATCTAAAATTAAAGAAAAAATTAATACTGCTTTATTCTGGATTTTTTAAAAATCCAGAATAAAGGTTTTTATTGGATGCCTAAACCTAAAATAAGGTTAAATTAAAGCAGAAGAAATGTATGTACACTATAAAATGTCAACACATATCATAAAAACTCTTATAACTCTAAGCTAACGTGTTCAGCATGTTGTACATAAAAAAATATGGTCAGATTGAAGTTAAAGCAAAGACAAATTCACCAATCATACATGGGTCCAGATTCTCATTTGTTCAGAATGAAATGTAGCACAGAAATCTGACTGGCTTCATAAAGTAAATTCAGTAGTAATTTCGAACAAATTGCAATTTTTTGTCCCTCCTCATGCACTGCACTTTTGTCAAAGCGATAAAATTTGCACAGCGTGGTCTTCCAAAATTTCTAAACAGTTGCACACCCCACCTAATTAGTCACTGAACCAGACACTTTATCCTCGAGTTTGTTTAGAAAGTGCAGAACAAAGCTGACCAATGAGAGGAGGGAAACTGTACTGACACACACACACACAGGACCCCAGAAGCCTGAAGCGAGGGGGACCCTCCCCTAGAGATACATCGATCCGATATTAATATCTATGTCGGTTCAGATATTGGAAAAAAAATCTAGATGGAGTATCAGTGACAATGTGCCAAATCCAGAAGGGCAGATCTATTCAGTTTAACTCTATGTTTTGTGCTGTGAGCGAAGTCGTGCTTTATCATTTATTTTACATTATATTTAGAATTCCTATATGCACTTTCTGAACAATTTGAAACAAAGTTTGTTGCAGTTTTTTTTACCTATTGCTTTTGACAGTTTCTTTATTATTCATTTCTCAGTGGCTGTTTTACTTCAGTCTTTGCACTTTGTTCAGTGCAAAGACTGAACAAATTAAAGTTGTTGCTTGTGATACTCCAGACATGTTTTTATTTAGGGAATAACATTGTAAGATGATGTAAAGCTCAAAAAAGTTGATTTCACATTACACCATCCCTTTAATTTTCTATAATAATACCCACAATGCATGCAGCGTTTTAATCACCTGTTCAAACATGGCAGGGTCTAGATGTGGCTTTCCCACGCAGTCTCTGATGAAGCTCTTCGTGGCCGCTTTGATCGTCCTGGAGACGATGCCGCTCCCGTCCACTATGTACTTCCTGTAGATGACCTTGGCCAACTTGGCCCTCTTGTCCTGGCTGGTCTGCCGGAAGCCCGAGCACGCGAACCAGAAGTCGACCAGGTCTTCGCACCCTTCCTGACACAGGAAGCTCCGGAACAGGTTGGTGCCATCCTGGTCGTCCAGGAGCGAGTGAAGCGACTCGGCCCACTTCAGGTACGGCGGAGTCGGAGACGCCGAGCCCTCCGGCTCGTAGCCCAGGTCCAGGTCGGGCCGGCGGGGGGTTGCGGACGACGAGGAGGAGGGCGCGTGACTCAACGGGTCTCCCATTTTAGAAGAGGGATATCCCTGGGTTTGGGACAGGCTGCCTGGACGGCTGTTGCCTGACTGGACCGGCGGGTCCAGATCAGTGCCCTCCTCGCCGGGAACAGGAGGCCGGGGGGCATCTTCGGTGAAGTGCGCGGGGCCGTTCAGAGAAGCCACGACGCCTCCGCCGCCCCTGTACCCGACCCCATGTAAATCTCTGACAACGCTCATGTATCTGGTTGCAGAAGAAGGAGGTCAGACCTTCCTCTGTAGCAGTGAGTTTGCTGGAAAACAATTCACCCTGGGAAGGAAAACGGAGACAACTTTAGCAGAATGACTCGGCACAACAAACGCAAACTTGTAAAAATATAGGAATGACTAACTGATCTATCACAGCCCACATGAGTCAGACCGCCTGCGTTAGAGACGTTACTAACAGAGATCACACAGCTGCTGGATTTATTATTTTACAACCTGGCAGGGCCATTGTAGAAAAGACTTTTTATTAGCTAGAGCAGGTTGGATTCATTTCCAATCCCCAAAATGAGACAAAAGACACAGATTTTCATTCGCAGTCTACTTTTTCTTTTTCCCCCCCTTCTTTCCATCTACAAAATAAAAACTTTCAAATCTGATGGAAACATACTTTACTATCCTGAAAGTGTGTAAGATTAATCTGAAAAGCGACAAAATAGTCTGTAACTTTCAAAGTACACCAACTCAAGCTCCTTTTGACCCCAGTAAAATTTGGTTGTCATGTAAAAAGAAAACATGGCTTCTCTGCCAGGTTTATATCGCTTTTAAAAACATGTAACACACTCAATAAATTTGATCCAAAAGCAGTATCGTGCCAGTTTCCAAACAGCAAATAGTGACAAATAGTCTGATTTGAGTCTAACCTGTAAACTGATTGATGTTAATACACAAAACTCTTAGGTTTTAAATATAGATGCACCGATCAGGCTTTTACCGGCCTACACCGATTTCTGGTTTTATCTGTACGTAGTAAGCTATCTCCAAACATAACATATGACTTACATAACGTAATGTATAAAATATATGATGGCATCTCTGGTTGCACTGCATGCCAAGAGACAGCCGAAAGCTAAATGTTTCCCAGCAATAACGAAAACAACTTATGTAATGATGCCAATTTTATTTTACTATTTAATAAAGGGTCACCACTTTGCTTTTATTTTAAAGTAAACTGCAGAACATAAAACACAATTTTGAATTTTGAACCCACAGGTCTTGCTCGTCAGTATAAAAGTGCTTCGGCTGCTGTTTGTGATCCACTTGATTTGTGATTTCGAAACTGACACTGCATCATCCCCTTAAAAGCAACCTTTTTTATGTGCCATAGTGGTTTTGAGAATTTTCGATGCTATAATGCAGGTTGAGCATATTCAGAACATAACCAACCTGTTCTTTTTTTTTTACCATCATGCTAATGATGAAGTCAAATGTCTTTTTGTTTCATATTACATTCCACAGACTATTACATTCTACCTTGACTTAATGAAATGACTACTGCAAGCTAATTATTTGACAAAAACTGACTTGAACATTTCAGCTGTCCTATTTCATCTACACATATGAACTTTGACAGAATTTATAAGTTATTTTATTGCTCTTCAAACGAGAGGGTACAATTTGCCATACAACTGAAACCATTTCTAGTGGCGGACAATTCTTTTCAAAATCTTACCGGACCTAGATATAGAGCAGAAAAAAACTAACACTCAAAATGAGACTGAATGCAAAACAGCAGCCAAAGTACTAAACTTTTGCTCGGCTAATTCGTCCCATAAGCTAGCCAGCAACTATAAGTTCTGCGACTTGAAAGCAAAGCTCCCCAGGGACCAAATACAACCGAGAACAGTGTATGCAAATTTCAAAGCAGAGGTTTACTGCTAAGTTCTTGCTGTGTGTTTACCATTAAACTCGCCGAGCAGCGCTAAGAGCCGGCGTAGCTCACTCTTCGGAAAGTTAAACGTCATTTCTCAAACAATCAACCAGTGTTAAGAAGCTAAGACAGCTAGTTAGCCTCGTAGCAATGCCACCAGCGATGCCAGAGCTTTGAAGTGAGAATCTCATTCATGTTGGCCTGCAAAAGACGGTTGGGGGATGGGTACAGCAACAAACTCCACAGCCACACAAGACGGGCCTGCATGCAACAACACTTTCAACACAGGCGTAATTTATACGCTTAAGAGAAAACTCCTGCGAAAGCAACACCAACTTTCCTAATGAATACGGCCGACATAAACCGGCTGATGGAACAGCAAAAGAAACAAGAAAGCGGCAGCACACTTTCCACTCCAGCAGCTGCAGCAGCAGCGGCGGCGGCAGCAGCAGCAGCTAGCTTCGCTTCTTAGCTAGTTTGTTAGCTTCCGAAGCTAGGTGCGTTCACGTCCCGTGTTTTCCCCCTAAAAGTGTCCGTCTTACCGTCTCTGAAAGCCCGTTCCCCGTGGTCCGCTGCATTGGGGATACTGGCGTGAACACGGTGCTCCAAAACGCGGCATATGGATCGATTTCAGTTAGTAAAGAATTAACAAAAATATCCCGTCGCCTTGCCCTCAACTCCCCATGGTGGTTAGTTTCAGAGCAATAATACAGAGAGGGACGGAGGACGTGCGAGCACGCCAACTGTGAAGTACGTTCACAGGGACTGCAGGAAGCCGAGCGATGTCAAGAACTGAACCTACAAACACTAGCAACTCTTTTATTATGATTTTTAAAGTAAAAGTAATGACTTAAAACTGAGTTTTGTAACTGTAAAACATACATACAGAGCAAGAAATTCCCTTCTTTATTGTGCTAATGTAACTCAATTGCACAGATATGTCTATCCCTTACGGCATATAAGGGATATTTGCTATACAGCATATATATCCCGTAAAATGTGCATTAAAAAAATCTAAATAAAATTAAAAAGTAAATATATTTTATTGTAATTGTACTTTTTTTACACTTTCATTCAGAAATATTATGCTATAGCAACCATCGGCTTACATAATCTTGTAAAAAAAAAAAAACAACACTTCTGACTGGATAATTTTTAAGCAGGCAATTGTTGACGCTCTCCACAGGTAAACCTTAAGAATCCATTGACTTAAAAAAGCTATGTATTTAAAGACTGCTCTACTCAAATATTTTGAAGCTGCCATATGCAACAGTTATTTTTAAAAAATTAATCTTTTACATATCTGTTAAAACTGTCACTATAGTATGAGACATATTCTGTGAAAAAAGTCAAACTTCACTGTCTTCTCCCAGTGCTAACTGCAGAAATACATTACTCAGTAAGAAAAAGCCAATCAGAACCAAGAGGAGGGTCTTAAAGCTGTCAATCAATCTTGAGTGTGCACTACTCACACCCTCCAACAGGTTCTACTGTCAATGATTCCCGACAGTAGAACCTGCCATGAATGCTTACACTAGTTAGCATAGCCACCAGCATCGCCTGACAATAAGCGGTTTCTCTGCCATTAGCACATTTAGCAGCGTGTGCACAAGCATGACTAACAACGCTAAGACCTCCTCCTGGCTCTGATTGGTTGTTTTTAACCAGGAGAGGTGAATTTCTGGAGATTGCAATAATAGCACTGCGAGGAGATGGAGGAGCTTCATTTAGTCACAGATTGTTTGTCTTGTACCAAACTGTTAGAACATAGTGACACTTTTAACAAACGTGTAAAAAATATAATTTTCCTAAAAAAGTTGCATGCTGCAACTTTAATTGAAGCTATTCCTCTCCACTGTCACCCCATGCTGGCTTAGGATGATAAATCTGTTTTTTTTACTCAATAGACAATATTTTACCAACTAGAATTGTCTGACAAAAGTCAGACAATAAAATAAAAATATGACTGTATTTTATGGTATTTGGATTCAGCTGCACTGTTTTTAAATTGCTTTTGAATATGAATCTGTCTTTACTGTCTTGACTTACATACAATTCTACTGAACATTTGTTGTTGTTTTTTTAAAAATACTTGGAGATTACATTTGTTTTGTATTGCCCATACTATAAATAAAGTGAATTTAAAAAATAAGAATAATAATAAACTAGATACATTAACCAAAATCATTTCTTATATTTAAATATGTCCAGGCAGTTCTTTGAGTAAATTAAAAGTATATTTAGCATTGGTCAAAATGGATGACTAAATACACAACATGGTAATTGTCTTTTTGTGTTTTGTTTTATAAGTGGTGTCTTTTTTTAACCAAACGTCTCTGCTCTTTTAATACAGCATAAAAACAATGATACGGTGTTTAAATAATTACAAATATTTATCTTCATTTGAGTGTGCATTAATAAAAGAATAAAAATGTAACGAGAAAATAAAACTCAGTCAGACTTTGTAATATTGTATCATAAGAAGCAGCATTAAACAAATTACTCAGTGTGAGAATTCTAATATTTTCAAGATTATTAAAATTAGACCAGCTTTTTATTTAAGCCATCATTATATTGACATTTCCAATGGTTTCAGATGTAATTACAGTTATTTATTTGAAATATATCATTACATAATCACAACATGGGCAGCAGGAGCTACAACAAGGCAATTAAAATGTTATTATGCACCACTGGATATTCATATACCTGTACCACAGCTAGTTTCACCTGTTCTACAGTAAAAATCTAAAAAAAAAATTTATGTTTTATAAATATCCATATATCTTCTGTGGTGCATATCTCCAGCATTAATTGGGTCAGAGGTGGGGTACACCCCAGGCTGGTCGACATTCCATCACAGATGTTTTATAAATATAAAAGAAAGAAATAATGCAAGAATTATACAATTTGACTTAGGTAACAATGCCTCAATAAAGATTATATTTTGAGTTATAAAAATGCAAAATAAAAGTGCTGAATTTTTATCATCTGCATAAGGAAAAATGGGGCGACAAACAAATCGGCTTTGATAGTCACATAAACTCGGCATATACAGTAATGTGTAAGAAGCATGTCAATGTGAATGTATTGACATGTTTTGACTGTATGGGATGAAATATGATTCGTTTTGAGAGGGAAAATATGATATCTGCCAGATCAAATTGCAGATTTTTCTTGCTGTGCAGGAGAATGATGAAAGAGAATTACCTCAACCAAGTAAAAAAAATACATAGAAATATATAAAAATATAAAATTTTTATTAGTGCCCATCATAAAAGGGAGTAATTAAGCTGATTTTATTGATGAGATCAGTTTTATTTATTTATTTTTAAAAATTTTGCATCATAGGAATAGAGACGTGCCCAACAGCGCCCCTATCGATTTTAACTTACAATTACATCAATTAGAGAAAGTGTAAGATTTGCGACGAAAGGGACTGATAAGTTGTTGCACGAATTACCCGGATGCGACAGAAGCAAACGCCGCTGGTAAAAAAAATAATTTTAAGTCGCTGTTTGTATGAAATGAACGATAAAAAAAAATTAAAGAAGCAGAAGAGGCGCACGAGCGAGTACGCAGGTATGCTAAACATCACTCTGGCTGTAAATACGCGACATACCTGAAGCAAAACACATGAAAATGGTGACCTCACCTCTCAGCGGTGTTGTTCCTTTGAACAGGAGGGAAGTCATTTAGGAGCCAATGTCCACACAGGCGGAGACGCTGGCAGGACCGAAAGAGCACGCCGCTGCCGCTGCCGCCGCTCGAACATCCTCCCTGTCACTCTCCTCCGCCGTCAGTCATCCAGGAGCTGGTAAGTGTGTGTGTTAGAGAGAGTGGGTGTGTGTGTGTGTGTGTGTGTGTGTTAGGAGGGAATGAGGGTGAGTATGGGGGTGAGGGGGGGACAGAAAGAGATAACTCCTTACAGTTTTGGTTTCTATTTTACGTCGCTTCGGTACATTTCCACGAATTTTAACATGTGGACAAAAATGTTTAGCATTTCTCGAAACAATTGGTTCAAACTGCTAATTGATGGATGGCCTGCAAAAAAAATGTCACTTGCTCAAAATGGATAGGTAATTCCTCGCAAGCAAGTATTCATGTCAGTGTCTGTAATTAAAATGAAAAGTCTTGATACCATTTTTATGAATAAGATAGTCTAATAATGGCTTTGTCAAGTTTTTATAATAACATTTCAAATCCATTGAAAGGGTTTTCTTAAGTGAGAAAGTCATATTTCGGTGACAATACCTGACCATTTACAGTTAAGTTACACATTACTGTATTTAGTGGGGTAAAAGAACACGTTATGTTTCTCAGTTTTACTAGTAGCTGATGGTACACAGTTACTAGTAAAACTAGTTGTCCCTGTGAATGGATTCTCTCACCTGGTTTCAATCCATGGGCCTTTGACTACTTTACAAATTAACTCTCTATTTCAGGGCCCCTGAGAACCTAACTGGACATCTGTAATAAAGCTACACACAGGTGGACTGAATGGTAATCAGGCCACTCCAGAGTACCATTGGCTGTAGTGGATTATCATTAAGGGGCGTCAGTGTAAATCGGGTATACAGATCCATGCTGCACTTTTCAAAAATCGTTGGAATACCATATGTCACTTTTATGTCACTTCCCAATTATTCTTTAAAGGTGGGGTCTGTCTATTACAGAAAATACCACCAACACACATGGGAGTTTGTAGATGTAATGTGACAAAACTTGGCAAACTTCAATTGGCTGTGAATACTTTTTGAAATTCTGTAGTCGTGCATTCCTTGCAAAATCGTCCAACAACATGTAGCTTCAGAAAATAGATATAAAAAAAAAAAGAGACCAACAGATCTATTTTGAATTTAATTATTTCTTGAGGTAGTTGAGGTCTCAAATACAGAAATATCTGCAAATTTACTGATTGCCTTCCTAAGACGAGCAGTTGAAAAATACAACTAGGTTCTGATTATTCTGATCAAAACATAATGCAGTCAAAACATTAACTGCAGATATTGAATAGTTTCCTACCATGTGTGCTGTCAGAGGCCGGCGTTCCTGTGGAGAGGACGTCCGGGCCTGGTGGCTCAGGTGAGGTTCCAGCACCGGTCCTCATCTCTGACCAATCACTGTCCGAGTGTTTACCCATGACTAACGGTCTCTGGAAAATATAATAAAAAGATAATAACGATTATTGATTAGATGGACTGACCGGAGTGTACCCTGCCTCTTGCCTCCTGAACCCTGTGTGGATATGGGAGTACACTGAAAAAAGAAAACAAGTGATCCTACTTTAAAAAAAAAAAACAAGAGTTGTTACAAGTAATCAAATTAAGCTTATCCATATAAATGTATTAAGTTTATTAAGTTGCCATGTAAATAAATTAAGTATCGATTACATGTAACAAATCAACTCGAGTTTTTTGTTTTCAAGTTGGAGCTCCATTCTCTTTTTTTTCCAGTGTCCACAGGAAAAAAAATGTTTCTTCGAACAAACCTTGTAAAAATAACTCTAATTTGTTACAGCTAATTGTATTGGTCAAGCTGTAATTCTTATTTGAATAATTCTGAAATCACAATAATAGCTTGATCAAAAGTCATCAAAATAGGTCGTAACAAATTAGAGTAACTTTTTAAAAGTTGGTTCAATTAAATAATTTTTTCAGTGTATAGTCAGTAGATGGATGGATGGATGCAGCACCGATGACTTATTCGATTTGAAAATTCATGTGCAAATATCCTTTGAATTAAACTGTGGCTTTGAGGTACAAAAACCTCTGAATTAAGTAAGGGAATGCAGTATTTATTATCTAAAAATATTTCTTCTGAGTACATAAATATTAAATACAACACGTCTTGCTGTGGAACAATAATATCCACTTCACTTTCACCTGAAACATCTGCATAGCCGAGGCTTTCAGAAGGCAGTAAAGAAGTTGGCCTGTTTTCATTCGGAATTGGATGGTTGGTTGGCAGATGCTAAACCCAAACAAAAGATGCCATATTATGGATACACATTCACATTATTGTGGCTGCGTTCTCAGGCGTCAGTATGTTACATATAGCCATAAACAATATGCATCGACAGCTTCCCGTACCTACAGGCTCGTGTTGTTTTGCGGTGCCTCCCCCAGAGACAATGAGGAGAGAGGAAGGGAGACAAAGAGAGAATACTGACGAAGATGAACTTGACCTTTACAATGTCTTGGTGAGGAGGGGTTGGGGCCATGTTGCTACCTATGAATCTATAATGAACCTGCACTGTATATGTGTGGGTGTGTAAGAGAGAGCGTTGTAGAAGTCGGACTTAAAGAAAGGTCATCACACAAGGGTACACAGTACAATAATCTATCTATCTATCTATCTATAATCCATACTGTTTGTGCCACTTTTTGTTTGAGGTCTGTTTGTGTCATGACTGCTTTTAAAGCTGCAGTATGTAACTTTTATTTATATTTTTTTTAATATATGTTTTCTTATTACATATTTGCTAAAATTATTATGCTGTGACAGTATAATATAAGATGGATGATCTGTGAAAAATTTGCGCTCCTCTGCCTTCTCCCAATGCTCCTAGTACAAAGCGCAGAAATACACCACTCAGTTGGAAACAATTAATCAGAGCTAGGAGGAGGGTCTTAGCGCTGTTAGTCAAACTCGTGCTGACCTCCTCCTGTTTGCTCTGTGCTACGCTACAGCTGGTTCATCACAACATAGCCTACCAAGAATGCTAAGGCTATTTAGCAATGACAGCAGAGAAATGGTTTTTCTGGAACTGTAAGTTGTTTTTCCACCATTACCACACTGAGCAATGCACAGGAGTTTCACTGACAGCGCTAAGACCCTCCTCCTGGCTCTGATTGGTTGTGTTTGACCTGGAGCTGTGCATTTATGCAGACCACAATAGCAGCACTGGGAGGAGGTGGAAGAACTCGTTCTTTTCACAGATTATCTGTCTCATGTTGCACTCCCACAGTACAGTGATTGTTTTAACAATTATGGAAAATAATATTTGACTTTCTTTTTTTTTTTTTTTACAAAACCTACATACTGCAGCTTTAAGCAGACTTTGAGTTTCTTGGATTATGCTCAACGAGGTTAACGATACCTCGTTAACGCATCTGCTTGAAAACCTTAGTTGCTAGTCAATTATCTCATTGTAGAGTTTTTACAGTTTTACGCAATCAGCAATCATTGCAAAACAGATGCTAAAAACCACAATATTTAACTATAACTAAGGGTTTCTAAAAAGTTTATTGATGTTTGTATTACAAAAAGTGTATTCTGGGTAACATTTTGGACTTTTAGGTGTACTGTTAGCAGCTTTCCTGACTAGTAATTTTTCACCAAACCTATTACATATTGTTATTGTGTAAATTGTTCAAATGTGTCAGGATGCGTGGAGAAATTTTATAAAAATAAATAAACTTGCAAAAATAGAAATCTGTTGAACAGAGTGTGGTTACAGGACATGAAAACAAGACTGGGCTTGAAACAAAAACAGAATCCAACCGGGCGTGATTGACACTGACGAGCTTAAATAATGGGAACAACATGCGAGACTAGAGAATAATCAAACAAGACACAGGTGGATCAAATCAAACAAACAGGCACATAGCACAGAATGACATGGCAGAAAACAACAAAGACAAAACCTGAAACATCATTGTCCTGCAAACAGGATAATGACAGCTATTTATATGAGCTGCTGCCATTGAAAAGGTGCACATGGTCTTCAAGTATGCAAGAGCTGCTTACCTTGGTATACCAAGATATAATACAGAAATCTTCTGGCATATAGCTTCTGTGATTTAATAAGATGCCAGAGACAGTTACTGAAATATCCTTCAGTTTTTATACTAGCTTCACTTTAGTTTACTGTCGCTCATCTGTCTGAAAAAAGAAGTACCACCCATTTACCTTGCTCACAAGAAATGCAAATTCAGCTTTTTGAAATGGTATGGAAACTAAGAGTGCCACCAATCCCCTCTTTTCGACCACTTTTAATAGATATTGACCACTGCAGAACTAGAACACTTGGCAAAGAGTTGCACTTAAAGATTATTTGACCGCGTCGTCCAAAGATGTGGCCCTTTATCAAACTCACATATTTATACTTACTCTTTTTTTTTTGCTTTTAGCATATTTGTTTTGTTGAGAAAATATTCATAGACGTCTGAAGAGAAGAGATAGTTAGCGTTACTCCCTGTTATTACTCATAATGTCTGTTATTGGTCAGATGCTACAGGTGTCATCGTTGAAGTTTTGAAAATAGAGAATAAGAAGCAATATAAAAACAATTTTTAGTAAACAGGTTATTTATTGGGGTTTTGCCTCCTTCTGCCAAGTTATACAAGAAAAATAAATTGCAGCAAACTCCTATGTGGCCTAATTCAGACATTTGGTCATTTGAATGCAAATGGAGGAATTAATCCTTATAAGTTTGTCTTATTTTAATGTGGTTTATACCATGTGTCACATAAACCTGCTGTCACAGTAACTAACTTTGCCAGACGATAAATTGTCCCAGAAGTTATTGTGCTAAACAATAATATTGTTGCTTTGAGACCATTTTCAAGTAATATAATGATGGGACAATAATGCAAGAGCACATTCTCAAAAATCAATAAACTTTCAATTCTAATGAACATTTAACAGTGCAACTGGAAGAAATTTTAAATATGCAAAATAAACAGACAACAAATAAAATGAATTATGAAGTCTTTGTAAAAAAAAAAAAAAAAAAAAACTGTCCTTCACAAAAAAGAACTAGTTTAGACCAAATCACCAGACTGAAGACTTTGGTTACCCAGTTTTTGGCAGAAAGAGAGTGCCATAAAATGCGGTTAGAGGTGGTGAGGAAGACGCTGTGAACCCAGGTTGAAATTAAGAAAATGATGATTTGATGAAAAATAAGCACAATAATCCAGGCAGCACAGATGAGCGGTAGGCTAATGGCTCAGAACTGGTAGCAACTGGGAAAAACAGCTGACGGGGGCAGACAAAACGACAGACTAGACAAGACTGTAGCGTAAACGAGAACCCAACAAGGAACACAGGTGGGATTAAATACACAGGGAGACAATCAGGGGAAACAAGGAACAGGAGAAACCAATCAAAGGGTAGACAGGACAACACGGACACTCAATTCACACAGAAATCAAAATAAACACAGAAAAAACCAAATCCTCACAGAGAGAAACAAGAAAAATGATAAATCATGCAAATGGAAATTATTGAGTTTGTTTTCATTTATCCTACAAGTAATTGATTTATTGCTTACTGCGACAGGTCTAGTGGCATATTATATATGGTATTGCAGAACTAATAAACAAGCAGTAATGGTGCTTTGCTAAGTGGTGACGGTGCAACCGGAGCGCTGAACGACTGATTGATGAGTCAGCTTCCAGTCACTCTTGAGCTGCTGCTAAAGGAGCTGTAGAAATAACTTTATACATATATATCTATAGATATAGATATAGATGTATCTATATCTGTATCTATTTATCTATATATATATATATATATATATATATATATATATAGGTGAACCAATTAGATCATTTCTTAAAATACAAAGTAATATGCTGTTTTTTTTCTTCTTCTTCTTTTTGTCAGTCTGCTGGTTTAGCTCAGGGGTCTCTTTGTTCCAGCTGCCACAGCAAATTTGGGCGTCTGTACGGAGGCCTGTCAGAAACAGGCTTATCTCTTTTGGGGCCTCTCGACACAAAGAGCCATTTAGATGCTCAGGAAGAATGAAATCTTCATTATATACCTACTGAAATGGAAGCCGATTCCTGCTATTTAATAGACATTAATTGGACACAGGTTTATTATTTGGTTAGGTGTCCACTGTACACTTAAAATAGGTGTGCAGTGGACCTTATGTGTAAAGCAGATTAGTGTAGGATCGTATCGTCTCACTCGCTTCGTCTCAATCCTATAATTTAAAGACATAACCTGGCACTTACTTCTATTTCTTGTAGTTTATCTTTCCTCAAAAATGAGCTTGTCTTAATTTCTTTTCCCTAAATACTCTAATTAAGTTAAGTCTAAGTCTAATTAAGTCCATTTATTCTCCTGTCCATCTACCCATCTGCTCGTCTTTCCTCTCCATGCCTGTAGTTAGAGTGTCAGCATATCCGCCATGGCGTCCTGCTGATGTGTATTGTGATTGGGCTGAATACTCCAGCTAACCAATATGGCCCGCACCAATACTGGATTAGCCACAGTGGATTAGCTGGGTGCCCTCCTGCTGCTTATTCAAATATTGTTTCACGTATTGTCATCATCGGGGCAAAGCTCTGGCCCAAGAGTCCGCTAGCTACCCAATATTCTCAAAGAAAAATCTTCCATGCTTTCCATTTCGTCACAAAAGCGTCTGGTTTCATCTTTTGGCCAACCTCGCTTCGGGGCCGCGGCGCTATTGCTGGAATCGTAGGAGAGTTTCGGAGACGGCATCTCTCGCCTCGGTCGGCGCAGGGGGAAAAAAAAAACAAGACGAGGAGAAAGCGATGGAAGGCAAACCCAAACCGAGGCCAAAAAACAAGCTTGAAAGCGTGCCTTGATCTTTGATACATAGTGTTATTTCTTTTTTTTTCTTCCCACTCTCTCTCCCTTTCTTCCTTTCACCCTCGCACATACACTTGGGAGTCAAGGCAATTGATGTGCTGCCTTTGATGGAAAGGAGAGGCCTATATTAACAGCAAAAAAAAAAAAAACACCATGATGAAAGGCCTGGAAAAAAAAAGAAGGGATAATGGGTAGAAAATGTGATATCAAAAAGAATGGCAACTCATGATAAATGCATGGGCCCAGAGTGAAGGCTATCAGACATTAGGGCGTTGCAGGTTGAAGCGGAGGAAAAGGCTAAGGTAGGCGGAGAGCTTACCTTGCTAGCCTGGCGGCGGTGACGGCTGATGTTGGCGTGCCGGTTCCCAGCGTCTAACACCGGCGGTCATCCGGTTTGGACAAAAAAGGGGAACAAGCTCGCCGCGTTCCTTCGGTTCTTCCCAACGGCTGGGAAGAGTGGACACCAGTGGACGCCCCACTGCAGAACAAGTAGTCGCCATCTTTGTCCCGTTGTTGTCTTGGTTATCCTCTGTTGTGTCCTCATCCCTCCCTTCCTCCTTTGATCTCGCCTCCCTCCTTTGCTCTCTGCCGCGTGACATCATCACGCAGCGGTATCGACGAACATCAAAGAACCTCTGCCCAGCACCGCCAAGCTTGTCGGCCCTGCACGTTTGAAAGAGGTGCAAATATGGAGCAGAAAGAGCGCCGTAAGTCCCCACCCCACGACTCGCATCCGCCGCTTGCCTCTGCACGAAGATGGACGGTTTATTTGGCCAATGCAAAAACCTCCACACACACCCACGCCAGCAGCCACCTCGGAGACGGGTGTATCCCCGAGGCCCCCCTGCTGTGCCAGCAGCGTTTGATGACGTGTTCAAACAGCTTTATTCATTCGCTAAGCTCCGTGCTTTTCTTCCAAATTTAATTCATCCTCCTTATCCATCTCCTCAAGCTGTTGCAGCATAGAAAATTGTATTCCAGGACAACTTTGTCGCTGAAAGACAATACGGCCCTGCCTCAAAAACCCCTCCTCGGTGACACTTTTGACTCTCATCCCCTGCTTTCTCGTGCAGCCGGTCAGCACCATTTCCAATCCTGTTAGAGCTGTGTGTCCTCTGAAGGAACCCCTCTGTCTGTCTGACATCTGCCTGAAAAGCCCATATACATGTTTCACTGTCACAGTGTCAGACCTGGGAGGCAGCTGCTATCCAACCCAATAAGATCTTCTTCCAAAAACACACAATTACCTAAAGAAGGAGAAGCTTTTGTCCAACTTTGAATATGCCAGCAACTTCTGCAAGTCTGTTACAAGCAGAGACCTGGATTTACATAACAGCTACTGTACTGACTTAAAAAGCTGGACACGACCCCAAAGTGAACTGAGGTAAAGAAAGTCTTAAGAGGTTTCCTAGTTTTCACAATTGCTTTGGCGCATTTCTCTGATCAAAATGAACATTTTCATAACTTTTAGTTCAACCTGCACAACATTTAGTCATTTGTGCACATTGGAGTTTCTCCTTCCTTCTGACAAAAGGCTAATCCTTTATGGACATGCATCAGTTGCTTCCATACTATTCTCCGCTGCTTTATCACATTATCATTTGTATATGTCATACCGGTCAAAATGAACTATACCTATGAATGCTGAATAGTCAATTACTATAAAAATAAAAGTCCCTGTTGCTTGAGACAACATTTCACGCAAACATTTTGAACCAGTTGTCAAAATCTGTCCTTTTTATCTATTCCTTCATCATTCCTGAAGACGTTGACTCTAGGTAAACTGATGAGAGTGGTGGTGCCTATCACCAATAACATAATTTGAAAACACCTTCAGAGTAAACTAATGAAAACATGACAAAGCGATTTAACAAAGACAAAACTCCTCCACAGAACCGCTCGCCCACTCTCTGCCAATCTGACCCTCAGTAGAAACATTTTCTTCTTCTGGAAATCCACACCTAATTCTCTAAAGATTAATCTGGCGTCTGCCTCAGGGATAGGCCTCCAGATACGGGTCGCGCCATCACAGCACGCCCTTTTTTTTGTTTGTTTTATCTGCTTATGCTCGTAACTACATCAAGATTTTTTAAGATTTTTTTTTTTTTTTTGCATTACATAAGTATGGAAGCCCGTTTCCACCACTCCGTTAAAAGAAAAAAGAAAAGAATTACCTCATTATAATGAGATTTTTTTCTCTCCCTTCCAGGGGGTCTTTTGTGGGCTCTAGTGCCCCTTAAATGAAAGTAGGCTGACAGGAAAGGGGGAAGACATGCGGCAAATGTTGCTGGGTCTGGGAATCGAACCCGCGCTGGCCGCATGGAGGACTCAAGACCTCCAAACGTGGGTCGCACTGTCCCCTACCACAGCACGCCCATAATGAGATATTTTGATCTGCGACAGACTGGCGACCTGTCCAGGGTGAACCCCGCCTCTCGCCCGGAACGTTAGCTGGAGACAGGCACCCAGTTTTTCTCTGAGAGGTGGGTAGACTGTGTGAGATTATCAACCATTTAGCATAGTTATCTTAGCTACAGACTACTGTTTGCCTCCATTTCACTAGAATTTAATAAATTAAAGAAAAAAATTACCAAGATATTCATGTATTGAACTTGTCCCTGCACCTTTTACCACTTAACAACAGATGAGTTACTCAGCAGCAGCTCTAACCCACATCCCTCCTGACCCGTCCTCTCCTGAGTGAAATTAAAGCTGCAGTATCTAAAAAATGTGCATTTTTTTAAATTTTCACATATTTGTTAAAACTGTCATTATGTTGTGACAGTATGGCATGAGAGATAATATGTGAAAAATCAATTTCCTCTGCTTTCTCAAAGTGCTAGAAACAACCAATCTAAAATTTCTGATGCTTCTTAGCAGAGATTTGCTCATCCTCTCTGTTCCTTCCATCTACAACGGCCCTAAAACATCATCGTAGGATCACCACTTAAAGAAGAGAAAAGTGCAAATGAAAGTTGAAATGTGGAGTCCTGGAGTTGAGGCTGTGCCTCCTGCTTCAAGCCTGCTCTCCTCCTGTTTTCCTCAGCCGTCTATTCATGTTGTCACTTTGTCTGCTGCCCTGCTGACACTCTGCCCTCATGTGGCCTCCCCTGTCTAACTAATTGTCAAGGTTCTTGTTACTATTATCCTTAAATGTGTCTCCCAACAGCAAAAAAACCTCCCAGTTATACCAGAAAAAAAACCAACCTCACCTAGGAATATCACTCTGAGCCAGAACAAGTAAACATACCCAAGTAGTTATTTACTCTCATTAGCAGGACAAATGGTTTTGTTTGCCTGCTCCAATCGAATCCAGATTTCTTTAAAAAAAAATTCTGCATGCTAATCTCATTAGCAGTCATTTACATTCAAACAGCCGTTCCACCTCAGGTAGGAAGGAAACCAATTTCTCTACATTATTGGTTCCTTGGAAAAAGAAAAGAAAAAAAAAAACTCCACTTAGTTTCCACGCAAATTACTTTCCATAATCCCAATCAACCAAATCCGTCAACTGATTGCCTCTTTTTTTTTGCCTTCTGGGAAGAGAAACAGAAGTGTTACGAGTGGGTGGGAGCACGCCTTTCCTACCTGTGGGATTGCTGTGGGGGGTAAAAGCTAATAACAGCAAGCTGACAGGCTGCAGAGGGTTGATAAGCATTTTTCATTGTTGAGCTCATTTCACATGGCTGCCTGACAAACACGCTCTTATACAATCTCTCATAGCGACAAAAGTCCTCCAAAATCCACCCATCCATCCTTCCATTGTCTGCATCCACTTATTCCTCCAAAAATATTTTCCATAACAACAAATAATATATAAATTACTGATGTGGGCATCTCTTTTTTTTCTTTCCAAAGACAGGGATGTAGAAAATGTAAGACTTCTTCATTGCGGTAAACACAATAATGTAAAAGGTCCTGACAGCATTTTTGGCAGGATGACAATGTTTTTTATCACTGCAGACAGACACATGGGTCGAACTATGTGGTCATGTTAGAGGATGCAATTTATTATCTGGCAAATAACCTGCTCAGTGGCTTCCGGTCGGCATGGATCTGCTTGGAACGTCTTAGCAAGTTTCCAAGTAATGCAAGAAACAATGCAATGGTCAACATGTCGCCACTGCCGAGTTTTACTAATGAATTCACTGTTTGCTGCAATGCACAGAGTAGCCTCTTGTGACTTGTGCAGCCATGGCATACAACAGTAATCATTAAAAAAAATGACACCTATTGATGCAGGAAATAAAAAAACAGATGTGGTGAATAACTTAAGGAATGAAATTCAAACTCAATTTTCAGTAGCAACAGATAATGGAAGAAATATTCGTATGGTAATAGAAAAGGCATTAAAAATTATAATAATAAAAAGGTTAAACTAATCTAAACTGATTCACAAGTCCATGCACACAAATCGTGCACGACAATATAGCTATAAAGCACAAATCTAATAAATAGATTAATTGCAGGTATTCTGAGCTTATTACAAAAATATTCAGGGTTTTCACAGACTGACAGGGAGCCGGCCCAAAACATATATGAGCTAAGCAGCTGCTTAGAGCCCTCACACCACCAGGGGGTACTCAAGAGCAGCAACCATATGGGTAGAAATACCCATATCTCTGGGTATTTCTGTCAATGTTAACGTTTTACCGCATGCGATTAATCTGTAAATTTCAACACATTAATATTTCACAGCGCAGGTGATCAAAACTACTTTTTTTTTGTACCAAAATTCTCTCTCTCTCCTGTGGAAGGCTATGTAGGTCACAACGGCGCGTTATGAGTGTCAGTCGGGCTCATAATGCTCATAAGCGTCAGTTTAGCAGAAGGTGAACGTTTTCTGCGACTGCAGAGAGCAACAAAGTTGAAAATGTTCAACTTTCTTGTGTTGCATTGCTGGCCCTCATGTGCGGACCTGTGTGTACGAGGTTGAAATTTCACATCACAAATTAGGCCAGTCGCTCAGCTGGAGGACGACAAGAGATTGTCATCAGCACATCGCACAAGTTCCGGTGAATGGAGAGGAACATTTCTAAATGAGCGTGTAAAACAAGATGACTTCCTTTAAACCTTCCTGGATATAAAAACCTGAGAATCTTCAGACATGTTTGGGTTGAGACAATAAAACATTTTGTTAAGCATTTTCTGAAAACATGCATAGGGACGATTTTTCATATGGGCTGTATGGGTAGTTGCCCAGGGCGGCATCAGAAATGGTAGTGGAGTAAGTTTCCCTTAGTTGCTAAAATTTGTGGGGATTTTAAAATCTGATAATTGACTTAATTTTAATTGGTTGGAGTGCAGCAGGAGGAGGGCCTTATCCAGGGCACCATTCCTGCAAGAACCACAACTGTGTGCATATTTATTTTCCAAGCTCACAAAGTTAGGCATAGTGATTAATCGTGATTAATCACAGAGCTACATTGTGATTTTTTTTTTTAAATCAATTGACAGCACTAATTTTAATGTTAATTTTTTGTGTAGTTTCAAGCTTGTTACATCTCTTTACAATAAGTGTTATATCTATGAATGGCTAAAATAAAATATATAGGATGTATCAGAAATTGTAGCTGCAACAGTGAGTATGCCATGTACTTTGCAATCAGTGAACCTTAACCTGCAGTCCTTTAAGATTTCTGAAGTTCAACAATGTGTACCTCGGTAGCTGTGTTTCCAGTAACAAAGTGTGAAAAACTGTTTCAATATTCTACTATTGTCAAACAAACACAGTTTCGCAATTACGACGTTTCCATTAAATAAGAAAACGCAATTAAAATCACACTTGAATAAGTTTGTTCACACTATAAGTAATTTTTTATTTTTTTTTTTAAAGATGAGGCACAACTACTTCCTGGCATCTTCTTTGCGCCAATGGCACCATCCGGTTGTTGATCATGTGACCAGTGTGACACGGAAAAAGTGTTTCAGTTGCAGTTTTGCCAAATAAACCCATTTTGATACGGCCAAAAAAAAAACACACACACACACACACACACACCGCATCCTAGCACCAAAACGTTTATCAAAATATCCAGTTTATTTATTTTCTTAAATAGATTTTATGAAACAAATGTATTAACTGATGACAACACTGTGTTCAGCACTGAGAGAAAGAGAGAGCGCGCGCTAGAGCTGTGAGGGGGCCGACGCCATTGTTTGGTCGAGGTGAAACAAATGAGACCCCAGAGAGCTCTACTTAGCTGCTCATAAAGGTCAGATATGGAGTCACACACCAGTGGATGCTAATCCTGACCCCTGGGACTGGATCTGTGCTCGTGCGCCCGTGGATGTGATCGTTTCACAGGATCGTGACATTTAAACCTAAACGAGCGTTCGATCGCGTGCGGCAGAGCGCCGCGCACGTGAAGAGCACCTTTGGCTTGGAGAACTGCGGGCTTTTCTGCCCATGGAGGTTTAATTAGAAACGACCCTCAGGGGAACTTTGACATCAGAGTTTCTCGTGTGGAGTTTCTCGCTGCTATATCAATATTGTGATTTCCTATTATTTTTTTCCCGCATTACTCAACATATAAACCTGCTGATTAAAATACATTTTTATTCCCCTAAAAAAATAAACACTTTCCTCTTAGCGTGTTTTTTTTTTTTTTTTTTAAAGTTGCTTTTCTGCTTTTTTTTTTAAATTTATTTGTTTTGCTCAGAGTGGTCTTGTCATTACGAGACATCGCTGTACGTTGGCCATTATATCCGCTAGACACGGCGCCTAATTGCTAATTTACTAATAATGCACACTGACGGGTTGAAATCCTTTTCCTTTTCCTTGCGCGCCTGTCAGCCGGACCCTCTGACTGAGCCACCTGAGAACCAGCAGCAATGTCATTTGTGAGTTGTAGCAGGAAAACGGCGGAGATAACGACGGGTGGGTCACCGCAACAGTTCATCCCGAGTGTAATGAGCAGAAAACATAGCGCAAATTAGTAAGTGTGAATGCAAGCAAGAGCGCACGGACCGCAGGTTCTCGTTATGAATAATTATCATCATTTGTGTTTTTGTCTGAGACCGCAGTTATGCCATGCCGCTAATAAATGAGACAGTTTCTGTACCATTTGCATATTTCATTTTGTGGATTTTAGCACGAATATATGAACAACAACAACAACAACAAAACACATTATGGGAGTTTTACTGTATCCACAGGGAGGAAAAGCTAAATCACTTCTGATGACCTTTGGAGGGAGGCTCTGCAGACTGAGACGAGAAAACTAGGATAATTCTACAGAAGAATGTTTTTTTATTTTTGCATATTTCCAACCTGAGTGGATCCAGAGATAAGACACGGGCAAGAGATGCATGACCTTTTGCAAACTCTTGTAAACAAAACAACATTTAAAAAAAAGGAGATATGCTTTTGCACCAATTCCCAACACCTCCAAGACTCCTGAGATAATTGTTTTGCTAAAATATATCAATGAAAAACATTGTTTGCCTCATAGTTATGTTATATAAGTCATCAGTTTTAGCAAAAAAAAAAAATCTGAATCATATATACAGTAACAGAGCTGCACAATATGTCAAATGGAATATTAATGTTTGCAACACTGTGACTGGAAATGCTTGGCTTGATTATTTTTATTTGCATGTAATATTAAAAGCCACAAGACATAAGAGACAAGAGTGAGAAATGACTCAAGCAAGAGTTATAAACTATAAGCATGAATGCTCTTTCCATATTCCAATAACAGCGGGTCAGAGGAAAGGTGTCTAACTGCTCAACATAACAGCCACAGAAAACGGGGAAATTGCATCGATAAGAAAGACAGATATGATTTTAGGAAAATTAAGGTTAATTGTCATATGAAACAGTGTTGCAATTTGATGATTTTTGACATTGTGCAGCCCTAAATATCCATAGAGTGCCTCCAGAAAGCATTCACACACAGACAGAGCTTCACTTTTTCTACATTTTAAGTTAAAGCCTTGTTCCAAATTGTATTCAATTAATCTCTTTCCACAAACTTCTACACATATGTACCCCATTATGACAATAACAACTTTTATGAAGGATCTTTATTTATTTTTTTACGTATTTCTCTAAACTGTCACTATGTCATGACAGTATAGTGTGAGACAGATATTCTGTGAAATAATCGGGCTCCTCTGCCTTCTCTCAGTGGTAGAAGCACTTAGTTGAAAATGTGTGTCTGCATTGTTATTTTTGTCCACTGTTGCTCACGATGTACTGGTGTGTGGGGTGTGCACCCAATGACCGCTTTTTTTTATTTTTATTATTGTCAAAAAAGACATTATCATAATCATCCTCATCTATCAATTGTCACTTCACATATAATGACTTAATCCAAACTCTTCAATTTAGACTTGAGAGGTTGTTTTTTATTGTTCTAGTACAGATTTATGATGTTCAGAAGAAATAAATAAATTGACTTTATTTTTTGCTAATTTGCCTACTTAGTTGGTTAGTTTTTAGCCTTACTAAATTCAATAGACCAGTCTTTGCAGTAGCCCACCTAGACTGTCAGCACAAAATATAGGCTTTAGAGCCAAGAGGTATTCACAGAGTATTGTTTTTAAAAGAAATGAGACGCTAAAGCCATCTTGTGGGGTAAAGCGGAATTACTGATCAAACTGGAATTTAGATACTGTGCTGTGCACATTGACAACCCTGGTGAGGATGTGGAGAAAAACCTGAGGAAGGAAGTAGAATTGTTTTTGGTTTTTTTAAACCAAAATCCCAATTCTCTTTACCCCTGCTGTCAACACTTTGCCCAGGCGGCTTGTTTGCCACTGGGAGAGCATTTTGCCTTTAGGGGACTGAGGTCGCCATGAGAGCAGGTTGATATGCTGCCAGTAAACAATGTGCTGATTTGGCCTTAGGGCTTGGGTCATTATCCAGCTGAAAGACTTGCTGACAAACTATTTTTAGTTTCACTGCTAGAGTTAAGAGTTTTATTCCACATGCCGTAGTATTTCAAAGAATTCGTGACCCTGGCAGCATGGGCGGAAAGCAGGGCCGGCCTAAGGCATAAGCAAACTAAGCAGCCGCTTAGGGCCCCAGGGCCACTAAGGAGCCCCCTCAGTGGAGCTTATTTTTTTTATGGTTTTTTTAGTAATAATTCTGTCATTATAATATCAAAAAGACACAATTTCACTATGAACTGATTTGTTTTTACAATAATATATATTTGATAATGTATGTAGAAATTATTATTTTATAGATAAAAAGAAAAGAAAATGCTCTTGGGGGCCCCCGGTGGCCGCGGTAGGTACCGCACGCTTGTTACATGAGCTGCCGTGCAGAGAGCGTCCAAACGTCCAAAGCTCCGGTCAGAAGTTAAGTAAGCAAAACAATGTCCCAGAAAAGGACTTATCCTTCGGGGAGGGAGAAAAGAAAGAGGAAGAATAGAAAAATGCAAAGATAAAGAATTTTTTTAAAATGTGTCTTGGTAATGTAATGTAATGTAATGTAAAAGATTTGTAAAGCTGCCAATAGAAAATGAGCTTGATGGCGACCTGGAATGGTTCAGTTCAACAGCCCAACATTTATGCTCGGGTCTTTGTGTTTGTGTGAAACTGAGTTTAAACTTTAAATGAGTTGATTCTCATGGTCGGCTCTGAATATTTCTGAGGTATTTTTGGCTTTAAAATGCCGTGTTTGATCACGTTTAATAACAATAATTAAAACTTCTCAATGTTTGACATCGTCTAGCAGAATGTTTTTATGTCAGGCTACATGGCTGCTACATCGATGAGCTGCTCTAAGCTCATCGATGGGGATATGCTGTTTGCTGCTGAGCAAAATCATTTTGAGGCTAAAACAAACATTATTTTTCTAAGTTACTTCTGTTAAAATCATTTGAAGGCTCAGAATCAGTCCAGTACCAATCCACATTCTCAGGGGAGAAAGACTCACCTGGTATAAATAACATTTTTAGCTATTGGAGTAATGCTTAAGAGAAATTTATTTTATCAAAAAAAAATATCATAAATATCTGTGTTGGGCTGCACTGATTGCAGTTTTCTGGCTGATCCCCAGTTACTGGTCTTTAAAAAGCCTGACCTGCCAATTTTGATTTTGGCTGGTATGAATTTCTTGTTGCTAAATGTAGCAAGAAAGTCACTGAGTTTGGAGCAACAGTGCGGTGAATATTGTTCACTGTAAACGTTCAGACCTGATCTGGTGGGTCTGTCTGTCAGTCAAACCTCTCACTGTAGAGCAGACGAGGACAGAGACTGATTTATAAACCTTTACTGACAAAGATAAGATCAGGGGATAAGATGATCTTCACATGTAAGAATCGGCCAATCATGATCTTCACATGCAAGTATCGGCCAATCATGATCCCCCAAAATGAAGGAAATCAGCACCCAGAAATCGACTGGTCGATAAATGTATCCTATATTATACTGTACATGTATATAATGTAAACAGCACTGCCAGAGATGCAATAAGTTTTTAGCAGGTGTGTGAATGACCTAGTGGACGGACTGCTGATTGCAGCCAGTCCACATTATTACCAGAACTAGACGGCCCCAAAACCAAATTTTGCGTAGGGCCCCATGGAGGCTTGTGCCGGCTCTGGTGGAAAGTGTTTCCTTTCAGCCGTTACAACGGTTTAATCAGCTATCATGTAGCAACATGTTTTTCTGAGCCGCCTTTAAACGCAACTCAAGTGCGCCCACAGGCCCCAGTTCTACACCTGTGGGTGGGGCAGCGCGGCCCGACTGTTAGAAACATGGCAGAAAACTAGCAAAAGCTGACAGTTCCCCCCTGACAAACCGAGTAAATTGTAATGCTGTCGAATTCAGACAATGTCAGCTAAATGATTACATTCATGCCAATATCACCTTAGGCTTGTTAGCAAGAAAGGCTACTAATTTTGTCCATATACGTTCTTATCTCACTTAAGCCCCGGCGTTTGTCTTTGTCTTCTTTTGAGTTTAAAATAAGAAAAACATTAAAGAAGCCAGTCAAACACAGAACTTTAATTTGAGAATTAAGAAAGAACTACAAAGGGTAGACGGGTAATTCTTGTAATCTACATTTGTAAAGGTACCATTATGTAATCCTCCTGTTTACGTGTGATGTGGCCCAACCTGCAGTTATCTGAGTAAAAAGATCTAAATTAGAAACTGAAATTCAAAATATAAAAGGGTCAAAGGTGCAACATTTCATTGCAAGAAACTGGACACTTGCCCTCATCAGTGAAGTTGCTTACAAGTCTGTCATTTGTCTTCATATATTAATTTTTAAAAAATGTCCCAAAACATTAAGTTGCATTATTATTTTTCAGACTATTAACAACCAGGGCGTTTTGATTACGACGGAATATTTGGGCCATGCTAAGACAATTTAAAACAAATTTAAGAGAATAAAGACATCATGAGAGTAAAATCATACGAGAATTAAGTCGTAGTATTGTGAGAATAAAATCTTATGATAATAAAGTTGAAATGTTACAAGATTGAAGTCATAAGTTGTAATACTATGACTATATTCTCATAATACTACAATAATTTATTTATTTTTTTTTAGAATGGCCCTAATACTTCGTCGTATTACACAACTGTTAACAGTTAAAAAAAAAAAAAAAAAATCACACTTAAACATAAAGAAACTGGCTGATTTCTTTGAGTCTGAGCTCTTATTCTCCGCCACCTTCGTCCTTATGAACCTCCTGCTCTTCGTTCTGTGCTCCAGTTTTCTCCTCATCTTGTGCAGCTTCCTCCTCCTTGTCCTTCTCCGCCTCCCCTCCGTTGTGCTCGTCTCTCTGTTCGGCCGCGTTCGCGTCGGTTTTCGTCTTGGCCGCGTCCTCTTTTACCACTTCCTGAACATTGTACTTCCTGTACAGCGTATAGTCTCTGGCCACGCTGACGCAGCACACGGCCTTGATGACCTCCACGATTATCGTCAGCTCGGGGTTAGTCAGGTCCACCTTGTTTTTCGGGTTCAGCTTCCCAACGAGGCCTGCGGCGGCGGTGGTGGAAAGACCCAAAGAGAATTTTCGTTTTTAAAAATCGGAAAACTGCCGATTCCAAGACGCCGCGGCGGCTCTGAACGCACCTGCGATGGATTTGATGATTTCCTCTCTCTTGTTATGGCTGCTGTTTCGGGCCTTGAAGGCAATCTGGTAGGTTGCACTGTGTGGCGTTCTGAACCAGGGCTCTAAGAAGATAGTCAGGTATTTCAGCATGTCTTCCTGGAACGCCTTGCACGTTCCCGTTACCTGTAGCAGACAAAACGAAAGATCAGACACAACAAATCAAATGACAAAAAGAACAAATGACGGCAGACTTTATATCCAACATAAAACTGTGCAGAAATTGTTCTTCATCTTTCATCTAACTTCTACCACAATCAATATATTCAGATTAGGGCTGACGGCGTCTTCTCACTGGGAGCATCCGGAGGATCACTCGTGACTTCTTTTTCTTGGTGGAGTGGAGGTCAGACAGAATGTGATGAACCAATTTGTCAGGTTCTGTAAAAGGAAAATAAAAAGTCCCATTAAAAACCCTTCTAAAATCTAAAATAAAACAAACGTTCACCGTTTATAGAAAGCATACCCAGATTGTGAGTTCTGATGAAGATGACATTGTTAGCGCCGCTCTCCAGGGCCTGGAAGCGCCTCTCCCGTTTGCCTGCAGACGACTGAAGCTGTGCGACTTCCTTCTTCAACGCCACGTCTACATCTTCTTCTTCGGCTTCTTCTTCCTCACTGCTGCTGCTTCCTTTGTTGTTCTGAAGCTGCAAGTTGAGAGTGAAACTTTGTTCAGGCTGAAATAATCTGTCTTATTCATTACTTTATCTGTGTAAAACAAAAAAACGGCCTTTCAAACTTTGGCAAAATATCCTTCACTGAAATGGAAACACTTTTTTCGCAAAGTGTTGCTCACAGGTGTCACGTGATCAACAGCCGGATGTCACTACTGGCAGAAACCACAAAGAAGACAGGAAGTAGTTGTTTTTTTTTTTCGTTTTTCAGACAATGTGCATCTGACTCCACCACTGCATCGCACAGTTCATGAAAACTCTCTCATTCCAACGTGTTGAAGCCATAACTCTTCTGTAAAATTACTAACTACAATTTCCCCAAAAAGCTGCATATGCAGCCACTCCCAAGTACAAGGAGTTTGTCGCTCCAACGCCTGACTAAGACACCGATGTTTCCTCCGATGGTTAAATTATGAATATATCACATGTAACTGTTTACATCCATCGCTGCCATGATTTATAGTGACTTAGCGCATGAACAAGCTTATAAACGTGATTTTAATTTCATTTCTAATTTAATGGTAACGCCGCAATAGCAAAATTATGTTTTTTTTCTTTCAACATTGGCAAAGTATTGACAAAGATTTGTGCACATTTGTAAACACAGCTACAGATACCATGGTCACCGAACCAGCTTTTGACGCATTGGGCAGTTGGCGTAGGGGAACAGCCCTGCTGGAAAATGAAATCACTCTTCAAGAGTGAACACTTTTTCCTTCCACTCAACTTTCCAGTCATTTTTTTTAATGGAACCATAATCATCAAAATCGACAGAAAAACACTTATAATATATATTGAGATTCATTTCGTACAAATTTACTAAAATTACATTTCATTTGACCTGATCATTTGTACAAGCAGGTGTTGAAAAACCTCAAAAGAAACAATAGCAGCATCAGGGAATAGAAAAGTGGACTGAACTGGATCCCCGTTTAAAGGATTTTCTAATCAAGTCTGATCTGGTTCAGCCCGGGGGGGAGAATAAACAGCCAGCCGTGTTGTTAGCTCACCAGCAGAGGGAGAGCACGCAACAGGGACCGAGCATTTGAACGTGCAGTTTCGCTTTCTTTAGTAGCAAACCGAACTAAAACGATTCACCACAGCTAGTCTGACCTTCTCTGGTCCGTAGAGCTTGTCCGCGTACTCGTTGAGCAGGTTGAAGGCCTCCGCGGTGCACTTTCTCTCGTTCATGTTGCAGGTGATGAGGATCCCCTGCATTCCCACCTCCAGCTCCCGGGAGCCCTTCCACCGCTTGCCCTGCTGACCGGACACGTAGCGCTTCTTGCTCCGCTTTCTCGACTCGTTCTGCGCGGCTGACATGTTATCGACGGGCTGCCCCCTCCCAAACCCCCCAACAGACGCGAGGTGGAAATATTTTTAACCTCCGCTAGGCTCTCCACCGACAAGGCTACCGTCAAGGTTCCGGTTCTTCTTCTCCTCCGGGTTTGAAGCTCCGCAGGCTAACCGGACCGCAGCTTCCCACCGGATCTTTAGGGTTCAATGAGAAAAATGGATCAAACACGAGCGGGTTTCCGTTCTCGCACGTGTTCAGGTTAAAACCGTAAACTAGCTGGATCGAGTCACAACATTGCACGTTTGTTGGTTTGTCCTCTACGGCGTGTCAGGAAGGACGAAAAGACTCATCGACCGAAGCAAGAAAAAAAAAAAGGCGAACAGGAAACGGGACACCGAGTAAGCTGGGAGGAAAGTGAAAAAACTTAAAATTAAAGTTAGTATGAGTCAGAGCTGGGTAGAGTACCCCAAAATATTTTTTATATAGCCATCCAAGAAATACTCAAGTAAAAAAAGTATTTGGTAAAGTCTACTCAAGTACTGAGTAACTGATCAAAATATCAATTAATATGTAAAAATTACATAATCAGATGGACTAAAATATGAAGTTGAGTGGAAATTTTGTTGTATTTTATGGACCAACTATGACAACCTGGTCTTTGTTCTCATATAAGATGGTGGACATTTTATTTAATCTAACTGGAAAACCAAGTGGAAGAGATTTTATATCCTCCAATAATTAACTATAGGACATAAAACTGTTATTTGTGTTAAAGACAAACAAATATTAGTGACTGAAACAGACAAAACTGCTTTTTAGTATTTTTTTTTGTTTTGGTAATTTTATTTTCATATATCTTGTATTAAAAATCATCAACATGTGCTACTTGTGTTTTAAAATACATGACTTCAAAAAAAAAAAGTATTTATAAGCATAAGATTTACAAAGCAACATACTTTTTGTCTTTGGCCATTTTGGATATTTCTTGTAATATAAAAATGTTCATGGTTGCATATAATCTACACCCCTTTTCTAGAACTGGACAATATATGGAATAACAATCATTAAACTTTCAACTTGGGCAATATTACAATCACAAAAGCCATTTTTGGAAGGATAATACAGCTTCATAACCCAACCATTTCCAGACAAAGACGTCAATGACTTTCTTATCTGTTAAGGTGTTTTTCCAGATTTACTTTTTCAGATTTTTTTACTTTTAAAAAAAAAAAAGGAATAAAGCATAGCTCTTTCATAACTCAATCCTGGTCTTAAAAGACGGGGTCCAGCTGGACTGCTCAAGGTTTTGACCCTGCATGCAGTCTGTATGCGCTTGGGTTTTTTGTGTGTGTGTGTGTGTGTTTTTGGGAACTGACAGGACAACCCACCCGCTTCTCCACTGTCCAACTGTGATATCTGCTGTGCTCTTCCTAAGCGTCGAGCTCTAAAGAAATGACCGCAAGAGGATTAATACTTTTTCACATTAGGCTTCACAAGCACAAATATGTGCTTCAAACCAACCTGGTTTTTATATTTGCCTTTATTAAAATATTACTTAATTTTTTTTCTGGGTTCAAGTTATGTTTATCTGTTATTGAAATGTGTTTAGTGATCTAAGACACTTATGACAAAGCACTGTGAATGTTCACTACAGAACTGCTACAACTCACTCTGGTCATCAAAAAAAAAAAAAGACCAAAGTGAAAAATGGCTACAAAATAACATTTTTAACCAAAATTATTAGTTGCATGTTTCTCTAATATTGTGCAGCCCTATTGCTTCTGTCTGCAAGGTTGTTTTTTTTCTTTTGTAACTCAGAAGTCCTCATCTTTTGGCTGGTAAATACTAGTGGCACAGTGACTGAGGAGCTACACAGAGCATGCGCAGCTGCTCCTCCGCCCGTTTAGCAACTTTTTCTCTGCGGCCGCCTGTATGGAAGTGCAGAGTTGACCTGACAGAGTGAAGACCCAGCAGCAGGGGGAGCCACAGAGCTGCTCTTCGTGAGCGCAGACTCCCATTTAAAGAACCCGCAGCCTCTCTCTTTGCCCCCCGAGCAGCGAACCGGACAGCAGTAGAACCCCCGGCCGTGATTCGGACCGCCGTTTGACACAACCTGCCGCCTCGCACGGCGACCACAGGCGCACAAAGGGGAGGTGACCTTTGAACCCTTTGCTGTGAGAGCCCCACTGAGCCGTTTGGCACAGGAGAAGGGTATGTTTGTTGGCAAAGAGGACAGGATGCTTCTGGGTGGATGCAAAGAGCTATACGTAGCAGGACGAGGAGTTTTTGGATCAGTATAAATAGTAAATGAGGATTTCAGAGGTTTTCTGTGTTTCGCAGTGGTTGGTTTGGGTCTCGTGGTGGATGGATTTGGAGTGGAAGTGTTTTCAGGCAGAAAGGGGTTGGTTAGAACTGGAGAGACCTCGTGGTTTTGATTATTTTTATGGCACGTATCTAACCTTGAATGTCCATTCAGTTTGCTCCAATTAACAACTTTCGGCACAGCAAAACATTTCTCTGACTGTCTGCATGTCGATTGGTACGGTTCTTCTCTTGAATGATTAAAGACTTCAACATTTGAATTGACAGATTTCCACGCCATCGATGAATCTCGAGTATTATTCGGTACGTTTGGGTTTTCTGTTCTCTCGCGTTGTGAAGCAAGGGGTGCTTCGGGTGAATGATCCATTCCGTCCCACGCCTGACATCTGCCGTCGTCATCTGAAAAGTAGCCAACCTCGCAACCTGAGATTGTATCCGTTTCAGTCTGATCGGATATCAACACCACGTCATCGTAAGAACCGCACCGCTCATTCGTTTCCACCAGAAGGTCTCGCTCCTCTTCGTCCACAGGAGATGTTTTGACGACGTGAGGTAGAGAGGAAATGGAGCCAACAGTGGTGGAGAACAGAACATGGCTGCTGCTTCCGTTACCGCATGGCGAGCTGCAGTTTGACGGAACTGTGGACAAAAGAAGACGAGGAGCAACATGTGCTGTCACCAATTTGTCGGTTTGTCCCTTTAGAGGTGCTGGTGTTGTGTTCAACAGTGTTTTTGGTGATATTAGGCTGTGACACGTTTGACCCGAGCTTGAACTCGGAGGCTCCCCATGAGGAGGACGTTTTTGACGAGCTTTCAGTAAAATATTGGACGATGATGAGCTCTTGCTGCTGTTGAGGAAATCTGCCTTTTTCCTGGCATCATTCTGTTTTTCTTGCATTCTTCCTGAAGGAGGGACGTTTTTGTTGAAAAGGGATTTGACCATCGATGGAGTCTGTGGGAAAATAAACCAGATAATCGGTTAGTTAAAAAAGAAATTCAAAATATTCTCTTAAAATTTCAGCTCAACACTTATAATGGTGCAAGTTGTCACATTTAACCTCAAACTTTAAAGTATGTTATTGGGACTTGATGTGATAGATGACAGACCAACACACAGTTGTGGCTAAGCCTGTCACAATAAGCAATTAATCAAAAGATACAATAAAAATGAAGTCAATAATTAAAATTCTCATGATTCATATTTTTTGAGTAATTTTGCTTACAGAAATGTTATAATCCATTGTATTTATGGTTTGGGTTGTATATTTTTTTATTTCTGTTTTATTTATTACTTTGGTTATCTTTTTATTTTGGATATTTCAAACATATTCCAACTCAGGTGCCCTGTGTTCTCTACAAAATGAAAGTTTATTGGTTTTTGAGCGGGCAAACTTGCATTATTATGCCGTCAACATATCATTTGAAAATAGTCTCAAACCAACAAGCTTATCGTTTACCGCAATAACTTGTGGGACAGTTTATCGTCCAGAAAGATTTGTTATTGTGACAGGCCTAGTTGTGGAGAATTATGAGTAATGAGGAAAGATGTTGTGCGTTTTATAATGGTAAGTTTACTCCGATACCCCCGAAAAAAATCCACTGCAACCAATTTATTATCCTAAAGATAGAAATATTTAAATTTTAAATCTTTTTCACAAGAATGTCCTGGCCTGTCTTTAGAAATTATCTCATCAGGAAACAGTTGGTGTGTGTACTTTAAAGTGTAACAAAACCCCCTGAGAAAGAATAACCTGTTTGTAGACAGTTTTTGGAAAAAAAACAACCAAACGTCCATCTAAGAGGGCGGAGCCAAGAAACACTCAGGTGCGTGGCCAGGTGTGGGATGAACAGGTGATGCAGAGCTGTGGTCATTACATATTTTGTTCTGTGACAAATTTGAATGTTGACGCTCACAGATGATTTTCAAAATAAAGCTTTTAAACACACTGTACTATTATCTCCCAGTGTTTTCTTTCTGTTTTCAAGCACAAAACTTTAGAAAGAGGAAGATTATTCTTCATCATTTTCTGAAGTCAGTTTATTGATTATTTCAAATTAAAAACATGAGATCACAAGATTTCAATATTTCCCACATAGAAAAGCCTAAATGCTAAGGAATCTGAGGAGCCTGGGTTCTTTCAGGACGTCATTGGGGGCCCACTCACCCGCTCCAGGCTCCGGGTGGTCTTCAGCACACATCCGTCTCTCATCATTCTGATGGCCAGCCGAGCTGTATTTCGAGCATCATCTAACCCTGAAATGCAAAGAGACACGAAAAGAATGTCGAAAGGACGCAAAAGTTTGAAAAGGCTGAACTAAAGAAATGTCACTTTTGGTACCGGAATGTTCTCTCCCAGAAAACTGTATCCCCAAATCTTGAAGTGCTCCGTTCAGGCCTTTGGGTTTCCGGCTGTAGAAGAGCTGGAGATGAAGAAAGAAGTGAAGCGCAGTGACATAAATAGATAAGGTTCAAATTCATCTATTCTGTTATAATGCATAAAAAATAGGAATGCAGTGATCCACTTTCCACTTCCAATACTGACACAGATATCTGAAATTTATCTTTGGCCGATTCCAACCCAATACAGACAAACAGGGCTGAATTGACTTGAAACTTTTTTTTTTCCCTCCAAACAACCATAAATGTACTGAATTACAAATTTATTTGATAACCCTGCACCAGTATTTCACTTAAATACACCAATAGTTTCACAAGCTTGGTCAAAAATAACTTTAATTTGTTCAGTCACTGTTGGGATTTTAACAGCCATCGTAAAATAAATAATAAGGAAACTGACAAAAACAATAGGTTGATTAAACTGCAACAAACCTTCCTTCTAAATGACTCAGAAAGTGAAATTTTGAGTTTTCAATCTAATGTAAAATAAACAATAAAACATGATGTTGCTCAGAGCACAAAGCATAGAATTAGATTGAATAGATCTGTCCTGATGGATCAGGCACACTGTCACTGATCCCTGATCCAGAATTTTCTTTCAATATCAGGACAGAAACAGAGATTAACATCGGATCGGTGCATCTCTAATAAAATAATAATGTTTTACCGCATAGTTCAAGTTAATATAATACACTTCATATCTGCCGCATTAACCGGAATATTATAAGAAAACATCCCCAAACAGTGGGGACGTTTTGGAATGGATGAGCTGATGGTTACCCTGTATGTGCTTCTCAGGTCTATCCAGCTGCTGAGAACATCTGGTTTATGAAGCTGTTTGCGTTTGCACTCATACTGCAAACAAACGCCAAGATCCCAGTCTGAAAACACAACACAGATGATTCCACTTTAAATGCTTTTAGCTTTATGAAAGATCGGAGACATTTTCAAAACACAAAAATGTAATTGCTAACAGTTTAATCATAAATATAGTGGTTTTAAAAGGCATGTTACATTTCACTGTTTGGTTTTGTGATTTTCATAAGAGCTGCGAAAGCTGGCATTTACAAACTTTCTTGGGAATAAATATGTTGTGAAATTTCCTCCTTTTATGTAAAGCTTTATGCAAAACAGTCGCAGCAGTATTTTTAATGTGATGATGCCTTTTTTACCAGGAAAGCTGAGTGCTTGATATTTTCTATACATTTTATTTTGTACTTATTTTCATTTACGCATTTCATTTTTGTTGATTAACTTCTTTTAGGGTAGCCAGAGTTTATGTAACCATAACACACCAATAATAACAACCCTCTATTACTAAACTCCAACAGAGAAGAAGCAAGTGCCAAAAAACATTTTTTAAATCACATTCTGATGTAAAGGTGTAAGTGGAGCCCCCTAGGGGTCCACTAAAGTATAGGTGGATGATATTTTTAGGGATAGAAAATGAAGTGTGGAAATACATTCCCCCCCATATTTCCTTTTCCATATGTAAAAGAAATATTTTAGATTAAATGTCATACTTCTCTCTAATGTGTATGAAGCATATATATATATATATATATATATAAATAAATAAAAAAAAACAGAAGCTAGGTTGGAGACAATGAAGAAAATAAGAAGGATAAAACTAAATGGGAAGAAGGAGATGAACTTGAAGAGAAAATAACATGTTAGAAAAGAAGGAGAGAAATAATGCATAAAAACAGAAAACACACTTTTTTGTCAAGATTTAACAATTAAAAAACAGAACAGAGAAGGAAATACAAAAATAAGGGCAGAACTTTAGACAACTGGGTAAAAGACACAAAGTTTTGAACTAAAACATTTTTCCAAACTCCATTTCTAATTTCCTTTACAACACTCTTCCCATTCTTGCAAACAAGAATTAAAAAAAAGGAAAAAAAAAACTCAAATCAAATTCCATATTATTTCAGATGGTCCCAGCCGGCCCAGGTGTCGTGACGAACCGACTGTTACCTGACCAGGTGAGGAAAGTGCAGAGTTTCTGGGACTCGTCGGAGGCAGAAGACGCCTGCTGCTTGTTGGGAAACATCACTCCCTTCTCCAGCCGCAGGTTCTGCACCCAGCGGTTGAACTGAGAGAGGCAAATCTGAAGGGGAACACCGGCTTCTACTTGCACCTATTTAGCGAGTGAAAATCAAGCAGTCAGGCGTGTGTGCGAGGATGTTTCTGTATGTAAAAGCATCCGGCGTCACTACCTGTGTGATTCCAGTAAGCTCAGTGCAGAACTCAGAGAGAACAGGATGCTCCTGAGGTTGAACGTACGTATGAAACTCAGACTCGACCTCCCCTGAGGATGTGTCCAGTAGGACAGCAGGGAATTCAACTGCAGGGAGGAGAAAAGGAGATGGACTCAAGTCCACACAAGCAAATGCAGAGGAAATCAAATTGTATCAAATCAAAGTGATAAAAATGCAACCAATACTTACTGATTTCCTGACCGTAGTTATTTTTCTCTCTCCAACAAGTAGACTCAAAGTCGATCACAATCAAGTATGAAAATATCTGATCTGGAAGAAACGAGCATTCATATAAAATAAATACATAAAAACAGTCAAGAAAATATGCTTGCTTGTCTACAGTCTGGGCAAATGAAGTTTAAAATAATACTCACTTGATTTCACTGGTTTCTTCAAACCAGAGGCGGACTGACTTCGCTGCCTCAGTAATCCCAATCTCCTTTTGCAGGAAAAAAGAATTAATAAAAATAAAAAGTAACTACAGAAATTTAACAGAGATTTATGTACAGTGAAGTATCACAAGGCAGGTTTATTTAAAAAATAAAAATAAAAAATCCATATACACAACAATTCGATGTGATTCCTAACATTTTTTTAAAGCCAAAACAGAAAATGTAAGAACAAGACGTACGTTACAAAAACGTATGTGAAAAAGAAAGATGATGTAAAATACTAAATTAAAACAACAAAACAAAAAGCTCACAACTGATTAGATATGCATGATATACCCAACGGAAATTAGAACTACAATATCATGAGAATGTGTGTACAACAAATTGCATGCATTTATTTTAAAATTCATTTATGAAGTCCTACTCTTAACTTCTATTCTTGCACGTATAAATTTACTTTGTACTTTAGTGAATTTTATGTTGTTTTTTTAATTATCTGCACCTTGTGTGCTTTTTGGCCTCAAAAAAACAGATTTTATTTTAAGGGACTTCCTGGTAAAATACTGGTTGAATAAATACATTTAGATAAAAATTTGCTTAATAATAATTGATCATACCAATTCAAAATCTAATCCGCTGAAAACAAGACCACACACACACACACACACAGTTTCTATTATGGTATCTTCAGTCATACGTTTCTTCATTCACGTTGTATTGATAACATGGCAGTATTACACTTCGTATGCCTTTAAATTCAGCTCTCGCTGAGGTTTCTGACGTGCTCTGTAAGTAATTTAATTGAACCCTAATTTCTAACCCTACAGTTTTGGAAATAAAAAAGAATGATTTCTGTGTTTTATGAACACAGAAATCATTGTTCGTTCCATTTGTCCTTGAATAAAACAGACAAAATTATACCCTCATGTGTCACGCTGAGCAATTACAATGCTGATTCTGTCAACAATAGCAAAAACCCAATTGGAAACATACCATAAAATGAACAGTGCACTTTTTTGAGAAATAATATTAATCTTTAATGACCTTAAAAAGTAGGAAACCTGAATATTGGAACTATGCGGTGACGTTTCTTTGTCAAATTGTGTTAGCTTTGGGGGGCTAATGAGCTAATTCACTTACTTTGCTAGTTTTCTTGTGGCCATATCGGTCATTTGATGCAAATACGTTCCAAATTGTATTATCGCAACGTAAATAGAGACTTCTTCCTGCATTCCATGAAAACTCAAAAATTGCCGCTGTTTTTTTCAAACAATAAGTAATCATTCTGAGCTCGATTAGTTTGTTCTGTAAGGCAGCGACGTCGAACGCAGAGCTGCAGGGAAACAGCCGAAAGTCTGAAACATGCATTTCCGGTAGAGCGTTTTACTTCATAATAAAAGAACAATTGTTATCGTAATTGTAAGATTTATGCTAAAAAGAGTGAAAACATGGGGAATATTTATTAATCTGAATACGACAAAAGAAAGAAAAAACTTGATTAACCGTCCGAAAATCTTAAAATCATCCAGTAAAAGCAAAGTGGAAACCCAATGGTAGTTTATTCTGAAAGGCAGTTTTAAGAAGTTGTCACCACTCACCCCGCCCGCCCCCTCCCCTTGGAACAACATCCAGTAACGTGCTCTGAAAGTGTGTTTCTGTCCCTATGGTCTCATCTGGACCCGCAACATCTGGTAATTTACGCTCGGAACTACTTTTATGCGTGTTAAACCTATTTAAATTCTACGTTTCCCTTTAAGGTTCAACATGTTTCAATACTTTTAGCCTATCGTGTTTGAGCTGAAAACGAAACACACGGACTGTTAAACCAATGAGCCTTTGAATGTTAACATTATTTTATATAGATAAAGGCTCGTATCACGTGGAAAAGTCCTATGATGATTGCTATTGTTTAGCAGTGTGATGTTTTTCTCAGATCTTCATTATTCCCCTCTTTACTTTTAGCTCTGCAATGTCAGATTAAAACACTCAATGATCAAAATTAGGCAAACAATAACAACGCGAATTTTCAAAAGTAGCGTGTTTTGAATGACTTGGTCAGTCTCTCCTATCTTTATGGAGGAAATATGGCTCAGGCTTACAGCATTTCCTCAGTTTGTAAAGGTTTCAATCAGTTGCAGGTCTGAATTTCGCAGCACCTTAATTCGATTTTTTTCTTTCCAGTCACTATGTTGTAGATCTGCTGCCGTATTTTCGAATCATTGTCCTGCTAATGACCCAGTTAGGACCCAGTATCATCTGTTGGCTATCTAACAGTTCTTTATCAGCTCAGTGACTGTAAGGTGACTGAGACCTGTAGGAGCAAAACAATGACTGGCAAATCTTCCAGATGAGACATATTTGTTCAAAAAATGTCCAGCTGGACTCTCCGACTTTGGGGTGAATTTTCATACTATTGGGGGAAAAGTGCCATTTCAATGCTATGGGTAAATATTACAATCATTTTGCAGTTGCGTTTAACCTACAACTTGGTCAAACATGTAAAAACAACCTTAATTTGTTCAGTCAGTGCCATCAGAAGTATAACAGCCAATGTCAAATAAATAAACTGAAATTGATAAATAAAAAAAAAAACAGCCTACATTGGTCAAATATGTAAAAATAAAAGGCAACAAACCTTTCAAATGGTTCAGAAAGTGCAATTAATAATTCTAAACACTAAAGTGTGAAAAGCCACAAAAACTGTTCACAGTTCTGCTAACCCACACTAGAAACCTTCCAACCTTCTTCCGTAGTCGCATTCAAACCATGTGCATTTCAAACGCTCTTTTACGCATTTCCTCCACTGTAGAAACATCGGCCTGAGCATGGAGTGCTCCTCGTCTTCAAACGTCCCGGGCGGCAAAAAGAAAAGACAAAACGAAGCGCCGTCCGCTCAGGAGGACGTCAAAAGAAGGAAGACCGAGGAGGAAGGCGATGAAGACCTCCAGCGTCGGCCTTGCGGTTCGGCGAAGGTGTCGGTGCCGCTCGACCGCCTGCAGCAGCCGATCACCGCGGCCCAGCTGATGGAGCTGCTTCATTTCGCCGCTCTGGGGAAATCCAGGGGCGTCAAACAACCGAGGTGGCGTTTCTCCCGTCGGCCGCGTCTCTCCACTCATTCACGATTGACTCATGCCGTTTCCGTATTCCTGTCCACATCAGTTGGTGTCGTCTCCACCATCAGAGGAAGGTCAGCCGTATAAACGTGGCGATCGTGGACGGCGTGACGCAGAGTCTCTTCTACAACCACTACCTTTCGATGGAGCACCTCCGGAGCAGCTACACCACCGTGAGGAACTAGGCGGGGCGACGACAGAGGTTCTGATTATACTGTCGACGCCTCACTTAGTTTATTTTTATTTGTTTCTGACAGAGAATTACATTCACTCCATCATCTGACGATGTGGCATCCGACATCTTCAGCCTTGAAGTCCCTAAGGTGGATTTTTTATCTCTTGCTGCGCCAGAGGAGGCGTTTCATGAAGGTGAGGGGCGAAGCTCCAATGTTGTTGCTTTGGATACAACTAGTAAACAACAAGACGTGCTGTAGCAATTTGTAAAGCATCAATTACTGTTCTACGGAAGGGGATTAGGGATAATGGGGAATAAACAAAAAGTCTCAAGATGACAGTCAGAAGTCTAAGAAAAACGTCAACATTTTGAAATTAAAGTCGGAATTCTGAGATAAAATTCTGAATTCTGTGAAAAAAGTCAAAAGTTTGAAATTAAAGTGAGAATTCTGTGGGGGGAAAAAATCAAAATTTTGAAGTTAAAGACACAATTCTGAGAATAAAGTCAGAATTTTTAGATTAAAGTTAGAATCCTGAGAAAAATGTTCAAATTCTGAGAAAAGAAATCAGAATTCAGATTTTTTTTCCCCAGTGGCCCTAATATACTTCCATACTGTTCAGACTTTTTCTTATTGATCACCATTTCAAACTTTTGTTACTGTATGTAACCATCTTTGCGATAACCCTTTGTAGTATTTATTCACATCTATTTATTTCTGTTATGATGTTGTGTTTCAGGGGGGGGTTCAGTAAAAACAAAACCAAAAAAATGATCAGATGAACTTTGTGTGTTTTTGTTTCTTCAGCTCTGAAGGATCACCCAGTTATCACTACGTATGGCACACAGAGGAGGGGGCTGACCGCATATCTGCTTAGCCAACAACAGATGATAAAAAATCACTATCCAGTCAAGGGTAAAAAAATTTGTTTGATTTCTAAATTTGTAAAAATTCTGATTTCCCCCCCTCATAATAAAACTTATTAAAGGAATAGATGGTGAATCAGTTTTATTCCAGCTGAATCTTTTATAAATAAGCAAACCTCCACATTACCTTCCACTCTTTTGGGGGTTTTCAGTATTACGAACTTACTCTGTGTTGTTTTTAAATTGTATTGATGTGGCGAGTAAAATGCTAAGCTAGTTTTAAATTCATCCATCCCAATGAAACAATAAGTTTTTAAAGTTTTGCTTTTGAACATAGATGTGTTCTGCACCTTCATTTGATCCAGGACTTCCAGGTTTCGAGGACTTCCTGTGCACAGGCAGCGATGTCAGTGTAACTGATGACAGCCCGCTGTACGGACTAGACTGTGAAATGGTGAGTCCGTCTGTCCGCCCGTCCTCGCAGTCTGTGAGCTTGGACAGGGGTTTTACAAGTTTTTTTTTTGTGGTTTTGGGAAGTGACGGTCTGACGGAACAACCTCTCCCGCTTCCCCGCTGTCCGACCGTTAGCATCGCGCTAGCAGCAGAGTTGAGCACTAGACTAATGTAGTGCTTCAGTCTTCATATTGTCCACTCTGTTTCTCGTTGTGTTTCAGTGTCAGACAACGAAAGGAAACGAGCTGGCTCGCGTTTCTTTGGTGGACGGTGATGGGAACTGCTTACTGGATGAGCTGGTGAAACCTCAAAACCATGTCATCAATTACCTAACGAGGTATGCTAGCACGCACACACACACACACACACACACACAGTCGTGTTTTCATGTCTTGTGGGGACTTAATACTGACTTCCATTCATTTTCTACAGCCTAACTTTAACCATAACATACCTAACTCACAAACAGCATTTCCCCTCATGGGGGACCAAGAAATGTCACCACAAAAGCAGTGGTCCCCGCAACCGCCATTGTGAATAGAAATAGGTCCCCACAATGACATAAAAGCCTGCTTCACACACACATACACATTTAAAGGTATACATTACCTCTATATATCTTCATAATAGGTCCTCACAATGTAGTATGTGTTGGAAAAAATGACCTTACATAGTGAGAAATGCTAAAACGCACACATGCTCTAATCAGACTCTCAGCCTACCGTAAGGTGTATGCAAAGATCTGTACAGGTGCATAATTGTGACTAATCATATAGTGTTTGTCATGGCTTACATTTTAATTTCCCTTCCATCCATCCATCCATTTTCTGTTCACCCTTGTCCCTAATGGGGTCGGGAGGGTTGCTGGTGCCCATCTCCAGCTACGTTCCAGGCGGGAGGCGGGGTACACCCTGGACAGGTCGCCAGTCTGTCGCAGGGCAACACAGAGACATACAGGACAAACAACCATTCACACACAACACACACCCCTAGGGAGAATTTTTAGATAGACCAATTAACCTAACAGTCATGTTTTTGGACTGTGGGAGGAAGCCGGAGTACCCGGAGAGAACCCACGCATGCACAGGGAGAACATGCAAACTCCATGCAGAAAGACCCCGGCCGGGAATCGAACCCAGGACCTTCTTGCTGCAAGGCAACAGTGCTACCAACTGCGCCACTTTTTGAATTAATAGTCTTTTTGAATGGAATCTTCAAAAAGATTCCATTCTTTTGGAATCTTAAAAGGTTATTTGGTTTGTTTATACCAAATAAACAAACCAAAAGGTTTGTTTAGGTAAAAGGTAAAAGGTTATTTGGTTTGTTTGATCAGGTTCTCAGGCATCACTGCAGCCATGTTAAGACCGGTCACCACCACGCTGCGGGACGTTCAGGCAAAGATCAGGACACTGTTACCAGGTGACGCCGTTCTGGTGGGCCACTCCCTCAACAATGACCTCAAAGCACTCAAAGTAAGTCACTAAGATTGTTACATGATGTTCAGACTCAGAGCATGTAAACGTTTCAGCACCAAAGTCTATTTGATTGTAATTATCAACCAAATTCAGTTTGGTTTTTTTTCGGAACCTATAGTTTCTTTACAGTTTCCATCTTTTCTTAAGGCTGGTTTATTGTAAGTTTAAAGATTTCTATACTTTATTGGTAGAATTTGTACATTTGCTTCAGGAGGGAGTTAAAGAGCGCAAACATTTTTACCCAACTGTTTCGCTTTGTCTGCGAGTCGCTTTCTTGCTATACTCGGCAACATTTAAGAAAACTAAAATAAAATCGATATCGGCAGGTCAGGCTTTTTAAAGATCGGTAATTGGCCAGAAAAGTGCAATCAGTGCATCCCTACAGAAAAGATTTCCAGAAGGTTGTGGTTTTAAAACCGTTGTGATCCCCGTCCCCGACGACAGCTCATCCACCCTCACGTGATCGACACCGCCCTGCTGTACAGGAAAGAACACGGGCAGAAGTTTAAGCTGAAGGTTCTGGCCGAGGCGGTGCTGAAGTGAGTTCCCGTTCAAGCGTCTCGGCGCATCTGTCGCACAGTTGGTTATTGTTCCGCCCGCGTCTCAGGAGGCAGATCCAAACCGAGGACCAGAGGGGTCACAATCCCACCGAGGACGCCTTGGCAGCGCTGGACCTGGCCCGGTACTTCATCGGAACGGGGCCGCTCCAGGTGACGGGCCGCTTTTCGCAAACAGCGCAGACCAGGTCCAGGTCCAGGTCCTTTACAGACGTTAAAACCTGCGGCTTGCTGTTCACTCTGGCAGGTTGTGGAGCTTCACCTGGAGGAGCTGTGGGGGTGGAGCTTAGAGGAGTCTCCCAGCTACACACCTGAACCCACACCAAGTTACAGGTGAGCGGAAATCTTTACAGCTCTTTGGGTCGTTGACATTTGTTCTGTTCTATTCGGTTTTATGTATATAGTCCTATTTCACAACACGTCATCTCCTGGGACTTTACAAGAAGTTAAGTACATCTCTAATGACTCGTAAGAATTTGAATTAATATGAGGTACAATGACTTTTAATTTCCCTTGTGGGATCAATGAAGTATTTTTGAACTTGAATTAGAAAAAGTCATTTCAATCCAGTCAAACATACATTTCAATAGATCCTAGATATCAAACAGATGTAGTCAAGTTCAGTTTATTACTGAAATTGGTCCAAAAAGATTTTTGTTTACAGGGTTTGTATGGGGGGTGAAATCCTTGAATCTTAATCAGGCGTTTAAGTTTTAAGAAGTCCTTTTTTTATTATTATTTCTCAGAGAAAAGATTGGTTACAGAAAGAAAAGTGATTTTTTTTTTTTTTTTAAATATTGGGTTATTATTTAATTTGAGCAGGAAGATAATTTACCTCAACACAAATCAATTTGTTTAATGTTGTGTATTTGTTATTCCTAATGCCTCAGTGACTTGTTGATCTAATTGAAATAAAGCTGGTCTGATTTTTTATATGTTAAAAGTTGTTGAGAGTTTTTGTTAGTGTTTTGTTCTCAGACCAGTCAGGTGTGTGGGAGAGAATCTTCAAAACATTACATTTTGTTAATATTTTAGTTTCATTTTCCCTGCTGTCGAATGGAGAATACTATCACAATACATTATTAGTGAGAGTAATACATGTCTCATAATAGTGAATTGAAACGGTCTTTTAAAAAAAAAAAAAAAATTCATTCGAATTATTTTTATCTCCAAAGTGTAGCTTTGGAAAAGTTTGAAAACTCACCTTGAAAAATGCTTCAACTTTACGGCAGGTAAAGCGTACGAACGCTGTAACTATGGAAACCCAGCAGGTTGGATGTATTCTATTCTGTTTTATTCTGAAAATAAACATTGGCACAAAAAAGTGCTTTTTTTTTCTCGCCTCATCTGTAAAATAAAGCGTTTTCATCCTGATCCAAACAGGAGCTGTTCCTCTCTCTGCCTCAGTAAACGAGAAAATCAGTGAAACTTTCTTATGTCATATTTTTGCTTCAGTTTTTAACTTTTTTCTCCCCCCCCCCCTTCCCTCCCTTTCTCTCTCACGCAGGTTTGCAGACATTTTGCAGAGCCTCAGCCGCCCCGTCGCATTTCTGGGAAAGCGCGCCAACGTTGATCTGGACCTGTCCCACCAGCGCTGGTACGGATCTGACAAAGAGGTGAACATTTTAAACGGTTATAGTTTCTCCCCTCTGAATAACCAACAGCCTCTTTAGTTTAGCTTTTATCAAGAAAAAAACCCAAAAAACCCAGACGTATTTAGTTGCTTTGACGACCTCCACTAGTACTGTGGTAATCCCGTTCCTTCTGCAGATGCTGTCCTCCTTCAGGAACCAGACGGGTCACCTGTTCCTGTCTGTCCTTCGCTTTTCGTCCCTCTCGGACCATCTGAAAGGAAGCTACGTTCACCGTCACCACCAGCAGCAGCTGTATCACAACGTGAGCTCTTCGCCGCGCTCTGTAGACGTTGTGGTCGTGCAGGCGGTGTAAAACGGTCCCAAAGCGTGCGTGTGCGTTTTCATCCGCAGGTTTCTGCAGTCTTCCGGGACATGTGCACCATGTTTTCAGGGCCGTTCCCAGCCAACTTTTCCAAAAGGGAAGTGAGGCGGCTGTTTGGTTGCTGCGGGCCGGTCCGCAAAGTCCAAATGTGGAACACAGGAGTCAGGGTGGGTTTCACGTTTACGTTTGTTCTGTCATCACATAAAGGGAAAAAAGAAGAACGACTTTCACTGTCTCTGGATGAGGTTCTTCTTCTTGTTATGTTTAATTTCCAGATCCACGCTAAGGTGGAGTTTCAGATGCTAGAAGGAGCGATGCTCGCTTTAGAAGTTCTGAATGGGCTCAGCGTGTCGGGTCAGACCATCAAGGTAGAGCTTCTCCATTTGCTCTTTCTTATTCCTCTATTGTTTATGTATTGAAACTTAATGTCTGTTTGCTATGACAGCAAATTAGGGCCATTGTAGATTTGAAAAAGAAAAAAAATGGAATCAATTTCTACCAAATAACTTAAATCTTCTAGAAAAAAACCCAAGTAATTTCTGAGCTTGAAAAGTTAAAAATTTGTTTAAAAAAAATAATTGAGATCCGACACATTTTCAGGAAAAATGTGGAAATTTTAAAAGTTTCAGATCTTCACTTTTCTAACATTTTTAATCTGAATTGTTTTTTAGGTTTTGGTCAAGCAAATATTTTGCTTAAACTCCTAAATTCTGAGGGTTTTTTTTTTTCTGGAGAATTTTCGACTTTTAAACTCAGAAATTTCTTGGCTTTTTTAATAAAATTTCCCAGATGAATGTCAAAATTGCTCCTTTTTTTCTAGCTAATTTTCAACTTAAGCTCAGAAATGTGCATTTAAAAAAAAAGAAAAACTTCAATGTTTTAAGCTCAGAAAGTTTCTTGTTTTCTAGAAAATTTCTGAGCTTTCTTGGCAGAAATGTACTAATTTCTACCTACAAGTCCTTGTTTGTGAACACAGTCTTGACCAGTAAAGCTGATTCTGATTCCACGTAAGCCTTTAGACATGGCTGTTACACTCAAACCTTTGTAGAGATTTCTAAAAATGTAGTTTTTTTTATGTGTTTGTAAATTTTCCAGGTGCAGAGGCCTGTCAACGAGTCAATGCTGGACTTGGATCTGAATCTGGACGCTCTAATGAGCGACAGAGTTAACGCCAATCAGCTTTACGTCAGTAGACTGACTCAGGACGTGGCTGAGGGACGGAACGTTTCTGCTACGGTTAACGGCCGTCTGTCAGATGGAAAACCATCGGGTTTCCATCCCGGCAGACAAACGAACGGGCCGCTACAGACGGCTAAAGTAAACGGCACACAGCTGCATCCCGGCACCACCGCACCGGACCTGAGCGAGGAGAGTCTCAGAAAGGCATTCAGTCCCTTTGGGTCAATAAAAAGCGTCACCCTGCCCGGTGTACATGCAAGGCATGCACGCATTGGTGGGTTAACGACGTGTAGTTCGTTTTTTTTGTTGTTTTTTTTTCATATTCACGAGACGTTTTGCAGAAATGTACAGCCTGACCGTGTGTGTTCGACAGAGTTTGAGAGTTCTGATGGCAAACGCGCGGCACTCGGCTCCTCGGAGGACCTGCTGAAAAACGGGTACCCAATATGGCCGTCTATGACTCCACCACACTTGCATTCATGGGTTGGCATGGCGACATCGAGGAAGACACAAGACGAAGAGGAGGACGCCGCGGACGAGCAGAGACCCGACTCATTTAACTGCGGTGGGATTCAGAGGGTAAATTTCGCTTTGTTTACCTCAGAAGTCAGAACTGAAAACTGAGAATTAGGACTTAAGAATTTTTCAGTTTTAATTCCAGAAACCAATATGAGGCTAAATGCTGTTATATCATTATTGTTTAAATTTCTAAAGTTGTATCAATATTTTTAAAGCTGGTGTGTGAGTTTTAGGAAAAAGTTGTTTTCCACGTCTTTGTTAAAGTCGTCTCTATGTCCTGACAGTATGAGAAAAGATAATCCACCAATCAGAGCAAAGAGGCGAGTCCTGTCAATCATGCTCATGTGCACGCTGCTCAAAGTGCGGAGAAACGACTTATCTTTACAGGAAAACCGTTTATCTGCCATCATTGGTGGCCATGCTAACAAGCTAGGTTGATTGGCCGCGCTAAGACCCTCCTCCTGGCTCTGATTGGTTGTTCCTGATTGAGCTGTGTATTTCTGTAGTTACCTTGAATTTTTTCACAGATTATCCCATCTACTACTTTCATGACTTAATGACATATGTAACAAATGTTAAAAAAATATTTATTTATTTTTTATTAGAAAAGTTGCATACCACCTGTTCATAACGTCCTCCTTTAATTATGTTCCACAATAAAACCCATCATTCACCCGTTAATAACTCTTAAATTTATCCATTATTAGTTGTAGCAATAGACTTTATTTGATAAATATTTATTTTAGATGTAAAAAAAAATAAAAAAACTGCAAAAATGCTGTAGGCGAGCCTAAATCCACACCAGTCGCGTGCAACGTGACCATGTGATAAAGTTTAGCCTCCCTGTTTTCCCAACCGCGTCATCAACCCAGCTTGCACTGCGTGGGTGACAAAAAGGCAACCTGCGTGGCTGAAAATTGTAACTAAACATTTAAAATTGTTCAGGTAATTTATTTATTTATTTTTAAACGTCATCATGGTCATAAAGTTGGAAGCGCTACTGTTCATACCTTGATGCTACCTTGATGCTAGCGATGGGCGCCAGAGACGGTGGAGTCTCCGTCCGATGAATCAGCTGATAGTTTTGTCCAGGAACACCTCCGTGTTTCACGTCCTTCGCTGTGTCCTCTTCGTAACTGACTAAGGCTCCTAACTGAAGCGCAGTTTTTGACTTATTGGTATAGTGACTTGTTCTTAATAAAGAAAACTAACTTAAGCCACTGAGAGGCTGCCGAGTGACACTTCGTTGACCGGTGGTCCTCCTGGATCCAGTGAATGAGATCATTTATTGATCTTGAGCTCTCCAACAAAATGCGAAATTGTAAATTGCACACTTATAGTGTCAACTTAGTCAAAAAAAAAAAAAAAAAAAAAAAAAGGCTCACGTAATTGCCGCAACGCACTAAATCAACAACAAACAGCAACGACGACGGTCAAAAACTGAGCGCTTCCGGCCGCGCATTCAGCACACCTGCTGAGAGGTTACCTGTGACTCCGTTTAACCACACGATGCCACCTACTGTGACTTTCAGGTATTGCACCAAACAAAAACACACGTAAACCCCCCAAAATACGGTTTTGTGTTGGTGTGAAACCTCCACTTCCATCTTTTTATCAACCTTTATTTATAAACGTATAAGTTTGAACCAAATAAAAATGCAAACCTTAATCAAAGCACACTCTTCAATCGATCAGCACCAGTGAACAACAATGTGCTGCTGACAGGCGAGCATGGATCATTAACATGAAATGGGCGCGACAGTTTAGTCGAGGTGAAAACTGGATCCAACCTGAAGGTCAGGTAACCAGTTTGAACTGTAAATGATTTGGGATTCAGTCCAATTTAATGTGAAATGCACATCAAAAGTAGAATTTATTTTTTTTATTGGTGTATTTATCGTGTTGAGCACATCATTAAGGCTCCGCTTTGTCTCATGTAGAATCAGGAAGTGAGTCTCCTGAATAAGCTGGACCGCCGACTGAGTAGAGTCTTCAGCTCGCTCCCAGACGGGACCTTGTCTGTGGTGCTGCTGCTCGGACACAACAGGTAAAAAAAAAAAAGAATTTAAATGCATATTGCACAGATTGCATAAAAGTTCCCCTCAAGTTTAATATTTCTGAGCATCTCTTTTGTTCTTTTTGCAGCAGAGGTTTTGATCATCCCGGTTTATGTTTGTTGGAAGTCAAAAACGGATTTTAAAGGGAACAAAGAGCAGGTCTAGGAAACGCCCTGGCAACTCCTGAACAGCTTTGGAGCGAAAATCGGCAGACTTTGGAAGAACCTCAGCAAAAGGAGCAGATCTTTGTCAGACCATTAAACATCACGGGGACAGAACACGTTGTTTTTTAAAAAGCTTTTCATGGGTTGAAGAGGCTGTAAAAAGTCTTAATGGCATCACATCTTTAAATCAATTTTAATGTACAAAGTCCTATAAAAGGCTGTTTTAAAGCAATACTAATTAATACATCAGCTATGTTTTAAATAGCTTAATTTTAAAAATATTTTAATTATTTTTTATTTAATGGACATTTAAAAAGGTTTAGGCAATTTTTATTTTAAAATAAAAAAAAAACTGAAGGGATTGTAGTTGTAAAAAAACAAAACAAATGGAAAACATTTTAAACCTTGAGAAAAAAAAAATACATTTTTGTTCCAAGGTAGAAAAAATGCTAACAGAAACAATTACTAAGAAACATTCTTTAATTTTTTCCCTCTTTTAAAAGCAAATGTAAGGATTTTTAAACTCAATACAAAAATGTTTTAAATTGTACATCTTTTTGTGCTGACAGCATACTTTTGACATCGTTGCAGGTTGACACAGTTACAAAACGTTGAACACAAATGGAAAGAGAAACAAAAAAGAAAAAAAGAAAGCACCTTTCATGAAGGGTGAAAATGCCACCAACAATAAATATCACAATCTCAATTATAAGCTCACATTTGTCTGATAAAACTGAAGACGACAATTTTCTTAAAATGAGAGGAAAAAAAAAAAAAGTTTGACTACGTTAAAACTAAATAATCCTGATGGGATTTGTTAAATGGCATTTCTATCTCTTAGGAAAACAGACTTACAGGAATACAAACACTGGGATAACGGACACTCTCTCACACAAGCACAAATAAATTCACTCACAAAAAAAAAAAAAAAAAAAAAAAATATATATATATATATGATTAGAGACATCTCTCAATAAAATTTATGAATGCATTCAAAGTGCCAAATGGCTGTGGAGGCAGATTCCAGTCTGAACACATCAGTGAATAAGTGAAACTCTCTGCACCTTATACATGTTTGAGATATACATCGTCATTTCTGAGGAGGTGCCTGCTCCTCTGGTATAAGATCAGAATATGGCAGCTGCTGTTATGGCTTGTTTTATTTATATTTTTTTGTTTTTTTTTTGCTTTCAAAACTTGTGTTAAATGTCTCGGCTGGTAGCTTTGGACACTTTATCCATAAGTGCTGAATGAGAGCATGAAGGTGGGGCATGCAGCACTCTGTGCTTTATGACCCTGGAGGAGCGTGCACCATGTGTTGAGGAGGAGAGGCCGACCAGGGGCGGCGGCCCAGGGTGGCGGCCCGCACGGGGCGGCTGCCTCCCTGTTCTACCAGACTTCTGGGACTTCGAACAGGGAGGTTGTAGAATCTGACGCTGGAACCAAAGATGGAGACAGGCTCACGTTAGGAAAAAAAAAAAATCCATTGAAAAATCTGAACCTTTTTATTTCCCACAATTTCAGTGTCAAATTTTATGTGTCATGTGTTTTCCAGACAAATACCATAATTTTATAGCACAATCAAGTAATAAAAATGCTATACATCATATACGACTTCAAAAAAATTTGACTTTGTAATTTAACACCTTGAAATTGGGCCTCCGTCTCTTTAAGAAACTCCTGCTCTTTCTGAAACTCCGCCTTCAGGAAGTCATCACAACATGGCTCCTCTATTAACCCTTTAATGTTTTTACCAGCGTTGCTCTGAGAAGTGCACAAAGTCGGCCTTCTATCACCTGAAGAACATTTCCAGGATTAAAGGACTAATGTCTCAGCCAGATCTAGAGAAACTAATTCATGCGTTCATCTTCAGTCGTATTGATTATTGCAACAGCGTCTTCACAGGTCTGTCCAACAAATCAATCAAACAGCTGCAGCTGATCCAGAATGCTGCTGCTCGCGTTCTCACTAAAACCAGGAAGATAGAGCACATAACACCAGTTTTAAAGTCCCTCCACTGGCTCCCTGTAGCTCAAAGAATAGACTTTAAAATACTGTTGTTAGTTTATACATCACTGAACGGCTCAGCAACACAATACATTAAAGATCTGCTGTTGTTGTATCAACCTTCCAGAACCTCTCAGGTCTTCTGGTTCTGGTTCTGCTCTGCATCCCCAGAACCAGAACCAAACGAGGAGAAGCAGCTTTCAGCATCTATGCACCACAAATTTGGAACAAACTTCCAGAAAACTGTAAAACAGCTGAAACACTGACTTCCTTTAAATCTAGACTAAAAACCCACCTGTTTAGGATTGTATTTGAAACGTAATCAATTACAAATTTATTGATGGAACTTGACTTAATGTCGTGTTTTGATTGTTGATTCTATGTTGCTTTGTGTTTCTGTGTTTGTAATGATGTAAAGCACTTTGAAATGCCTTGCTGCTGAAATGTGCTATACAAATAAAATTTGATTGATTGATTTTGATTGAAGTAGCTCCTATGATGAGCTCAGCAGATTGGCAGCTCCACCAGGTGCTTGCTAATTGATGCTTGCTAGTCCGAAGGAGCCGAGTGAATGAGTCAATGGGCTGCTCTGTGAGGCAGAACCTCCGCAACTGCAGCTCTTAGGAGGAGCTCCGTCCTGGTAGGCGGAGCTAGATCCACCCAGGCGTTTTGTACAGATGAATAATTGCCACAGAAGATTAAGTAATTTCTCAAACATGCATGAGAGAATCAAAGCAATACTCCAGGTATGTTTTTTGATGAGGGAACAACATGCTGTAAAACTAAAAAACAAAACAAAAAAACGGTCGACTTTAATTAATACTGCGTCTTTAAAATCAGTTCTGTGATCGATGCCTTAATTTCACAGAATTCCAAGACATCAATATCAGTGTTTAGTTTTGCATCTGAACCAAAGCCAATTCAAGCACCTTAGAAGTAAATGATGCTTTCCAGACTGGAACCCTGGGATAGAAATGATGGTTTCCTTGGGAGTTGCAGGCTGAACACAGGCGTTTTTCAGTTATTCAACATTCTGAATATTCAGGCTTCTCTTTTCTTTAACTTTTAAATAAAAGCTTCATTTTTATTTGTTTTTGCAAAGCAGCAAGTGATATTTTAAATCTAATTTATACATTATTCCAAAATTGTTTGTATTTTAGTTTGCAGTTTCCTATAAATGTTTTATTGGAGGAACAATTATTTACAGTAATTGAGAAATTAGCCTATAGATTCTTTTAAAAGAAAGGCTAATTGCAGCCAGTCTTTGATTAATCTACCCAACAACCAGTCTGCAAAGATGGAGCCCTAGTTATCAAATCCAATACGCTTCAAGTCAGAACATCTACCATGAACCAAACTACTAACCCCGCCCCTTCAGGTAACTACAGCAGTGAATAACTCACCGTCAGACTTCTTCTTGCTTTTTTGACTTTTCCTTCCCGGAGCTGTTGGGGTTTGGCGCCAGGTGGCCGTCCCATCAGCATAGCTGCCTGAGTCGGCGCCTTCTGGACTTTTAGCATCTGGGACTGGGCTTGGTTCGGCCGAATACGAAGAATTTCTGCAGGAGAAAACGAAACGTAAAGCGACAGCAGAGAGAACCTGGACAGCACAGAGGAGCCATCCCTCCACCTACGTCATCTTCAGCCAGCCTTCTGACGTCTTGCTCTCCACGGCTTCAACGCTCGCCTGACCGCCGACATCTGGAGGGAGAAACGGTGCAGGCGAGCTTAGATCAGGAACCGATACACTGCACTTATTACCGGTGAAAAACCCAGCAGAAAGTGAGCTAAGAAAACCTTTAAGGCTTGATTCACTACATTTCCCTAGTGAGAACACTGAAAAACCCCACAAAATCTCACCAAGTATTATTTTGTTTCTTGTGCAAATATCTTTGTACACTTGGATTAAGACAAAACTAATTTACAAATAACTTTTCAGTTTTCAAGTAACTTTAAAAGTGCCAATTCCACTGGCAGGTTATTTCACCTAAAACACATTCTTCCCCATGTTATAAGTGAAATAATCTGCCAGTAAAACAAGTACTTTTTCATCAATATTAAGGAATTATTGACTTAAAATGATCTCATTTTTGCTGAAAAGTTAACCGTAAATAGTTTCGTTTTATTTTAAGTGTATTAAGATATTTGCACTAGACAAAAATACTTGGTGAGATTTTGTTTTTGCAGCAAAAAAAAAAGTTCTCCGTGAATAAACTGTACTTAATCCAAAAAAAGAAAACAAAACAAACAAAAAAAAATCAATGTCTGATACGCTCTGCCAAAATTAGCCTATTTGTTTTTTTAGGGTCAAGACTAGCTAATCAGCTAATTTTCATTAGCTAATTAAATGGTTCAAATATTTACGCCCATCAATATGACCCACAAGTGACAGCCGCTAACAAAAAACCCGATCAGAAAACAATCAGCTTGGACACTGAAAAAAAAGACCATTGTGTTCAAGTTGTGTTAAAGGACATAGCAAAGCTATTGAAGCCTAAAATAGCATCTCAATGCTCAACATTTTGCAGTTAGCACAAGATGTCCCCAATGCGAATGTCAGCATCCAGTCCACATTTTTAAGGAAGAATTTTTTTCAAAGTAGCTACATAACCTGGTAGAATAGCATCTAAATGCTAATAACAGATTATTCAACCATCCTGTCTCCCCCGGTTACCCTAAGCACAGCCCCATCTGTCCTGCCCATACAAATACATGCATATTCTCTCACACACCATCATATTTGATCTTTTTGCTGCCAGTGCTGTCGGGGAATGAGTAGTGGTTCCAGCCATCCCCGCTGACGCCGTCGTCGCCGCCCTGCTCCCCCTGAGTGGGACTGATGCTGCGTTTCCTCCTAGAACAAAATCAGAAAACCACAAACTAAAAACATGCATGCACCACAAGCTACAACCCAGGAAGAAAAACAAAAACAACAAAAAACACTGAATGATGTGTGTGGAGAAAGCCACCTGGAGAACCCAAACCCAGCAGACGCAGTGGAGGAGGGGTAGTGGTGCTTCACCCAGCCGTCATCCCCCCAGGTTTTAGCTGGCTGGCCGAGCTTCTCCTTCTCCTGCTGTTTCCCCTGGATGTAGTCTGCGTACGTCTGGATCTTGTAGCTCTCTGCGTAGCGGCTGGTGTTCATAGCTGGTGGAACAGAGCTCCTATTAACGCCCAACGGCGGTACATCTCTCCGGCCTGGCTGCGCGAGACTTACCGATCTGCACCTGGTCTGTCTGACTTAGAGAGACGAAGGCTGAGGTGTCGTCTATCCACGACACCTGGATGTTACCTGGGTGCGTACGACAAACAAAAAGCAGCATCAACAGAGTAGAATCGGATTAAAAGCAGAATACATACACATTCTGATACCATACCAAAGGCACTGAAGAGCTGGTAGAGGTCACTCGTCTTCCACTCCTTGGGGAAGGTCACGTACAGGACATGGTCTCTCTTCGGCTGCACTGTTGAAGGAAAATAAAAGGGGAGTTAAGGATTTGAGAACGGTTCACTTAGAAAATCTACTTTTTAAAAATACTTTACATTGCTAAAACAATTTTCAGACCGACACCAATGCTATTTAAAGGCCAAAATCTAAAAACCCTAAAGTTGGGGGGTGGGAGGGGCCCGCAAGACATTGTGCAATTAGACATCAACTCCAGTCTAGTTTTTCACCCTTACACTCACCTCCTCAAAAACATCCTACCAAATACTTACAGCTGAACCCACAATAGAAAAAGAACAACTAAAAAGAAATTAGAGAAAGTTGCGTTTCGGTAGTTTTCTTACAATCTGGTCCGGTGATGTTGAGGTAGGGTATGTCGATAATACGCATCAGAAAGAGCCTAAGTAAACAAAAAAAGAAACAAACTCATTTTAAAGTTGCAAAACAAGAAAACGTGATCTTGAGCATTTAATAAAAAAGCAAATAAAAGCGCTTACTTGTTGAAGAAAGGTTCAACTAGTTTCGATCGGGGGGAGATGTGAGATATCGGCGGCATCAGGAAAGAACCTGCAAAAGAAAGTAGAGAAAATTCAAATGTGTGTTTAAAATCCAAATCTAAATAGTTGAGAGTTTACAGACAACCTATTATCAATAGGCTCGTCACCATTTGACGGTAAATTGTTCCTGAAATTATTGCAATAATCAATAATATTGTTGTTTTGAGAGATTTTAAGTAATGTAAAGGTATTGCCGTAATGAAGCAAGTTTATCATCTCAAAGATCTTCATTTTGTGCACAACACTTCACACTGGAACCAGAAGACATTTTAAATATCTATAATAAAACCAACCAAGAACAACAAATGAAATGGAAATAAAGCCCACACACGACCAAAAGTAGAACTGAAATTGGTTGTTTTACCCAGGTGGTTGGCCATGGAGACGAAACACAGGCCGGTGATGTAAGCGTCGTATCCGGCCTCGTGGAGCTGCTCCTGGGCCGTGTCGTAGCTGGGGAACCCCTCGGCGGTTTCTATTGGCGATGAAGGCGGAAAAACGTCCAGCGGTTGACTTTTGGGGTCATTACCAGGCATTTCAGACACTTCCCAATGGACTCACTCACCAACTTGCGGTGGCTTGAATGGAGTTTCTTTCGCTTGTTTTTCGAGCTCTGCCAGAGACGTGTTGTTGATCAGCTCCTGTTGGACAGACGGAAGGTCTTTGCTCAGAAAACAGATTCATCACAGCTGACGGAATCAGAATAGTGAGGTGAGGTTGGTTTGCACCTTAAATGGCTGAGTGGAGGCCATCAGTTTTGTGTCTAGAAGTCTACAAGTGGATAAAAAGCAATCGATAAATCACCCAAAACAACAACAAAAACACACACTAGGGCTGGATGATATGGCTGAAAAATGTACCACAAAATAAGTGTTACATATTGGTTGATAGACAATTATCAATTAGCTTTTTGATTTAAATAGAGGTGGACAATAACGGTGGGCCCCATAAATTATGACATCTTTCTTATCAGTCTGATATCATAAAGAATAGCACCATAACATGTTTGGTGGGGTAAAGTTTTTTTTTTATATATATATAAAATCAAATGCTTGAGTTCAAGTTACATCAGTATAACTGGAGAAAACAACTTTATGAATTTTTTTTTAATTCCCTCATGTCAGAAAACTGTAAATTTTCATAAACATAAATAAAAAGTTATTGTGCGTGCCTAGTTTTAAAAATATAACATCCTGCAAAGCCGGAGGCGTTTGACTCAATTTTCTCTCCAAACCGTTTTTTTTTTTTTAATTTTCATGCAGTCAACTGAAACTGCTGCTGCACAAGTTACACAACAGGTTGTTGCTAAGTAACCACAAATTACTAAAGTTGTTACCAGGTAACCAAAGAGTGAGCGAGTTAGTTGATGCCTTGCTTAGCTCGCCGTGAAAGGTTTAGGTTGCCTACATCTCCCAAAAATGCAGTGCAGTTCTGGATTGGAGTTCAGTGAATCTATCGATACTGATCACGTTTCTATCGCGACATTTATTGTTACTGATTTATCATCCAGCCCTGGCAAAAACCAAGTAGTTTAATACAGAAATGCATGTTTTCCTAAAAGAAACATTACCTTGGGAAAACACACATTGCAACTTCTTTAAAGTCTTGAAGGTCCTTAAGAAAAGAGTAGGGACACAATCAGACAGGTTAGAAGTTTAAACAATTCATGCAACACGACAGGAATGGAAAAAGGATCGCTTTTTACCTCTGGCAGCGGACAGTAGAACTGGTGGATAGTGTGCATCACATCCAGAAGCATGTTGTGGCCAACCACCAGTTTACCCTGAAGTCAGAACCGCAAACCATAACATTAACCCAAGCAAAAAACTCTGCATTCTTCCTTTTAAAACTAAAGATATTAAGGGTTTAATCATATTTTCACATTTATTCATGTTTACGGATACTAATACAGTGAAGAAAATAGAAAAACTAAACAATGTGGACAGTTTTGGAGGAGAGGGGGTTCGAAACATTAACTGACATTTATAACAGCAACAATAAATGAAATTTATAGCGTGAAGAAATTTATGACGATTAATGCTAAACGATATGATAAACTTAAAACTGCCATTAAGCATCAGGTTTGTATGGGATGAAATGAAAGGAGTGACTCACAGATTTAGAAATGGCGTGGATGACCCTGGAGAAGCCAACAGCGTTATTGAGCTCCTCCTGGTGGGGAAAGAGGAGAAATGCGGGACAGAGACCTGTTAGAAAAGCAACTTGTTCCTCAGCTTTTATATTAATGAGACCACATTAATACAGAAAACTAAGCATCTCATGTTAGGGGTGGGCGATATGGACGACTTAAAGTTTTATCAAAAATATTGTGATATATTTTATTGCTTGTTTTTTTTAAGTCACTGTAGAGCTGTGACTGCATCATAGCCTCACAAACACAAATACTGCTATTGAGAAATGTTCTTATGTCATCATCTTTTTATCATATTTTCACATTTATTAAAGCCCTCATTGAACAGTAGGGAAAAAAAAAACAAACATTAAAACTACTACGGAAAAAAAAAAATTTTACAATTTTTTTTAAACACTGTTATTTGGAATTTTGTGCGACAATGATATTTATTCTTGAAAGAAATCGTGATGCATAATAAATGATACAATAAACATAATAATAAACTCACCTGCTCCTTCTCCAGTTTCTGTTGCTCCCTCCTCTTCCTCTCCTCCTCGTCAACTTTACTGATCTGAATGTAGCGCTCCTTCTGCCGACACGACCAGCTGAGTCAGCAACTTACATCCACAAGGCATGAAAATGGAATAAATAATAATAAAGAAATAAATAAAATATCTAATGTATGCGTACCTTTTCTGTTTCCAATGTTTCCACATGAAGACCTTTGGGAAACCTGGGATGTCGAGACAAGACAAACGTCAATTGTCTATGAAGAGGCAATAAAGAAAAGTTAAAGCATGTTCAGTAGCACTCACTTCCAGCTCAGTGTCTGGTATATCAGCTTCCTCTGGAATCTGAGGAGGAAAATATATACATTAAGATGATAAAAAAGGATAGGAATGGCTCTTAGAGAAAAGAGGAAAAATTACCCTGTACATGGGTCCAAGTTCAGAGTTTTCCCATTTCCATTGAAAAGCCTCTCAACTTTCTCTCTGATTTAAAAATGCACAGAAATGGACAGAAAGAAAGATGTGAAAGACTTTAGATAACATCTTCCCACAAGGTTCAAAAGCTCACAGTAGGATCCCCAGCTGGTACTGCATTTTGTGAGTAAATGTCAAAAGTAGGGCTGGATGATACGGCTGAAAAATTTCAAAATTAAAACACACTGCCAAACTGGTGGCGTGACTTTTCATGTTTCATCCAGTTTCCGCCCCACTCTGTGGGAGATCTCCAGAGCAGCTCCACTTACACCACTTTGTTGATGTAGTCTTTCTGTTCGTCGGGTACGTGTGCGGGGACTTTGGAGGACGATGGGGAGATAAAGGAAGGCGTCCCGAGACCGTTGGCGTGCTGGTTTCTCCGTTCCTCCGTCTGCTCTCTCAGCTGAGCTTCCTCGTCTTGATTTAGATACGGGATTCCTGAGAACAGCAGAGAAAAGCGATTAATACCGAACAGGGAACTTCTGATTTACGGCTGCCGTAAACACCAGCAGCCGTCCTCTCCTGAAAGGGGGATTCTGCGGCATCAAAGTGAAATCTGTATTGAGAGGAACTTGTTGGATAATCGTTCGCTTTAATCTAAGCAAGAGGAGGAAAGAACGCCCTGCAGACGCTTTAGTCGAATTACGTTTGTTTAGTAAGAAACTGTTGTGTCTTTGAACCGTGAGAGGCCTTGCATGCACAGGAGAAATGGAAAACTCCACGCACCAAGGCCCAAGGACACAAGGTCAGAGTTCAAAACCCAATTTTTGCTGCAAGTCAACCATGCCAAGAACTCCACCACTGTGCAACACCCATTTGTAATCAATAATCTGCCACAAATAGTCTTAATTCAAACAAAAAAGTGTTCTATACTACATTATATCAGAGACAACAATAAAGTGAGTATTTTAAGTAGTTTTTTTTAATTATTTGACTTCAGTGAAAAGCTTTACAGGCTTCTACAATTATAAAAACAGTTAAGAAGCTAGCATCAGAGAGACATGTTTACATGTTGGGTCATTAAGGCGTGAAAAACACTTTGCTGGAAGAACCAACAATTCTATTTAGAGGCTAGGAAGACGGCTTGCATTCGGTTTGGATTTTATAATGTTTCAGAGAATCTTAAAAATCCCAAAGAATGATCCAAGTTTTAAAATCAGTAGGATTGAGAATTTATAAACCTGACCTTTTGATTTTCCTTTTTAAGAATAGACATCTGCTTTGTACTGAATTCACTTTGATCCATCCCCCATCCCAAAACTTAGAAATACATAAATATATGAAGATTCTTTAAAAAGACTAAACAGCAGTAGCTTGATTTAGGAAAAACCTTTGAACTTTTCTGATTAGTAAGTTGTTGAGGTTTTTTGTTTTAAGTTTTAAAAGGCCAAACGTCTATAGTCAATAGAAAATAGATTTTTGTTCACAAAAACAAAAGTGCTCTTTCTTACCATGACCAAACACCTTGTTGAAGTCAAACCCCTGGCTCGCCAGGAAGTCAATACTGGAACTCTGGAATGGCAAAAGAAAGCACCAAGTATGAATTTTTCATAAAAAAAAAAAAAAAAAAAAGAGAGAGAGAGAGAATATCAGTGACGAGCAGAAAAGCCATTTACATCAGAGGTCAAAGCTACGAGAGCCCCAACAACAGAAAAGCCACGCTTACTTGACAGATGAACTTTATATCAGGAGACGTCCGACTGAATGGTTTCGGGAAAACATAAAAATTAAAAGGCTTCGTAATGTACCTGCGAAAAGAACGGAATAATTAACAAAAAGGTTTATATAAAATAAGGAGGTGTACACAAAAAAATTGACAGCCTCAATAAAACTGACTGTTTTATTGAGTAGATAAAAACACCAAAAATTCACAATTCCATACTTTTGCAGACTCAAATATCCATGGATATTAGTCTCTTTATCATTTTATAAGACATTAAATATCATACCAATGGACAGAGGGGACAGTAAATGGGTATAAAGGTTCATGAATGGATATGCAGAGTGGCAGCAATAAGATAGATGGATAAACTTACATATCGACATTTTTGTTTCTGATGGACTATATTTGATACAGTCAAACACGTTTATATACAATACTCATATGCTGAAACAAAAGGAAAACTCTGCATTTGTTTAGCAGACTACCAACATAATCTGTTCCAGATGTTGTCTGTGTGATCTTTAAGTGTGTATTTATGCAGAAGAGGACACTCACTTTGACTTCGCAGAGTCGTATCTGAATGTACACAAGCCAAACTGGAACATGAGAAAGTCCATGGAATGCTGGAGGGTAAAAGCAAAACGTTGCATAAAAATTTTATTATTAATGAAAAAAAACAAACCTCAGCGTCAAACAGACGTGTTTACAGCACAGTTCTCCTCAGAAACGGGGTTTTAATGACCTTTTTCAGCTTCGTGTATCTCTCTTCAGGTGTATCCAGCCCGTTGGTCAATGCACTGACATTAGGACCGTCGCTTATACCTGAAAGAAAAACCGTAATTTCACACATGTCGTGGTGGCTTCTTGTAATTACGTTTTAGCCAGAAAATGCGGAGACAGTAACCTGAAAATTCTCCATCAATGGCAAGGAAGTCAGCCTCCTCTATGGCGCTGTACACCGTGCTTAAGCAGTCTTTAAAATCTGGGGAAGGATAAAATGGGTTAACGTTTTAAAAGCAGCGGTCTGGGGGAGTTAGCAGGCAGCTGAGCACATTTGATGCTACCTAGCATGCTAGCTACAAGCTGAAACACATATACTGCGTTTTTGGTTTTTATCTACAGCACACACATACTGTGCTAAGTAGCATAGTATGTGTGTGGGCTACGGGTTTTATGGCAAGCAACAACGGGATAGTACTAAAACCAAAGGCGGGCTGTCCGCTTACTTTGTCGTGTAACCTCCATCCCTGCAGAACGACGGCGGCTAACCTCAGCTAGGCTTTGTCAAGTGGCTTTTAACTGCTCAACAAACACTTCCGGTTTCTCACCACGTTCCTCGCAGCCTCGTGAGGCTCGTTGGGTCCTATTCCTATATAATTTCTTTTAATAATTTTTAGTTAAAAAAATGAATAACAAAGCTGAATAATACTTTATTCATATTGTCGGTCAAAAGTTGCATTATATAAGGGACCACAGATTATTCGGAAATAAATGTAACTTTTCTTCTACTCTTAAATTTACATTTATAAATAAGCAGGGACAGCCCAAGTCTTTTTGAGGCCCTAAGCAGATTTTTATTTGAGCCCCCCCAACACCACCACGTCACACCAGATGCTGTATCATTCCTAAGCTACTCCATATCTACATAGTTTGTAATCAGCTTACATCATACCAGTGTTATTATGGTTGTTGATTTTGACCCTACAGGAGCAGCGATCTGAAAACAAAAATGTGAAATTCAGAGTGGTATTTAAATATGCCATATTATTTTAATTATTTGAAAGTAACACCAGCTAATAAACACTGTTTATTAGTGTAAACATTTAGTGTTAAAGCTAAATGCTTTAACACTGAATGTTAAAGCATTTAGTGTTTTAACAGTAAACAACTTAATAAGCAAATAAGTTCATAAGTTTGATATCTTATATTTCCCCAAACGGTGGCAGCAGTCAACATCAGGAAGAGATTAACCTAGTATTAGTGTAACAACTCTAAAAATAATTTAGAAATTGTTTTTTCATGTGTAATAGCATTTAGTTTATTATTCAATGTTATTTTGTATATCTTTAAACATATATAAAATTATACCAGCTTGGTACTCTTGGGAGCCCTAGAAGCTGCTTAACTTGCATATGCCCTGGGCCGGCACTGACAATGAGGGTTGACTTTACTTGACTTTGTAATGTACAATGTACAAGAGAATTTATTCCATATTTTCATATCTCTTGAAGGTTTTCTTTTCAGTGTTGATGTCAATGTCAATTTATTTATAAAGCACTATTTATACAGCAAAAGTGCTGCACAATATTTTTGAAATACTGTGCAATATTCCTGTATGCAATATACACTTTGAAATGGTCAAATGATTCAATAAAATGAGACTAATATCAGAGATTTTGGATGAAAAAATTAAAAAGGGAAACTTTATATCAATAAAGAATCAATTTGCAAATTTTGTTACAATATCAGACTGCATTGGACAAAAAAAATTCAATAATTAAACAACAACTGATGGCCTATTATGCATTCATCAATAATCTAAAGTTTATAGAAGAAAAACAATGCACTGAGCTTTAGATTTGTAAAACCACTGCCCTTTCATTGGCAAATTTCAGCTTCACCACACATGTGATTGCCAATAAGATAATACTACGGTGATGACAGCAACAGTGTTGTGGTTTGGCTGCAAATATTTTAAGCAGTAAAAAAAAAAAAGGAAATAAAGGAAATGAGTTTACACAGGGGTAAAGAGTCACAATAATTACCAGTTCTGACACACTTACAGAATTTCACAGTTTTACCTCATTTTCTATTTTTTTCAGATTTTTCATAACTCTTAATTTCTTAAATTTTATATGGTTTTACGGAACAAATGATAAGAAAGTAACATACTTTCCCACCATTATGAAACACCAGAATTTCTCAGTAAATGCACTTTTTGTAAAGAAGGGACATGAAAAAGTTTTAATGTGCACATCTATAACCAGTTACTTGTATGTATACCATATTAAAAGAATAGGTCAAAACATGAAGCAACAGCCACAGCAGTAGCAGAAGAATTCACAGCTGGATAAAAAAGCCCATAGAGCTCATAATAACAACAATTAAGGCATTTCTAAATTTTAAAACAGCTTAAACAGTTTCTATTATTGCCTAATAAATATTGATGGTTGAATTTTATTCCAGACTTGTTTACAAAGAGGTCTAATGTTCATCAAGCAGTAATTTAAACAAGGTGCAGACATTCATAAGGCTAATAAAACACCATGTGGTTGAGGTTTTGCCGCAGCCTGTGAACTGAGATGCGCCGTCTTGTGGTCTGCATTCCAGATGAGCTACATATAATTTGTTTTGATTTATATCAATCTAATAAAAATCTAAAATCCCTACAAGACAGGTGAATAGGAAGCCACAGATTGAATTCAACAGAGCGTTTTTGTGCTTTCAACATAACAAAAAGCAGTGACTGTACCTTTAACACCTGAGAACTGAAGCACTAAACAGTTGAAAATTCATCGCTGCTGCATTACTGTACTCCACATGAACCTCACCCTCACTTTAGTGGCCTTGTTCTTTTCCCAGCTAGTTCATTTTGCTCCCTTTGCCTACATGTTTGAATTTTAGCTCCAGGTTCAGCAGAGTGAGATTCTTGAGTTTGTGTAGTTTTTTTTTTTTATTTCTATTTTTGTCCAGTCAAAACTGTCCAGTCGGGAAAGGTCTCAATTTCTCCTGCTTCAACGAGCCGCCGGTCACCGTGCGTCAGGGTCAGCTTGTAGCGTAGCCGAACTTTACGCTGAAAAATAGAAAAAAGAATTTAAAAAAAACCAGACATGTCATAATTGTATAAATTCACACACAAGAAAAATATTGGTTGGAAAGTGACAAAACTTAATTTTTCCCCATATTATAAGATTTTAGGAGACTTAAATCATTCAAACCCGTTACAAAATAAATTTGCTTATTGGAAATACACCAATTTCAAAGAACAAATCACGTTTTTCAATGAAAAGGTTTTTGCATTAGGATGAGTTTTTTGGCTGTATCAAAATGAGTGTATTTAAAAAAAAACTGCAACGAAAACATTTTTTTCGCATCCCACGAGTCATGCTACCAACAACCGGATGCGACTACTGGAGGAAAAGACAAAAAAGACGACAGAAAGTGTTAGGAAGAGGATGGCGCGCCGTGTTTTCTTTTCTTTTATTTGACTTATTGCGTGAACAAACTTATTCACGTGTGAGTTTAATTGCATTTGTCAATTAATGAAAACAGATTGTCCACAAAGTTTTGGGCACATTTGGATTGGAAACGCAGATATACTTTTGATTCAACTCAAACATCCAGGCTTCTTGGGTGCAAATCAATCATTTCCCCACTGAGTGGCAATAAAGGTTATTTCTGCTCTTCTAATTCATTTGCATCCTTTTGCTAAAGCTATAATTTGTAGACAGGGTACAAAAAAACCCCCAAAACATAATATGTATACAAAACATGGAACATTAAAAAGTCTAAAATATAACTTTAGAAAATTGGTGCTATACTGTAATGACATTACAGAGAGCGGACATTTCTCCAAAACTGACTGGTCAGAAAAGCTGGCAAGGACCTGAAAGGAACACAGAAGACATGCCACAGGAATATTACGACAATCTGTCATATTCTCTGAATCTCTCTCCAAAAAAAAAAAAAAAAAAATCCAGAAGACTGAGAGGGTAGTAAAAAGAAGCATTAAATTTTAATTTGTGTACCAAGTGTTTGTATACTTTGGGTGAGTGCAAACAGAAACAAACAGACTCTTTTCTACTCACACTTTCAGGATTGGCTAACAGCAGGACTTGTGAGACTGCAGGTGGAGGCAGCAGAGGGTTGTAAGGAGGAAGCCGAGTCTGGGAGGCCGGCTGAAGCTTCACCAGCATGCTCTGAAGTAAGAGTTAACGTCACAATCAGCAAGATTCTCAGTTCAGGAATAAAGATTAGAATATGGATGACCAAAAAGAAGTAGGACAAAGAAAAATATTCTAGGCAGTTTTAAGACTTTTGCTGCATTTATTTATTTATCCAATCCTTGTACCAGTTGAGTATATTGTGCAGTGTGTGCTTAAAAAAAACTGAATTTGGACAATTGTAAGACAAAAGACACCATAATAAGAAAGTTGAAACATTTTCAACATTTGTTGCTGTCACGGAAAACTTTCACGTTTCGCTGTTGTGTCAAAGCGCTGCGGTGAATTAGGTCACCCTCCGCGAGACAGAGAGAGGCTTTAAGATCAAAACAGGTAGTTTGATTAATCTGCGTTATGTAATATTAACACAATGCATTTTTCATATTAATCAGATTAAATGACAACCCTAATTTATACTCACCTAAACTAACCGAACATACATGGTAAGACAAGGAACTATGTCAGAGCAGCTTTAAAGACTCAACAACAAAGTAATGTATTAACTCATTGAGAACTACAAGATTTTAAGCTGATAGACCCCATCGCCATTTTGGATTTAGTGTGACCCGTTTTATTTTTTTACCATAGGGACAGCGACTTGAAACACGAAATCCTTCACGTCGAGTGCAGATGTGTTCACTGCAGACATGACGGCCACCGCCACACCTGGATGACCTGTCGGACAGTCTTTGGCAAAATGGAGGGACACGTGGATCCCAGCCGTGTTGTACAACGTGACTGGCTCCAGTTGACCTACAACACATAAAAAAAAAGAAAAAAAAAGACAGATGAAAAAAATTCTGAAATACAAAAACTGAACTTGTAAATTACTGAAGTCACTAGGTAAATATTGTACTGGCAAAAGAAATTAATTCTGGTGTTTTTTACAATCTTTTTACAATTTGGATTTTGAAACAATAGAGCAGTCTGTGCTGCTTCGCTTTGTATTCAGGAGGAAGATAAGATCATTTACACGTTTAAACCCTAAACTCTTTGGACAGTTTTAGTTCTTAGCTGCAAACTGTGTAAACCGGAGGAGACGTACTGAATCTGATAGTTTCTAAAGGAACAAAGATGTCCTTCAGCGATGGAGATGGATGGCGGCTCTCCTGCAGTATGAGCGGTGATCCAAAGTCTTTATTTGGTTGCTTATGCGATCCCGATCCAGGGAGCTGCTTAGTCGGGGAGTTTGACCTGATAGCACAAAAGGTAACAGTAAAGATCAAAGCAGAGCATGTGATATTGCGAGTGGAATTACTCATTTTGTTCATACAGTATACACTTTTGTTTTTGCATGCTATTTGTTAACTAATTCTATGGTCATTTTTAAACATGAATGTTATAAAACTAAAAATGAGACATTTGAAAATGTTCTGCAACCAGTCTTTGTGAGTTTGAGTTATTTTGCAAAGCAAAAATGGGTTTAAGAATAAGTCAGTTTCCAAATGTGTAAAGCTGGTAGAGACATAAGCCAAAAGATGCGCAACTGTAACAGCAGTGCAAAGATGTTCCACAGAGGGATGACTCAGTGGGACTAAATACAAATCCATGAAACACATATTATTATTTTAAATATTTATAAACCATAAATCAATCAAATTTTATTTGTATAGCACATTTCAGCAGCAAGGCATTTCAAAGTGCTTTATATCATAACAAACACAAAGTCATGCAACATAGAATCAACAATAAAAACATTCCATTAAGTCAAGTGCCATCGTTAAATTCATAATTGATTACGTTTCAAATAAACTCTATAACAAGTGGGTTTTTAGTCAAGATTTAAAGGCACTCAGTTTTTCAGCTGTTTTACAGTTTTCTGGAAGTTTGTTCCAAATTTGTGGTGCATAGATGCTGAAAGCTGCTTCTCCTCGTTTGGTTCTGGTTCTGGGGATGCAGAGCAGAACCAGAACCAGAAGACCTGAGAGGTCTGGAAGGTTCATACAACAACAGCAGATCTTTAATGTATTGTGTTGCTAAGCCGTTCGGTGATGTATAAACTAACAACAGTATTTTAAAGTCTATTCTTTGAGCTACAGGGAGCCAGTGGAGGGACTTTAAAACTAGTGTTATGTGCTCTATCTTCCTGGTTTTAGTGAGAACGCGAGCAGCAGCATTCTGGATCAGCTGCAGCTGTTTGATTGATTTGTTGGACAGACCTGTGAAGACGCTGTTGCAATAATCAATACGACTGAAGATGAACGCCTGGATGAGTTTCTCTAGATCTGGCTGAGACATCAGTCCTTTAATCCTGGAAATGTTCTTCAGGTGATAGAAGGCCGACTTTGTAACTGTCTTTATGTGGCTCTGGAGGTTCAGTTTCAGAGTCCATCACTATTCCCAGGTTTCAGGCCTGATCGCTGGTTTTAGTTGTAATAACTGAAGCTGTGCATTGACTCTAGATCTATAACTCTAGATCGTTCCTCTTTAGGTTCAAAAATAATAACTTCAGTTTTGTTTCTGTTCAGCTGGAGAAAGTTTTGGCACATCCACACATTTATCTGTTCTAAGCATCTGTTCAGTGATTGGATGGGCTCTGAGTCACATGGTGACGGTAGCTAATATTATTTCCTGTCATAACCTGAGCTAGTGGGAGCATATAAATATTGAATAAAAGGGGCCCTAGGATTGAACCTTGGGGTACCCCACATGTGACATTTGACCTCTTTGATAAGAAGAGGTCAATTGAAACAAAGAAATCCCTGTTCTTTATGTAGGATTCAAACCAGTTAAGCACTGGACCGGAGAGTCCGACACCAACTCTCCAGTCGATTCAGTAATATGTCATGGTCAACAGTGTCAAAAGCTGCACTGAGGTCCAACAGAACCAGCACTGTCGTTCTCCCACAGTCCGTATTTATATGGATGTCATTGAACACTTTTACGAGGGCGGTCTCTGTGCTGTGGTGACCATGGAAACCAGACTGGAAGGAGTCAAAGCAGTTGGTTATCGTTAGGAATCTATTTAATTGTTTACACAGAGTTTTTTCAATAACTTTGCTGATGAATGGGAGGTTGGAGATCAGCCTGTAATTCTGCAGTAGTTATTTGTCCAGATTGTTCTTTTTATCAGTGGTTTGATTACTGCTGTTTTCAAAGCCTGGGGGAAAACGCCTGATGAGAGCAATGAGTTTACTATTTGGATCAGATCAGTAGCAATAACAAGCAGGACTTTCTTAAAGAAATGTGTGGGTAAAACATCCAGACAGCAGGAACTGGAGCTTAGTTGACTTATAATTTCTCCTAGGGTTTTATGATTAAGGAGTTGAAATTGTGTCATTTTTCCTGTGTTTTGTTTGGTCACAGCATTGGTACTGACTTTATAGTGGATGTACAGATTAATCCTCCGATTTTTTTGCATTTTCTCTGAAAAGAAGCTGGAAAACTTGTTGCAGGCTGCATTAGATTGAAATTCAGGTGGTAACATCATAAGAGGGTTTGTGAGCCTGTCAACTGTTGCAAATAAAGTTCGAGCATTGTTAATGTTTTTGTTTATGACATCTGCAAAGAAAGCCTTTCTTTATAGATGTCATAATAAACGTGAAGTTGAGTTTCACGCCATTTTCGTTCGGCCCTACGACAGAGTTGTCTTGCAGATTGAACTGTTTGTGCATTTCTCCATGGAGATTTCTTCTTACCAGACACAACCTTTAATGGAGGCAATGTAATCAATGATATCTAAAACTTTAGACTGAAAATCATCTACCAACCTATCTACATCATTACAACTATGGAACTATTCCTTCCACTTCACATTTATTAGATATTCTGTCTTTATCCATCACTACAAAATGTGAAAGGTTCAAGATGTGTGAATAACTGCCCATGGGACTACAACAAAAGCATTTTATTTCTATTTATACTTGGCTGTTAAAAGCTGATGTTTAAAGCAACCTTTATTTAGAAACTGACAACTCATTGGTTTATGAAGTGGAACAAATGTCTGGTAAGGAGAGATTTGAGAAACAGAGAGAAAAAGAGAGGAAAATACACCATCACAAAGCATTAGGTAGGGTTGCACAGTATCAGAAAAGAACTGGTTGCAGCACTATTGCTGGATGTTGAGATCACAATTACTCAAATTAATCAGGTGATTCATTTGTTGAGTCACCCACCACTGAACTGTCTCAAATTTATAGGCTCTCATTTGTGTTGTAAGATTACATAAGCTTTTAAAGGGGCACCGTTATGCATTTTACAGTGCCAGTGTATAGCACAATCAAGTAACTACGTTAACGTAAGTTGTTATAAAAATGCTTTATATATCAAACATGACTATAAACAAATTTGACTTGGTTATTTACACTTTGAAATTGTGCCTCTGTCTCTTTTAAAGCTCCCTCTCTTTCTGAAACATCACTCCTCCATTAACCCTTTAATAACCTTTTCACCAGCATTGCACTGAAAAGCAGCTTGTATAATTGCTGCTGACTAGACTGAAGGAGCTGAGTGGGGGAGTTGTGCGGAAGGGCTGCTCTGAGAGGCGGAAGCTCAGAAACTGCAGTTCTGAGGAGGATCTGCGCCTCGAAGGCGGGGCTAGGTCCAACCAGGCCATTGGCACAGCTGAATGGTTGCCATGAGAGATTAAAAGATTTCTCAAATGTACATAAAAGTATTAAATCAACACTCCAGGTATGTTTATGCTGAGGGCATAACATTATAACATGATGTAACACTCAAAAAACTAGGTTTTACGTAATACTGCCCCTTTAAGGGTGATTAGCAGTGTTATTCTTCCACACTTACATTCTACATGTAGGCCTAAAAGTTCAGTTTTGGTTCCAGAGCAACTTTGTCCACATGTCTGCTGGGATTCCTACATGGCTTATAGGAAATGCCAATTCAATTCAATTAAAAATAATTGTTATTGATCCCAAAGGGAAATTAAATGTTGTTGTAACTCATATTATCCGAGGTTCTTCTAGTAGCTGATGTAGAGGATGATGTCTGTGGGCAGGAAGGAGCTCCTTTAGTGGTCTGTATTACAGCACATTTGAAGAAGCCTCTGACTGAGGACACTCTGCTTTTGGTTGACCCTGCTTCTCTAAAAATAAAACAGGACTCCTTAGAGGTCTCTGTCAACAATGACTCCAGGTATTGTTGACAGTCTTTTCTTACCAGGTGTTCGTCCCGTCTGATGAAACATTGTTTCCATCACCTCCACGGGCTCTCAGGAAAATTTCTCTCCCTCCATTCTGATTACCATTAGTCATCTGAAAGCCTTTGTCAATCTAAAAAATAATAGCAAACACTTTTGTTATGCCATCTTATAATAATAGAAAGATATGCTTAAATCTTTATCTTTAGACTTGTATTGAGATTTCACCTGCATTAGTTCCTCATAATATGACTTTGGATTCTGCTGGATTTGCTTTGTGCCTAAATCATCAAACTCTGTAATTTACACAACATGACTATAAATAAGGCATTGTCTTCCTAATCATCGATATGTTGCAATAAATGCTTCAAATGACATCTTACCAAAGTCCTGCTCTGGTGCTGGAAAAAAGCTGTCCTCCAAATGAGAGTGGAAAACAGGCGAAGAAGATACAAACTGAGGCGATGAATCAGCTTTCCTTTGGATCTGTGGAGAGTCCAGAGCTGACAGGTCGATGAGATGATAGCTCTTAATCTCTCTGCGGTTCGTCGAACCTAAACAAACATGAAAACAAAGTCTGTAGATATACAACAATGGCAGACCCAGGAGTACCAGTAACAACAGACACCAAATCAGGTCTTACTGATGCTTTTGCTTGTCACTTCCTCACTTTTACTTCTTGATCTTCCCAAGTTACAGGTTCCTTTCGCCATCACGTCTTTGTAGGCATTCACTGCCAGGGTCAGCTCGTCATTCGCCGCCAGGATCTGCGCTAGAGCCGCGTCGTCGTCCGTCGTGTCGCTGGCCAGCCTGAACAAGCTGGGCCGCAGTCGGTCACATCGCTTATAGAGCTCCTAGTTTATCACAGAGATTTAATGTTACAGGCAGGAGAGTTATACACACAGAGAGAGAGACAGACTGATCCAGGACAGACACTGAAAGTCCTGTTATATACTAAACAAATAACATCCGACACTGGGAAGGAAGGAAAAACAAGAGGAAGAAAGCAAAGGAGGTAGGACAAAAGAAAGGAAATAAAGAAAGGACAAATAAAAGAAAGAAAGAACAAGAAAAGGATGAAAGCAAGGAAGGGGATAACGAAACAAAGAAGGAATGAAAAAAGGAAGGAAAAAGCCAGGGGTACTATGCCTGTCAGTCAAAATATGATTCAACAGTAAATCAATTAATCGCATGATAAATTAAAATGAGCTGAGTAATTTCCATTTGCATGATTTATTGATTTTCTCTTTTCTCACTTTCTACTAAAAACTGCATGATAAAAGTCTTCAGTTTGGTGCTTTGGTCTCAACTAACGTTTTTTTGAAAGACAATTCTGTTTACAGATACGTCATTCTTCCTTCTATTTGTCGTTTCTGTTGTTTTGTTTATTTATTTTGGATATCTTCCAGTTTAAATGTTCATTAGACTTTAAAAGTTTATTGATCTTTGAGAATGCATTATTGTGCCATTTATTACTTAAAAATGGTCCTAAAACAATGACACTATCGTTTATCGTGATAACTACTGGGACAAATTATATCCAGCAAAATGTGTTGCTGTAACCGGCTGAAAAATCAAAATCAAAATCCCATGCTTTACCAGAAGAAGCAAAATGAACTTCCTCGGCAGACGCCTGACCCCAATCCTTCCGAATATTTATGGTCATCGGAAAAATGATAAAATCCAAAACATTCTTGAAATCACAAGACGCTGGAACAATGACAGATCACACAGGGATATCATGAGACTGAAGTGCTTTGGCTACATGTTTGTATGAAAAAAAAAACTTAAAGCTGCAGCGTGTAACTTTTGTAAACATTGTGTTTTTTGTTTGTTATTTTGCCTATTTGACAGATAAACTGAATAAAATAAAAACTGAGCGTCTTCGCCTTCCCTGCCTTGCTGTTCCATCTGGATCCAGATTGAAACCTGGACCAGTTCCTCCAGCGTACCTTCACGTCGTCGCTGGGCTGTAATGACGTTCCAGTCACTATTTGCTGCTCCAGTATCTCTCTGAGCTGCTTAGTGCTGCTATCCACCTCCGCTAGAGTTGACTCGCGCTTTGCCACTTTCTCAGCCCTTTCCTGCTCCTATAAACACACACCGATAGCAATCAGTTCAGACAATCATCAAGCCAGCCAGAAGCACCACCTCACTCCTCACCTCTTTCATTGTGCTTTTAATGAGCCTGTTGGCCGTTTCCAGGTCTTCTGGACGGCCACTTTTCAATAATCTTTCTAGGAGCTGATAAAGAGCAGACATATTAGCTACATGAACATTCAAAAGGCATATACGTAACTATACATTGTCAGACGCTCACCTTGGCTTTATCCTCCTGATCAAAAACGGATTCTGTGGTTCTTTGAGGGGGAGGAGCCATGATTAGTGTGTCTGGTAGTTTCGGATCCATCTTTACGATACCTAAAATCGGAGAAAAAGTAAAGCTTACATCATTTCAAAGATAGAAACATATTTAAATGAAGTGATTTATTTATTTTTTTAAGCCAGCAATCGTAGTGTAATGATTTCCTGTGTGTTTGTGTTCTAGGTCACCTTGTTTCTTCAGCATGTTATACGCTTCCTGAATCTTTGGTTCTTCTTTGAGCCACAGGGTCCAGCCATAGAGGACCTCTGTCACTCTGTCTTTAACTTTCTGTGGAGTACAGGTGCCAAGATACTGTAGAAAGAAACAAAGTAAAATAAAGATCCAACCTGGCATCTTTTTGCAATTAGATTTGGTTTGTCAATTTCATGCAACTCCTCCAGAAAAGCCAGATTTGTGGAGTGCAGCTCCTCCCAAGTTACCATGGATCTGCCATTTTGACCTACTGTTACAGAACATCAAACCAATTTAAACACAAGTAAACTGCTGTCAATCATGCCCCTGTGCTATGATATAGCTTCTCCCACGAGAGAAGAGCCTGTAGTGAATATTAAAACTAGTTAGCATGGCTGTTAGCAGAGCACACCATGTTTAAAACAAGGATTACATCTTTTTTTTCAGGTGCTTTAAAGGTAAACCAAATAATCTAAAGCAAAACTAGCTACTTTAATGGTCAAATGTGGTGTTAAGAACTACTTGTCTAAATCTTCAAAGCTCATAGTACCAATAAAGCAGCTCACATAAAAAGAAATGCATGCTGCTGCAGAGCTTGCATCTGATAAATTCTTAGCAAGAGAATTCTAAAAAAAATATATACATATATATCAAATATCATAGGAGGCTTATCACAGAAATTAGGATTCATAATGTGAATCACAGCTGATTTCAATACTGAAAGATAAGTCTGTGGCAAGTGGTACCTTTGGTGTTAAGATTTTAATAAGCTCATTTAGAAAGCGAAACTTGGCAGCCTCGCTGTGGAACCTCTTTCCACAGTTGTTCATGCATGCCTCCAGAACCTGGAAAACACCAAAAAAAAAAGGACAGAAAAAAGTGAAAATGAAAGAAAAGAAACAAGAAAGAATCAGATTTTTTTTCATCGCTAACTTGCGGTTAACCACCCCTTACATGTCAGATGATATGAAGCGCATGACCCTTGAGATGTTGCGTTTCATGGCAACTTACTGACCGAAGCCCTGCGTAGGCTTCACAGTGGGTCTGAATGCAGATTTAATTGCCGATGTCTCACATTTTCACGTGGTTAAATTGTGAAATTACACATTTTACTCACAAGATCACCATCCCTCCCCTACAGTTAACACAAAGACAACTGCTCTTTAAGTGAAGTGAGCACGTCTTTTATAGTAACTTTAAAAATGTGATGTCTAAGATGGTCCACTATTTAAACGGATGAACACTATATAAACCAAACAGGACCAGTTTGTTTAGAGATTAAAAGGGGAAGAATTTACATTTAAATAAAATAAACAAAGGAATTTTTAAAATAGGAATTTAGCAAAGATAAATACCTTTTTTGGTATTAAAACATGCTACAAAGTATCAAAAGAAAGACAAATTTGGCAGATTTTGGTTGAATTAAAAAAACAAATTCTAAAGGTTTGTTACTGACAGAGGCAGTTCCCCTAGAGACATAAAACACACTGCATCGTTTTTTTATTTTCATTTTAACAAAAATCTGAATGTCAATAAGTATTTATACCCTTACTGATAACCTTTTTTAGAAGCAATTATTGGCATTAGAGCAATCAAACGCTTTTAAACATTTGCTGAAATAATAATAGAAAATTACCATAAATCTGCCTGTGGGATGAATAATTGTAAGCCTACTAATCTGAGTAAAGAGTTTGAGTACTAACAGTGAGCGCCTGCAGAGCCTCCTTCTCCTGCGGGGACTGGACTTTATGGGCAAGAAGACGCAGAGCTATCTGAGGCCTGAAAAAAAAAAAAAAATAAAACATGACATCACATTGAAACAAGTCACGTAGCAACTCTGTGCTTAGAAATTGCAATATATGCAAAAGAGAAGTGGGATCTGAATTCCTAAAAGACAGGAGAGGTCTCTGAATTTGCATTGTGAGAAGAGTTCCCTCTCTTTTGACAGTTGCACCACCTCTAAGTGGTGCAACAGAAACTATGGTCAAAACCTGTGAAGAAACTGTTTCCCCAATGCCTTGGTGGCAAGGAAGTAACTACCAAAAGCAACTGGTCTGCCCTCAAAACTCAAGCTGGTGCCTAAAACCAGCAGAGAGGCTCTGAGGCTAGCTAAAGTTTAAAAAATGAGAGGTAAAGAAAACTGCTTACCCATCGGTCTCTTGGATGACCAGCTTGTAGAAACCTTCGATGGAGTCCCACCTGTCCTCCTGATTATGTGGATCTGTAGCTTTGTCTGATCAAATTAGACAAAATAAGTGAGTTAAATACAAAAAGACGACTACTTACTGAGCATAAAAGACAAATACAGATGCGTTTTACGACAAAATTCTCCAAGCAGCGTTCTGTCTGTTAGCGCACTCGTTTCACCGGGTGGAAAACGGATCATCATCCTGATTTAAACCAGGGAAGGTTTGTGTTAGCTTTCTTGTTTAATACTCGGATTTAGTGTAGCCGATTCTCTTGATTCTTCTAAACATTTTCCAACATCCCTGTCAGATTATTTTATAAACAGAGACGGATGAAATGTCAGTGCTTAACATCATGTACTTAATAAAGCTAACTAAAAATCCCTTAACCAAACAGAGCTTATTCAATTTTCTTAAATCAAAAACTCAGAAAAGCAGTGTTTGAGGAAGTAAAAGTGTGCACAAATAATCAGGGAGTTGTACTTTTGGAGAGAGAAAAAAAAAAAACTAAACAAAAAGGGTGTCTAAAAAGAAACATTTTAAGTCAATTGACATGACGCCGGCTCCGCCCCCATGCGGAAGTAGAGGAGTCTGTCAAAAAATGTCAAAAAAATTACATTTTTTGAGTCATTTTTGCCTTATAAACTAACACTGAGGCAAAGACGGCGGGCAAGAAAATTCTGTAACTAGTCCTACGTCAGGTCTGTAAGGTTATTAGCGGGAAATAAGGGAGACATCAACGATAAAGCCCAAGAGGAAAAATGAGGGACAAAAAAGTCTGATTGGATGCAAGTGTGAACTCTGCGGGACAAAATGGGTGAGTAATTACTTTAATAGTACCGGCTTGTGAAAATCTGCCTTCAGGAAAATGCTTAGAAATAAACAGTAACATGAAACGGTGTTTAAATGCCGATATAGCAGTTAGCGCAGTCTGTTTTCATGCTGCCATAGAGCTACCGTTTTAATCTACACGCACAAAATCCAGCATAATTACCTTCACTTATTGATCTGGAAATTATTAGATGTTTAGCATTGTTATTTTAATTTAACTGAGTTGTGTTTATTTGACGCTTAGCCGTTAGCCGTTAGCATGAAGCCTGAGCCGTTACGAGCCCTGAGTGGTTAGCACGGAGCTATCAGTAAGTTTCGTTATGACAAAAAATGCGATGTTTACTACCGGTTACCTTCGTGGTGCAGGGCTGCAGTCCATGATCGATTTCTTGCGTTATTCCAGACTCCTTTTTATTTTGGAAATGTAATAAATTGTATTCCGCCCTCTGTATGTTCTGGGTGACGGTTGCTGGAATTGCATAAAACCCACTGACAACTTCGACCGTGATTTTCTATTATTTTCCTCAAAATCTCTCTGACTGCAGCATCTTTTCTATGATGGATACTGTCAATATTGTACTGTACTTGGAACGCTGATTGGTCGGTTGCTGACAAGTGCCCTGGAATGATTGGGGGAGGATTGCTCTGCGTCAGCATGGGGGCGGAGCCGGCGTCATGTCAATTCAGTTTGTCTGCATTGGCCGATACAAAACCTCAGATATCTTTATTGGTATCAGAAGAAAATTGATCGGTGGGTAAATATTTCTAAGTATTCCTCGGGATGTTCACAAGTGTGTTTGAAATATTACGACAATATGCATGAATCTTTTTTTTTTTAGGCATTAGTGGAAACAATTGATTGTTTATTTAGTCTATTGAATAGGAATAATGAACAAGAGCATTACTCTCAAAGTAAAATATGCTTTCTACCAGACTCCAGCTTTCAGAGGTTTACAGTCTTGTCTTGTACTCCCATTTAAGGAGTTCAACAGAAACTCCATCCAATGAGAGCCATGACTCAAAACCACCCATCAAATCAATGGCATTTAAGTGAGCTTATTCACAAATAGTCTTACGTTTTGGGAGAACTTTTGATCCAGTACTGTTTACATTACGAAATTAAGGCAGAGGATGACAGTTTATACTGGGCCTGTCCACTGGAGGTTTCTTCCTGTCAAAACGCAGTTGTTCCTTTTTGGTGTTGCCACAGGCTTGCTTATTATGAGGGATTGCTGCAAAGTTAACGGCTGAATCAATTAGACAATTTTTTTACTGCTACGGTATGATAAACTGAATTTGACTGCCAAGTATGTGATTCTATTCATATGTGTCCATGTTAATAGAAACTGTATGATTTGACATTTTTGTGTATGAATTAAGATTCGCTCATTTTTGGTAAAGTATTACAAAAATTCCTGTTAGACGAAAATGCTCATCTAAATCTACATAATACCGTTTTGAGTGTTGGTTCGATTTAAATGAACCAAATTGAATTAAATTAACTTTTAAAAAAAATTCAATTGTTTCGCAAACTAAGTTCAGTTTCTATTTAGATATTTTAATCTGAGGACTGAATGAAGGCATTCATGAGTTTCTTCACTAGGTGTATTTAGTTACGGTAAATATGGTTTGTTTACTCTGTAAGCTGTGCTTACTTATGCACAAGTGCAGGAAACTACTGAAAACACGTTGAGTGGATTCCTTGTCACCAGATATTAAACTAATAACTGAATTTGTTAGAGCTCGCGCACAGTCGGGTGGGGTGTCAGCTTCGGAACAAAACCGCTGGAGCGCTTCTCGGGCACGCGCGAGACCTCAACAACTTCCTGTCGAAGCGAAAAGTTTGTACTAAGACTACTTTTTAAGAAAAACAAATTAAACTGATGCAAAGATAGCCAGACACGGCCGAGCATTAACCCGTACATAAAATGAGCTAGTGGGATCCCAGAGCTCAAATGCTGACGGTTAGTATGACGTTCAACAGCGGCAGTTAGTGGGAGGTAAGTGACCAGATGCAAGCTAAGAGCTCCTGCACGAGCAGCTGAAAACCACAACTTAACTCTTTCTATCTTTATTTTTAACTTACTGAGCCACGACTCAAAGGTGTCTCGGCTGTCATCACTCGCCATGGCCGCCCAAATTCCTCCGCCGGTCGGGAGACAGCTGCTGACCTGGGAGCGTCTGTCTGAGGGTTGAAGCGGAGGTGTCAAACAGTCGCTTGTTTATGGTGACATGTGACACTCACGCACCATCAGTCACACTTCTGCCGCTGCGACCAAGTTAACCGATACACCCTCCAACAAACTCCACCCTATTTTCGATTTAGACGAAAATGCTCGTCTAAATCTACATAATACCGTAAAGCGTTCCTGTTGTTTTAAAAACAACAACCATATTCTTCGTAAGAAGGTTTAAACCTCAAAAAGTGTATTTCTGTATTTTCTTTAAGTCTAAACAGAAAGAAGCATATTTGACGTGAAAAAATATTATGCCCCTAAACTTTGACGATACGTAATAACAAAAACACAGTTTGCAAATTAAAGCATTTTTACTCTATATAACTTACAGATTACTGTCTCGGAATACAGCAGAAAGTTTAAAAAATATATATATTGTCACCTTTCTAAAGTAATGGCAAAAATACTTTTGGCAAAAAATGACATAAGCCAATCTTTTTAGGAAGTTGACAATATAATAGAAATATTATTATACAGTAGTAATAGCAGCAATAACAGTAGTAGATATTTTTTGTGATATGCAAACCTGAAAGTGTGACATTTGTGTTCAGCCCTATTTAATGATAGCAATAAATAACATCCACACTTTCCTAATATATGATTTTTAAAAGTCATAGAAGTAAACAGAATCCTCCAGTGTGCAATATAATATCAGTATAAATGAAGCGATGTGGAGGACTTTTAGCAGAATATTAGTCAACAAACAACATGAAGACCAAGAAAGACCACAGGCAGGTCAGAGAGAAAGTTGTGTAGTAAAATGTTAAAACAATGAAATTTTAGTTTCACATAATCATATAACATGTCTCCAAAATAAGGTTGGAGTTGCTTTAAAATAATAAAAAAACATATTTGAAGCTTTCAAAGCATGCCATCATTTGTACAAAAGGGCTTAGTAATCCTAATTCATGTAGATTTCTGAATTTGTAGACAGCAACAAAATTATCTCATTATTTTGGCCTTTAGAACAGGAAGGATTGTTTGTGTTACTCTTGAATGGCATAAAACAAGAAAACTTTAATCTGATTTAAAGCCAAAAAGTGAGAAAATAGCACGTTTTTTTTTTTTTTACTTTTACAGAAGATGTAAATACTTGGCATGCATCTGGAATGTCTAGCATGTTTTGAGATAAGAGCTTGAAATGCAACTACTGATACTAGCTTTTTTTGTTGCTGTTGTAACCTGATCAGAAACTTAAAAAATAACTAAATAAAACAAAAATTAGATATATATATGAAAAAAGCAACCATTTTTGGAGCACACAGAGTCAGAGTGGAAAACGTGACACAAATTGACGCCCGAGAGAATTTCCACAGAATGAATCCAACTGAAGCATTTTCTTTATTATTTTACTCTTTTTCAAAGTTTTTCACAGTGCCAGTGAACCTTTTCTTTATCTGTAATTCACAACTTCCTGTTCCTCTGTGGTAATAAATATGATGCAACATCTAAAAAAAGACGAGAGACTGTTGCATTATGTAGCCTTCAAAAGCCAGAAAACAGTCACAATAAAACCGCTTGTCATTATTCTTGCTAATATTGTCAAATTAAAACAAATTATTCCATCCATTTCAAATCAGTGGAGCATACACACGTTATTTTTCTGAAGTAAAACATTTACATAAAAAAACACCAAGGTACTTCCCATGCAGGTGTGCATAGTCTTTTTCTAGAAAAAAAAAAAAAATATATATATATATATATAAGACACCTGACAAAATCAAACATTTATAATGTTTAATCGGCTGAGTCTCTTTCAAGTTTGACGGAGTAATCAAGTTTGATGCAAGTTTTGTATTTCTCAACATACAGAACAGTTCGCCAGCTGAGTAAGACGTTATCTGTGAACCATCTTTAACAGGAATCTGGAGGCAGCAGAAGCTTCTGGAATCGATGTCTGATCTCTGCGGGGCCCAGAGATACCATCATCTCAGCAACACTGGGTCCTTGCTGCAACGCAGAGGGCAACAAATGGAGGCAAGTTAGGTTTCCTCAGAATACCAGACTGATTATGAAACTGAATCAGAAGCAACTTCCTCATTCAGTAACCCTCCTGAAAATGTGCCGCTTTACAGTCGCCACAGAGTTTATGAAGCGCTTTGCCATCTTTATAAAGCAAGACATGACAATTCTGCTTAGTCATGAAATAGATGGAAATAAAAGAAGTTACATAATGTATGTTTTTTTTTTTTAGTTTTTATGTGTCAGCTCATGAAAGTGCTGAAAAAATTTGAAATATGCAATTTTAGAAGAATAATAGCAGAAATGAAAGCCCTGGTCTGTAAAAAGTCTAAATGACATCCGAAGTCTCACAGGGTCAGGGTTATTTTCAAACTTAAATGCAAGGTTCACAAAGAGAAAAAATATTGTTTAAATTTGTAACAATCTCATTTTAGAGAGATTTTATATGCAAATCCATATTTTTTTTATTTCATTTGAAATTTGTTCTTGTTTCAGAAACATGCAGAAGCCAGAATAAAAGATTGCTTTGTAAAATACAGACTTCTGAAGTCAGATTAAAATATCGCTCTTGTTGCGGTGGTTTTAAATATGGCTGTGTGATAAAACTTCCTGCTGCCAGCGAGAACTGAGATGAAGCAAAGCCCTGATGGTGTCAAAGATATACCCAATAACATTCCAAAAATCACGCCATAAGAGCTGTGCTTTTCACGAAATATATTTTCCAAAACAAAAGCACAAGCTTCAGACCTGACACAGTTTTATTCTAGTCTACCAGACTCATTGTCAGACCCTCACTACTTATTGCTTACATAGAGTGGAGTAAAAACTTCTTCTTTTTTTTTCCCCCGAGGACTGGAGTTGGTGACCCCTGGTCTATAGAGACTACATTTCATTTCAACTTAGAAGAAACATTTTCTGAGTACCAAGTTGGAAATACTGAAGTCAAGATTACAGCTGGCAGGTCATTGGCAGCCCTGAGGTCAATATCAATACTGCAGCTGTGAGGAGGAGCTTTGTCCTCGAAGGCGGAGCCGGGTCGGACCAGGCGTTTTGCACAGCTGAATGGTTGAAGATTGAGATTGAAGGATTTCTCAAACATGCATAAAAGAATCAAAGGACGACTCCAGGTATGTCTCTGAGTGTTCTGGATATCTGTCCACTCAGCAGACTTCCCCATGACTGTGTGGTCTACTGACCCAGACTGAGAGACCACTGAAAGGCTGACGAAAAATTTGCAGGTGTTTTGTGTTCATCAGTTGATTAGTGTGCGACACCACCAGTTTCCAAGAATGACATTCTTCACAGTATTCTAATTTTCTGAGCCATAATCATTAAATTACAAGAAGCAAAGGCTTGAAATATATGCGTGTTGATTCTAGATAAAATGTACGAGCTTCACTTTCTGAGATGACGGGGAAGAAATATTGCACTTTTACGCAATATTAAATTGTTTTTTTTAAATGTACCACTATAGCCAACAGGCAAACAAACTTTCAAAAATGATCTTTTCTTTTTTCTTAAAGATAAAAAATAAAATCTTTATATTCTTTGTATTCTGAAGAATGAATGCAGAGTATTTTAGCTCATCAGTTAGATTTTAGACTTTACTCATAAGACTGACAAATGACTCATTGGCAGAAAGTGTGAGACCTATGCATCATGTGAGTGAGCAGGTCTCTGTGGTGTGGGTCTTATTAGCCTCAGTTTGAATCAGCCAACATCTGTTAAACATAACATAACACACGCATTTTAGAGCTCAAAGCAACGTAGACTGGTACCTGCAGGCCGCTGAGAACCAGGCGCAGCATCTTCATCACCTCTCTGTACTTGGTAGCTTTGGTCTGCTTAGGCAAACTCTTTAGATCTTTGGTTAGTTGGTCCACTGACAGCTCCTCTCCCTGCTCTTCTATTAACCTACACACACACACAAATATTCATAAACTTGACAAAACACTGCTGATATGCCATAAAGACCTGCTTTCAAACCTCAGAACTAACGACGCAATATGAGAAGCCTCCTTGGTCAGTGCTGCCACCTGCTGGATGGACAGGGAAGGGCGCACCCACAGATAGGAATAGGTTGGGCTCACAAGCTCCTTCATGGAAGTTATGTGACCCTGTGGAAGAGAAAGCAATACATTACTACTGAAGATATTACTTTAGACATGCAATGTCTTGAAAAACAATTTAAATCGGAAAATAAACTATATGAAACTTCATGTTGATCTATCTCATAAAGTCACACTAAGGTTATTTTCCCACTTGATACTCTGGTAGCCTAGGTTTGATTGGGGGCCAAAATTGCGACATTTGCTGCATTTTCAGCTGGTGCAATTTGCTTTCACACTGCACTGTGTCAAACAATCCAAACTTATTGAAAGACCTGCTCCCCTCCACATTCTGTGGTGGCACTGCACCAAGAACCACCGAAGGAAATGACACAAAGATCTCATAGGAAGGCCAACGCAGCTTCCTTCTTCACAAAACGTAAACAGAAATGGACTACAGTCAGATTTTAGCAGTTGCAGGATCTCTCTTTCATATTTTCTAAAAGACCACTAGCTACTTCTCCTGCTAGTGCATTAATTGTGGCTCTATTGACCCAGAATGCCCTGCGCTGTAGTCCACTTCCTGCTTTTGGACGGCCTTCGGTCCACTTGCATCCACACGTGCATTTGAACTGCGCCTCAGTTCACTTCAACTGAACCGCGGTCCAGGTTTTTAGGTGGATCAAAGTTCACTTTTTTGCTCTGAAGCAGAGTTTACAATTGCGCATTCACATCTCATCAATCAAACCGCACTTTCAGGACAAACAAACTAGAATTTGATTTAAGCGGACTAAACAGGGCTGGTGTGAATGCACCCCAATGGACAATAAAATTTGTGATTGTACAAGAGAAAATTTAGAAAGTTACGGGATGTGAATATTTTCACAAGCCACTGTCAAAGTCAAATAAGCTGGTGACTTTAGTTACTGTGATGAAGACAGATAGTGTTGAAACATTAGCCTTTACAAATTTTGCACAATAAAACTGAAAACTAAACTGAACTTTTGCAAGTTCAACGTTGTTCATTGAGGTAGCTGACACACAAAATCCTGCACAACAGAGGGTTTCGGAAGATGCAAAAAGCTTTCAGTTTCTCAAAACATACTGCTTTTTTAATAAAAAAAAAACACAATACAAAAATTAACAGACAACATATATGTGAACATAAAGGATTAGCTTATACTACAATGGAAACAGATAAAATAGCGTACTGAATTGCACCAGGCCGTGGTGTACCGCTCAGTAGAAATAAAGCAAATGTAGCTGAGATTACCTTACGGAGATGTAGCACACGTCTAATATAATCTCCTTCAAGCACTTCTTTATCCTGGATCTCTGCAGCGTAAACCTGCTGGATTTGCTGCTGTAGATCTTTTATAAGCACACAACACTTCTGCTCATCTTCAATTCGCTGCTGCAGATGAATTCTGTCCAAAGTCCCAAAGAGAAACGGAGAGCAATCAATTTATGATTCTTCAGAAAAACAATAACTTCCGGTTGAGTAATTTCCAGAATAAGTTTCATTTTAAAAACAGTCTTTGTAATATGGTTGGATGGATTTAATACAGATTCGTATGAAGTTGATTTCTCCCCCACCTGTTGAACTCTGGTAGCTTCTCTAGGTCTAACAAAGCAGAGTGAGTTGTGATCTTTGAAGGATTAAACTCAGAAATCAGTTCCTCTAACCTCCGTCCCATTCGATTGGCTGTAAAACAAATGACAAATAATTATTATTACTTAAATTAAGTTAATATTGACAGCACTCATCTTAAGCTTATTGCTACTGGGGTGATCCTGATCTGATATTGATATCAAAAACCGATCCGATATCAGCCAAAAAACAAGTATCGGATTATATCGGCCTGCATCTAAAATCTCAGCTCCAGCATTTAATCCACCCTAGCATTTCTACCCATCAACACTTATATCCCGCACGCAGACTAATTAGTTAATAATAAATAGGTCCGTTTTTCTCTTACCTATTGTTCTCTCAATAATATCACTTGATCATGTCTTTTCAATATCGTTATTGGGCAGTACTCAAAGCTGCGATATCGATATCGTATCAGAAGTGAAAAAGTTGTATCGGGACACCCCTAACTGTTACATGCTGACCTTTGTCACTTACAGGTAAATCCAGATCCACAGTTGGTTGTGATATCCAGCAGAGCCTCAGGGAGAACCCCATCCCTACAGAAGTTTTCAATGAATATGTCCCCCTGCCTCTTGGACAGCTTGCTGCCGTCACTATTCATCAGAAGCGGCAGATGTCCGAAGGTGGGCGGTGTCCATCCCAGCGCGCGGTACATGAGGAGATGCTTGGAGGTCGAGATGAGCCACTCGGATCCTCGTAGAACGTGGCTGATCTTCATGTAATGATCGTCTACGATGTTGGCCAGGTGGTAGGTGGGGAAGCCATCTGCTTTAATCACAACTGGATCGCCCTCCACCTGAGGATAAGAACAAACAGGTTGAAGAAATGTACTTTGGTGTCCCCCCAGGTCCAGAGTAACGGCATGCTGCCGTTCCCAACCCACACCTTTCATGGTGAATTCCCCTCCAGACCGACCTGGGCCACCTCGTGGCGGTTCCACCCGAAGATCAGGTCCTGGAAAGACTCGACGCCAGCTTCCAGTCGAAACCTGACCACATGCGGAGCTCTCTGAGCCAGCTTCTCCTGGACCTGGTCCGCTCGCAGGTGACGGCATCTGTTGTCGTAGCTGTAGACACAGGCAAACACTCAGTTCTGTGCAAAAATCCTGCAGACGTCTTTGATCCATTTTGGTTGTTCAGGAACAAATTTTCGAGACCGTTTAGGTACCGTGGTGTCTGGCCGGCCCTTAGAGCCTCTTTTTTCAGCAGCTCCAGCCTCTGGGGGCTGCAGAAGCAGTAGTAGCCATGACCACTCTCTACAAGCTTCCTGGCAGTCTCATTGTAGAGGTCTAATCTTTGGGACTGCAGGTATGGACCCCGGGGCCCTCCCCGACGAGGACTCTCATCTGGTGGAATACCTGCAGGTGGAGGTAGACACTAGAGACTAGACTATCCTTTATATAGTGATAAAATAAGGGTTTAAAATGGTAAAACAAACAGAAATAGATTCCAAAGTTAATGTTTTTAACTGTCTTTACCATATTGTACTGGTAATTAGAGTAGATAGCTTTGCTACAACAGTAATCTAAGGGTGTTTTCACACCTGATCCTCTGGTAGACTCGGTTTAATTGGGGACCAAAATTCAGGGTTTCCCCCTAATGTATTAGAAGTCTGGTGGGCCACTAGGCTACACTTACTTCCCCACCAGGCTAAGTGTTGTTTATTTTAAAAAGGGGTTTTATACACCAGTAACAGTGACACTAAAGCTTGATCAAGCTAGGTTTATAGTTGACACACTGAACTGGGTGCGAGAAGGTGTGAACCAATTGTGCTGCACCTGCTTGTGTTGACCTAATAAGCTATTATTTCCAAATTATGATGCTTGCTCGTCAACCTCTACATTTTTTCAACTTTTAGCATTTTTTCAACACAAAAATCTGACTGCCCTAGCGGCCCTACCACTGGGCTTAGGTTTTCATTTGTTATATTTTCAGCTGCTTCGCTTCGTCTGTGTCAAACAATCCAAATTCTTTGAAAAACCTCTTACCAGCCCACTCCAACATGTCCTCTATGGACTCTGCTGCTCCTGGAACCAGCCTGCTCTGATCCGTGTCCTCCAGTCGCAGGATGAACTCGCCTCCATATTTCTTAGCAAAAATATAATTGTAGAGAGCAGTTCTGAGACCTCCAAGGTGCAAAAAGCCTGTAAACCACAGCAATCAAGAACCAGACCTAGATAAGTAGATCTATAAGCAGGTGGTTATAAATTAAAAAATATAGTTCTTAAATCAGACAAAAAGAGGTTTCCATAAAAGAAATCTCTCATTTTCCAAACAGACTGGAAGTCTAAATTCCCACATGGTCATAAAACATACAATGCACCATGCTTTTATTAAAATAGTCTACAAACCTATTAAATGATTACATTTTCCTAAGTAAATATCCATCTAGCTAAGAACTTCAGAAGTACTTAGCTAATTATTTCTTGATGAAAGACAATAACTTAACTAACGTTATTGCCTTTAGTTACAAATTAATTTTGAAGATTTGGACAAAAAATTGTCTAATGTTCTACTTATTGTAGAAATACATATTAACACATATAAACCCACTAATCCGCACACACGTAAATATAGTCCATCTGCAGGAAGAATTCACAGCGCTTCACTTTTGGCACATTTTGTGATGTTACAGCTGTATTCCAAAATGGATTAGATGTGTCCCCTCTCCCGGCCAAAAAAACAAAAACAAAAACAAAAACTACACACATAACACCACATAATGTCAACAAATTAATTTTAGAATAAGGGTGTAAACTAGCATGTGGGAAAAGTGAAGCATACTTCAACTCTTGGCACAATCTGAAACTCCAAGTTTTACACTTGAACATTACAAGCATGTTGTTTAATGCGTGTATGCTTTACGACACACAAAGAGGATGATTAAGTAACTGCTATTACCTCCCAACATAGAATAACTCCACGTTAACTGAGGACCTTACCTGTGGGGCTGGGGGCGAACCGGACCCTCACCTCGCCCTGAACAGTGGAGCACCATCGGTACACAGCGGCTGAGTTTACCTGGGGCTCAGCCCGTCTGTGTCTGACTGCTGTAACAGACTGAAACCCTCTTTGAAGAACAGGACTCCGCAGAAAACACCGTCTGCAGGTCTTCAACCACACCAACATGGCGGCAACACGGTTTAATTACTAACTAACAACCAAAAAACACACATTGCGAGAAAGAACATGATCACATTTTAGCAGAAGCTCCCATTTGGCTTCTACTTTCTGTCAATGTTTGGGTCAAACGTGACTAATATTCTTCTTCGTGTGCGTAATACGACTGGAGAAACCACTAATGTTCCTAACACTGCCATCTAGTGAGCGGGCAGCTCTCTTTATGGCCAAGTTCGTATTTTTCAGCTTCTCCCTTTAGAGGGCGCCAGAAGGCAAGACAACACGTTGCATTAGTTTCTTTGTTGAGAGATATGGAGAAAAAGATTCATCTATGCGTTGCGTTCCTGCCATATTCTGAGTGGCATGTTCACTTTAAAAGCCCATAAAAGTGTTCTTAGAAACTGCTTTGTTTTATATTATACTACATTACATTATATTTATTTTTAAAATCTTTTACTGTGTTTTATTATTTCAGGACTTCTTTCATTGAGTATCTGTGCCTTCTACTCCAGTACATCTCTATGTGTTATATGTTGCATTCATGTCACACATTGCGTTTTTTGTTTTGTTTATTACTTTGAAAGTACATATTCAAGTTAATTGGCTCAAAAGACGACTCCATGTGGTGACACTGGGGTTCAAAACATGCATTGTTTGCAGCACTGTTGAGTAAAACAGTAGGTAGCTGTTGTACACTCCTGGTTGAGGAACTGAACGGTGCTCTTTAAGACGTTCAACACTTGGGATATCATCACATAACCCATGGCTGCCTCACAATTCCCTACAACGTTTTCTTCTAGCCTGTGTGATGTGTGTTTCTTGGTTTAACACTGAAAATCGTGTATCATTTCCCTTTCACTTCACAGCTATGCACCACTTTGCGTTGGTCTGCCTCACGAAATCAACGTTAAATGACATGTGACGAGAAAGAAACTAATGTCTGTCTCCTGTTTTTAGAACAGGAGACAGACATAAAATGTCAGAATGTAATTCTGACATTTTACCTACAAGGGACAATATAAGGAAAGAAAAAAATCTTTAGGCTTATAGTTTTCCAATGCTAAGAACTCTAGTATGTCATAAATTATGAGTTTATGGATGCACCGAAATGCAGACTGGAGCTGGGAGCATGCTAACTGCTTTAATGCAAAAAAAAGGATCCAAAAAATGTACAAAAAACCACAGGAACCACAAGGAGCCAATGCAGAACAAAAACCAGGAATCCAGTAGCAATAAAAAAAAAAACAAGATTAGACACAGAGGAACAAGCAAGGAGGTACTGAGAATGAGTTTTATATTTACTGGGGAGGTTGATTACTGAACAAGAAACAGACAGCTGAAATGGGTTGCAGGTGTGAGGGGAGAGAGCAGAAGGGAAGCTAGGGCCAAGGGAGAGTACACAGGGGCGTAGGAAATAAATCTAACCCTACAGAATAGCCAGACCAAAGAAGCATGCTTGAACTAGAGTAGCAAAGAATAACTAGACACAAGACATAAACACAACTATGAACACCAAGAAGGACTGAACAAAAAGTAAAACAGAAACCAGACTGATCAAATGATAGAACATGAGGAAGACAGAATAGTCAAACCTCCAAAAAACCTCAAAACAACCCAGAACATAACGCAGTGAGCCACTATTGACCATGTCAGGAACCGTGAGTCAAAAGTCTACTGTAATACAGACCTCAACGTATTAAGTCGTGAGAGAAGAAAACCTGTTAAACTTGATTTGGGTATGCTCGCAATGTGGTGTGCATGGGTGTGGGTTTGTATATGTGAATAAATTTAGTTCCCTCAAATGTTGGGGTTAAACACATTTTCTTGCAGCCCTAACAGAGCATGCCTGCATTTTTCCGTGATATGTTTGCCTTTTGATGAAAGAACAACACAGACTTGTTTGAAAAAAGAAAGGCACATAGCTCGATAAAGGCATTATCCATCACGGTCACCTGTGATCAACGTCAGACCAGCTCACCTTTATTTTGGTGTTTCTTGGAACTGCAGTGGGGGTGGTGACAGATTACTGTTCAGCATTCAGAATAAATCCACGTGAAATTTGTTCATCTTTGAGTTTTCACATGGAATTAAGTTTTATTTTTACTTTAAACAAAGCTCAAGTAAATAAAACAGTATAAAATTCTGCTGAAGAAAACATGAAACATGAATCTCTTTTTTTTTTTTTGCTCACTTTCTCAGTAGCACTGATTTGCTGAAAAGCCAGCTGTGACTGCATCGTCACACTACCTTGAATCCTAGTTTGGCTCTTCCCCCTCGAGCCACGGCCGAGGCAGCCACCTTCCTCACCTGTGACATCGTCACAAGGCAACACACCCTGCGCAATTAACACAGCAGTCTCAGGTATCAGGAGGGAGAGAGAGAGACGCTCCACAGCACCTGGAGGACTCAACATACAAACAAGGTAAAAGATTTCACTCTGATTTCAGGGACTTCTTGTTATACTTTATTTCTCTGCCAGACATTTTCTTAAAGGAGAGATCAATGCATTGTAAACCTTTAGGGTCCACAACATACAGTTGAGCGTCTTTTAAATGTGATCCATCTTTCCAAAAAAGAAACAAGAGAAATGCTGATTCATGCGTGGTTCACACCATCCGGACCGGTTATGAAGTGAAAGATTAAAAGCTCATGAAGAGGGGGAAAAAAGGGAATTACAAAAGCAGCGACAATCTGATCCTTCATTGCTTGCTTCTCATATATAAATGCAAACAACGCCGTGAATTAACCGGCTCTGTTAGCGCCTTTCAACATCAATGGCAGTTTTTCCAAAAGTTCTATTTATATGCATGTCTATTTGTAATGGGAACTTTGTAAGGATAATTACATCAGTTTTATTTATTGCTGTATGACTCATTAGTTGTCAATCCGAACTCTCATGTTGTTCTTTTAAACATCATAATTCATTTTATTTCTTTTCTACACATTTGAAAGTTTCTCATAACTTTTAATTAATATGTTTGTCTTTACAGAGAATTTAGTTTTTTGTAAAAAAGAAAAAAAAAAAAATCTATATTATTGTTTAAAGTAGCAGATTTTTTTTCACCTTTCAAACTTGACCTTTGAACTTGGGGGAATTTCTCTTTTAAATAACCCGAGTGATGTTTGCCCTTTCTCTTCTGTATTTACAAATGTTTCACGGAGCGATCCTGAGCAAACACCCAGATTTAAACCTGCCTGTCATTTATCCTCACGGGCTCAACACAAGACGAGCCTTTTTGTTTTCAGAACTGCTACATTAATTGTCTATTAGACAATTAGAGAAAGTGGGGTTATTACAGTGTAATCGCTTTTACAATTAGAGAAAATTAGAGAAAGTCACAAAAACCAAACAAACCCACACGTAAAGAAAATTTGCCTTAAAATTCAAGATTTGTGGTCTCGCCACCCAGTGATTTCTCTTCAGAGAGACTGAGACATGTTTGTGCGACTGCACTCACAAACTATTTTAATTGGTGTCATTATGTAAGCCTATTAATGGACGCTGGTAAACTGTGGACATAATCTCCCATTTATGTCAGATTGATGTTAATTGTAAATTAAATACACAATCAGTGTAGTGTTAGTGAGTGGTTCAAACTGATACCTATTTAAAGGGGCTTAAAAAAAGAGAAAATATTCGACATTAGCACAATTAATAAATTATTGATCACATGTTAGCATAATTGTTATCTACCACCTCAATCTTTTTCATATCTCTTGATGTAGACATTGTGATGTTTAAAGCTAAGTTCTGTGCCCTCAGAAAGGGTTGAAACATGGAGAAAGATCTGAAAGGGCGATATTTGGAAGTCCTAAAAGAGACCTGAGCAATAATTTTGACTTTTTGTTTGGTATATTTTGCTGCAGTTTTTTAAACGGTTCTAATTCATCAACATCATGTATTTTCTGGGGGTAAAAACAAATTATGAGGGAAGAAATTTACTCCAGGAAAAAAAGACCATGGTGTGGAAGTACTACTCATTTTTTGATGTGGTTTTGTATAAGGAAGATATTTCTAAGTGGATTATTTTTTTAAGCTTGTCTTTTGAGTTGAAAATAGTCGACAGCTTATACCTTAAATTTTACTGTAGTAGAGTAAAAACTCTGCAAAAGAGCCAGTAAATACTTCTATCAAAGTAATAATTTTGGGGTTTGTGTCTACAAGTTATAACCTAAACACCTGGTAGTAATTAAAACACAGCTTTCTTTCTTTCCTTTCTCCAAAGTGAAGAAAACACAGAGACCGGTGTTAGCAAAACTGAAGTGTAATTGCTTTGACAGAAACATCAGCGTTTGTTTTACTGCTGAAAATCAAGGCTTATTTATGGCTGTTGGGAGCTTCCGTCCCAGATTTAATGACTGAACAAGATGTTGGATGAAAACAAAAACCCTTCTTATGCAGCCTTATTTTGTTCCAGCTGTTTTAAACTCCTTAAGAGTTGTTTAAATGTAGATATGGTGAAACTTAGGCCAGTAGCTATTTTTTATTTATCATTTATTTGCGGCCGTACGTTGAGGATATGCACAAAGTTAAAAACAAATAATATGAACAACAAAAATGTTTCAGTTCCATGTAAAAAAAAAAAAGAAGGTATGTTTGGGGTTATTAGTCAATATTTAATATGTAGAACAGTCCAAAAACATATTAAACACAATTTTGGTGGAAAACCTTATTGTTCAAGCTCAAAACATTGAGAAGAAGTTGGTCCCCACCGGTTAATTATCCCATAAAACCAGAAAATTAAATAATAATTCAAATTTTATTCTCTGTTTGCCCCACGCCTCCACTGCTTGCCTTCAAAATAACTCAGATAGTTTTTATCTTTTTCTGACAGACGGAGAACCAAGAGAGACAATAAACGCGAAACATTTTTACAAAGATTTACTAGATGTCCCAACACCCATTGTCAGAGAGCTGAACGGTGTAAAGTTTCAGCATTCTTTCCACAGATCTATTATTGTCTCTGAATGTGTTTGTTGTGGCGTTAAAGGCCTCTTTATGCCACATTGACTGTAAAATATCTGATTGCCACTCCCCAGCTCCTGCTCAAAAGAAAAACGCAGGTATTAAGGTGAAAGGACAACGACAATGGATGGACAAAGCCTTCAGGACGGCTGTCATTTATCAGGCTTTGAAATAGCTTGATAAAACCTCAAAGTCAACACCTTGACTTTGAGGTGTTCCACCTCTGTCACTGTGCTGTGATGTGTTGAGTTTAGTAAAAAAAAGTAAATAGTGCATGTTTTAATAGCCAAAGGCCGGTTTCTAACCCTGTAAAATCAACAATTGCTTTTCAGAGAATAGTGACTCATTGTCATCTTGTCTCTTGTTCTCTCTCTAGTGATTTTCAACACAAAGCCCTCTGATCCCATGATACTGGTCACATTATGAAATCACGCTACCTATTCCTGCTGGTTTACCTCGTTGGAGCCACCACTGGTAAGAGCAGGTTGTTTGTCTTCAAGCAAAACACAGTCAATCAAACTTTACAGACATACAAATAAAAAAATCTGCCATGATTTGTTCTTCACATTCTATTTAAAACTCAAAACAAACAAATGACTCATTCTAACACAGTATGTTGTTTTTGTAAAAATAAATTCCCCCATTAGTAAAAGATACAGTGTTGCGCAAATGTTTCGATCCAAGATGGTTCCGATGAAATGGCTCGTCAGTCTTTGCTAAGGTCGTAACTCCAGTTCCTGAAACCACACAAGACACAAATCTTGTAGAAGCGCTCGCGGGGTCAGTACCAACTCGCTGGGTAAAAAGGGTAAAATGCTCATTTGGTCCCATTTCTTAAGACCGTGGGAGGGTTGCATGTTTTTTTTTTTGAGTTCGGCTGCTTCTTGGTTCACCCGTCCTTTAGCTGTTGTCTCTGACCAACAACTAGAGGATTTTGTTGAATCTGCTAAAAAAAAAAGGGGGAAATCAAAACTAGATGAAAGTGAGTGAATGAAGGCTAAATAAAGAAGTGTCAGGCTTAAAAAAACCTAACCCACAGTAAACTGTATCTGAAAGTCATACCTTTAAGAAGTGTCAGGCAAAGACCTGTGGCAGAACATTAGAGAAATGAAATGAAATAGAAATTTTAAATTTTTTTTCTCAAAAATCAAACTTTTGATTACGTTTCACCTTGTTCTGCGTGTCTTTCTGCTCTGAGTACAGTGTCCTGAAATATGTGGCCGTAACAGGAAGTGAGTCCATGTGTTTGTACACAGAACATATCTGATGTAGAGATGACACTGTTTTTTTATGTTGTTTTTTTTTAAAAATCTGCTCCTAAAATGTTTTTCTAGGCTCTACAATCTTTTTTTCTTCTGCGCCTATCCGCAGGTCATTTGGTCGTCTCCTTGATGTCAATCTGCTGTCTCAGATTGAAGTGTGCCTTCTCCAAACGGATTTAGATCAGGGTTCACAGAAGCAGGTTCAGAATAGTCCAAAGTTTTGCTCTTAGTGTTTCTTGGCTTTTTCTACCGGTGTGTTTTGGGTCATTGTCCTGTTGGAAGACCCATGACCAAGCTTTAGGCAGCACGTTTCTCTCCACAATTCCTTGATAGTCTTGAGATTTCAAAGGTCCCATTGTGCTGCTTTTGAGCTTTGACCAGGCCATTGCCTTCCTGCGCTAGTCCGCTCGATTCAAATATCACTTACAGCACAGTATGGGCTTTCTCCTGTTTACAAGGATTCCCTCTGGTACAATTTCAACTGGACCCATCAGTGAACCGAAGGTGAAGTTGTGAACGATGACGTTGATGTTCTGAGCTCTTTTAGAATTGTAGTCTGCCTGTGCCTCCAAAGGCGGTGGAGGAAGTGAACAAAGCTGTTCAGTTTGTGTTGACCACGCTGTCAAATACTGAATTAACATTGACAGTTTGGCTCAGCACGTCTCTCTTGACAGCACAGTCAAATTCTGGTAAGCTTCTTGCCGTTGATTCTGGGCATTACATACGTCACGGGCGAACGTTATTGATTGGGTAAGTTTTAAAACTTCAGCAGAGTCCACCATGCCTTCAGGAAGCAATCGTTTTTCTGTAGCAAAGAGTCCAGAAACTTTGGATGAAGCAAATCGCGCAGAGTAAGGGCCTGGTCTGACCAGGCTACCACCAAAGTAGGGACAGTCTTCTTCTCTTGCTATGCTTCATTTTTGCATTTCTGACCGTCAAGCCGGTGAAGGTTGCCAAAATGTTCCAGTTTTGTCTCATCCGTGCAAAGGATAATCTCTCAGAAGCTTTGTAGCTCATCATCATCCATTTCCAGTCGTGCTTTCTCTTACGACTTTCTTCAAAAGTGGTGTCTTCCTTTATTGTCTCTCTTGAAGTCCACATTGGCTCAAACAATCAATGGATGGCGTTCACCTTTAAAATCAATTTGACCGTAGCCAACAACACCATCAGCAGGCCTATGGACTTTAAACATCTGGATAATATGTACAACTGTAGTCAAAGGAGCATGAAGCTGCTTGGAGACGCTCTTATAGCCTTTACCTTCAATGTGATTCTCTATCAGTTTCTTTCTAATCTCTTGGGAGAACTCTCTCCTTTGGTGACATGGTGTGTACCACACTGAAGCCAACAGCACAGTGATTACTTATCACCCTTTGGATACACAGACTGACTAATTAGAAGCTTTAAGACACCTGCTGTGCTAATTAGAGGACACACCTTAGTTTCACATGTCCCTTGGGTCAAATTATCTTCTGTTTCTTTTTTAGAGGAATCATCATTTTTGCCCAGGTCTTCTTCTTTAGTTCAGCTGTACCACTTTAGAAAAGCAATGTCTTATTTTCATTGGCCAATCTCCAGTAAATTATTTTTATTGTCGCTTGTCAGTTTCAAGTTACTTCAGTGGCCCTTGTGTGTTTTCTGGTCATTAAAAAGGGCATACCAGCAACTTTGTCCACCTGCGTATATTTTTAATAACGTGGCGTCGTTTCTCACTGGATGATCACAACATAGCTGATTCATATCAATAACATTATAATACATTAAGTTTGAGTTTTCATACGAATGGTCTTCACTTTGCCTTTCGTTGGGCAAAATCATGTGTCTGTGAGAGATTTGTCAGAATAACCTAGCAACACAATTAACCAAAAATCCTTTATTATAAGAAGTTTTATTTTTATTAAATAGTTCTTTGACAAAATCGAATCTGTGAACATTATCTTGCGTATAAAATCTAACCAAAAAACTCTATTTCATTCTATCAGGAAATTCAAGGGCACAAGGGTAAGTCTAATTTCTTATCTTGAAAGCACATAAAAAATCTCTAGCTAGAGGAGCATTAAATGTTCTTTTAGATTTGCAACTATATCAGTCTGTTCTAAGTGGGATGAGCTGTGACATATTTCAACTCTAAATGTTTTTATCCATCTATTTAACTTGCAGGACTACAACATGTGGGGCAGAAAGCTGCGGTCAGGTGAGTCAGAAACCAATGAGTTCTTCACTTGTGTGGTTTTTCAGAATAAAAAGTGAAATCTGTTTTTATGGCAGCCACCAAATCTCTTCATCTTTACTATGGGTGTTTAATTAGTTATTTCAGGAGATATATGTCTTTTAGTGTTTACTAATAATTAAATGTTATTTAGGTATCTAATCAAAACTTAAAGTTACTTCAGTTCAGTTCAATGTTCCATCATTGTTCTCTCAGGATTTATGAGTCAGAGCTGTTTGTTTTCTTGCAGCTCATAAATATTTGTGAACCTAAAGCTTATTTTATCCCCAATTTCTTCTGGAGAATAAAAGTTTAAGATCGGACAAAGATAACCTAAGGTACACAAAAAGCTGTCTTCCACTGATGATTTCACTTAAGAGAAAAAGAAATCCGGCCAACCTTGCTCCACAAAAAAAGACCTCTTCGTCTTGGTAACTAACGAGTTAACTGTCATCGTCCACATTAAAAATAAAGCTGAACTTGCACCTGTCCTACCACATATAGTAAGCTATTTAAATTTAAATAGCTTACATTTAAAAAGAAACTCATCATACTCCACACAAATTCAAGAGGAGATGGAAAAACAATGTCATCTCTTTATATCAGACTGGAAAGGGTTACAAAACCATTTCTAAAACAGCCTTTTCCAATTATTTACGTTATTTAAACCAGTTGAAACCAGTTTGATCACCTGAAACATTTAACTGTGACGAGAGCAAAGCCAGAAGAAATGGGCAAAAGATTTTTTACCGCACTGTAATTAATGATAAGGTGAGGAAGATGCATAAAGTGCACTCAAACTCTAATAAAAATAAATATATGTGTGTCTGTGTTTGATAAGGAGTCCATTTTTGAAGTTCAAACTCATGTGAGGATGTCGTAAGCAGTTGGCAAACTGCCCCAATCACATACCAACAAGATTTTTTCAAAGTGACAGGATCGTCACTCATTGAACTTGATAAACCTTTTTTTTTTAAACCAGGATTACTGGCTTAGTAGTGAACTCTGACAAGGTGAACTCTGAATTTCCAGTGTTCACTTCCTCTTCGTTGCATGAGCAAGACAAACCTGTTCTGGAAAAAACTTGTGGATGATTTGACAAATCAAGAACACAAACATAATCTCCTAGAATAACAGTTCTGCTGGGAACATCTGTAAATCGACTGCTGGAGAATCTCCTGGCTCCCCTAAGACTGTACACACCCCCAAAAAAGCAAGAATCACGGTGAACGCTACTTGAACATGATTAAGAGGAAAATGCATTTATTCTACTACTTATATTTAATATTTTACATGTTTTTCCTGACATTTATGGTTCTTGTGGTTCTCATATATTCTGAGAAATATTTAAGAAATATCACAAATCAAATCAATCATTTTGATTCGTAAATGGTTTTATAACCATTTAAATTTTAATTTGTAGAGGTTTTTTTTAAAAAAAAAAAAACATTGACTCATTTTCACATACTTTTTCTGATATCAATAGCAAATAGCATGGGTGATTTGTTGTTGTAATGTGAAAAACAAGTCAAAATTCAATAGATTTAGCAGGGAACGGCATAAAGCTGTTAAATGTTGTAACCAAAATGTCCTTTCTGTTAAATATCCCAAGGAGGCGGACGCGACCTCCCGCTTCCTGCAGTGTGTCGGCTTGCTGTCCACAGACACAGGAAAAGACCACATGCAGAGGCTGAAAGTGATCCTTGAGGCCACAATGGACGTGTACACCTTCATGGTATGACTTCTACCGACACGCAATGCCAAAAAATGCTGCACGCATTCCAGACTGACCAGACCAGTTGTTACTGTTATTGTTTCTGCTTTTTTTTTTTTTTTTTGACAACTTCATGACACTTGTGCTTTCAGACTGTGACAAACTTCTAGGAAAGAGACTTACGGCCTCTTTCTTGGAACCTTTTCAGAAGCCTGTAAACTTTAATCCATTTTAACTGTTGTTACAGAAATCCAGCATGACCGGCGTGCCGGTCCTGAGCCTGGAAGGAGCTTTGAATTTCAACCCCGGAGCAGATCCTCTCCAGAATGAAGCCCTGGTTCAGATGTGGCTTGAGGTCAAAATCAAACCTCTGCTGGGTTCCATCACCAAACACTTCCTGTCCTGCCTCAGCACAAAGAACTTCAGCTGCTCCACTTATCAGACTGTGTACGTCTTTATTTTTTTAATTCTCAACTTTATTCTTAGTTTTGATCGTAGCTGTTTGGAAATGTCTTTTGATATTTCTGTCTTGCCTTTCAGAGTGGGAGAGCTCAGCCAATATTTTTCAGAGATGAATCCAGTCAGACAAAAGTGGATCTACACATTCTTCATGTACCCCTTCCTGTCTGGAGAAAGAGTTACAGGTACATAAAAGCAACATAAGAAAGAAATGCATATAAAAAGAGAAAAAGGCAAAAAGTTGTCAAAATGACCAATTAAAGTCAAAGTAACGTCTAAAGTTACCAGAAAAACATAGGACGCTGCATTAGCAGAACAAACAAAACGCCCAACACCAACAACAATGAAAAGAAAATATTTTTGCGTTATGACTCAACCAGCTTTACACTTGTAGAGAGTATTGTCTTTTACTAGCTAAAGTTCAGTTCTGTTTGCTGTTTCTTGGTCTTCATCATGTTGTTTGATCCCTGATGTTTTCCAGCTAACCTCTGAAGCCTTCGCAGAGCAGCTGCGTTATCCTGAGATTAGATTCAACACAGATGGAATCCAGATTAGGTTACGCAGGACGGCATATTGGGACCATTGTAGACGGAAGGAAAAGAGATTCGGCTACTGCCAAAAAACTCAAATTTTGGAATTAAGTTCAGAAAGTTTCGAGAAAAAATATTGGGAGTTTCTGAGTTTCAAAAAATCCAAAATTTATGAGAAAATAACTCTAATATCTTGAGATTAATGTCAGAAATATTCTACAAAAGACTTGGTGAATTATTGAGTTTCAAGAGCCAAATATTTTCTAAATGTTTCCTAAATTATTTTTCACAATCTCATACATGTTTAGGTGTTTGGCAAAAATGTATTCCTTTTTTTTATCTGCAGTGTCCCTAATATGCCTTTGTAATTACATCTTAAGCTAATCAATGGTACTGTTTCTTTTATAATTTTTTTTTTCTTTTTAAGGGTTGCAAGGAGTTGAATAGAAATGCATGGCACACTAGATTGTTAATTTACAAAAAAGAAACCTATCTCCCTCTTCACAGTTATGTACTGCTTTTTGTTGCCAAGTTATTCAAAATTTACATATACATTTCAAAAATCAAAAAATAAATCGGGGTCCAAGGGATCCAAGATGCCATAAATGTTATTTTCCTGCCCTTATTCTGTCCTGATCCTGACAAACCGTACATCTACTCCTATTTCTTGATGCGTATTTATATGTACTTCATTTGTAGGTTGTGTAAACGGCAATGAAAGCAGCGAAGAATGGCTGATGAAGAATTTTGGCGCCTTCAGAGCGATGGCCCAAATGAAGGACTTCACCAGCCTCAACATGGTCTTCAGTGGGGTGAGTCAGACTCACTTCCTGTAAACGACTCGAATGGCCATCTCACTTTACATAACATTTAACGTTATCATATATGAGTTTGAGGACTCGTGCGATATGAGTTTTTGTTTTTTGTCCCGTCGCACCGCTCTGTCTGTTTCTGGCCACAGCTGGAGGTTCTCCACCTGCTCTCTCCTGCACAAAAGGCCGAGCTGCTCTTAAAGCCTGAGGTGGCTGGTTTGGACAACGGCACCCTGACCCTGGTCTTCAACAGTCTGCTGCCCGGTCAGCAAACCACTCCCAGCCCTGGAAACTCGTCTGTGGTGCCAGTTGGTTATTCATCTCCACACAGCACTCTCAAAGAGGTAAATGCACCTCGTTGTATTTAGTTGAAGTTCTGCTTCACAGGAATAATGTAGCCGGATTTGGCCCGCAGGCCTTGACTTTGACACGTGTGTTCTAGAGGAGCTATGTTTCTGTTTATGTTTCATTTGCAGACGGAGCAGAAAGCCTGGGAAAACTGGGGCAAATTGTTTCTGTGAATAATGAAACATGTTTGTTTTCTCTAAAATACATCATCATAAAAGCTCTTCCTGCAACATATCACACGCAAACGGTGTCAAGATCAAACAGGCTGTTAGACATACAGCTTCCACACTCAAAGGCACGCAAATGCCAAAAAATACCTTGTAATAAATTTATCTTTTATTCCTGTCACTCTTAAATATCTCCAACTTTTAATTTGGGTTTTTATTGTGTAAATCACAATGTTTCTAAAAAAAAAAAATTAATCAATGTACATTGACACATGTAATTATTGCATCCTCAGCTTTTTTTTCTTTTTAAGATGGTCTGAGTGTCATGGAACTTTTAAATATTCAGTTAATGGCTTTTTGTTTCTTTGTGGTATAAACATTAATTATCATATGTTAGATTCAACCAGTTTAAACTCTTGTTTGTTAGTTTGATTGGCATATGTTCAAAATGGAGAGGTTTTTTTTTTTTTTTTTCCGTACAGTCTGTCAGTTTGAAGCAGTATCGGTTTCTGATATGGGGGATGTGGGCAGCTGCCCAGGGCGGCATCTCATCTAGGGCAGCATGAGCTCCTGGAGCTGCAATAGTACACACAATTTTGAAAATACTTGACTATTGTTTCAATTAATAATGTCTTACTTTATTTTTATGTATTTTAAATTGTATTTTTTGGTATTGTATACTTTTAACTTCATGGTATACAGTATGTTTGTGCCTTGCTATGGGTGTGTATAGTATTATTCTAGTTGGTTCCAAATTTTTCAATTTGGAACAAAAACATCTGAGTGTTTGCATTGTCAGATGATGATTTAAAGGGGGGTGCAGGGCTTGTTTGCCCAGGGCACCAAAGTGGGTAGGACCTCCTCTGGTTTGAAGCCATTAAACAAAAGTATTGATGTAAATGCCTTCATTGTCGACTCCTCTAAAACATGGGTATCAGAATATTTCTTAATACTGTACCATGATTCCTCAGGTGGACATGAGTAATGTGTTCATCCACATACCCATAAAGTAGAAATGGGGGAGGGGGAAGAAAAGAGAGCGCTGTCTAAAGAAACAAGAAACTTCCTACAGAACTTTAATTCCCAATATTTATTTTAAACATTACAGATCGCAAATGGATTCATGACGGCTTTCAGACCGATTGGAAGTTTTGCTCATGAATTTGTTTCTTTTACACGTCAGGTAAATAAACTCACGCAAACACATCCTGAGACGTTTAAGCTAACCATTTCATTGTGACAACAGGAAGTTAAATCCCCCTCCCCTGGCCTTGTGTGTGTCTTACAGAGAAATGTTTCAGAAATAAAAAGCACCACTTTGACTCAGTTCCTGCTCAACTGGACTCTTGCTGAGCTGGCAGACGTGTATGAGCCGCCCATGGTCCCAGACATCCCCGAGTTTGACGTGACCAACGTGGATGACTGGTACCAGCAGGTGGTGCTGCCGCTGCTGCGCAGGTTCCTGCCGAACGACGAAAACTTGATGCACCAAAACATCACGCTGGCTTTTCACGAGCTGTAGTAAGTCAAACTAAGTTTAAACTAATTACTGACTAAGTTTAAACTAATTACTCGCTTATTTGACTTTATGTTCACATGCTTCCCTCTCAAACAGCTCTTTGACAAATATTTTTCTCTTTTAGTCTGTTGGTCCATTTAGCTTTCATCAAAATTGATTTGGTTTGTGTTTTGGATTTGATATTTTAATTGACAATAATGTAGTCCAGACATGGATAATAAGTAAAAAGAAATCAACAACAACCATAAATGTCTGCTACAGTCATATTATTTTAACCAAAAGTAACTTTTACTTGAGTATAATTTCTGGGTAACCATTCAGTTATGTCACTTAATGAAGTACAAACATGTTTAAGCCATAAATGTATGGGGAAACTTTTTGTTTATCAACAGTCTTCATTGTTTTAATTATATTTTATCTGCTCAGGTGAATATTCATACAGTAAACAATAGATATTATCACCAGAAGTACTTTCCATTGGGTTTAACATGTATTCAATATTAACTGTAAGTAGGTAATATATGCCTACTTGGTAGGTAAACATGTATTTATAACTACTTGCACTACCTGGGTTCAAACATTTTATGTGGTGAAAAATTGAGATTTGAAACTCAAGTTTCCTCTATTTGAATGTGTTATTTATTTTTACTCATTTTTAAAATTATTTTTCTGAAAATCAGAATGTGTACATACATTATCATTTCCTTTTTGCCTCCTGGGAATCTACAGCTATCACCTGGTCTCAGATCTTTTGTCAAAATGTGAATTGCATAGAAGCCTGGTATCATTGCTACTTTTGTGATTTTTTTGTGTGTGTGTGAACACATTTACTGTGAATTTCATCTAATCAGCCTCAACTACTATGACTGAAGGGTGTAATCATGAAAGCCTGCAAATAAAATTAAATAAAATCAAACAAACAAAAAAATAAATAACATTTCAAAAATGTAAATTATATATTAATCACAAACTAAATGGAATGTATTTATTTTATTACACAAATAATGCTAGAGATAGTGAAATATTTGTTTAGTCTTTTTCTGTGGTGTTTTAATCAGATTTTCTAAATATGCCTTTCAAAAGTGATGTAAGAAGGGTACATTTTATTTATTTATTTTTTTTAAAAACTTCAACTTAAGAAAGCAAAAAGAATTGACCGTATAACTTTAAATGGAAAAACCTTCTGCCATTTTGTTTGTGTGTGTAATTGAGACCCTCTAAGTGGCCTAGTGCAGCTTTAATTGCTCATCCACAATCTGGCCATTTTAAAGATGAAAAATTGTAATTTCATTGGTCATCTTTGTCTGAAGCTGTGTATTCTGTTTTCATGCAGTTTTCTGGAACATGGTGGGGAAAATGAATACGATGAACTTCAGGATGTCTGCAGCGTCACTCTTGATAAGAGCCCTTGTGGGGTGAGGTTCTGACTTGTATTTTAATTTACTCTATATTTTAGCTCGATAAAAGAATCCTGCTTTACCTTCCGTCCCATCTTGTTGTTTGTGATGCCCTCAGCTGACCAATGCAGTGGAGAACGTAGCCCATATTATGCACTGCGCTGCTAAAAGTGAGCTGACAATGACTGAAGAAACCATCATGAGGCTGATTACTGAGCTGGCTGAACGTCTGCACCTCCTGATAAAAGAGTTTACCACAACAGTGAGCATATTAACCTCTCTGACCTTCTAAACATAAGAGACTTCAGTGTGAACTCAGTCACTCTGATAATTCCTCTCTGTTGTCACTGCTGCGACAAAAACTCAAGTCAGTGCTTTTTTGTTTTCCTTTCAGAACTTTGCAGGGCTGGCATCTGACATTAAAGAGATATTCAACGAGAATGAGCCTCCAACTCTGACCCAACATCACCTGGACGATCCCGAATTCATCAAACTCTGGTACCAGATCAAACTGCTCCCTCTGCTGCCAGACGTAAACCCAGACCTCCTCTCCTGTCTGAGCACCAAAAACTTCTCCTGCCCCGTTTACCAAACCCTGTGAGTTCACACATTTTGTGATTTCAAAAATAAAAATAAAAATTCTAGGTTTAGTCACCGTCCTCTTTCTGTTTTCGACTTGCAGGGTGGCAGCACTTGGTGAGAGCATGAGGCAAATGGATGCTGACATGATGTACAGTCACATCTACAGATATTTCATCTACTCTTTCCTGAATCACAACGCCACCGGTAAGCTAAAACATCAGCTGAACAATGGGGAAAAATAACTCATACATGAAGGAAAGATAATGGTGCCCACAACCACATTGCCGATATTATTCACCATGCTGCTAAAAGTGAGCTAACAACGAATGGCGCTGCTCAGGGCGGCATGTGATGTCATCAGTTCTGTTGTTGCTAAGATACAGACATAATGCCTGAATGCGTTTGTGGCCATATCTGGTGATTTTATGCCATAGATGTTCTCTTTGTGTAGCTGGCAAAGAGAAATCCAATCAGTAACCTCAAAACAGCCTTATTTGGGTTCCTGTGATCACTTTCTTAGTCACTTTTCGAACAGGTAGTCTTTGAACAAAGGGTTTACATTCAGAGCAGAGAAAAACAAGACTGTGATCTGATTTCCCCAGACGAGGTGTTTGGTTTTTGATCATTTCCAGGAAGTAGGTGCCTGCCCACAACCATCAGCATCTATAATAACTGTTTGGATAATTTTGAATTAATATGAGTTACAACATTTAAATTCCCTTTGGGATAAATTAAGTATTTTGGAATTTGAATTTCACTGGTGATTTCCCTAATGTTGTGCTTAGTTGTATTTGTTCCAAACCTACTTCCTGGAAATCATGATTACAAGCTTGAGTTTGATTTATTCAGACAACGAAAAATCTTTCAACAAGTCTTTTTTTTTTTTTTTGTGGAATTTTAGCCAGACACAAACCAGACGTGAATTTTAACCAGCAGCTTATTTCGTAGATTGATTACCTGTAAGGCAATCGTTATTAGTCAGATATATGTTGTTTATTAACTAATAGTATATTTGAAAAACTATGTGTATTTACTCGTGTATTATATGTAAATGTATTTATTTCCAATTTAAGCATCAAAAGATAAATGTAACTTAACATGTGTTATCGTGCAACATTTTTTCAGAACCCCAGTGCATCTCCTCAGCCAATCAAAGTGCAGAATGGGTGAACCTGAACTTTGGGTTCTTCTCAAGCTTTGCCTCTGTCATCGACTTCTACCAGCTCAACCCCAATTTCTCTGCGGTAAGTCTGGGAGCCGTCAACGAGCTGGATTAAAAAATCAAACCCTCGTGATAGTGATTGGAAACACTTCTTTTTCCCCTTTTCCTTTCTCAGTTGGAAGCTCTGCAGGTCCTGACCCCGAAGCAGCTTGCAGAAATGCTGCTGCTGCCTCTTCCTGGTCCAACAGATAAAGACACCGTTATCAACGCAGTGTTTGACTTCTTGTTGGAGTCGCCAGAAGACAGAAAATTTACCGACGTTCTGCACTTCGTGGTCCAGCTTGCCAAAGAGGCTAATCCTCCCTGCAGTGTCTATCAACTCATGTGAGTACCTTCTAATGTTTTTAGGTTACACACCTCTAGGTAACTAACTTACACACATAATAGCTGTGTTTCCATTACAAATGTGCAGAAAACTTTATCAGTATGTCAAAAAAAACTGTGGTTCTAACGGAGAAAGACGTTAACCCTGTTATGAAATGCAATTAAAATCAGGCGTGAATAAATCATAAGTCATTAAAAAATAAACGCGCCATCATCATCCAACCACTTCCCATCGTCGTCTTCTTCATGGTTCACGTCAGTTGCAACACTGTTGATTGTGTGGTGCGAAAAAAAGTGTTTCCACTGCAGTTTTTGCAAATTAAACCAATTTTTAAAAAGTGGTCCTAAAAACCATCTCATCATAGCGCAAAACTTTTTATCAATAAAACTTCAGGGTTTTTTTTTTATTGGAATGTTGGCTTTTAGTGAATTTATCTTCAAAACATCAAATTCTGCTATGCTATGGTCAATGGAAGCCAAAATATAGACAGTAGAACATTCAGTTTTGATTAGATATTTATTTATTTATTTATTTTTTGCAAAACATTTTTCATCTTTCACTGAACCTAATAAAATCCACTTTTTTTTAAATTTATGTTCTTTTTTCCCTTGCGGCTTAATTTGTTTTGTTTGTCATTGCGTCAGTTTTGAACGAATGTACGGAGCCCTAACGATGATACCTCCAGACTTGGAGCCAGTTATTTGGGCCCGCATAGATGATCTCATGGGAATTGCGCCGGCGGGTGAGTCTCTCCTCAACCTGAAACACCAAAACCAAAAACGAACTAACACCCACACAAGCAACAACAGGCTAAAAGTTCAATTATTGTGGCGTTGTTGACTGAATATGTTGTTTTTGTTTGTTTTTGACAGAGTGTGTACCGGCAGAAGTCACGGTGAGTATTTTATCCTGAAGTCATTTTCCAGTAACTTTTTTTTTTTGCATGTTGGTAAGAAATTAAAAATTATAATATATCGTTCACAGTGCCAAGACACGCAGATCAACAGTAAGAATTATGTGCTAAGTTTTATTTTATTTCTCATCAAGTTATTTTCAAGGTAGTTTTAAAATATATGAAATCATATTTTTTCCCTGTTGTTTGACAGGAACTTTAATCTGCCAAAGCATCAACAGGTAATTCTGCCTGATGAGTACAAAATGAAATAAAATCTATCTAGCTCGTATTTAGACTTTAATAACTAACATGAAGTGAACTTTCTCAGCTCCGTTCTTCAGTCATACCTCAACGACCACGCGCCTGTTTCATGTAGCTTCACCTTGGAGGAATATGCTTGTGCTCAGGTAACTACGACTCAATGAGTGACAGTTGGGGTGAAGGTGTTCTGATGCACTGCAGGTTCGTCTCACTGTCTTCCACTCACAGCTGGAGGACTTCACGGCTGAACAGCTGGCTTCCCTGATGAGGTGTAATCTGCCCGGCAACGGCAGCCATTCCAGGGTCCTGTGGAAGTTGCTGCTGACGAAACTCTCCAGCGTTTTGAACCCAGCGCTGGACATGCTGGCCAACACGGTCAGCGGCTTTTGGGAGTATGGTCTCATTTTCAAGCGTCTTTATTCTTGCTTTACGTGAAACTGGTTTACTCTTCTTACAGTCGGTGGGAATGATCCCGTCAGCGGAGGAAATTTTGGATGTGATAGAGGAAATCAGGCTGTCGGCGCTGACCGATGGGGAGCTGACGGACAGCGGCGTGATCCACTTGTGGTTCACAGAGCGTCTAAGCGTCTTCCTGCCATTTGCGTCGGGGCGCTTCCTGCTCTGTCTGACCAGCAGGAACTTGAGCTGTCCATCATATCAGCAAATGTGAGTCAGGACACTTTAAGCAAAACAAGCCGTGTCAGGTGTCTTATGTTTCAGTAGCATAGCATGTTAGGGGCGAGCGATATGGGTTTAGAATTTTATCGCGATAGTTTGGGGTACAATTGTGGCAACGATAAAAATTCTGTTAAAAAAATTGTTACTTCTTTTTTAGGTAAGTGTATGACTGTCAGTTTTGTTTTTTGTTCCAACATCATTAATTGACTTTATTGAGACAACAATAAATGAGATTTCTTATCACAATAAGAAATTTGTCATTAGTGCTAAAAGAGATGATAAATGCCCACCCCTAATAGCATGTTGTGTTTGGTTCTTGTTTTTTTTAATGGAAATATAAGAACTTAAAGTTTAATAATAAAATATACAAACTTCCCAGAGTTGCTTCTAAGTTGAACTTATTAGAGTTCTTGCTTTGTGACATGTCTGAAAATAGATTTCATCCTGTCAATCTAGTTGTTACATGTTTGACATGTTTATGTTCTAAACCCAAAGTATTTACTTTTAACTGCATCCTTTTGCATCTGTTTTATTCTGAATACATTGTGGGATCTGACATTCGTTCTCAGACTGCAGGTGTTTGTTGGCCACTTTGAGGAGATGCCCTTCCAACAGCAGCTTGTGGTCCTGAAGGATTTCATCCTTCGTTTCCTTCTGAACGCTCACTCAGGTACGCACTCTTTAATAAATCTGCATTGATATGTTTCAGTTATATTTACATTAAGATGCACATCTTTGGGTATTTACGGACCTTTCTGCTTCTTCCTGATCGGCTCCAGATCCAGGATGTTTGTCCTCCTTCAACAACAGCGCACAGTGGCTGACTAACAACTTCGGTCCATTCTCACAGTTTGTGATCATCAGCGACCTGATCCGTCTCAACCCATACTTCAAACCAGTGAGGATCAGATTGTCAAAAACAAATCAGTGCTTTTTAAAAAAGACAAGGCCAAATAACTTTTTTTTTTTTTTTTTGTAGCTCGAGGCCTTACATCTCCTCACACCAAATCAGACTGCAGAGCTGCTGGGACTGATGCTTCCTGAAAGCACAGACGCCGTCATCAACATGATCTTTGATTACATGACCGAAGCACCAGAGGAAAGGAAATTCACAGAGTTCCTGTCATCTTTGGTCATGATTTCCAAGACGGTAAGAAGTTTGTTATGATTCAGGACTTTTGTTTTTAAGGTAGTAGCTCATTTGTCATCTTCTTGTTTTTATCCAACAGTTGAACCTTTCCTGCTCATCCTACAAAACACTGTGAGTTCAGATCAAACCTGCAATATATACGATGAAAGTTGTAGCCAGAAATGCCAAATGAGGTTGAAGTGATGGTAGTTCCTAGGAAACTAGTGTGTGCCTAGGAAAGATAAGCATGATTATGTCACATCATAGAGTAAAACAGGACTGGAGGGCTGTCGTCAGCAGTATTGTTTTCTTTTCAATGAGTGTCCTATGAGCTCATAAGCTGCATTTTCATTACAATTGTGCGCAAAACTTTGTTGATATTGGATAATGTCAAAAACACAATTTCACAATTGTTTTGTTTCCATTAAATAAGAAATGCAATTAAAATCACACGTGAATAAGTTTGTTCACACGACAAGTCATGATCCTATATATACTTCCAGCATCTAGAAAGTAGATGCAGGTAGACACTTCGTGCATCTATGTCTCAGGAAGAGAAGTAGATGCAAAACTTCTCTTTTTGCAAGACGTTTTGCAAACATCTTGCAAAGTTTGCAAAACTTAAGCATAAAAAATGCAGAAAAAAATAAAGTAATGAAACTTTTTAAAAATCATCTCTGATGTATACTGCTGTTTGCCTCACATCAATGACCGAGCACAGGACAAGTTTAGTTTGATTCAATTAAAAATATTTTTGCCTTGCAGGTTCACCAGACTGGACGACGCCATGGCAACAGCTTCTTCTGACTTGGCTTCAGCCATTACATACACTAAAGTGGCTTTATTCAAACGACTACCATCTGGTGAGATTTTTATATATAAAAACAAAGAGAAACATTTTTAGGCTACAAATTGTGTTAAATCTCTCCCCAGTTATTTCTACTTTCATTTTATTTAACATTTTTCCAACTGTTACATTTTGAATTTCGATCAGCTGTAAAGACTGTGGCAATACATCTTTACCATGTTAAATACAAAAAGACATTCAATATCCAAAATGCAGCTTAGTGATTATAGATTGAAGAATTGATTTCATAATTGTCAATTTGTGTCAACTGAAAAGTCATTTCTCATTTGTTTAATAATTAACTAATTAGATTTTTTTGTTGCTTTTATTACAGACTGCATCATATACAGTGGGCAGGTAAAGATACGTTACTGTGGACATTTTATTTTATGTTTTCGAACAAATTAGTTTTTGAGGCTTACTAACCATTTTAATCGTTTTCTCTACCTAGTGCAATGAAACAATGACAAATGGTTAGTTTCCTCTCACTGCATAACCACCCTTTATCTACTTTTATTTAAAATTATGTATTATTTTTACATTAATACCTTAACTTGTCTTGCAACTTTTCACAGAGACAGACATATGCATGGGAGTCAACAGGTAGGGATAAGAAAGACTTTTTGATATTCCTCCCTAAACATTTCATGTAAAATAAAGGAAACATGAATCACTTTGTGTTACAGCACAGAGCTTCAGATCCTCCTAGACAGATCAACGATGGCCGAACGGCACTGCAGCTTCTCTGTGGAGGAATTTGCCTGTGCCTCTGTAAGACGTCGCATCATCATCTGTCCTCAAACTGCAGCTGAGGGAAAATGGTTTCATGTTTGGTTCAACATCTGGTCTGTTGTCATTCTCCTCTCCAGCTGTCAGGTTTAACAGCTGGGGATCTGGCAGACATGTTGGGCTGTGATAGGGTCTCGGACTCAAGCGGCTCCAAACCTGCCTGGAAGCTGCTGCTATCCAAAGCCTCCAAGGTCCTGGATCAAGCTCTGGATCTGCTGAGCAACACCGTAAGACTGGCTTTTGGTTCCAACCAGCGGTGCTCCGCTTGCAGTTTTCAGGCTCATCACTGATATTTGGCCTAATACTGATTTTTATATTTTTTTTTTAACCTGAAGGTTGGTTAATATAGTGTCAAAGTATAAGGTGTTAAAATTCCAGCAATTTGAAACTTAAGACTGAATATCATGATAAAAAAATTTCTAAACATTTCCGATCTGTTGTATGCCATGTATCCTATATAATCCAACAGAAAATCCAAATATCTGCTAGTCTTGAAAATGTATTATTGTTTTGCAAAGGTACAATAACCTGCATAGAGATATTGAATTTTAACAGTAGTGCGTACACCCTGACAGTTCGTGGTCAGTATTTTATGAGATGATTAAAAATAACATATGATGAGGAATCTTTGTTTAATTTTAGTTTATTCTGATTCTTTCATTTAGCTCAAAATTTACCGTGGATCATTTCTTGTTGCAGACGCTCCGTCCTGACCATCCTTCTGCCCCCATGATCCTGGACTCCATACGAGAACTCCGGCTGCTTGTCGTCAACATGACCGTCCTCAATGATCCCGCCTTCGTCCAGATGTGGTTCGGCCGTCGCCTTCGTCCGTTCCTGCCAGCTGTTTCCAGCGACTTCCTCTCATGTCTCGCCACCGAATCACTGGACTGCAGCACCTACCAATACATGTAATAATGAACTCATTCATTCTTTATAATCACTTTAGAAATATGTTTGGATTTCTTTTACAATCTGTGATAATAAAATATCTTTGTCATTTTCAGCGTGAAGACATTTAGCGAGCTTCAGTCAGTCATGTTGAAAGAAAGGCAGCTGTCTGTCTTGACACACTTCATCACAGGTTTTCTGACAACAAACAACACTGCAGGTAGGAACCTGCAAACACAATGATCCTTATCGTGCATGTTAACATATTAATAAACATGTTATGTAGATCTGAAGAAGTTAAGGAGTTTTGAGAAACACTATTGACCCGTCACTTCTATAATGATTGTCTAGTGTTTCCACGACAACACCCTTCAAATCAATGTCATCTGTTGAGTTGTTTTCTTAATTTATTTATCCAAACCCTTTGTCTTGTAGCTCTTTGTGCTCGTTGATTTTTTTCATTACTTTCCATGTTAGACATATAAACACACAAACTTTAGGATATTATTTCTTTTAAAACAGTAAATGCTCAAAGCAATAAACATTTTTCTTTGTTTTTGGTGCAAGCAAACAAATCTTCATTTTCTTGACCTTTTCCAGATCCAAGATGTTTGCCATCCTTCAACAACAGCGCACAGTGGCTGACCGACAACTTCGGTCCATTCTCACAGTTTGCGATCATCAGCGACCTGATCCGTCTCAACCCACTCTTCAAACCAGTGAGGATCAGATTGTCAAAAACAATCAGTACCTTTTAAAAGTAAGGCGAAATAACTTTTTTTTTCTTCTTTTTTTTTTTAATAGTTTGACGTCATTCAGCTCCTCACGCCAGATCAGAGAGTGGAGCTGCTGGGACTGACGCTTCCTGAAAGCACAGACGCCGTCATCAACATGCTCTTTGATTACATGACCGAAGCACCAGAGGAAAGGAAATTCACAGAGTTCCTGTCATCTTTGGTCATGTTCACTAAGATGGTAAGACAATTATAATTTAGGGTTTCTGAGGATTTTGTTTTTAAGGTAGTAACTCATTTTTCCTTTTGTCCAACAGTTGAACCTTTCCTGTTCATCCTACAAAACACTGTGAGTTCAGATCAAACCTGCAATTTAGAAATATGAACAAGTGAAGAGAGAGGCTTGGAGGACAAAGAGCAACATTTTTTGAGGCATCATGTGGATGAAACCAAAACTGAAATGTTTTGTGTAACAATATTTGTTTTATTTGGATAAACGAAGAAAAGCTTTCATGCCTAAGAATGCCATGTCTTATGCGGAGCCTGGCGGTAGCAGCATCAAAATAAATGGCATTATTAGAAAAAACTAACGTGTAAACAACATGTAAGAACATCAAATAGAATGTTAAAGACAATTCTACCAAAACACTAAGAACATGTACTAAAACTTATGAATGTATAAATGATAATAGCATGTTTGTTTTAAATTCATCTTCTCTCTGATTATTCTGATTATTTTTATTTTTTCCTACACATAGATGATGTTGGTGATTCTTGTAGACCACAGAATGAGTTTAGTTTGACTAAATTTAAAATATTTTTGCCGTGCAGATTCACCAGACTGGACATCACCATGGCAACCACTTCTCCTGACATAGTTTTAGCCATCACAAACACTAAACTCTCTTTGTCCAAACAACTACCACTTGGTGAGTTTTACAAAAAAAAGCAACATTGTTGAATACAAATGCTGTTATGTTAAATCTCCTCCCAAAATTCTCTTCTTTAATTTTATTTTCTTTATATAACATTTTCCCAACAAACTGTAACAACAATGATGATTTTAGTTGCATGTTAAGGCCGTTCCGCTTAGATAATAATTTTCTTGTATTTCAATATAATGTTAAATACATAGAGACAATATTCAATATGCAATTTGACTGATTGTTGCCTTTTGAAAAGTAATCAAGAAATAACTTTGTGAATTAAGTTTGTGTCAATTAATTTCTTATTTCTTTAATAATTGACAAGAGGTTTTAAATAATTCATTTTTTGTGCTTTTATCACAGATTGCATCATATACAGTGGGCAGGTAAAGATATGTCATTATAGAACTTTTGTATTTTTATTTTTCAAACAAATCAGTTTTTTGAGGATTAATAACCATTTTAATCGTTTTCTCTACCTAGTGCAATGAAACAATGGCAAATGGTTAGTTTCCTCTCACTGCATAACCACTCTTTATCTACTTTTATTTAAAATTATGTATTATTTTTACATTAATACCTTAACTTGTCTTGCAACTTTTCACAGAGACAGACATATGCATGGGAGTCAACAGGTAGGGATGAGAAAGACTTTTTGATATTCCTCCCTAAACATTTCATGTAAAATAAAGGAAACATGAATCACTTTGTGTTACAGCACAGAGCTTCAGATCCTCCTAGACAGATCAACGATGGCCGAACGGCACTGCAGCTTCTCTGTGGAGGAATTTGCCTGTGCCTCTGTAAGACGTCGCATCATCATCTGTCCTCAAACTGCAGCTGAGGGAAAATGGTTTCATGTTTGGTTCAACATCTGGTCTGTTGTCATTCTCCTCTCCAGCTGTCAGGTTTAACAGCTGGGGATCTGGCAGACATGTTGGGCTGTGATAGGGTCTCCGACTCAAGCGGCTCCAAAGCTGCCTGGAAGCTGCTGCTATCCAAAGCCTCCAAGGTCCTGGATCAAGCTCTGGATCTGCTGAGCAATACCGTAAGACTGGCTTTTGGTTCCAACCAGCGGTGCTCCGCTTTCAGTTTTCAGGCTCATCACTGATATTTGGCCTAATACTGATTTTTATATATCTTTTAACCTGAAAGTTGGTTAATATAGTGTCAAAGTATAAGGTGTTAAAATTCCAGCAGTTTGAAACTTAAGACTGAATATCATGATAAAAAATTTCTAAACATTTCCGATCTGTTGTATGCCATGTATCCTATATAATCCAACAGAAAATCCAAATATCTGCTAGTCTTGAAAATGTATTATTGTTTTGCAAAGGTACAATAACCTGCATAGAGATATTGAATTTTAACAGTAGTGCGTACACCCTGACAGTTCGTGGTCAGTATTTTATGAGATGATTAAAAATAACATATGATGAGGAATCTTTGTTTAATTTTAGTTTATTCTGATTCTTTCATTTAGCTCAAAATTTACCGTGGATCATTTCTTGTTGCAGACGCTCCGTCCTGACCATCCTTCTGCCCCCATGATCCTGGACTCCATACGAGAACTCCGGCTGCTTGTCGTCAACATGACCGTCCTCAACGATCCCGCCTTCGTCCAGATGTGGTTCGGCCGTCGCCTTCGTCCGTTCCTGCCAGCTGTTTCCAGCGACTTCCTCTCATGTCTCGCCACCGAATCACTGGACTGCAGCACCTACCAATACATGTAATAATGAACTCATTCATTCTTTATAATCACTTTAGAAATATGTTTGGATTTCTTTTACAATCTGTGATAATAAAATATCTTTGTCATTTTCAGCGTGAAGACATTTAGCGAGCTTCAGTCAGTCATGTTGAAAGAAAGGCAGCTGTCTGTCTTGACACACTTCATCACAGGTTTTCTGACAACAAACAACACTGCAGGTAGGAACCTGCAAACACACTGATCCTTATCGTGCATGTTGACATATTAATAAACATGTTATGTAGATCTGAAAGATAAAGAAGTTAAGGAGTTTTGAGAAACACTATTGACCCGTCACTTCTATAATGATTGTCTAGTGTTTCCACGACAACACCCTTCAAATCAATGTCATCTGTTGAGTTGTTTTCTTAATTTATTTATCCAAACCCTTTGTCTTGTAGCTCTTTGTGCTCGTTGATTTTTTTCATTACTTTCCATGTTAGACATATAAACACACAAACTTTAGGATATTATTTCTTTTAAAACAGTAAATGCTCAAAGCAATAAACATTTTTCTTTGTTTTTGGTGTAAGCAAACAAATCTTCATTTTCTTGACCTTTTCCAGATCCAAGATGTTTGCCCTCCTTCAACAACAGCGCACAGTGGCTGACCGACAACTTCGGTCCATTCTCACAGTTTGCGATCATCAGCGACCTGATCCGTCTCAACCCACTCTTCAAACCAGTGAGGATCAGATTGTCAAAAACAATCAGTACCTTTTAAAAGTAAGGCGAAATAACTTTTTTTTTCTTCTTTTTTTTAATAGTTTGACGTCATTCAGCTCCTCACGCCAGATCAGAGAGTGGAGCTGCTGGGACTGACGCTTCCTGAAAGCACAGACGCCGTCATCAACATGCTCTTTGATTACATGACCGAAGCACCAGAGGAAAGGAAATTCACAGAGTTCCTGTCATCTTTGGTCATGTTCACTAAGATGGTAAGACAATTATAATTTAGGGTTTCTTAGGATTTTGTGTTTAAGGTAGTAACTCATTTTTCCTTTTGTCCAACAGTTGAACCTTTCCTGTTCATCCTACAAAACACTGTGAGTTCAGATCAAACCTGCAATTTAGAAATATGAACAAGTGAAGAGAGAGGCTTGGAGGACAAAGAGCAACATTTTTTGAGGCATCATGTGGATGAAACCAAAACTGAAATGTTTTGTGTAACAATATTTGTTTTATTTGGATAAACGAAGAAAAGCTTTCATGCCTAAGAATGCCATGTCTTATGCGGAGCCTGGCGGTAGCAGCATCAAAATAAATGGCATTATTAGAAAAAACTAACGTGTAAACAACATGTAAGAACATCAAATAGAATGTTAAAGACAATTCTACCAAAACACTAAGAACATGTACTAAAACCTATGAATGTATAAATGATAATAGCATGTTTGTTTTAAATTCATCTTCTTTCTGATTATTCTGATTATTTTTATTTTTTCCTACACATAGATGATGTTGGTGATTCTTGTAGACCACAGAATGAGTTTAGTTTGACTAAATTTAAAATATTTTTGCCTTGCAGATTCACCAGACTGGACATCACCATGGCAACCACTTCTCCTGACATAGTTTTAGCCATCACAAACACTAAACTCTCTTTGTCCAAACAACTACCACTTGGTGAGTTTTACAAAAAAAAGCAACATTGTTGAATACAAATGCTGTTATGTTAAATCTCCTCCCAAAATTCTCTTCTTTAATTTTATTTTCTTTATATAACATTTTCCCAACAAACTGTAACAACAATGATGATTTTAGTTGCATGTTAAGGCCGTTCCGCTTAGATAATAATTTTCTTGTATTTCAATATAATGTTAAATACATAGAGACAATATTCAATAAGCAATTTGACTGATTGTTGCCTTTTGAAAAGTAATCAAGAAATAACTTTGTGAATTAAGTTTGTGTCAATTAATTTCTTATTTCTTTAATAATTGACAAGAGGTTTTAAATAATTCATTTTTTGTGCTTTTATCACAGATTGCATCATATACAGTGGGCAGGTAAAGATATGTCATTATAGAACTTTTGTATTTTTATTTTTCAAACAAATCAATTTTTTGAGGATTAATAACCATTTTAATCGTTTTCTCTACCTAGTGCAATGAAACAATGACAAATGGTTAGTTTCCTCTCACTGCATAACCACTCTTTATCTACTTTTATTTAAAATTATGTATTATTTTTACATTAATACCTTAACTTGTCTTGCAACTTTTCACAGAGACAGACATATGCATGGGAGTCAACAGGTAGGGTTGAGAAAGACTTTTTGATATTCCTCCCTAAACATTTCATGTAAAATAAAGGAAACATGAATCACTTTGTGTTACAGCACAGAGCTTCAGATCCTCCTAGACAGATCAACGATGGCCGAACGGCACTGCAGCTTCTCTGTGGAGGAATTTGCCTGTGCCTCTGTAAGACGTCGCATCATCATCTGTCCTCAAACTGCAGCTGAGGGAAAATGGTTTCATGTTTGGTTCAACATCTGGTCTGTTGTCATTCTCCTCTCCAGCTGTCAGGTTTAACAGCTGGGGATCTGGCAGACATGTTGGGCTGTGATAGGGTCTCCGACTCAAGCGGCTCCAAACCTGCCTGGAAGCTGCTGCTATCCAAAGCCTCCAAGGTCCTGGATCAAGCTCTGGATCTGCTGAGCAACACCGTAAGACTGGCTTTTGGTTCCAACCAGCGGTGCTCCGCTTGCAGTTTTCAGGCTCATCACTGATATTTGGCCTAATACTGATTTTTATATATCTTTTAACCTGAAAGTTGGTTAATATAGTGTCAAAGTATAAGGTGTTAAAATTCCAGCAGTTTGAAACTTAAGACTGAATATCATGATAAAAAATTTCTAAACATTTCCGATCTGTTGTATGCCATGTATCCTATATAATCCAACAGAAAATCCAAATATCTGCTAGTCTTGAAAATGTATTATTGTTTTGCAAAGGTACAATAACCTGCATAGAGATATTGAATTTTAACAGTAGTGCGTACACCCTGACAGTTCGTGGTCAGTATTTTATGAGATGATTAAAAATAACATATGATGAGGAATCTTTGTTTAATTTTAGTTTATTCTGATTCTTTCATTTAGCTCAAAATTTACCGTGGATCATTTCTTGTTGCAGACGCTCCGTCCTGACCATCCTTCTGCCCCCATGATCCTGGACTCCATACGAGAACTCCGGCTGCTTGTCGTCAACATGACCGTCCTCAACGATCCCGCCTTCGTCCAGATGTGGTTCGGCCGTCGCCTTCGTCCGTTCCTGCCAGCTGTTTCCAGCGACTTCCTCTCATGTCTCGCCACCGAATCACTGGACTGCAGCACCTACCAATACATGTAATAATGAACTCATTCATTCTTTATAATCACTTTAGAAATATGTTTGGATTTCTTTTACAATCTGTGATAATAAAATATCTTTGTCATTTTCAGCGTGAAGACATTTAGCGAGCTTCAGTCAGTCATGTTGAAAGAAAGGCAGCTGTCTGTCTTGACACACTTCATCACAGGTTTTCTGACAAACAACACTGCAGGTAGGAACCTGCAAACACACTGATCCTTATCGTGCATGTTGACATATTAATAAACATGTTATGTAGATCTGAAGAAGTTAAGGAGTTTTGAGAAACACTATAGACCCGTCACTTCTATAATGATTGTCTAGTGTTTCCACGACAACACCCTTCAAATCAATGTCATCTGTTGAGTTGTTTTCTTAATTTATTTATCCAAACCCTTTGTCTTGTAGCTCTTTGTGCTCGTTGATTTTTTTCATTACTTTCCATGTTAGACATATAAACACACAAACTTTAGGATATTATTTCTTTTAAAACAGTAAATGCTCAAAGCAATAAACATTTTTCTTTGTTTTTGGTGTAAGCAAACAAATCTTCATTTTCTTGACCTTTTCCAGATCCAAGATGTTTGCCCTCCTTCAACAACAGCGCACAGTGGCTGACCGACAACTTCGGTCCATTCTCACAGTTTGCGATCATCAGCGACCTGATCCGTCTCAACCCACTCTTCAAACCAGTGAGGATCAGATTGTCAAAAACAATCAGTACCTTTTAAAAGTAAGGCGAAATAACTTTTTTTTTCTTCTTTTTTTTAATAGTTTGACGTCATTCAGCTCCTCACGCCAGATCAGAGAGTGGAGCTGCTGGGACTGACGCTTCCTGAAAGCACAGACGCCGTCATCAACATGCTCTTTGATTACATGACCGAAGCACCAGAGGAAAGGAAATTCACAGAGTTCCTGTCATCTTTGGTCATGTTCACTAAGATGGTAAGACAATTATAATTTAGGGTTTCTGAGGATTTTGTGTTTAAGGTAGTAACTCATTTTTCCTTTTGTCCAACAGTTGAACCTTTCCTGTTCATCCTACAAAACACTGTGAGTTCAGATCAAACCTGCAATATAGAAATATGAACAAGTGAAGAAAGAGGCTTGGAGGACAAAGAGCAACATTTTTTGAGGCATCATGTGGATGAAACCAAAACTGAAATGTTTTGTGTAACAATATTTGTTTTATTTGGATAAACGAAGAAAAGCTTTCATGCCTAAGAATGCCATGTCTTATGCGGAGCCTGGCGGTAGCAGCATCAAAATAAATGGCATTATTAGAAAAAACTAACGTGTAAACAACATGTAAGAACATCAAATAGAATGTTAAAGACAATTCTACCAAAACACTAAGAACATGTACTAAAACCTATGAATGTATAAATGATAATAGCATGTTTGTTTTAAATTCATCTTCTTTCTGATTATTCTGATTATTTTTATTTTTTCCTACACATAGATGATGTTGGTGATTCTTGTAGACCACAGAATGAGTTTAGTTTGACTAAATTTAAAATATTTTTGCCGTGCAGATTCACCAGACTGGACATCACCATGGCAACCACTTCTCCTGACATAGTTTTAGCCATCACAAACACTAAACTCTCTTTGTCCAAACAACTACCACTTGGTGAGTTTTACAAAAAGAAGCAACATTGTTGAATACAAATGCTGTTATGTTAAATCTCCTCCCAAAATTCTCTTCTTTAATTTTATTTTCTTTATATAACATTTTCCCAACAAACTGTAACAACAATGATGATTTTAGTTGCATGTTAAGGCCGTTCCGCTTAGATAATAATTTTCTTGTATTTCAATATAATGTTAAATACATAGAGACAATATTCAATATGCAATTTGACTGATTGTTGCCTTTTGAAAAGTAATCAAGAAATAACTTTGTGAATTAAGTTTGTGTCAATTAATTTCTTATTTCTTTAATAATTGACAAGAGGTTTTAAATAATTCATTTTTTGTGCTTTTATCACAGATTGCATCATATACAGTGGGCAGGTAAAGATATGTCATTATAGAACTTTTGTATTTTTATTTTTCAAACAAATCAGTTTTTTGAGGATTAATAACCATTTTAATCGTTTTCTCTACCTAGTGCAATGAAACAATGGCAAATGGTTAGTTTCCTCTCACTGCATAACCACTCTTTATCTACTTTTATTTAAAATTATGTATTATTTTTACATTAATACCTTAACTTGTCTTGCAACTTTTCACAGAGACAGACATATGCATGGGAGTCAACAGGTAGGGATGAGAAAGACTTTTTGATATTCCTCCCTAAACATTTCATGTAAAATAAAGGAAACATGAATCACTTTGTGTTACAGCACAGAGCTTCAGATCCTCCTAGACAGATCAACGATGGCCGAACGGCACTGCAGCTTCTCTGTGGAGGAATTTGCCTGTGCCTCTGTAAGACGTCGCATCATCATCTGTCCTCAAACTGCAGCTGAGGGAAAATGGTTTCATGTTTGGTTCAACATCTGGTCTGTTGTCATTCTCCTCTCCAGCTGTCAGGTTTAACAGCTGGGGATCTGGCAGCCATGTTGCGCTGTGATAGGGTCTCCGACTCAAGCGGCTCCAAAGCTGCCTGGAAGCTGCTGCTATCCAAAGCCTCCAAGGTCCTGGATCAAGCTCTGGATCTGCTGAGCAATACCGTAAGACTGGCTTTTGGTTCCAACCAGCGGTGCTCCGCTTTCAGTTTTCAGGCTCATCACTGATATTTAAAAACCTGACCCGCCGATTCTGATTTTGGCCCAATTTTTCTTTTTTTTTTGAAAGACGCTAAATATAGCAATAAAGTCGTGAAGTTATGAATGGTGGATTTACTATTGTCATTTACAAACATTTCCCACCTGCAATGTGGCAAGAAATAAATATCTATTTGGGATGAACATTTATTTTAATAAGAAGTGCAATAACCCGGATGGATGCATGTAAACACACCCAAGACCAATTCTTTGTCGAACCACCTAAACTCATCATTCTGCTTTCTTTGATCTCCAATCAAGAACTTTCATTTAGCTCAAAATTTACCGTGGATCATTTCTTGTTGCAGACGCTCCGTCCTGACCATCCTTCTGCCCCCATGATCCTGGACTCCTTACGAGAACTCCGGCTGCTTGTCGTCAACATGACCGTCCTCAATGATCCCGCCTTCGTCCAGATGTGGTTCGGCCGCCGCCTTCGTCCGTTCCTGCCAGCTGTTTCCAGCGACTTCCTCTCATGTCTCGCCACCGAATCACTGGACTGCAGCACCTACCAATACATGTGACAATGAACTCATTCATTCTTTATAATCACTTTAGAAATATGTTTGGATTTCTTTTACAATCTGTGATAATAAAATATCTTTGTCATTTTCAGCGTGAAGACATTTAGCGAGCTTCAGTCAGTCATGTTGAAAGAAAGGCAGCTGTCTGTCTTGACACACTTCATCACAGGTTTTCTGACAACAAACAACACTGCAGGTAGGAACCTGCAAACATACTGATCCTTACCGTGCATGTTAACATATTAATAAACATGTTATGTAGATCTGAAAGATAAAGAAGTTAAGGAGTTTTGAGAAACATTAAGTCTCTTCACTTGTATAATGATTGTCTAGTGTTTCCAAGACAACAAATCTTTATCCTTCAAATCAATGTCACCTGTTAACTGCACATGTCAGCTGTTTTATTTCCCCAAGCTTTTCGTCGTTTAGCTTATTATTTTGTGGTTAGCCATTTTTAAAACTGTCTTTCAATGTTAGATAAACACACAAACTTTAGGATTTGAGTAATTTAAAAATTTTGTGAATAGTATTCAAAGCAATAAATACTTTGCCTTGCACAAATCTCCAATGTCTTGACCTTTTCCAGGACCAGGATGTTTGTCCTCGTTCAACAACAGCGCACAGTGGCTGACCGACAACTTCGGTCCATTCTCACAGTTTGTGCCCATCAGGGTGCTGATCCAACTCAACCCACTCTTCAAACCAGTGAGGATCAGATTGTCAAACGCAATCAGCATTTTGAAATAAAAGGCCAAAGTGACAATAGTGGCAAACAACTTTATTCTTTTGTTTTTTTGTAGCTGGAGGCCTTCCAGCTCCTCACGCCAGATCAGAGAGTGGAGCTGCTGGGACTGACGCTTCCTGAAAACAAAGACGTTGTCATCAACATGCTCTTTGATTACATGATCATAGCGCCGGAGAGAAGTTTTGTAGAGTTCCTGTTATCCTTCGTGAGATTCACCGAGATGGTAAGAAAAATCCATCATGATTCAGTGGTTTGCAGATTTTTGTTTATGTAAATGTGACTTTTTTGAGCTTTACACCATTGATTGTGCTATAAAATTATGCTACATGCCTGGAAAATGCATAATACTGCCACTATAAGGTAGTAACTAATTTTCCACTTTTTCCTCTTGTCCAACAGGGAAGTCTTTTCCTTTCCTGTTCATCCTACAAAACACTGTGAGTTTATATAAAATGTGTATACATGGGCTGACCACTCTGTGAGGAAGAAGCCATGACTTTTAAAGTGATGCACAAATGCAGAAATGTTTTTGTAATTAAAGTCAGGGTCAATGACCAATATTTTTGAGACGTTTCCTGTGGATGACGCTAATGCTAAAGCGTTTGGGTGCAACAATATTTGTGGTATTTGGATAAAAGGCCTTCACGTTTTTCTTTGTCCCAACAAATTATTATGAAGTCACAGTTAAAAAGGCAGTTCTACCAAAGTACCAAAGAATATACTGCATGTACATGACTGAATTTGAAGATTGTAATGCATTTTTCTCTCCTAATTCTCTCTGACTGTTCTGGTTATTTTGGTGTTTGCCATACATGGATCATTTTAGTAATTCTAGCCAATCACAGAACAAGTTTAGTTTGACTGAATTAAAAATATTTTTGCTTTGCAGGTTCACCAGACTGGATGACGCCATGGCAACAGCTACTTCTGACTTAGTTTCAGCCATTACATACACTAAAGTGGCTTTATTCAAACGACTACCATCTGGTGAGATTTTTATATATAAAAACAAAGAGAAACATTTTTAGGCTACAAATTGTGTTAAATCTCTCCCCAGTTATTTCTACTTTCATTTTATTTAACATTTTTCCAACTGTTACATTTTGAATTTCGATCAGCTGTAAAGACTGTGGCAATACATCTTTACCATGTTAAATACAAAAAGACATTCAATATCCAAAATGCAGCTTAGTGATTATAGATTGAAGAATTGATTTCATAATTGTCAATTTGTGTCAACTGAAAAGTCATTTCTCATTTGTTTAATAATTAACTAATTAGATTTTTTTGTTGCTTTTATTACAGACTGCATCATATACAGTGGGCAGGTAAAGATACGTTACTGTGGACATTTTATTTTATGTTTTCGAACAAATTAGTTTTTGAGGCTTACTAACCATTTTAATCGTTTTCTCTACCTAGTGCAATGAAACAATGACAAATGGTTAGTTTCCTCTCACTGCATAACCACCCTTTATCTACTTTTATTTAAAATTATGTATTATTTTTACATTAATACCTTAACTTGTCTTGCAACTTTTCACAGAGACAGACATATGCATGGGAGTCAACAGGTAGGGTTGAGAAAGACTTTTTGATATTCCTCCCTAAACATTTCATGTAAAATAAAGGAAACATGAATCACTTTGTGTTACAGCACAGAGCTTCAGATCCTCCTAGACAGATCAACGATGGCCGGACGGCACTGCAGCTTCTCTGTGGAGGAATTTGCCTGTGCCTCTGTAAGACGTCGCATCATCATCTGTCCTCAAACTGCAGCTGAGGGAAAATGGTTTCATGTTTGGTTCAACATCTGGTCTGTTGTCATTCTCCTCTCCAGCTGTCAGGTTTAACAGCTGGGGATCTGGCAGACATGTTGGGCTGTGATAGGGTCTCGGACTCAAGTGGCTCCAAACCTGCCTGGAAGCTGCTGCTATCCAAAGCCTCCAAGGTCCTGGATCAAGCTCTGGATCTGCTGAGCAACACCGTAAGACTGGCTTTTGGTTCCAACCAGCGGTGCTCCGCTTGCGGTTTTCAGGCTCATCACTGATATTTGGCCTAATACTGATTTTTATATATCTTTTAACCTGAAAGTTGGTTAATATAGTGTCAAAGTATAAGGTGTTAAAATTCCAGCAGTTTGAAACTTAAGACTGAATATCATGATAAAAAATTTCTAAACATTTCCGATCTGTTGTATGCCATGTATCCTATATAATCCAACAGAAAATCCAAATATCTGCTAGTCTTGAAAATGTATTATTGTTTTGCAAAGGTACAATAACCTGCATAGAGATATTGAATTTTAACAGTAGTGCGTACACCCTGACAGTTCGTGGTCAGTATTTTATGAGATGATTAAAAATAACATATGATGAGGAATCTTTGTTTAATTTTAGTTTATTCTGATTCTTTCATTTAGCTCAAAATTTACCGTGGATCATTTCTTGTTGCAGACGCTCCGTCCTGACCATCCTTCTGCCCCCATGATCCTGGACTCCATACGAGAACTCCGGCTGCTTGTCGTCAACATGACCGTCCTCAATGATCCCGCCTTCGTCCAGATGTGGTTCGGCCGCCGCCTTCGTCCGTTCCTGCCAGCTGTTTCCAGCGACTTCCTCTCATGTCTCGCCACCGAATCACTGGACTGCAGCACCTACCAATACATGTAATAATGAACTCATTCATTCTTTATAATCACTTTAGAAATATGTTTGGATTTCTTTTACAATCTGTGATAATAAAATATCTTTGTCATTTTCAGCGTGAAGACATTTAGCGAGCTTCAGTCAGTCATGTTGAAAGAAAGGCAGCTGTCTGTCTTGACACACTTCATCACAGGTTTTCTGACAAACAACACTGCAGGTAGGAACCTGCAAACACACTGATCCTTATCGTGCATGTTGACATATTAATAAACATGTTATGTAGATCTGAAAGATAAAGAAGTTAAGGAGTTTTGAGAAACACTATTGACCCGTCACTTCTATAATGATTGTCTAGTGTTTCCACGACAACACCCTTCAAATCAATGTCATCTGTTGAGTTGTTTTCTTAATTTATTTATCCAAACCCTTTGTCTTGTAGCTCTTTACTTTGTGCTCGTTGATTTTTTTCATTACTTTCCATGTTAGACATATAAACACACAAACTTTAGGATATTATTTCTTTTAAAACAGTAAATGCTCAAAGCAATAAACATTTTTCTTTGTTTTTGGTGTAAGCAAACAAATCTTCATTTTCTTGACCTTTTCCAGATCCAAGATGTTTGCCCTCCTTCAACAACAGCGCACAGTGGCTGACCGACAACTTCGGTCCATTCTCACAGTTTGCGATCATCAGCGACCTGATCCGTCTCAACCCACTCTTCAAACCAGTGAGGATCAGATTGTCAAAAACAATCAGTACCTTTTAAAAGTAAGGCGAAATAACTTTTTTTTTCTTCTTTTTTTTAATAGTTTGACGTCATTCAGCTCCTCACGCCAGATCAGAGAGTGGAGCTGCTGGGACTGACGCTTCCTGAAAGCACAGACGCCGTCATCAACATGCTCTTTGATTACATGACCGAAGCACCAGAGGAAAGGAAATTCACAGAGTTCCTGTCATCTTTGGTCATGTTCACTAAGATGGTAAGACAATTATAATTTAGGGTTTCTTAGGATTTTGTGTTTAAGGTAGTAACTCATTTTTCCTTTTGTCCAACAGTTGAACCTTTCCTGTTCATCCTACAAAACACTGTGAGTTCAGATCAAACCTGCAATATAGAAATATGAACAAGTGAAGAAAGAGGCTTGGAGGACAAAGAGCAACATTTTTTGAGGCATCATGTGGATGAAACCAAAACTGAAATGTTTTGTGTAACAATATTTGTTTTATTTGGATAAACGAAGAAAAGCTTTCATGCCTAAGAATGCCATGTCTTATGCGGAGCCTGGCGGTAGCAGCATCAAAATAAATGGCATTATTAGAAAAAACTAACGTGTAAACAACATGTAAGAACATCAAATAGAATGTTAAAGACAATTCTACCAAAACACTAAGAACATGTACTAAAACTTATGAATGTATAAATGATAATAGCATGTTTGTTTTAAATTCATCTTCTTTCTGATTATTCTGATTATTTTTATTTTTTCCTACACATAGATGATGTTGGTGATTCTTGCAGACCACAGAATGAGTTTAGTTTGACTAAATTTAAAATATTTTTGCCTTGCAGATTCACCAGACTGGACATCACCATGGCAACCACTTCTCCTGACATAGTTTTAGCCATCACAAACACTAAACTCTCTTTGTCCAAACAACTACCACTTGGTGAGTTTTACAAAAAAAAGCAACATTGTTGAATACAAATGCTGTTATGTTAAATCTCCTCCCAAAATTCTCTTCTTTAATTTTATTTTCTTTATATAACATTTTCCCAACAAACTGTAACAACAATGATGATTTTAGTTGCATGTTAAGGCCGTTCCGCTTAGATAATAATTTTCTTGTATTTCAATATAATGTTAAATACATAGAGACAATATTCAATAAGCAATTTGACTGATTGTTGCCTTTTGAAAAGTAATCAAAAAATAACTTTGTGAATTAAGTTTGTGTCAATTAATTTCTTATTTCTTTAATAATTGACAAGAGGTTTTAAATAATTCATTTTTTGTGCTTTTATCACAGATTGCATCATATACAGTGGGCAGGTAAAGATATGTCATTATAGAGCTTTGTATTTTTATTTTTCAAACAAATCAATTTTTTGAGGCTTACTAACCATTTTAATCATTTTCTCTACCTAGTGCAATGAAACAATGACAAATGGTTAGTTTCCTCTCACTGCATAACCACCCTTTATCTACTTTTATTTAAAATTATGTATTATTTTTACATTAATACCTTAACTTGTCTTGCAACTTTTCACAGAGACAGACATATGCATGGGAGTCAACAGGTAGGGATGAGAAAGACTTTTTGATATTCCTCCCTAAACATTTCATGTAAAATAAAGGAAACATGAATCACTTTGTGTTACAGCACAGAGCTTCAGATCCTCCTAGACAGATCAACGATGGCCGGACGGCACTGCAGCTTCTCTGTGGAGGAATTTGCCTGTGCCTCTGTAAGACGTCGCATCATCATCTGTCCTCAAACTGCAGCTGAGGGAAAATGGTTTCATGTTTGGTTCAACATCTGGTCTGTTGTCATTCTCCTCTCCAGCTGTCAGGTTTAACAGCTGGGGATCTGGCAGACATGTTGGGCTGTGATAGGGTCTCGGACTCAAGTGGCTCCAAACCTGCCTGGAAGCTGCTGCTATCCAAAGCCTCCAAGGTCCTGGATCAAGCTCTGGATCTGCTGAGCAACACCGTAAGACTGGCTTTTGGTACCAACCAGCGGTGCTCCGCTTGCAGTTTTCAGGCTCATCACTGAGATTTAAAAACCTGACCCGCCGATTCTGATTTTGGCCCAATTTTTCTTTTTTTTCTGAAAGACGCTAAATATAGCAATAAAGTCGTGAAGTTATGAATGGTGGATTTACTATTGTCATTTACAAACATTTCCCACCTGCAATGTGGCAAGAAATAAATATCTATTTGGGATGAACATTTATTTTAATAAGAAGTGCAATAACCCGGATGGATGCATGTAAACACACCCAAGACCAATTCTTTGTCGAACCATCTAAACTCATCATTCTGCTTTCTTTGATCTCCAATCAAGAACTTTCATTTAGCTCAAAATTGACCGTGGATCATTTCTTGTTGCAGACGCTCCGTCCTGACCATCCTTCTGCCCCCATGATCCTGGACTCCATACGAGAACTCCGGCTGCTTGTCGCCAACATGACCGTCCTCAACGATCCCGCCTTCGTCCAGATGTGGTTCGGCCGCCGCCTTCGTCCGTTCCTGCCAGCTGTTTCCAGCGACTTCCTCTCATGTCTCGCCACCGAATCACTGGACTGCAGCACCTACCAATACATGTAACAATGAACTCATTCATTCTTTATAATCACTTTAGAAATATGTTTGGATTTCTTTTACAATCTGTGATAATAAAATATCTTTGTCATTTTCAGCGTGAAGACATTTAGCGAGCTTCAGTCAGTCATGTTGAAAGAAAGGCAGCTGTCTGTCTTGACACACTTCATCACAGGTTTTCTGACAAACAACACTGCAGGTAGGAACCTGCAAACACACTGATCCTTACCGTGCATGTTGACATATTAATAAACATGTTATGTAGATCTGAAAGATAAAGAAGTTAAGGAGTTTTGAGAAACATTAAGTCTCTTCACTTGTATAATGATTGTCTAGTGTTTCCAAGACAACAAATCTTTATCCTTCAAATCAATGTCACCTGTTAACTGCACATGTCAGCTGTTTTATTTCCCCAAGCTTTGCATCGTTTAGCTTATTATTTTGTGGTTAGCCATTTTTAAAACTGTCTTTCAATGTTAGATAAACACACAAACTTTAGGATTTGAGTAATTAAGAAATTTTGTGAATAGTATTCAAAGCAATAAATACTTTGCCTTGCACAAATCTCCAATGTCTTGACCTTTTCCAGGACCAGGATGTTTGTCCTCGTTCAACAACAGCGCACAGTGGCTGACCGACAACTTCGGTCCATTCTCACAGTTTGTGCCCATCAGGGTGCTGATCCAACTCAACCCACTCTTCAAACCAGTGAGGATCAGATTGTCAAACGCAATCAGCATTTTGAAATAAAAGGCCAAAGTGACAATAGTGGCAAACAACTTTATTCTTTTGTTTTTTTGTAGCTGGAGGCCTTCCAGCTCCTCACGCCAGATCAGAGAGTGGAGCTGCTGGGACTGACGCTTCCTGAAAACAAAGACGTTGTCATCAACATGCTCTTTGATTACATGATCATAGCGCCGGAGAGAAGTTTTGTAGAGTTCCTGTTATCCTTCGTGAGATTCACCGAGATGGTAAGAAAAATCCATCATGATTCAGTGGTTTGCAGATTTTTGTTTATGTAAATGTGACTTTTTTGAGCTTTACACCATTGATTGTGCTATAAAATTATGCTACATGCCTGGAAAATGCATAATACTGCCACTATAAGGTAGTAACTAATTTTCCACTTTTTCCTCTTGTCCAACAGGGAAGTCTTTTCCTTTCCTGTTCATCCTACAAAACACTGTGAGTTTATATAAAATGTGTATACATGGGCTGACCACTCTGTGAGGAAGAAGCCATGACTTTTAAAGTGATGCACAAATGCAGAAATGTTTTTGTAATTAAAGTCAGGGTCAATGACCAATATTTTTGAGACGTTTCCTGTGGATGACGCTAATGCTAAAGCGTTTGGGTGCAACAATATTTGTGGTATTTGGATAAAAGGCCTTCACGTTTTCCTTTGTCCCAACAAATTATTATGAAGTCACAGTTAAAAAGGCAGTTCTACCAAAGTACCAAAGAATATACTGCATGTACATGACTGAATTTGAAGATTGTAATGCATTTTTCTCTCCTAATTCTCTCTGACTGTTCTGGTTATTTTGGTGTTTGCCATACATGGATCATTTTAGTAATTCTAGCCAATCACAGAACAAGTTTAGTTTGACTGAATTAAAAATATTTTTGCTTTGCAGGTTCACCAGACTGGACGACGCCATGGCAACAGCTACTTCTGACTTAGTTTCAGCCATTACATACACTAAAGTGGCTTTATTCAAACGACTACCATCTGGTGAGATTTTTATATATAAAAACAAAGAGAAACATTTTTAGGCTACAAATTGTGTTAAATCTCTCCCCAGTTATTTCTACTTTCATTTTATTTAACATTTTTCCAACTGTTACATTTTGAATTTCGATCAGCTGTAAAGACTGTGGCAATACATCTTTACCATGTTAAATACAAAAAGACATTCAATATCCAAAATGCAGCTTAGTGATTATAGATTGAAGAATTGATTTCATAATTGTCAATTTGTGTCAACTGAAAAGTCATTTCTCATTTGTTTAATAATTAACTAATTAGATTTTTTGTTGCTTTTATTACAGACTGCATCATATACAGTGGGCAGGTAAAGATACGTTACTGTGGACATTTTATTTTATGTTTTCGAACAAATTAGTTTTTGAGGCTTACTAACCATTTTAATCGTTTTCTCTACCTAGTGCAATGAAACAATGACAAATGGTTAGTTTCCTCTCACTGCATAACCACTCTTTATCTACTTTTATTTAAAATTATGTATTATTTTTACATTAATACCTTAACTTGTCTTGCAACTTTTCACAGAGACAGACATATGCATGGGAGTCAACAGGTAGGGATGAGAAAGACTTTTTGATATTCCTCCCTAAACATTTCATGTAAAATAAAGGAAACATGAATCACTTTGTGTTACAGCACAGAGCTTCAGATCCTCCTAGACAGATCAACGATGGCCGAACGGCACTGCAGCTTCTCTGTGGAGGAATTTGCCTGTGCCTCTGTAAGACGTCGCATCATCATCTGTCCTCAAACTGCAGCTGAGGGAAAATGGTTTCATGTTTGGTTCAACATCTGGTCTGTTGTCATTCTCCTCTCCAGCTGTCAGGTTTAACAGCTGGGGATCTGGCAGACATGTTGCGCTGTGATAGGGTCTCGGACTCAAGTGGCTCCAAACCTGCCTGGAAGCTGCTGCTATCCAAAGCCTCCAAGGTCCTGGATCAAGCTCTGGATCTGCTGAGCAACACCGTAAGACTGGCTTTTGGTTCCAACCAGCGGTGCTCCGCTTGCAGTTTTCAGGCTCATCACTGAGATTTGGCCTAATACTGATTTTTATATTTTTTTTTTAACCTGAAAGTTGGTTAATATAGTGTCAAAGTATAAGGTGTTAAAATTCCAGCAGTTTGAAACTTAAGACTGAATATCATGATAAAAAATTTCTAAACATTTCCGATCTGTTGTATGCCATGTATCCTATATAATCCAACAGAAAATCCAAATATCTGCTAGTCTTGAAAATGTATTATTGTTTTGCAAAGGTACAATAACCTGCATAGAGATATTGAATTTTAACAGTAGTGCGTACACCCTGACAGTTCGTGGTCAGTATTTTATGAGATGATTAAAAATAACATATGATGAGGAATCTTTGTTTAATTTTAGTTTATTCTGATTCTTTCATTTAGCTCAAAATTTACCGTGGATCATTTCTTGTTGCAGACGCTCCGTCCTGACCATCCTTCTGCCCCCATGATCCTGGACTCCTTACGAGAACTCCGGCTGCTTGTCGTCAACATGACCGTCCTCAATGATCCCGCCTTCGTCCAGATGTGGTTCGGCCGCCGCCTTCGTCCGTTCCTGCCAGCTGTTTCCAGCGACTTCCTCTCATGTCTCGCCACCGAATCACTGGACTGCAGCACCTACCAATACATGTAATAATGAACTCATTCATTCTTTATAATCACTTTAGAAATATGTTTGGATTTCTTTTACAATCTGTGATAATAATATATCTTTGTCATTTTCAGCGTGAAGACATTTAGCGAGCTTCAGTCAGTCATGTTGAAAGAAAGGCAGCTGTCTGTCTTGACACACTTCATCACAGGTTTTCTGACAACAAACAACACTGCAGGTAGGAACCTGCAAACATACTGATCCTTACCGTGCATGTTAACATATTAATAAACATGTTATGTAGATCTGAAAGATAAAGAAGTTAAGGAGTTTTGAGAAACATTAAGTCTCTTCACTTGTATAATGATTGTCTAGTGTTTCCAAGACAACAAATCTTTATCCTTCAAATCAATGTCACCTGTTAACTGCACATGTCAGCTGTTTTATTTCCCCAAGCTTTGCATCGTTTAGCTTATTATTTTGTGGTTAGCCATTTTTAAAACTGTCTTTCAATGTTAGATAAACACACAAACTTTAGGATTTGAGTAATTAAGAAATTTTGTGAATAGTATTCAAAGCAATAAATACTTTGCCTTGCACAAATCTCCAATGTCTTGACCTTTTCCAGGACCAGGATGTTTGTCCTCGTTCAACAACAGCGCACAGTGGCTGACCGACAACTTCGGTCCATTCTCACAGTTTGTGCCCATCAGGGTGCTGATCCAACTCAACCCACTCTTCAAACCAGTGAGGATCAGATTGTCAAACGCAATCAGCATTTTGAAATAAAAGGCCAAAGTGACAATAGTGGCAAACAACTTTATTCTTTTGTTTTTTTGTAGCTGGAGGCCTTCCAGCTCCTCACGCCAGATCAGAGAGTGGAGCTGCTGGGACTGACGCTTCCTGAAAACAAAGACGTTGTCATCAACATGCTCTTTGATTACATGATCATAGCGCCGGAGAGAAGTTTTGTAGAGTTCCTGTTATCCTTCGTGAGATTCACCGAGATGGTAAGAAAAATCCATCATGATTCAGTGGTTTGCAGATTTTTGTTTATGTAAATGTGACTTTTTTGAGCTTTACACCATTGATTGTGCTATAAAATTATGCTACATGCCTGGAAAATGCATAATACTGCCACTATAAGGTAGTAACTAATTTTCCACTTTTTCCTCTTGTCCAACAGGGAAGTCTTTTCCTTTCCTGTTCATCCTACAAAACACTGTGAGTTTATATAAAATGTGTATACATGGGCTGACCACTCTGTGAGGAAGAAGCCATGACTTTTAAAGTGATGCACAAATGCAGAAATGTTTTTGTAATTAAAGTCAGGGTCAATGACCAATATTTTTGAGACGTTTCCTGTGGATGACGCTAATGCTAAAGCGTTTGGGTGCAACAATATTTGTGGTATTTGGATAAAAGGCCTTCACGTTTTCCTTTGTCCCAACAAATTATTATGAAGTCACAGTTAAAAAGGCAGTTCTACCAAAGTACCAAAGAATATACTGCATGTACATGACTGAATTTGAAGATTGTAATGCATTTTTCTCTCCTAATTCTCTCTGACTGTTCTGGTTATTTTGGTGTTTGCCATACATGGATCATTTTAGTAATTCTTGCCAATCACAGAACAAGTTTAGTTTGACTGAATTAAAAATATTTTTGCTTTGCAGGTTCACCAGACTGGACGACGCCATGGCAACAGCTACTTCTGACTTAGTTTCAGCCATCACATACACTAAAGTGGCTTTATTCAAACGACTACCATCTGGTGAGATTTTTATATATAAAAACAAAGAGAAACATTTTTAGGCTACAAATTGTGTTAAATCTCTCCCCAGTTATTTCTACTTTCATTTTATTTAACATTTTTCCAACTGTTACATTTTGAATTTCGATCAGCTGTAAAGACTGTGGCAATACATCTTTACCATGTTAAATACAAAAAGACATTCAATATCCAAAATGCAGCTTAGTGATTATAGATTGAAGAATTGATTTCATAATTGTCAATTTGTGTCAACTGAAAAGTCATTTCTCATTTGTTTAATAATTAACTAATTAGATTTTTTTGTTGCTTTTATTACAGACTGCATCATATACAGTGGGCAGGTAAAGATACGTTACTGTGGACATTTTATTTTATGTTTTCGAACAAATTAGTTTTTGAGGCTTACTAACCATTTTAATCGTTTTCTCTACCTAGTGCAATGAAACAATGACAAATGGTTAGTTTCCTCTCACTGCATAACCACCCTTTATCTACTTTTATTTAAAATTATGTATTATTTTTACATTAATACCTTAACTTGTCTTGCAACTTTTCACAGAGACAGACATATGCATGGGAGTCAACAGGTAGGGTTGAGAAAGACTTTTTGATATTCCTCCCTAAACATTTCATGTAAAATAAAGGAAACATGAATCACTTTGTGTTACAGCACAGAGCTTCAGATCCTCCTAGACAGATCAACGATGGCCGGACGGCACTGCAGCTTCTCTGTGGAGGAATTTGCCTGTGCCTCTGTAAGACGTCGCATCATCATCTGTCCTCAAACTGCAGCTGAGGGAAAATGGTTTCATGTTTGGTTCAACATCTGGTCTGTTGTCATTCTCCTCTCCAGCTGTCAGGTTTAACAGCTGGGGATCTGGCAGACATGTTGGGCTGTGATAGGGTCTCCGACTCAAGCGGCTCCAAACCTGCCTGGAAGCTGCTGCTATCCAAAGCCTCCAAGGTCCTGGATCAAGCTCTGGATCTGCTGAGCAACACCGTAAGACTGGCTTTTGGTTCCAACCAGCGGTGCTCCGCTTGCGGTTTTCAGGCTCATCACTGATATTTGGCCTAATACTGATTTTTATATATCTTTTAACCTGAAAGTTGGTTAATATAGTGTCAAAGTATAAGGTGTTAAAATTCCAGCAGTTTGAAACTTAAGACTGAATATCATGATAAAAAATTTCTAAACATTTCCGATCTGTTGTATGCCATGTATCCTATATAATCCAACAGAAAATCCAAATATCTGCTAGTCTTGAAAATGTATTATTGTTTTGCAAAGGTACAATAACCTGCATAGAGATATTGAATTTTAACAGTAGTGCGTACACCCTGACAGTTCGTGGTCAGTATTTTATGAGATGATTAAAAATAACATATGATGAGGAATCTTTGTTTAATTTTAGTTTATTCTGATTCTTTCATTTAGCTCAAAATTTACCGTGGATCATTTCTTGTTGCAGACGCTCCGTCCTGACCATCCTTCTGCCCCCATGATCCTGGACTCCATACGAGAACTCCGGCTGCTTGTCGTCAACATGACCGTCCTCAATGATCCCGCCTTCGTCCAGATGTGGTTCGGCCGCCGCCTTCGTCCGTTCCTGCCAGCTGTTTCCAGCGACTTCCTCTCATGTCTCGCCACCGAATCACTGGACTGCAGCACCTACCAATACATGTAATAATGAACTCATTCATTCTTTATAATCACTTTAGAAATATGTTTGGATTTCTTTTACAATCTGTGATAATAAAATATCTTTGTCATTTTCAGCGTGAAGACATTTAGCGAGCTTCAGTCAGTCATGTTGAAAGAAAGGCAGCTGTCTGTCTTGACACACTTCATCACAGGTTTTCTGACAAACAACACTGCAGGTAGGAACCTGCAAACACACTGATCCTTATCGTGCATGTTGACATATTAATAAACATGTTATGTAGATCTGAAAGATAAAGAAGTTAAGGAGTTTTGAGAAACACTATTGACCCGTCACTTCTATAATGATTGTCTAGTGTTTCCACGACAACACCCTTCAAATCAATGTCATCTGTTGAGTTGTTTTCTTAATTTATTTATCCAAACCCTTTGTCTTGTAGCTCTTTGTGCTCGTTGATTTTTTTCATTACTTTCCATGTTAGACATATAAACACACAAACTTTAGGATATTATTTCTTTTAAAACAGTAAATGCTCAAAGCAATAAACATTTGTCTTTGTTTTTGGTGCAAGCAAACAAATCTTCATTTTCTTGACCTTTTCCAGATCCAAGATGTTTGCCCTCCTTCAACAACAGCGCACAGTGGCTGACCGACAACTTCGGTCCATTCTCACAGTTTGCGATCATCAGCGACCTGATCCGTCTCAACCCACTCTTCAAACCAGTGAGGATCAGATTGTCAAAACCAATCAGTACCTTTTAAAAGTAAGGCGAAATAACTTTTTTTTTCTTCTTTTTTTCAATAGTTTGACGTCATTCAGCTCCTCACGCCAGATCAGAGAGTGGAGCTGCTGGGACTGACGCTTCCTGAAAGCACAGACGCCGTCATCAACATGCTCTTTGATTACATGACCGAAGCACCAGAGGAAAGGAAATTCACAGAGTTCCTGTCATCTTTGGTCATGTTCACTAAGATGGTAAGACAATTATAATTTAGGGTTTCTGAGGATTTTGTGTTTAAGGTAGTAACTCATTTTTCCTTTTGTCCAACAGTTGAACCTTTCCTGTTCATCCTACAAAACACTGTGAGTTCAGATCAAACCTGCAATATAGAAATATGAACAAGTGAAGAGAGAGGCTTGGAGGACAAAGAGCAACATTTTTTGAGGCATCATGTGGATGAAACCAAAACTGAAATGTTTTGTGTAACAATATTTGTTTTATTTGGATAAACGAAGAAAAGCTTTCATGCCTAAGAATGCCATGTCTTATGCGGAGCCTGGCGGTAGCAGCATCAAAATAAATGGCATTATTAGAAAAAACTAACGAGTAAACAACATGTAAGAACATCAAATAGAATGTTAAAGACAATTCTACCAAAACACTAAGAACATGTACTAAAACCTATGAATGTATAAATGATAATAGCATGTTTGTTTTAAATTCATCTTCTTTCTGATTATTCTGATTATTTTTATTTTTTCCTACACATAGATGATGTTGGTGATTCTTGTAGACCACAGAATGAGTTTAGTTTGACTAAATTTAAAATATTTTTGCCTTGCAGATTCACCAGACTGGACATCACCATGGCAACCACTTCTCCTGACATAGTTTTAGCCATCACAAACACTAAACTCTCTTTGTCCAAACAACTACCATTTGGTGAGTTTTACAAAAAAAAGCAACATTGTTGAATACAAATGCTGTTATGTTAAATCTCCTCCCAAAATTCTCTTCTTTAATTTTATTTTCTTTATATAACATTTTCCCAACAAACTGTAACAACAATGATGATTTTAGTTGCATGTTAAGGCCGTTCCGCTTAGATAATAATTTTCTTGTATTTCAATATAATGTTAAATACATAGAGACAATATTCAATAAGCAATTTGACTGATTGTTGCCTTTTGAAAAGTAATCAACAAATAACTTTGTGAATTAAGTTTGTGTCAATTAATTTCTTATTTCTTTAATAATTGACAAGAGGTTTTAAATAATTCATTTTTTGTGCTTTTATCACAGATTGCATCATATACAGTGGGCAGGTAAAGATATGTCATTATAGAACTTTTGTATTTTTATTTTTCAAACAAATCAATTTTTTGAGGATTAATAACCATTTTAATCGTTTTCTCTACCTAGTGCAATGAAACAATGACAAATGGTTAGTTTCCTCTCACTGCATAACCACTCTTTATCTACTTTTATTTAAAATTATGTATTATTTTTACATTAATACCTTAACTTGTCTTGCAACTTTTCACAGAGACAGACATATGCATGGGAGTCAACAGGTAGGGTTGAGAAAGACTTTTTGATATTCCTCCCTAAACATTTCATGTAAAATAAAGGAAACATGAATCACTTTGTGTTACAGCACAGAGCTTCAGATCCTCCTAGACAGATCAACGATGGCCGAACGGCACTGCAGCTTCTCTGTGGAGGAATTTGCCTGTGCCTCTGTAAGACGTCGCATCATCATCTGTCCTCAAACTGCAGCTGAGGGAAAATGGTTTCATGTTTGGTTCAACATCTGGTCTGTTGTCATTCTCCTCTCCAGCTGTCAGGTTTAACAGCTGGGGATCTGGCAGCCATGTTGCGCTGTGATAGGGTCTCCGACTCAAGCGGCTCCAAAGCTGCCTGGAAGCTGCTGCTATCCAAAGCCTCCAAGGTCCTGGATCAAGCTCTGGATCTGCTGAGCAACACCGTAAGACTGGCTTTTGGTTCCAACCAGCGGTGCTCCGCTTTCAGTTTTCAGGCTCATCACTGATATTTAAAAACCTGACCCGCCGATTCTGATTTTGGCCCAATTTTTCTTTTTTTTCTGAAAGACGCTAAATATAGCAATAAAGTCGTGAAGTTATGAATGGTGGATTTACTATTGTCATTTACAAACATTTCCCACCTGCAATGTGGCAAGAAATAAATATCTATTTGGGATGAACATTTATTTTAATAAGAAGTGCAATAACCCGTATGGATGCATGTAAACACACCCAAGACCAATTCTTTGTCCAACCACCTAAACTCATCATTCTGCTTTCTTTGATCTCCAATCAAGAACTTTCATTTAGCTCAAAATTTACCGTGGATCATTTCTTGTTGCAGACGCTCCGTCCTGACCATCCTTCTGCCCCCATGATCCTGGACTCCATACGAGAACTCCGGCTGCTTGTCGTCAACATGACCGTCCTCAACGATCCCGCCTTCGTCCAGATGTGGTTCGGCCGCCGCCTTCGTCCGTTCCTGCCAGCTGTTTCCAGCGACTTCCTCTCATGTCTCGCCACCGAATCACTGGACTGCAGCACCTACCAATACATGTAACAATGAACTCATTCATTCTTTATAATCACTTTAGAAATATGTTTGGATTTCTTTTACAATCTGTGATAATAAAATATCTTTGTCATTTTCAGCGTGAAGACATTTAGCGAGCTTCAGTCAGTCATGTTGAAAGAACGGCAGCTGTCTGTCTTGACACACTTCATCACAGGTTTTCTGACAACAAACAACACTGCAGGTAGGAACCTGCAAACACACTGATTCTTATCGTGCATGTTGACATATTAATAAACATGTTATGTAGATCTGAAAGATAAAGAAGTTAAGGAGTTTTGAGAAACATTAAGTCTCTTCACTTGTATAATGATTGTCTAGTGTTTCCAAGACAACAAATCTTTATCCTTCAAATCAATGTCACCTGTTAACTGCACATGTCAGCTGTTTTATTTCCCCAAGCTTTTCGTCGTTTAGCTTATTATTTTGTGGTTAGCCATTTTTAAAACTGTCTTTCAATGTTAGATAAACACACAAACTTTAGGATTTGAGTAATTAAGAAATTTTGTGAATAGTATTCAAAGCAATAAATACTTTGCCTTGCACAAATCTCCAATGTCTTGACCTTTTCCAGGACCAGGATGTTTGTCCTCGTTCAACAACAGCGCACAGTGGCTGACCGACAACTTCGGTCCATTCTCACAGTTTGTGCCCATCAGTGTGCTGATCCAACTCAACCCACTCTTCAAACCAGTGAGGATCAGATTGTCAAACGCAATCAGCATTTTGAAATAAAAGGCCAAAGTGACAATAGTGGCAAACAACTTTATTCTTTTGTTTTTTTGTAGCTGGAGGCCTTCCAGCTCCTCACGCCAGATCAGAGAGTGGAGCTGCTGGGACTGACGCTTCCTGAAAACAAAGACGTTGTCATCAACATGCTCTTTGATTACATGATCATAGCGCCGGAGAGAAGTTTTGTAGAGTTCCTGTTATCCTTCGTGAGATTCACCGAGATGGTAAGAAAAATCCATCATGATTCAGTGGTTTGCAGATTTTTGTTTATGTAAATGTGACTTTTTTGAGCTTTACACCATTGATTGTGCTATAAAATTATGCTACATGCCTGGAAAATGCATAATACTGCCACTATAAGGTAGTAACTAATTTTCCACTTTTTCCTCTTGTCCAACAGGGAAGTCTTTTCCTTTCCTGTTCATCCTACAAAACACTGTGAGTTTATATAAAATGTGTATACATGGGCTGACCACTCTGTGAGGAAGAAGCCATGACTTTTAAAGTGATGCACAAATGCAGAAATGTTTTTGTAATTAAAGTCAGGGTCAATGACCAATATTTTTGAGACGTTTCCTGTGGATGACGCTAATGCTAAAGCGTTTGGGTGCAACAATATTTGTGGTATTTGGATAAAAGGCCTTCACGTTTTCCTTTGTCCCAACAAATTATTATGAAGTCACAGTTAAAAAGGCAGTTCTACCAAAGTACCAAAGAATATACTGCATGTACATGACTGAATTTGAAGATTGTAATGCATTTTTCTCTCCTAATTCTCTCTGACTGTTCTGGTTATTTTGGTGTTTGCCATACATGGATCATTTTAGTAATTCTAGCCAATCACAGAACAAGTTTAGTTTGACTGAATTAAAAATATTTTTGCTTTGCAGGTTCACCAGACTGGACGACGCCATGGCAACAGCTTCTTCTGACTTAGTTTCAGCCATTACATACACTAAAGTGGCTTTATTCAAACGACTACCATCTGGTGAGATTTTTATATATAAAAACAAAGAGAAACATTTTTAGGCTACAAATTGTGTTAAATCTCTCCCCAGTTATTTCTACTTTCATTTTATTTAACATTTTTCCAACTGTTACATTTTGAATTTCGATCAGCTGTAAAGACTGTGGCAATACATCTTTACCATGTTAAATACAAAAAGACATTCAATATCCAAAATGCAGCTTAGTGATTATAGATTGAAGAATTGATTTCATAATTGTCAATTTGTGTCAACTGAAAAGTCATTTCTCATTTGTTTAATAATTAACTAATTAGATTTTTTGTTGCTTTTATTACAGACTGCATCATATACAGTGGGCAGGTAAAGATACGTTACTGTGGACATTTTATTTTATGTTTTCGAACAAATTAGTTTTTGAGGCTTACTAACCATTTTAATCGTTTTCTCTACCTAGTGCAATGAAACAATGACAAATGGTTAGTTTCCTCTCACTGCATAACCACCCTTTATCTACTTTTATTTAAAATTATGTATTATTTTTACATTAATACCTTAACTTGTCTTGCAACTTTTCACAGAGACAGACATATGCATGGGAGTCAACAGGTAGGGTTGAGAAAGACTTTTTGATATTCCTCCCTAAACATTTCATGTAAAATAAAGGAAACATGAATCACTTTGTGTTACAGCACAGAGCTTCAGATCCTCCTAGACAGATCAACGATGGCCGGACGGCACTGCAGCTTCTCTGTGGAGGAATTTGCCTGTGCCTCTGTAAGACGTCGCATCATCATCTGTCCTCAAACTGCAGCTGAGGGAAAATGGTTTCATGTTTGGTTCAACATCTGGTCTGTTGTCATTCTCCTCTCCAGCTGTCAGGTTTAACAGCTGGGGATCTGGCAGACATGTTGGGCTGTGATAGGGTCTCCGACTCAAGCGGCTCCAAACCTGCCTGGAAGCTGCTGCTATCCAAAGCCTCCAAGGTCCTGGATCAAGCTCTGGATCTGCTGAGCAACACCGTAAGACTGGCTTTTGGTTCCAACCAGCGGTGCTCCGCTTGCAGTTTTCAGGCTCATCACTGATATTTGGCCTAATACTGATTTTTATATATCTTTTAACCTGAAGGTTGGTTAATATAGTGTCAAAGTATAAGGTGTTAAAATTCCAGCAGTTTGAAACTTAAGACTGAATATCATGATAAAAAATTTCTAAACATTTCCGATCTGTTGTATGCCATGTATCCTATATAATCCAACAGAAAATCCAAATATCTGCTAGTCTTGAAAATGTATTATTGTTTTGCAAAGGTACAATAACCTGCATAGAGATATTGAATTTTAACAGTAGTGCGTACACCCTGACAGTTCGTGGTCAGTATTTTATGAGATGATTAAAAATAACATATGATGAGGAATCTTTGTTTAATTTTAGTTTATTCTGATTCTTTCATTTAGCTCAAAATTTACCGTGGATCATTTCTTGTTGCAGACGCTCCGTCCTGACCATCCTTCTGCCCCCATGATCCTGGACTCCATACGAGAACTCCGGCTGCTTGTCGTCAACATGACCGTCCTCAACGATCCCGCCTTCGTCCAGATGTGGTTCGGCCGTCGCCTTCGTCCGTTCCTGCCAGCTGTTTCCAGCGACTTCCTCTCATGTCTCGCCACCGAATCACTGGACTGCAGCACCTACCAATACATGTAATAATGAACTCATTCATTCTTTATAATCACTTTAGAAATATGTTTGGATTTCTTTTACAATCTGTGATAATAAAATATCTTTGTCATTTTCAGCGTGAAGACATTTAGCGAGCTTCAGTCAGTCATGTTGAAAGAAAGGCAGCTGTCTGTCTTGACACACTTCATCACAGGTTTTCTGACAACAAACAACACTGCAGGTAGGAACCTGCAAACACACTGATCCTTATCGTGCATGTTGACATATTAATAAACATGTTATGTAGATCTGAAAGATAAAGAAGTTAAGGAGTTTTGAGAAACACTATTGACCCGTCACTTCTATAATGATTGTCTAGTGTTTCCACGACAACACCCTTCAAATCAATGTCATCTGTTGAGTTGTTTTCTTAATTTATTTATCCAAACCCTTTGTCTTGTAGCTCTTTACTTTGTGCTCGTTGATTTTTTTCATTACTTTCCATGTTAGACATATAAACACACAAACTTTAGGATATTATTTCTTTTAAAACAGTAAATGCTCAAAGCAATAAACACTTTTCTTTGTTTTTGGTGCAAGCAAACAAATCTTCATTTTCTTGACCTTTTCCAGATCCAAGATGTTTGCCCTCCTTCAACAACAGCGCACAGTGGCTGACCGACAACTTCGGTCCATTCTCACAGTTTGCGATCATCAGCGACCTGATCCGTCTCAACCCACTCTTCAAACCAGTGAGGATCAGATTGTCAAAAACAATCAGTACCTTTTAAAAGTAAGGCGAAATAACTTTTTTTTTCTTCTTTTTTTTAATAGTTTGACGTCATTCAGCTCCTCACGCCAGATCAGAGAGTGGAGCTGCTGGGACTGACGCTTCCTGAAAGCACAGACGCCGTCATCAACATGCTCTTTGATTACATGACCGAAGCACCAGAGGAAAGGAAATTCACAGAGTTTCTGTCATCTTTGGTCATGTTCACTAAGATGGTAAGACAATTATAATTTAGGGTTTCTGAGGATTTTGTGTTTAAGGTAGTAACTCATTTTTCCTTTTGTCCAACAGTTGAACCTTTCCTGTTCATCCTACAAAACACTGTGAGTTCAGATCAAACCTGCAATATAGAAATATGAACAAGTGAAGAGAGAGGCTTGGAGGACAAAGAGCAACATTTTTTGAGGCATCATGTGGATGAAACCAAAACTGAAATGTTTTGTGTAACAATATTTGTTTTATTTGGATAAACGAAGAAAAGCTTTCATGCCTAAGAATGCTATGTCTTATGCGGAGCCTGGCGGTAGCAGCATCAAAATAAATGGCATTATTAGAAAAAACTAACGTGTAAACAACATGTAAGAACATCAAATAGAATGTTAAAGACAATTCTACCAAAACACTAAGAACATGTACTAAAACCTATGAATGTATAAATGATAATAGCATGTTTGTTTTAAATTCATCTTCTTTCTGATTATTCTGATTATTTTTATTTTTTCCTACACATAGATGATGTTGGTGATTCTTGCAGACCACAGAATGAGTTTAGTTTGACTAAATTTAAAATATTTTTGCCGTGCAGATTCACCAGACTGGACATCACCATGGCAACCACTTCTCCTGACATAGTTTTAGCCATCACAAACACTAAACTCTCTTTGTCCAAACAACTACCACTTGGTGAGTTTTACAAAAAAAAGCAACATTGTTGAATACAAATGCTGTTATGTTAAATCTCCTCCCAAAATTCTCTTCTTTAATTTTATTTTCTTTATATAACATTTTCCCAACAAACTGTAACAACAATGATGATTTTAGTTGCATGTTAAGGCCGTTCCGCTTAGATAATAATTTTCTTGTATTTCAATATAATGTTAAATACATAGAGACAATATTCAATAAGCAATTTGACTGATTGTTGCCTTTTGAAAAGTAATCAAGAAATAACTTTGTGAATTAAGTTTGTGTCAATTAATTTCTTATTTCTTTAATAATTGACAAGAGGTTTTAAATAATTCATTTTTTGTGCTTTTATCACAGATTGCATCATATACAGTGGGCAGGTAAAGATATGTCATTATAGAACTTTTGTATTTTTATTTTTCGAACAAATTAGTTTTTGAGGCTTACTAACCATTTTAATCGTTTTCTCTACCTAGTGCAATGAAACAATGACAAATGGTTAGTTTCCTCTCACTGCATAACCACTCTTTATCTACTTTTATTTAAAATTATGTATTATTTTTACATTAATACCTTAACTTGTCTTGCAACTTTTCACAGAGACAGACATATGCATGGGAGTCAACAGGTAGGGTTGAGAAAGACTTTTTGATATTCCTCCCTAAACATTTCATGTAAAATAAAGGAAACATGAATCACTTTGTGTTACAGCACAGAGCTTCAGATCCTCCTAGACAGATCAACGATGGCCGGACGGCACTGCAGCTTCTCTGTGGAGGAATTTGCCTGTGCCTCTGTAAGACGTCGCATCATCATCTGTCCTCAAACTGCAGCTGAGGGAAAATGGTTTCATGTTTGGTTCAACATCTGGTCTGTTGTCATTCTCCTCTCCAGCTGTCAGGTTTAACAGCTGGGGATCTGGCAGCCATGTTGCGCTGTGATAGGGTCTCCGACTCAAGCGGCTCCAAACCTGCCTGGAAGCTGCTGCTATCCAAAGCCTCCAAGGTCCTGGATCAAGCTCTGGATCTGCTGAGCAACACCGTAAGACTGGCTTTTGGTTCCAACCAGCGGTGCTCCGCTTGCAGTTTTCAGGCTCATCACTGATATTTGGCCTAATACTGATTTTTATATATCTTTTAACCTGAAAGTTGGTTAATATAGTGTCAAAGTATAAGGTGTTAAAATTCCAGCAGTTTGAAACTTAAGACTGAATATCATGATAAAAAATTTCTAAACATTTCCGATCTGTTGTATGCCATGTATCCTATATAATCCAACAGAAAATCCAAATATCTGCTAGTCTTGAAAATGTATTATTGTTTTGCAAAGGTACAATAACCTGCATAGAGATATTGAATTTTAACAGTAGTGCGTACACCCTGACAGTTCGTGGTCAGTATTTTATGAGATGATTAAAAATAACATATGATGAGGAATCTTTGTTTAATTTTAGTTTATTCTGATTCTTTCATTTAGCTCAAAATTTACCGTGGATCATTTCTTGTTGCAGACGCTCCGTCCTGACCATCCTTCTGCCCCCATGATCCTGGACTCCATACGAGAACTCCGGCTGCTTGTCGTCAACATGACCGTCCTCAACGATCCCGCCTTCGTCCAGATGTGGTTCGGCCGTCGCCTTCGTCCGTTCCTGCCAGCTGTTTCCAGCGACTTCCTCTCATGTCTCGCCACCGAATCACTGGACTGCAGCACCTACCAATACATGTAATAATGAACACATTCATTCTTTATAATCACTTTAGAAATATGTTTGGATTTCTTTTACAATCTGTGATAATAAAATATCTTTGTCATTTTCAGCGTGAAGACATTTAGCGAGCTTCAGTCAGTCATGTTGAAAGAAAGGCAGCTGTCTGTCTTGACACACTTCATCACAGGTTTTCTGACAACAAACAACACTGCAGGTAGGAACCTGCAAACACACTGATCCTTACCGTGCATGTTGACATATTGAAGTGAAGGAGTTTCGTAAAATAAAACCAGGAGACATTTGAATAAAATGACATTAAAGTGACCATAACATTCAACTGAGAAATTGTGGTCTTAGAGTAATTGGTGGAGTTATTTCTGAAAGATAGCCCTATTTAGTATTGGGACAGAACATCTATCTATTTGTTTAAAAATGGCTTAAAAATTAATGTAAGCAAAGTAAAAACAAATAATTCAAGAAGCCCAACACCAAATAGATTTATAAAACCGTCAAGAGAAAGACCAGTTTTTTAGACCCTGTAAGTAATTGCACCGTGAAATATACACTTCTTATTTTTAGTTGTGTGGAGGAAAGTGGGGAGCTAAATACATTTTGTCACGGTAAATGAGGAGAAGATTTTAAATCACTATATAGTTCAACCTACTAACTAACTAACTAGGCAAGACAAGACAATTTTCTTTGCCTAGCGCATATCCGGCAATGATGCGATTCAAAGTGATTTACATAAAAAGTGTTATCAATTCAAAGTGTCTAAGATAATATCAACTCGTTGCAGAATGGTGCTGTTAATGAAATAACCATGTTGAATAACATAGTATTACAGCTGTGTTTTTTTCTTCAACTTTTTGAAATTAAAATTAATATGAATAACTGCTGTATTTCAATATAATGACATAGTTGATGTGATGGTTGTAATTTTTGTATATTTTCACCTTCAATTGAAACACTAGTTTGTTTTGTTTCAAATAAAATCAGTAAGACGATGATTGTGACACGAATCATCATTGTGAAATCATTTTTGTCAGTTTTGTGAAATTTGTGCTTTTGCTCAAGTCAAGTCCCAACAAATATATCGTTCTGCAAGTTTGAAACCTTTCTGAACATCTTTCTTGTCTTATGTGATGAAATACGAAAGTCTATAGAAGTAGTCGGCGCCTCCTAAGGGTAACGATTAGCTCAAAGTGTGTTTGCTTGGCTCAGATCCCGCCTGCAGCTCCAACACAGTCAGCAGCGGCGACTGGCTGCAGAAGAACCTGGGAGGCTTTTCTGTCTTCCTCTCCATCCAGGAACTTCAGAAGCTCTACCCCAACTTTTCACCTGTAAGTTCTGTCGCATGGCTTCTTTTCATGTTATTTCAAGGCTTTTTCATTTCTGTGTTTATAGTCAAAGCTCTGGCGTTACTGTAAACATGGATGCATTTGGATGTGTGCAGATGGAAGCCTTGGCCTCTCTGTCTGTCGGACAGCTGGTGGCCTTGTCCGCCACACCTGGGCTGCTGACGACTCCTGACCAGGTTGCCATGGTGATGAAATATGTCCCAGACCAAATGTTGGCCATCTTCTTTGATGAGTTCTCAGTCGCCATTAGGGTACGCAAAACATCTTACCTTAACAGCAAAGTGTTGGCTGGCGTAATTTAATCTGTATTAAAAAAATTTCATTTGCAGATAGTCTATGATTGTCAGTGGTTTTTTTTTTTGTTGTTTTCTTCCTGCAGGGCAATGAATACATGATGCCCTCCGCAGTGAGGTCTGCCATGCTGGAGGTTGTGTTCGACCGTGCAAACCTGTCCCATCCCTCAGTGGAGGACTCGGTGGTATCTGTGTGGCTCAATAATCGACTGCCTCCCCTGGTCATAAGCCTGATCCCCTCCCAAGTCAACCCATATTTCCAGATACTGGTGGGAAGAAACTGCAGCATTGGGCATCAGGGGTGAGTGGGAAGCCAACAAGCACTAGACTCAAGATATACATATATATATACTACTTTACACAAGTATTCATACAAGTAGAATTTCTGACGTTTTATCACATGACGAGCAGTATTTTTAAACTGGAATTATCATGCTTTTAAATCCACTTAAGTCATTGTTCTGGCACTGGAAGGTAAAGAAATTAGGTCGAAAGATTCTGTTCTCTATTTCTCTGGTCTGAATTCCTCGTTATTGTAGCTCCACTGGCCCCAATTTTAAAAATTATTTTGGTGCCTTTAAATATCTCTTTAAATGCAACCGAGGCACTTCAGACCCCTAACATGAGCAGAAGGCACGATGCTACTGTTATCAAAACAGGCCACAACAATACGCAATAAATTCATGTCTAAAATAAAGTTTGGTGTTATTTTAGCATTATTTACTAACAACGGTTTTCTGTGGCCGACATTTCTACGGACAAAAGGAAATGAACACTATGGGTGCAACGGGAGAATGTGTAAAATAAATTTTCAAGGAAGGACACTTTCACATTGGTGCTGGGTTTCAGTAAAATGTTTTATTTTGATTCAAATCTTCTCCGAAAATCCTTAGAATTTTGTTTTACTTGTCTATTTCAGTGTAACACTTCTTAATTCAACAATCCCAACACTCACTGCGGCCTCCCAGAAAGAAATCTACAACCAAATCGTTCTGGCACTGAAAGGTAAAGAAACTGCTTGTTGAAAGTCAAAACTCGAGCATACGTATGCAAAGATCTTTGTTAAATCTTTACAGTAAGCTTGTTTCACATCTATAAAGTCAGAAGTACTTTGTGGTCCAACACAGACTGCAAACCGTTTAGCTGAGCGCTACATTGAGGCTGGTGGGAAATAGACTTAAACAGTCAGGGTGAACAAACTACAGCGAATCATTGAAAATCAATTTATATAATGTTAGTGATATGTCTCCAAAACCAAAACCTACAAGTCACCTGAAAATCCTGTTTTGTTGATAGGACCTCCAGCTCTCCATTGCTACGGTGACGGCAGCTTCTACAGATTCGTCGAGGACTCGTTCTTGGGATTCCAGTTCCCCAACCTGACCACCTTCCTGTCCCTCATGCCTCGTGACCAAAAGCATCTGGTGTGTTGAGATAAAAGCTTTCAAGTATTAGCAGAGCTAAGGACGACCAAGTGGACTTTAATGTAACTTCTGATCTTCCAGCTGGTGAACTCCATGCCTCTGTCACATCTGGGGAACCTGCTGCGTCGGCCAGGCGTCGTCGACAACGGAGCGCAGCTCTGTGATCTCTACAGCAGCTATGCCCAGACACCAGCGTTTTTGGAAACTGTATGTAACACACCTGTTGGAGACTCAAACACATCATCGGGATGATGTATGCAAACACAACTTGTTAATTCACTGCAGGAGTCCCTGCCGGTAGACGTCAGGCGTCCCACCCTGCCCTGCGTTTGGCCCATGGCCCTCAGCAGCACCAGGAGGTCAGAGGTCAACGCTTGGTTTGACCGAAGCCTCCAGAACTACTTGGTCTTCCTCTCAAAGAGTCTGATCAGTCCAGATGTTACACACAACACCTCGTGTCTGGCCTTCCAGAAACTGTATGTTTCCAAGCAGCTTTTTTTTTCTCTCTCTTTCTTTTTGAAGTTTATGTTTTTGTTTCTGTGTCCTGATTGAACCTTGTGCCATTTCAGTGTCTCGGTTCTTGGTCAATACAACTACACCGCGGTGGACTTTGTGCAGGAAGACGTGTTCAATACCATCAGGAATTACCTCCAATCAGGTGAGTTCGAGCGCAGCAGCAAAGTAACCTTAAATTCGTACTTATTTTGCTTTGTTTTTGAATCATTTCACTTTTAAGTTGTCAATTTGTAATTCTGATACCTACAAAGGGTGCATGTAGGGTAGATATGAGGTATTCTGTAGACGGTAACAAGTTTTCTGATGGTACAGGCAGGTTCCTATCAATATTAAGTTTTTATATCCATAGCTGTACTATGGGTATCGCCATGGATACTTGTTAAATGCAGATGGAGAAAGTTCCCTCTGAATACAAGTAAGTCCTCAGAAATGCCTGTTAGTCAAACCCAACCTGTAACTCTTGTAACTACCCTGCAGACAAACTCAATTACCCTGCAAAAATATATTCTATAGGTGTCTCCTGTAAGTACCCTTAATGTTTTTCATAAATACCCCTCTCTGGACCCAAAAAGTATAAATGTTTTTATAAACAAGTAACCTTTAAGAACCTTGTAAGTACACACCTGTATCTCAAAAGTACCTCATAAGTTGGTGAATTACTCTTCATTTGTCATAAATATAAAACACCTGAACCTAAATATTTTTAACCTGTCACCGTAGCAACACCAAGATGTTACGACCCCAACAACCCAGAGCTGAACTCCACGGCTTGGTTTGCTGAGTACATCGGCCCTTTCATGCCGTTCCTCACTCTTGAGATTTTTCATACATTCGGATCAGATAAGGTACTGAATCTGGAGTTGATCTCTAAAATGAGAAATAATAAGAGACACCGATTTATATTGTCCCTGCTTTTATTGTTCCTGCTCCTTATAGTCCCTCCAGGTGTTCACAGTGAACCCCCTGAACATTGCACTCCTCAACCACTCGGTTTTGCCTCAGAACCTCACCAACTACTACACTGGGCTGGTCTACCAACAAGACAGTAACTTCAACCCCCTTCTGTGCGTTTATCACCAATTACCAAGATGTTGCAAAGTGTTTGTTTTTTTTGTCTTTATTGTGTTATTTTGATATATTCTCTGCAGCCTTCCTCTGCTGTGCCGGTGTGTCGCTCCTGGCATGGCATTCACCCAGCTGACTCCAGCAGAAAGTTTGATAGTGTTGCGGAACCTCACCATTGTCTGCCAAGATCTTAATCCACAGGTAACAAGAACACAGAGGGGGAAAAAACTCTGTTTCTCCATAGGCTTTTTTTTAGGCATATGGTCATCTTTTGACAAAAACACCGGAGACGATGTAAAGAACTTAAAAACGTGAACAGTAGCTGCATTTCCGTTACAACGGTATGCAAAGCTTTGTGGATCTTCCGCTTGCATTGCAATTGGAGTGTTTCTGTTAAATACGAAAATATGTATGTTCACGCAGCAAGTCACACGATCTGCACCATAATATTCCTACTACATCCTATCGTCTGCTTCGTCTTTTCCGGCAGTAGAAATATCCGCTTGTTGTTCACTACTCATGATTCGAAAAAAGTGTCTCCGTTGCTGTTTTGCGAAATACGCTGAAGCCACAAAACCACCTAGAGCAAACATTTTCTATCAAAATTCTTTTTCAAAATGATTTTCATTAAGCAAATTTATTTTAGTAATTCCAAAAGGCACAATTATATTGAATTGAAATATAGCTACTTTCCAGCATTTGCTCTTTTCTATTTCAATAGTTTCTCCGTGGTGTTACGTGGTGTTTGTCCATCATCTCAAATGGGAATCCACATTATCCCACTAGCTTAAAAAGTTTCTCTCTAAGGAAAGCCAGCAGATTGCATCGAGTCAGTTATGAATAATATTATTATGTACCAAAATAGGAGCTACACCAGGAAAATCTGCTGCACAATACGACTTCCTGTCGAAGAAATGAAAAATAAGACGTGAAAAGGTTTTTTCCTTTACATCTGTAGATTTCTGCTGCTCTGACGAGCAACTTCGGTAATAACATCGACTCCAACACCATCTCTGCTCTCGGCAATGAAAGCACCACCATGTCCACGGGGCAGATCAAGGCCATCAATCCACAGCAGCTGATCAACGCACTGTTCACACTCAGCAACGTGAATGGCTGGAAAGCAGGACAGGCTAAGAGCATCATAGAGTCTCTGATGACAGTGATGCAGGTATAGTTTCCCGTCGCCCGTTCCATCTAGCCCATGACCAATTTTATGCTTAACATTCTTCTTTATCCCGCCAGATCAACGACTCTTCGTCACTTTTTACGCTGGGTACTCTCATCATCGGTGTCCCCTCCAGAGTTTTCAGGAAAATTCAAGGCTCTGAGATTTTGGTTGCCTCCAGAAACCCCTCGCTTGTGGGACACATGATGTCCGCTCCAAATATCGTCCAGCAGATTTTTGTCACCCAGGTATGCCTGCTTGATTTATGGTACAGGTTTTCATTATCAGGAAAAATAATGAAAGGGGCAGAATTATGTAAAATCAACTTTTTTTAACTTTGCATCATGTTGCATTGCTTCTTTCATGAATGTTTGACAAAATCCTTGAATCTCCATGGCAACAATTCAGCTGTGCAAAACGGCTAGGTGTACGTAGCTCCGCCTTTGAGGATGAAGCTAATCTGAGCTTCACTTTCCAAACTTCCAAGTTTCCGTCTCACAGAGCAGCTCTCCTCCACTCAGCTCCTTCAGACTAGCAAACAGCAATTAGCAAACACCTGGTGTGGAACTGAGCATCATCTGACCTCATTATATGAGCTACTTCTCAGTGAAATGCTGGTTAAAAACATTGTTAAAGGGTTAATAGAGGAGCCATGTTGTGATGACTTCCTGAAGGCGGAGTTTCAGAAAGTGTAAGACTTAAAGAGACAGAGGCCCAATTTCAGTTACAAAGTCTAATTTTTCTTTCAAGTCATATTTGAAATAATACCGCATTTTTTTATAACAACTGAAGTTAACAGAGGTACTCGATTGTGCTATAAAATGGCGCTATGTGGCTGGAAAATACATAATCCTCTCCCTTTAAATGAAACTAAAATGGATTTAAACAAAGTTTGATTTGAGTCTTAAATTTGGATGTAGTTGAGTTTGGATAACTTACAACTGGACGCTCACCATTCTTCTGCCAGATTTTATCAGTGAACAGCACCGGTGAGGCGATCATCCAGAACGTTCCAGACGAAATGGCCACTGAGATCCCTCGGGTTTTCCTGCAGAGCTTTACAGCCGGCAGCATCACAAAGCTCAACAAGAAGAAATGGAAACGCCAGCAGGTAGAGGAGATATTTCTTCACTAAAAACCTGCAGATTTTTTTCCCCTCTCATTTGTATGTTATTGGAAGAACAGCTACTTGAGTTCACAACTTTGTTTCGTCAGGCTGAGGTGTTCTTTGACGTAATAGCAGTGGAAAACGCCACGGCTGTCCTGGGAGGTGTGGACAAGTAGGTTTAAACAATATTTTTAGCAGTCTGGTCTGAAAACGTTGTCTTTTCTCTGTGTGTGTTAAGTGATCACAACGTGTATGCGTGTGTTTGTGTAGCCTGTCCTCCTCTGTGCTGCAAGGATTCACATGCACAAGTGTGAGAACGATTGAGAAGGAGCAAGTCAAAAAACTGGTCAAAGCCTGTCGGCGCAAAGGCACAGACAAAGTCAAACTGGTGGAGTCTCAGGTGAGAGTCTGGGAGTATAACTTTACTGACGGTGTTAAGAGAAAAATCTAAACACTCTATGAATGTTAATGACTATTTGCCAACTTGATCGAAAATCAGGAGGTTTATTATCAATCGTTTTTGTTTGTGGTCTGAAAAATCAGGCTTTTTAACCCTGCGGCCTTTTTTGCTTTTGCATGAGACTTAAATGTCCCAGATTATCAGACAAGTTAATATTAGACTAATGTTACCTAAATAACTGCAAAACTCTGCTCACAAATGAAGTTTTTATTTTATGGAAAAATCTATCCAATGCAATCTAGTTTTGATTAAAACTTCCTTATACACCCAGCTAATTTATTGTTTTATATTTAAATGTGTTTTACAGTCTGAAACATTTATGTGTGACAAACAAAAACGAGAAATCCCTTGGGTTAGAAAAGCTTTTTTTAATTTTTTTTTATTTTAGAATTGTAATGCAAAGCGGAGCAACAGCAACAGACAAAACAATTTCGCACCAAAACTCTTAGTGTTAAAACCAAGATATAAAAAGCAAGATTGTAGTAATAACATATTGTACAAGACTATAGCAGAAAATAATGTACAGTTATTAGAAAAAGGCATATCAGACCCACAATCCCAGGCATTTGCCGGTGAGTCAAATTATTTATCCATAAGTGTGCATATTTTTTCTAGAACTATAGGAACACAGCATACAGAACTCTACATCTGTGCAGACCTTGTACCCAGATGTTTAATGCTGTAATACCTCCAAATTAACTTGGTCGTTTCTATTTCTGATTAAGCGGTGACGGGAATATGCAACACGAATTGGTAACAGGTAAATGCATTTTGTCTCATCAGTTGACCTGCATGTTCAACCGCATCAGAGGAGAACCAAACATCACCAGCTTTGATCTTTTCCCTCCAGATGTGCTGCTGTACTACGAGTAAGTCCTCTTGAAATGTCTAACTAGTGTTGGACTCCTGATTAAATGCTGATGTGTTCATGTCCTTCTCCCGGCACAGCTACTCTCTGGTGTCACAGAGCAACTGCAGTTTCTACTTTGAGCAGCTCAGCGACGCCGACTTCTCTGTGTTCTCCTCAGAACTCAGCTACAAGCGGACCGCGCTGTTCGATAACGCCAGGAACTGCCTGGTAAAGTCACCCAAAAAACTATCGTTGATCACGAGAATCAATGTACTCAAAATTTAATGCTCTGTAATTCTAAAAAAAATAGAGAGATTAAAGAAAATGCTGTTAAAAGATATTACAAATCACATCTACATTGATTTTAAAAGCAAAAGATGTTTGAAATTGTTGTTGAGTCTCAACAGGGGCGTGGCCATAGACAGTTGGGGTTGGAAAATGTGATTTTGTCGTCCCCCCCCAACCACCAACCACCAAAAGTCAAGTCATTTTTGCTAAAATCATTTTTGTTTTTTGGGGTTTATTTAAAAAAAAGACTTAAGCTATCGTTTTTAGGAAGGTGACAAAATCGCACATTGATTAGCATTATGTCCACACTGCATATCAGTAGATGACAGAAATTCTCCTTTTGTTATTTTACAAAACTGTCCAACTGGCTGGTTGATGTATGTGATGTTTAATAACAAAAAGCAGCCTCAGACTACTGCTCCAAAAACCTCTTCATAAAGTAAAAAGGGGGGTAATTATACAATTGCTTGCCATTTGTGGCTTGTAGTGGTTCAAAAATTTTGACTTTAAGTTTATAAGTTGAATAGAGTTAGCATAACAGCGCTAAAAACAGAGTTGTACACGGTTAAGCTGCGCTAAGCTAAACAGGCTAATTGTGTGGCTTGCCATGGCCTCATAAACAACATTAGCTTCTTTGCAAACCTATAGACAATGTTTTTACAAATGTGTAAAAGTTTACTTTTTAATAATTTTTCTCACTTTTGTGCTGCATTTTCAATAATTAACATAAATGCAGCCTCGATGTGAGTAAGCTATGCTATGCTAGCTTCAGGAGCAGAGCCTCTTGATAAAATTTACTGGCAGCCAGTCAGAAAGATGAATATGCCAAAGAACATTTCAATAAATTATTTTAATTTATATTTTATAATAATGATTAAAAAATAGGTTGGATTTGGTGATTTAAAAAAAATTCTGATTTAAAAAATACGTTAGAATAATTTCCTTTTTTTCCCCCCTCATCTTCCCTCAATTTTCTGAGGCCCACCTTAGCAGCCCCTGTAGGTTTATTTATTGTTCTAATTCTATTTTGCTCATGTCTGACTTTTTATTTCAGGGCATAACAACCACAAACCTGACTAAAGCTCAAATAACAGTTCTGGGCAACATGTGCTGCTACCTGAACGCTTCTTACATCCTGAACTCTGATGAATCCATCTTGGAGAAACTAAAGACCTGCCCGGATCTGTCTGCCGCTCAGGCGGCCGCAGTGCAGACCCGTCTGACCGGTGGGACCTCTAGATATCGGTAAAGATCTGTGTCTTTGGCAGAAATTTGTTGCCTTTGTTGGCCTTTAAAAAAATAAATGACCTTCTTTTTTTTCATATCCAGACTTGCTTCGACATGGACTGAAACAACTCTGAGGAACCTCGATACATTTCCTCTGTATATGTCTTCAGATTTCTATGATAACTTTGACAAAGTAAGTCACTGCTTCAAAAATGATCCTGTGTATGCAGATGAAAGAACATGAATGATTAAATTTCTTTTCTCTTGATTTTCCTGTTTTCCCCGCTTGCAGACCACGAAGCGCTCGTTCTTAAAGTACTACCTGAAAGTCCTCAGTGCTAATGGAGTCAGCAGAGCGAAGATAGGGGCAATGAAAGCAGAAATAAGACAATCAATTAGTAGCAGACTTAAGCGACAGACAGGTCAGTTGATAATCCTTTCATCTGTTTTTTTTTTTTTATGCTTGTTCATCCAGTAAGGACTGATTTTCAAATTTCCTCCTCTTGTTTCAGTCACTGAATGCACAGCAGGAGTAATCACCAAGGTCACCATATACAATAGCACCTTCCCCTTCGACTACCCCAACATCAATCAGTTCAACAGCTGTCTCAGTGCTGCGGTCGTCAGGGACAACCTGGAGGTCATCACCCAGAAGGTGCATCAGCAGGACTACCTTAAGATTGTTCTCAGCAAGCTGCAGGAGGTGAGCACATAGAGCATGACGATGTATCAACTGGACCAGTTTACTGATGTGCTAGGCCAGGGGTGGGCAATCCTGGTCCTCGAGGGCCGGTGTCCTGCAACTCTTGCAAGTCTCCCTGGTCCAACACACTTGAATCCAGCAGCTGAATCACCTCCCAAGTGCAGTCAGGTTCTCCAGAGTCCTGCTAATGACCTCATTATTTGACTCAGGTGTGTTGAAGTGGAGATGCATCTAAAAGTTGCAGGAGTCCGGCCCTCGAGGCCTGGAGTTGCCCACCCCTGTGCTAGGCTAACTTTAGCATGCTTGCTCTTCATTTTTGTACAACTTGTTGATAATTTGACTTGCAGCATATTTCAGTCCAGCTCAGGTTAAACTGTGGCAAAAACTCCCACTGACAATCCCATCTGAGGTGAATTTTCCAGTCCATTTCCTACTCACCAGGGTCACACTGTAAATGTTGGGCAGCAATCTTTAATTTGACCAGATTCTCTTTTAGTCTTTTTTTTTTTTCTTTTGGTGGGGGAGGAGAGACTCAGTTTGTGGTTGTTTAGGTTACATTTTGTGTTCTTTCTGATTTGTGTCTAATTTAATAACTCATCTGTTGCTGCAGCCATGTCTGTTTACTGTGTGTTGCGTGTGCCATCAATCTTTCCTTAACTATTTATGCTGTTCAAAAATAAATGTTTACCGTTTTTATTTTGTTCACTATGACGGAAACTGACGCACCATGGAAACAAAACCTGAGGATTTTCATTTTAACTTTCAATAAGAGCACAATTAAAAGCCGTTACCTTATATTGATTATTCGGAGACAAAGATAAACCCATCCTCAGTCTGTATCTTAATTTGGATGTTTCTCTTTTAATTCTTTGTATAACTTTCTGTATCTAGGCATACAGCACCACCGTCCCTGAAGACCAGGTCCAGGTCTTGGGCCCGGCGTCGCGCGTTGCCTCGGCAGATCAGATCAATACATGGAACATCACTCAGGTGGACACGCTTGCATCTCTGATGAACACAACAAACGGAGAGCTGGATCCAAGCTTGGTGGGCAAACGGTTAAATGTGCTGTGCTCGTATTTGCCGACTGTTTGTTCACATCAGTGCTTTCTGCTGCTTCAGGCTAAAGCTATCATCTCTAAGTATCTGAGCGTGGAAGGCAACAAACTTGAGAGCGCGGAGCTTAATGCTATCGGAGGACCAAACCTGTGCTCTGTGAACACTGAGGTACTTAGCAACATCTCTCAGCAGAGCTTGAGGTAAGTACTCATTGTTTTGGGTTTGTTCGACTCTTAGTCTCACTGTATTGTCTGGGTTAGGTTGACGTAAAATTGAGGATTGCAGTGATATAAGTATAATTAAAATGTAGCATAAATGTATTTCGGCATGGTTTTAGTAATAGATGGTATAAAAGCAATTTTGTAGTATTTCAGCTGGTTAACATGGAAGTTATTTTATTTTATTTTGATTTTTCTTTTTGGTATCAGTTTTTTTTGCCATTGTGGATAGAAAGAAATCAGTAAAATTCCACAAAAAAAGAAAAAGCTCAAATTTTGTGATTAATCTTAGAAATTGTCCAGAAAAAACGTGAAAATGTTTTTGAGTTTGAAAAGTGAAGAATTTACGACTTTTAAAAGTCAGAACATTTACAAAAGTCAAAAATGTTCAACTTCTGAAACTCAGAAATTACCCCGTTTTCTTTTTTTTTAAAGAAAATTTCTGAGATTAACCTCAAAATTTCAGCGTTTTTGGCAGACATAATCCTCCTTTTTTCTGTCTACTATGTCCTTAATATGCCATCGTAGTTTGCTGGTTATTTTCTAAAGTTGATGTGATTGTTGTTGCATAAGTAAACGTTGACTTGACTAAATTTACTGCATCTATTTTTGTTCAAGTTAATAGTTCCTGCCAAAAGGAACACAAGCACCGAGTTTCAGGCGATATTGAAGTTCTTGCTGGTTGTTCTGGAACAACAAAAACAACTTTTAAAAGCATTTACCAAAATATTGTTACTCTGATTAAATTACATGTTCGGACTTGTTTAAGTCTGATTTATTGAAAATATAATGTTTCATTGACACATTTCAAACATATTTTTTGCCATTTCTGCTGCCTCAGAGATGCCAGTGCTTTGGATGTGTCCAACTGCACCAGTGACAAACTCAAGGTGCTCTTCAACATAACCCTTCAAGCGTTTCAAACTAACTCTAGAGCAAGCGTTGCATTGTACCAGTTCATACAGCCATACCTGGGTGAGCAGACACACACACACACACACACCCACACGCAAACCTGCAGCAGTAAATAGAAAACATCTCTTAAAGATTGAGCTAAACGTAAACACCATTTTTTTTGTCCTGTAGGGGGCGCACCTATTGAGTTTGTTAAAAGTTTGGCATCTTCCAACATCAACATGGACCTGCAGACATTTGTTAAGCTGGACGAGAGTGTGGTACAGGTCAGTGTCATCTGGGTTTGGTTTTTTTTATTTGTTCTGGTAATGGTGTAATGTTATAATGAACAAAAATGGATGCAAATACTGTGCTTGTGATTACTTAATTCTTTAAAACCTTTTATGTCTTTGTCTTTATGTCTATAATACCGAGTATAAAATGTGACCTGCTTTGCTCTCCATAGAGTCTGCTTGTTGGCGAAGTTAAAACTCTTCTTGGTGACAACCTGCCTGACTTAAAAAGCTATGAAAATACACCGATAGTACGCAGCTGGATCTCAAGGCAGACACAATCAGAACTCAACACACTAAACATTGGGCTTACAGGAGGCCGAGTTGACAGCTCCGTCTCTACCAACTCGACTTCCAGCGCAACCACCCCTTCTGCTACCACAACTACAACAGTCACAACTGTCAAAACCACCAAAGGTGAGTCTTAGTCAAGCACGTTCTCAGTGGAAGCAATAGCCAGAACAAATGATTTCATTGACAGAAAACCGTGTCGTTGGCATCAATGGAAGGATGTTGCAACAAACTTATTAGTAGCTGCGTTGCCATTACAGATGAGCACAAAGCTTTGACAATATTCCACTAATGTCAAAAAAATAAAAAATAAACAGTGTAACATTGCAATTGAGGTGTTTCCATTAAATGAGAAATGCAGTTAAAATCACATGTGTCCACTACAGGGGGATAGAAACCAACAGTAGCTGTAACCGCTCCTTAGCCGTATTGGATTCTCCCGAGATTGTCACACACCATCCGCAGTTTCATTAAACATATAATTGCACAAATTCAAATTAGGGAAATAAATTTACTGATACTTTTACTTTTTTTTGATAAAGTTTTTTGTGCTAGGATGAGGTGGTTTTTCATCTGTATGAAATTTTATTTCACATCATACGAGTCGTGATCTACAACCGGATGTTACTACTGGTGGAAAAGACGGAGAAGATGACAGGAAGCGGTGGGAGGAGGATGGCGTGGCATGCTTTTTTTTTTATGAATAAATGTATTCACAAGTGATTTTAACTGCGTTTCTTGTCAAAAGAAAACACTTCTATTGCAAAATAGTTTTTTTGACAGCAGAATATCAACAAAGTTGTGCGCACATTGGTCAACATAAAAATAGTGATTAATCTTTAACATTTTTATCCATATTAAATAGAGAAACACACAATATTGCATGTTATTAAATGCAAAGTTTGAATGAAAAACAAACAATTTTTGTCAATCTATATTTCTAATAAAAAGCAGAACCAGACTTTAGTTGCAAATCTCTAATACGGTGTAAGCATTCCATTACTTTTTTTTTTTTTTTGTGCAAAATTATGCTTTGAACCTTTTTCAGTGACAATTAAAAAATTTGACAAGCTGCCCAGATGTTTATTGAAAAGCATAAAGCAGTTTCCAAATGTCCAGGTTTTTTTCTTTAGAGCCTCAAAACTGATTCAGCATTTCACCAGATGACATGGCAGATGGCTGCGTTTTTTTTAGCAAACGGTTCCTAGGAAATGCATATCATACAGGATATTTTCTGGTTAAAATGAGGTCATTAGTATTCTTATGTGAAACCACTGGAGGGAAATTTGAACTGTTCTGAGTGTCTAAAACCCGTTTCTGTTTTAGGCGCCGGGGCCCGGATCCATGGAGACGTCGCCGGCTTCACCTTCTTTGTTTTCCTTGCGCTCCTCGTCTCGTCCAATCAGGTTTCGATCTGAAGAAACGCGCGGCTGATTATCAAACGCGCACCGTAGGCTAAAATGAATGGTTGGATTAAAGGGTGAAATCATTTTTGGATATATGTCTAATTGAAAACAAACACTGTTTAATGTTGTTTATAATGAACAAAAATATTTCCTGAACAGAAATGGGTGCAAATATTGTGATTGTGATTACTTAATTATTTACTTAAAAACCTTTTATGTCTTATCTATAATACAAAATGTGCTTATTTGCAATTTGCTGTAGGTATTTGTGAAGGGGGAGATATTCTGTATTTTTATCCTCCATATTTGATTTCTGATACCTCATATGAAGAATGCTTCTGTTAACACTTATTGAAATAAAAGGCTTTTCTTGAGTAAACTCTCCACTTTACTCATCTTGATGCTTCGTCTTTGCATTTCCCTGTGTAAACCTGTAAGTCCTCTGAGCTGCAGTTTCTGCCTCACAGAGCAGTGCTCCCTTCGGTCTCCCCCACTCAGCTCCTTCAGACTAGCCTGCAGCGATTAGCAAACACCTGGTGGAACTGCACATCTGCTGAGCTCATTACACGAGCTACTTCTCACTGCAACTCTGCTAGAAACGTTAAAGGGTCAATAGAGGAGCCATGTCGTGATGACCTCCTGAAGGCGGAGTTTCAGAAAAAGAATGGATTTCTTAAAGAGACAGAGGCCCAATTTCATGGTGTCAAATTACAAGGTCAACTTTCTTCTAAGTCATATTTGACATAGCATTTTATAATAACTGAAGATAACAAGGTACTTGATTGTGCTATAAAAGGACACTATATGCCTGGAAAATGCATAGCACTGCCACTTAAAAAAAATCTAATCAAATGACTTAGAAAGGAGACAATCCTCTGCTTGTGGCAAATGGACATCCAGAGAAATATCAAAACTGGAATAAAACAATATTGATCATAAATATATCTCATATCGATCAAATATGGCTGAACCACAGCCACCTACCTGCATTTCTAATGATTTACTTAAAGAAATCAAGGTTACAGTTTCTGTTGTGTCTGTTTTGTTTAACTGAACCAAATCCCACTGTCCTCTACAACACACAACTCAAAGGTTCATTCTGTGATAATAAATGAATGAATGCAGAAAACCATTCATTGCGCCCGATTTACTTGCGGTGGAAAGAGTGAACATTTGTAGCAATCACATTGTTTAATTGTTGCAAGATAATCAAAAAAAGGTTTATTAAAAAATTCTCCATGAACAGGAGAGTCTTGACATTGAGGGTTTAGATGGCATCTGCTCAAAAAAGGACAAGCGTTTTAATCTATCTAAAATTCTCTGTTGACTAGAAAAAAAAAGTTGTTGCAGATTCATTTTTATTTAGAATTAGATGACGTATCAATGAGCCGCCGGCGTAGAGCTGCGGCGGCTATAAGCGTCTATAAACTCCCAGGACGGTCTTGCAGGTCGGACAGGTGTGCTTGGCATCTTTCAGGCGGTCCACGCAGAACGGGATCAGGCAGCATCCGAACACAAACCTGGAGGAGAAAGTGGACGCATTCAGAACCTCCTGCTCACATCGGCGCAGAAAATTCACAATCACCACCTGGCAGAGTTATTTAAACCCGCTGACTTTAGATCCAGGCCCAGAAACTATTGGTTTTGTTTGTAACGATCTGTAAACCTGTAAATCCTCTGGAGCTGCAGACATGACATTCAAATTAGCATTGAGTATTCATTTCTAAAACAAATATGAAAAGTATGTATATGTATCAACATATGAACAGTACTTAACAACAGTACTTAAGACAAAGGCTGTTTATAAACCCAAACCCTTTCCACAAAAAGAAAATAACAATTAAATAGGAATGGGGGGTCAGTGCACATTGTGACAAATATGAACTGAAAAGGAAACCTTATGTTAAATATTTGGGGTAAGAAATCCATCTAGATAACGAAAGTAAAGTTCCCAAATCTTTAAAAAGATTTTGTTGTTTTTTTTCCTTAGGTTATATGTGATTTTTGTCCCAAGGGGAATACAACTATTCATTTCTGAAAACCGTTTCGAAACATTTCTGAGTGAATATGACAACAAGGGGTCTGATCCGGTCGACCAGCAAACATTTTGCCTTCCAACACGCAGCCAGAGCGATCAAGTTATTAAATTCATAATAGATCAAAGATATCACGAGAAGAAAGTCAGGAAATCAGAAAAAATAGCCAGCTGAGAAAGTGCAATGCATTGTTACGCTGTAAAACTTCCTCGTGGACATTCCTTTTACCCATATTCACTAATCAAATGAGAATGCAAACAAAAATACTCACAAAAGGAAGCAGGTATTAAAGGAATTTGTTGAATGCCGTTGAAAAGCCAAAGGCATTTCATAGTTCGGTACTCATCTCATGAATTTAGCATTTTCATGAGATGATAAGTCTTTAGACTTCACAAGCATTGTTGAAATACATGAATGAAATTTAGAAATGTGGCTTTTTATATGCGTTGAGGTTGTCAATTTGAAAACTAAAAAGATACAAATGTCGGGAAAATGTGCTTTTTAATTGGGTTTTTTTCCCTATAAGAAGCATTAAAAATGAATCATTTGACACTTATTTAATCCCCCCCCTGCAGCCTGGCGCTCAGGAGGAGCGCGGCAAATGTCACGGTCGGACAGCGGGGAAACGGGATGTTATGCCCAAGTTGTTTCTCTGTCAGCAATTTTATACTTAAAGCCCCACCTCCAAAAAATATGCACTACCTAAACAACAGTAGCGTTCCTCTTACCCACAGAGAAAGAGTCCTCCACAGAAAAGGTAGGTGAATAATCCAGAGGAATATTCCACCTCAGAGAGGACAGTCCGATGGCACTTTGGGCACATAATCTGAGCTGGATTCTCTCCTAAAGGGGAGACAGTCTCTGCATACAAAAAGCCATTTTAAGAACATGTTGGCACTACAAAAACGACAAAAACATCTTTTAGAATCTCTCAGAAACTGAACTTACTCACCAACAACCACTACTGGGTTTGACATGTTCCTGTAAAGTGTGAACATTGTTAGCCACACCAAACGGCAAATAATAAAAAGTAATACAAAGACGTGATTTAGCAAATGTCATAAAACTATGAATAAAGAGAGAAACCGTGTCTCAGTGTAAGCCATGCGTCAAAATAAAATAAGTCTCATAAACAGTGGCATTAGTCGAATCGTTGTCAGCGTTCATGTGTATTCATATCCAACGTTGTTTTTGCTAATAAACGGAGCCCTTCAGTCTAAGTGATGGAGAATTATTGAATGATTACAATATCTAGAATATTAAAATATTACTCTGAACTTACAGTCTGCGTCGGATGATTTTTGGCTTGAGAGTGGCCGGGTTTCCCACAGAGATGACATTCTGCAGCGCCGCGCCTCCTCTTTATTAAAATCACAAGACGCTCAGGCGGAACATGTTAAAAATTGAACTTTTTTTTTTTACATGTTTTCTTCACTAATCTCCAGCCAAATGTTGGGTGTTGCTTGTAGGTCAGCGTGGATTTATTTATTTATTTATTTTATTATCTACTGGCTGTAAAATGTGAACATTTTGCAGCTGGAAATTTTGTGAGAGGCAAAATACTTATAGAAACAACTTTCATTAACCCACTCACTCTTTTTGGGTTTTTTTTAGGGTTATTTATTATACTTTAATTTAATGTATAGAGGAAATCAAGTTGGTGGTTAACATCAGTCCAGCAGCTTCTGTCTCTATACAATAAATAAAATATAATAAACACTAAGCAATAGCATGGTTGCTATGGTAACCACCAACCTTCAAGAGCAGCATTAACAGAACTTAATACCTCAGTAAAAGTTCAGTTCAGTTCAGTTCACTTTATTTTGGTAAATTGTCAACATTATACACAGGAAACAAAAAAATAATAATTGACCAAAAAAGGAATAGGCTAAAGCCAAAGCTTATTGTTGACCCTGTTCACATACTTAGCAGCCTAGCATCATAAAAGATATCTTCTGGCCATTTACATACAAACACGCATGTACTGTATATACATATATAAATATGATTTTTTTTTTTTTTACAAATATGATTACACAATGCATATACACATCTACATAACATAACAGTATAAGATTTTTATCATTTTACATTTGAAGGCTCTCTTAGAGCTCACCAAGAAAGGACATCATTTCAAATCAAACTCAGTTGTTGTACCAGTAGCTCGAAGATATTTCAACGTTTGCGTGTTGTTCATGGTACAGCTCTTGCAGATATGGCTAAAAACAGTAGGAGCAAGCGGTACCCGGAAACGATCTATGTGGCGACAATTTATAGGCTATTCATTCCACCCTCAATAAAATCCTGTTACATATATATATAATTTTTCTGAGACAAAAAATTATGTTAACTGATGTTTGTTCCTACAATATCGTACAATGAAAATAAAGTATTAATATTGACATTTAATTGATAAAGATCGGTATCGGCCCAAATGTTCATATCGTTCATATCAGCTGATTCAGGTTATCAAAAAAGAGGAAAACACAGCAGGATATTTCCAACTTTCCTAAAAGCAACAGGAAGTAACCTTTTCTACTTAGCTCTCAAACAATAACAATTACACACCTGTAGACCTGGCATAGAGCAGCAAACACTGTGACGTCATACGTGTCAAGCCGTAAGCACTCCCCTGCATCATGCGGGCCTACGTGTAAGGTAATAGGTTACTTTCATTATCATCACCGAGGGAAGTAGTCACAGGTTACTGAAGGCCAGGAGCTTCACTTACAGTAACACCTGCACTTTGATCTGATCTCAGGCAACTTTTTTTTTTTTAAAGCGCCAGAGATCAGATCAGTTGTGACGCAAGCTTTTATCTCTGGAAGGATACGCACGGAAGTGAACTTTTCTTCTTCAGGTGATCCACAATTGACGCTGAGAACGCAGGGGGAGGCTTTCCACGGCAACAGGAGCTATGGCGACGGCGATTCTCGAAGAAATATCGCTGCTCTGGCCGGACGCTGAGTTTCATTGACTACAGGAGCTCACAGGACGGTTAGCCGGGCAGTCATGTCACCCTTCAGCTGATCACCGACCCCAAGCCGAGAAAGAAGAGGGTCAGTCTTCTTAACCACTGTAGTAAGGGGTTAGGTTTCCACGTTAGCGTCGCTGTTAGCTTCTATAAAGTTATGACCAACAGGCTAACTAACGTATCCAAACGACAGGCTGATGCTGACATATTTTCACGTGTATAAATCAGTTGTTGCGCGTTGTTTTGCGGGACAGCGCAAAAATGTTGTTACTGATTTACCTCGTAGCCAATCAGTTGTTAGCTTAGCTACAACTAGCAGCGCTGTTAGCCAGAGAATTTGGCTAACGTGCAGTTTTGTTGTGGATGTGACGGTTAACGTCACAAAGCGTAAATATTTTTGTTTAAACTGTTTTCCTTTTGAATGCAGAATTCAGAACAGATATAGCGCTTATTCTGCGCTTAACTTCACTGTAAAGGGTTTCCATTTAAATTAGAATTGAACCAATTAGCTCGAATTTCTTTACATGCAAATTGCTGTGACAAAGTCACAAGTCAGGTTTTTTTTCTCGTTTTTTTTTTATTTTTATTTTTTTACAAAGGTCGACAGGTATTGTCTTTTCCAAACTGGTTAGTCTAAAAGACTTAAATAGTATTCTTTGGACTTGAGCTGCATTTACACTTATTATTTCAATTCAGCTTTAGTTTAAATAAGGTCTTTTGGTATTTTCCTTTTATTTTAAGTTTGATTAAAAATATCAATGGACACTACTCAGTTTGTCCATTGATACTCACTCATATATATATATACATACAGTATATGTATATATATGTGTGTGTGTGTGTGTGTGTATGTATCACAAAGTACCATTTGCTGTGCATTAACTGCTGGTTAATATATTCCAAGTGTTATGAACTTGCATATTAAATGCTAATGTAACGTTTAGCTACTTGGTCATAGTCTAACAGCTACGGTTGCTTACACTGGACACAAATGACATTGCCCAAAATGCTGAAGGTCACAGAGTATAGGAAGAAAATATGCAGCGAACGTTTTGAGTGGTTCGAATAGGTCTTTGGGACCCCATACCATGTTTACTTGGTTGAACAAAAATAACAAATGTAGAAATATTTAAAGGGTTGCAGTACATATTTTCTAGGCACATAGTCCCAGATTATAGCAGAACCAGGTAATGATTTACAGCTACTTCAGTCGTAAACTGAAATTGTTGTACATATGAAAAATAACTTAAAATAAATTTGACTTTGCACGCACCGGGAGCTGGCTCCTTGAAATTGGCCCCCGTCTCTTTAAGAACATCCTACCCATTCGCCCCCAGGACGTCATCACAAAAGTGCTTCTCCGTAATGCCGACTGTCTCCATAGTTTGCGCGTGTATTTGTATTTTAAAAGACAAAAACAAACAAACAAAAAAAAGCAGCTTTTGAAAAAAACTTTGTAACAAAGATAACAGTTCCAGTGATAAGATTTCCGTTCCGCAGCAAATTCTTTCCTTCATTATCACGTGCTTGCTCCTCTTCAGTTTGCATATGTTACCCCCCATGGAGTGGGACCCAGCAGATGGAGGCCTGGATCTGCTGGCGGACGAGCCTCCTCTCGCCTTGCAATCTCTTCAGTCAAAGCCCAGAACGAGCAACATCTCAGAGAATGAGTTCTCGTGCCACTGTTGCTACGACATCTTGGTCAACCCAACCACCCTGACCTGCGGCCACAACTTCTGCCGCCACTGCCTGGCTCTGTGGTGGGAGTCTTCACGCAAGAACGAATGCCCAGAGTGCCGGCAGATGTGGGAAGGCTTTCCTAAGATCAACATAATGCTAAGGTGTGCTCTTAATAGCTCAAGGCTCGCTCTGTTTGAGGCAGGAGTGCTTTAAACTTTGTATTCGTGATGTTTTTTTCGGGGGGTGTACCTGAGAGTCTGTATATTTTCGCATCACGTAGTAACCCAATGATACTGGTGGTGGAAAAGAAGACAGAAAGTGGCAGGAGGATGATGTTTTAATGACTTAAGATCACTTATTTACATGTGATTTTTAACTGCTTTTCTTATTTAATGCAATTGCAATTATTATTTATTGATTTTTTTACTAAAAAATTACAATTTTTGCCACATTGGTAGTGGAAACACAGTTCATGTTACTGCCATTAAAAAATTATTTATTTGAATAGTTTTTCCTCATCATTACCAGGGAGACCAGTAACTGTTGAGGGTGTTTATAAATATATTTTATATGAAAAAAAAAAAAAGCATCTTCCTGGTTGCACTCAGTTTCACTATCTCTTTCTCTTCTTAGGGATGCAATTGAGAAGATTTTCCGAGAGGTTGTACACAGGAGGAGAGCAGAGATAAAGAAAAACCCTCAAGTCTCCCGGAGCTTGTTGGCTTTTCAGAGGTCATTTTTGTTTTTTCCCATACAGAACTCTTTTTTTTTTTTTTTTTTCTTTCCTTTTTCTCTTGTATCCAAAGGATTTGTCGGGAAGTTGATTTACTCTCAAGAAGCTATAACATAATCTATACTGTTCTAACTCTTGAAATGTTGCTTTTTGTTGCATTATGTACAACTTGTGTGTTTTGGTGGATTTCAGTGTTTTGTGCTAGCCTAAAAAATTGGATTTAGCATGATATGTCCCCTTTAAGAATGTTCTATTGTTGGGAATTTTAGACTTTACATGCTCACAATATTTAGGGGCTCAGCTTGATAATTATTATCTCTTTATGTTTTAAATTAAAAAATTAAAAACACCTTTCGTCTTTGCTTATCTTCCTTAGGTATGGTGACAAGTTGGGTAGACCCAGGACAAGGCAGTATAAAGGAGCAGGTTTCTTCTCTGGAGTCTTAACTGCACTGACATGTGTGGCTGTAAGTGCGACATGGAAGAAAAAAAACCTGTTTGTGTGTTTAAGGTGGCAACAAGCAGAGCATGAGGGTTTTGTAATTCTCACACTTTGATATGTTATGCACAAATATGGTCTTACTTCCTACTGACTTACAACGTTAAATTCTTAAATGCTTATTATACTGTTTGTTAACTACATTAGACATGCATGAGCTATGCTGCTCCATCTAATAGTTGAATGTTATCACAGCAGTCGCTCTAAGGGTCAGCTGTGCATGTTTTTTGGGGGAGGGTTTTTTTTGCTGACAAAAGAACATGTTTGTTTTGTCCGTGTGGCACCTGGGAGCAATGTCACTGTGTGCCTTGCCACGTGGCAGTAACATTGTTTGTATATTTGAGTATTCACTAGTATTATGTAAATAAAGGTCCTTGTAAATAGATGACATCACAAGGACAGACTTCAGTCAGGTTATGTAGAGACAGTTCAGTGTTGATGTGTGTGCAGTTTTAGGTAGGTAGGTAAGTTTCTTTTTTTTTTTTTTCAATTTTCAGCTCTTTTCTCTCTTTTGTTTTTTAAATGGGAGAACTTTCCCTGCATCCGCTGGTGCATCTCTATCAATAAGCATCAACAGCGCTTGCTTGACCAAGACTTATGTTGGTTTTAATCAAGCAGCTAAATGCTCTGAACTGTAATGACATTCCAGGTTACAGATGCACTGAACAGAGTTGTGTGTCTTGACTTTTCTAAACACTTTTTCTTGCCATTGTAAATGTTGCGCTTCTCTGATTATTCTCTAAAGGTGTCTAATATGAGATTGCATAAAGAGACCACCCACCATATTTTATTCTAGTCCTGTTTATGAACCTGCTTTTTTGTTTGTTTTGTTTGTTTGCTACTGCAAGCATATTAATGAAATCAGAAAACACAACATGTGCTTGAAATCATCTCTATTTAATGCAGGACAATCCATTTTGGATTTGTGTAGATGTTTAAAAAATGGGTCTTTACCAACACCGCCATACAGTGTAGTATATGTACACTGAACATGCAATAACAAACACGATTTCATATGTTCATAATGGGGATTATTTGTATTGCACATTTTTAGCAACAAGGCAATTCAAACTACTTTACAATCTAAAAAATGTCATGTTCAATAACTGTGTGACATTATTTCCTTATGTTTTAAATTTGCCCTTAGTGTACAGTCTTGCTATATTGTTTTCTGCTTTCACGTTGCTTCTTATATATTACATTTAATCCCCTTTGGGGAACAATAAATATTTCTGTTGTGATTCTAAAATTGGTGACTGGATTATAGTGTTTTTGTAATTTCCTATTGTGTCCAGGTGATGGTGCTGGTGTACCACTGGGGCAGCGGAGTATTGGAGCAGCACGACTTGTTGATTAGTAAACCGGTGTCTCATTGGACACCAGAAGAGGTCATTTCATGGCTGGAGCAGCTGGGCCCGTGGACCGAGAACTACAGAAAACTTTTCCAGGTGGAGAATGTCAATGGAAGGTAGAAACATTGGACTGGTTCGTTTTCTTTGTTTATTTTGGTGTCGTAATAGTTTCATCCGGACACGTTTAAACCCGGACGGCCTGGTTTGCTCCCGGCAGCTAATACTCGACACAAATACGCGTTAGAAGATTTCAGCTTGTTGTCTCCTGTCGGTGTTTTTCACCGTTGCGATGCTAATTCCTGTGTTTCAGGTTACTTTTGATGCTGGAAGACGAAGATCTGGTAAAACCGCCGTTCAACATAGAGAAGCAGACACACAGACGTGCTGTTTTAGCAGAACTGGAGCGAGTTAAAGCGCTGGGGGTCAAACCTCCGCAGAACCTCTGGGAATACAAAGTAAGCTCCATGTTTGAACAACGTACAGCTGAAACTAGGCAGCTACATCCAAAAAAAAAAAAAAAAAAGATTTGATGACATTGCAGATTGCTACTTGCAGTAATAGAGATGATCTTGTTTTCAGTTATTAACATGAACGACTTGTCCTCTCGCTGCTTTTCTTGGTCTCTTCCAGGCGGCCAATGCAGGAAAATCTCTGTTCTTGCTGTACGGACTGAAACACTCCCCTCGTCTCACCATTTTTTATTTGTATTTATTCGATTATTCTGAGACGTTTCTGCCCTTCCTGCACACCTGCTGTCCGGCCATCACACACATCAACAACACCGTGGAGAGCCGATTCCTCCACACACAGGTAACACACTTTATCCAGTCAGAAGTGATTTAAAAGCAGTTGGTAAATGGATGCTTGTCGCCCGTTTACCCCTACTGTTTAATGATGGCACTGTTACTATTGATATACTATGTTGTTTATAAATCAACCTAAAATAATGCATTATTGTTCTCTGTTGACAGGAGGTTGAACTGAAAACCGTAAACAAATGTGATTATAATTTGAAAATAGGAATTTTGGAGCCAACGTTTAAGGCGAACGGAGAAAACTGATGTATTGTTGAGATAAAAACGTTAGTTCACTGAGTAGTTTTTGTTTAAATGAACTGTTTGACTGTTTTAAGTTGTCTGAATGTCACACAATGTCAGTCAGAAGTTAACACACATTGTGTCTGGTCACACATTCCTCATGGCCAAGATAAACGATATTGAAGAAAGAAGTATACAAGTTGCATGGTTATATAATAATTTTACTCTGGAAAAAATAGTTCAGACTAATAAACACCCAAATGAAGGTCTAATAATGAAACAGTGAGTTGCGGATGAAGACGTGGGGGCTGAGCGGTTTTCCTTCTGCTTCTCCCACATCGTGACGCCAAATCACTTCTACTGTTTTAGCTCCGCGGGTTTTACTGATGTCAAACTGGCTGCATACTCAGCTTCTGTCGTCTCCCTGTGTGCGTTAGGTGGAGCCCAGCTGGCAGCAGTGGGGGGAGTTTCTCGTCAAGTACTTCTTGCTTCCATACCAGCTGATCGCGGAGTTCGCCTGGGACTGGTTGGCGGTCCACTACTGGACGTCCCGCTTCATTATCGTCAACGCCATGCTGCTCACTATGCTGGAGGCTTTCTCTCTGTGGAGGCTCTGGACCACGGCCCCAGTCAGGTACTGTTCTGTCTGTCTGCTCCTTGACGCTTTGTTCCCACTGTGGGATGGAAAAGTTTCGGTTTTATATGACACCGCTTATCCTTTTTATTTATCGGTGCCGATTTCCTTAATTTTGGGAGATCGGTGATTGGCTGATTTTACATAAGAAGCCGATCTTATCCACAGATCTTATCTAGCGTGGCAAAGGTCTAAGAATCAAATACTGTAATCTATTGCTCTCCGGTGAGAAAGGTTTGACTGACAGACCGGCCCACCAAGTTATGTCTGCACATTTATAATTAACTCAACAACTTTCTTGCTATATCGAGCAACATTTCAGACAAAACAAAATGGTATCGGCCAAAATCGGAATTGTTTTTTTTTTTAAATCGGTGATCGGCCAGAAAACTGCAATTGGTGCACCCATACTTTTTATTGCTGGCTTTCATTTCCCACATGCTTCTTGGATCACTTTTGGATTTGCATGGCACGAAGCGGAAATCAGGGGGATCAGGAACGGTTTTGCTCCGCCAGTGAAATGTGCTGCACAGCGCAGCAGAGCAGAGACGTGTGTAGTGTAAATCCAAGGTGAAAGTCAAGATGCACAAGATAATCTGTATGAATTCTCTTCTCTTGGCACAAAAGGAGAAAGTAGGCTGGTTGGGTCTGCCTACTGTGCTGTAGTAGCAGTTTCCCACAGATGTGTGGCTCTTCATTCATTTAGCTTACACACACACTTGGACTGGTGCTTTGGTTTGTCACTTTATCTTTCAGGTTCAGGTTCCAAAGAGAACATGCTCAAAACAAAGGGGGCCTAACCACCTGCCTAGGAAAAGAAAGTTACTTAAAAAAATGATACTAGCATTCTAGCTAATTTGTACCATTTTGTTTTTTGCAGGACTCTGCCACAGAAGACGTGGATCCACCTGTGCAAGATGCTCTATCTGGGATTCGCCTTTGCCCTAGTGTGGTCTTTTATCCCACAGTTTGTGTGCAACTGCTTTTTTTACTGGGCCCTCTACTTCAGTCCCATCATTAACATAGACCTAGTGGTGCAGCAGCTGATGCACCCTGAGACACGGGCCCGATAACAGACTGCATATGTCAGTGCCTACGCTATGCTGTAGAGTTGACAGCAACATAAATAAAGCCCCGTCTGAAGTCCAAGTTGCAGGACTGGAAGGTTCTTTTTGGGGGGGTTTTAGTTCCATAATCTCAGATGAGTGTTTCTCATCTAATGTTTGAAAGGTTTTCTGTCTTCCTGTCTTTAGTCTTTGCAGTTTGGAACAAGAGGGACTCCAAGCCGTTTTTGGAGAAACAACTGATCACTGCTGCGATATCTGGACGTCTTCTGCGTATTAAAAACCACAATGCCTATTGGATCCCAGTGACAATACCACGAAGGGACGTCAGGACTGAACACTGTTTGTATTAAAGAGTTGAGCATGACTAGCCCTATGGTCACTGTTGAGGACTCAAAACAAGATTTTTTTTTCTTTTCATTATGATTCTTTGACTTCTGTAGTCGAAGACTTTTGTTGCCGAGCTTCTAATCATTGAGGAAATGCACAACTACTTCATCAAGATCAAAATATTTTATTTGAATTTTCAGTTACTCTGGTCCACTTGCTACAAATCTATCCCAAAACTCCATATTATGAGATTTGGTGAAATTATGTGGTGTTAACTATTGCAGTTTATAGTTTAGCATTTGCTCTGCTCAGAGTTTTCAACAATCTGTTGAAGGCTTCTTTAGCAGATTGCTGTGCTGCAAGGTCTGTAACACTGAATTTAAAGATAAAATCTTGAAATTTGTTGAGATGCTGATGGAAATTGTTATTTTAAAATGTTTAATATGCTTTTTTTTAGTTGCCTATACTGCTGATAAATACAGTTGCACATCTTTGATTGTTCAAAGAAAAAATGTTGCAGTGTCTTTTTCCATTTTTTTTAATTGTTGGACCAAGCCAATTAAAGAATTATTAGGTTGTTGTTGTTTTTTTTACTAAGTTTATTTGCACTTAAAAATTTGACACTGTGACTGAGCTCTTTTATGTTCTCGAATGAATAAAATAGTTTTTTTTAAGGCATTCAAATGTCTTTTTTTCTGATCTTATGGAAAATACCCCAGGAATACAAACATTGGATATTTTCACTCCCACAGGAATAGGTTAGGTAAAGAAAATCAAGGGTTGGTTAAAAATATTTAATGCTCAAGTCCTGATATAATATGTATCATTATTTTTATAATTTACTGCATTTAGGCCAGTTATCTCCTAACCTGTTTTAAAGACATCTGTCTTTGCCCCCCATTTTTTAGCATTTCAGGATGATTTTCAGATGCATTTTTTTTTTTCTTTAACACTGTTAACTTTGATGTTTTTCCATATTGTTGTCTTTTTCTTTTATATTTTTGCTCTACCTGATTATTTTCAGATATCTTGTTTGTTTGAGACGGTTAACGTTTGAAGGCAAATGCAGTTTTAACTATTCTTACGGGGGAATTTTTCTGCCATAAGCACACATTTTCAGTCTGAAAGCAGGATTTCATGTCTTCTGTATGGGGAAAATCCCCCCATATATTCTGCCAAACAGGAATTTGCTGTAAAACAGTAAATTATGCTGAGCCATGTCCCATTTCTTTTAATCTTTTCTTGTGTAAAACATTAAGTATTTTTAGCGTTACTCTGTCCTTTTATAGATTTTTATTAATTTGTTTGTTGTTTGGGTAAGCCAGATAATTCTGATTGAATCTGTAGCATTTAGACATGGCGCTTTTAAAGAAATTAAGAGTGGATTTTAAAAAATCTAAACGGCCACTGTCTATGTTAAATATAATTATGAACAACTTTTGAAGCCATATTATCATAAATGGCTGGTTTTAATCTGGTTTTAAAACCAACGCCCCCTAGTGTTTAAAACGTCTTAGCGAGCGTAGCAGCAACGTCACTGACGTCAAAACCATTGAAGGGACTTTCTTCAAGAAGCAGATTCGAGCTTGTACGCAAAAATACACAAACGTGCTTACGCAGAGGGGATAAAAATAATTTTGTTTATAAAATGGTCGACATATCTTCGACGTTTTTTGTCGTGTCGCTTTGATGAAGCTTTTAATCCGTAATATTATAAAAAACCTTCAGCGTATTTCACGTTTTATCCAACGTAGTGCGCTTTGTGGACTCTCCCTGACGCCGTTGTCGCGGAAGTAAAACGTCTACGTGGGGAAGAAAGGTTGGACTGGCTGTGTTTGAATACCTTAAACTCTAACATCACCCATGTCCAATCCAGCTCCACTCTGCCCCTGGTCGAACCAGTCACCCTCCTGCCCTGGGAGGCAAATGAAGGCGTTGAGCGGCATCCGGGGTGTATAAATGGTGAGGCCAGCAGACCTGAGGCGGTAATGCTGCGCCGGGTGCGGCAGTCTCTCCGGCAGGTGCTGTTACTGATGGCCCGGAGACCAGACATTCTCTGCGGGGCCATCGTGCTCAGCGTCCTGCTCGTGCTGGCGGTGAAGTTCACATGCAGGTACTCAAAACTTTCTGTTTCTGTGGGGCAGGTTTGTGCTTTTTGGGGGGGGACTAATTTAAGCCCAAACTCCGAACAGCAGAGACAGGGACGTCTTTGTTTTGCTGAGTTGTGATACAGTTTGGTTGTAATGAGCTACTATTGCCCGGTCATTGTGGTTAATCTGACGTGTGCTGACAGACAAGAGGATTAACCATCGAGTTTATCCCTTTTAAACAGTTAGTGTCTCTGGTTCTTTTGTTCATAACTTCATTTGTTTGTTTGTGTTATTCATCTGATTCGAGCAGAGCCGTGTATTAAAGCTATGACTGTTCTGTTAGACAGGTGCTTTTTCATTCTGCTGTAAAACGCCAGTTTCTCAAGAACTAGCGTTAAGAGGTCGTGAGTTCAAATCCCCATCAGGTTCACCCTGAACGATCTCTTCTTGAATGAATGGGTTCTCACCGGGTACTCCGGCTTAATTTGTCTGTGTAAATTTGTATCGTTTATCATTTATCGCGATAAATGTCTTAGAACGATAACAATTTTGATTCCAATTAATTGTGCTTACCTCCCTCAGAAATAAAACTGTCGGTGTCGTTGGGATTGTTGGTTTTATTATTTTCTCCACTGTTTGTTCAATGAGAGCATCAATATGTATGTAATAATTTGAAAACACAAATAAATGCCGTTTCTGTGTGGGGTTTAGTGATACAAAAAGACAATACTTTTTGTGACTAGTGTTCTAAAGAAGTGTATTCCAATTGGGAATGTTTTTCTAAAGCAGTATTTGTGTTTGTGGGGCTGTAATTGCTGTGTCATGCAATCGCAGCTGTAGAGTAATCTAAAACAACAATAATGAATGGTTATTATAATTATAGTCACTTTTATTATTACTACAATATTGCCACAAAAAATATTGTGATTAATCTTTAAGTTGTGTGTGTGTGTGAGGGTCTGGCGGACCTGTCTGTGGTACACTCCGCCTCCGTCCCACTGACTGCTCAAGATGGACACAAGCACTGCTGGTTTTTTGTGGCTTGGAGAGTGACAGAATCCAAACTGTAAAATTGGACACCTTGTAACTAACGTCCACCTTGAGGTCTGCAGAATTTGTAGAAATGTCTTGGAACGTTCTCCTATAATTGTTCACCTATGCTAGATAATTTGTTTGTTTTTTGTTTTGTTTTGTTTTTGAATCAGCACAGAGATTTTTATTCTCAGCCCAGTATGGAGTCATTCCTGTCATTTCCTGATCAGTTGATGCCACACTGACCGACTGGAACATGGAGAGCAGACGTTGTCAGGCTCCTGCTCTGGTTATCTTTCTGATGGTGCAAGATAACATGAAAATGTTCAGAAAGGGAATGCAAAAAATTAAAAAAATAACAATGTTTCCTCTAGTACAGGGTTTTCCGAATACAATTCTGGTTTTACTATTGTCCCCCAGCTTTTAGCTCCATCTTGGGCTGGGCTGTATTGCTAAAAAGATCAAATCTCTGATTTCTTTATTTTTATTTTTTGTCAAGCGTTATCAGGATCTGATGCAACCAGCTGAATTTGTGTGGCGCTTTCTTTGTTCAAAGTCTTGCTATGATGATAATTTGATGCTGATGTGTTAAAAGATTAAGTATTTCTATAAAACTGTAAAACTTATACCAAACGTATCACTTCCCAAGAGGCTCAACATTCCTCATTTTAATGTTTTAAATACTTTTCATGGAGAGACTCTCGTAAAGTTATGACTTCATTGTCCTAATATTGCAGCTCTATTGTAACTTTATGACTTTATTCTCATAATGATAAAAATCTTAGCCTGGCTCTGATGCAAGGTTCAGGTGGTAGAGGGTTGTGTCATAAGCAGTGGCGGTCTATTCTCTTTCATTTCTAGAATTGCAGTGAGTTTGTTACCATTTATGTACAGATTTCATGTTCTTGTACACCTTGATGGAGACATTAACACACATAGTTACCAGAAGAAGGAGCTGAGGCAAATTGCAGTTTGCAAATGATCTGCAGCATATCCTGTTTTCTGAGCTCGTTCAGTAGTTGTGGTGATGCCGTTTGATACAACCTCAGGACATGAACGCAGCTCAGCTTAGCACAGATGGCACAAACGCTGAGGTCCTTTTATAAGCATAAGATAAAAAAAACTATTTACGTCGAACTGCAGGTGAAGGAAATTTTGTTTGTCGTTTGTTTTTTTGTGTTTGTGTTAAATGCATCAAACCTGAAAATCCCCACTTTTTCTAGTCTGTAAACGCATCAATGAATAGCATATTATTTATGCACATTGTTTTGAATTTAGTAAAGTACAAGTTAACCCGCAGTGTGCTTTCTGCTGGCCAATGTTTACATTTATATACTGAATTAAACAGAATCTGGGTTACCCCGGTGGTATATGTGCCACTGACCAGTTCTGACTGATGCAGATTTGCGCTGTTACTAATAAAGAGCTACAACCAGTTTATGTTATTGTTCATCATTCCTCACACTCCTCCTTTCATTATTTCCATGTGTAGCCGCGCTAAGGATGTGGTGGCGGCGGCGCGGCCTCCGGTCCGGTTCTTCTCTGTCGATGCCCCGGTAGTGGACCTCTACTTGGGTCAGCTAGACCAGGTGAGGCTCAGTAACGCCTTGTGGTGACTAAAGCGCAAAAGTAACAAAAATAAGGCTCGCTTTATTAAATACATCGGCTCCTGCTCTGTGGGTAGATTTGAGACTAGCATCACATGAAGTAAACTCTGTGCCTTAGATAAATTACTGAATTACTGAATTTTTTTCTGCAGGTGGAACGTCTCAGGAGCATGGCTGAGGTGTCTTTTATTTTCTTCTATGCTCCCTGGTGTGCTCACTCCATGGCTGCTCGACAGGAAGTGACACAGGTTGCTAAGAATCTGGCCAAACAGGTATGGAGGCACAAACCGCTGAAAGCAGGAGGGCTTAAGTAGGAACCAGCTGTTAAAACGGGCAGTGAAGGGGCAGCTTCGAGCTGTGGATCTTTCTGTCATAATGTACTGTAAGCAACTACAGGGGTAAATATATCTGCAAAGATATAAATATACCAATATATCTAAAATATATATATATATGCACGTCTGTAAAATATGAGTACATATATTCCAAGTCAGAAGTTTAGAGATAAACTTTCACATATTTGCAGCCTCAGCTTTGTTTCATGTTTTAGCTTGATGTTTTTATTGTAAACTTATAGGGGCGGCACTATTGGCTTCGCATCATGTTATAATGTTATTCACTCATCAAAAACCTACCTGGAGTGTTGCTTTGATTCTTTCATGCACGTTTGAGAAATCCTTTAATCTCCCGTGGCAACCATTCAGCTCAGTGAACCTAGCTCTGCCTTTCAGAACGAAAGGCGGACACAAAAATTTTTGTAAAACTGCACAAGAATTGGTGCAGTTTGACAAACTTCTGAGCTTCCCCCTCACAGAGCAGTCTTCCCCTGTGGCTCCTTCAGACTAGCCAGTAGCAATTAGCAAACACCTGGTGGAGCTGAGTATACTGAGCTTATTATAGGAGCTACGTCTCAAAAACACTGTTAAAGGGTTAATACACTGCAGGTGCAGTGTTAGAAAGAGCAAGAGTTTCTTAAAGAGACAGAGGCCCAATTTCAAAGCGTTAAATTTCAAAGTAAATGTTTTTAAGTCATATTTGATACATACATTGTTTGTATACCATCGTTACTTGATTGTGCCATAAAGCAGTACTCTAAGCCTGAAAAATACATAACTGCCATTTTAAATTTTACCTGATCACCTTGTATAGCAACTTAGACACAGTGCAATTTGCCATCATAAAACAAAAGCAGTAAAGTTTGTAAAGAAAATGTAAATTTGTCAGTCTCAAAACCTTTGGCAATTGCTGCGCATTAGAAAAAATTCGGACTCCTTCATTTTTCAACCAAGTGAAGGAGTCCTTTCAGCACGACTGGAGAAATTTGCATCAAAAACCTCATTTGGTTTAGTTTCTCTGGTGCAGCTTTGTTGGTTTCTGTGTTGCAGGTGCAGTTTGTGGCCGTTAACTGCTGGTGGAGTCGAGGGAAATGCAGGAGGCAGAAACGTTTCTATCACTACCCCATCATCCATCTGTTCTACAGAAGGTAAGGAGGAACCGTGGTCTGGGGTGTGAAAACACAAACCAGTGATGTGAGCGAATGGCAAAGCAACTTTTATTGCATTATATTTATTTATTTATTTATTTATTACCATGTCAATAAACTAAGTACTTGATATTTTGATGAAACAAAGAACATTTTAAACATCATTAGACAAAAAAAAAAATTATGGCCTAATAAAATTTTTTTATTTTTTTGTCCAAAATTATTTGTGTGAATTTTCTTTAACAAGCACAGGATATTGGTCAGTCTTTCTTCAAAAGCTCTTCCTTTAATTAGCCAAGTTTAATGGATGGAGCGCCTGTTTGTAAGCGAAGCATGTCATTAGTTTGTGTTTCCCCATTTTAGGAGGATTTTTATTGTATTTGTTTTTCAAAAAGCCAAGTCAAGTTTGTGAATTGTAGGCTAGGAACACTTTGGACACTCCGTCCATGGCAATAGAAATAGATTACCAATAAGGTATGTTTTATCTAACTTTCCAAACTGTACCTAGGAGTTGTTCATGTGTTGCTTCTGTTGCTGCAGGTTTGGGCCAATCGAGTACAGAGGACCGTTTGTGGCTCCATATATTGAAAGTTTTACCCTCAGAGTCATCACACCACTGACTTACCTCCCGACCAGAGCGCATCTCGAAAACTTCCTGTCCCAGCATGAGGTATCCTATGGCTTCAGGTTGTTTAATGAAAGCCGTCTCTGCAAACATTGGAGCTTCGCCAATGCTGTTGAATATTGTATTAAACCCTGTTTGTCCAGTTGTACATTGGTTCATTCTTACGTTCTCTAACCATCTGTGTCTTGTGTTTTGGCAGTCTGGTGTGGTGGGTTTCTTCCAGTTCAATTCCTCTCCACAGCCTCCAGGGTACGTCACCTACCTGTCCTCTGCCCTGCAGACCCTAAGGAGAGGTAAAAGTTTTACCATCATAGTATCCTCCCCACATTTTGTTGACATTTTCTGTACAGTCACAAGGAAAAAAAAACTAAGTTTAAATGATTGTCAACACAGTAAAGTGAAAGCTGCAGAGCACCTGTAGCTGGTTGGGCCAACTTCAGAAGCAATAATTTATCAACTGTTTTATAAACTGAGTGTCTTTTATCAATAACAAAACATTATTCGGTTATTTGAGGCTCCTGACAAAACCAATGTTTCTACAGTCACTTACAGACCGTTTATTGTTGATTCCCTTTAATTGTACTTGATCCTTGAATGCTAACGTTTAGCTTACTAACAGGCCTCTAGCGACTCTGCATTGTACTGCCTGACAATGGGAGGCATTTGCCGAGCCCCTTACTCCCGGGAATATAAGCGGCCGTCTTTTTATTCTACTTCTGACTTTCTCCGATAGTTTAGAAGTAGCCCTCTAACTCTTCCTATGTGAATGAATAGCAACCAAGGTTGCTTGGTCATTAGTCATGTCTTTGCTCCAGAGCCACAACCAACCAAAATTTCTGCTGTTACAGTGTGGGTTGACAAACAGTAAATCAAGTGTATGTATTCAGCAGTGCCTGGCAAAAGTAGCTGTAAACTACACCACTTTGTGAATTTACCTGTGTTAGATTAATTAACTTGTTCAATTGACTTTTGACGTCAGTTTAAGTCAAAAACAACCAATCAGAGCCAGGAGGAGTGCCTTAGCGCTCTCAGTCATTCTAGGAAATGTGCTGCTCAATGTGCTAATAGTGGAAAAACAACTCACCGTTCCAGGACTGCCGTCATCGGTGGTCATGCTAACTAGTTAGCAGTCACGACGGGCTCCTTTGTGTTGAACCGGCTGCCACATAGCAGAGAGCAAACAGGAGGACATGAGCGGGCGCATACATGAGGATCAGTGATGGCGCTAAGACCCTCCTCCTGGCTCTGATTGGTTGTTTCTGATTTAGCTGTGTGTTGGGTCAGATGACAGCAGGACGGTAGCGAAAAGGCAGTGGAGCTTTTTTTCCCCTCACAGATTATCTGTCTCTTGTTACATAGTAATAATTTTAACAAATATGTAAAAACAAAGAAAACAAAAAATATATATTTTTTGTACAAGTTGCATACTGTGGCTTTAGCGGTTTTACCCTGTGCAGATGTCCACGGCGTTGTGCGGTTTGGAGTTGTGACGAGCAAACACGTGGCAGAGGCCGTCTCACTCAGAGAGGATGAAACGGTTTACCTGCACAGAAGATTCAACTCTTCTTTGGTAGGCAGCGTCACTGGGCCAGCACAGCCCTGTTCCAAACACAAACACTGAATGTTGATCGCCTTCACAGTCGTTCACACTGTGGGTATGTTTTCCCACCCAGATTTTTCCAAGAAAGAAGCTAAACTTTACATCGGAGGCCGTCTGCAAGTGGGTGTTTGAGCACTACGAGACGGTCGTCCAGTGGCTGCTGCCTCCGGGGACGAAGTCCCGCCTGCTGGAGGGCGAGTTGACGAAAGGCCCTGCACTGCTTTTATTTATGCCACATGACCCCCTGCAGTCTGAGCCAAGTGCCATACTACAGCAGGTGAACACTCATGCACCAAATGGTTTCAGTAAGAATTGGCGTGCTTTCTGCAGTGAAAATGTTTCCCAGACTAGATACAATGGGTAGTCATCTAGCTGGCTGAAACTTTGTTGGTTTAATTCCAGCCTCATGTTTGTGTGTGGGTGAATGTGGCCCTTGTGTAAAGTGCTTTGAGTGGTTGCTATGACTAAAAAAGAAATCCTATATGATTTCAGTCCATTTACCATTCTGTATCACCTGTCGTATGCCACAGGGTTCACAGTTGGTTACCTTCTGATTTGATTATTTGGTTTAAAATTTTAACCATGTCTCTTTCAAAGACAACTTTGAGAGAGACAGTCTAGTGTATTCTAAACCATCTGTCAGTTTTGACTGGTTTTCAAAGAAATATGTTCTTGGTTTCTAAACAATATTGCAGTTCATTTAGGATGTTTGTTTTATTTTTTGGTTTTGTTGTTTTTCTCAAAGATAGATCTATATTCCAGTAAGGAAATGTTATTCCCGCCATGTAGAAACAAGTAGTTTGGGATGTTAATTAAAGGGCCGGGACATATTACTCGTTTTCCAGCCAGACAGTGACATTTTATATCCTAATCAAGTAACTGTGATCTTCAGATGTTCTGAAAATGCTGCATATATATCAACTATTATATGATATAATATATAATAGTTTCTGTATATATCAACTATTACATGGATGATTTCAGAGTCATCAAAATTTGAAATTGCTGTACAAATGACTACTTTCTTAGGCAACTAAATGGTGGCAACGGCGTGGCAGAGCATTCGCACCGCCACAACACCAATACTGCTCTTGAGAAACACACCACCATCAATAATTGTGATTTATATCACCAAAGTGAATACAGTAATTGCATTCAATCTTCTTTTCACATTTATTGATGCACCTTTATTGAACAAACAGCTGAGAAAAATAGCAAAAATATGGACAGTTTTTTTTAAATGTTTTTTTTTACACCATTAATTGGAATTTGTTGTGACGGTGATAACTTGGAATTGAAGAAACGTATCACGATAAATGATACGATAAATTCCTGCCCCAGATTTGCATCATGTCTTTCACATAGACATGTTTGAGTATTTTCTGTATTAGGTGAATTTTTCACAGTGAGGTTTACTTTGGACATCTCGGGAAGTCCACTGTCGCTGTTTTTTTGTGTTGACAAACGTTAAGTTACAGAATTTGGAGGTGCACAAACAGGCATCATAATTGGGAAATAATGGCATATGAGGGCAGGTACAGGGACAGCGTATTCGGTGCATCAACTATGAACCTACAGTAGCTTAAACCATCTTTACTGTCGCTGTTACTGATGTATAAAAAAATCCTATTTGAAATACACAAACAACTCTTAGCCTGGTGGAGGGCCAAGCAGAGCCTGGTGGCCCGCCAGGCTGATTATGATTCAGTTCATGATTAGCTTCTTCTTCTTTTTGTTTGTTTCTTTTCAGTTTGCAGACATTGCTGTACGTTATCACTCCTGCGAGCGCTCCAGCGCAGACGACTGTCTCCCCTTCTACACCTCGCTGTGCTGCCGATCCGTTCCCGTTCCGGAGTCCAGAACCAGCGCATGCGAGGTCTGCCTCAGGTTGTCTGGGCCGAGCCTCCCCGTCTCCTCGGCCCGCTGCTTGTTTCCCTCCGCTTCGCGAGAAGGAGACCGATTCGGGACTTATCTGAACCGCTGCTGCCTTCACCAGCCACCCTCTCCCATATCCATGATAAGTGCGACCTCAGAGGGCTGCAGCCACTACGTGAGCAGCTACAGTCCCTTTACTCAGTTCAGTGCCTGCTGTAAAACATTAGGACCTCAGCTTAATGAATCACAAGCCAAAGAAGAGCCGGGACTTCCTCCTCCTCCGTCCGTCCCTCCATCCTCTGCCCCCATCCAAGAGGAGGAGGAGAACGACGGCATCACAGGGCTGCATTGTCGGACTAACAGGACTCTCAGGTTCTACGTGCTGGACATTGGCCTCAACTGGCCTCTGGCCGAGCGACTCGGAGCGTCGAGCCAAAAAAACTCTCCTGTTCACAAAGGGGCTTCCACAGAAGGCGACGGCAACCGGGACTGGTCATTTGTGGCCATCGTCAACCTGAAATACGAGGTTCATTACGTTCTTCAGCACAACCCAGACGCCACGCTGACAGAGTCTCTAGGTAAGGCTGACTGTTAGTTTTTTATGTCTTCTCAAAAACGGATCAGGTGGAGTTTTAGAAATAAACAAAAAGCAAAGCAATAAAGAAGTGCCTTGAAGAGACTCAGTTATTCTCTTTTTCAGGGCTGCGCAATAAATCAATAGCGATATATATCGTGATTAGACAGGTGATCAATATCAATAGATAACACATCCAATTCTGGGGGAAGTAGGCCAAGGAAAGACTTTAACTGCTCAACCTCTCACGGCTAGCTTAGCAAGGCTAACTCATTGCTTGGTTACCTGGCAACAGCCTGTTGAGTCACTTGCGGAGCAGCATTTTCAGGTTTCGCCACCATGCCTCGTAACTGCTGAAAAATAAACAGTGATTTGTTGTCTTTTTATTTTAGTGTTTTTAATAAGACGCAATGTGTACTTATTTTGTCACACCGAAGAGACGTTCATCAGGAACTTCAGCTCACCGCACAGCCATCTACAGAGACATTTGGTCGGAGAGGATGACAGGAAGGAGGGTGGAGGCGGAGCCAATCCTCCGGAGGAACAGCAGCAGCAGAAGCAGCGCCGCCTCGTCACCGAGTTGACCACTTCCTCCTTCGTGTCTTCCATCATGGACCATCAAAAGGTTTAAAAAAATAAATATTCAGATTGCCTGGGATCATCTTTTTTTTTTTTTTTTTTTATGGAAATTGAGCCATCCGCACAGTGGAATATTATTTTTTGCTCTAAACTTAATCAAAAGATCAAGGGAGAGAAGTTGGATCATCAGCTGCATTTCTTTGACTATACCATTGCGTCATTTTACGTTTTGAAAATAAATTTGCTTGATGGAAACTAGTCAATTTCAGAAAACTTATTTTTGATAAAAAGATTTGGCACTAGAGTCCAGTGTCTCTTTTTTTGTGCATTTTTTATTTATTTATTTATTTTTGGCCACATCAAAATTGGTTTATTTTGCAAACTGCAATAGAAATTTCTTTTCACCTGATCAAAAAGCGGATGTTGCCACTGATGTAAAGCACGAAGAAGAAGACGACAGGAAGTAGTTGGAGTCATTCTTCGTGGCGCGGCATGTTTTTTCTTTACCGACTTATCGCACGAACAAACGTGTTCAGCTGCGATTTTATTTGCGTTTCTCATTTGACGGAAACAACGCGATTGCGAAATTGTGGGAGAGGTTTTTGTCGGTGTCAGCGAAATATTGCCAAAGTTTCAGTCACTTTTGTTCTGGAAACGCAGCCACAGTGGAGCTGAAGTGCTGTCTGAATCAGAATCATAAACCCTTTTAATGTCATTGTGAAAGAATAAAGCAAGAACTTTAAAAAATGGCAACTCTCAAAGAAACCCAGAACAAGTGGGACGTTCAGAAAAAACAAATAAAGATCAGTTTTGTTTTGTTTCTTTTGTAAATGTGGTAATGTGAGTTTGTCGTTGCAGGACGTGCTGCTGTTCTACTACACTCAGTGGTGCGGCTTCTGCTCCGTTCTCAACCACGTCCTCATCCAGCTGGCCCGACTGCTGCAGGGGAACCACACCATCACCGTGGCCAGGTGCCCTTTTCTCTGACCGTTTCCCTGTCAGCCCTGCTGTCAGAGGCTCGTTCCACGTGGAAATGAAAACACTGTAAGCTCCCTGTTCTGTGTTCAGGGTGAATGTGGCTCGTAACGACCTTCCCTGGGAGTTCATGGTGGATCACGTCCCTTCCATCCTGCTGTTCCCCAGACACAGGTCAGGGCCTGTACAGCTGGTCAGAATCACTGGCACAACAATATTTCATTTCTGCTGAATGCAGGTTGTCCCTTTCAGAGTGGGAGAGTAATTATAACCTTTTGTTTCTGGTAGTAAATCTGTGTTTTAATAATCAGAGGGATGGTATGTTGTGTTTTCCAGCCACAAAGTGCCATTTTACAGCAGAATCAAGTAACGATATTAAGTCAAGTTGGTATAAAAATACTACATATATCAAATATGATTTTAATTTAACATCTTCAAGTTGGGTGTCTTTTTAAAAACTCCAATTTACGAAACTCCACCTTCAGGAAGTCATCACAACATGGCTCCTCTATTAACCCTTTAACAAAGTTTTTACCAGAGTTTCACTGAGAAACAGCCCCTGTAATGATCTCAGCAGATGTGCAGTTCCACCTGGTGTTTGCTAACTGCTCCTGGCTAGTCTGAAGGAGCTGAGGGGGGAGATATGAAAGGGGCACTTTGTGAAGCGGAAGCTTGGAATCTGTAGTTCTGAGGAGGAGCTGCGTCTCGAAGGCGGAGCTATAGCCTTTCTTTTCCTTTAAGTCATATTTTATATATATGACATTTTTATAACAACTGAAGGTTACATGGTTACTTGATTGTGCTTAAAAATGACACTATGTGCCTGGAAACCACATAATACTGCTTCTTTAATGAGGTTTAGTTAAAACAGGAAAAGGAAAAAAAGATTGCCATATTCTCCAACAGAGTGGTCGATGACTATCTTTCTGCTTCTCTTTAAGGAAGCACCTCAGTGTGAAATATCCCGCCGACCTTCCCATCACCTTGCCAAACCTCCTCCGCTTCATCCTGCAGCACTCCGACTCTCTGCGTCAGGCCAACGGGTCGTCCTCCGCGGCGCCGGGGTCCGGCGCCGTCCTCCACGCGGAGTTCCTGGCCCTCCAGCACGAAGTCCAGGCCCTGCACCACGCCCGCCAGCGGCTCTCGCAGCAGCTAGCGCAGCTGTGGCGCGAGAACCGCCAGCTGAAGTTCGACATCCGCGGCATCGAGCAGAGCCTGGAGAGGCAGATGCAGGAGAAGAGCCGGCGGCTGGCCGAGGCGCTGAAGCGTCTGCAGGAGCTGGCGGACGCCTCGGAGACCCTGCTGAACGAGAACGTGCTGCTCAAAGTCCTGCTGAGGGCGCTGAGGGACAGGACAGAGGCCGACGAGCAGGCCGAGGCGGACCGAGAGGAGGCGGGACAGGAAGACGGCCGCCGAGCTTCCTGATGACAGGGCGGCGACTCAGGAGGAGGACGTGAAGGCCAGACTGAAGGCGGAGGGAGTAAAAGCTGTGATTAGACTTTTAACAAGTGCAGAAAGAAGAGGAATGTACGCTTCTGCAAACAGGATGTCATGTTAAACCTAAACTTAAAAAAGGTTGTTGGTTTGCTGTTAACACTGAGATTAACCTGGGCTGTTTAAAAAAGAAAAGAGAGAAAGATGGAAACATGATGCACTTTTATAAAGTGCTTTGATTACAGCCACTCATGGAAACGCACCGGTTCATTTCTGATAAATCGTTTTCAGCCATTTTTGATTCCTGTACAATTTAAAGCTGTGGTAGGTAACTTTTATTTTTTTAAAAACAACCAAAAAAAAAACCAAACAAATGTCTTTTGTTTGCACATTTGTTAAAACTTTCACCATGTCAAGAATTTAGTTTGAGACATAAAATCTGAGAAAATCAGAAAAAGAGTTTGCTACTCTGGTGTCCCCAAAATAACTGTAAAAATACGCCACTCGGTCAGAAACAGCCAATCAGAGCTTGGAGCAGTGTCTTGGTGCTGTCAATCATGCTCATGTAGGATTGTGATGACAGCAGAGCCAGTTGTGAATGCAAAGGCTTGTTAGCATTGCCACTGATGACAGAGGATAAAAGGTGTTTTTCAGCCATTTAGCAGTATGTATACGGGATTGATTGGCAGCGCTAACACCTGGCTCTGATTGGTTGTTTTTGAATGGAGAACGGTGCTTTTTTTTTTTACACAGCAATAGCACATCTCTTTTATATTATTACAACCTAGTGACAATTTTAACAAATGTGTTATATATATATATATATATATATATATATATATGTATATAAAATCAAAGTTACACGCTGCAGCTCTAATGATAGCATTAAAGCTAAACACTAGTATCCAGGAATAATTACATGTATTACATGAAATGGACATCAAAAGGTTTGGCTGACGTGGGAAAGAATCCATCCGGTCAGCTTGTTGGCTCCGATAAAACCAGTCCAACTGGGATGAATTCCAGTTGCTTCCTTTCATCTTTCACAATAAAAGCCATGTCATAAAACAAAGACTGTTAATTTTTATCAAAAGGATTAGAGGAGCCGTCATGGTTCAGTCGTGGAGGACCTTTCTTTAGACTTGCTGATGGAGGAAAGATCTGTGAGATAAAAAAAAAACGAAGGGCCTTTTGTTTTCCACCTCCTCTGTGTGAACTCACCTGCTGTCCAAGTGTCAAATGTAAAACCATCTTTTACTTCAGTGTGTGTTGAAGTGTGAGCCTTTTAACTTTTTCATGAGGAATTACAACCTAAATATAATTAGTAATATAAAAAATATATTTTTCTACAAACTGTCCACCTGTTTTTTGGGGGGTTTTTTGCATTAATTCGACGCTTCCATATTTCTCACACAGTTAAGTGGGTGTTTTCTTAATGATTAGTATAAATCCACAGATTTTAAGCGAAGCGTTGATGTATTTACCAGAGGAGAGAAATCTCTCGTCTCATCCTACCTTTTTTTAAAAAAATATATATATAATTTAATTCGAAGCATGGTTGTACTGATGGGTTTGCTACACTGATTTATTTTTACAGAAATCTTTGACTCACTAAGATATTTCTATGTAACTATTCAGGTATTCAGAATGAGATGCTGCAGTTGTTTACATGTGAGATATTGCACCGGTTTTTACTGATTAAACGTCTCGGCCTTTCTTGCGGTGCTGTTTGTGCTTCATTTTTGATCGGGCATCACTACAGACAGCCCTCACTCCTCACCTGTCTGCCTGTCAGAAGAGTAGAGATAAAACATGATCTGGTACAGATTTATTTAAAGAAATAATCCACATTTGTGGAAAAGTCTTTTACCTTTGCTGGTGTTTTGTCAGGATGGGTACAGCGGGGACGATAAACGGTTTTTCTGGAATGTTCAGATGTTTCTCTGCTGTTTAGCAGCGTGTACACACGATTGATTGTTAGTGCCAAGACCCTCCCCCTGACTCTGATTGGTTGTTTTTGATCAGGAGCGCTACGTTTCTTCAGAGGGCAAAAGGAACTTGATCTTTTCACACAATCTATTATACTGTCATGACATGGCAACAGTAAAAAAAACAAACAAAAAAAACCTTTTTTTTGTTTAATATAAAAGTTACCAAACTCAAAATGAAATGTTTACATCTAAATAAGTATGAGTTAAGTTTATGTGCTTCTCTTAATGCTACATTCTTCACAATTAAGCACTTTTTTTATGGGTTTTGTTTTGGGGGGTTTTCCATAATAAAATACAATAATTGGAGTGGTAACAAAATGCGACACTTTTGCAAATCACTATTTCTATGACAAAGTTTAGGAGGCTGATGCACTTTTGTGCCCGGAGAAAGAATTACAAGCCTCCTCGTCTAATTTGGGTCAACAGGAACATGTGCTGCTCATTCCAGACCGAATATAGCAGCTTCTGTCTTCTCTAAGGATCACAAGTCTGTCATAAACAGAGAGTGGTACGTGAGCCTAACTAAATACAGAAGATCAAAATGTTCTGTATCAACACTCTGTGTGGCTTCTATACTTTGGGCTGTGGTGAGTTTTTTTTTTTTTCCTTGGGCAAATTGAATTGAGTCATTTAATTTCAAACAGGCTTCTGTTTGATAGGCTGCAGGCCTGTTTTCTTCTAGGATGACGGCATTATTATGAAAGCATGCTATCCTTGTATATCCATGTTATATTCTCTCCAGAACCTCCAGAAAGTGAGTCCATCAGTTTAAACCCCTGTGGACCTCCTCCTGAGGGTTCAGAGGTCACCCTGCAGTGTTTTGTACTGAACGTCGCTTCTGCTGAAAACTTCGCTGTGACCTTTTACAGAGGTCAGATGCCACTGGGTCACGTGAAAGCCAACAATAACCGAAACGAACCGGTTAGTGAGACATTTTTTTTTAGACAATGCAGTCCAGTTCTGGTGCGAAGCGAAGCTGGAATTGGGAGTTGAAGGATCACAGCCCCCTCTAGTGGGGAAGTCAGATAATCACTGCTACAGTTTATTGTAAATTCAGAGACACATTTGCTGTGCGTGTTACTGAAACGTTTGTTTATGTCAGGAACCCAATTTATTAAGTGACACATTATATCGATTAATTACACACAGACCGATTATTCACGTTTTTAGTTTGGTTAATTATGATAATTTTCTATTCAATTAATGAAAACAAAACATTTAGGAGTAGAATATTACATCAGACTAATAAAGAAAAAACCTTTAAATACTAAACTTGAAGGTTTTAAGTACTAAAAATACTTTTAATCTGACAAACAAACCACTTCAAAACATTTTGTAATTTGTTAAATATGACTGCATTCTTTGTCTTCAGATAACGTCAGGTAAACATCCAAATAGAAATATGTTTTTTCAGTCTTTGGCTACATGGCTAGTTTTTAATAGGAAGAAATCCACTCATGATGTTGATTCTTAAAGTCTTCAAATACAATTTAACCAAAACCAGCCAACTTTTTAACAAACGCCAGAAAATACAAATATATATTTAAAACAAATATTCATCATTTCATTTACTTCATTACATGGACCTGAATTTACTTCTTCACGTGTAGAACAAAGGAGGCGAGGTGACTAAATCTGCCAGACAGAAGGATGCAAGTCGGGCTGAAATGATGCGTTCAAACAAACCTCGGAAGACTAAAAGCAGGAGGCAGTAAGCAGTGATAAAGATACCTAAAGCCTCGAAGAAGAGGAGGGAGCTGAAGAGGAAGGCCGACTTAACATAAATAAATAAATAAAAAAATAAAAAAGCAAGCAGCACAGACTAGTACATGGGACCTGACAGCTGCTGCTTACATCTGACACGCCGCTCCAAGCTGGCTCTTTATATCCCGTTTATATCCCGGGTTTTCCTATGACGTCCTCCGACAGCGCAGTATGGTGGAGGTAACGTCGCGAGCGGAGCTGCGGTTTGTTTGGAATTAGCCAAACAGTTAACAGTTAACGGTTAACTAGCTCGGTTAACCGTGACGACAGATGAGAAATCTGTTGTTTCTGTTGTCAACCTGCATTCATTCATTCAGCGAGCTTCAAAGTGATAACTGGCGTTTTATTTAGGAAGTCCAGGCTTCAGGCGAACTAACGGGGCCGTATAAAATGTCGCTAATTTAATCTAAATCCGATGTAAACGCAACACAAGCAATATAGTCACATAATGAAGCGTTGTCACTTCGTAAATGGTAGCTGGATTATGAGTAGTGAGTAATTCGCATGCCGTTGTGAAATAATGGTTTAGGTCATATTATAAGACGAATATTTATTTTACTTCATTTTTTTAAAAAAATATGAGATCACATTTTCATCACTTCACCCCAAACTAAAAAGATGCCTGACATTTAGACCTATAAGACTCAAACTTTGGCAGGGGAGGTAGTGAGGCTAACGTCAAACTTTTAGTTAAACACAGGTGGAACAACTGTAAATAAGTGTAATTTTACATTCTTCATAAAATTTACCCCGCTAAGTATAATGGAGAAATTTAAGAGAATATTAATCCCAGTTTTTGTGGTGGTCTTCCAGAAACCCTAACATCTGTTTTTTTTTTTGGCACTGCCCTTTCAAAAACAGCAGGTTTTGGAAGGAGCTTAACAGGTTTGTTCATAACATTTTGAGGGATCTTTTTAAAAAAAAAAAAAAAAAATTTGTTTTACTAAATTCCTCAGAAAGGATGCAAAATGTTTTTGTTTTAATTATAAATGTTATATTTTTTTAAATCAAAATTGTATACTCATTTATGTATTGATGAAATGCCATACTTTCTTTATTTTCTTAAAAATATGGAATTATATGTTAAATCAATAACACACTCTACCTCAGGACAATTTCCATAAGTAAATCTTTCCATGTCTTTGTCTAATTAACTCACCTGGTTATTCATGTAAACGCTGTGTTCTTCTGTATACTTCGTTTGTTTGTTTGTTGTGTACTTGCCATTGGTTTAAATAAAGCAAAAAATAAAAAAACAAAAACAGGTTCAAATGAAATTGTTAGTGTGTCAATTTTGAGAGGTATTGCAACTCAGTTAATTGATATTTATTGTAACCACTGGCGTACATAAGACATTCATAGAAGAAAAATCGCAAAAATGTTTAATGGCAATGTCTAAATATGAAATTATGCTGTTTGTGGTGATTTTCTTTGTGTGAAAGCTGTTCACGTTTTAGTGCAAATCCAGAACTATGAAGTTCTTAAGTTTGTGAGGTTTTAAAATTCTGTTCCTCTTCATAATTTCCTACATAATCTTGGTTTGTGTGAAATTTTCTTTAAAGGGGTGGTGTTACGTAAAAACAGCTTTCATGTTATAATATTATTCTCTCATCAAAAACATACCTACAGTGTATCCTTTGCTCTTTCATGAAAGTTTGAGAAATCCTTTAATCTCCCATGGCAACCATCCAGCTCTGTAAAACACCTGGGTGGACATAGCTCCGCCTTCAAGGAAGAAGCTCCTCCTTCGAACTGTAGTTTCTAAGCTTCTGAGCTTCTGCCTCACAGAGCAGGCTTCCTCCATAACTCCCTATTTAGCTCCTTCAGACTAGCCAGCAGCAATTAGCAAACACCTGGCGGAGCTGCGCCTCTGTTGAGCTCATTATAGGAGTTATTTCTCAGTTCAACGCTGGTAAAAATGTTGCAATGACTCCCTCAAGAAAGAGGAGGAGTTTTTTAAAAGACGCAGGCCCAATTTCAAGGCGTTAAATTACAAAGTCAAATTTCTTTAGTCATATTTGATATATAGCATTTTTTTATATAAAAACTGCAGTTAACATAGTTACTTGATTGTGCTATAAAAAGTCACTGTGGCTGGAAAACACATGATGCACATGATGCTGCCTCTAATGCGCTTTGAAATGAAATCCTTGGTTTTGACATGAATCGCTTGAAAATGTTGCTAACATCCCTATTAGTAGCTGTTGATTGAAAAATGTTTCTGTTTTTTCTCTTCTTGTCAACCATATTTTTTTCCTGGTTCAATTAGGATCCTGGACTTCAAGATCCACTGAAGGAAAACCGTTGTGGGCAGACGGCTAGGCAGCAGCAGGAGAGAAAAGCGGCAGGAAGCGACACGCCAGAGATCCAAGTCATCATCAAAGAGGAAGAGGACAGCTGGACTGTGAGTGAAAACTGTGAGTGGGAAAACCAGAAATGTATATATTCTTATTTAAGCGGGGTCCTATGGAGAGGGCATTAGCTGTCGACATCTTAGCATCTTCCTTTTGATTAGCTAAGCTAAAGTCTTTACTCTGAACATGGGGTTGCTTACTGGTACTTTTTCTTTTTCCTCTTCTGATGCACCTTTACGAAATTCAGATGAGAGCCTCGGTTCAGAGGAAGGGAAGAACAGAAGCCCTCCAGGCGCTGGTTTTCTCCTCGGGAAGGAGAGTCGTGCTCCATACGGAGTAAAGGCGCATCAGAGTGAACATCCAGACCAGCCGAATGAGCCTGAGCCAAATGAAGGAGAGCAGAGACGCACGCTCACGGTCTCTAACGAGAAACTCTGTCGTTCTGATGGTGATGAAGGAGAAAATGTCCGTCGGTGCCAAAACGCCAGAGAGAAGCCGTTCTGCCGCCTAGCACGGGACGTCTCGCCGAGTCCCAAACCTGACGTGAAATCCAGCCAGAGGACACCTGAGGAAGAGGAGGGTAGCAGGTCTTCAAATGTGGCAGAAGAACTACATCGTCCAGAAAAACCAGCACCGAACCAAACTGTACGAAACCTGTGGGCCAGATTTTTTAAAATCATTTATTTAACACTGGGCCTCATGCAGTTTATACTTTTATTGTTTCAGAATGATAGTTTTATAGCACTGGTTTGAGTATATAGGAATAATAACATTTAAACAGGATGTGATAAGAACCACAACTGCAGTTATGTATTCACAGTCATTTTGTTAGAAAACTTGGAGTCACGGAGTGCAAAAAAACCCCAAACTTTTTTTAAGTATTCAATCTCTTGTTTTTCAGACAAACATTTTCATACCACTTTTTTAGGAATGGACAATATGGCTGAAAAACCTATCACTATATAAGCGTTTCATATCAGTCAATATCAATAACTATCAATGAGTTTTTTTGTTTTAAATATCTGAAATGCTGCCAAACGGGTGGCGTGACATTTCCTGTTTTATCCACAGTTTTCTCTCCAAGCTGTTGTTTTTTTATTTTTAAGCACTTATGAAGCACAATGGCAAAACCTGAAACTGCTGCTGCGCAAGTTACTCAACAGGTTGTTGCTAGGTAACCAAAGAGCAAGTGAATTGATGCCATCAATCTAGCTTAGCTGGTCCTGAGAGGTTGAGCGGCTGAAGCCTTTCCTCTCCCTACATGTCCCAGAATGCTGTGCGGTTCTAGATCAGAGTTCAGAGAAATGATTGAAAATTCAATCAGGTGTAATATCTATTGATACTGATAACCTGTCTATGGTGATATATCTTATTATTGATGTATTGTGCAGCTATACCCCTTTTTATAGAAACATATCTGAAAATGCTTAACCAAACATCAAATTTGTCCAGATAATTTTATAAAAAACTTTGTCAGTATTCAGCACAAATAAAATATAAGTAAAATATCACAATGTTAGTTTCCTCGCTGGTTGCAGGTTGAAATAAATCCTCGTTGAGAGCTGAAATGTTTTTCATTTTTTTATTTTTAGGCTGCATTGGAACGTATTTAGTTTGATACAAGCCGAGAAAAATATTATTTGACGAAGTTGTGACTTCATATAAAATTTAATTTCTATTTCCAGTGTTTGGCTGTGTGTCATGGTTTACTAAAAAAAGTCCAGGCCTGCAACCATTCTTTATAATGTCAAGTAACGTAAAATCTGACTTTTGGATTGTTTGCAGCCTTACAAGGGAGTCTTGTTTTTGCTTTCAGTGTCTAATCAGGACAAATTGAAGTATTATTATATCAAACTGTAAGAAAGAATATCTGTAATTATAGACAATTTTATTTTTATATAAAACCCTCAAATAATTGATTGCAATATTTTGCGAATTATTGACTATTTTCTAACTGAAGTTTTTAGTATCAGTTCCAGGAACAAAATGTAAAAGTCAAGGTTAAGTTTCAGTGATTACGTCAATGATAGTAAAGCTCTTTTCGTCTTCAAGAGCTGCCATTATTGCAGCTGAAGCAAAGCACTTTACAAAGAAGAGCATTGAAATAATCTCATAGTAAAATAAAACAGGACATACAAATATAGAAATAATTTTCTGCAGAAGGCCCGTAGATGAATTGCATTGAGTTTTGCAATTGTCTAAAGACGACATTTTGGCTTCACTTCTTGATGCTACCTGTGCTCTGTGCTCAGGTTTCCTCGGACCCGAAGATGACCTCGGCACACCTGGACGGCCGAACGCTCCACTTAACAGTCAGGCTTCAGACCGGACCGAAGGAGGACGAGGAGGAGCCGGCGGAAGAAATCGGAGGTTTAATCAACTCGGACGGAGAGGAGGTGACATGGGATGGACGTAAGTTGATTTACAAGTTCGCTACGTACGTAGCAACCCAGTTTGATACGTATGTGAATTTTCTGAAGCATTTTGAAAGTAGCAGTGGACATCTATTGGTACCAAACGTGGAAAACAATGTTGGATACAGTGTGAAAAAAACTCCACAGTGTATCAGTGTAGCTGCTTTGAAACGTCGGCAGCTGGGGTTGCCATAATTCCACTGTAAAATTAGCGTATTTTAGAAAATACGGTAAAGTTCTGTCGACAAAAACTGACAATATTTTACCGTATTTGCTAAAATACGATAAATGTCTGGCAACCACAGCTGCCGGTATTTTACCGTATGTCCTAATATAGGGTAAATTACCGTATTTCTTAAAATACGGTAAAATACCGGCAGCTGTGGTTTTCCCTTTGTAGAAACGGCCATATACAATAATGCCCTACTGAGGCAATATTACGGTATAATATTTTGGCAACCGTGACTTTAGCAATTTAGAACTGAACGTTTTATGCAACTTACTATAAAAACAAAACATATACCGTACTAGATAAGTGAAAAACACGGTAGGACTTTATGATATATTGACATTTAATTGTAAAAAAATCTACTTTATGGTAAATTACTGGTAGCTGTTGGTACCAGAATGTTACCATAAAAATTACAGTGCAACATACAAGGAAATGTAGTTCATCATCATTTCAATATGGAAAGTTATAAAGAAAATATGTCCAAATTAAACAAAGTATAGACAATGAGTAATCTGCTGAAAAGAATAATTTCTATTTAAAATTTTGTAAAAAAAAAAAAAAGAAAGAAAAGAAAATCAGCTAAAAAAATGTTTCCTGTCCAGTTTCCTCACAGTATTACTGAGATCTGAAAAATAGGCAGCATATGTGTGTAAGAGATAACCTATTGTAGAAGAAAAACATAATGAAAGGATTCTTGCTCTGGGTTGAGAGTAACAAACCACTGAGTCCAGGCTTTGCAACATGGATATGGTCTTCCCAGTCACAGGTTGAGCTTGAGACTCACATGTTGTCAATGAGATGTTTACCACAAAATCCTCTCTGCAACCAAACAAAAAACACAGATAAAAAACATCAGATGAAGACCTGTTGTTTCAGGGAATTTTCTATCTGTTGGTATTTTACCATTTTATACCGTGAAATTTATGGACATTTTTTTACAGTGTACAGTTGAGGAATTATACTATTCTGCAGTACAATAGTTTCAGCAAAGTACGACAGGGAAGTGATGGGCTGAGCATCATCCAAACTCCATAGTAATTATTGTTTATGAAATTAGTTAGTTTCACTTAGTTAGTTTAAGTTTCTTCTAAAAAAACGTAACATTTAACCCAGTTAGTTAGTTTCACGCTGAGGGCCGGGTCTGTTTACCAAAGCAATCCCTCCTATTCCAACACAAAAGGCCAGGACCCAGGGTTAATCTCGCAAATACTTTAGTTTTCCTCTAAATCTGTTGTATGTCTCTCCTTTATCCATTTTTGCAGGAAACGTTTCTGACCAAGAGCCTGATTGCACAGAGGTTTCCCAGTCTGAGAAGGTAACTTTTTGTTGTCTTTTTTAAAAGACGTAACATTTAACACCAGAACTTCCCGGGTTGCATGGACAGACAGACAGAATGTTACGTAGTGAAAAAATCATTTCACCAACTGTTCTGGCTTTTCATAAAACTAAACGACCTAAAGTAAGAAATATCTAGTCTGATTTAAAGAGGTGGTATTATGTATTTTCCAGTCATAGAGTATCATTTTATTGCACAATCAAGCAAAAATATCACCTTCAGTTGTTATGAAAATGCTATATATCAAATATCACTTAAAAGAAATTTGGGTACCTAATTTATCGACTCGAAATTGGGCCTCTGTCTCTTTAAGAAACTCCTGCTCTTTCTGAAGTTCCACCTTCAGAAAATCATCACAACATGGCTCCTCTATTGACCCTTTAATAACGTTTCTATCAGTATAATGAGCTCAGCAGATGAGATTCCACCAGCTAATTTCTGCTGACTAGTTTGAAGAAACAAAGCAAAACTCCAGGGATGTTTTTAATGAGGGAATAAAATTATAATATGATGTAGAGCTCAAAAAAGTTTTACATACTTTTACATAATGCTTCCCCTTTAATGTCAGAGAGGATGGAAAAAAGTTGTTTTTTTATGACTGAGGATGTAGATATTTGGTTTAAACTGCCACCTGTCTTCCACTATCATAATTTAATACCGTTTTCATACAAATATAAAATGCACTTTTGTGCTCTGATAACGGATTGTGATGTTTGTTTGTTTTTTTTTTTTTAAATGATTGTGCCAAACAGGAAGTCATCCTGGTGCATTCTCAAAACTCGAGGGACTGCGACAGTCCAACTCTCATCATGGAAGTTGTAGGAGACGAGGAAGAAAACAAGGAAGAGGAACAGGAAGAGGGAGTCGTGAGGACGACGAAGATCTCAACTTCACATCCTGGTAAACACGACATTAGACAAAAATGCATAAACGTGCCGAAAGAAAACTTGATTTGGTTTTGAGGTTGTTCTCTTCTTAATTTTTTTTTTTTAGCAAGAACGCGACGGAGACGAGCGAAAAAGGTCAGAGGGCGACCTTTGGCAAACCCAGACAAAGGAGAGCGTGTTCCTTTACACTCTGGTAGGTGATTGGAAACAGGAAAGTGGCACAAGTGCAAATGGATGCTGAGATGTTGTTTTATTTAAATTGACATACAGTGTAAAAATGGGTGATTTTTGTCCGTCGCTGTTACAGCGAGGAGAAGAGTCCGAAGACAGGTTTCTCAGTCTCCACTGCTGTGTGAGGGAGACTTAGAGACACGTGAAGGAGGTGAATCTTTATGACAGTTCCTATCATAAACATACGGTCACCGATCAATGACATGCATGCTTCAAGGACTTTTAAAGATGATTCGGAACTGTTTCCTTGTTTATTTTTAGTCGTTACTTTTAAACAAATATCTGAATTCCTTCAAATATCTTAATTCCTAGGTCTGAATTCAGATTTTCTCTAATTCACACATGGTTCAAGCTAAACTAAATATTTACATGTATATGCTGATATTTTATGTTCCTTAATTGGAGACAAAACATCAATTTAGAAGAAAAAAACCCAACATCTTAAAAAGAAAATCTGTTACAAAAACAGCATGAGAATTTCATTCATTTCCATTGTAAGTGTACATAAACTTCTCCCTAACGCTTTGTGGGCAAGTCTAATTCAAAATATCATTATTGCATGCTGTTGTTTTTGTTATAGTCTCGCTATTTTATTTTAAAGTATCGAGACGTAGCCGAAGAAGGAGAAACATCTGCACCTATCCCGAACCACAAGAAATAAACTCCGACACTACCCTCTGTGTGACTGGTGAGTCCAGAAAACTTTTCATCTTGATTTGTTGCAGAGTTCGTGAAAACAAAATAAATAATCGTGATGTAAATGTATTTTTCCAGTTTTTTGGGGTTTTTTTTTGTAGTTCCTTTTAATGTATTGTAATGTGGGGTTTTTAAAAGAACCAGTGAAATGATATCAGAGGAGTTGCGGGTGTCTGACTCATCAACCAGACCTTTTTTTTTATCCATTAATCTGCAGGGGAATTAAAGCCCTTCCCAGTTTTTGCTTTACTCTGTTGATAATTGTCTCATAAACAGACGTTGTAAAATGGTTTATGCTGGTGTTGGCCATGATTTCTTTACAGCAGGATCTCTTTTCTTGTTACAGCAAAGCAACCCTTACAGAAAAAAGATGCCAAACACTCTGCTGAAGGAGAAAATGAAAACGTTTCTACTGGTAAGAAAAGTAAATGTATTCATGCTGTCAATGTGTTCTGATTTGTTTGCTGAGGGGAAAGGAAAGTGTGTACATTTACTATACGGTTGCCCAGTTTCTATTTTTTTTTTCAAATAATTTTTTTTATCTGCCACTGGTGGCAGATGTTCTGACTATAAAATGCCAAATAATAATCAAGTACCTTTTTAAAACAATAATCGCTGTGCTCAAGTAGGGAAAAAACTGAATTCAAAATTCAAAACTTCTGTGTTCGAAAAGTTGAAAATTTGCTAGAAACATTCTTAGAAATTTGAAAGAAAAAGAACAAATTTCCAAAAGTCGAAAATGTTCTACTATTGAAACTCAGAAATGTCCAAGATTTTGTTTTCTCCAAATTGAGAGACAAATCTCAATTTCAGTTTTTGAAACTTTTTTCTTCTTCTTTTTCTTGCTAGAAAATTTCAGATTTTTTTCTGGCAATTTTTTGACTTTTCAAACTCAGAAATGTATTTACTTATTTATTTTAATTATGGCAAATAACTGGAAACTACCGGTTAAAAAAACCCCCTGCATCACTCCTTCTTACAAGAGTAAACATTTAGTTTCATCTTAGGCAGAAAACCGTGTTATTTGTATGCTAATCATGACACGTCAAGGATATCTGCCATGTGAAATCATCAAAAATGATGTTGCACTCTGGACTTAACAGTGTATTCGCATGAATTCAGCTTCTTTTATTCAAGTTTATAATTAAATACAGTATATCTGAACATAAATAAAGGCTTGAAAACATCAGTTTCTGTGTAATTGATTCATATAATATGTTTCACTTAGTAAACTGAGTGACTGAGTCAAATGAAGTTTTCAGTAATGAATAAGATTGTATTTCTGTCCACTTCAAACAGTAATGCAAGGACATGCTCACTGAAACAGATGGTGTGTGCGTGTGTCACCGGTTTATTGTAAAGCAAAGTGTGGGGACAGCAGGTGAACAGGTAACTCCTGCAACTGCCTCTGTTTTATGAGTTCGCCATGTTGAATCTGGAATTCTGACTTCCGGGAATGAACCAGCTGGTTTTTCAGGTACTGGAACGCACACCGAGGCGAAATGGCACAATAAGCACTCGTTGGAGCAGGTCTGGTTGGCATCTCTTTGTTTTCCCCACTTTTACTTGACTGTCATTCCTTCCTTACAGGGAAGAGGCGTCCTCGGAGGAAGGCGTCGCGTGTGCCGATAGAAATCCCCCCGGAGCTCCTGAAACAGCCCCGGGGGAGAATCGAGCACCGCTGCTCCGTTTGCAGCAAACAGTTTCCCCACGCATACAAACTGGAGCGGCACGAGCTGATCCACACGGGGGAAAAACCGTACTGCTGCTCCATCTGTGGGCGGGGCTTCAACCAGAAGGGGAATCTCAAAACGCACTACAAAGTCCACCTTGGTGAGAGATTGAACAGTTCTTTAAAGGCGCATGTCAATCCATTGGAAGATCATCAGAAAGTTTATTTCTGCAATCATGTTCAAAAGGTGAAACTCATAAATGATAGAGCCATTGCTCACGCACTCTGTGTGTATATTTAAAGCTTATATCTGTGATTTTGATTGTTAGGTCTTAAATGTGCAGTATGTAACGTTTATGAAAAATATTTATTTACATATCTCTTAAAACTGTCAGCATGTCGTGACAGTATTTTATGAGACTTTACTGGCATATATAGTCTATATAAAACTTTCTGATGAATGAAGGATGAAATGGGTGTTTGTTTGCTTTTTCCTTCCCGAGGTCGAAAAGACGCTGTGGACTTCGAGGACGAGGTGAATCCCTCCGCGTCCGAACTCTCAGAATATCTGAAGTCCCTGCCGGGAGAATCAAAGATCCGTTCGTCCCTCCACTGCCTGGAATGCAGGAAGGACTGCAAAAGCCAGTCGGCTTTGCAGGCGCACCACGTCACGACGCACAGCGAGGCCGCGGCCGAGTCGGAGACGGCCGAGCGCGGCGCGGCGCGGTTCCTCTTCTGCCGCCGCTGCTGCGTTCAGTTCGACGACAAAGACAAACTGGAGACGCACATGAAGAGCCACGTCAAGGAGAAGCGCTACTCGTGCCCGGACTGCGGTAAGATGTTCATCAACGAGAGCTACATCCAGATTCACCAGCGCATCCACACGGGCGAGCGGCCCTTCCTCTGCTCGCTCTGCGGCCGGGGTTTCCACACGGCGTCTTCGCTCAAGCTCCACGAGATGCAGCACTCCGGGGAGAGGCCGTACGCCTGCTCCATCTGCGGGAAGACGTTTCAGATTAACTCCTACCTGAACGCGCACTACCAGACCCACATCAAAGACAGGCCGTTCGTCTGCAGCGTCTGTGGGAAAGGCTACTCCCGAGCCGAGGAGCTGAAGGTCCACCACCGTCTCCACACCGGGGAAAGACCCTACAAGTGCGGGGAGTGCGAGAAGAGTTTCATTTACCGCCAGGGGCTTCGGCAGCACCAGCGGACGCACGCCGGCAGACGAATGGGACCAACCAGGCAGCTTGGCAGACCCAAACAGCAGAACAAGCTGGAAATCTGACAATACTTCTGTTCACGCATTCCTATTAACGGTGTCACAGTAAACTGCTCTTTGCTCTTCTATCTTCCGTTCCTTTGGAGGTGGTTTCCGAGCTGGGGAACAGTTTGGAGACTTACTGTGTTTTCTATGTCTGTGTTTTCTGGCTGTGTTTAAGTTCTGTGCCTACGTCTTAATGCTTCCTCTTCGGTGGTAGCTCTTCTGTTCTATTTTAGTGCCTTTTATAAACTGCATGCCAAATAAAAATACAGTACATGTTTTTTTTTAAAATGCACTACATCGGTGTTATTTTAAACTCCTCGTTGTTGAAATACAAGCTTTTGTTAGAAACACTTCAGTGATTTTGTTTTCTTCATATGAAGTAATACGGTGTTTATAAAAGATGGAGAGAAATATTGCCTTTTTAATGCTTTAGTCCTGTTTTACAAATTTTAAACTAATACATAAAGCTTTTTTTTTTTTTTTTAGATGTGGAAGGTGTCAGACTGCCCCAGGGCAGATGGTCCTGCAAAGAAGTTTGCAATGGATGAATGGGCGAATAACTGAATGTAGTGTAAAGCGCCTTGGAGTCCTCTGGACTAGATAAAGTGCTATACAAGTACAGACCATTCTTATTTTTAGGCCTTAAAAAGTCATGAATACAGTATTTATAGATATAATATTTATTTTAGTAATAGTTATGACTGATATTATTCATACCTCTGGCAGATTTAGATGTAAAGTCATTCTTCTATATTGACCTAAAGATTAGGGTGATGGCAAAGAGGCCTTCCAACCTCAATTGTGATGCTCATAATCAAAGAGAAACATCAGCACGCGTCAAAAATACTGCATTAAAATACAATAAATACAATCATTGAATTTTAATTTGTCAAAATTTTGATTCTGAGAATGCAAATGTGTTTCTCTTATTTCTCTCTGTATGGTGTGCAGTTAGCATGGCAGTTATTTAAAAGAACTTTTTTTTGATAGATTTGAGAAAAATAAACGTTTTATAAATGAAGCCAGAGAGACTTTTAAAACAAACATTATCAAGCAGTCTTTTCATTTGCTCCATTGACTTGGCCACATTTGCCTGCCATCCGCTGCAGAGCTTTAGGAATAAACGCACTGTTGCGCTGTTCGGGGGCTTTTATTATGATAACCGGAAGTGCCGAGGGTCTGTAGCACCAACTCGAGCTGAAAGTGTTGTCATCGGTCGTGTTTCTAACGTGACTCATTTGTTTGTTTACAATCATTTGACGCGCCGTTGTAGCACCCTGAGCACGGAGCTGACGCGTTAACGCGCTTATTGCCGCCATTAACTATTTCGAAGCGGCTCCTTTAACCAGAGGAACAATCCATGCAGAGGTTGGTCAACATGTCCATTGTCTGTCGTTAGCTAGTCGAGTTAGCGAGTGTTGTCCCCAGCTGAGAGGGGGGGTCTTGTAGAAATCTGGTGAATTTCTAGCGGGCTGTGATGATTAATGTCGCTTGATTTTTTTTGTCAAAATGTGGGTCATTATCAGCTGCTTGTTAAGATAAATGATGCCGTGAAACGCCACCCATGTCTCCGATAGCTGGCTATCAGCGGTCCTCCCCCCCCCAGAGGAGGCGGAGGAGGTGGTCGCTGACCAGCTTGGTGGTGACCGCGGCTGTCGCGATTAAAACAAGTCATTTCCAGGTCAATTGCTGTCTGCTCAGCTCACTAGGTCTGGTGAGGGTGGTGTATTTACCCCCCATTCCAGCAGAGAGTCCTGTCCTCTAACAGGTTAGTCATTTAATTGATTGAAAACTGTAGATATGAAGCAGCAGATGTGCAGAATTAGCAGCCTGGAGCTAATGCTACTGGGCCGGCTGCTCTCTTCACGTTGAATTATCAAAAGTCCCAGAAAACACAGGCGACACCTTTCCGTCAGATTTGTGGCGCGAGGAAGGTTGCGCGTGTCGTTTGGAGTCTGTCTTCCATCCGCAACACCTGCTGCCTGTCTGTCTGTCTGTCTGTCTGTCCTTGAGCAGGACCGTGGATGTCCTCCAGGGTGGGGACAACAACAGTGCCTCACTAAGCCTTTAACTTGTTAACCTTTTGTACCTTAACAGTCACAAACTTCAATATGTTTCAGTAGGATTTGTGAAGTTGAAAGGAAAATGATACATTATTTTTTAATTAATTTATTTTATTTATTTATTTATTTATTTTAAACAAAGATACATCTTAAAAGTGTGGCTTGCCTTTAAATGTAACCTCCATGCCCTAAGTCTATAATTTGTCATAATGCCCTCAACTCCAATTGCAATGATGCTTATTTGGAGGTATGTGTCAACAAGCTTTAAAACTTTTGTCCATTCTTCTTAATAATAATCCCAACTCAATCAGTTTAGATGGAAAACATCAATTTCCAATCCTCGACATGGAATGCTGGTGATTTCATATGCAACCTGACTTTTTGAACAAAAAAAAAGAAATACAGTTTATCTATACTTTTTGAAAAAATCAGTTTACCGAAAATGTATCATTTATTTAAAAAAAAAAAATTTATTTCTATTTTTCATGTTTTAAATGAAAAAAAAAAAAAACAGAAAACCTCTACAAAAAAAGACAGATACATTTTCTGTATGTGATGTTGACATTTATGGTAAAATAACACATATAAAATAATATCACTTGTACTTTAAATGTCATTCTTTTGTTAGCATTTAATTGAATTACTTATGGAAAAACTGCTAAAACCTGCATTTGGTATTATTTTTTAAAGACATTAATTTGTTCTTTATCATTTTAAATGTTGAAATGCTTGTCTGACCACCAACTGGAAAGGTAGACGACCTGTCTTGCCCAATAACTGAGACAGATGGTCAGGGGTTCGAACCAGCAACCCTCGGGTTACAAGATGAACTTGCGCCACCGGAGCCACTTGCGGCTGCAGATTGGCAGGTTGCAGACTGCCGAACTAAATCCATCCGTGTTTCTGCACTTTCAAATCTTTTGCAGTCTTGTAATGGTTTTCTTCATGGCTCATCCTACATTTGTTAGATTTCTCAGTTCTCTTTCAATGTTTTTCTTCCTGTAGCTTTATTTTATTTTGATAAAAGTTAGATTTTTTTGGAAGTGTGCTGTTAGTAGCCATCCTGATGACACACTTCACTTTTGACAGAATACCGATATGTGAGGTTTAGTATTGACCGGTACAGAAAAACAATTACTAATTTATTTCATAACTCTGCACCAGTAAGCCGTTGTTGAAAAATGTGGAAAACCATTTTGTTGTCTCAGTTTCTGTTGTTTTGATGCTTGGTCTGCAATGCACTAATAACCAAAATCCTCACATCATCATCATTATATATGATAAAATACACTTGAGGAAGTGAGGATATTTTTTACCTAACCCAGCCTCTACTGATTCACATATACAAAAATCTGTGATTTTATTTGATAAGGCAGTAAACAGTTAAATCTTCGTCTTATAAATGTCATTTTACTGGCACCTGACTTTGAAACTTATACCTAGTTGTACTTTGACAGTATTGACACAAAAATTCTTCACCTTCACAATGAGCAATTTGCCCATATTGTTACAGTCAAACATGGATTTCTCTTTTTTTAGATCATATATTTGAGCGATGGGTTCAGAGAACTCTGACCACTTTGGACCGGCGGTGGGCCTTGTTGACGAAGACGAGCAAGAAGTAGGTGGTCTAATCAACTCAGACGGGGAAGAAGTGGAGTTCTCCGAAGTCAGTAAGTAAATAAAGATTTTAAAGTTTAATTGGCTGTAAAAAAAAATTATATTTGTGGTTTTTTGTTCTTTTTAAAAAATTTTATTTGAAACACCCTGAGTGGTAGAAATCAGCATGCAACGTTGGTAGAACAAATAAAACTGGCTATTAACAAAACATGACTCAACTTTTTTTTTTTTTTGAAAATACAGGCGCATCGATTGTAGTTTTCTGGCCTGACCTAGCGATTCCAAATTTGACCGATACCAATTTTAATTTATTTACTGAAAGCTTATTAAGTACAGCAACAAAGTTGCTAAATTGGCGACACTCCACTAGCAATAGTCACAGTGGGGTGACTATTGCTAATCGTGCAGGTGCAGACATGATCTGGCGGGTGGGTGTGTCAGTCAGCCGTCTCTCACCACAGAACTAAAGGTAACAGTAGCTGATTTTTAGCACAAGATAGGAGTTAGACAAGATCGGTTTCACAGGTAAGTATTAGCCAATCGCCGCTCTCCCAAATTTAGGCCGATGCATCTGTGTACTCACAATTGAAAATGTAAAAATATTACATTTTCTCATTTGTATGTCATGAAAATTGTGTGGAATAGTTGATGCAAAAAAACACTCTGGGATCCACTGAATGTCACTGAATATTGTACTTTTCCTTAACTTGTGTTCACACAGGAGTAAATCCCATCGCAGGCGTCGTACCTGCAGAGACTCCCTCCAAGAAATTGATTCAGAGCGAGAGTGAAAAGCTAGCATCCCTCCACAGCTGCTCGGTTTGTGGGAAAGACTTTCCTTACGCCTCTAAGCTTCAGCGACATCTGCGCACTCACTCGGGAGAGAGGCCCTTCCCTTGCTCCATGTGCGAAAAGAGATTTCCAGAGAAAGGGCTCCTCATGATCCACGAAAGGGTCCACACGGGCGAAAAGCCGTTCCCGTGCACTTTCTGCGCCAAGAGGTTTGCCAGTCAAGGGGAGCTGCGGCTCCACCGGCGGACTCACACGGGCGAGAGGCCCTACCACTGCTCCATCTGCCTGAAGAGCTTTTCTCGGCACTGGCACTTGAAGACGCACCTGGAGGCGATGCACTGCGAGGTAGTCGCGGGCTTCACGAGGAAGAAGTTCCCATGCTCGGACTGCGAGAAGAGCTGCAACTCGGCGGCCGAGCTGAGGGACCACCAGCGGACTCACACTGGAGAAAGGCCCTTCCAGTGCTCATTCTGTGACAAACGGTTCGCCTTGTCTGGAACACTGGTGAGGCACGAGCGCCTCCACACCGGTATCACCCCCTACCACTGCAACGACTGCGGCAAGACCTTCGCACAGCAGTGGACGCTCACCACGCACATGAGGACTCACACGGGAGAGAAGCCATATAGCTGCTCTCAGTGCGACAAGTCGTTTGTCGCTCCTGGGGAGCTCCGGAGGCACACCAGGATCCACACAGGAGAGAAACCATACACCTGCGGTGACTGCGGACGGCACTTCTCGTTAGCGGGAACTCTGAGAAACCACCGGCGGTCGTGTACGTCAAGCAAGAGCGAGTCCGTCCCTGATGTCGTCTTGGGAGTGAGTCGAGCATCGGCAGATGAGTCGTACCTGGAGGGCCAGGCTAACTCCATCATCTGTGAGGTAGTAACAGGACACAGCATTTTGAAACTTGTTTCTTTAGTTTGCTCAGTTATTTATTTTTTTTATGAAACTGTATTTTAAGGTACCTGAAAGTGAGACCTCCCCAAATCCTGCTGAGCCTACTTCCTCAGAGCGTCCTGACTGTGTCACATCGCCTCAGCCAGCGGTTACCCCAAGGACAATGGAAAACCCTTCAGAGAACCACGTTTCCACTCCCCATGTGAACGTTATAGTGAAACAGGAAGAAGAGGAGGAACCTTTATATGGTACTTCAAAGTATTCTCAATATCCTTCTCAATATTTGCTGAATTAAAGCGACAGTATTATGTAAAATGCACTTTTTTGAGCTTTCCATCATGTTATAATGTTATTACCTCATCAAAATATACCTGGAGTGTTGCTTTGATTCTTTCATGCATGTTTGAGAAATCCCTTAATCTCCCGTGGCAACCATTAAGCTGTGCCAAACGCCTAGTGGACCTAGAGCCGCCTTGAAGGACGAAGCTCCTCCTCTGAGCAGCAGTTTCCAAGCTTCTCAGCTTCTGCCTCACAGAGCAGCCCTCTCGTGCCACTCCCCCGCTCAGCTCCTTCAGACTAGCCAGCAGCAATTAGCAAACACCTGGTGGAACTGAGCATCTGCTGAGCTCATTGTACAAGCTATTTCCCAAATCAAAGCTGGTAAAAATGTTGTTAAAGGGTTAGTAGAGGAGCAACGTTGTGATGACTTCCTGGAGGTGGAGTTTCAGAAAGAGCAGGAATTTCTTTAGGGAACCAAGCCCCAGTTTCAAGCCGTTAAATTACAACGTCAAATTTCTATACATGCAGCATTCTTATTACAACTGAAGGTAACGTTGCTACTTGGTTGTGCTATAAAGTGGCATTATGTGTCTGAAAAATACCTAATACTGCCCCTTTAAATGTAAATTTAACTTAATGATATTATGTAATGTTCATACGGGTGGTGTCCTTACATTGATAGAGGAAACTCCAGACCATGCATCAGATGGGGAGAATTGTGAGACTCCGGAAGAAAATGAAGAGCTGCATCAGCAAAGCAACAAAGAGATTAGGATTACAGTAAAAGATGAAGAGGAGGGGTCAGTAAACGGTAAGGAGACACCAACCCTAACGGAGCACTTTGTCACACAAATAAAGCTAGAGATGCACAAATCAGGCTGATCTCCAGTTTATCTCTGGGGTCTGCCATGCCAAGTCCAACTTTCTTTCTAAGGACGGTAATCCATGGTTTTATCTGTAAAACCATGGATTAATTAAAATGCGATGAATCAATTGCAATTGAGTCAAAGACTAAAATAAGCAAGATTTTCAATTAAAACCCCTGAAATTTATTTTTCATCTGTTATTTAAGTTCTTCAACCATCAAATTGGTACTTAGTGCAGTTCTAGCCAATCAGCTTTCCAGTGTTTCAGGACTCCGTAATCATTCATGGAACTTCTTTAAAAAAATCCTTCTTTCAAAATGTGGGCTGACTTTAATGTTGGGACGTCTGTGGTGCTACATCATGTTTAGCATTGAGATGCTATTTCAGGCACGAATAGCGTCTGTGATAAAACTCCTTTTAGGAAGTGGCTTTGTTGTCTATCGTCATGCTTTTTTTGGTTTTGTGTAAGTTGGATGAACTTCACTTAAGCAATGACCGTACCCACTGTTGGGTTGAACTATGTTTGGGTTGTTGTGAGTTATGAAAAATAACTTTTATTCTAGGAGACAGACTGTTCAGAGCCAGGGAGAGTGGTGGCAGGGACGGAGCCCTAAAGAGCCGACGCCAGAGACAGGGGCACAGCAGGACAGGATGGCCCTGTTGCCAGCACAAGTACGGGATGTTAAAGTTCAGACCCTAGTGACTGTACAAAGCCTTAACAGTTTGGAAAGTAAATTTGTGGACTTGCTTTCCACTAGCAAGTCCACAAACACTTGCTAGTGGAAAGTCATTGTCCTTCCAAGAGAAATGGTGTGATGGTTTTCCTTGGTTACATTACAGTCCAACATTGAGAGGAGTTTTGTGTTTTTGTTGTGGCAAAGGATTTTCAAATCAGTCCGTACTGCGATGAAAACCAGATGCTACTTTCATTAGTGCAGCATTCAGAAAGCCAGGAGGTGACAAGGCATTGCTTGCAAAAATTTGTTAGTTCTCTTAGACGAGGCAAGATGGGGACAAGCCTTTAGTAACCCCACTCATAAAAGTGGCTGTTTGTATCAACTTCTCTCATACTGATTAGGATTACCCCATTTTGTTAAAGAGGTTTACAGACCATTATGTACACAAGCCTCAAAGCACAGAATGAACTTCTAAGTGTCCTGGCCAATGCAATAATTCAAGGCATTGCAAACGATCAGTTTTCAGTGATAGTTTTATGGAACCCAGGATGTTTATGGCACTGAACAAGAAAGTGTCTTGTTCAGTGGGATGTGTCAGGACAGTATGAGTGGGTAGTCTGCAAGTTGGAGGACATGGCAAAAAATGCTGCAACTGCCAAGTGGCTGGGGAGAGGGAAGTCTGGGCCTCTGTGACCTGACAAAGCGGAAGAAGATGGATACCAGTGGCTTCTTTGAGAATTTCAGCAAAGGAAAGACTACGTAGGGCCTCACACCTGCGTAGGCTGTTGTTGGAGGGTTTGAATGCCTTAATATTTCACTTCAGAAAAATCTTAGACTGTCTGGTATGTAGGCTACAGTCGTCTCTTCAGAAAAGATAAATGACGGGCGCTACCTTGCACTCTATGAGAAAGCAACAACATTGGTTGACTGTCTTGATTCCTTTGACTCCATTGAAAAACAAGATTGAAGACGCCTTTTTGGCAAAGCAGTGGATAGAGGTGTTTAAAGTTTCGGATGCTAGAGGTTCAGTTTGAGGAGCATTTTGAACAGGACAGCATCAAGACTTGGCTATAATTGGAGAGTGCACTCCTGACTAAAGACATAGATGATTACTCCACACCTTATCCTGAGCAAAACACAAGGTCCTTCCCTTCACAGTTCTCCAAACACCTCTGTAGCACAATTGGAGAGGCAGTTGCGACCCTCCTCAGACTTGTGTTGTTGGTGCCAGTGTCTTCATGTGAAGCTGCAGGGAATTTTAGTGCACTAAAGACAAGGCTATGTGCTAATATGACCCAACGCAGACTCAACAATGCAATTGTTTGTAATATCCTTAAAGATAGACTGGTCAAGCTGGACAAGAAAGTAATCTGCCAGATATTTGTTTGGAAACATTGGAAACATCTTTGGCCTTTTTTGCCTGAGCCTTCTGGCTAAATGGTCAAATATTTCCCCTGATGTAAGGAATTGTTCAATCTTGTTCGTCTTTGTGCCTAATTTATAATTATGTTGTACAATACAATACAGTGCAGTGAATGTATATTCCATTTATTAACTTTCATTTTTTTAGATTATAATTTAAATGACTCCTAACTTGTATTGAGAGACACTACAATAAATCGACGTTTGATTAGTGAGGTTACTCAATAAAGTATTTCTTCTGCTTGAAAAGTTGTTTCTGTTTAGTGCTTTGAATTTTTGTAAAAGTATTGGAGCAGGGATTAGATCAGTGACATTGACCACATTGAATACAAGCGAAACTCAAATATAAATAATATTTAAATTAGAGTTTGGCTTCCATGGGTCTCAACACAGATAATGACCATCATGTGACTTAGCCCTCTTGGACATTGTTTTTTTCTTCTTTTTAATTTTTTTTTTTTTTTTTTCAAAAACTGCAGATCTATACAAGATGGTTCTTTTTTCATTTCTGGCATATTATGGAAATTCAGTTTTAAACGGCTGATTCCAAAGATTCAACATGGGCACATTTAGCTAAGCACATCAGATTTGCCTGTATTTGATCTGTTAAGAGGTCAGAGCCAATTAGGGATCAAATGGATATTGATCACTGTCTGATTGATTGGTGCACTGTGCAGGAAGGTAACTTATCTTAAAACAATATGTTTGGATTGTTTCAATGTAGTGTATGTACTATTTATTATTCCTAATGGATCAACGACTTAAGCCTAATTGACATAAAGGTTGCCTTATATTCTATACGTTAAACGTTATTGAAATTGGGGTACTTTCTGTTAAATTAAAATTTCGTTCTTGTACCAGCTAGGTGTGTGAGAGAGACATTTCATAATTTAAAATGTTGTTTATTATACCGGTGCTTCCATTGACCATATAATTGCTCTAATTGGATTTTTGAAAAATAAATGTGCTCATCAGAAACATGGCAATTAGAAAAGCAAAAATCACGTTATTCGGAAAACTGTTTTTGCACTAGGATGAGGTGGTTTTTCGGCCGCATAACGATTAGTGTATTTCCCAAAACTGCAACGTTGACACTTTTTCGCATCGCACGTGATCAAATACGGAATGTCACTACTGGAGGAAAACACGAAGAAGACGACAAGAAGTGAAAGGAGGATGATGGCACAGCGTGCTTTCTAGCGACTTCTCGCGTGAGCAAACTTTTACACGTGTGATTTTAATTGCGCTTCCTATTTATTGGAAACACCACAATTGGGAAATTGTGTTTTTTGACAGCAGCAGAATACAGTAATAAATTACTTTAATATATCATATACAATAGTGAATTGAAACAGTATTTTTTTTTGGTTCATTTGTATTGTTTTTGTCTCTGAAGTGTGGTACTGGAAGAGTAGGAAAACTTACCTTAAAAATGCCTGGAGTTTACTGTAGGTAAGGTGTACAAACCCTGTTTGTGCTCCTACGACATGTCAGTTTTAAAGTCTTTCCATCCAAATTGTCTACAGAAAATCCGGATGCTGACGAAGTCGTTGGAAAACGCGGTCTTCCAACGTCGCCTGAGAAAAAGCAAAGTCGAAGCAACTCAAAGAGTTCCTACTGCTGCGGGCTCTGTGGAAGAGACTGCCACAAGATGTCGGCGCTGCAGATCCACATGCGCATTCACTCGGGCGAGAAACCCTACCAGTGCTCCCTCTGCGGGAAACAGTTCACACAGAAGGGTCAGCTAAAAGGTCACTTTAAAGTCCACACGGGAGAAAAGCCATATTCCTGTCCGGACTGCGGCAAGAGCTTCGCCCACTCAGGCGCCATGAACCGACACCGGCTCACCCACACGGGTGAGAAGCCGTACCACTGCTCTGTGTGCGACCGCAGCTTCAACCAGTCCGGCCGACTGAGGGAACACGAAAAAATCCACCTGGGGGAGAAGTTCGACTGTCCTGAGTGCGACAAGAGCTTCACGCGCGCTTCCAGCCTCAAAAACCATGTGAGGCTGCACACCGGTGAGAGGCCGTACGGTTGCGACGTCTGTGGGCGGGGCTTCAGCCGCTCGCAGAGCCTCAGGCTCCACAGGAGGAAACACTTTGAGACCGAGGGAGCGTCTCCGGCCGCCACAAAGAATGACGACTTCTACGAGAGCGACAATAATTCCCCCATTAATATGTGCATAACGGAGAAAAATGACTGAAAAAACTCTTATTTATTTAACCAGATATATATTGGTAGTGTTTAGTACGAGATCAAAGTCTGTAAAACTGAGAAAGTGGAACGTAGCGACTTACCTCTGTGAATTTATTGTTACCTATCTGTGATGCTTCTATATAAAAAGTGTTAAAAACTAAAATATTTATCTCTGAAGTGTAAAAACAGCCTTATGAACAGAAACACAGCTGTGGTCTGTGCTGCCAAGCAGGATTAGCTGCTCATCAAGAAACACGAAGCTGGGTTGCTCCTTACTTGGGTTCAGCACTATTTATTTATTTATTTTACCTTTTGTCCACAGTAGGGAATTTATACTGAAACAAGTTTTAGTCAATGCCATTTGAAAATTAAAATAAAAAAACAAAACAGTACTTCTTTCCTCTGGTTTTCTGAGATGCACCATTTCACTTTGTTATCGTGTAAAAAAGATTTTGTTTTGGAGTTTCACGTCATGTTATAATGGTTTTCGTTCATCAAAAACATGCCTGGAGAAAGAGCCCCAATTGCGAGGAGTGAAGTTGCAAAGTCAAATTTCTTTAAAGTCATGATCGATATATAGACACGTAGCAACGTGACGTCACGTTGCTACGTGTTGGAGGACAAAACAGCTGCTCGCCTACAATGACTATCATTGGTTTTACTGTCACCGTGATGTATGCTTGATATATATTAAAGAAAAAGGGACGCAGTGCTTTGCGACTAATTGTCAATGCTATGACAATGAGATAATGAGGTCCGAGGATTTCACAGGTTAATAAAAAGTATTAATTGGAGAAAAAAAAGTGAGGGAGAAGGAATTAGTTCATTTATGCTAGCTTGACTTTGACAACTTTAACATGTAGGTGTGCTGTGGAAACGATTCTTTTTTTTCTTTTTAAGACGTAAATGCACTGAATTACAGATTTATTTGATAACTCTGCACCGGTACAGCACACTTAAATACACCAATAGCTTCACAAGCTTGGGCAAAGATGTAAAAACAACACAAGTTTAATTTATTCAGTCAGTGCGATTAGAACTATAATAGCCAATGTAAAATAAAGAAAAAAGGAACTGACACCTACAAAAACAATAGGCTGACTACTTTGGTTAGACATGTAAAAATAAACGGCAAGAATCCTTCTATCAAGTGATTCGGAAAGTGTAATTAGGAATTTAAATATAATGTAAAATTAATAAGTAACATCGCTGAGAGCACAAAGCATAGAATTAGACTAATTAGATTTGCCGTTATGGATTAGGCACATTGTCGCCGATGCCCGATCTTTAATTTTTTTCAATATCTGAACCAATACAGATATTAATATCGGATTGGTGCATCTCTCACTCTGTCCCCTCAGTTTACCCTGGCCTTTTTGCTTTCTGCATTTCGACTGGCTGCTTTCTGTTTACGACCTTACATTATATACACGATTTGCCCAGATGGCTCCATCTAGATCTTGCTGAGCAGCGTTGCCCAGTGTGTGAGAGAAAGGGAAAAATAAAACGTAGAGTTACAGTGATTAGGCTGAATTATAGTGATTCTAATGTTTTCTTTTTAAGGACAGTAACGCATTAATGTGCTGGAGCATTCCTCATTTATGCATTAGAGGATTCTTGTCTAATTTTAAATTAAATCACATATAAAGAGCATCAAAGTACATGTTATAAGTTAATGCAGTTATAGACCTAACATGGTGGGAGTATGTTGATACAAAGTTGGCCATTTTAATGGCGCGTCTCGATGAAAAAGCTGGGATTTTTCGCCATTAATACTTCAACTGATGAATTTGTAGCAGTAACTCCACTCTGTACTTTATGTAAAGTGGATTCATGATTGCAGCAGCTGTACTTTCTGATTTTATTTTTGTTGAAATGGTAAAACTGTTTAATTCTGAAACATATTTAAAAGAAATTGCAGACGTTTAGTAAATACACAACCCATTTGCAGCGGTGTCCAAAGTACGGCACCGGTGGGCTGATTGGACTGATTGGGGCTCCAATCTCAGCTGGTTGATGCAAATGGAGGCTTTTTTTAAAAAATGTTTAATTAGTGCAAAATTATTACAGACAAATTAGAATCTTCTGAGCACCCACACAAAGAATTTGTCTTTTAATAATCATAATTTTTGCTTCCTCTAATTTCAGCACCGTTTCCATTTGTAGCTATTCTGCTAACGTAAAAAAGAAAAACACACAAAACACGTTTAGCGAATTTATTTTTGTAAGTTCAGTTTGTACCATTTGGTGGTGAAAGGAAGCACAGCTGGCATAAAACGGACCACATCCATCCTCTGACTTTTACTCTGAAACCAACTGTTGGGCACCAAAATCTGTTTTGATTTTTTGATTTTTTATTTAGTTGGATAAACTTATTTGTTTAAAGTAAGTGACTTAAATTCTGTTTTTGTTACTGAGAATTAGTCAATTTAGTATCCAGAAGAATGTTCAAACTGGATTCTTTTCTTATAATGAAAACGTGCAAAAACCCTTTTTAAGTTCTGGATGTGCAATGATTTAAAGTTTCCTTTCCTCTGAAAAATTCAACCCCTTTATTTAAATAATTTTTTTGCTTATCTTGTTAAGTAGTAAAAAATAAAAAAAAAAATGCTGTAAAGTTTTGGTGATTTAAATGTTTTTAAAAATGATTATCTTTTTTTTTTGTCCTGTAAGAACTTTTGCTTTGATGATTTTAGTTCGTGACTAAATCTTCGGACACCCCTGCCATGGTGTGCTTTTTCTCTTTCAAACTCAAAACCTCGCAGTGATACACATTCCTGCGGGACTGGAAGTTTTATTATTATTTGTGCCTCAGAACGTAGGCGCTGTAAGATTTTAATGGCTTAAAACCCAAATTATTAACTTCAACGAAGAATTTACACCTTCTGTCTTCAGCAATCTCCACAAACCGCCACCGGTACGGTTCAAACCCCAAACACTCCATTGTAGGACTGAAGTAAATTTCTAACTTTTTTTTATCTGTTTTTATTTGTTGTTTGTGTCAAGAGAAAAAGAGATTAATCACTAAGTGATATCAGCATTGTTATAGCTGATTAAAACAGACTTCTTAAAGAAACCTCTGATATGTCAAACCTGCTTTTTAGTACAGGCCTCAGTTGTGTTCAGAGTTTTAACAGCATGTGTTTAATACATTTCGTTCAGAATTCTTATAACAGCTCATATTTACACACACAAATGTATTGAGAACGCTACATGTTCTATCCAGAATCAAAACCTTAGGAAAATAATAACATCTCTATACAGAAAGTAAAGAAAGTGGATTATTAGTAAGTTTAAAAAAAACAATTAACAAATGTTTACATATTTCCTTCTACGCAAAACGTTTTCTGAAGATTCAGTTTTCCTCTGAATCTGGACGAATGTTTCGTATTAATATTTATTTGTATAACCGCCGTCTCTTAAAACGACTGGAGTCGAAGTGACTTCGTCCTGAACGGGTGACCATGATCGGACACATTCCAGGGTTCGTTTTGCCTCTGCAGCAGCTCGTTCAGTGGCGGCCCACATGTTTTCATCTGGATTAAGCTCCAGAATCTGGGCTGGCATTTTCATAACGATAATCTGGTTAGTTTGGGACCAAAACGCCGCTGCTTTACTGCTGCGTTTGGGATGTTGTTGAAACTTCTGCCTTAAGGGGATTTTCTCTTTCCTCTTAGCCTAAAGTAACATGACGTCTTCGGTTCTTTCCGTGTTTTTAAACTGATCAGTAACCTCTGGTATTTGATGAATAGGTCTGACGACATAAAATAGGAAACATGACCACAGCATGATATTTGAGTCACCGTGCTTTAATGGATGGTAACCAAAACTAATTCTTTGAGGACTTAGATCCAAAACGAAGAATCTCGTTATTGTTCAACAAAATGTTGGACCAATTCACTTTAGGACAGTCAGTCAGTTTGTTCTTTTTCAAATTATAACCTGCTCACTATTTTATTTTATTTTTTTCAATAATGTAACTTTTAGGCGCTAGTTTTCTTGCCAAAAACTTCTTCACATCTTGGTCTTGTCATTTTTAATGTACAATATATGTGAACTCTGGAGTTTTCCAAAGTTTTGGCCATTTTGGCAATTCTTTGATCCATTCAAATGACATCTTTCTGTTTTCTTCCAGGTCTTTTATGTCACAGCATATTAGGGTCGCTGGAAAAAAGGAGTAAATATTTACCAAAAAACTCTGTGTCCTTTTCTAGAAAAAAAAAAGTAATTTTCTGCCAAAAAAACAAACAAAACAAAAGTAGAAAATTAACTAGTTTGAAAAGTCAAAAATGTTCAACTTTTGAAATTCATACAGTTTTGTGTTGTTTTTGTTTTTTATAAATCAATCTAAAGATTTTGGAGTGTTTTTTCTAGCAAACTTTTGGCTTTTCTAGTTGAGAAATGTCCTTGTTATATCTCAAAAATGTCTGAGTTTTTTGGCAGACATTTGCTCCTTTATTTTCTACGTAGTGCATGGAAAATCAGTACTGTGTCGTACTTTTCAGGCTCTAGTTTTCCCTTTTCTCTTTATATACTTTCACCTCTTCAGTCAGCTTTTTATTCCAAGTCTGGTGTTTGATTCGTAGGGATTCCCCTATTTCCAACATGTGCTGCCTCACTTTGAATTAATGATTTAATTAGACAGAATTAGCAACATACACGCTATGTTGGTCTTCTACTACTCAACAAAACCTACAGCTGCATTGTTTTCCATGCAGAATGCTGCTTTCTGTCTGGTGAACTGATATTATTTTGAACACGCTCAAAATCAGCTCCCACTGCAAACGCAAAGTTTCATGTCGCAAAGCCTCATTTATTCAAACTTACTGTTTTCTTGTGTTTAGAGTGGCCGGCGATTCCACTTTGTCCAAACAATGTTTCTCATATCATTAATTTTGAATGTGAACATGGAACAGATAAGTATATTTGTTGGGTTTTACAGCGGACGTTAGCTCATTTTGTTTTTAAAATGAAAAATGAGTAGACTTTTTAATTTTGTTTTTAAAAAGTCTACATTTGAATGTTTTCAATACGATAAGGACCAAACGCGAATGGGACATGAAACATGTGTTCTTTTATTCTTGATAATTTAATGACTCTTTTGTGTATAAGAAAATGCATCGTTATTACGTGTGTCTTTAAAATTATGAAACATTACTGAGAGCGCACACTTATTATAAGGTCTGAATTGATTAAACAGTTCAAGAATCCAGATATGTTTGTGTTAAGAAGACAAAAGATTGTCCTGTGTGTCCCATACTCCTTCTAACAGTTAAACAATTTTGTGAAATGCTTCAAATTTGCTCTGTAACGTTGATTCGCGTCTATCAAAACAGCTAACCAACCACAAACAGGATACTGTCACCAAAAGGATGCATTATCCAAAGAGGAAATGATTTTTATGCTGTGTTGATGGTGGATATATTTACCGATGTAGCTGTATCAGATGTGTTGCCTTACAATAAAAGTATTTAACATTGCATTGTGCTCCTGTTTGACTGTGTGTAAAGGAAAATAGTCAAGTGTGACCGAATCGGATGAAAGAGTTAAAAATACTTCCACAAACACTTAGTAATTTTGGACATATTGAGAAATGTAACATTTTTAGGCAGGTTTGCAGGGTGAGAACACGTCATTTACTATTTTGTATTCTGGAGTTTTGTAATCTCAAAACTACTTTTTTTTTTTTTTTTGTTTAACTTTGTTGACTTATTAAAAAGCTGCTCATTGACAAACACATTAGATAGAAGTAGTAATAATAATAATAATAATAATAAGTCGTCATTATTTTTGGAATATTTTAACACAAATTAAACAATAATTATTTGGTGGGTATTTTAATAAAAATGATGTGGTGTACAAGTTGCATCTGAACGCACCGCGGTGTTAAAACGCCACCACGAGCTGCATAAAACATTTTTATACAGATAAAATTCCCTTTAAAATTATGAACTATTCCTCACTATGTCGACGGGAATAATAATGTCGAGCTTAGCATATGATATTCTTGTTTTTTAATTTACAAAACACAAACCGGAAGTTGAAAATATTCCGAGGGACATTGAATGCAGCTTTCAGATAAACAGACGTGCAACATGCAGACAGAGGACGAGTCTAAGAGTGCAGGGAAACACTTTGTAATGCTGACATTTGTTTAAAGCGGAGGCTGCTTTGGCTGCGGTATTTTGTGCCTGAGAAGTTCAAAGTTCAGGTAAGAGCCTAACAATATGACGCTCCTTCCAGCTAAAGCCAGAATATTAGCTAAAATGACTCTGCTGCTGAAGTTAGCCGACATTAAAATGCACTGAATGCTACATATTAGCACACCTTAGTCTTCGGTAGCTATCTGCTGCACTTAAAGCGATAATACTTGAACATACGTTGCTATTAGTAACAGAGGCGGCATTTCTCTTTGTTGTTGTTTAACCTCCTTAACAACAGCAACTAGACACGAGAACCTATCCGCAGTACATGAAAGCATTTTTACTCCTGTCTTTTCGCTTCCCATATTATGCAATTTATTAATCACAAGAACGGGTTCAGTTGTAAATAAATGTGTTTAAATAAGTAGTTTTAAAGCACTAGGTTTTCAGTGATGCTTCATTTTTGCTGCTTGTGTTGGGTGTCGGATCATGTGACCATCCTAAACGGTGTTTGGTTTTTGTCCAACTCTGTGTGTGACAGACTAACATTATTACAATGGTGTCTTATAAGAGGCTGAATCCTGAAAACGTTCAGTTTTCTGGTGCACTTTTATCAGAAGAGCATCATCGTCCGGCTCAAGAAGATGTGGCCGTGAGTAAATTATTGTTTTCCTTGTATTTTTGTGATTATTTGATGGACCCCCTGTTATTAAATGGAAACTCCGAAAACAGAAGTTGGTCTCTTTATTTGTTTACACGTAGACAATTTCTGTTTGCAAGTATGGATTTTTAAGGAGCAGATATTACCTGGGATATTGCACAAACAATCATTATTTTAAATGACAGCTTAGTGTAGTAATTTACATGTTTTATTTTTTAACATATCCTTTCTGGCAGCTTGTCATTCAGTGCTGTTGTCCGGGTGTTAAGGTGAGGCCCAACACATTTACTGTCACAAGTGGAGCTTTACAGCTTTTACCAAGATGCTCCACTTGCTTTAGATGTGTAAAACTTAGCTAGAAATTTATTTGGGTTTATTTCAAATGTAACGGACAAAGAGATGAAAAAGAAAGCGAGAAAGGTAAGGAATAGGTTCAAAAGTAAAGGAGATAGGAGTAGAGGAGAGACCGAAGTACTGGGAGAACAGAAGTCACCATCCTTGAAGTCTGCCTCTAAACCTGAAGAAAAGGAAACAAACAAACTGAGAAACAACAACAACAAGCCACTGCATTAATTTATTATTTTCTTTAACTCTTCTCAGGTGCCACAGCCAGACAGCACCTCTCTGCTCCCCAGAAGGCTGTCATGCTCAATCACCAAAGCTGTGCTGATACTCGGCAGCCTGCTGCTGGTCCTGTTCGGGGGCTGGCTGCTGCACACCATTTACTGGCTGCGCACCACATCCGGCCAGGCGCACAGGCCGCCGCCGCCAGCGCCAGGGCAGGCTCTGGGCCCCGTCTTACAAGCAGACATAAACGACACGGCGACCGCTGCACGTTCCAAAGCTTGCAGTGCTATCCCAGAGGCGTGGAGGTTCGATTGCTACCCCGAGAAAGCGGTGGTTGTGACCCGGGAGTTGTGCCAGGCCAGGAGCTGCTGCTTCATCCCCGCTTCTGGTTCAACTAGAGGCAGATCCAGGAAAAATGGTATCCCCTGGTGTTTCTATCCCCCTGACTTCCCCTCATACTCTTTGGTGTCATCGAAAGAGACGTCGATGGGACTCAAAGGCACCTTGGTAAAAGATGTGAAGACTTACTACCCTGGAGACATCCTCACTCTGGAGATGGAGATAAGACACGAAACGGACACGCGCCTGCGTGTCAGGGTGAGTACAGGAGCAGTTTTAGTCTTCCAAACCGGCTCTGGAGATTCCTGGGTAGTGGAGCATGCTCTATAAGATTTAGGGATCTTTGTTCTGGAGATTATCCTGAGAAGTTTTGGGGTCATGATTGGTTTTATGAAAGCGTAGTTTGAAGAGATAAAGAAAATGCTGAAGGAGGAGGTCATTAAATTTGCCCCTTTTTGTATTACAAAACAATATCTGTTTGACTTTCTAAATCAATGTAGACTTTGTTCTGAACTGCAGTTAGCGGCGCAAACTTTAGATGTTTCTTGACAACAAAATGTATTTATTTTGTTCTTTATCTGTATCACGCAGACTGATACTTACTCACCATTTATCTAAAAGAGGTTGCAAAGACGGTTCAAAGTTTGAACAATGCCCTGTGATGCTACTGTGTCTGTGTCTTGTGTAGGAAGATAATCAGCTTAAAGCAGATAATACCCCAGCGTCACTTACTGTACTGTATACTGTAACATATGATTTGATCTCCAGCTAATGGCACCTGACCTGAATTCATTTAGGACAAGTCAGAAAATGTTGTGACACGAGCGTCACAACACAAAGACAGCTAATGGAGGCGCCACAGAATTGATTGATTTATTTATTTTTTACCGATAATGGTTCCCTTACTTGTAGTAGAAACATGTCATTTGACCCTGAGCTTGTTGGAAAAGGATGTTTGTGAGTGGTGGAAGCTAGCAAGCCTCAGAGCTGGCAAGTTAAACAGCTAGCAACAGCCTGTTCACATCCACTAAAAGTGATGTAAACGTTTTTCAGTTGCATTAAGTTGGATGAATCAGTAAAAGAACTACAACCAATATTAATGTACCAGAATCTGCACCAATCAGATGCTCTGTGTGCAATGATGAACAGTCAATGTTTTTCTACAAACTTAGGTGAACCTTTTTGCTGAATTTCAGATAACAGACCCCTCCAGTTCACGCTTCGAGGTCCCACTCTCTGTCCCCACTGCCACCAAGAAAGCAGAAAACACCAAGTACGTCGTAGAGCTTTCAAAGCAGCCCTTTGGTCTCGTGGTGAAGAGGAAGTCTACAGGAACCGTGCTGTGAGTCTGACCCTAAAATATTTCAGTTTTGCTTTTTTTCCCTTACGTTTTTATTTATTAACACCTCTGTTTTGCTCGGTTATCATGAATTCCCTCCACTATCTTTCCTTGTGCTGAGAATGTGAACAAGATAAGAAGATCCTAAGAGAACTAAACAGAAGAGGTTTTGTTTTTGAAAGATCCTTTTCTCTTTATCTCTTTGTTTGCAACAACTTACATGGGTAGCAGTCCAAAAATAATAAAAAATTTTTTTTTAAAATTACGGTTCAGTCCTTGCATCAGTTTTAAATCCAGGCTGCAATTTTGGTTTGTTTCAATCTAGAGTGTTGGTCTAGTCACTGACTTCATGGATATTCCATCAATAAATGTTTAGGATATTTTAAATGACATTGTGCAGACATTCAACAATAAAAGCAGCTTAAACACTTGGTTTTTAATTTTTTTTCAAATTAAAGTTTTGATATACGAGATGTACGTGAATGCACCATTAAAGCACCGCTGTTGGGAAAACCGCTTCCTGTTAATGTGTTGTCACATCTCATGTTCATATTCTGCTTGACATTGTTTCAAGTAGGGCTGAGAGAATAAAAAAAATTATATTAACGATCAACTAATTTAGTTAGCGATTAACCATTAGCTGGAGCATAAAGTCTAAAATAAAGGCAATTTCCTGAAAAAACACCAACATATTCAGAGCAGTAATTAAGGCAAAACTGTACAAAAATATATACATTTAGTATTTAAGATAAAAACACATCTATCTGTAAATATGTCTTCCCCAAAACTCCTCAAGTGGCCTAGTTTTAGTGACTAGTTCAGATTTCCTGAAGAAACGCTACGTTATTGCATTTTAGGTAAAAACATGTTTATTTTCTCATTTAAATGTTTATTATTATTATTATTATTGCTTAAAAAAGATTTTTAAATGAAGAATCTGTAGACTGTGCCATTTTTTAAAAAGTGGATTGATCATCAGAATAACTGATTATATTTGCAACCCCTTCTACAAAGTCTCCGTTATATGCTTCCATAAAATCAGCCTCCACGGAGTAATGAATTTTTTTTGTTGTTTTTTCTCTCCCTCCTCCATCAGCCTGAACACCACAGTGGCGCCGCTCTTCTACGCTGATCAGTTCCTCCAGCTCTCCACCGCCCTGCCAAGTCAGTTCATTTATGGCCTAGGTGAACACCGCTCCACCTTTCTGCACGACGTCCAGTGGAACACACTCACCATGTGGGCCAGAGATGTTCCTCCCACGGTAAACGCGCTAATCGTTGCTCTGTTTATGTTTCTCATCGCTACGGCGGCCTGGCCTTTGATCAAGGTAACGCAAATGATGCTTTACGGCCTTCGTTTTATTATTCTAACAGTGCCCGTATGAGTTTGGCTCTTATCTAAATGACCAGGCTGAAATTGTTTGTTTATTTGTTGTCCTGGTTTGCAGGAACAGACGAACCTCTACGGGGTTCATCCGTTTTATCTGGTGATGGAGGACGGTGGGGATGCACACGGCTTCTTCCTGCTGAACAGCAACGCCATGGGTCAGATGTGCCGTCGATTAGATCTACAGTACTAGTTACTGTACACAAAGCGGTGAAAAGCACAGAGTTTTGCAACAGTGTGAATAATGCAGTGTGAAAAATGAAGAAATCCTAGAAAAGCGGAAGTTTGTTTTTCATGTGTTTACTTTCAGTTATGTGATTCAACCTCAACTTCCCAGTGTTGCTAAAGAGCCTCGACATTTGACATGTAATCGTTTATTTGTTTGGGATCATTCCAATTACTGCAAAGCAGACATAAAATGGAAAATGATTCAAATTGTTTTTCAGGCAGATGTTTTTTTTATGTCTATTCCTCTTCTGGCTCTAAATGTGAGCCATTACTCTGAGAGAGTAATAATCACATTATTTCAAATATTACATTTTATGGGGAAAAAACTTCCACCGGTTCCACGTTGATATGTTGGTGCACAAATCTTATTATTAGGAATGGCTAATAATAATACATGTTGGACTTTTACCGATGGATTTTAACTGTTATTTTCGTGATTAAAATTAAACACAAAGCTCAAATATCTACTGACACAACCCTATTTGGTCTCCCCTAGTAATGCTTTATTAAATGCCAACATGTGAGAAAATTTAAATGAACTGTTTTAAATTAGTTTGTGTCCATTTCAAGACCACTAAATAGTTATGTAAATTTTACAAATTATTTTACTTAAAAAAAAAAATTCTTTGTGGCTGTCTTGACAGTAAAGTCTGTGGGGAAAAAATAGAACTGCTCTGCCCTCTCCCAGTACTACAGTTAACGTTTAAAAAAAAAAGAACCGCTCCCAACCAAAAACAACCAATCAAAGGCAGGGGGAGGATCTTAGCGCTGTCAATCAACCTCTTGTGGTTGCTGCTAAATGTGCCACTGGTAGAGAAACAACTTAACGGCCTAAGAAAACAGTTTTAACGTCCATCATCGGTGGCTATGCTAACTAGCATTAGCATTCATGGAAGACTAGTGGTCCACCTTCATTAATTCTATGACATTGTACAATTTCTACTAAGCTTAAAGTGGCCAGGATTTCTACCCATAGAATTAAGTCTGGCAGTTCAGTCGAGACGAGTTTCGTCTGAGGGACATGTGCATCCAGTTCTTGTTTTTAAAATTCAGTCTTGTAGTTATTTGTTGTCTGTTGATCACCCCATTAGAGCAAAAAAACCCATTTCAGATGCATAATTAAGAGCCTAAAAATAATGACATTTAAGTCCATTTTGAGGTTGTGACTGTTGCAGCTCTTGTTAGGTTTGCTGCGGATTTGTAAACGAAGGCTTTGTTTTCAGTTTCAAGCTACTTTCTTTTGCGTTTGATCAGATGTGGCCCTCCAGCCGGGCCCCGCCCTGACTTGGCGTAGCATCGGAGGAATCCTGGACTTCTACGTGTTCCTCGGTTCGGATCCCGGTTCGGTCGTTCAGCAGTACGTGGAGGTCATAGGTCAGTGAGAGTGCTTTGACGAAGACGCATGACTGAAACGACTTGTAGCTGGTCGTCTTGGAACACTGAAAGAAAAAGACGGAACAACGACTTACAAAAAACAGACAGAAATGGTGAAATGTATCACTTTGAGATCTGTTTGTTTTCTGATATTTCTTCCTTCCAACTGATTTTCTCACAGGACAGCCAGCCATGCCAATCTACTGGGCCTTAGGGTACCACCTCTGTCGCTGGGGCTACAAGACCAGCAATGCCACCTGGGAAGTTGTCAAGAGAATGAGGAATTATGGGATACCGCAGGTGAATATTTATTAGTATCAGTCGTCCCTTTTTGCTGTTGTTGTTGTTGAAATTATGCTATGAATTGTTACATAACAACAAAGGCCAAAAGTAATTCTCAAACAAGCCTTCTCTGAACTGTCACATGTCTTCTGTTTTGTTTTTATTACATACAGCTAAGACTCTTTGTTTCTATAAAACCCAAAATAGAAAATTTCTAGTTGTTTCTCTTAATTTCAGTAATAGTAACTTAAAACCTTTTTGGAAAATTCAAAATCTATTGTTTCAGTTTTTAATTATCCCCCAGTGGGCCGAGAGAGGCAGCTCATCGTCCATTGATTTTCTTTTATTTTTTAAAAAAAGGTAATATTTTCAGTTTGTTAAAATTTATGTCATGAATTCAAATTCCTTTGTCTTTGTGGATGAAAGCACAACAAAATCTAAAAAAATTGCAGTTCTACCTTGAAATTAGAGCTAAATAAATAACTAAAGAGTAAATAAAAATATGTTTAAAACAAATGGAAACAGCAGGGATGTTATGTTGAAGATATTAGAAACATTGCAGTTAATATGTATTGATATTGTACTAAGAATATTACGATTGTTCAGGGTATAGAGGAAGCTGCGGTGGTCGGAGCAATTAATTGAAATGAACATGTTAAAGTCCAGGCCAAAAATGATTTATTAATTCATTTGAGGCATGCTCACTGCAAAGCATGGTGGAGGATCTGTAATGCTGTGGGACTTTTTGTCCTTCAAAAGCCGAGGGAGGTTTGTAGGAGTTCATCATGAACTCTCCTTTGTTTTATACACCAGAAACACTTGCAGGTATAAATGCTTATATAGTCACACTTCAGTATTTTCCCTGTGTTCTTCGGTAGAAAGTTGTTGCCAAATTCACTGTTGTCTTTGTTCACAAAGACAAAACAGTCACTGAATCACCAGGACATTTTGAGTAAAGACCATTTAAAAAAAGACATTAAAAATGGCTTGTCGGGTCACCAGCATAACAATCCAAAACAGCTGGTTATGGTGCATTGGACACATAATCACCAGAGTTGTATATTGTTCATAACGACTCTCTGTTTCCAGGACGTCCAGTGGAATGACATCGACTACATGGACCAAGCTAAAGACTTCACCTTTGACCCGACGAACTTCAACACCCTTCCGGACTTGGTGCGGGACCTGCACGCTCACAACCAGACCTACGTCATGATAATGGTCCGTAGAAGCGCTCATTCGCCGTGGATCCGATTGGAAGCGTGCGTCTGACCGGGTTCTTCTCCCGCCTGCAGGACCCAGGAATCAGCAGCACACAGCCGGAGGGCTTCTACTGGCCCTTCGACGAGGGACTGAAGAGAGGAGTCTTCATCAAGGACGCTGAAGGGAAGACGCTAATCGGGAAGGTGAGAGAGGAGCCGCCTTATGACATCAGCTGGTCACGTCTCCACTCGTGGTTTTCACAAGACTCGATCAGACTGTTTCTGCAAGATAAGAAGCTGTCGCTGCAGCTGGAGGTTTGGACAGGCAGTTCAATGCCGTGATAGCTGTTCCTCCCAGATTAGATTTAGGTGCGCAAGACTTCCAGTGGGTTACATTTAGACAGCAGCATCAGTTTTAAATACCAGGCTTGATGAGAGGTGTTTGTTTAAAGGGGCGGTATTATATAATATCAACTTTTTGAGCTTTTTGAGCACCTAAAACACACCTGGAGTGTTGATTCTTTCATGTTTGAGAAATCCTTTAATCTTCCCGTGGCCACCATTCAGCTGTGCAAAACACCTGGGTGGACCTAGCTCCGCCTTCGAGGACGAAGCTCCGCCTCAGAGCCGCAGTTTCCAAGTTTCCGACCATCGGCCTTATGCCCCACTCAGCTCCTTCAGACTAGCCAGCAGCAAACAGCTGGTGGAAATGAACATCTGCTGAGCTTGTTGCCGGAGCTGCTTCTCAGTGAAACGCTGGTAAAGGAGCCATGTTGTGCCTTTTTATGAAAGCAGAGTTTCAGAAAGGAGTTTCTTAAAGCGACAGCCAAGTTTCAAGGCGTTAAATTATGAAGCAAAATTTCATTTAAATCATATTTGATATAAAATGCTGTGTATGTCATATTTGATATACACAGCATTTTATATCAAATATAATTTGATATAAAATTAGATTAGATTTAGGTTGACTGGATAATTGGAAAAACATGCAACCAGCGATTACTGGTGCTGGAAGTTTAGATTAGTTGTTCCAGATTCTTCCTGACTTTTTTTTTTTTTTAATTTGCTGTTTACAGTATTGACTCACTGATACTGCTGGGTCAATATATTGTGCAGCTATCATATATTTGTAAACCCAGCCTGTTACTTTGAGCTCGCATATCTTTAAGAATATCTTTAGCCCAGTCATGAGTGTTTTAAAAAGGTTCAAATGATTACATCAGACCAATAGTAGAAGATTTTTAAAAACAGAATCGCGGGCTTAGTGAAAAGTGTGTTTAATACTTGCTTAAAGGTTGTTGTTTTTAATCTGAGACTCATCGTAGAGCCATTATTTTCTCAGCTGAGGCCTGGTGGGCGTGATTTTTGTTTTGTTTTTTTATCCCTACAGATGTTTCTTCTTCTCTGCTTTCCTTGTAGGTGTGGCCTGGTCTGACAGCATTTCCGGACTTCTCCGATGAGGCGACGCATGAATGGTGGTATGAAAACCTGCAGAGGTTTCATGAGAAGGTGCCATTTGATGGATTGTGGATTGTAAGTAAAACAAACAAAAAATATATTGTTTTAAATTTAAACATTTTATTAATCGGTGCCTTGGGTTTGTAGTTATACCGTTTGAACTTGTTCATATTTTGTAATGTCTTAGCAAAGGCTATTTGCTCCTTGTAAGCATCTTTTTTTCTACCCAACTATTAGTTGGTTAATGCAAAAAGTCATCCACAGATCGGCCTACACTATATTTATGTTAAGTCTAGGAGAAAGAGCTCAGGTTCTGACACTTTATTAGAAATAATATTTTAGCTGCAGATGCATCCTTAGTCTCGAACAATCAAGCGTACAGTAAAGAAAGATTACGTTATTGCATTTTAGGAATTAAAATGTTTGTTTTTCTTGAGTTGTCATTTTTTAAACTGATTTTTAATATTCTGTAAAATCAGCGCAAGTGGTTAAATAAAAAAAATTAGTAGATTGTGTCAATTTTTTAATCTGATTAATAGTTAGAACAACTGATTACTAAAATAATTAGTTGCAGCCCTACCCTGTTGTAGAGAATCCCAATAAAATATGATAAAGTCTGAGGTTCTGTTGTGACTACACTTTTTTTTTTTTGACACTGTTTTCGTTTTGCTTTAGGACATGAACGAGCCGTCAAACTTCCTGGATGGATCTACTGTTGGCTGTCCGTCAAACAGTCTGGAAAATCCTCCGTATACGCCAGGTAGAAGACGACAAACCGAAACGTCCTCCAACGTACGAGCCGTCCATACGCCGCCACACAACCTTGTGTCGTCTTCTTTTTTCTTCCAGGTGTGCTGGGAGGTTTGCTCAGATCTAAAACTGTATGCGCCTCTGCACAGCAGAAACTGTCAACGCATTATAACCTGCACAGTCTCTATGGACTCATGGAAGCTAAAGCCACCTCTAGGTCTGGACTTTAGATACGGAGCATGGAAGTTGCCAGGAAGCTACGCATACACGTTTTCTTCCCCTAATCTTTTGTTTTCTTTGTTTTGTGTTTTATTCAGTGCTCTGAAGAGGATTTTAGCAAAGAGGCCGTTTGTGATCTCACGCTCCACGTTCCCCAGTCATGGCTCGTATTCAGGGCACTGGCTGGGAGACAACAGGAGCCACTGGAAGGACCTTTACACCTCCATCGCAGGCTAGTCACGTTTCCTTACATTTACAAGAGTATTGTGATGTGTTGCTGTAAACGTTACTGTAAAGGACAAACGTCTTCCTCGCCTTCACCATCAGCCGTGTTACTGCGGGATTTCTGGTGAATAATTAAAACGGAAGTTCATTTTTCCTTCAAACGACGTATTAGGGGCCATTGTAGATATAAAAAATCTTTTTAAAAAAAGGAGTACATTTCCACCAAAGAATTCAGGAATTTTAAGATAAATCTCTGAAATGTTCTAGAAAAAAGCTTAGCTTGTTTCTGAGCTTGAAAAGTCAGAGATTTGCTAGAAAACAAATCTGAAATTTACTAGAAAGATAGTGGAAATCTGAGTTTCGAAAATCTAAAATGTTTTACTTTTGAAACCAAAGGTTTTCTAGAAAAGATCTGAAATTGTTCTCAACATGTCAGAGTTCTTTTTTTGCAGAAATTTACTTTTTTTTTTTTCTTTATCTACCACGACCCTAACGCACTGCATGTTTTGTAAATGCAATTTCCCCACCAGGTGGCACTAAATTCCACACTCTCTCCTTGTTATTCATTTTGTACTTATTTTTATTTCTCTCTTCATTTCCACCAGGTATGTTGACCTTTAACCTTCTGGGCATCCCGTTGGTGGGAGCAGACGTCTGCGGCTTCAGCGAGGAGCCGCAGGAGGAGCTGTGTGTCCGCTGGACTCAGCTGGGAGCTTTTTATCCCTTCGCAAGAAACCACAACTCCCTTGACATGAATGTAAGGATGAATGAAACCGGCTTTGTTTTGGTAAAAAAAAATGGGTGTAAAATGACAGATATCTAAACAGGATTTTAGCAAAACACTCAATGCTGCAGATAATATTTCAGTTATTAAATTTAACAATAAATTGGTTTAACAGGCTATGTTTATAGTTATGTAAGGAAAGCAAGGTTTTGATTTCAGATGGGGGAAAAAAAACAAAACGTGTGTCGGTCAAAATGACAGATGGTCTTCAAATCTGAGTCTGTAGAATAGAGAGAAGTACATCGTGATCAGCTTGAGTAACTTCTACTTGTTAGCATCGCAACAGTTTAATCTCTCTGGGTGTTTTTACTCATCCATCTAATAAAGTTTTATTTAGCTGAAGCTGCTAATAGCGCAATACAAGAAACGGTGGAAAAAACCCAAAACATTCTGTCTGCTTCTCCTTATTTTTTTCTCTTTTCTTTTGCATTTCTTTATTTTTTCCTTTATTTTCTTTGTTTCCAACCTTATTTCTTTCCTTATGTATTTATTTTTTTGTTATTTTTGTAAAAGTGACGAATATATGAATAACGTTTTGTTGTTTTCCAGCCTCAGGATCCGACCGCTTTTAGCCCGTCGGCCCGTACGGCCATGAAACAGGCTCTGCTGCTGCGTTACTCCTTCTTCCCGTTCCTCTACACCCTCTTTCATCACGCTCACGTTAAAGGGCACACTGTAGCTCGGCCGCTCATGTTTGAGTGAGAACAACTTTTCGCTTTTCTTAATATTTATTTTACCCTTGTACTGAACTCTGATTGACCCGTGGCCCTGTGCAACCACCAGGTTTCCCAAAGACGTAAAAACTTACGGCATCGACAGTCAGTTTCTCTGGGGGAGGAGCTTATTGGTGACTCCAGTGTTGGAGCCTGGAGTGGACTATGTGGACGGGTACTTCCCAGAAGGCCTGTGGTATGACTATTACACCGTAAGTCTACTTATCATAAACATAAGTAAGCAGTTATTACATAAAGGGTAATAACTCATCTCTGCTCGTCCCGTTTTACTTCCCAGGGTGACTCTGTGAGCAGCAAAGGGGAAAAACTTCGCCTCAGCGCACCAATGGATAAAATCAACCTGCATCTGCGTCAGGGCTCCATTATTCCAACACAGGTGTGGCACTTTAGTTGGACTTGTTTTGTTTTCCTCAACCTTTAGGGCCTGGAAGTACAAATATTCTGATATTTAGTGTTCCACTTTCACTGAACAGACTACATTAGTGGTTCCTAGTAACGTTGGGTACAAATAGAAAGAAACCTGGTAATGTAATTTAAATGCAGATGGAACAACAAGTGCAGGTTTTTAAAGGTCATTCAGTTTTTCCCTGCAGTATTTGTGTTGAATTTCTACAAAGAATGATGTTAAAATACCAGTAATACTTCTTTAGATCTGTTTTCCTCATTAGTTTGGAATCAGTTTTTTGTTTTTTAAATCCATCCTTTTTTTTCTTATCTTAATTCTAAAAGTAGAAATAAAAAGCTTGTTCTTTAAGAACATCTTTATACAATCTGGAGATGTTTACGCGTTTTCCAGATTTTGGATATGTGTAGAAAAGCAAGAACTTGACTTTATTTGTCCATCCATTGTTCTGTTTTCATGTCTGTTCATCCATCTGTCCTTCTGTCTGTCCATCTGTTGACCATTATCCATTTATGTTTTACTGTCTAAAAGATCTGCCCATTTGTCTTCTCTTTAGTCTGTCTGTCCTGTCGCTCAGTCCATTCATCCATTCACCCTATAAACATGTGAGGAAGTTGGAGAAACCTTCCTCTGATCATATTTCTGTTGCTTCTGTTTGGATCTTCTGCTCAGGAGCCCAACGTGACGCTGTGGATCAGCAGCGGTCAGCCGCTGCACCTGGTCTCTGCTCTGTCTGACGACGGCTCGGCCAGCGGCGATCTGTTCTGGGACGACGGCGAAACCATCGACACCTACGAGACGGACCGGTACACATACGTTGTGTTCAACGTCTCCCAGGTGCAAAGAGTTTGTCCACCACTCTGGTCTAACCTTGCTTCACCTGGTCCCACTTTGTCAGGAGTTTTATTTCGCATGACATTGATGAGGCGTCCAGGTTTGATTTAAAGGAAGTGAGTCGACTGCAGTGAGTCTTAGCTGTAGTTGATCTCGTTTTCTAGAACACGATGACGTCCAGCGTGCTTCACAGCGACCAGGAAGGCTTGTTCCTCAGCATTGACTCGGTCTCGTTCTACGGGGTGAAGCAGAAGCCGAGCGCGGTGCTGGTGAATTCCCAGGAGTTTCCCTTCATCTACAGAAACAACCAGGTGAACTATGGGGTCACGGGAAAGGTCACATTGATAGCTGCGGCTGTTTTTTCGGGATGTGTGGCCAACGTTTACTACAGAAGCATTCTCATTTACGATCCTGATTAGATGCTCAGTTTACTTTAGAAACCATCTCAACCACTCGATACATTTCAAGTAGAAAGGCTCAATTTAAACTAAGCTCACAAAACAATGAAGCATAGTCCACAGATTGATGAATTTCTTAAAATAATACATGCTGTTTTTGACTTGAAATCCTGTTTTGAGTTATTTTCCTTTTCTTTGTCCCCTTTTTCATTTCCCCCCTGCAGGTCTTATCGGTAGCGAGCCTGAGCCTCAGACTCACCCAGAACTTCACCATCAGCTGGATGTAACAATCAGATCCAGGATTTTATTTCACACAGTACTGTGTTTTATCCTTTTAAATCTAAGACACTGGCTATATATATATATATGAACATGCCTGTAACTGTGACACTTCATTGCTGAACTACCTTTTAAAGCATGGGGTTTGATTCTTGCTCAATGCTTATAAACTACTCACTCAGCTCTGAGGGTCAGCCACTAGAGGGCAGTCTTTTCAAACATAACAAGCCTGTTTTTTGGACGTGGTCCCAAAAGCTCAGGTCAGACCCCAACTTTGGGTTATAAAACAGAATATGGGGGATCTTAGAAATGATTGCGCGTGTCATCGTTTACTATCATTCTCAGAATAGATTTAAAAACTCGTCATGGAAAGATAAAAAGACAAACTAACATTAAATTAGGCTGTTTTTGATGTATTTATGCTTTTCACAGAATTGTATGAAGTCAGAAACCAAAAGTTTGGGATTCGCCGATACAAAAAAAACAAATAGTTTTTTTTGTGATTAGTTGGAGGTGAAATGAATTGGAAGTGAGTTAACGTGCGCTTTGTTTTGAACAAGTTTTAGCCCAAAAAGTGTTCATGTTTTATACACTAACACTGATCTGCAAACTGTAGTTTGTGAACACTGCTTTTATTATTAAAACTATTCTAAATTAAAGCTTAATCGCAATTAAAAGGAACCTTTTAAGAACGAAATGTGCAATAAAGACAGGAGGATCATCCTCCTTCCTTACAATGTGACGAATCTCCATATAATTTTAAAAATTTCAGTGCAAATGAAGTTGCATGAGGATTTTATTTTATTTTTTTGGACTGTTGTTGCTGCAGTATTTTAAAGTTAGGAAGGAGATGCCTTATAATGAATGTTTTTTTTTTTTTCTTCTGTTAAAAGTTTTATTAGTTTTTACTGCTGTTCCCCACTAGAAGCCGGAGTGAGGTCGAGCAGAAAGACCTTTTGAAAAATGTTTTGTCTTGACTGGACGCAGTTCGATTCAGATTCAAATCCAGCTACGCTGATTGACATTTAAGTGACTTTAATGCTCATCTGAGTTTTGTTCTCACGTTCCTGTGTTTTAGTTTTGTAATGTAACGTCATCAATTATAAGCATTTTATGAACTTGTTTTGTTTTCATTTCCTTTCTCTCCTCAGAAACCAGAAATTAAACTATTTAAAACAGAAAAAGCCATAAAAGATCAAAAACAAATGGAGCTCTTGCTTTAGCTTCAGATGGCTGCTGTTTTCTTTAGGAAATAATTTTATGAATTTATTCTATCTGGGCGTTTCTTAATGTCGGGGGACAATTCATGTCGACATGAATTGTCATTTTAATTCTTTTCTTAAATTTCTGTGTTTATTTGATTTAGAAAATGCATTATTAGATTAACTACAACCAAAGTTTTTATTGTTTTTTGGATTAATAGATGTTTGGACTAAAAATTAAATTTTTTTCCCCCTTTAACAAAACATGTTTGTGTGGAGCAGTAGGTCAAAAGAACAATTCAAGGTGGAGAAAATTTATGTTGTTTTTTTTTTTTACTTCACAAGTAATGTCAATAAGCAACAATTTTGTTTTAATAAATTTTATTTTAAAATCTGCTGTGTTAAAAATGAATTTGTGTGATTTAGTGCTTCTGGTGTTTTGTGTATAAATTTAAATGTATTGGATCGTTTGCCTTTGCACACATCTTTATTGACATTTCCATCTTAATCCAATGAAAAGTCTTTTGCGCTACAATGAGGTTGTTTTTCAGCTGTATCAATATAGATGTATTTTGCAAAACTGCAATGGAAACACTTTTTCACATTACACGAGTCACATGAACAACACCCTGATATTACTACTGGCGGAGACGACGAAGAAGTGGCAGTAGGACAATGGTTTGTTTCTGGGGAGAGGTTCCGGGGGTTTTGTGTTATTCCAACATGTTGAATCCATAACTTTATAGTCGACTATAATTTCCCCCAAAACACCGCACACCTTGCCGCTCCCAAGTATAAGGGGCTTGTTGCTCCAACGCCTAAATGAGATGCTGACGTCTCCTCTGATTGGCTGATAGATGATGAGCGCTAGCACCATGGTTGAGTTATGAATATATCTCATGAACAAGCTTATTCACGCAGGACTTTAATTTCATTCCTTATTTAATGGAAATGCCGCAATTGTAAAATTGTGTTGTTTCTTTTGACGCTAGCAGAAAATAGCTTTCATTTATTCCATTTGTCTGACAGGTTAAGGTCAAAATTGTGCAAAATATTGAAATTCTTCTGCACCAAACTTTGCATTTAACACATCGATAGCTGTTTTTCTTGCAACTGCCAAACCCAGACTCATTTATGGGATTGGCAGAAAAAAAAAAGTGTAGGATGTATCACACCAGAGATCCATTTGCCTATGGAGTTTGTGTCTATCATTTTCATCCTTCTATTTATGGTTTTGATTGGAGAAAAAAAAGAATGCGTTCTTTCATGGTACTGGAACCTGACACAAGAGGGCACAACTTCCAGTGATTATTGTTTGACTTTTTTCCCCTCAACATTTTTTGCATGTTTCTTCTTATTTGTGAGTCTAAATCCACAACTCCTTGAAACAAAGCCAAACTCCTACTTTAGAATCTAATTGCTGCTTTATCTCTGATATCTATCTGGACATAGACATTCTAGTTAATGTTTATCTTTTTTTATATGTGCCACCACAGTCACTCTTGCTGTCATTAACAGTGTTGATTCCCTGCTGTGTTCTGGTATAAATCATACAAAGGCTTTCTCTTCATTATGTCCTTCCTCAGTTGTCCTCAGATGAACCTTCCACCACTTTCCCTCTTTATGACCTTTTCCTTTTGTCTATTGTTCTTGTCGCTGCAAAGGTACCGTTTTCCAGATAATTAGGCTTGTCCTTTTCCTCTTCTCTTCTCACAGAGCTGATTCATCTCAGCATTTTCCTTTTAAAATCCTGAACAATTCTCCAGAGCCTAATAAATGCCATCAAACCAGGAAGAGTTAAAAAAAAAAAAAAAAGGAGGGGGGAACTTGATGCAGAATTTTCTGAAAGTGTTCATGAGTCGTGACTCAAAAGCACAGAATGCACGCGGCTCCTTTTAAAAAGTGAAAGCAGACGTCTCATGTTCTCCTCCCCTCCATTATGGCGCAATGGGGCCGTTGTAGGTGGGGGGAACAATTTGTAAATTTCCACCAAACAAATCTCAGAAATTTAGTAGAAATAAAAAGGAAATTTGAGTTTAAAAAGTCAAAAATTTTGAAAAATGTTTTTTTTTTCTTGAAAATTTGTGAGATGAATCCAAAAATGTCGGGTTTTTGGGGGTTTTTTGGCAGAAATGGCCTTAATGGGGCGTCGTATTCCTCTGATAGCTGGCTTCAAGGTACACTCCACAACTGATCAACTAGACCTGCTGCAGACACGTTGTTGTTGGCAGCGTGTGACTTTTCTCAGGCTAAATGTTTCCAGATGGGCGTTTTGAAGGGGGCACATAGATCATTCAGCCTGTGGGGAGGAGAGAGAGAGAGGGAGAGAGAAAAGGAGCAGAGGGGGTCTGTTGAAAGCATTGTGCTCCACTGACGAGGACATTTCCTGTCTGGATTTGGGAGGATTAAGTATTTGTGGGGGAGTGTAAGCATGGACGGCATGTGGAAAAGAGAAGCGAAGAACAAAACATGTAGATGTTCACCACCGGGCCTGCGATGTGCATTTATGAAATGTGAAAAGAAAAGGCTTAATGCCATTAGAAACCATTTGTGTTGTTTCAGCTGCGGCTCGGATGTCGTTAGAGAAGAAGTTCTTTTCAAGTTGATTTTAAAGTGAAGCATCATTTTTGACATGTGGTTATTGTGTGGGTGAGTTTTGGGAGTCATAAAAGAAAAGCTGAGAGCAGTTTCATTGTTCTGTCCTATTTTTTTCCTCTGAAAGTTTTATTTTTGTTTTGTTTTTTAGCATTAGCTGGTGGTTGGATTCCTCACGCCAACAACACTCTGGGGCTTTTAGCTCGTTTTGTCTGTGTGAACGTAGAAAAGCACGAGGTGTTTTGTGGCTCCAACGTTTATGATGTAGCCACAGGTATGTATACTAAATTGAATACATGTTCTGATGAGGCTCCTCTCTGATTAAAAAGAACCCTTTAAAAATGAACGTTTCATATAGTATGTTTTCTGTGCTAGTGTCTTTTTACAACACAATAACCATGTTGACTTCAGTTGTTATAAAAATGCCGTATACATCAAATATGACTTTGCAGTTTGACGCCTGTGTTGCTTTAGGAAGCTCGCGCTCTTTAGCACGTCTTCGCAACAACGCTCTTCAATAAATAACAATATTATTTATTGCCTTTATTAACATGCACTCCATTTTGATTAGTTAGTTCATTAGTTATAAAACAAATGCAGTCAGGGTTAATTTATTATTCAGATAGGTAGGAAGTTTTCTCTCTTAGCAAAACCAATCAACAGCGTAGCTTGTCTAATTTCCCCGAATAGCAAGGAAAGAGTGCTCACTGTGCCCACTTGCTGTCACTAAGCGTTCATTTGACAAATTCCTCTTAAAGAGGCCTTTTTTAGTCAAGAGAACAAACCATTGTTGTATTCGCAGCAATAGTTAGTCACACTCTGCGTCTCTCGACAACACATCATACATGTCGACCTTCCTCCAAAGATTATTGCATCAGAAAAGTCCATTTAAAAATACGAGCCTGTTTGGAAAAATTTGTGAAGAAGAAAAGATTTAGTAGTACAGGTCTGAAGGATTTGGAGCTCAATAATCTGATCGACTATTGTCCTTAATATTGCATATTACTAGCTCTGTCCAACCCTCTATACAGTGGACAATGTGCAAAAATAATTAAATGCTTACTTGAAGTTGAGTTGGTAAAAAAAAAAGTGTGCTCACTTTTTGTTCTATGTGATGATAAAGTTGGATGAATGCAGAGCTGAATGGCATGAGTTTGCTTAGTCACTTGGAGATGAACGATTAAAAAACACTCAACTTAATAATATATAAATGTGTCCCTGAGCAAACTTCTATTGAGAAGGGTTTCTCCATCCAGCTTGAAACTCGGCTAAATAATGTTTCTGCCATCAGCTGTACTGTTTTATTTTTTGTTTCACTCTGGTGACAAAACACAAACTTAACATTCACATCTTGTCTTCAGAGAAAATACATTTTTAGTTTAAAACTCCTCCCCCAGCTGGCAGCGTCCCAAAGATGCCAGAGACTTTAAATTGGTTTGATGATTCATGTGACGTCCATTTAACTTCTGACTGTGACTAGGACAGTCAGATGACCAGATGAAATATAATGTGACATTTTCTTTAGGGAGGAATACATGAAGATGAAGTGGGAGAGCATGACTCAAACATGTCAAAAGTCATCTTGTAACCAGAGTTGGGTAGCAACTAGTTTCATTTACTTGAGTAACTTTTGGGGGGGGGGAAGTTTACTTTTAGGAGTATTTTTGTAACACTGTACTTTTTACTTTTACTCAAGTAACTTTATAATAAAGTATTACAACTTTCATTTGAGTAACATTTCTGGATCCTCTACCCACTGTGAGTAACAAAATGTTTTAACCAAAAGATCACCAGACAAACACACACCTACAGTCTTCGCTAAAGTTTCATCAGCTTTCTACAAAAAAAAAAGTGATTTGGAAAAAATGTTTTACAGGCAAACATTTTCTAATATTGTTTTCTAATAGACCAAGAATAGGAATCTGCAGCTCTCCTCTTCCGCTTTGACTCTGTTTATCTCGTTTCCTGGCTTGCACTACCAAAAAAATACCAATATGTTTCAACATACTCGAGGCAAACTGCAGAGGAAAAACAAGAAAGAGGAGTTTTGCTTAATTACCTAGATTCTGAAGACTAAAACAAAACCTCTTGCTCCTCCCATGTTAAAGTATCCCTGTTGCCTCTAATCTGTGTGGGTGAACGGTTTACAATCGCCACCCAAGTGCATTATGTCGACTTTTAGAGCCCGAGTTTTAAACTGTCATCATCAAACACAGCTTGTTCTTGTTAGGTTTTTGACCAGCGGTTTGAAGGAACACATGGCTCTTTAGCTGCTACATAAACTCCTCTTTTTGTGTTTTTCCACTCTATGCTAAAAGACTGGATCTACTTACATAATAACAGGTAGTAAGGCATTTCCACTTCTGCTGAACATCGATAGGCTGTGAATAAACTGATCAAATATGAGAAAATGTGTTTGCACAGTCAGTGAGAATAGAATTTCAAATTCTCCTTCTCACATATAAAGCCCTTAGTGAACAAGCTCCATCGTACTCCTTCCTGGAGGAGGCCATCCACTGAGAGAATGCTGCAATCAACTAATGGTTCTCCTCCTGCTTTTTGACTCTTCATTAACATACAGCACACTCCTACATCAGTTCATCTGTTTCTTCTCAAACCCCCAGTTGCTTGTACTGAGCCAGGTTCTGGTTCTGCTGGAGGTTTCTTCCTGTTAAAGGGCAAATTTTCCTCTTCACTGCTGCTACATGCCAACTCGGTATGAGGAATTGCTATAACGTCAACGACACAAATGCAAGCAACTGCCGCTAGTCATGTGACTCTATGCAGTCTGCTGGGTTTCCTTAGACTCAAAACTTTTTAAAGTACTTTGAATATTGAACTCAGCTCAATTGAATTGAGACCGGAGATGTGAGGTATGTGCTTTAAATGGACACGTATCCCTGATTAGCTTTGGTTCACAGCACTTACACAGAAACAGCTGACCTGAGCTAAAGGGAACAGTGGAAAATCTACTTGTGTTTACTAGCAACTCGCCTACTTTTCCTGCCATTTAGATGCTGCGTAGGAGACAGTTCAAGTCCCATAGAGCCTATCCACTGAAAACTTCATTTCTGCTCATTACTGAAGGGCAAATCAGGACAACTGGAGTTGTTCACATTATGAACATTTTTTTAATTTACTAAGTTTGGAAGCAAACGTTTTTCTCCTGTCACAAACTTTAAAAAAAAATATGCAACACTTTGCACATGGCCCCGAGGCTGAAAATACTTTTCTTTTTTTTTTTTGAGAAAGTGCTTAAGAGCTAGTGAGAAGATTTTCAGTTCAGAATATGAATGCCTCTCCTCATCTACAAAGAATTTCACATTCTTCCCTGACTGTCTCTTACAAGGTGAAACTCTTGCTTTTTGCAAATTCGTCAAGGCTACCGTAAACGATTCACCTTAATTCGGGAGAAAGAAAAAAAAAACCCTTCCCCTGGCACAACTTTGTCCTGAGTTTTATGTTCATGCTTTTAAAAAAAAAAAGTACTTTTAGCTTTTATCCAAAGCTGAAACTGGAATGTTGGAAATCTGAAATTCTTTGTTGTCATTTGTGTTAGAATGCACCAAAAAAAAAGAAAGAAAAAGAAAACAGAATAAAAGAAAAACTTAACAAATACTGTATCAATGTATAACATTGTAAGCAACCTCAGCCCCTAGAAAGTGAGTCTAAATTCCCTTTGGGATTAATAAAGTATTTTTACATTTGAATGCAGGAACAATGATGCCCACACAGCAGTTATCCTGACTGGTTTATCCATTGGTGATTTTTTAAAATTTTATTATGTCTGCCTAAAATAATCACAGTTTTCCATGAGTTTATTAAATGATATGAATTCCCCATTCTCTAATATCTTTCACAGTGATAATATGTTTTTGTAATCACTAATTAAAATGTCTGCCCTATACTAAGCTAACCGTCACTGACCGACGTCAAGGAAGTACGAATCACGACAGACCGACTTAGTAACTAAACGGCACAAATAAATATCCTTATTAATAAATTCTACGATGCTTTATTAACAATTTATCAAATTTAAAAAACTATTTTACCTTCTTACTTCCGGTTCCACGGACGTCCAGCAATGGCGGTCGCTTCAGTTGACTTTCTTTCCCCGTGGAAAGTTCGAGAACTCCAACACGTGACGTGATTGGTCGATGGTTTAACATATTCTGTGTGTCTGGTTTAAACAGAACAACGCATAAAGTCTAGGAAACGACGGAATTTGGGAACAATATTTGTTTTTCAAGAACGTCTGAACATGTGAAAGACGTTACTCCATAAAATCAGCTGCGATGAAAGGAAAGAGCTCTGAAGACACAACAAAACGTTGGGCTTCAATACGGTAAACCTGCTGCATTTCTACTAAAGTTTAGTAGAAATGTTGTTTAGTAACTAAACAATGACTGAGACGTTTGATTTCAAGATTGATCTTAAGAAATGGGGCAATTTGTGACAAACTGAGCGTCATATCTCCACTTTTAAAAGAAACTGGGCATTAAAATTAGTCAAATAGTAATGACAGTTGTTCAGTTTATATATATATATATATATATATATATATATATATATATATGTTAAAATTTAAGGAAATACATTCCAATTAGATCATATTCAAAAAATTGTGCACTCAAATTCAGCTCATAAAGTTTTAAGGCCAGGCCACTACAAAACCAGAATTTCCGGTTTCCTATAATTTGTTACTACATGCTTTAACTGCTCAAATATTCAGGCCATCATGTGAATAAAAAAATATTGTTAAAACCAAAGCTGGCGTCTTTAGAAAGTTAATATAGAAATTTAATTTAGAAACTGTTAAACTTATATAGTGGTTCTGTACCATTCTAACCATTGTCATTTTAAGGCATTTACTTACAGTGAGATAATTCCTAAAGGAAGAAGTAAGCCACTTCTGAAAGTTTGACAAAGGAAAATTGAGCCATCTTCATAATGTTCATGTATATTTCTGTAAGCTTGTCAGGAACCAGTTTAAGTTCAGTTATGCAAATATTTCCTGTCAGTTAGCTTAGAGTCTGTACACTCTTCCTCATAGCAATAATGTGCTTTAACAGTCAATTAACATAAGTTTTGACTAGCCAACCATTTCAAAACAGAAATTTGTTGATGTAAGCCTTTTGTTTTTATAACCAAATTAAATTTAATTGACCTGAAATTCGATCAAGATCCCAACAAATAAGGTCAGCTTAAGGAACTGGAGCCATCATTTGTCTTCCTTAGTAAAAAAAAAAATTAAATATTAACGTTTTACATTTACTGCGTTACCTGAGACATAAAGGCTACATGAGATTAAGCAACAGAAAATATGGGATATTTTAAAGGTTGAATGTGTTGAGAAAAACAGAAGCGGCCAGCCTTTTAAATAACTTGAGACGCTTGTGATGTTTTACAAAGTCTGAACTTTGTGGCCCGGTCTGCACCACTGTAACATTTCCTCTGTTATTGATTAACAACAATCCCTCATTGGACTGACGTCCACTACATTCTGCTGTCATAAGAAACGGGCAGATGAGGATTAACTGTGGAGAAGCTGCTAAGGTTGCAGGTATACACATGTCTGAAGTACCTAAACAAAGCCGCCGCCTCCTCTTTGTTGTTACTCTGATGAACGCAGAAGGTGTCAGGTGACTTTAGCGGGCCAACGCCGCCCGCCGCCTTTAACACGCCCACCTGAGCAGGACCAGACAAGCTGGATCTCACCCGCTCAACCGCACCCGACTAACTGCTTTCACTGCTTATCCCAGGGCTACCAAAATAGCTGCACAATGCATCTTATAAAGTATTGTGCACATGAGTTAACCTTGACAGCTAATAATAGATTTCTGTGAGGCCTTTAAGATGATTACAAACTAGGACATGAAGATGATTTTAATTTTAAAAAATGAATTGGGAACATTCCCATATATTGAGATGAACGGATATATATCAATCAATCAATCACATTTTATTTGTATAGCACATTTCAGCAGCAAGGCATTTCAAAGTGCTTATATATATATATATATATATATATATATATATATGTGTGTGTGTGTGTGTGTGTGTGTGTGTGTGTAATTACATGACTCTATCATCATTTGAAGGCAGAACCAAGAATGAAATATTAAAAATGCACTACGAACAACGGGGGAGGGAAGGAGGTAGGATTAATTTGAAATAAATCAGACGTTGGAAGTTTTTGAACCCTGTGCTCTACAGTTTTTAATACAATAAACTAATAAGACTGTCCATCTGAGTGGGTTTATATTTGATGTAATTTTTATTTGTTGAGTCAGCATAGTTTGAGACAGATAATGTGTGAAAAAAATCAATCTCCTCTGCCTTCTCCTACTGCTAATTAGAAAACAACTAATCAGAGCCAGGAGGAGGGTCTTAGCGCTGTCGATCATGCCGGTGTGTGCTACTTTGATGTCAGCGGATAAACTGTTTTCCTGTAACAGCGAGCTGTTTCTCCGCCGTTAGTGCATTCCGCAGCATGTTCACGTGCAAGGTTGATTGACGGCGCTAAGACCCTCCCCCTGGCTCTGACTGGCTGTTTTTGGTCAGGAGCAGCACACTTCTTCAAACAGCAGTAGCAGCAGGGAGAAGGTGGAGGAGCTCAACTTTATCACAGATTATCTGTCTCATATTATACTGTCACTAGATGGTGAAAGTATTAAAAAACATGTAAAAGTTACATACATCAGCCCCCCCACTCCTCCGCTGCCACTGTCGACCCCATGCAAACTTGCTCCGCCCCTGCTGTATTCCATGTATCAGTACAAGGAGTTTTATTTGAAAAGAAAGTCTGAATTATGCATTTAATCTTGAGATGATTTCTGTGGTTTCAACTTCGGGATTGGCCCACGCAAAAACCCCCCAAAACACCTAAAGAAGCTCCGTGGAGCTCCACCCACACCACGTCATACCCGACCTTCCGCAGGTGTCACAACCAGGTTATTTCCACTCTATCAGCTGAGGGGGAACAGGGTGATTCCCAAACGACGCGCTTGTCTGAGTCAGGCTCTCATTAGATCCAGCGTGTCCGTGAGGCCGCGGAAAGTTGCCTGAAGTTCGCCGGGTAGAGAGAGAGAGAGAGAGGCAGGAGGGGAAGCGGAGGAGTGAGCGAGGAGGAGCTCCGGGACTTCCACCGCCGATCTGCGGGCTCTGTGCGGGCTCTGAGGTCTGGGATGGCGGCCGTGAAGGCTCTGCAGCAGTGGTGCAAGATCCGGTGTGAGGGCTACCGGGATGTGTCCATCACCAACATGACCACGTCCTTCAGGGACGGCCTGGCTTTCTGCGCCCTCATCCACAAACACAGACCCGACCTCATGTAAGTACGGCGGCTGAGGAAGCAGGACCCGCGGCGAGGTCTGCCGTGTGTCCGGAGCTTTAAAACACAAGGGAGGATCTGTTTGCGCTTTGTTTTATTACTATTATTATTTTTTTACTGCTCAGACTCTATCAGGGGTTTTATTTTCATTCAGTTTTATGATGGATTTAATAAGAAGGCATTTACGAGAGAACATCCGCGTGGGTCCGTGGAGGAGAAGTTTGGAGAAAAAGTTGAGCCGTGGACTCGGTGGAGCTCAGGGTTCAACGGGACGGATGTGCTGAAAGAACCGATTAAACTTCAGCATAAGTGTAACTCTGTGAGATTAATGTTTAGATATTACAAAAGTTAAATGCTTAACAAAAATGCACATCAGTAGGATATAATTGAAAAGCTGATTTCAGTAATTTGATTCAAACACTGAAATATGCCTAACTTAGATTCCTGACAGTGATATAAATCTATTTCAATTCATTTTGATGATTTGGATTATTTCTAATTCTGATTGCCAGTCAATTTGAATACCGCATGAAACCAAAACTAAACCACTGATGGGTAGTTGATAAGAAGCAGACTTATCAACTACATATTATCTAAGCACAAGCTTAGATAATATGCTGCATCTGAGCATGTTGTTGGAAAGTTGAGTGGAAGGAAGACAGTGTGGTGAAAATGACAACTGCAGTTGTGGCCACTACTTAAAGAGTCATTTGTGTAAAACTAGGACCAGTCAAGTATTGAGTTCATATACTGTACAGTACATAGTAATACTTTACAGTTACTGACAAATCTGTAGTAAAATAATGTTGTTGTTTTTTTTATTTCTTTGTTCTTCCTCGTCATGACAACATAGATCTTTAGATACACAAGAACTCTTGGTACTGTTCAGAATAGAAGTGAAGATTTGAGGATAAACTTGTTGTTAAACTTTGACAGTAAAATGATCAGATTATAGGTTTGTTTTTTAAAACCTGTGTATAAGAATAAGTCACTTCTTTCCATTTTACAACATTTTACAGTTCTATTGTATGTTTTAATCAGCGCTTCATCTGTAAAAATGGCTTTTTAGACAAAGTAAAAACTCCTGTGAAATGTGCAAGAAGAGGTTGAAAAACGCAGGATCAGTTCTCAACAGTTCCAGAAAGCAGGGAGAAGATTTATTTATAAATCTGCCTTATTGGAAGCAAAATGTAACTTCTGCAGCGTCTCTCTCTCTCGCATTCTTTCCTTGTGTTTATCTTTGGAGAAGAAGAAGAAGAAAAAAAAAGTCAGCTCTTGATTCTGAAGACATTTTTCAAAACAAGCAGCTTTCATTAGGGCAGAAATATGTAAATATTGTCCTCTGTAATGCCGGAGTATCGCCGGGACACGAGTAAACTCGACATGAGCTCATTCTCAGATTAATTATTTAGCTATTACAAAGCCTTTACTTATCACATATTGAACCTTGGCCGGCGTCCACCTTGGTTTTTTCTTCCTTGTCGTGTTTCTTTAACGGCAGCGTCGTATCAAACGGAGATAAAACTGCCCTCAGTGTGTTCTCCATCCCAGCCTCCACCGGCTGCCAGACCGCAGAATTGCAGGACGTTTTAATTTTAGTCGTGTTTCTGGAGCTCTAGACGGTGGTTAAATGCGCTGCTGGAGTTGCTCAACAACGGCCCGTGTGATTTCTGCAGCCTGAGCTTTGTGTTGGTTTCAGTTTTGGATGCATGGGATCAGTGACGGAGTCGACATACATCTAGTCTGACTCACTCGCACTGTCGTGTCATGGCGAAGTGAGGAAACTATGCATGACTAAACAACACATGTCACTGCTAAAGAACTAATAAAGGTAGCTGGGAAAGTTTGATCTCATGTTTCTTTCTTCTTCTTCTTCTTCTTCTTTTTTATTTTTTATTTCTCTGTTGCAGCAATTTTGATTCCCTGAAGAAGGAAGATGTCTACGACAACAACAAGCTGGTGAGACATGTTGTCTTTGACATGAATGCTATAAGTGTTTTGTAGCTCTGGCTGACAAGTATTGTATGTATCATAAATATTCTTCCTTGTATTTCATTACATTTGGGTGAGTCCCAGCAAGTGCTGTTGCAGCACAATAATGGTTTTGTTTTGGAAGTCCAAGCTGGGAACAATTGTGGGAAGAAATGATCTACTGCATGTCTTAAAGGATGGCCCAATGTTTCATACACAAAGGGAGATAATAAAGGAAGCGCTGTAGCTTTTAGACAGTTTCAACATCTCTTATCCAAGCTGCCTGTTTGATACTTTTCCTGTCATTTCACTCACTTAGGAACCTACTTAGCAAAAACGACTGCCAGAAAATTCCCAGAAGAATTGTTTGGCTTTATAAATAAGGAGTCTGGCCCAGCATGTTGGATGAAGCCAACATGTTGGTGGAGGACAGATTGTCTTCTTCAGAGATATCTTAACTCTTTGTTTTGGATCAACAGCAAAAGTCTATTGTTTTTTTTTTGTCACTTAACGTTGTGTTTGGTTTTCCTTTGTGAACCTATTGAAACATTGTTGCCTGATTTAACTTCTCCAGTCCATTTAATTTTAGCTAACTGACTGCTAATCCTGGTGTACTGTCGCATCGCTAGCAGTTTCTTAAAGGGGCAGCCTTCTGTAAACTTGACTTTTTTTAGCTTTACGTCACGTCATGACGTCATCAGAGAGGTCATTCAAACCTACCACGCACGACTTTGGACTGTGGAGGTTGAAGTACGTGGAGGAAGTAGAAAATGCTAACTTCCTACATAAAAACCTAGGCTGAGATTTGAACTCGGCAAATTCTTGCGCAGAATCGCCCCCTGGATGTTTTCAGTAAAAGATCCCCGTAGTACAGGGTTTTATGAAGCGATTGGACCTGCCACTGCCAATGGACTTGAGGTGGTGCCATTACCTTGTTCTGTTTGCTCACCAGCATCTTCGCTAGCTTTTCTGTTTCTTCACTAAAGCTTATCGACCGTTAGCTCAGGCTAAGCACAGCTAGCAAAGGGTGATACTCCCAAGCTAACATAGGCTACCTATTATTTGGCAGGATTTTTTATTTTTTATTGCAGCTACTTCTTTCTCCTCTTCCTTTTTTGTCTTGGCAACTCTGTCCATTTTCTTCTAATACGAGTGAGACCTGTGGCTAAAACGGGAAAGGCCACTCCACCTGTTTGGCAGTATTTCAGATATTGAAAACAAAAAAACTCAAACAAATTTATAATTATTGGATAATTATTGATATAGACTGAAATGGAACGCTTATTGTGATCCATTTTTCAGCCATATAGTCCGGTCCAAATCTGGACGACAGATGGATGATAAAACAAAGGTGTGCGTTTTGTTGAGTCACTCTGCCCACATTAAAACGTACAGTTTTGTCAATCTGATTCCGGCTGCATTTATTTGTTTAATTATGAACGAGGGGAAAAAACGAGAAATGAAGAATGGTATGTATTATGGGAAAGGTCTGCTATACTCTGAGTGAAACGGATTCCAAAGCTCAGCAGCCAGTGTGGTGAAAGACTGGCTCCACTGAGCATTTTTAGAAAGTGGCAGGGCAAGTCAACGACAAAGTGAGTTTTGAAAGGCTCTGATTTGCCGATGATCTGATTTCTGATCAAGTCGTGTATCTGGTGGTCACTGGCAGGCCTCAGCTTGTTTCGTTTCCATTGAACTGGTGAGTGAGAGTCAACGCTCGAGTTGCCAAACTTCTCCTGGCCGCCTTTCGTTCTGCATGAGCTGTGAAAAAACAGGCTCGGAGATGTTTTCAATACCAGGCGTGCAGGAACAAATTTCTTTCTAAAGATGAGAAAGCATGATCACTTTTCTGCTGATATTTAAACTTATAATAATATTCAATATTTTTTGCTGCACCAAGGCCTAAAAAAAAAAGCTCACAAAGAAACTCATACACAAAGTCAGACAGCCTCCTCTTTATTACTTTGCCAGTTGTCTGGTTTTGCTTAGCTAGAAAAATGACATTGTTTTTGTTGTTTTAGTGATTAAACATCTTTTTTATTATTATTTCCAGGCCTTTAAAGTTGCAGAAGAACAACTGGGGATTCCGGCTCTGCTGGACGCGGAAGACATGGTGGCTCTCAGGGTCCCTGACCGCCTCAGTATCTTGACGTATGTCTCTCAGTACTACAACTACTTCCATGGACGCTCCCCTAGTGAGTTCTAACCCTGCGTCATTAAGTCAGTCGACATTATTGTCCGTCTTTTCTCGTGTAATTCGTTTACGTCTGCGTTCAGTTGGCGGCATGGCGGGTATAAAGCGTCCGGCCGAGGGCGCCAACGACGAACCTTCAGGGAAGAAGAACCAGCCGGTTGCTGCCAAGGTGTTTCCAGGATCTAAACCCAGCAGGGAGAACAGTCCTCCCCGCCCTGCCAATGTTACGAAGCCGTCTCCGTCACCTAAACAGATCAGAAATTCAACGCAGGTAAAGACACTTTTAGGCTGCATTTGGATCTCGCGGGCTGGATACTTTTTTCTCGCTTACTTTGAGAAGTATTCACTCACAAAATGCAAAATTGTAAGTGAAATCTATTGTAACAATGACATAAACGACTCCAGATGAAAGATTCTTCATGTTGCCGTTGTCATCAGAAGGCCTGTCACAAAAAACTATAAATTGTACCAGTCGTTATCGCCATGAAGGATAACATTGTTGACCATTTTCATGTAATACAGTCATAATAATGGCATAATAAGAATGCATTGTCAGAGATCGATGAACTTTAGAATCTAGTGAACATTTAACACTAAAACTGGAAGGCATTTGAAATATCCAAAACAAACAAAACAACAGAAACAACAACTAAAGTAAGTTATGATGAAGCTGTAAACAAAATTGACTTTAAAAAATGGCTACTACCAGACTGAAGACTTTTAACATCCAGTTTTTGGTAAAAAGAGAGAAAAGAGAGAAACAATAAATCATGCAGATGGAAATGATTAAGCTTCTTTTATTATGCAATTTATTGATTTATTGCGACAAGCCTAATCATCATGTAGAGCAAAAATGAATTTCCAAAAAAAGTAGATGTCCTCACTGCTGTCTTAAAAGAAGTTTTTCATTAACTGACGTCTTTGTCTTTCAGGAGCATCATGTTGAGAAATCTCAAGCAGGAACTTTAAGCAACAAATGTGTGTCGTGTAACAACCACGTTCACCTGGTGCAGCGACACCTAGTGGAGGGAAAGCTCTATCACAGGAACTGCGCAAGGTAAGGACACTAATGGGAGAATGGATTCCTGAAATTCATTTGAGTCGCAATAAATGATATAATATAATAATATAAAGCTTGATGAAAAGAAAGAAATAATTTGGAAGTCTGGAAATGAGACTGAGTTGTTACGAATTTTAAGTGTAGATTTGGAAAACTTTTCATAAATAGTTAATTATCTGCAGTGCCAGCTGTATTATATTTGGTTGGACTCAGAAGACGCATTGAAATAGAAGTTTCTTGTTTCGGTTTGAAAACCACTTGGATTTTTCTTACATTTGTTTTTAGCAAAGAGCGGTGCTACAAACTTGTTTTAATTCAACCTTCAAGGCTTTATTGAATTCAAGTCCAGTCTTTGACAAGGCCAATTGAAACCTGTAACAATTTTTTTTATTTTGTGCCATTCACAAGTGGAGCTGCCTGGATCATTGTCCAGACTGCAAACCTCAACTATGTATAATAAACTACATAATTTTGCGATTGGGAAAAGTTTTATCCAATCCTTTAAAACTTCAACAGAGTCCATTCCTGCAGGAAGTAATTGCTTCTCAATACCCGGAGGTCCAGGCCCTCTGCACCTATCTGTACAAAGCAAAGCGCAGAGGGGTGTTTTGTTTTTTTAACCACGCTAAGTCCTTTTTCTGATGTTAAAATTAGTTTGATGCTCTGAAACATTTAATTGTGGCCACAAAAGTAAAAACAGAAGAATTCTGTACGACCAGTCCACAAAACATATCGTCTATTAAAACCACGTTTTCTTTCCTGCATTTCAGGTCTCTTTCGACGAACACGAGCTCCCCGTTTCGCGATCTTCCCACAAACACCCACATTTCCAAATTCAGTCCCCAAGCTGAACCCAGTAAACCCGCCACAGTGGCTCCGGCTAAAACACCGTCCAGACTGGGGCCGACGTGGGTGACGGAGAAGCCCGGCTCTCCTCCGAACGGCTCCAGTTCGCTTTCTGCTTCACCTTTCTCAGCTCCTGCTTCGGAGACCCCGAAGGTTCCCGTGTCCAAAGCGCCTGCCTTTACAACGGGCGTCAGCACCAACCCCACGGCCGCTCCCCGGACCTCCGTCACCGCGGCCAAAACCTGGGAGTCAAAAATGAAGTTTTTACAATCTGATGACAGCAGCGCCAACCACGAGGAGAAAAAGACGTCAGTCTTTAGTACAACTGTGAATAAAGGTCAGACCGCGAACAGCAAGGGACAGGACGTGTTGCCGGGTCAGACTGTAACCGTGGTTGTCAATGTTAAAGATGTGGATAAAGGGGGCGCAGCTAAAACAACTGCTGCGGGTAGCAAGGCGAGTACAAATGCTAAAGAGTATGACGATAAGACGAGAGCATCAGCAGCAGCTTTCATCTCCAAGAAACTTCCTGAGGAGAACAACAACAACAACAAGCCATCGTGGACAAACGTAGCGCTCCGAAAAACTGACAAGTAAGCCTGATCAGAACGGAAGATTTATGCTTAACCCTACAGTACTTTGACTAAAACATGTTTTTCACATATTTGTTAAAACTAGCTATGTTTGCGTTAACAGCAAAATTGCACAATTGAAATTAGGAAGATAAATTCACTCTATGGAAACAAGCCAATTTTGAAAAAAAAACAAAAAAACCTCCCGATTTTCAATAAAAGGCTTTTGCACTACGTTAAGGTGGGTTTTCAGCCATATTGAAAAACATTTTTCTCATTACATTTCACATGATCGACTGCCAGATGTTACTACTAGCGAAAACCACAAAGAAGAAGACAGGAAGTAGAAACTGGATGATGCTTTGTTTGTGCTCTGACAGCATCACACGGTTCATAAAAAGTTGTGCATCATTCCAACCTGTTGAAGCCATAACTCTCATGTAAAATGCCGTTCTACAATTTCCCCAAAATGTCGCAGAAGTAGACGCTCCCAAGGTTAAAGGGCTAGTTGCTTCAACGATTGAATGAGACGCCAACTTCTCCTCTGATTGGCTGAATTATGGATATATCTCATGTAACTGTCTACTATTCACACTAAATCTGCTGCTGACATGATTTAGTGCTAATAAGCTTATTCATGTTTGATTTAAATTTTATTTCTTATTTTAACAGAAACACCTCAATTGCAAAATTGTGTTCTTTTTGACATTAGTAGAAAATAGACAAAGGTTTGCGCACATTTGTAATGGAAACGGCTCCTGTCAGTACGACATGAGATAATCTGTGAAAAGATTACCTTCTGCCTGAGCTACTATTGCCATCTGAAGAAATGCACAGCTCCCAGCCAAAAACAACCAAGCAGAGCCTGCAGGAGGGTGTTAGCACTGTCAATCATGATCGTGTACATGCTGCTCAATGTTCTAACGGAACTTTAACTCACCGTTAAAGGAAAACCGTTTATCCACGTCATCGGTGGCCATGCTCACTCGCTTTAGCATTCACAGCAGGCTCCGTTGTGGTGAACCAGCTTTAACGTAGCAAAGAGAGGAGGAAGTTGTAAGCGGCTTGTAGGCGAGGTTGATCGACAGCACTAAGCCCCTCCTCCTGCTTCTGATTGGTCGTTTCTGACAGAGTGGTGTATTTCTTCAGATGGCAGAGGAGCTCCATTTCTTTTTTTTCACAGATTATCTGTCTTACACTTTACTGTCACAGTTTTAACAAATTTTTTTAACAAAAAAAAAGAAATTTATTTTTTTTTTAACCCCTCCAGGGGGGTTTTTGTGGGCTCTAGTGTCCCTTATATGAAAGTAGGCTGACAGGAAATGGGGAAGGAGAAGGGGGAAGACATGCGGCAAATATCGTCGGGTCCGGGAGTCGAACCCGCGACGGCCGCGTCAAGGACTGAAGGCCTCCAAATATGGGTCACGCTAACCACTACGCCACCACGGCACGCCCAGGAATTTTTATTTTTATAAAAGTTGCATTCTGCTGCTTAAGCTCTTGTTCACGTCGAACGTCTTGTGATAAAGAATGACTTTGAATGAGTTTAATTTGTTGTGTTCAGACCTCTAGAGGAGACCCCAAAGAAGACTGAAACGGGGGGCGTCCGGGGGAAGGTGAAGCTGAAAGCAGACCCGTCTCTCCTGGCGGACCTGCAGACTCCAGAGCCTGAAAAGTCGGCTACCAGTGCGGCGGGTCGGAGCGGAGGAGCAGACAAGACTCCAGACAGGGGAGGCCTAAAACCCCCCCAAACCTCCCACAACACATCAGGTTAAACACACTCTTTCAAGGAGTTATTATCTCATCTGACATGGCAATCTAAAGGTTACATTCAGGTGTGGAATGTATCTTATTCATTTAAAGTCACAATGTAAATAACTTAAATCTTTGAGAGGGACATTTTTTGTGACGGAAATAAAAAGGGAGTGAAATGACACTTGGACTCAGCAATGTCTCCTCGTTGGAGAGTTTTCTGCAGCATTACCTTCTACGACGGAATATTGGGGCCAGGATAAGAGAATAAAAGTAAATAAAATTATAAAATTAAGTCAAAAATTTATGAGAATAAAGTCCTAGTATTATAGTATTGTTGCTGCATGCGAAATAAGACAAAACAAATGTACAAGTACGTCTTCAGCATAATACAGGAGCTTGTTTGTAGTAAATAATTCTTATTATTGATGAAAAAGTCCTTGCTTATCTCACTTATGAGAAGACATTTTTCCAGTGTTATAAGTGAAATAATCTTTCAGTGGAACTTGTAATTTTTCATCAATATTAAGGAATTATTGACTTAATCCAGGCTCCTATATTTTGATGAAAAGTTACTTGTAAGTTAGTTTTGTCTTCTTTCAAAATTCACTTACAAGTTGGTTTTAAAACTAACTTACAATTTTCAAAGTTTTGACCAAGAATACTTGATCTGATTTTGTGTTCCTGCAGTGTAGACACAGTGAAGGAAGCTGTTCATTTTTATTTTTTTAACTAGTCAAGCAAAAAAGAAAAAAAGGAAAAACTTAACTGGCTGAAGCGTCTCCAATTAGTTGCCTGCGGGGCCATCTGCTGGTTAAAATTGGTTTTGGCACCATGTTGCACGCCCTACCTCTCAGCCACTAACCCGTGCATATGCATGTCATTGGAACAAAAATCAATTAATTTAGAAGAGAATAAATATAATGCATAAGTAAATCCATTGCACTCACCTAATCTTGGATGGAACGAAACTTTCTTCACCTCAATCAAAGTAAAACTCAAGTTATATTATTTGGTCAGAGTCTTCGCACTACAAATCCAGATCTGATTCTTGGTTCTTTAGCTCGGTTTTGTCAGACCTCTATTAGGAATCTCGGTTTTACTTTTGATAGTTGTTTAAAGCTAGATAAACAAGTTAGCTCTGTCGCTAGATCAAGTTTTTATCAAAAGTTAAATCTTTCTTTTGTTTTAAGGACTTTGAAGGACTTATCCATGCCTTCAGTACATCTCGTTTGGATTATTGCAATTCATTATACAGAGGCATAAATAAACCGCAGATGCAGCGACTTCAAATGATCCAGAACGCAGCAGCACGGCTTCTGACAGGAACCAGGAAGCGTGACCATATAAGGCCCATACTGGCCTCTTTACACTGGCTGCCTGTTTTTTTATCGAATAGATTTTAAGATTCTTTTATCAACTTATAAAGTTTTAAATGGATTAGCTCCCCCTTATCTTCGGGACCTTTTAAAATTTCAGTCCGTGTCCAGAACCCTACGATCAAATAATCAGCTTTTACTGACAGTTCCTCTGACCAGACTTAAGAGGAAAAGAGATCGGGCTTTTTCTGTTGTTGCTCCTATTCTATGGAACAATTTACATTTCCAGATTAGATCTGCCCACAGCCTGGATCATTTTAAATCGCTTCTCAAAACCCATTTTTATTCTTTGGCATTTATTTTGAAGTAGCGTTTTGTGTTATTGTCTGATTTTATCAATTTGTGTTATTGTCGTTCATGTACAGCACTTTGGTGCAGTTTTACACCTGTTTTTAAAGTGCTATATAAATAAATTTTACACTGACATTCACATAAGGCAAGATGAGAATCCAAATAATAACCAATAAAAGTCATAAACTTGTCAGGGGAACATTAGTTGGTCATGTGTGAAATCACCCACTTAGTATTTTTTTCCCCTCTGGGCTACATGATCTTAAGCCCATGAAATGGCTGCATCATTAACCTGGCTGTGAGTAAAGCGAAGCTTCAGACGCTTCATTGGTCCATTAAAAAAAAAAAAAAAAAAAAAAAAATTAGTTGAGTTCTGGATTATTCCAGAAGGTTTAATGTTGCGCTGCTTTATCAAGATCTCAGAGTAGATTTAAATGCCAGTTTGGCTGCGTCAAAGTTTCAGATGTCTAGAGTCTTATTTTGAAGAACCTTTATCCCTCTGGTAACTAAATCAGCGTCATACCGCCACGCAATGTTTGATGGTTACAACACTGTTCTTAGTTCTGGAATTATTTTGACCTCAAATTTACTTCTTTTGATTTCTGGCACCAAGTTTAATTATTTGTTTCCTGACTATAACAAAGAATGCATTTGGCTTTCCCATTACTTCAAGATCGCCTTAGTGGCAAAATATTTGTTTTTAATTCAAAAATTTATTATTGACAGAATACTTTATTTATTTTATTTTTTTTGGTTATACATTTTGCATAAATTCCCAATATTCTGTGTATGTGTATTATGGACTTGAAACCTTCATATACTGGTACATCACAAGTTTACACTGCAAAAACACAAAATATTATCAAGTATTTTTGGTGTAGTTTCTAGTAAAAATATGTTAGGGTTCGCCTAACCCTAACCCTTAGACAAAACTGAATAATAAGTAACTTTTCGGTGAAATAGAAGAGCTTGTTTTAAGTCAATGACTCCTTAATAATCTGGCAATGGAAAAGTACCAGTTCCACTGGCAGATTATTTATGTATAAGATGGGAAAAATGTCTTATTATAAGGGAAATCTGCCAGTGGAACAAGTAGCTTTTCATCAATATTTAGGATAAACTGACTTAAAATAAGCTCTTACACTTTGCTGAAAAGTTACTTGTAAGCTAGTTTTGTCTTATTTCAAGAGTTAGAAGATATTTGCACCAGAACCTAGACCAGAATTACTTGGTAAGATTTTGTATTTTTTTTAACTTTAGTGAAAGAAGATGACCAGAGAGATAAAAAAAACAAAACAAACAACAAATGTATTTGATTTTGTTTGTTTGTTTGTTTTTAAACTTTTTTTGTTTTTTGTTTTGCAGCGTCAGAAAATGAGTCTCCTGGAGCCTGGAGGTCAAAGCTCAAACCTATCTCCAAAGAAGCAAAGTAAGCCATTCTATGAACTAACATGTATTTATTTTTTAATCGGCTCGTTTGTATCTGCTAACGTCTGTCCACTGGTGACTCCCTTCCTCTCTGTTCTAACAGCAGGGAGTGTTTGTACATGGGTGTCCTCTCAGCATACTGACACGGAGCGTTAATTGTTGGAGATCTTTCTTCCCTCCTCATGTCTTGTCCGTCCCTCCTGTCCATCCATCCGTCCTCCTGCAGGACGCCTGAACCCGCTGCTCGGCCAAATGGCCCAGCCGTCATTTGTTGTCGCCGCTCTCCGTCTCTCCCCTTCCGCCCCAAATGGCGTCAGGACGGAGCGGAGTCCTCCGCGGTGCAGCATATGCTCCTTCCAAAGAATCCTCTCTCCTCTTCCTTCTCCTTTCATAAATCAAAACTCAGAACCGCGGTGGATTGAAGCAGATGAAATGAGGTCGATTAAATTCTCGGTTCCTTTGCCTAATTTTAATCTCGTCTGTTCAGACCTGCAGGTCTTCCTCAGTCTTCGCCTAAACCGTACAGTAATGGAGCGACGAGGACTTCAGAGCCTGGTGGGCCTTCGGCGGTCAGCACCGTTGTTTCTGTGTCAAAGGGTAACGGCGACATCAGCTGCACTAGTATTTCAGTTTTCAATTGTTAAAGAAGTAGAGAATAATCAATGTTACATTCACATTTTGAATTTGATCTCTTATCAGAATCTCAGAACGGGCCGAAAGAGCAAATTCCCAACGCCGCCAAGTCCGAGTCAAAGAATTCTAAGGTATGCGCCTTAAGAATTGGCCCTGTCACAATAATCAGAAAATCAGTTCAACGCTTGACAAATTAAAACAAACTCAATCATTCCCACTTGCATAATTTATTGTTTTTCTCTTTTGTTTTTTTCTATCCAAAACTGGATGACCAAAGTGTTCAGTTTGGTTCTTTGGTCTCAACTAGTCTTTTTTTTTTCCAAGGACAGTTTTGTTTAGTCTTCACTGTCCATTTTATTTGATGTTTCTGTTGTTTTTATTTCTTCATTTTGGACATTTTAAATATGTTCCAGTTCAAGTGATGAATGTTCCAAGGCTTCCCCCCAGGTGACTTGCTCAGCCTGGTGTTTGGGTCCTAGGGCAGTCATTCATCCAGTGACTCGTCGTGTTTTTGAGTTTAAAAAAAAAAAAGTTTAAAATTGACAGGAAATTTTAAAATATCACTTGATAATTATGTATTATTGAAAGATTGGAAGATTAATACCTGAATAACAACTATAAAGTCTTAAAAAATGCAAATATTTTAAAAAGACCTGAATAAATAAGCAATGCTTAGCCTGGTGGGGGCACAAGAAAAAGCCTAGTGGCCCGCCAGGCTTATAATACACTAGGGGAAACCCTGTGGTCATTAGAATTGAAAGTTTATTCATCTTTGAGAATGTATCCTTGCATTATTGAAAATGGACTCAAAACAGCAATATTATAGTTTATCGCGGTAACTTCTGGTACAATATATCATCAAGCAAAATTTGCTATTGTGACAGGCTTATTAAGGATACAATGTAAAAAATCAACAAAAAAAAAAATTACTTTAAAAAAAAGGAACAAGGACAGAAAAAAATAACCAATAAAAAGAAAAAAAATCAGGCATGCACATTAAATGTCAAAATGACTGAAGTTTTATTACTGAACAACACAGCATACATGGAGAAGGGAGGGGGACAATATTCTTAGCAAGCAGTGCAAAAAGATTTCTATGTATAATTTGCATTGGTGGGATCCAGCTGATTATTTAACTTCAACTTGGTAATTTTGGACAAAACAGAACTTTGTAAATACATCAGTATTTACAATGTTGTCGTTCTTTGGCACATTCACACATGGTTCATTTCAGCTTGTTAATATTTCATCTGGTCTCACCATTTTAGTAAACAAGTGAAACGTTTGTGAAGATAAAAACTGACTAAATGTTAAACAAAAACAGATGTAAAAAGAGAATTTTTTTACATTTGGAAAGACGAGTAAAGTCTGAGTACAATCTTATGTCGTTAAAAAAAAACAACAAAAGGGCACATGTGGAAAAAAAAATAAACGTGTTAAATCTGTCAAAAATTTTTTTTTTTAAAACTGCACAAAACTTTGCTTATGTATGCGAACGTCTGCAGACGAAGCCCGGCTACATCCCCAAAGAGGACATCGCCCGGGAGCTGAAGGAGATTGAAGAAAACCTAAACGAACTGGAGAGGAGAGGAGTGGAGCTGGAGTTGAGGCTGCGCAAGAGTGAGGAAGGTGAGCCAGCGACTCCCAGAATGCACGTCTGGAGGGGAATGTAAGGGGAGGGAGCGCGCCTCTGATCGGACGCCTGTCTGTTGTGCCACAGAGGGCGGCGACGACGACGAAGACGAGCTCATGGTGGAGTGGTTCACCTTGATCAGAAACAAGCAGGTGGCCATGCGTCGGGAGTCGGAGCTCGTGTATATGTGAGTACACACACGCCCACACACAAACACACGGGTTAGGAAAAAGGGGTTTTCAGTAATTAGCGGAACAGACTTGTGGCCAGAAGGTCGACAGTTTGAGGTCCCAGTGTCCTCCCTCCTCTGTCCCACAGCGAGGAACAAGGCAGCTGAGGCCCCCCACTGGCCACGCTGAACAGACAGTAGCTGGAGTCAGGATGTCGTTCAGAAAAACAAATTTACGACCTTGGACGTATTGGGCGTCAACGGAAATTCTGGAATCTAAAAAGCACTTTGCTGTAATCGCTTTAAAAAAAATAAAAAAATCACATCAAAGAATTGATAGCAGATAAAAAAAATAAACAGTCTGCTGTATCGTAGCTTGGAAAGGATCATAGTAGAGAAATATATTTTTACAAAGGTGTCCACACATCCTTAAAACTGCAGTACGTAACTTACAAAAATATGTTTCTTCCATATTTATTAAAACTGTCGCCGTGTCATCACAGTAGAAGCGACAATCTGTGGAAAAGAAATCAACTCCTCCAACACCTCAGTCTGCAAAACTGTGCCACTACCTGGTCAAAACAACCAATCAGAACCAGGGGGAGGGTCTTTGCGCTGTCAACCAATCTCATGTATATGCTGCTCAATATATTAATGGCAGAGAAACAACTTACTGTTCCAGGAAAACCGTTTATCCACAGACATTGGTGGCTATGCAAACTAAATAAAGGTTGTTTAAATTAGAGCAGTTCATAATAACTTCTGATTCAAGGCGAGAAATTCTTTGCAATTTGTTTTAAATGATGTTGTTGGGTTTTTTTGTTTCCTTTTCTCGTGTCTGCAGAGGACGAACTCAGGATCTGGAAGAAGAGCAGCCCAGTGTGGAGCAGGAGCTCAGGAGGCTGATGGAGAAACCAGGTGAGTTTTTAGAGGAGCAATCTCAGCGAGAAACTCCCCCCGAGTTCTGCGGCGCGACTGAAATACTGTCGTGTTTGCAGAACATTTAAAAACGTTCCGGGACAGACAGAGGGAAAAGCAGCTCATGGACAAACTCCTAGAGATTGTCAACGATAGAAACGCTATCGTAGAAGGTCTGGATGAGGACAGGCTCAGGTATGTCCTCCTTTTTATTTATTTATTTTTTCTCTTAAAGTTACAGTATGGATCTGATTTAGCAGATGAAATAAAAACTTTAATCCACAGAGCCCTGAATACGATCCTCGTATAAAATGCTCATGTTCCTCGTTACTTTACACAAATGCAGTGTTTCCACACACAGGTATGAGCTCATTCTAAACTTGTTTGCTCTTTGTGCTTTCTTTTTTTTTTTCTACAGGGAGGAAGAGGAGGATGAGGAGCTAAACAAGATGATGATGAATTTCAGTGAGTGTCTCCACCACCCCCTCTCTCCATTATGCTCATTATTAATCAAAGCCTCGTTGTCGCTGTGATTTTAGTCGGCGTCCGAGGGAACAGATTTCAGGTTTGGCTGAAGTGGATGGAACTTGGGGAAAAGTTTGTCTTTGTGAACTTGCGGTGCATTTTTAACGATTGTTGCCGGGTGATGTTTTCAGCTAATTTGATTTAATGTCTGCTAATGGAAAATGGCATCAAACATAAAAAAAAAAAAAAAGCTTTTCCTGCATCTTTGTTAGACAAAATGGTTAATGCGGCCGGTTAATTTGACCCTTTTGAAAACTCTGTTGGTCATTTGCAATTCATGATCGGGAACCCGGAGCGGAACGTTGTGGAGATTTATTGAAACTCGGTGAGAGGTCGGCGAGTAAACGTGGAACGTGGGCTAAACATTAGCCATTTCGCTTTAATGTATTCATGGAGTTCATGACAAACTTTCAGTATTTATTTCCTTTTTTCTTTGCTCTGTCTAAAGGCCTGTTTTGAGTTTGTTCTTCTCTTGTCCTCCCAGACATAAAGAAGGACAAAACCAAGAGAAAGTCTCAGAAATTCAAACTGTTCAGCTGGGGAGGCAAGAAGGACGAATGACGCTCCTGGAAACCGACACCACCTTGTTTTCACAAGCTGCTTCCTCTGATCACTGTCAATTCCTGGGATGACATCGATTCTGTGTGTGTAGGGGTGTGCATGCGTGGGTGTGTGTAGGAGAGAGAGAGAGAGAAAGATCCACCATTCTCTGCCTTGTGATGAGATTTACTTCAGTACTCCAGTTGTTTAGTTCTAATCTTGTTCTTGTCTTCATCTGTTGACTTTATGCCCCAACATTCTCAGTATCTGACTCGTATTTCCTTACTTGCATAATGTATTCAATACTGTATGTATTCTGTAACGCATAATGGGTAAAAAAACAACAAAAACAAACAAGATTTAATTCTGAGTTATTTTGCCCAGACTCTACAAAAAGATTGTCATCAGAAAAAATTATGACCAGGAATTTCTGTGCTTTATCTTTAGGAACCCGCCACAGTTATTGGCACCCTGGTGAAAATGTTTACGAACAACTTATGCTAGCATGTTCACATCAAGACACGCCTTGTTGCAGTTCCCTTAGCACTAGCGCTGGAGATTGAGCATGAATTTTGAGATTTCTCATTTGTCTGATGTGCGAGTTTTGGTTAGCTGCTGTTTTCTTTTGGCCGTTTCCTGCATTTCCTAAATCGCAAGTTCACTTATCTTTCCCATTTTGGAGAGTGGCAATTAGAAATTGGGGGTCGCATTTATACTCAACTTAATGTTTGCTGCACAATCTGTTCACTTTAACCAAAGTGTGCTTCAGTTAAATTAGTTTTTTTTAAGTGCTGAATATTGTGGCAAATTTGGTGCAGATTGAATAAATGTTCTCAAATGAGTTGTTTTAGTTTTAAGGTGGATTTTTTTTTTTACCTTGTGTGCCAGTAATTTTGCTGAGTTCTGTGTATCTTTCGGTTTCAGGATAAAGACATACATTTTGTTCTTCCACTGGTTCAGTTAAAACCCAATCAAGTTCAGACTTTTCTGAGGATTGAGTCTTTTGTCACGTTTCAGTTTGGTTGTTGCTGATGTACAAGTCTAAAGTAGATGACAGGATGTGCAGCGCGGTCTGCCGAATGGGAATGTTTAGTTTTGCTGGATAGTGCTTGAATGAGGTTCATTTTGTGGCAAAAGACTGCTTGTGGTTTAGTTCAGCTAGCTGTTAGCTCTGAAACAGCTAGCTGATGTTAGCTAATATCTAACAGGAAGTTGGCTAACAGCATGCAGATGTTGGCTAATAACAGCCGAATCTGCCGTTAGCTAGTGCTCACAGAGGCACTAGCTAACGGCAGATGTTAGCTGTTAGCAGCTGGTAGCTAACACGTAACGTGCTACATCTGCTGTTAGCAGATGTTACGTGTTACCAAACAGCAAACATCTGCTGCTAGCTAACATCTAACAGCCTGTTAGATCTGCTCTTAGCATATGTTAGCCTTCAAAGGGAAGCCACTAAGAGAGCTAGCTCCTGCGTTATAAGTTATTGACTTTCCGTAGTTTCTACTTTGTTGAAATTATAATAGTATGTAAAGGCTGGTCATGTGGAAAATCATCCGGTTTGTTGTTAAATTCCTCTATAAGTGAAATATTTATAATCGTTTTGGAATGATAGCCATCCAAATAACAGTATAATCTAAAGATTTTTATGCCGTGTAAAAAGAAAACAAATAATAATTCAGTCTATCTGCTACATTATTGCTGCTGCATTAAGAAAATGACTGGTTTGTCTCATGTGACCTTCATGTGTAATTACATGTAATTCATTAATGAGTCAGGAGAGCACCAGATGCGGTTCACATTGGACCTCCATATGTGTATGTTTGTAATATTTTTATTCTGTATTAAATGTATATGGCCATAAATAATGGTTTTGTTTTTTGTTTTAAACCAACAAACATTGTTTCCTTTTTTTTAGGTCGACCAAACAAAATTAGACGTTAAACTAAGTTGGTGTTTAAAAAACATACATTTGTAGAATAATGTTAATTCATTTGTGTAGTGTATAATATTATAAGTTTATATAATATTGAGTTGAGAAGTATTAAAGTAAACAACTACGCTAAGTTTCAAACAAATGTATTTTTTTTTTAAAAGTGCTCTAAATACATGAATATATAATATCAGAAACTACATTCATGCCAATATCGCCTGTCATGTAACAAGAAGATAATTTGAACACAAATCGTAACCTATTATGTTAATTTGGTTTTGATTTTATTATCCCGAATTTTGAAAGCGGAAGATAAATTGCTGTGCTGCACGTGCATCGTCTCCAACCACCAGGAGGCAGCACGCGACTTTATGAAACCAATACAGTTGGCGCGCTGACGCTTTGGTTAATTTAAAGAACAGGCTGGTGGTCAATCACAAAATCTGAGTGACAAAGTATTTCTGGGATTTGTAGTAAATTCATTTTGGATTTTGTTTTTATTCCCTGTAGTTAAAGACACACGTTCCAGCGTTCAAATATTCCCATAGATTCCTAAATATAAAAATTGAAACATAGAAGGAAAACAATGATAAAATAACATGGTATTATTGGAAAAATCTTAAAATCCTCCATTACATCTCACTCAAACAATAATCAGAACGTTATTATTAGTGTCATCCAATCATCTTGTCTCATACACTCAAAAATATACCGAATAGCTTGAATCCACACACTGCAGAAACAAAATCTTACCAGGTATTTTTGGCCTATTTTCTAGTGCAAATATCTTGGCACACTTGAAGCAACACACAACTAACTTACAAATAACCTTTCAACAAGATATAGGAACTTGTAAGTCAATAATTCTTTAATATTATTTCACTTATGGAAAAGAATGTCTTGTTATAAATGAATTCATCTGCAAATGAAGTTATGTTTTCATCAATATTAAGGAATTATTGATTTAATACAAGTTTCTATATCACGCTGAAAAGTTACTTGTAAGTTATTTTTGTCTTATTTCAAGAGTATTAAGAAAATGCACCAGAAACAAGTTATTGCTTTGTTTGGTTTTGTTTTTGCAGTGCAGACAGTATACTAGTTGGATGCTACTGTGTTTTAGGGTTGTAGCTGTAAGTTCTGGATCCTTTTTGTCTCTTCACAAAAACTTTGCATCAAGCTCTTCCTGGTCAATTCCAAAAGCCACAGGTGAAGTTATGCAGGTGTAAAGCAAACATTGCATTGCAAAGCTGACGGCAACCAGACGCAGCAATAAATCATTTTCCGCTAAAGTTTAGTTATTCTGCAACAAGAGAGAGGGGGCAAGGGGAGGGAAAATCCAGCAGAATCTTTAAAAAAAGAACAAGGAAAAGGGCTTTTAGGTTCTCCTTGACTTGTTTCATTTTTTTTGTGTGTGTGTGAAAACACAAAACAGTGTAATCTTCCTCTAAAGGCAACATCTGTTCCTGTTGTTATGTGTGAAAATGTTTGTTGATTCCTCCCTCAAAGCGTGATAAAATGTCCCATCACTGCGCAGCTGTGTGTCTGAATCAATCATGTCTCAGTTTAACTTGGGAACATGTTTATCTTTGAGGGGAGAAAACGTGCCTTGAAGTCGACTCGCTGAGGTACAGTCGTAATGTCCCGTTTTAAACTCGGAGCAGCGTGTTTTTAAAGTGTGGCGCTCTGCACGCGTAGAGGACTCCTGGTTAAACTGGAAAAAGAGTCTGCTGGTGTATAAAAAGAGGCTTCACCAAGATAAAACTGTATATTTTAAATAACTAATAGGGGGAAAGGAGAAAATTTTGATTTTTTTTTTTTTTTAGTACAATTGCCACACTTACACAAAGCAGAGGCTCTGTAGAGCCATCAATTTCTAAAGCTCTCAGCAGTAAATGACCTAATAAAGTTCAATGTGATAAAAAAAATAAAAATGCTTGGCAATCCTCCTGAATGTGATGGCTTCATCCGGCGCAGAAGGTAGATCCGGATCTGTGTTTGGACTGTTTTGATTCAGTCGAACTTTCTGAGTTATCAAAGATATTAGCTTCATCTAAATCTGTAAGTTGGATGTTAAGACCCTGTCCCAATCAAATCGCTGAAGGAAAGTGTTCCCCTGGATCATTTTGCAAATATTACACATCCTTCTAAAAATAATGGCCTAAGTCATTTTCTTTTTGTTAAAAGAGGATTTAGGTTAAAAGAAAAGAAAAAAAAAACTTTAAGCAAAAATGATTAATCTAGCTTTTGTACATGAGCTTTCTAAGGTAGCTGTAAGTACAGTAAATGTTTACTCAAGAAACTTTCTTTTGATCAACATTTCTTTTCATTTATTTATTTTGAACATGATAGAAGTATAAAATCACCCACATGAACAAGGAATGCAAAAGACGTAGTTTTGGTACCATAATAATCTTAACATGGTCGAAAAGGAGTAGGAAGAAATAAGAAACCTATGAACTCCTACCCCATAAACTCATACAATATTTTCAGATAGACCTTCATTATTAAATAATAATAATAATAATAATAACAAATTTTAAAAAGGCATAGTTTAATTAATATCAATCATAATATTAATCTTGAATATCTTCAAGATTCAAAATTTTCTGCTTTTAAATTCTGACAAGATAACAGTTGTCTGCTTAGTCAGTCACTTAATCTGGATGGCATTAATTTGGTCTCTTTTTTTCCCCCCCTGATGTCTCATTTCTCTCATCCCATGATCAACAGGCTTATGGGATTTCTTTCTTTTACCTCTGGAATGTTGCCACAATTTGAACAGGAGTGATGCTGAAAAGCTAACCAGTTCACGCATTTGTTACTTCAAGGCTGGACTACTCTAATTCTTTACAACCAGGAAGTACAAAAACAAACATAATAATCAGCCCCATCATGCATAAGAGATATGATTGGTCCACATGTTCCTAACAGAGAACTTTGCTCTCAGACTGAAGGTGTGCTGCTGGTTCTTAGAATTTCAAAACGTAGAATGGGAAGCAGATCCTTTAGACAGACACCCTGTCTACTTTTAAGGCGGGGCTCAAAACTTTCTGTTTTGATAAAGCTTATAGTTATTGATTCACTATAAATAAACTGAATTAAATGTTCTGTGATGGGTTCATTTACACAACACCATTGGTCCTTGCAGATTATTCACTCAGAGTTTTAAATGGTTAAACCTGATCTGTTGTGATGTGCTGTCTGTGGCTCGTATCTGTTTGATCTTAACTGAAGTCTGGCATATCTGCCATCAGCACAACTCAAACGAGCCGCTGCTGTTGTTTCTCACAGCTTCATGTTCTTTTCCTCGCTTTTTTAATGTTGAAACTGAGGCTGTGTTCAGAACTGGACTGTTCAAATGACGCTGTCCACACTGACTGGATTGTGCTTTTTAACTTTGTCTTAAGTTAAAAAGCGTTTGTTTCAGTCAAACCTCAGATGATTTTTACTGAGGTTTTCTCTTTATATGAAACCTGATGAAGCACATTAATGATAATATAAATGATGTGGTTATCAAAGTTGGCAAATTGTTTGTTTACAATTATTATTCCCAATTACTTTTTAATTACTTTTCAAAAATGTTTAGAGTTAAGCATCATACTTGTATTACAGTAGATTTTTTAAAAATCAAATATATATATTTTCGTTAATATGCTTTTTAAACTTTTTTTCCCCCTTGCATACATATTGTGGTGCGGTGAGCGGGTCACTGTGTCTACAATGTGACTTGTGGGTCAAAAGGGCTAGTTTAATCAATTAATTTATTTATTTGTAATTTTTTGGATCGGGCTGATGTAAAGTCATGGCACTGGGTTGATCTCGTACTCTGCAACGCTTTGTGCTAAAAAAAGCTACATGTTGTAATGTCTATGACCACTAGGTGGCACGACTGTTGCTTGAACGCTGTTATTGCGCCGCGAGTTAAAAACTAGACGCTGCGGTCCACGCTTCTTTCCGGTTGGTGGCGGTAACGCTTCCTTCAGCTGTTTGCTGACCGCCAATATAACTTGAGACGTCAGAGCCCCTTTGTAAAAAATGAAAAGCAGAAAGAGCAACGGTGAAGCGAAGAAGGAAAACAGGAAAGCTCTGGAAACATACGCAGCTAGACGCGCGAAACTTAGCAACGTTTTCACAAAAACGAGCTCGCGCTTGGAAACGTCAAATGAGACAAACCGGTTCACTCAAGTCAATGAATTGTGTTGCACTGTGGCTTATAACATTACATAATTTAAATAGAACAAAGTTACAAGTTTCTGTGATAAACGACCCTCTGGTCTGTAAAAATTCCAATCTTTATCTAAATGTATCTAATTTCAAATAACATTTTCAAAGTACTGTAGGAGATACTTATCAATCCTTCACCACCAAACAGGAAGCAGATACAGCTTCCACTGGGAATAACAGTGCTTGATTAGCCAGCAAGCGACCTGACATAGTCCTGATAGAGAATCTATGGAGTACTGTCAAAAGGAAGATGACAGAGACAACAAAGAAAACAAGCTGATTGATTAGCCCTGGTTGCTTTATTAAAGCAGCCTCGACTAATTAATTCTATGCCAGGCGTTGCAATAATTCAGGCAAAAGCATCCATGACACATTATTGAGTGCATGAACACATGAATACAATTTTCAGTTGATTGACATGTCTGTATCAAAAATCCAACAGTATTCAGCTTTTCAGAGAAACCGAATGTAGGGTTCTCCTCAGTTTTAACCCAACGACTTATCCAGGTGGTAAAAGAAAAAGAAAAAAGAAGAGAATATACATTTTTATTCTCTTCTATTTTTATTCAAATTCTGCTGGTTGCATATTGCATATGTTGGGTATCTCGCTGGCTTAGTTTTGGCTGATAACAACCTCGAACCAAAATGTGTTCTCCTGGTTGACGGAAAAGTTAAAATTCACTCTCTCTAGAACATCATACTACTTTCTCCAAAAACTACATTGGAATAATAAACAAAAGCAGCAACAATGAAACCGCAGAATAATAAACCTGCTTTTATGGAAGCAAAACGTACATTGTAATAGTTTTAATCTAAACTTTTCTGTTTTGTCTCTTTTGTCTGATCATATTGGTTCATATGACTTCTTACTGGATATTATGAGCAGCATGAGGTCATACAGATAATTTTTATGAACTTCAGGATGTTCTTGCAAACCAGCAAGAGGTCATGACAATGAACAAAGAGGAGCACATAAACTATTATCTAACATACTGTAGACTGTTTAACTGAAAGAAAAAATAAAGCATTCTGACATTTAATGTTGGCAAAATATGTTCCACTTTAGTACAAAAGTCACCATGTTGTGTTAAAGTGAATACGTATTTTTTTCTTAAAGTGTTTAGAATCCATGACGGGGTTTTATTTTTGTGTTTCTTTGAAAAATGGCACGATGGAGCAAAACGTAAATGTATTTTTTAGCATGAGCATGTGTTTGTGATAGAGCTGGAAAAGCAATCACTGCCCGGGGACCCCCTGAAGTACCTGTGGATGTCGCCCGTGGAAACCCTTTGCCTGTGGTCTCCACCAGCAAAAACACTCAGGAACGGCAGAGGCGCACACGGACCTCGGCGGCGACATGAGGGAAACTCATCGCAGAACTTCTGCCTCAGCTGTTCTTCTTTATGTTTCTCCAAATGACTGTGACAAGGGAGCAGCATAATGACCAATAGGCTTGTGCGTGTGTGTGAGGTTAGCTTCTTCATAAATTCACACTGACGTTTCAGTGAATAAGTAACTGCAGAATACAGCGGAAATGGGCTTTGTAAATCTTAAACATGAAAGATTTGAGAGACTTTTTGAAAGCTCAAATGTAGGCCGCCACCTTAATAACTTGCCTAAAAGCACGTAAACAAATGCCGTCTGAAAACTGTTTTCTGTTGCCTGGCTCCCAGGACCAGCCTGAGACTGAATAGGGCCCCGCCCCAGGCAGAATCTGATGTGGGAGCCGACTTGCAGGTAAGACCTGCGTCCATCAGTCACCTTTTTACATATTGTGCCTTTAAAGGGGCAGTATTATGTCATATTGACTCTTTTAAGCTTTAGATTATGCTCTAATGCTATTCCTGGAGTGTTGCCTTGATTATTTCATACATGTTTGAGAAATTCTTTAATCTCCATGGCAACCATTCAGCGCTGCAAAAAGCCTGGGTGGACCTAGCTCCACCTTCGATGCACAGCTCCTCCTTAGAGCTGCAGTTTCCAACCTTCTGCCTCACAGAGCCCCCTCCCCCGCAACTCCTCTACTCAACTCCTTCAGACTAGCCAGCATCAATTAGCAAACACCTGGTGGAACTGTGCATGCTGGTAAAATCTTTATTAAAGGGTAAATAGAGGAGCGATGTTTTGTTAACTTCCTAAAGGTCGAGTTTCAAAAAGAGCAAGAGTTTATTAGAGACAGAGGCCTAATTTCAAGGTGTGAATTTACAAAATAATATTTCTTTTGAGTCATATTTGATAAATACTATTTTTTTTAACAACTGTTAAAATAGTTACTGGCGGTAACTATGTAGCCTTCAGTAGTGCCATTTTTTCTATAAAATGACACTATGTGCCTGGAAAATACATAATACTGGTCCTTTAAGAGAACAACTTAAAGTAAGCCTGTTAATCTGTTTTCAACATTTGTTGGATAAATTGCACTGAGGAAAAAAAAAACATTTTAAAAGGCTTAAATCTAAACTAAGTTAGCCTCTTGCAAAAAGCTAATCAATAATTGCATGATAAATTAAAACAAGTTCTATAATTTCCAGTTTCATGATTTATTATTTTTCTCTTTTCTTTCTGTCTTTCTACCAAAAACTGGATGACAAAATTCTTCATTCAGTCTGGTGCTTTAGTGTCAACTAGCCCTTCTTATGAAGCCCAAATTTGTTTAAAGAGATTTAATAATTCCTTTTATTGGTTGTTTGGGTTGTTTTGCTTTAATTTATTTTGCATATTTAAAGTGTCTTCCAGTTCCAGTGTCAAATGTTCCTTAGAATTTAATGTTTATTGATGGTATTATGATTATAATACTTAAAAATGGCTTCAAAGAAACAATGTTATTGTTTATCACGATAACTATTGGGACAATTTATCGTCCAGCAAAATTGGTTACTGTGACAGGCCTAAAACTAAGTAAATAAATACATTTTGTCTCCAATGTGGACATGTAACTCAGTGCTTTCTCAATTTTTAAAACCCATTTGTGTCGCAGTTCAATGTTGTAAGATTGTACTGTGTACACACATTTTGACGCCAATACACACACACAAAAGGAACGATGCACAAATAAGTCAAATCTTTACAGTTTCATAATTTGCTCAGTGACGACGGTGAAAAAGAAGGTGAGCAAAGTACTTAAAAACGTGCAGATGTGTGCTGCTGGCTCCACGGTCATTAATCAAGTGGAGCTAAGATCACTGCAGAAAATGAAGGAAACACTCATGACGTTTCAGCTCCTTTAAACGAACGAAGGGGAGAAACAAGGGATGAAAGGAGGTGAATTAGAGCATAAATCCGTATTGAATTACGCTATCATCTCTTCTTCTGTGGTTTTAATTCCCGATTCCGTTTCAGACATCCACTTCACTCGTTGTTTGTTCCCTTTGAGTTTCAGAATAAAACCTGAGTTTTGCTGGAGCGGGGGTGGGGTGGGGGCGTAACATCTGCCGGGTTGATCGATACGGATGTGTTTACAAACGCAAAACTCCTGATGATGAACAAACATTAACCAGAACACACCGGTTCGACTCTCGTTCCCTCCGTGCTCTCCCTTTCGCCGTTAATAGTGCAAATTAGCATATAAATGAGAGATAGCACGTGAATGAATCCGCCCTGCTTCAATCGGTCCATTGGGACATATGATTACCATTTTCACCTAATTTTTTCCCCCCCTTCCCTCACTCACTATAACTTATTTCCTTCTCTCTGTCTTGCCTTATTGCTTTATTTTCCTCCCCGATATTGTCGCTGCCAGTTCATTTCTGTAGTTTTTTTTATTCACGTCCCCTTTCTAAGTAATTAATCAGTGAGTCTTCCCGTTTTTGTGATTATTTGTTTACCTGAAAGTGTGTTCAGCCTGCCTCTGTGTGCAGTTAGTGTAAGTGAACTTAATTGCTCCTGACTAATTAGCGGATGAGTCGAGGCATTTGGGATGTTGGCGATCGCGCGGCATCCGAACGTCCTCGTAAACGCGCGCGCACACACGTGTTTTTATATCAAAACGGGCACACAAACATTTTTCTTTTTTTTGTGTGTTGTTAAGTGTTCGTCTTTGGCTCCGTTCCTCCCCCCTACCTCCCCACCCTGTCTTTGCTTTGTGTCCCCAGACGGCTGGAGCCCGGCGATACACAGCGGGAGGTGTTAATGATGTGAGGGCTCAGTGTTCTCTGCTGGGAGTGATCTGTTGTGTGTCAGCTTCTGTCTGTCACCACACAAATGGGAGAAAAAAAAACATATTTATAGTTTCCATATGTGTGTTTTTCACTTTTCTGTCATTTATAGGATTATCTCAATGAATTAGAATATCTTGGAAAATGTATTTATTTCAGTAATTGAATGCATATTAAAGTGTATCTCTAATTATTATCACTATTATATTACTATTGTTATTGTTATTATTATATTCATTCCACACAGAGGGGTGTGTTTCATTTATTTCTAAAATTTGGATGATTATGTCTCACAGCTAATGAAAATCCCAAATTAAATTTCTGAAAATATGAATACTTCCTGAAGCCAGTAAAACACACAGGCATTAATGCTCTGCGATAAGCAGCAGTGGGTTATTGGTAAAAAGGCTATCCATTCACAGAGGGGATGCAGCAAAGCAAAGACAGTTTTATGTAAAATCAATGGGGATTTTTTAGCTTTACATCATGTTATAATGTTATTCCCCCATCAAAACTTACCTAGGGTGTTGTTTTGATTCTTTCATACATGTTTGAGAAATCCTTTAATCTCCCGTGGGAACCATTCAGCTGTGTAAAATGAACCTAGGTCCGCCTGTGAGGACAAAGCTCCTCCTCAGAGAGGCAGTTATAGGAAATGTCCTGTTGAGGTCAGAGTTCAAAGAAGAATGGGCAGGCTTGTCAGAGATGATGGGAAGGCAACAGTAGCTCAACCCGGTTAACGGAATTCAGTCTGTAAAGGTCACAGCTTGCTGCATCTCAAAGCAACTGGACTGCAGCAACAGCGGGGAGCTCATGTTGGCTAAGAACAAGGAACAGGGGCAACACGCCTGGACTGTACAAGTCCCCAATTCAGTTACAACATTCAGGTGTTTGGGTCAGAAATGCGGATCAAATGTAGGGTGATTTTTTTTTTTTTTTCTAAAACACTTTGGGCCCTTCACTACCAACTGAGCATTGTTTAGCTATTATTCTTCCTTGAAACAGTTAGGATAAGTCTATAAGCTCTACATTTTTTTGCACAAAATAATTCTTAAAAAATAATATTTCAGTCTGTCCAGTTCTGCTTATTTGAGCTCCTTTCAGAATGAGTTGTTTTGGGGTTTCCTGTCACTTTAAACTCAAAAAGCATGTGAAAATGGCTGCAAACAGATTATTAAATTATACTACCACTGATCTTTGAAAAGCATTAGTAGATCCTCCTATACAAACAACAAGAATCTAGCAAGTGGTTTCTGGCTGGCAAGTCAACTACAAAACACTTTTTTCCCCCCAGGAACCATTGTACAGTGCTCTCAGCAGTAAAACTAGCTAACCAAAAGTCCTAGAATTCTGCTTGGGCTGCTAGCTGACGGGCTAGGCTTTGCTGGGGTTGCAAGGTGACGGGCTAGCAGTGCCAGCTGTTTTGTGACGTTACATTTCAGAGGCTTTTGAAATGGCTCATTTTCTAGACAACTGAGCCAGCTGCACATTGTCTGAAAACCCCCCCCAAACCATCAATCACCTACCGCTTCCTGTCATCTTCTTTGTCGTTTTCACCAGTAGTAACATCCGGTTGTTGATCACATGACTCATGCAATACAAAAAGGAAAAGTGTTTCCATTTGCGAAATACAGCTATTTCAGTGCAGTGGGAAAAAGAACCTGATTCTAGCGCAACAACATTTTAACAAACAGCAATTTTTTCAACATTGCAGCTTTTCCATTAAGCACATTTATTTTTGTACTTTGAACATGCATGTTTTCTATGTTTTATGGAAGCGCAGGTTTAGTTGGGAGTCTCTTTTAAAGCCTTCAATATACTGGAAACCTGTCCAGTATACCCTACTTTTGACCTACTCATCACTTGACATAGTCACCATCTCGCCCTGAAAGCCTGCGAGGATAAATGAGGACAGACGATGAATGGACGGAGTTTTGCTTTGCTTGCATCCCGGAGACGGCATGAATCAACTATGGGACAAACGGCAGCTTGATGCGTCCGTCATCGGGCCGATTAGTTACTGTTAATGTTTGGAACTGTGGTGCGTGCTGACTTGCCATTTTCCCCTGGAAAAAAGTACTCCAAACTGGCAAACGGTTGATACTCACACAAACAGATGTCAGAGTAAACATTTGAAGAGTTTTAATGATTGCCCCATGAAGCCATTTTTAAAATTTTTTTTCCCAGTGACTGAAAAATGATGACATGCCAACTGAAACAAGCTCTTTTTTTTGGCACCTTTCTTTAAAACCTGATTTATCACTTTGAGGAACACAAGCGCTTCAGTTTAAAAGTGGAACGTGAACATTTGATTCATGTCTTTATATTTCTGGGCACTTTTTTTTGTGTGTGTTGTTTTGTCTCTGCAGCATGGATACGGTTGGGAGGCAGCATGTTGCTGGAGCAAGTGAATTAAAGTGAATCATGACCGTTTGTCTGTTGGCTTCTCGTCGGACAGGAAGAGCGTTTCGAGACATTCACACTGAAACGCACACACATACGATCCGACACCCTTTCAGAGATCCGCATTAGACCCCATAATGTGATTCCTGCCTATCGCCTTACAAATCTAATTATGAAACACCACTCATATTCAATATCACCAAACCTCCAGCCTTTTAGTTTGGCCTCTCAAACCACCGTGTAAAAGCTTCATCATGGGCCACGCTGATGAAATTAGGCTCTATTATCCCCCCTCTCTCTTTCTCTTTTCTCTCTAACTCTCACCACTTCCATTCTGTCTTACTTGAAGGAGTGTGCAGATTTAATTTACAGCAGGACTCATGAGCCACTTAGTGCAATCTTTCTCTGTGTGCAAGGATTGATTGATTAGGTCTTATCTTGTTATCTGGGTCTGTGGTCGTGTTGATAGGCCTGTTTGTTCTCTCACTAGTCTCTCAGTCTTTCCTTCTCTATCTCTTTCCACAATGTAATTTTATGCTTCTGTCTACTGTTCTCTGTGTGTGTGTGTGTGTGTGATGGCCTTCAGCTTCTTCTTTCCCTCGAGTGAGCAGATCAGACACCGATAAGGACGGATTGTCTTGCAAGATCAGAATTAGGAAATTACATGTTTCACCCGTCGCAGACTCGCTACCCCTCCCTCCACATTGGCAGACTGCGATCTGATACTGTTTCTGAGAATTTTCCAAAGTGTCTCAGCTGCAGCTAATGGGCAGCAAAATAAAAACTTAATTGATGCTGTTTCAGTCAGAAAACATGGCGTTCAAAGAGCATGTCACGTTTGGTTACTTGAAATGCTTTCTTTTACTAAGATTTACTCTGTTTTTACCAGCTTTTGCTTTTAATTAAGAATCACATTGCCTTCCAAAAATATACCCATCCAACATTTGGACATTTGCGATATTCCGCTAATGCCAAAAAAGCATTTTCACAATTGTGCTATTTCCATTAAATAAGAAATTAAATTAAAATTACACTTGAATAAGTTTCTGTGAAAAGTCAATAAAAAACCAACTTCCTTCCACTTTCTGCCGTCTTCATCTTTTTCGCCAGGAGTAACATCCGGTTCTTGATTACGTGATTCTTGCGATGCGACAAAAGTGTTTCCTTTGCAGTTTTGCAAAATACACTAATTCCAATACGGCTGAAAAAACGCATCATTCTAGCGCCAAAAAGTTACCAAAACATTTCTAGTGCCAAGACGTTTCTTCAAAATTAGCTTGTATCCGTTAAGTAAATTTAGTTTAATAATTCCAATTTGAGCAACTATATGCTCAATGAAAAGGCAGCATTCAACATTTTATGTGACGGACCGATATGAAATGAAGTGGAAGGAAGCACGGCTGCTGTTTTAGTCATGCACCACACTAATCTAGCTTCTATTTTGGAGTAGCAAGACAATAGTTATGGGAAGTTCTGTTTGGGATTTATGTAGAGGGCATAGCAAAGTTGTGGAAAGAGTTGTTCTGGTCAGATGATAATAAAACACAACTTTTAGGGCAACAGGTAAAATAGTCAAGCCTGGCCATTGCCTTCCTACACAATTCCATTCAGCGTTCCGACTGGGATTTCTACCATTGAGCTCAATTTCTCTTTGAATTACATTTTTTCTTTCTTTACCAGGCTAAGAATTTTCCACCCCCACGATAAGACACAATGGCAGAAGCATCAGATCCGTGGGATTACTTTTCTACAGTACAGTGGGAAAAAAACAACTCTATGGTGATCTTAAGATATCGGATCACTTGTGCGCCGACCAGCAGTGTCACACTGACCTTTTGTGGGCTTTTACAAGGTTTGTTTTTTGCGTAGCTTTGGGAAGTCTTTTTTTTTTATTTTATTTTTTTACATTTTTTCTCCGAAGAGTTTTTGCGGCGCTAGTGGCTCGTATTTGTGTACAGTAGGCAGACAGGAAGGAGGAAGACATGCGGTAAAGGTCATCGGGACCGGGAGTCGAACCCGCGACGTCCGCGTCGAGGACTAAGGCCTCCAAACGTGGGGCGTGCTAACCCCCTGCGCCACCACAGCACGCCCCAGCTTTGGGAAGTCTGATGGGACAACCCTCCTGCTTCCCCACTGTCCGACCGTGACATCTGCGTCACGCTGAGACTGCGGTGGAAGTACCCTTTCTAGCAGGGTACATGTCAAAGTTCAAATCTAAATTCAGCTGAGATCCTATGGCAACACTTTGAAAAATGTTCACAGATGCTCTGCTTTCAGTCTGAATAAGCTCTATCCATTTTGCAAAGAAGAATGGGCATAAATATCAGTGTTTAGATGTACCAGGTTAGTAAAAACAAAGACCAAGAGACATACAGTTTTGTTGCTCTCAAGAGGTCTGAATGCCAATGTTCACCACACTTCTTATTGGTCTTATTTATAAAAACATGGATCCTTTTCCTTCTACTTTACGGTGATACATTTAGTGTTCTTATGTCACAATGAATGTTTGTAATATAAAAAAGTTCAAAGGGTTATGAATATTTTAGGAAGGTATTGTATTTGATGTGACCAAAACATTTTTGGACTTTAAAATTAGTTTTTTTTGTGTGTGTGTTTTTCAGATCTAATGATAATAAATTTAAACAACTCAAGTGATAGCTCAGTGTAAAGTTTCCTCTCATGAATGCAACTGTTACATTTCACCTCTATCCTACTGCATCCACTTCTTTAAGCTATCCTGTGTTAACTTTTTTTTTAACTATGTTGCATGGATTGGGTCTTTGGAATCATATTTTACCATAAGCGTAATGGTCAGATGCCACACAATCTCCTTAATAGGGATTAAGGATTAAAGTTGTACCAATCAACTTATAAAACACGCAGCCTAAACACTGATGATTTAGCTTCTTTTTATAGTTGCCAGGAGCAGTCGAAATTCATTAAAAATCCGGCTTATTATCAGACACCCTGGCTTTTTTTCCAGTAATGTCAGCATAATAATGCCAGACAAAATCAAAACTCGCTACTGTTGTACGCCTTGTGCCCTAAAACAAATATATTTCTTTGCAGTATGAAAAGGTCTCTGGATAAACTGCACTGCTGTCGGTATTCATATAATGATAATTAATTTCGACACGGCAGGCATCTCCAGCTTCCTCACCAGCCCCTAATGATAATGGAGTGCATTAGTTCTGGTTTTGAGCACTTCTAATTTACGTTCCCACAAACAAAGTCAGCCAAGCAGCAGACACGGCTTCGTACGGCTGATTGCAGGAGTAAAATGTAAAACTCTATTAGTGGTGAAATCGCACAGACAAAGAAAACCAGAAAGCCACAGGACTTTTGCTGAGATTATTAGTAAAAAAAAAAAAAGGTTTCCCCACACCTGGCCTATTTCTCTTAGAATGGATTTCCCAATAGCAATGTTTGTTAGCCGGTAGCTAGCTATGTGTACAAGTACCTAATGGTATTTAGAAATCAGGGAACAGCATCTTTTACAGCTCATCTTTACAGTCCGACCATTTCTATCATATTTTCAGAGCATTGTTACTCCTCAAATGTGCTAATGCTATTGCTAATGGGCTTTCAATGTGATGCAACAAGATATACATCATTCATCAGAATAAATTAACATTTATTGCGTCAGTCCAAAAATGTCATGAAGAGGAAAAAAACTAGATCCGATATTAATGTCTTTATCGGTGTAGATATTGAACATTTTTTAGATCGGGTATCGGTGACAATGTGCCTGATTCAAAAAGGCAGATCTATTCAGTCTAATTCTGTGCTCTGTTATGCTTTACTTTTTTTTTTTTTACATTATATTTAGAATTCCTAATTTCACTTTCTGAACAGTTTGAAAGGAGGTGTTTGAAGTTTATCTTTACATCTTTGACCAGAGGAGTCAACCCTGTTGTTTTTTTCAGTTTCTTTATTATTTATTTTACATCGGCTGTGACAATCCTACTAGCACTGACTGAACAAATCAAAGTTGTGTTGCTTTTGCATGTTTGACCTAGCTTCTAGAGCTAGGTCAAACATGTGCAGTGAACTGTACTGGTGCAGAATTATCAGATAAATTTGTAATTGAGTACATTTATGTATGTTTTTTTTCCTTTAAAAAAAAGGAAAAAGTTTCATGCCACTTCAGCGCTGTTTTTCTGCAACAGATCAGTATCGGCTGATACTAAACCTCAGATATCTGTGTCGGAAGTGAAAAACGTGAATTGGTGCATCCCTAAAATAAGAAAAACATACATGAGTCACACCAGACCAAGTCTTAAGACAGGCCAGCTAAAAAAAAAAAGAAAAAAAGACAGAAACAAGGGATAATATTTGCTAGGCGAAAAAAGTAAGCTTCTCCACTAACTGTCTTTTTCCTGGACCATTAACGTGAAGACGTCATCAGTTTTTCAAACGTGTTCCTGACTTTGAAAAATCCTGATGATAAAGATGTCAACTGTTTTGCTTTGACATGTGAAAAGTTTCCCTCCTGCCTGCACCCAGGACCTCGTTTCTCGTTTGATATGGCAACCCACCTCTCTTCACCTGCGCCCGTTTCCTCCCTCCGAGCGCCCGCCCTCCCTCCCTTTCCGTCTGCCCCTACCTGACTTGTAAACACACTCATTGACACAAACACACTCATCCGCTAATGCACACAGAGAGCGAAGCGGCGGGTTCTCTCCTTAATGACGTCCTCCGAGTATAATTAGTCTGGCCAATTAACAGCAGTAACGATGCTTGCATTCATTATGTCAAATTACATTGTGCTGACAAAGTGTCAACTCAGCTACACTCACCTGCTGAGGGTGTCTGCATGTGTGGGTGTGTGTGTGTAAATTTATTAAATCCTACTTCATCATCCCAGAGATGAAAAATGTCCATTCTCATATATTCATTCAACACACACACATTCAATTAGCACACTTGGCGTAGATCTATTATTCTGGAGCTCCTTGTTGTGGGGAGGCTCTGGTGGCCAGGAATAAGACCTTTGGAGCCAGTTGGATCAGTACATCGCTTTATTAAATCATGGATATTGATTTTTCTGCACACACGTGTGTGTGTGTGTGTGTGTGGCATTATTAAAGGCTATATATTACAAAGAGTTGGAAGGAATGGTGGCGGGCATGTGATCCGTGCTGCCTGAGATTTTGCACGCGCTCATTTGCATAATACCGCCGAATGTGGCAGAGAGAGACTGGAGGTGGATTCATCTTAATTAACATCTCAGGCCTCTCGAGGTAAACTACTCAGCTGGGGACAGAAACGGCAGACGAAAACCAGACAGAGGTAGAAAATATACCACAGCAGATACACAACAACTTTGTTCCTGCTTCAGAAAAATCCATTCTGCCTTAAAGTTGTGGCCGTTGGTAATTACTATCGAAGCACAGCGTCGGTGCCTCAGAGGGCCGGACGCAGTTCATTTGTGCCGTGTGTGTTTTATGGAGTGGTGAACTGTCGGCCTTCAGGCTTCCAGAGGAGGTTCTGAGTGAACCCAGGGCTGAACAAAGTAATTTTTTTTATTTTGATGTTTTTATTTTTCTTAAGAAAAGGAAAATATTTAAAGGGTTTCTTCCTCATGATCCCGTAAAATTTAGTTTTCCAGTCTCAGCAGAGCAAATAAATTTTTGCAGAGCAGATTTGGTCTACACTCATTTTTCTTCCTTGTTAGATACTGTACCATTAAAGCTCCAGTATGTAAGTTTTATATATATATATATATATATATATATATATATATATATTTACATATATCATGACAGTATGAGAAAGATAATCTGAGAAAATCAAGCTCCTCTGCCTTTTCTCAGTGCTTACTATAAAATAACCAATCAGAGCCAGGGGGAGGTTCTAAGCATTCTTTTCATTATGCTTGTGTATGCGCTGCTCATCCTTACCCCCTTCAGAATACCTCTTACTCTGTTACGCTGCAGTTTCTTCTTGATAGCAGAGTCTGCCATGATTGCTCAGACTAGTTAGCATGGTGACAGGTAAACGGTTTTCCTGTAAAGGTAAACTTTTATTTTTATTTTTTTTAAATAAAAGTTATACACTTGATGTGTGTTGACGTTGGACCCAAATGCAGCAGGCTGACACTTTTATTTAATAGAAAATTACACAACAAAAACCATGGAGAACACAGGGAACCAGAGCAGATAAAAAATAACAAGAACCAAGCACAACATGGAGGTAACTGGATTAGGCATTATTTAACAGAAGGAACCAGCAGGGAGGAACTGAGAATGAGTTGCATATACTGGGGACGTTGGTTACTGAACAAGAAACATATGGCTGATCAGAAACAAGTTGCAGGTGCGAGGGGAGAGAGCAGAAGGCAGAGTAGAATATATTCATATTGTCACCTTCCATTTTTTGCCAAAACTACTTTTCCCCTTTCCCAGTTCTCTGTAATTGTGATGTAGCTCAACGTACCCATAGACGTCCAGTCATCGGTTGTTAGCCATGCTGTCTACCTCTTTCAGTGTCTGAACAACTTGCAGTGCTTGCACATTGTTGGCGTCGTGTCTTTCGCTCTATTGCCATTTATCATTCCTATTTTAAGCCCAAAACGCTGCCAAACAGATAATCTAAGAGTTGTTGGGGCATCTTCTTTTACAGCTTCATCAGGCGAAGTCATGACGACCACAAGTGGTTAGTGCTGGCGAGATGGCGGTCACCTCAACGAGAAATACTGTGATGTTTTAAGATCTTGTATGACAAGATGTCATTATGCACCGAGTACTTATCCATGGTAGAAGGTCAGAATGAAAGAAAAAAATGGAATGAAACAGCTTTGAGTTTAATTGCCAGACAGTGTGTTTACGCTGGTGGGATTTCCGGTTTGTACTGTCAGGTGAATACTCAATCTCAAGAGTTCGATGGTCCGTAGAGGGACTGTCGTCTCGGACCCTGTGTGTCAGATAAAAATCTGGTTGGAACGGGTGATGTGATTTATACGTAACCTGCCAGTTCTCTGTCCCTCCACTTTGGCAGAATATCACTAAGGAGTTGACTGTGGAATATTTAGTATAGAGGAAATTGTAATAGAATAGAATAGAAGTACTTTATTCATCCCAGCAGGGAAATTACTTCGCAGTTACAGCATAGAGACAAGACACAATAACAACTACCACTGAGTAGTAGTTGTAGATAAAATAAAAATAAAAAATAAAATATAGTAAGGCTGATCTTTTTGTACAGGGGCCACCTTATGTCATGGTACAGTGGTGGAAATCAATAAGCTCCTGAGAGCAAACCATTGTATGGTAAATGTTTGTGGAACAAGGACTTTATGCCGCTATGAAAGTGATTGGAACCCCTGAAATGATTTGGATGGGTGAATAAATACTTGTACTGTACAATGTGTATACGTACACATTCTTATTCTTGCTGACATGGAGATGATTTTTGTCAAACGTACAGAAATCCTTAGCAACCCAAATATACAGATGCAATATAGCAGTGGATTTGCTAAAATTCGGGATATTTGATATGATGGCCAAGCAATAATGATAATAAAGAAATGGACTTCTGAAATCCAAATAGAAAGACGGGAAACTCCCATAGTTGTTCTGAGCTGTGGGACATTCACTATCTGGGAAAATAAATATGGGTTTTACATGTGTTCTCGCTTTGTCCTCGTGTAATTATGAGAATTGACCTTAACTGAACCAAGTGAGGCCTGCAGTGCTTTTTGTTCTTGGTTCTTATGGGACATCCAGGCATTAAAGTATGTTCTATTTTTGCTCCAGGGTCCTTTTTGAAAATTTCTTTCTGAAACAAAGACAAAACCATGTAAAATGATATATACCCCGAAGGAATATGAATACATTTGCTCAGTTATAAGACAAATAGATTCACATTTGAGTATCATGCTTTCCCCTGTGTGCCAACACATGCACATAAACAAGCACTTGATCTAAGCAAAGGAAAAAGAACCAGAGCAGTCCTCTGATAGGCAATTAGCTTGCGGAGTGACTCAGACAAGTACACAGAGGCCCTGACAAACATCCAAACCCAAACGAACACACACGCACACACACACATGTGGAAGAGCTGAGCTGGCTTGCTCTCTTGATAGGCAATTAACTTTCCTCAGACACCTCATCAGCCTGTGAACAAAAATCCCCCCTCTAATCGGACACACAAACACACACACACACACACACACACGCCGTCCTCACAGCTTTTGCATATGCAGCGTTCATCGCAGCATTGACATGCAGCGAGAGCGCGAGAATCTGTTCCCGTCGCAAGGTCCCTCAGCGTAGCTGAATTTCAAATGCGCATACGCAAACGCGCGCATACGCCTTCGTCTGAGGGATCAAGGGGGCAGATGACTCGTCAGGAGTCCTGCTGAGTTAAGTAATCACACTCGGGTGTTTAATCACTAACGAGAACCTGATGATGCTCTATAATTAACACATCACTAATTGAAGAGGTCTGGTGAATCGCAGCTCTCAGGCCTGCCTGTTTTTTCCCGAGTAATCAGAGAGAAAGGAATTGTGAGCGAGGGGCTTCCAGCTGCAGCTGGTCAGAAGAGCGTTTTTCATCCTGGAAACGATTGAAGTGGAGGATTACTGCCTTTAATAAAAAAGAATAAACCCCCCATCAGTGTTATGGAGGTGTTTTTGATCACTGTGAATAATGAAAACAACTCAAGAAGTGCATAATTCTGATTACCTCAGATGATTATCATGAAAGCTACAACAAAAGTGACAAAAGTGAAAGTGACGAATCTTTTTTTTCCCCTGGCAAACGTAGATTAATCTCCATAATTAGGATTCAAATAAAAAATATACATGAATGAAAGGTAGGATTTCTAGCAGGAAAGAACCGATCCACTTTTTTCACTTCCAATAATGATATCTGAGCTTCAGTATCGGCCGATACCGATCTGATACAAAAAAAACAACAAAAAAACAATGTTGAATGACTTAAAAAGTTGTTTTTTTAAAAAACACAGACATAAGTGTACTGAATTCTAAATTTGGTTCATAACTCTGCACCAGTACAGCACGCTTACATACACCATGGGCTTCACAATCTTCAAACATGGAAAAACAACTTTTAGTTGTTCAGTCAGTGCAATCAGAAGTATTATAGCCGATGTAAAATAAATATTAAAGAAACTGACAAAAACAATAAGTATGTGAAACATGTAAAAGTAAACTTCCACAAACCTTTCAAATGACTCAACGCACAATTATGAAGTTTAAATATGATTTAAAATAAATAATAAAGCATGGCGGCTCTCAGAGCACAAAAAATAGAATTAGACTGAATAGATCTGCTCTTATGGATCGGGTGCATTGTCATCAATACTCAATCTTTTTTTTTTTTACTGGGACGGTACAGATATTAATGCAAAAAACGTGGCCAATTCTGAGATCAGAATCAAACATTTTCGACTTTTGAAACTCAGAAAATTTCCAGGTTTTTTCTAGAAAATTTCTGAGATCAACCTCAAAATTTCTGAGTTTTTTTTGTGTGTATATTTACTCTTCTCCCCCTCCCCCTTTTTGTTACACCGTCATAAATTTAAGTGTATTGCAGAGAAGAAGAGTAACTTTCCAGTACCTCCTGCATTCTCATCTTACTTCTCACACTTTTTCTCTTTTCTTCAGCCACTCGGCGCCAAGAAACAAGCTAGAGATGCGTCACAATCCTTTGTTAAACAGAGATTTTCATGGTTTGCAGATTGGAAACAGGAACAGAACATCCACAAGCCAGTGTACCGTGAAAGAAAAAAAGAAAGTCAGGCTGATAGGTTTTCTTTTTAAACTGCTCCACATGAGATGGGTATGTTTGGCAAATTTTAAAATGGCTTTTACAGGTGTGAAGAAGACGTTTTATAATACGGATCCACACAGAGGGTGTGTTTTATTGGGGGACGGCGGGTTTGCTAATGAGGATTATTGTTTGAACAGGAGAAAGGCAGCTAAGCTGAGCGTCATTGCTATCACCCTAATTTAGTTCCTGGCCTCCTTTTTCCAGGGATTACGACACAATGTTATTGTGATTACAATTGTTGCAGCCACGACAATGCCAAGGCTGTTCTCGTCTGCTTGTCTTACAATGCACTGCCAAGGTACAGGTTTATATTTGTAGTTTTAGAGATCGCAGTTTCATGTTTCACATGTTAGCAAGATTTTCTTTTATTTAAAAAAAACCCCCAACAACCTTACGTTTTAAAATGTCACAGGTAAATATCATCCAACCTATAGATCCTTTCTGTGCTTTCTGGGGAGAAAGATTAACCCAACTTTTTCCTCTCGTGCCTTGCTGCTGCTGCTGGTGCCTGTTTAGAGGCTGCGCGTGGGAAAAAAGGACAAAGATTTAAGTAGAGGAGGGATTTCCAGAGATAATTAAGAGGGAATGAACGGGCAAACCGAAGACAGAGGAAGGATTGGGAGCAAAGGAGCGGATGCTCTACCTTTGTCGCGTCTCGAAACAAGTGGATCTGCTCAGCTGCCTCTCGAATGCCATGAATATGCATTATGTGAGGTTATTCATCGTCTGCAATTGTTTCTCTTCAAATTAAGTCCCATCTGAAGCACACAGAGAGAAGACAAAAAAAAGGAAAATGGATGCAAATAAAAACGTAACAAAACAAGGGGAGAACTGAGCTGTTCTTTTTATGTCCGAGTGCTTTCCTTTGTGGCGCGGCAGAAATCTTCAGAAGCGACTCCCGTTCATTCAGAACGATATTGCCAATTTTTTTACTGAAATGCACTAATTAACATCAATTTGAATAATCTGATTACTCTACAACAATCTTTGAAATTCCAGGCGAACAAAGAGAACCTGTATAGTTTAAATGTCTTTGTCACCAGTGATACACAAGAAATTGAGAATTATGAACAGAATACGGGTACTAAGCTAATTAGGGAGTTTGTTGCTGGTTGGCTAACTGGCTAACACTAATAGACACTTTTGTTGTGAAACACTAATTTGTGTTGCTACCAAAAATCTTAACATTTTCAGCAAATATCTGAATTTAGACTTTGTTAGGTGTTTTGAAACTGGGGTAAGCAAATAAATTATTGAATATATTTTCATTGTATCTTGCACAAGTCTGACACAATCAAAAATCAATGTTTAGTTTTATTAAAGCTTTTTGGATTTCCCGAAGAAAAAGCTAAATAAAAATCTTTGCCTTAATAAAACTCTCTCCATCCATCCATCCATCCATCCATCTTCTTCCGCTTATCCGGGGTCGGGTTGCGGGGCTAGCAGCTTCAGAAGGGAGGCCCAGACTTCCCTCTCCCCGGCCACTTCTTCCAGCTCTTCCGGGGGAATCCCAAGGCTCTCTCCTCTCTCCTTAAAACTCTCTCCTTAGTCTTAAATATGAGGAATGTTAGCATGCGCTGCCACACATTCAGATAAAGATTTAAGTATTTTTATGTTTTGAGATCCTGGGAAGAGTTCAATAGTCCTACGATGCCATTTGGAGCAGCATGTAAAAACTGTTCTGTAGGTTTAAGTTCACAGCTGATGTGTCTGAGCTTGATAAATAATGTCACCAATCTTAGAAACCACACATTTTTTTTTTACCATCTTACTTTAATCCTTTACTTTTTTAGAGCTGAATGTTTTGATGTTTGAACGTCTATCAAACATCAAATATTTCTAGAGAAACTATTTACTCCATAAGAAATCTATTCTGTTTTTCTTCTTCTTTTTTTTTTGCCACACTTAAATGTTTCAGATCATAGAAAAAAATAATATTAGTGTCTCTACATCAATATCTCAAAGACATACTAGCTCAGAATGTGCCTTATTGTTGGTGAGAGAGACTGCTTTAATGCTTTTGAAGCATAAACGTGTAGAATATGAAGTCACAGCTGAGCATCGGGATCTACGACCAAAATGCAAATCACCTGTTTGGTTATGCTTTGCACTGGAAAATTAGAATAATGTTTAGTTGGGAGTTGAACCAAAGTTTTCACAGGTTTATGTTTAAACTAATTTATGGTTGTGAGATTTATGCTGAAATATTTAGGGCAATTATTTTCTCCAGACAATCTCATTATGGCTGAAAGTTTTGCAACCGAAGTTAATTTAAGTGGGGAAAAAGTGAATGGAAAGACAATAAAATCCACCTCCAAGTGTGTTTAAACATGGAAAAGAAGAAATGGTTTTGGATTTCTGTTTATCTCCGCCTACACACATATAACCTTTTTGACGAGTGAGAAACCAAAGTCTTACTTTGTGTGTCAAGCAATAAGATTCGAGCATCAGATGGCTGCAAACAATGCCGTTGGTTTTAAAATTTAATATAAGTGTTATTGTTCGCACTACGCTGTGTAAAGTGTAAATTCATATAGGGATAACGCAGTCTGTGTGCAGCGCATGCAAACACCATAATCAGAATCTTGTTCCAGCTGTGAAAAGGTCAATAGTTGGACTATTAATACTAAAGAAAATGCTGCTCTTGATGACAAAGTCTTTGCGTTTGTAGATAAAATTTATTTAACAAGAAAAAGGGAATTAGTCAGATGTCTAAGGTTTGACATGAAATTGTGGCGTCCGAAGACATGAGAAGTTCGGACAATCCGTTAAATTTCAGTCCTTAAGACGTTTTCGCATATTTATGCCTAATGTTTTGTTTTTCTGTGGAAAAGAAATGAGTACACTTGCACTTGAACGACAAAAAATAACTTTGTTTTACTAAAAAGAAATGTGTGAAATGAAGTTGAGGAAAAAGTTTGTACCCCCCACTGTCTGTTGCCGTTATGAAATGCTTCCTCTAGTTGTCTATCATACTCTGATGATGACGGTTTGACACCCCTCCTCACTTCCATCTGTGAGATATTTGAGGGATCTCTTGCAGGTACATTTCAAATCCTCCCACATTCCAGAAGATCAAGATTTGACCTTTGCCTTAGTCCAGGACTTTATGTTTCTTCGGTTCCAGCTTGTGGTTGTTCACTGGTGCCAACTGGTTTGTTTCGGATCATTGTCACTTAGGCTCCAACTCTGATCCAGCTTTATTTTTTAAAGGTGGTCTCAAATTTCTTAGGAAATTGACGGTAATTGCGCAGACTAGGGCTGCGCAATTACCTTATCATTTGTCATTTATTGTGATCAATTTCTTATTGTGATAAGGACTTTTATTTATTGTTGTCAAGATAAATTCATCACAAAACTGTCCGTATTGTCAGGATTGTTAGTTTTTCAATCAATAAATAACAGTAAGTTAGAAATATGAATGCAGTTAATGTGCGCTGTTTATTGATAGAAATATGATGACTGGTGTCCTAGAGTGTGTGTTTTTCAAGTTTTTGTCTTTGTGGGGCTATGATTGCTAAAAAAGGAATAATAAATAGTTCTTATGGTCACTGTTATTATCACAATATTACCACCAAATATCCTAATAAATCTTTTTATCACCCATATTATTCACCCCTACTCAAACCTCTCTGATACAAAGTGGAATTCATCGTGGTTCTGCTGCCCCAGGCCATAATACTTCCACCTCTATGCTTTGTAGATAGTATGTCGTTCGTTTCCTGGTTTGCTGAATTTAGATTACAACAAATATGTCCTTTGTTACACATGATTGGATTTTTGATTCATCTGTCCAAAGAAGGTTGGTCCAAACGTCTAAACATCTGGCACTTTCTGTTTTTCTTAGAAAGTAAAATTGTTTTTCCTTGCACACCTAAAATTAAGGTAAACTGTGTACAGTTTCTTTTTGACTGAACCTTTAAGGGATCTGTGAATCTAACCGAGGTGTTCATCATTCAGGAGCACATACAACTAAACAGACATTTCAACAAATAAAGTAATGTGGTTCTAATCATGCACCTCTGGTGCAACATGGCTGTGTATAACCTCATGCCATTCTAATTAGACATAAATATTTAAAGGCATTTTCTTCACTGTTCATATTATTAGAATTTTTCGGTATGATAAAAAAATGATTGCAGGTCCATACATTTTTAAAAGACACAAACTTTCTTGTGGTGTCCTAATTTTTCACAGGACTGTCTTTTTTTCTTTTTTGTTTCAGGCTTTTGTAATAAACACTTTAAAACAATGATTTTCACACACAATCTCATTTTTTGAGTCAGAAGGGGTGTTAGATCTAAGATGGGACTCCTTATTCCCACGTCAGACGAGAGAAAAACATCACATAAACACAATAATGTAGGTAGGATTCACCTGAGGGGAACAGGGGAAAAGGGGCTAATTAGTGATGATGAGAAGTTAATTTAGTCCGACACCTCTGGTAATAGTGTGTCTTCATTTCTCCTCTTCTCACTTTCTCGCTGTGCCGTTGCCCACTCTGCATATTCCTCCATTCTCCCGCCTTGTCCCCCAATTTTCATCCTCAGACGAGGTGTCAAACGTCCCGCTCTGTGCTCCTCTGTCCCCCTCTTTAATGTGTCTCGGTAGTTTCTCTCCGTCACAGTTTTATTCTTTAGAGAGCGCCGCGGCTGCAAAGCAGTTGAAGTTGTCAAGCGGACAAAGTGGGAAATCGCTTTATTTCCTGCTTTGACATTGCCGAGTCGTAGTTCGGCTAGTGTAGGTGTGAGCGGGTGGATGAGAAGGTTCCTGAACTAAATGTTTGCTCGCAGGTGAGCCTGTTGTTGACAGATGGTGTTTGTGAGAGAAGCTCGGCGCCTGCAGAGTCTCACACCAGGAAAACGCTCGAGCTAATTCAGACGGCCCCACTGTACAAACACAAACACATGGAGAGAGGGCTCACCCATACACATACACACACACACCCAGAGCAGGACCACAAAGCCTCAGAATGGATATGTGAGGATCATTTTTGCATTGATCACAGGGTAAACAGGTGAGATTGACCATAAATTATTATTTTTTTTCAAAGTGTTGCCTATGATCAATGAACTGAGTGAATGAGAGCTTCCACCTGAAACCCATTTGATCCCCAAATCTCCAATTTAATAAAGTGTTAATCCACACTTTAATCCAAAAATTTAATCCACATGATTAACACATTCTCCAGGTTGGAAGTTTCAAATTGTTGGCTTTGCAACTTTTCTAATTTTATTTTCTGAAAGGTGATAAAGCACGCCTCAAACGAGCTGAAATATCGTTTTGAGAATTTACTGTCCTTGCGTTCCTCCCATGCGCATCATGCAGGGAGCCGGGGGGGAGGTGCCTTCTGAATTATTTTACTGTTGTAGGCTAAAAACATATATCAAAGTTTCACTTGACATAATTCATTTTTACATTTTACAAAAGCAACGACAATAAAGTGTTTTGGCCCCCGTAAGAAGAGGTGCTGGGCTTGGTTTAGGACTGAGGTGTGAACTAAGTTCAAGTTGGGGATGTACTGGTTGGTAACGCGTAGGTTTAGGGTAAGGACCAGTGTTAGGATGTAGAAACGAATGAAACATGAATGGAAGTTTGTGACTCCAAAATTAGTTTAAAAAAAGCGTTTAAAAAAAATCTATTTTGATAACCAACAATTAATTGTGCCAAAATTAGAAATAATGATTGTCCAAATAAAAGTGAATTATTTTTTGTTTTCATGAGTATGACACCTAAAATCTTCCAAGACATTCAAAAGACTGGGTTCATGAGAATCACCTCAATGTCCCTGAGTGTTTGTGTGGGAGAATTAGCATATAAATAATCATGCCAGGGCTATTTTTGGTCTCAGTCAAGCAGTGCTGGTATTACTCTACCCTGAAGAAAATGTATTTAAAGAACATAATTTGAAACAAAAAGGGAATTTTCATGCTTGTCTATTTTTTAAATTTTTTAAACTAAAACCACCTAAATCAGTCCTGGAAACCAGGAAATATGCAGGTCTTGCATTTTTTAGACGTTTCCCAGCCACTGCTCACCTGACTTAAATGCCTGTGTGATTAACAGGTTCTGGTGGACTCCTGAAGACGTAATGAAATCCTCTGAAATAGTGTGCTGGGACAGTGGGGCTTGAGGACTGTAGGATTGAGAACCAGATATAGTACTGGTTTTAAATGGTAAATGGACTGAACGTATGTAGCACTTTTCCTGTCATTTTGACCACTCAAGGCGCTTTACACTAGAGTCACAGTCACCCATTCGAACTCACAAACGCGCACACATTTATACACCAATACGGAGATCTGTAGGCAATTTGGGGTTAAGTACCTTGCCCAGAGGCACATCGGCTAGAAAGTCTGGTTCAATTGGGGAGGTGTGAATGCACAATTGAACTCTAATGGGGACCATAAAAGCGAACTCTGGTCCCTCTAAAAACCTCGATCTCGGTTCAGCTGAAGTGAACTTTGAAGCAGTTTCAATGCATATGTGAACACCAGGCGGACCGGAGACTGCTATAAAAGCTATAACTGTGCAGGGTATTCTGGGTAAATACAACAAAAACAAACATGCAAGTCTAACGCTAGCAGGAGAAACGACTCATGGTCTTTGTCCAACGACAAAAGAGAAGACCTACAATTGCTAAAATCTGACACTACTCCATTTTGTGTACATTTCGTGAAGAGGAAAGTTGCGCCCAATGTCTTCTTCAGAGGCTTTCATGTCATTTCCTTTAGTAGTTGTTGGTGCGGTGCCACCACAGGTGAACAGGTTTTGTAAAGGGTTTGGTTTGTTTGACACAGTGCAGTGTGAAAGCGAACCCCGCCAGCTGAAAATTTAACATATGTTCCAACTTTTGTCAACTATCGAACCGAGTCTACAGCTCTGACACCCTTAGAGGACCTAAGTGGATTGTTGAAGTTCACTCTCCAATCCACTTCAAGTTCAGGTCCTTGAAGACAGGTAGACACAACAGGCACCAGGTAAGAGGTGAAGTACACAGTGAGAAAGACAACCTGTAAACTACGTCTTTTCAATTCTGATATAGGCGATTGTTGGGCCACGGGAGGAAACTTAGAGAACCTAAACAAAACCTACACATGTACAGTGAAGATCATGCTGAAATCTGAAACCTTTTTGCCCTTGGGGTGGCAAATTACAAACCCCAAAGCCCTGAGATCGCATTCGCAACAGTAAAAGAGAGCCAGTGACTCGTTCCACGGCGTTGAAATCCTCCACCTTGTGACACCATTTTCCTCCGCAGATGACCGCCCCCCCATTTACAGGAACCATTTTGTCCCAGCGAGATCAGATTAGTAGTCTGGTGGCAGCTCTTCGCCATCAGCAGGCCTGCTGGAGCATGGAAACAGAGCGGGAGTCTCTATTAGAGCTAATGGCAAGCTAAACAGCCTTAAAGTCAGCCGTGTTGTGTCTAATGAGACTTTAAGTGTAATGACAAGAAGAGAAGGAGGACGGAAGAGGGCTGAACGGTGCAGACGGCGCGACGCTAAACAAAAGCTAACCTGGAGGCGCGTGCCAGAAGTTTGCGGGCCAAACAAATAGTTAGAGGAAGCCAACAAGCGACGCGAAAGATGGCGGGGTCAAGTCGGAGAGCGTGAAGCTGAAGACGGAGAGCGGCAGACAGTCAAACTGTCAGACACAGAAGAGAGATACAGTGAGAGGAGCAGGAGCGCATAAGAGCTCCTGTAATTAGTCACTTAATTACATCTGGATGCTGATCTGCTCGGGGGGATGGATGTTGTTTGAGCTGAGGGTGTGTGTGAGTGTGTGAGCGCCTAGCCTTGGCGGCTGTGTACACTCCAGAAAGCGTTTACTGAAATGGGAGCTAATTCTCGCTGTCTGAGGCCATTACGGTATTAATTTAATTTAGGTTAGCTGTCGCTAGCTCATTAACACATCTAATTAATTCATTGACATCAGAATTAAGTTGTTTCACTGAAACTGACACCTCTCTCTCTCTCTTCTAAGGGGAAAGTGGGAGGAGAGGCAGCGACAGATTGAACGAGAAGGGCGAGGAGAGGAGATGGGAAGAAGTGATGATAGATTGAATCTCTTATCTACGAGAAAAATGCTATTAATAAATTTTGTCAGCGGCTGTGAGAAGTGCCAATCTGCTACGTAGGAAGTAAGGAAGAGGAATGACGGGCGGAGCTGAACAGCGCAGAGCAGATAATGGCTGTTAGGAAAACAAGATAACTGGTTCTGTGGTGTTTTATTGGAGCCATTCAAGAGTGGAGGGATTCTGGAAGAGATTCAGGACTTCCGGGAAAGATGAGGGGAGAATTTATGATAATGGGGAGGAAAAAACTGAAAGAGATCCTATGAAAGACACTGGAAGGCAATAGCTGCGTTTCCATTAACCATAGAATTGCGCAAATTGAAATCCCGAAAATAAATTTGCTTAATGGAAACCCGGCAATCTAAAAATAAAAAAATAACGTTTTTTTTTTGTTTTTTTTGGTAAAGCTTTTATGCTAGGATGAGGTGGCGTTTCATTCATATCAAAATAAACATATTTCACAAAACGCTTGTTTTGCATCACACAAGTCACGTGATCAAAAGCCGGATGTTGCTACTGGCAAAAATGACAAAGAAGACGACAGGAAGCAGTATTAGGATGATGGTTTGTTTTTGTTTTTTTCAGACAGTGTGCACCTGGCACCACCAGAGGTCATAAAAAGTTGTGTGTCATTCAACTTGTTGAATCCATGACTCTTCTATAAAATGTCCGACAACAATTTCGCCAACACATGCGTAGCACCTCCAATGCCTGAATAAAACTCTAATGTCTCCTCTGATTGGCTGAGAGATGATGAGCTTTAGCGCCATGACTGAATTATGAACGTATCTATCCATCAGTAGTTGGAATGATTTTCTGTTTTGAATAAAGGCAGCTATGTTTTACATTTTCACTTTAAATATTTTTGTTAATACCGTAAAAACATTTTCACTCAAGGTAAATGTTCAGAAACACATCACTGATCCATACATGCTGATGAATGGAAATATATAATTGGACTGTTTAAATGAGCAGTTTCCAATACAAATGTTAATATTGGTTTAGATAACATTGATAAACATTTTACACTGAGGGCAAATAAAATGTTTTTTTAAGTAACGTGATATCCATTCAGTCCTGTTGTAAGGAAAATTAAGCTGAAAATAAAATTAAGCAAGTCCTATTGTTTAATTCTGATAACAAAATGACCAAAACATTGTTATAGGATAGAATAGAATAGAATAGAATTACTTTATTCATCCCAGCAGGGAAATTATTTTTAAATTTTTGTTAGTGCTATTCTGCTTTGGAAAATCATGAGGGGAAAAAAATTTACTGCAGAAACAAGTCTGCTTTATTATGTTTACAATGAAACTAGAATCTTGTTTCATCCAAAGTTGTAAGGATAAAATAAAAAGCCAAATGTGGGAAGGAAAAAATCTGAAAATCCCATTCGTCATGAGGAAATCTGTCACATAGCAGCACATATAAATATAAAATAGTTTTCCTTATCATTGATCACGTTAGCTCAATAATCACATTACCAACCTTTAGCTACGTCCGGGTCAGAACACGTGTTTCTACATGTAGAAAAAAATGATTGCGGAACGAAATTTTGGTTGTGCAATAAAAATACAAGATGATAGTGGGCATGTACAAAGTTAAGACATCTTGATTCTCCAAAAAAAAAAAAAAAAAAAATTAAATTAGAAAAAAAAAACAACGTGATTTTTGAATAGCACTTTCCCCCTCCCCCAAATTGCAGTTTTTGGGGGCGGGGGGAACTGAGTAATGTTTATGTTGAGGTCCAAAGAACTTGCAAAAGAGCATAAAGCAGTTTACAAGCTGCGATTGAAAAGTTTTGTGCAGATTTTATGTCCTCAGTACCTGATTCCGATCTCAGCGGACCTGCCGAAAGATTAAAAGTACATTCACAGTTTAAACCTTCCCGTGTTCGGACACCGGCCAAGTTAATTAGAGTGTGGAGAGGATTATTTTGGCGAAACCTGGCAGAGGAGCGTTAGTGAGAGGTGGGACACCTTTAGAAGTGGCGCGCAGTGCGAACCTGTAGAGAGGTAGGGATTATTTGGATGTAACACGCAGTGGGTTTCTTGTTAGAGGGGGGCGTCGTCACAGTCTGTCTCTGTGGTAAATTTGATTAGGGCTGGCAAAGGGAGGCGATCCGACCGTGAACAGGTGCCCCTCACAGCTGAGTTGGGTTCACCCCACGGCTCCTCTCCGCCTTCTCCCCTAACGTTGGACTTCCTCCTCTTTGTTCTGCCTCGGCCCGTCCGTGTAATCTCTCTACATTTTCGCCGCCGTCCTCCTTGCGCCGTCGCTGCCGCTCGGGGTTCATCTGTCTCTGTTTATGTGGTAATCAGCTGTGGGAGTGGAGGCTCCGGAACATTCAGGAGGTCCACCTTGAAATGCTTCTCCGTCGCACGACTTTCACTGACCTTCTCAAACCCCATGAGCTTGTCTCCGGCCCCCCCCTGCTGTGCACTGTCTCCCAGCTTCCTATGTGCTCACCACCCCCCCTCAGCACCCTCTGCATTACCCACCTGTTTGGATCAGTCCAGCCAAACTCAGGCCACAGGAAAACACAGACCCACAGGGTAGAAATATTTGTCTGTTACAAGAGGAGAGACCAACAGGATGTTGTTTAACATAAAAATCTTTTTTTTTTTTTTTTTTTTTTGAGAACTTAAGGTTTTTGTTGCGAATTTAGAATCTTCTTATTGCCAATGCCAGTAACTGTCATCAACATATCTCTCTAATTTAGCTATTTAAACTAGGGCAGAGAATTTAACACGTTAATTTGATTGAAATAGATTTTAATGCACTAAAAAATTCTTTGCTTTTGAATTTTTAAATTTTTTTTTATTAATCCTACAAAGGTTTCCATCAGAACTTTTATTTTTCCACGTTTTCAGTGCACCCTTAAATCTGATGCAGAAGTAAAATTCGTTAAACACCGATGGACGACGAAGTCACTTCTCTCCGACCACTGGCTGTTTCTGTGACGTATGTATCGTGCCAGGTTGAAGATTACCAGATATGCCATTATTAAAACTACAAGCGGACTGCAATTTTAAAACAGTGCAGGAAATCGACGTCATTGTTCACGGTTTCTCGTTCTGTTCTCTGATTGGCTCGGTTAAAATTCTAATGGAGGAAATCTAAGTCAATGTGAGAAAGCCCAGACCGAGCTTTTAGCGAGATTTGAATCAAGTGGAATAGCACGGAAAGGCACCTAGTCGGAATTCATGTAAAATTGATTAATATTTTGTTCATATCTGTTGAAAAAGAAATATTTACTTACCTGTTGAATGTTTCATTTCACCTCTTGCTTCCATGAATGCCATGTCTTTGCTTCACCAGAGCTCCTTGCTCTGTGTTTTTGAAAACCATTTGGTATGTTTGCCATTTCATGTGCCGGGAACTTTGTTGGCTAACACAAAGAGTACAATGTGAGCCTTAATTCACTTCTCCTCGGCCATTACCCATAATTCCGTGGGAGTAAAAATTCAGAATTGAAGCGCAAGGAAATGCATTTTTGTATGCTGAATGGGCAGCTACGTTGGCTACATTTCCAAGCAAAATAACATTTCAGGAGGATTATCAGCTAAAGTGACCTTGCTGAAAATACTGATGATATCACAATGACCTGTTTGTGTTGGAAAGTAAAGTTCTTTTTAAAGTGGTGAAGGAGCAGCGTCAGTCCTTTTCCTCAACGCAAAGAGCAAAGTGATGGACAGAGGCGGCTCACCTCCTCAGGACCAGAGGCTTTCATCACCAGCTGTAGCAATTAACCCCTCATTCCTCTGGGGAGCCATTAAAGGGTAAAATAGCCTTTAAAATTACATATGGCCACAATTAGAGCAGAGAAAGTGATAAAATGATTTGACTCTGATTTTTCTTTATAGATTTTTTAGGAAATGGCTTTTTTATTGAGCCATAAATTGGAATTAGACAAGTAAGGGTTTTTTTTGTACTTATCTCCTTTACTGCTTCCATCTCCCTACTTGATGTACTTTTACTGACTTCGAAGTTTTTATGAGCCCTCTTCTCTGTGCTTAATTCACGTCTCTTATTATTTTGCCTCGCCCATCATTTCTGTCTAATCGCTTTTGTTCAGATCTCCTTTACAAATGGAAACTGGTGAAGTAGCAGGAAAATGATGCATGCTATTCAACATTTGTAACAACTAAACATCTGAGCGGCGCTTTGGTATTCAGTGGCTTTTACTCTGATACCCCTAAATTAAATCTGGTTTGACCAAATGCATTCAGAAGCCACTTAATCAGTAAATAGAGTGAATATGTCTGAACTTAATTCTCAGTATAGAAATAGGTTTTCTAGGAAACAGAGAAGCAAAATAAGGCCCACAGTAATTCAAGTCGATTCCTCTTATTTCTATGGCACCAATTCACAACTAATGTCATCACAAATCATTTCAATTCAATCATACATATAATGCCATTGATCCTAGTTATCAAACAGTACACGCAAAGTCATTTAAAAAGTAACCAGAGGAGCTGCAAGGATCCTTATCTCAACGTGGAGAATCTATGAAGACCACAACTATCAGTGTGGTCACTGTACAAACTCTCAAAATTCCAACTTTAATTTTAGAATTCAGACTTTTTCTCAAAACTTTGACTTTTTGTTCTTGAAATTCTGACTTTTGTCTTTTGTTCGGACAAAAGAACAAAATTCTGACTTTTTCTCAGAATTCTGACAGAAATGTCAGAACATCACTTCTGGCTTTTTCTTCTGAGAAAAATCTCAGAATTCTGAATTATTTATTTTTATTATTTATTAATTTTTTCCAGTGGCCCTAATCGTGTTCAGTAGTTGTACATTACTTTTGTACCAGCTTGTAGAATTAAAGTTTTCTTCTTTTGCCCCTTTACCAGGTCCGCTTTACTTTTCACTTTCTCCTCTTATTCTAAGAGAATTCTCTCTCTCTCTCTCTCTCTCTCTCTCTCTCTCTCTCTCTCTCTCTCTCTCTCTCTCTGTCTCTCTCTCTCTCTCTCTCTCTCGCTCTCTCTCTGTCTCTCTCTCTCTCTCTCTGTCTCTCTCTCTCTCTGTCTCTCTCTCTCTCTCTCTCTCTCGCTCTCTCTCTCTGTCTCTCTCTCTCTCTGTCTCTCTCTCTCTCTGTCTCTCTCTCTCTCTGTCTCTCTCTCTCTCTGTCTCTCTCTCTCTCTCTCTCTCTCGCTCTCTCTCTCTGTCTCTCTCTCTCTCTCTCTCTGTCTCTCTCTCTCTCTGTCTCTCTCTCTCTCTCTCTCTCTCTCGCTCTCTCTCTCTTTCTCTCTCTCTCGTCCATGTATTTCCTCTCTTCCATCCTCCTCTCTCCTGCCTCCTCCATCCTCTCCCCCTCTCTGGCGTCTGATCTCCCTCTTGTCGTCACTCGCCTCGGTTCCGCCCGCTTTCCTCGCCTCTGTTTCACTCCTACAATAACAGAAGGAGATGGCATAAGCATCTGTGTCATCGGCGCAGATTAATGTTCAAATAATATTCACAGATGCCATTTCAAAATTCTCCATTTGTTTATTCTTTGCTCTCAGCTTCTCGTAGTTTCAGTCTCTCTCTCTCTTTTTTTTCCTTCCCTGTCAATAAATCACAGGAGCAATCACAGGCTCATCATGGACTTCAAAGCAGCCACTTAAGACATCCCGTGTCATTCAAGTGACACACACACACACACACGCGCCCACAGACACTGCTCTCCAGCTGCGGTGTTTTTGAGTCATTCTTAATCGGGATAATTACACATGAGAGGAACTAAATGAGCGAAGGGTTTAGTAAAACGAGGTTGTGAGATAGAGAGCGCGAGGGGGGGAAAAAAGGAGCAGGGAGAATCCAGCATTCATGACACATTTATTAGTTGCTTATTATTTTTGCTGCTGTAGTTGTTTGTTTACTCATTAAGGATAATCCAATTAAAGCACTTAAAGAGGGGCTTAAAAACAAGCAGACACACGGAAACCTCTTGGAGAGAGAGGACAGGTTGCGGTTTCGGTCTGGCAAGCCCCCTCCCTGCCTCTACAAACAGGGCTGGAGGACGGAGTGCCAGGGACTCGGGCGGGGGGCTGAGACCACAACATGCCACCATGGCGACTTCATATTGGCTTGGGAGCTGGTCAGCCGCCTCTCCCCTCTTTCTCTCTCCTCCCCCCCGCGGTGCTTTCCTGTCGCGTGTTGGCTGACCGGTTCCCCAGCGCACATATGGCCACTTACACTGTGTTCTCCTCTAATTAGCTGCTCTTGTCTACATGGACGCTGTGACTTTGTTAAAACATCACTACGCTTTCACTGGCACGTTAGCGTCTTGTTAAAAAAAAAAAAAAAAAAGGGATCCATCAGAGTGGGATTGGTTGGGAATCCCGGCATAATAAAGAGAATAATCACGACTCGTTTTACACCAAGCAAGCAGCGGTAAGCTAAAGATGGGCATTTTTTTTAACTTTCTTTTTTTTTGTGTGTGTCACGTATTCAAATTGAAATATCCTGCGATGTCTTACAGTAGAAAAAAAAGACCCCTGAACGCTCGTCTTTGTCCAATCAAATTTCATTAACCCACCTCGCCAGATTCTGTGTGACGGAGACGGAGAGCGATGAAAGAGGATGTGAGTGAGTCTCCTTTAGAGTTTCATCATTAATTATTAGTCTCTGGTTCCTCAGAGGAGAGAAGCTGATGACAGCTAATTAAGGATGAAGTGATGTATTCCCCCCCCCCCCCACCTCTCACACACACAATCACCCCTCCATTCTCCTTGGGCCTCGTCCCCTCCCTGTCCACCTGACAAATCATGCGCCAAAAAAAAGCAATGTAAAATGAGTATAAATGTTGAAAAAAGAGAATATGCATTAATAGCTTCTTGTACTTGCTGACCAGCTTTTACCATGTTTTCGCTGGTATTTTCACATTTTGTCTTTGAGGTTGGAAGGTCTGATTGCCGTCACCCTAATCCTCAACTCCCTCCATACTGTAGGTTCTCTATCAAACTCAATTTATTTCTCTCCCAAACACAAATATCACTTCTAGGCTGAAGAAACACATTGATACAACTAAAAGATTGTGTTAAAGCTATATTTGCTTTGGATCATTTTTGTTGTAAGTTATCTACTCAGGATAACACCCTGATTCCAAAGTCATATTTTCACCATGTTCATTCAATTATTCATTCATAAATGTCACAGTTTCAAACAAAAGTTCATTTTCACTTATCGGCAAGAACATTTAGTTTTGACGTTCTAGCTTAATATGTAGCTCTGAGATCTAGATATGAGTCTCTCAGCAAGCTAAATATTCTAAATAGCTAGCTATACCAGCTATAAATAGCTATAAATATAAATAGCTATAAATAGCTAGCTATTGACCTGAAAACTATAGCAGCTAGCTATTTAGAAGCTAGCTGCAGTTATAGTACTCAGCTATAACTCCAGCTAAGCTACAACTTCAGCTAGCTAATAGCCACTCACCAGCCAGCTATTTAACTAGTTAAATATCCTGCTAACTAAATATTTAGCTGGCTAAGAGCTTTATATTTTGCTTTGAGCTCATTGAATATTTATGGAGTCTAAATATTTACCAAGTAATTATCTAATTAAATATTTATTTTGGAACCATGATGTTTATAAATGACTAACATGGTGAAAATCTAAATATGACTTTCATTTCTTTTTGCTTATGACAGGCTAAATAACCAAAATTATTGCATCCCAAAAATTGTGAAAATCTTTTACTTTTGTACTAATGCGAACCACTGAAACAGGTGCTAACTTTAGCATGGCTAGCGGCTCATGGTAAGCCAGTGTTCACAGTACATAATAATCCAGTCCATATTTTTTCTGTCACTCTGTTAATCTTCCTCAGTTCACCAAATGCCCAAACCATGTCCTAATAAATAATTTAAAAGAAAACAATTGTATGGTTTTATACCCAAATTTTTTATTTAATCAAACTACAAGAGAATAGCATGCCTAGGTTAACGCTTTCAAATTCACATCCACAACAACGTAGTATCAGTTTCCGCTCACTTTCCGAGACAAAATCCGATGCTGACAGCGTCTTCGTGAAGCTTCTCAACAATGGTTGTGGTGTTAAAACTGCAAAGTAAAAAATGTTAATATGTCAAACCGAGTAACAGAATTCAGTTGTTGGCAATTTGAGTCAAAACTAAATGGCTAAAAACCAACCATAGCTGAATTAAAGCATTCAGAAAAGGTTCAAGCAGGTGATCTGCTTGAACCTTACAGATACCCAACATTTCTGGGTATCTGTTGCTCATATGTTGGCTGTTTGTATTACCCTGACGTTACAAAAACTACAAATCAACAGAAAGAAATGTCATATCTGCTGGGCTGTTCTGTGCTCTCTGCTTGGTTATGGCTTCATCTTTCACCATTGTTGGTGTCGATTCAGCTGCACTCAGATCCACAAAGAAACGACTGGTGGATAGATCATGTAATCCCTGACTTTTTTTTTTCTTTTTTTCGTCATCTTCTCTCAAACAAATGACGATGATGATGTCTTTATGACACGTCTCTTCCCCCTCCCCAGGCGGGGAAGGGGAAGGAACCGGAGACGGGCGCCGGGAACAGCAAAGGGTTGACTGAGGTGTCATTTGTTTTTAAGGTTTGTGTATTGAAAATTGTGGCACATGATTGCAGATGGACAGCAATTATGGCGGTCCCAGCACGGCAAATGACCTGAAAACTTGATCTGATCTTTCGCAGAGGAGGGAGAAACCAGAAAGTAAACCCAACCCAAATTTTCGTATTGAATCACTTCATATAGATTTTTAGGAAAGATAAATAATAAATAACCTCCTTTTATTTCATTTTAGCATTTCCACCTCCTTTCGTTCCTTCTTGTCCCGCCGTGCCCCCCCACCGCCCCTCACCTCCCTCTCTCTCTCTCAAACCTCTCTTGCTTGAATTCGTGGCGACTCCGGCAACAGTAACACCAGTGGAGGAAATCATTTGTGCCTCCAGGCGAGTCATTACAGAGGCAGAGTGTGAGATTGCAGTGACAAAACTCTGTCTCTGGCCTCACGACCAGCCAGAGACCAACACGCTTCTCCACACTCATTACTTCATACCTTCCTCTCCTCTAACGTTGCCTTCTTTTCTGTGTTTCATCCTTGCCCTTCACATCTCATTATTGCGCCCCGGCCAAACTATTCCTATTTGAACGTCATCGATTTGTGTCAAAATCGAATCATGTAAAAAAAAAAAAATAATTGTTAGATTCTTTTGGTTCAGCAGAAAATGCTGAGGCCAAGTAAACAGACAGGGTCATAAAGAATCAGGGCTTCCAGCCACAGAAGGAAGAGTCCCTCAGCAGATGGTAAGGCCCCAACTGAGTCCCCGTCTCAGCATCATGGAGTCAGTTTGTGTTTACATGACGAGATGCGGGGGGGAAAGTGAGACAGCTGCAGCAGGTTCTCCGTGATACTCGACCCACCTGGCTCAGAAACGCGTGAGTTGATGTGAAATGTTTGACTTTTTCCCTTTGCCTGTTTCAGTGGAAAGGATTCCACCTTATTGTTGGCCCCTAAAAGTCTTTGGACAAACTTGTATTTTCTGCATGAGTAGTGACAAATTGGCTAAAGGGGAGGTAGTATGTGTTTTCCAGGCCATTTTACATCACTTTCAAGTAACCATAGCTGCATTTTCATTACAAATGTGCACAAAACTTTGTCCTAATGTTGAAAAAACGGAATTTTGCAATTGTGGCATTTTCATTAAACAAGAAACGCAATTAACGTCACATGTGAATAAGTTTGTTCACGTGATGAGTCATTCAAAAACATACCGCATCATCATCCTCCAACTACTTCCTGGTTTGCGCCAGTGGCAATACCTGCATGATTATCATGTTACTCATGTAAAGCGATAAAAGTGTTTACATTCCAGTTTTGTGAGATTTTGATACGACCAAAAAAACCCACCTCATCCTAGCGGCAAATCTTTTTATCAAAAAACTAGTTTTTTTTAAAGAATTAAGCAGTTATTTTCAAAATGTCAAATTGCATAATTATATGGTCAATGGAAAGGCAAATTATGTTGCCTTTGATTGTTATAAAAATGCTGTATATGTTGATGATGCCTCTAGTCTGGAGCAGCTGTTTGGGGGTGGTGCTTCTGTGATTGGGGAGGAGCTTTGGGTAAATAGGCGGGGCTTTGTATGAGGAAATGTTTTAGACACTGAATGGTTGCCATGCGGGATTTCTCAACCATTCATGAGCGAATCAAATAGACAAATCTGATTGGTCTATTTCAAAGGTCAGTGAGGAAGTATAGAAAAAGAACATAGAATATGTAGAAATATTTGGGTTGCCAGACTTTGATACTGTCCCACTGTTCATCCATCCGTCACAATTAACTCATGCATTTCTAAATTACCTAAAAAGGATTGACTGTGGAATTTTGACAGCAAGGATTTCTGAAAAAGACCAAAGAAAACAACTCCTCTGTGTAGCTTGTTTATGCACCTACTGACCAGAAGATGTCAGCTGTGTGTTAGATAGGGCTAACACACACACCCACACACACACACACACGCATGGATGCATGACCCACTGATGTCCAGCTGCTCCTGTCAACACTGTACTACAGCGTGTAATTCACCCTCACATACAACGGCAGCTGAGACCTTACAGGAGCCCCAACCCAACCCCCCTGACAGACACACCCCCCCCCCCCCTCTTCCCCCCCCCACACACACACTTTACACAGAGAGACGGAAGAGCTCTTAGGAAATAAAAATATAAAAAGCTGGAAAACTGAGAAACTCTAGAAGAAATGGAAGTGGACAGAGAAGAAGTCGGGGATGTGATTTTGGTCTTTGGGTCAGAGCCACACAGAGAGACTGTGAGACAAAAATAATAATAAAAAAAAAAACAGACAAAAAAAATCCAAAAGCAGATGAGGGTGTCTGTGGTGTGTTTAAGTGGCCTAATCAAGGGACCTCCCCTTCAAAGGGAGAACTGGTATGTGTGTGTGTGTGTGTGTGCTTAAACAGGGAGGGGAGGGGGGCACATTGACAGACTGAGTCCAAGTTCCCCTGCAATTATCAACTTACCCATACTCCCTCCTCCTCTTCACTCTTCATCCCCTGAGAGACCCAAGCTGCTGTACCCATCAACAACTCATTCAGGCCTTAACAAAGCACCACCACGCCTACCCACCCACACAACCACACACACACCCACTCGCACACACCCGCACACACACAAGTTTGTGTTTCTGTCTTCACAGGGACTTTGCATTGACTTCCTTTCATTTTTTATTTAATGCCATAGCCTATCTCTTACCCTAAACCTAAGCATTACCAGTACATGCCTACCCCTAACCCAGGGGTGTCCAAACTTTTTATCACGTGGGCCAAAACTGTCAAGTCAGAAGCACTCGTGGGCCAAGAAAAAAAAAAAACGAACAAACTCTAAAATCAAGCAAATGAAGCTGTCAAAGTTTGTATTTAGTTATTTTGTAGGAAATGAGTGTTTTTCATCATAGAGGATACTAACTTAATTACACTTATTTAGCAACCCAGAACAGGGATTAGTACTTAGAATCCAGAAAAACTACCTTAGCAATCACTTTTTAGACTCCTATTATTCCAAACCAGAAAAGGAATTAGACCAGAAGATACTTACTTATACTGATCTAGCATCTAGAATAGGAGAATCTAGTTTATTTACTTTGGATCAACATTATTAGCTTTTTCTTCCTTTGCTCTTTCCTTTAGTTTGTTATTTTGTTTGTATTTCCTTTTTATTCCTGTAAAGCACTTTGTATTGTTACCTTGTTGCTGAAAATGTGCTTTATAAATAAAATGACCTTTACCATAGATCCAAAACGTAAAAAGAATTTTGCACGTTTGCTGTGTTAATTCCTCTAGTTTTTAAAATTCCTTTGGGCTCGGTTGAGCAAATTTAATCTCAGATCTAAGAACAGGATTTGAGTGACTTACTTTCAAACCGATTGAGTTTGAGTTTTATACATTCGATAAAAGTTGATTTATGTGCAGCAAAGTCGACTTTTCAGCGACAGTCTCTGGATAAACGTGACTCTACTTATTATACAGGCTAGGTTGAAAAAATACAAAAACTTTGTGTTGTACTTCAAATTTTCCACTGTAAAAAAATGATGGCAATAACCTGGTTTAATCTGGTTAAAAATAAAATTTGATCCAAAACAAATTTGTGCCATTCATGAACTGCGTTTGGGGGTTACAAAAATCAGATCATGGGCCACAAATGGGCCCCAGGCCCCACTTTGGACACTCCTACCCCCAACGTAAGTCCTAAATCTAGCAGAACCCAAAACCACACCTCTTCTTGTGAGTAATCATAATGTAGTATTTGTTGGAAAAATGGTTCTCATGCTGTAGAAGATGCAAACAGGCCACAAACAGAGTAAATTCTACGTTGTGCTTCAATTTCACCATAACAACGATACAAATATTTCTTCTTTCTTTTGCTAGTCATAGCTGTCATTATTCTATACATCTTGTGTCCAGGCCTGTAATCAGTTTTTTCATATTTTCCATGTTAATTTTTAAATTGTCTGCATTCCCTACATTCAGTTGTGAATGGAAAAAATGTGAAAACTTTGTCAATACTATAATAAGAAACACAATTAAAATCACTCACGGATACGTTTGCTGATGTGATAAACCGTTAACAAACATGACATACCATCATCCTCCAACTACTTCCTGTCGTCGTCTTCTTCTTCGTGGTTTCTGCGAGTTGCAACATCCGGTTGTTGATCACATGACTCGTTTGATGTGGAAAAAAACGTCTTTATTGCAGTTTTGCGAGATGAAGCAATTTTGCTATGCACCAAAACTTTTTATCTACAAATTAGTCCTTTAGAAATTGTTGTGTTTCCATTAAGCAAATTTATTTTCTAAATGTTTAATTGTGGAATTATATGGTTAATGGAAACGCTGCTACTGAAGCATTTTGACTGAAAGCGGACGGATGGACTTTATTTTCTTTGTATACTTTAAAAGAAATATGCTTATAAAGATATTTTATTTTCCACTTAAATTCCATATTGATCCATAACCTTGGATAAATAGAGTCGACACAAACACTTGCGTTTTATAATCTTTGATCTTCCTCCATGCAACATTTTCCATCTCTGTTTTACGATTGGACTGTAGTAGTGTGAAGCAAAAGGAAGACTGAGGTTGTGTGTGTGACGTGTGTGTGTGTGTGCGTGTGTGTGTGTGTGTTTGATGATTGTGGCTGGCGCGCGCTGCTCCACATGCTGAACATGCCCTGAGGCCATAGTCTCACCTCCGGCTCTCTTTATTGTGGCTCCCTGCTTGAACAATATATGCATTTATGCCTCCCTCTGCACGTGTGTGTGTGTGTGTGTGTGTGTATTTATTCTCTAAGCCCTGAGTAATAAGGCTGGCCATGGTGCATCAGAGATAAGGCATTAGGCTGTTGACCTCTGACCTTTCCCTCCGTTTAATACGGAAAATCGTTCGCTAACACCCAGGAGAGGCCATGTTAAGAGGCGCAAACTGCCTAATGAAATTGGCACGTGGGGGCGCGTGTGTGTGTGTGTGTGGGGTGTGTTGGGGAGGCGTTAGTCGGCATTATAAAGCAGCTGTGTTCGGGGTATTGTCCTGATTTCTAAATTAAAAAATGAGCTTTTTGTGGAGATGAATTAAAAAGCTTTTGGCAAACATGATAAGAAGTGTATTTCTGTTTCCTTGGATGCAGCTTCATGGAGCGTCTGGTTGGTGAGACCCCTTTTAATATTTGTTAAAAGGGGTAAAATCTTTTGGATTATTTTAAGTGTCACTAATTGGAAAAGATCCAGCAAGATCAAACATGACAAGGCAAAAAAAAAAGTGAATGCTTGAGCTCTAAATTTCACAGCCTTCCAGCTTGAATATGGAATAAGGTCCAGATTTAATGGTTAAGCTGAAGCTTCAGCTTTCATGCTTGCCTCGTAGTCACTCACCACGCTGATTTTATTTTTCAAAATTTTTAATTTTAGTATTATTTTTCCAGCTACACAGAGAATTAAATCATATCAAATGCTTTGACCACTTAGTCAGCCAGAGCTAACGCACGCAGCCGTGCAAAGATCTGAAAAACTCGTCGTATACAACTCGGGCAACCAAAACAGTTTCTGTGGCGCTTATTAAAAACTCAACAGACAGAAAATGGAAGAGCTACTAAAGCCACATTAGCAGCATTGAATTAAATCTCCTGTTTGTTGCGCATCTCTGCGCAGTGCAGCGGATTTAACTCATCATGCAGGGCCGGTCCAAGGCTGCATGAGGCCTTGAGTTGAATTTGGCTTAGGGGCCCCTCTTGCTGCTAAAAATATGAACAGAATTTCAACATAGATTTAGTGAAATCTGGGAGAGGAGGCCAAGTTTAATTGGCCAACCTAAAAAGCAATAAGTTATAATTGCAGAGCTCAAACTAAAAGATTAAACGCACAGCATCAGATTGTTGCTATGGTAACAAAACAATCTAACTATGAATATTGTTCTTTGAACTTTTACAAAGTAAACTTTCCAGCTCCTTAAAATCTTACATTTCACAATTTAAAATCTTTTCATTTATGTATACTGAAACCATTTAATAAAATTTAATCGCATTGATCATCTCAATAAACAAATGTTATATTTATCTGTGGTCTCTGTTAAAATATTAGCATTTATGGACCACTGAAGCCCTGGGGGCCTTATGGAGCTGCTTATTTAATTTAGATTAAACAGAAGTGCAAATAATTGATACTCATTTTAATTGTATTTTTTGATTTGTTGTTTTTAAGACTAGTTGCGGGTTTAAATAGTGTTTCACTGGCGATGTTTTCCAGCAACGTATAATTACCCAGTAATATTTTTACATTTCCTGTCAACTTGACGTCTTTTAATCCAAAAACACGGTGGACCGCCTCGGCGCCCCAACCACCGGGCTTAGCAGGTTTTCTGGGGGAAAACCTGATAATCGTATGTGTTAATGCCTTAATATATATACTGTGCATATACAAAGGACACAGTATGTTGGTGACATTCTTGTAAAAGTCACCTCTAAACAAATCCAAATAATTTCAATTTCGAACTGCAAATATTAGCCAGTTATAATACAACCCAACCATGCTACTAGAATCAAACTTATTCCTATTCATCTGTATAATCCATATCGATGCTTTCTAACTACCTTGATCCTGTTGAGTTCGTCTCCAAAGGTTATGGGCGAGAAACCCCGGCTGTAGGCGGCCAAAGCCCACCCATTATCTTCCATCTTGTTGTTAATACGTGACATTGCTTCATGATGTTGCTGGAAAAGACTAAGGCAGCATTTCATTTGGCTGTCTGTCTGTCTGTCTGTCTGTCTGTCTGTGATAGTTGTCAGGTATTTTAGTGGACAAGTCCAGTCCACTGAAGACATCCTCCTCCAGCCACTCCTCCTCTCCCATTAGACCGTAAGTGAAGGCGGAAGTTTGTCCGATGTGTGTGTGCGTGGGTGTTGTGTTGATGGGGGTGTGTGTGTGTGTGTGTGTGTTTCTGCTGCGTGGGATATCACTTCAGCTGTATTGGGGTCAGGTTGGGAAATATAGAAGCTTCCAGGCACTCAACACGTAATTGAAAATCTATTTCGCTCAAAGTGAGAAGAGGGAGCGAAAGAGTGGAGAACAAATGAAAGAAGGAAGCAAGACGAGGGGAAGGGAAGGTGGCGGAGGACGACGAGGAGGGGGAGGCGGAGGAGGAGGAGACAGAAAAAAAAAAGATAATAGGGAGGAAGGCTGGAAACGGAGAATGAGAAAGATATTATTTTAAAAGGCGGAGTGAGAGACAGTGGAGGAAGTAGGTGGAGGTGAGGGAAGGACAAAATCACTTCTTCTTTGCCACACTAAGTGGATAAAAAAGTGAAGAAGATGGCTGAGAGCAGTTCATTTTTCCATCCAGGTAGAGTCGTCCTCCCTGGTTTTATCCAGTCCCTTCTGATCCGTCACAGTTTGTGATCTTTACGGTAACACGTGAACCCCCGTTTTCAAACGCCTCATTACAATTTGGAATGAATCTGTCACTTTTAGACGGCATTCGCAGAGAGGAAAAAAAAACAAGTGCTGAAAGTCGCATCAGGAGCTATTTAGAATTAGCATTTTTATTGGCACAAATACAGAGACAGAGGCGTCGTACACACACACGATGGAATGATACATTTTGAACATGGCTCCTGCTAACAGTGATCAGCGTGCCTGTTAGCAACTTTTCGGCGCGCCGCCTTCACCTGTCGTGGTAACTAGAGTAAATATGGCCTGCTGGAAGAAAATTCTAGCCTCTTAAAAATAACCAGTTCTTTCTGAGATCTACACGTGTTCCTTATCATCACCTTCCTAAAATAAAAGCTTAAGTCATTTTTTTTGCCAAAAGTGAAAAAATAATTCAAATGTACATTTAATTTTTAATACATCTGTACAAGTAATTAATGTATTAGCTTTTTCCTGATGCTTCTGTCTAGATGGCTTTTTAAAGGGACATTGTTATGTAAAATCGACTGTTTTGAGCTTTACATCATGTTATGATGTTGCTCTTTAATCAAAAACAGGAGTGTTGCTTTGATTCTTTCATGCATGTTTGAGAAATCCTTTAATCTCCATGGCAACCATCCCGATGAGCAAAACTCCTGAGTGGACCCAGCGCCATTTGCTACTTCTCAATGCAACGGCGGCGCAAAAGTTATTATAGGGTTAATTGTGGGGGAATTTCTTAAAGAGACAGAGGCCTGCCTAATTTCAAGTTGAATTTTTCTTATTTGTCATATTTGATGTATACGTAATTTTTTATAACTACTGAAGATAATATGGTTACTTGATTGTGCTATAAAATAGAACTATGTGCCTGGAAAAAGCATAATGCTGCCTCTTTAATATCAATATCTCAGTTTCATTTTCAATGTCTCCATCAAGTCGTCATGTGAATTTCGAGCAAACTTTTAAAATGCAAAAATCACAACTTCCCTCTGAGTGGGAGGAGTGTACTTCTGCCTCTGGTGAAGCACAGACCCACCAGTTGATGGAAAATTTCGCTACTCTGTAGCTAAATTAACTACTTAATCGGGAGTTAAGTAGTTAACTCTGTTCTGAAGCTTTTTCTGTAACCATTTCAAGTGAGGGTAAAAGTTTCTTTGCGAGGACGTTATTCCAAATATTACAGTTTCCGTCAACCTTTTCTAAATGCGACATTTCAGAATTTGCGTATGACAATATTGATAAAAACACGGCTGCTGTCTGCCAGTACTAAGGTTATTTTTTCATCTTTTTCTTTTGTTGCTTTTCTCATTGGGACTCATTCATCTGTTTATTGCAAACCACAAACATTTGTTTAAATCCTCCGTAGATTTTCATCATAAAGTCTTCCCTTAATAATTCTTTCCTGAATTGTGCTGACCTTGCCAACAGTTCATTCACAGCTCCATGATTATATGTTAAATATATTTACTCAATAAAACCCATATATAGATAATATAAAACGCTTGAAATCACAGATCTTTTTTTTGGTCCATTGCTTCACGTCTGTATGTGTGTGTGTGATAGATGGGAAGGGGTGAACAGGCGTGCGTGTGTGTGTGTGTGTGTGTGTGCCTGAGGCATCTTCATCTCATCAGTAGAAATCTATTCTGCTCAGACTCATCCAATAAGGGTCGTAATGATACTCCAGTCTAATATTGGGACTGTCCAAATTGAACACATTTAAACTTTAATGCAAGTCAAGTCCTGGAGAGAATGTAATCTGCTCCACTCAGTGTGTGGATGCGTGCATGTGTGTGTGTGTGTGTGTGTTTTACAGGTTGAGGACCCATGCACATTTGTTTCTGTGCTTATAGTAGCACTTGGGTTAGCTTCCTCTGTCGCTGCACTAATGAATTTAAATATGTTGAATTACTTTAAAGGGGATGGAGCGGTGAGATGAGAATTAGTGTCAGGTGTTGTGAGGAGGTCGTCTGAGCAGTTAAAGCAACTTAAAATCCAGCAGAGATGAGTTTTACACACACACAAAAACCCACAAACGTTTTGTAGTTTGGGCGCTTCTTCTCAAATTTATTCTGACATTTAATCCAAGAAGACTTTGTAACTGGGTATCAATGAAAAAGAAAACATCATGTGGATCCAAATTGATTTTATTTATAAAGCACCAAAAAAAAAAAAAAAAAGTAATAATTTTTACAAAGTCATGGAGATTAAAAGATTTCTCAAACATGCATTAAAGAATCAAAGCAACACTGCATGTAGATTTTTGATGAGGAAATTACAACATGATGTAAAGCTCGAAGAAGTCAATTAAAAAACAAATTACAATGAAATAAATCATTGTTTGTTTCTGAGTCTCTTTTTGAATTGGATCTCATTGACATTTTGCTGGATGTACAACTGGACACTTTAAAACATGCATTACAATACATAAAGTTCTGTCAACTTTATGTATTGTCAGAACACATATTAGCCAGTATTCTAGTTACTGTGAGAAATTTGCGGAAGGAAATTCAAAGTGTTTGACCCAAGTCATAATACAGAATTTTCCCTGATATTGACCAAATGTGTGCAAAAATTTCAAAAAATTGTAGAAATGCAGAATTTGGAATAAAGAAAATGCTAATAATTCTGATAATTCTAACTAACCTGAAACAAGAGAAGCTTGGTCTGGTTTCACTTCAGAGAGATAGAAACAAAATGTGCTTGTCCTTTTATTTGCTTTATGTAAATATCTGGTTTTAACTGTGTATAGTAATGACTTTATCACTTTATATTAAACCATATTTGTATGCGTTGTGAAAAGAATACAGACCTCTCCTTAAAAAAAAATCTAAAGTTTTATTAAATTATACTTGGCTATAAAATTCTAGGTTTCATAAATTTGTCAAAAACACGCTGTTTGAATGGGGGACAGTGTTCTCCCACTTGTCCGTGAAGAATTCTCTTCCTCCTTTATTTCCTCTTCCTTCCCAGGATGTCGGGGTCACATCAAAGGGGTGGCAGCGACTTCTGACCGCCTGACCTCTGTGTACCGGCTTTTTACGAGCTAACAGGGTGAGGATCCATTAGCCACCGCAGCAACAATAACAAAAACAAAGATGGAGAAACCAGAGCCAAAGGTGAAGGAAATAACAGCTATCATCAGCATAGAGTTCTGATAGGTGACAATTGATGCACTAAACAGTAATTGTGTATTTAAAAAAAATTTTTTTTTAAATCATCGATTGAGATTTGTAACAAAGCGTTAATACTATAGTAAATTCTTTTCAGATTAAATTCAGGTCCTTGTTTTCACAACTAATGAAAATTATCGGGTAAACCGAGCGTTCCCAGAGAGCTGCTTACTGCTGTGTGAAGTGCATAAACGGGACTAACCTGCACTTTAAAACGTCCCTCGGCAACTGCTCCCTCCCTCCCTCCCTTTTTTTTTGTGTGTGTCTTTCTCACAATGAGTAACTTATCTAAACCATCTCCTCTCCAGCACTCGACTTCAACCGCCTATTTATCCACTCCGGAGCGCGCCGCAGCCGCTTGTTAGTATTCCGGTACACACCTCAACAAAGCCATTACCATAAAAAACACACACATTCACATGCAGATGTATGGCTCTTAGCCTCTTAGCTCTGCAAGCTAATGGTGCCAGCCACTTAATTAAGGTCACTTATGGACAAACTGTTAGCACGGGCGCTAATAAGTATTGCCCAGACAATGGGAGTGGAAGTGTGGTGCGTGTGCTTTTGTGTGCGGTAATGATATTGCTGTAAAGCCTGACCTGCAAGTCTCCATTACCTCCAGCTTATTGAGTGGTTTGTTTTGCAGAGTGGCTCTCTGAATTGGGTATCATTGAAGGTTCCCCCCACCCCCGGCTGGACAGACTGCTGGACACTTCAAAACATGCATCACAATACGGTTTTTTTGGGGGGGGGGGGAACAGTTGTGTCTGTACATGTGGTCGGGTTAAGAGGCATCCAGAAAAAAAAGAAAAGAAGTAGTGTTTGCCGTTTTCTCATTTTAACCCACGTGGAAACCAAATATCCGGGACGTCTTTAATTTACGGCCGCAGTCCTTTGCTGTCCGTCCTCCCTTTCCGGAGCCTCTCCTCAAGTTGCCTCATCTAAAAACAATTAGTTCTCCGAAGCAGACTCACCAGCCTGTCAGGTCGTTAGGTGTGTATCTTGAGTGCTTTGTGTGCTGACATGCACTGTGTGTTAGGTGATGTCCCTCTGGAGGAGGGTAACATTACCCCCTTCCGCGCGTCCCAAACATCACCGCACAAGACGCTTCCGAAGTCTTCCCGACCTTTCACCTTCAGCAGGGAGGATGAGAGGAAGCTGAGTAGAGGAGGGGGCACCACCGTGCAGACATGGCAACCCAGCACAGGCCACAGGAAAACGTTTTTGGCTAAGTTAATACATTAGATCTGCTCTGGCGGTTCACTGTAAAACTGTGGTGATAGCAGTGGAACGTAGCAACTGAGCACAAATAACACATTTTATTAAAAGATCAATTGTCCCAGAAATGATTGTGATAAACAATATTGTCAATTTGAGACTATTTTTAACTTGTGTAATAATGATAATTATAATAATAATAATGGCTTATTAATTCAAGTATACCCACTCAAAGGTAAAAAGAAACTTTAATTTCTTAATAACATTTAACGCTGGAACTGGAAAACATTTTAAATATCCAAAATAGGTGTGGGTATTTATCATATTATTTATCGTGGAGTTTTCTTGCTGTGATAAGAATTTTTATTTATTGTTGTCTTGATAAATTTGCATTAATGGTAAAAAACAAAAGTGATGTTATTGGAGATGTTAGTGCTGCAAAAATATCGTGATAGAATTCAAAGTCCATATCGTTTACCTCCAGTTCAAAATAAACAAACGAAACCGCCGCAACAACTATAATTAAAACAGATTATGACGTCTCCGTAATCAAAATTGCATTTAGAAAAACAAAATCATTCAGCTTAGACACAGAAAACAGGCAAAAGAGGCAAAAGAGGCAGGTAGTTCAAACCATCTACTTGGGTCTCAAATATTTGCAGCGTTTCTCAAAATGGCTGCTTTTCAACAATATTAAAAGGGAGCCTCTCTTTACTCCTATTGAAAAGTTCAATAATTTCAATTTGTGAAACTTATTATATTGATTAATTTCACAGAGACTGATGTTTTCAAGCCTTTATTTCTGTTCTCTAGGATGACTTTTCAGATTACAGCTGATGAAAACAAGATGGATCAATAAAACATTTTTAATAAAGTAATGTGGGTTCAATAAAATGTGTGTTTAACATCTATTTAAAGGTTGTTACTTCTGAAAGATACTTTTAATCTGTCAAGCCTTTTTGACACACATTTTTTAAATTTATTGGATATGACCATACACAGAAAAATACAATAAAAGAATTGAACTGTACCTGAATTCACATTGGCAGTTTTCAGATTTTTGGCCTTTCAAAACACTCTAGCTAACATAATCTAACCCTGGAGTTAGATTCCTTTGTTAAATGCCACCTTTGCATATATAACACAAAATACAGAAATTCTTATTGTACAACAACTATAAAAGGGATAATAATAAATGCAACAGGCTTCTATTCATTTGTTTAGCATACATTCACAGTGAGGCAGTGGCCTATCAGTCCCCAGGTAAAAGCGGTTGATTATGTCCTCACTGGGACTCCAAAGAAGAATTATTTCTTCCCCTTTTCTTCACTCACTTCCACCACAAACCATCTATCTTTCATTCCTGCTGCCACTGACTCTTACCTCCCGTCTTCCTCTCTCTTCCAGCCAAAAGTGTAGACTTCACCTGTTCTCTTTCTGTCCATATGTTTTCTTTCTCTTAATCTGTCGTGAATTTCCCCTGCGTTCGCAATTTCCTATTGCAGATTTGCTATGTAAACAGACATGAACTTGGTCTCACAATCAAGGAGCCCAAAGTTCAGAGGTCAGATAAATAGTTGTCAGCAGGGCCCCGTCCCAGGAGAAAGAACAGGTTGGTTTTTAGCTGCGAAGCTCAAAACTCCAGGTGAAATTAGTGTCCTGTTCAGACGAGAGCACCACTTTCACATCGTGCTTCATTATCCCAGAGGTACACATCTGTTTATTACACTGTGCATATTCAAATAGGCAACATTTTCCCACATGTTGAGATCTTATTATATAGCAGAAATGTGTTCCATTGCTGCATTTTTAATATTGGATGCAAAAACGTTATGATGGAATAAGGAGTAAATGTCATGTTGTGTGGGATTTTAAAGGGTTAGTATTATGTAATTTGAGATTTACATAATTTTATAATGTTATTTTCTCATCAAAAACATACCCGCAGTGTTACCTTGATTCTTTCAATTCAAATCCATTCAGCTGTGTAAAACGCCTGGGTGGACCTAGCCCCGCCTTGGAGGACGAAGCTCCTCCTCTGAGCTGCAGTTTCCAAGGTTCCGCCTCACAGAGCAGCTCTCCCCCGCAACTCTCTCGCTCAACTCCTTCAGACTAGCCAGCAGCAATTAGCACTGATCATTAGAGCTAATGGCCTCCTATAATGAGGTCAGCGTTTGCTCAAGTTGGCAGTAAAGCACTATGTAAAAACAAAATAAAACAAAACAGAAAAAAATCAAATAAAATACTCAGCAGTGTATGTGGATTTATGTGGAGGTCAATATAATGACCTCATTATATTAGCTACTTCTCAGTGAAACATTGGCAAAAAATGTTGTTAAAGGGTTAATGGAGGAGTGACGTTGTGATGACATCCTGAAGGCGGAGTTTCAGCAAGTGACAGAAGCCCAATTTCAAGGCGTTGAACTTGGTAGCCAAATTTCTTTTAAGTCATATTTGACATATAGAGCATTTTTATAACAACCGATGTTAAAATAGTTACTTGATTGTGCTATAAAATGACTTTACGTGCCTGGAAAATTTAGAGTATTAAAGCTGAAAAAGTCCTTTGGGTGACAGCTGAATCGTCTTACTATAACCTGGAACATCTACACCAACACATTGTGTAAAATGTGTTTCTCTCATGAGCAAATCCACATGATTAATACAGCTTAACGCGGCTTATTAAGTTCCAGTTAGCGCTCCAGGAGAGTGATATCTGAGCTTTTATCGCAATCACAGAGTATAAAACAATCCGCTTGCCTTCTTCCAGAATCCATATGAAATGGATACGAAAACACAAAACCAACCATGAGACGGAGAACAAGGGACCAAAATCGAGGCTGGAGAAAGATACTTAAAAGAGGATTGAGGGGAAAGGGAGGAGATTGGTGGAAGGATAGAAAAATGGATTAGGGATGTGTAGGTGATTGGCAGAAGTAGTTTGCATATGCTGCATAATGTATGTTCGATGCGTTTCAGTTTACCACAACCACAGAGCTGAGAGATGTTTGGATTTATTTTGTCAGTGTTTTGCTCCTGCGACGTGTCATTCACGATGTCTGTGAAAGAAAAAAGGCTTTTTATGTGTGTGTGTGTGGGTGTGTGTGTGTGTGTGTGTGCAAACCTCTTTACATGTGATAATGACAGCTGTAATTCCTGTCTGATATACTCCACGCTCTGGGACTTACCAGTTCCATGTTTTCTGCCAGTTTGCGTGTGAACGTTGTGCGTTTGTGTACACGCACCTGATGCAACGCAGGCAGAACAGACACACTCCGCAAGCTCTTTGTGCGAACACGAGAGCGAATCAGAGACGGATAATCTGAAACAAGTGTGTGTGTGTATGAAGGGATGTGGTGTGTGATGAATGGTCTATGACAAGGTGTTTGGGATGAGATCTCCAATTATCACACTTTAATACCTTTTTTCCCTTTTCCCACGTAAACACACACCTCAACTCGGAGTGGCACGGCAAACTAGGTGCAAATTTAGTTAAAAAAGGAGAGCCTGTGAGGTATTTGTTTTTTTGTATGACTCTTGATAACTTTTGTAATTTTTTATCAGGCAAAATGTCATTTAAACAATTTTTTAGGTTAAAAATCTATGCTAATAAGATATAGACAACTCTGCATGACTCTTGCATTCAAAGTTATGTGTACAAACAAGGGCTCAGTAACATTCCAGTTTTAAAGGGGAAGTATTATTTAAAATGGACTTTGAGCTTCACATCATGTTATGTTATTCTCTCATCAAAATCATACCTGGAGTGTTGCTTTGATTCTTTCCTGCATGTTTGAGAAATCCTTTAATCTCCCACGGCAACCATTCAGAATGCTTAGGTGGATCTAGCTCCATCTTCCAGGTCGAAGCTCCTCTACAGAGTTGCAATTTCCAAGCTTTCTCACAGAATAAGCCTCCCCTACATAGCTCCTTCAGACTAGCCAGCAGTAATTAGCAGACACCTGGTGAAACTGACCAACTGCTGAGCTCATTATACGAGCTACATTTCAGAATAACGCTGGTGAACCCCTTTTTAAAGGGTTAATAGAGCAACAATGTTGTGATGACTTCCTGGAGGCGGAGTTTCAGAAAGAGCAGAAGCTTTTACCAAACAGAGGCCCAATTTCAAGGCTTTATAACACAAAGCAATTTGTTTTGTGATATTTAATAGACATAACACTTTTAACAACTGAACAGCTACTTGATTGACCAAAATCTTTTTAGTCTTTGCAGAGTTTATTCTGCCTTTGTTTGTTCTACATTGTTATCCTATCTATTGTTGTTTGGGTGTCTTTTAAAAAAAGAGACTGGCCCGATTTCACAGCATTAAATTACAAAGTCAAAGTTATTTTAAGTCATATTTGATATACAAATAGAATTTTCATAACTACTGAAGGTAACATCGTTTATTGATTGCGCAATAAAATAGTGCCATGTGCCTTTAAAATACATAATACTACCTGTAACGTTTCAGCAAATGAGCCAGAACCCAACACACAGCCAAGATAAGGGGTATGGTTACCAAAAGGTTTTTTAGACACAATGTAATGGTGTTGAAGTTGCCCTGTTAGATGCGGTTGCACTGGCAGGTCAGGACCACTAAGACAGAGATGAGTGAATGACAATCAGAGAAAAACACAATGAGATCTACCAGGAATGAGGGGGTCCGCGGGGGCTGAGAATCCAGCCTTGGGAGGGTTGCGTAGTGGAAAATTTCTTGTTACTATATGATTATGAATAAAGCAATTCTTGTGCAATGCATGTGTTCATGGGAAAGTCTTCTGAAGCTGTTTCTCTGGCCTGGGTATTACAATAAAGTTATTGACTTGTTTTACTCATAATCATATGGTAACCTTAAAATTTTCCACTACAGTTGGTTGAGCAGCAAGTTGGAGGGATTGAGGGCCTCAAAAGTGTTCAGGCAGAGTCAAACATCCACCATCCAATGTTCTGTAGTCAAAAACGGTCCAGGGTCTCAGGCAAGGAAAATCCAAAATCCAATAGACTGGAGACGGAGTCAAACGCCAGCAAGGACTAGGCAAAAACAATAGTGGGAAGCGGGCAGGCTCAAAAACCAGAAACTCCTTGTACATGAATCAGGTCTTGAAGGCATCAGACGATCTCACGTTGAGTAGGTATGTGACGAGCAGCTGTTTAAATGGGGAGCAGCACAGCACAGGTGAGGATAATAGGATAATTAGCAATCAGCTAGAGAGGGAGAGAGAGTGAGCAGCACCATCAACACAGAACTGAAATCATGACAACTGCCCCTTTAAATTAAATTCAGTAGCCAAATTAGAGTTACAGTCACATAGCTATGAGCTGATTTGTTTGTATAATTTGAAAATAATGTTTCTGGGCCAGTCATGTCATATGAAGGACTTTGGTTCTGGTCTGTCACTTTGGTTTTGAGTTCTTTGTTCAATGTCAGAAATGTTTCTATCGCAGTTTTGCAAAAATAAACCAATTTCAAGAAAGCCAAAAAAACCACCTCTTTCTACCGCCAAAACTTTTTTTTTAATCCAAACACTACAAAATTGCAGTGTTTTCATCAAGCAAATTTTCATGATCACAGTTTGTGCAACTTCAAGGTAAACAGAAATGCAGCTATTGACTTACATGTAATCATCTTGAGGGTAGAAATTAAGGGGTTAAAGTAAAATAATGTAAAATCTTGTTGACGCTGCAGTTCACTGAGTGGATCCTGTGAATCTGAACGCAAAATTTTTCTGTGTACGTTAACACATCGGCAGTTTATTTTTACATCTCTTTTATTTCTTCCAGTTTTTTCTTCATGGAAAATGTGTCCCTGTGTGTGAACATGATGAGTGAACCGAGTGTGTGAGTTTTGGCTGGCTGACCATCACAGCCTGACGAGCTGCATGTGATCCATGCTGCTCCATATCGTCTGTTTACATCCAGACCAGTGCAGCGTGCCACTGTGTGCACTGCTGGTCAGGTTTTCATGTATACCTTCTGTGACCCGTACTGTTTTTTTGTTTCTTTAGAAAAAGAGGGGAAGGCGAACGGAGAATTGAGCCTCAGTTTGGGGCTCCACTGGCGGGGTGGCCTGGTGTCCCACAGGGCCGTGGCTCTGTGTCTGACCCACAGGAAGTTACAGATCTGTGGAAATGCACCATCCATGAAGGAGAGGATTGTGTTCACTTATGTGTGTGAGGGGTTTTAGCTGGATGAAGTTGATTTCCCCCGAAAATCTAGTTATTAATCAATACCAATGAATGTTATGGATGGATAAGAAAGATTCTTAAGCAATAATCTACAAGAAAGTGGGACAAAAATGAATATTTAAGAATATTCTTTTATTCGCCACTGTTAAAGTTGTGAATACTCAAACTCAAGTTTTAATCTCTCTTCCTTGTTTATAAACTAGGATGTTTTCATACTAGTTTATAAACTGTCTGGTGTTTAGTTAGTTAAATTTAACTGGTTCTTCTCCCATCACTCCTTAGTGAGGTCCATTTGTGTAAATGTGAATACAGCACCAGGGTGTGGATCAAAGCAGCCTTACCAAAACCGTTTGGAAGAGGTGGCCTTGGATTGGTTTCAAACGAACTCAAGAGTGGTTCGTTTATGGTGCAAATGAGAGGGCCTCTTCGGGTCGAGGGAAAAGTACTTGCCCCAAGTGGAGGAATTGGAAGTACCTTGGGATGAAATGGAGCAGTAGAATGGTTGGTGTGGCATTTGCTGTGAATGCCACACCAACCATTGACTGTACAGTGGTCGTACAGTCATGGTACAGTCACCACGTCTGTACCAATCTGTCGTGGTAAAGAGAGAGCTGAATCAATAGGTGAAACTCTCAATTTTTCAGTCGATTATGTTCCTATCCTCATTAATGGTCTTTAGCTTTGGGTTATGACCAAAAGAACAAGATTGTGGTGCCCTCAGAGTGTCTAGGGCAGGGATGAGCAATCCTGGTCCTCGAGGGCCGGTGTCCTGCAACTTTTATATGTCTCTATGTTCCAAAACACTTGAATCCAACAGCTGAATCGCCTCCTAACTGCAGTCAAGTTCTCCAGAGTCCTGCTAATGACCTCATTATTTGACTCAGGTGTGTTGAAGTAGAGATACATCTAAAAGTTGCAGGAGACCGGCCCTCGAGGCCTGGAGTTGCCCACCCCTGGTCTAGGGCCTTAGAGATAGGGTGAGAAGCTTGATCATCCAGGAGGGTCTCAGAATAGAGTTGCTGCTCCTCCACATCGAGGGCAGCCAGTTGAGGTGGCTCGGGTATCTAGACCTCTGGTGAGATGTTCTGGGCACATCTCACCAGGAAGAGACCTAGAGGAAAACTCAGGACACAGTGGAGGGTCTATGTTTCTCGGCTACCCTTGGAACATCTTGGGATTCTCCTGGAAGAGCTGACCCAAGTGGCTGGAGAGAGGGAAAGGATGTCTGGTCTTCTCTGCTAAGGCTGGTGCCTCCACAACCCGATGCCCGCATTGCCTTGAATCTCTCATGCATGTTTGAGAAATTCTTTAATCTCCCGTTCAGCAACCATTCAGCTATGCTAAATGCCTGAATGGGTCTAGCTATGCCTTTGACACAAAGCACCTCCTCTGAGCTGCAGTTTCTGCCTCACAGAGCAGCCTTCCCCACTCAGCACTTTCAGACTAGCCAGCACCAATTAGCAAACATCTGGTGGAACTGCACTTCTCTTGAGCTCATTTTATTAGCTACTTCTCAGTGAAGCATTTTTAAAAATGTTGCTAAAGGGTTAATAGAGGAGTAATCTTGTGATGACTTTCTGCAGGCAAAGTTTCAGAAAGAACAGTTTTTAAAGAGATAGAGGCCCAATTTCAAGGCAATAAGTTATGAAATCAAACTTCTTTTAACTCATATTTTATATACATATATATATAAAACACATAAGTACTGAGTAACATAGTTACTTGATTGTGCTATAAGATGACACTACGTGCCTGGAAAACACAATACTGTCCCTGGACAGAATTGTAGAGCAACTTAGCACACAGCGAGTTTTAATTGTGACTTGAATAAATAATTGAGATACGTATAAGAGTTGATAATGAATTCCTATTCTGATTTTTCTGGAAGGGAGACATATTTTTCAAAGCACAAATGGAATCCAAACGAGACACACCTGCAGTCATCGTGTTCAGAAGTCAACCTGGAGACTTTACCGTACGCTACCTTGGATTGTTCAAATCCTCTTGGGCATTGTAATCCACAGTACTGTGTGTGTTTACATGTTTGGGTTTATATCGGCGGGTACATGCATGTTTGTGCGTGAGAGTCGGTGTGTGTATAGTCCCTCGGTGGCTGTACAGACGCCTGTTCTGGCGATAGCATTGTTTCCGTGTCCAAAGACCTGCTGGCTGCCCTATTTCACCACGTCTTTATCATGCTAATACGGCGAGCGCAGGAACGAGGGAGGAGGAGGAAGGGAGCGGCGGCGTTAGTTTAACAAACAGAGAAGGGGTAATCTTTTCCCCTCCTCTCTCCATCCTCGTCTCTGTCTTCTCACTACCTCTCCATCCCCTTCCACTTCCTTTTCTTCTCGTCCCCCGCACCCTCTTCATCTGCCTCTTTCTTATCTCCCCCCCTCCCCCCTTACTTCTTTGATAATCCCTCAGAACATTGTCTCCATAATTACACACAACAATGATTCCCATCCTTGCAAGAGAAATGTGCACTGTGCTTGGAGAATATTTCAAAGATGAAGACCGGTCTATGAATTAATAACTTGGGTTTTTCATATTGGGCTGCTACGATTGGCGTGTGTGTGAGTGTGTGTTTGAAGGGGTGCGGTGGGGGGAGGGGGCGGTGCACAGAGCCCAGTGTTGTTTTAACATGACTGTTACATTATGCATGCTGACAGCCCTGCCTGTCCCCATTACAGGCCCATCTTGTTTCCCCATTATATCTGCTTTCTCTGTTAATAGAGCTCTTTGTGTGGCACTTCCCTTTATACTGGGGGTCGGTGGTGGTGTGCGTAGGCGTGTGTGTGTGGGGTGTTACAACAAAAAGGTCAGTGCCGAAACAACCTGCCACACTGCTGTGGCTCACACTAGAGCCCAAAATGACAAGGACTGCACAAGTCCTCTCATTACCGCGCTACTTTTTGGATGTGGAATGTTTTTGGAAGTTTGTTTCTTCTTTTTTGTTGTTGTGCCATTTTCAAATTTTGCATATCTTTCCTTTTGACCCTCAAACTCCAGCTTGATGTTTTGATCTTGCTTTCCTTTCTAATAAGAGTGGGGTGGTACAAGAGTGTCTTGTCCAGCTTGACAAGAAAATAGCTGCATTTTCATTTACTGTGGACTTGTGCAAACTGAAATTACAAAAAACTAATTTGGGAACATGCCAATATTGGCACAACAAAAAAAAAAAATCACGTTTTTCGATAAAACGTTTTGCTGGTAGAATGAGGTAGTTTTTCTTAAAAAAATTAAATAGGTGTATTTTGCCAAACTGCAATGGGAAACAGCTGAATGTTACTACTGGCGAAAAAGACAAAGAAGACAACAGGAAGTGCTACGCGTGGCATGTTTTGTAGCAAATTATTGCGTGAACCAACTTATTCACATGTAATTTTCAACTTTTCCTCTTTAATGGAAACACTGCAATTGCAAAATTGTGTTTTTCCAACATTAGCGGAAAAGCAGCAAAGTTTTGTGCACATTTGAAATGGAAACACATCTCGTGACACAGTAGCTGCCTTTCCATTAATCATGAAATCACAAAAACAAACTTGCTTAATGGAAACACACCCAAAAAACATGTTTTTCAACAATGAAAATTAGGGGAGTTTTTTTTTTTTTTTTTTTACTGAAATATATGTATATCGCAAAACTGTAACGGAGACACTTTTTTGCATCACACAAGTCAGGTGATCAACAACCGGAAGTTACTACTGACAAAAAAAAATCAAAGAAGACTACAAGAAGTAGTTGAAGGATGATGGTTTGCTTTTGTTTCTTCAGACAATGTGCAGCTGACTCCACCAGAGCTCTCACAGTGTGACTCAGCTCATAAAAAGCATTATGGGATACAGAAAAAAGGTGGATCTAAACTAATTTAGCATGCTAAATGGGAGGACATGCGATATATGCTAATAGTATATTTTACAACACACAACCTGGCAATAGATACCTTTAATCAATTTATTCATACCACATGAAAAATAATCCACAGTGGGTCAGACTGATAGCTGATGAGGCTACTTTTGAATTTTTGGAGAATTAATCTTGACAAGATTAAAGCAAACATAACTGAAAAAATGACCAAAGAGCTTTTTTTTTTTTTTAAACAACCCAACAAAGCTATTACATATTTTTTTCTTCCTTTCTCTTTAAAGTGAGTGCCCTCTACTCTGTTTACTACCAGAATGACATTGCTTTCATAATCACTGTATGACAAAAAGAACAGAAGAACAGATTTCACTTGCTCCAGAGATGTAAACATGTGTGATGTGAATATGACAAATCCTCACCAAATCGACCAGATTATTGCTGTGGGAAACATTTTTTCAGTATTACTTCCAGCTTTATCTCCATTACCACAACTGAATGACATGGAATACTCAACCAAAATATTGAGACCTGCTATGTTTTGTTATGCTTTCCTCACAATGATTGATATTAATGCTTATATGTGGTCTGATGAGCTGAAGAGCTCAAGGACGAGGGAAAATTGAGGAAGAGGAACTAGATTTTTTTCCCCCCGACAAATTATTTGTCTGATTTGACGCCGTCACAAGTTGTAACAAATATAAAAAAACCATAAATTTTTGCAACTTTAATTACACTTTTTTTTGCGTCCCACAACTCATTTTTTCTTCTTTTTTTTTTTTTTTTTTTTTTTTTTTTTTTTTTTACACATCTTTAATGAACATAGGAATACAATCTGTGAAAGAAAGATGTGACGGAAACATTTCATCAGTCATTCACTTACATTGCAAAGCCAAATACTGCCAACCTTGAAAGTATTTGGCTTTGGTCATCAGAGAGAATCTGACCAGGTAGTTCAGTTCTGAATGACGTAAAAAGCACCTACATGAATCTTTTCTCTTAGCACCAGTAATTCTGTTTCTTATTTTTTTCTTATTATCCTTGTTTAGATTTTCTATCCACATCCTGTCACAGGAAGAGAAATGCATCACATGCGGCAGCGTGTCTCAGAGGGAGAGAGGCTGCATTTGCATCAGATCCTTCAAGCGGTTTAACAAAGCTACGACTTAGAAATCCTCTGTCATCACAATCGCTGCAGAATGACTTCATTATAATAAGAGTATGTCATTACGCTCCCGTCTTCCTGTCTTTCATTTCCCCTTTTCCCTGGTACCTTTTTGACCTCCACCACCCCGTCTTCCTCCTTCCACCCTTTCTGTCTCTCTCTCTCTCTCATCTGTGTCCACTCTGCCAGTGATCCGTGGATGGTAATGGCCATTCCTGCTGCTCCCACAGCACAGTCCATTACTACTAGAACACCCAGAGAGAAGGGGAAGAAAGCTAGACAAACAAAGAAAGCAGAAGACAGACGCACACAAAAAAAGAGAGAGAGAGAAAACGTTGGTTTTCGAAAAAAGTTGAAACTGTGAAAATGACGGTGGAAGCATAGCGGAGTGTGAAACTTGGGGTGTGCGTGTGGGCGTGCGTGTGTGAGGGCACAGATGATTTCATGGTGCAGCTTAGCGAGGGCCAGGTAAGATATCTTGTTTCCTGTGACCTGCTCGTCTCGGGGTTTCCCACACTCATCACTTAACTCTATCGCAAAACACAAAACACAGAGATACGCCCGCCTCCCGCCGCCAGCACCGACACGGACACCTTCGCCGTTACGTCGCGTGGCCTACGGTCTCCCAAAGCCTCCTCGTGCATATTCTCACCACAGTATACCCGCAAGGTTTATAGTATCATTTTGTTGTCCCATTTTGTTAAATTCAGCAATTTTAAGAGTGGCTTTGCCAATTTTTGACAGTTAAATATTGTTTAGTTTTTATTAGTTGTAGTTTTTTTTTTTAATACGTTGGTCAATTTTTGGGGGAAGAATTCAAAAAGCCAAACTGTTAAGATTTTGTACGCATTGACTGGGTATCAAATACTCAACAGAAGATAGCATTTTCCAAAAACATATTCAATCGCTGTTGAACAACCAAGCAGTTCTTTTTTTTTTTTTATTGCAAACGAAGAACATATGTGAACAACATAGAACAGTAATAGTTACAAACAGATACAACATAAATGGGCTTTACAGAACATAGAACCATTATTTTACAATGTCAAAATCAAATCGGTGCTCGAAGGTTGCAGTTCTTCAACCAAGCAGTTCTGGCGTTTCCTCCAAACTTTTGTTGGCGTCATTTTGTGGACTAACGCGGCGCCAAGTTAAGTACAGAGTACAGCAATTTGCTAGCTTGGTAAAAACCAGACCGCTGTTCTACATTATTTGCGTCGTTCTGAGGGTCTGGGCTCTCAGACATTGAGACATGATTACTTCCTGGAGGTGTAGACTCTGTTTAAGTTTTACTTTTTTCTTTTTTTTTTATTGAAAACGTTTGCCCGTGACGTATGCAGTGCAACAGCTTACCAGATATGTTTTGCGCCGTAAACAACCGACCTCCACTGCGAAAAGAGAAGTGCTGATCTGAATGAAGAGGCTCTTAATATTAATTCAATATTTCAAAGCGTTGCCATCACAGACTGAACGTACTACATGTACTATTAGTACATTTTAGTTTTACACAGAATATAGCTCTAGTTAACATAGTTTCTTTCCTGTTTCCATATTTATTTATTTCAGTTAACAAAAATGTTTTCTCCATGTCAGTTTCGGTTCGTTTCAGTTAACTATAGTAACCCTGATTCTCACTTTCAGTGTGTGTGCATTCGCGTAATGCCATATTCATGCCGTGGCAGAAACTCGAGGGATGTGTGTGTTTCAAAGTAACTCACCGTGGGTTATGATAACAACCGTTTCTCCTGTCAACAGCCTATAATGTCAGATTTACAGGGTTGCCCCCGACAACCAGCCGGGCCGGTGTGGCTGAGTGATTCAGCAGCATCTGTCAGAGCCGGAGTGGCCATCTATCACACACAGTCATACACCCCCCACACACACACACACACACCCATCTGCATCAGAACAACTTATTTGTGTTCCTAGCACAAATTTTTATTATAACACGGGTTTGATGTCGGTGTAAATTAGCCTGGCACCCTGAGCGAAACCATTCTGGGATTATAATAATCTGCCTTTTGTTCGAAACACTTAAAAAATATAAATCAATGACTTAGAAATGACCAGTTTCTCAACACTGCCTGAGGTAGTTTTTTGTTTGTTTGTTTGTTTTAAAACACACTTTTAATTTGCAATGGTGGAAGTTTTATGTACAGAAATGAAAGAATGAAGATAACTTTTACCCTGGATCAGATTTCATCAAACGTGTGAATATATTTAATCATTTCTTTTTACAGCTGATGCAATAGTATTGGAAAAACATGTGACATTTGAATGTTTTTGTCTTTTCTGCCATATGAGACAATTTCCTTCAAAATAGTCATTTTGAAAAAAACTGTTTATTAACCTTGTTTGATATTTTACTTACCCCATTTACTGTTTTTTTTGTGTTTTTTACCAAAAAGACAACAAAGACGGAAGCAGTTGTTCAGTTGTTAATACATTTACAGCCTACTGTAAATTATTAGCTGATTCAGCAAAATGTTGCTCCTCCTTTATGTCCAAATCTGCCTCTTTTACCACTATGACTGCTTGAAAGAGATCACACAAAACTGTTATAAAATAAAATCAAATAACACATTATACATGCGCTTAGAGTAAATCTACACATTTACTCATATACGTGTGTTTATGAAAATGACACTCAGAAAACAGTGTTGAATTCTCAAAGACCAGTGCTGTTTGTAACAGAAAAATTTGATCGTGAACAATTTTAAGAAGCAGACCGTTAGGACCCTTTTTTCATTTATTTATTGGAAATAAGATGTGAGCAAAGTAGAGAAAACTGCCTAACGTAGCGTGAATATGTATGTCACAATTTATTATGTATTTGAATAAGTTCCACATTATTTATCTATTTAAAGACACTAGTGATACTGACCCAAAGCTCCTCTCGCTCTGAGGAGATGTTTAATCTGGAGAAAACATTTTCCTCTGTCTCTTGGATCATTGCTGTGCTGAAGAGAAAATTGTATCCAGATGCAAAAGCTTAAAAAAAAAAAAAAAAAACTACAATAAAAACATGACTCCTGATTCTTGGTCTCTTTCTTGGACAGCGCTTTGTACATTATTTCACTTTTATGATGAAATACCTTTTGAAGTGCAACGTATTAATTATACCTCAACTGTCACTTCCATAGTGCGTGTACGAAAACAATCTGGGTACCAACCCAGAACCTGAGCCTGCTGCCCTGAACAGTTTAGATTATTCCCTGCATCAGAACAACTTATTACCATTGTTTACTAGGGGATATAGTTTGACATACAGTAGGTGTTAGCAGTTTAGAAATGAGCAATTTAAACTTTTTTTTCTTAATCATATTTGAGGAGGAAAATGACATAAGTGCCTTTAGTAGGACACACCTTTAGAAGATTTTCACACCATTTGAACTTTTTCACAAATTAGTTTTTAGCTACAGATTCCAACTTACATAATTTGACTTGGAGGATTGTGAAGAATGAGAAAAATGATATATGATTGTTCAAAATGAGAGAGAATCTGTAAAAATGTATTTTCATGTCTTACCTTACATTCTCATCTTGGCCAATCAGCACCACCAGGCCATCTGACCACTGAAAACATGTCGGAGATGGACAGAGGAGGAATTTGAACCGGCAACCCACTGGTTAGACGATGGAACTAAACAAGAATGACGAACAACAAAGTGTGAGTGGAGTCGTTGGTAGAATTTTATTTTTTATTTTTCGCAGCTTGAACATGAGCACAGACATCTAATTTTCCATGGGTGTTGTTGTTACATATGACATGTTTGACAAACAGGGGTTATAGGTCAACTGGTCAACGTTTTGACTTTTTACTTTGACGTTTTAGTCACAATGGGGTGAGAAAATAGTTTTTTTTTCTCCAGATGAAAAATAAGGAACTGGGTGAGGAATGTCAAATAGTTTGAAATGCATAAACATGTAAGTATTTTAGCCTAAGTGTACTGCAAAAGACTGCCTGAGTAATATGGTAATCAGTTTATAAGTTTAGTTTAACATTTTCCAACATACACAATTGTGCTGAACATAAAGATAATAATCTGACTCCTACATGCAGCTGCCTAAGACAAACCTGATTATCAATACCAGCCAGTGTTTGGAAAATAAAAAGTCAGACTAGACTTCGAGCGCGTTTTCAGTCCATGGTGAGGAATATTTAATATAGTATTTTAAAAAAAATTTCTTTCCTCTAAAGACTTTTATGTCAGACATCCTCATTACAATCTGCAACTTGAGACGTTTGTGGCTACAGGTAACTCACTGCTGACATACTCTTGCTAGCTAGCTAGCATCTATCGTGGGTAAACATGCAGAAACTCTGAGCCACGTTTTAGGGTCCAGTATAGTCAGAATGGTGTGCAGTCTAACAGTTTTGTCGAAAGGGCAAAATGTTTAACTTTGAATTCATCTGACAAGAACACCTTCCATATTTCATGTGTCCCTACCTGGCTGTACTTCTATTGCACTGACATTACATCACACAGCTTGACTTCCCAAATTATTTCACTGCTTAGGGCTGTTGGTTTAAGCTGTAGATATTTTTTATGGGTATCAGGGTAAATGGGGTTGAATTCCTCTGCAAGGACAAACGGTAATGTTGAGCGATGCAACCATTTCTTTTAGTTTTGTATTTATGAGCTTTTAGTGTTAACATTCCTGTACAACACTATGAAGTTTGTGGTTTAGTTACAATGTGACAAAATGTGAAAGAGTTCATGACTCCTGACTTTTTTTTTTTTTGCAAGGCACGTTAGTGAAATAACTGAAATTTTGTTTGCCACATAAATTGTACCAAATTCTTACCTGCTTTAAACTGAGTTTAAATCTAATTAGGTGATCTCTGTTGTGCTGGATTTTATTTCTGATTCTTTCTTTCAAAAAACCTTTAAAACCATCCATCTCTTCCATTTGTACACAACTTTGAACACATTGAAGCAACGTGGTTGATTTGCTGGCCTGATAAAATCCAACCATTTAGAACAACCGCTTGTTCTAAACCTCACTTCGACCAGAGGGCCTGGGCTCTTGGCTATTGAGAAACAATTGCTTGCTGGGGGCGTGGCCTCTGTTTTGAAGTTTGCCCAATCGCTAATATTTGTCCGTCACGTTGCCAGTTTCCTGTGTCATAAACAACCGTTCTCCACAAGAGACGTGTGAAGAACAAACGGAGGCGGCAGTTGATGTTAATTCAATATTTGAAGGCGTGACCAACACAGACTGAACAGCTTTGTTCACTTCCTTCGCCAGCATTGCTAAAAGCACCGACAGACTACAATTCTACAACGGCGCAGAAAATCAAAGTTGTGTCATCGTTCACAACTTCTGTTCTGTTCACTGACTCGTTTGAATGAAAGCCTGCCGGACTAATCCTAGTGAATTGGAGCAAGAGTCCAAACTGAGTGAGATTCAGTACACCGAGGGCAGTACTATGTAAAATAAACTTTTTTGAGCTTTGCATCATGTTATAATGTTATTCCTTCATCAAAAACATACCTGGAGTGTTGCCTTGATTCGTTCAAGCGATATTGTGATGACTTCCTGAAGGCAGAGTTTCAGACAGATCAGGAGTTTATAGAGAGACGTAGCCCCAATATCATGACATTAGATCAGGAAGTCAAATTTCGTTTTAGTAATATTTTATATGTACAGCACTTTTCTAACAACTGAAGTTAACATTGTTACTTGATTGTACTATAAATAATAGTGTGTGCCAGGAAAACACAAAATAGTGTGTCCTGTTTGGTTTAAAATGTGGAAAAGAAGCAGTAAAAATGTAACATTTGAATCAAGGTTTTAAATCCTAACTAATTCAAAATCCTACCGAATCCAGCTCAAAGTGCAAATAAAACTCTCCAAAAAATAAACCTTCATCAGCTTTGGGTAAAGTTTGGTTTTTAATATCATTATGTAAGTATTTTGTGTGTGTGCGGGCGTGTGTAGGGGTGTGTGTCATAGGGCCTTTTTCATTCCAGAAGTAAAGTTTCCCCTTAACTCTTTAACTCTTACGTGTTAAATACTTCAAAAATGTAATCTGTGGAAACGGTGAAGGTTCTGCTTTTCTTCTCAGAGTAATGTGATCAAAGCCGTGTTTTGGCTGCTTTAAATGAGCCACGCTGGCAGGCATTTTCCTCTTGATGTGAAACCTTACGGATAAATCAAAGGATGCAATTGAGTACAGCATTCGCATTCTGACTGTTTAGCTCTTATCACGCCAGATCTGATGCTGATAGACTATTTTAATTCTTATCATAATAGACTATTTCATGCACCAATGCCTTTTTACTCCCATTCAGCTGTGATGAGGTATAATTGGTTCGTTATGCACATATTCTCAGATTGCCTATCAGTACGGCGGACAGAATTTTATTGTGTTTCCTCTTGTTGCCTTTCTCTTTTCTTTTGTGCTCGCTCTCATGTCGGAACGGCAGCGCCGGCCCACTTCTGCGGCGCCACGTCTTCGAACGCACTCGTTCCTGCCCACGGACACAGACGGGCGCACGTACGGCGAAGGTTAATAGTCGCTGCAGCGGCGACAATCACCGATAATTGTTCACTGGAGCGCAACAGCTGTCTCCTCTAATCTTAGACTAAAAGTCAGCACATGCTCACTTGCAGGGAGACGATGTCTTTTTGGCTTTCTGTTGATGAGTCTGTCAGCCAGTAATTGCTCGCTCGCTGCTTAAGGTGCATAGAAATTACCGAAAGGATTAAAGATCCAAACAGAGTTAAGAGAACTCAGGCTGCTCCGTCACCTCATTTTTAAAATGCGTTTGATTTTCTACTTGGGCAAAACGGTACCTGACGACGACTGGAGATGAGTAACTTCATAGACCAAATTTGGCAAGAACTGCCTCAGAACCAGAACTGTCCGGGTCAAAAAATTCATTGGCTTGGTTTTACTGTTACAGCATTGATGTTTTAAAACCTTGTCTCGTTATTCCCTTCTTCATATCTTGCGTTGATGAACTTGTCTGTCACTTAAAGCGGCATTTTGATGTGAACGAGCCATTTATCAAAGCTGACAACAAATCGTGCCAAGCTGATTTGATTTCATTGGGCTGCGTCGATTTTGATAAAGTAAAGCTTGTTTCATCCTACATTGTAATTGTTCTTCTGTTTGTCCCTTAAGTTAAAGAGAAATTTCCCTTTAAGTAATAAAAAGGCAAAATAGAGATCGATCAAGGAGGCTGCTAAAAACTTAATGGCAACATTGAAACGAGTCTCTGCTAAGCTGCACCATAGCAGAGAGCAGTGCGTACATGAGGATGTTTGACAGCGGTAGGACCCTCCTTCTGGCTCTGATTGGTTGTTTCCAGTTAGCATTAGGAAAAGGCAGAGGACCTTGTTATTTATTTATTTTATTTATTTTTGACAGATTTAATGTCTGACTATAATGTCATGACAGTGTGAATTTCAGGAAATGTGTAACATGTATATATATATTTTTAATAAGTTACATAACCCATCTTTAATGTGTGTGGCAAGTTTATTTAGCTTTATACTCTTTTTAAAAAAAAATTATTTTTTTTTACCCCTCCAGGGGGTCTTTTGTGGGCTCTAATGTCCCTTATATGATAGTAGGCTGACAGGAAACGGGGAAGGAGAGGAGGGGAAGACATGCGGCACATGTCGTCGGGTCTGGGAGTCGAACCCGCGACGGCCGCGTTCAGGACTCAAGGCCTCCAAATATGGGTCGCGCTAACCACTACGCCACCACGGCACACCCGATATTTAGCTTTATACTCTTACCGTTATTTACTAACCTGATCACATGTTCACGAAGCACTTCGTACCGATACATGGATCAAACAGCCACAAAAAAATATCTTGTTCCTTAAAAAAAACAAAACTTTTTTAATAGAAAGTTGACTGCATCTCCTAAGATGTTTTTAAAAGAAAAAAAAAAATCAATCACAGGGGAATTATTCTCATCATTTCACACATGCTATCCCCCTTTGGATGCATAGCCGCCATGTCGCTAAACATCAGGCGCCGTCAAACTGCGCCTGGGCCGCGGCTGAGGAACAATCATAACTCACAGCGAACCACGAGCCCTAGCGACGGCCCGCCTGTGTGAGTGGGATATGTCAAAATGTGTTATGTTAGTCACTGCCCTTCTGACAGCTCATGTCAATAGGTGGGTGATACAGCTGTCATCATATTGTGGTGTGAATGAGCCTTGGCTCTGCCGTGCGAGCGTGCGCGAGAGCAGGAGTGTGTTTGTGTCTGCGGTCCCAGACGGAAGCCCAGAGGACAGATGGTGAGTTCAGACGCAGACTGACACACCGTAACCAAGCGATTACACACTCAATGACTTCCTCCTCCCCCCGACGCGAGGGGAGGAACGGGGAGAAGGCAGAGGAAGACGAGGGGGGAAAACAGACACGAGGATGAGTTATATGGGGTTGGAGATCAACGCAAAGAAAGAGCGGGACATCTGTGGAGGAGAGGAGAGTTAGGGAGAGTGGAAGTGATGGTAGCTGCGTTTCCATTACAAATGTGCGCAAATATTTGTCGCCAGTCGGGTAACGTCGACAATACCCAATTTCCCAATTAAATAAGAAATGAAATTTAAATCACATGTGAATAAGCTTGTTCACATGGTAAGTCATTACAAATCATGCCAGTGACCGTTGTAAACAATTACATGAGATGTTTTCATAATTCAATTCTAAGTTTGTTCATGTGATAACTGATTAAAAAAACACGCCATCATCCTCCTATCACTTCCTGTCGTCTTCTTTGTCGTTTCCGCCAGTAGTAACATCTGGCCGTTGACGTTAATGAAGACAATAAATACGTCAATAGCCTCAATAGCCAGAGGCTCAAGTGTCAGAGAGATGCTCTTTGACTCGTGATCCACAGCAGTTTTGTGAAATACATCTATTTACGTACGGCTGGAAAAACCACCTCATGATAGCACAAAAACTTTTTACCGAAAAATGTGAGTTTGTCCATTAAGTAAATTTATTTTCGTCCTTTCAATTTGCGCAATTGTACAGTCAGCGGAAAAACGCAGCTACTGAAAGACTGGAACTGGAAGAAGGAGGTTTGAAGAAGAGACGGTGAAAGAGAGAGAGGGAGATTGAATGATGAATGAAAGGCAAGAAAGGTCTTCAGGGAGAAGGCATTACATGATAGCCAATTAGAGAGAAGGATGTTGGAAAATCCCCAGATGAAAGTGATACGTGATTGGTTCAGGGTTTATTATGCTCGCTGAACTATCATCTCCTCTTTAACACACTCAGATGCACACACATGAAAACTCATAAACAGCCACAGATTAGATTTGGTATTCCTGAGCTGCTGCTGCTGCTGCTGTTGTTGCTGTTGTGATTGGCTCGTGATGCCGCGACGCCGCCTTCATTAAAGACATGATTTCCTGTAATGTCGCATGCTTGATGAAACGAGAGCAGTCGAGGGAAAAGAAACCTCGTTTTTGGAGGAGAGAGAGAAAAAAAAGTGGCCCTCAAGTAGCGCTGTTTACAGCAATCAGCCCTCTAGAAGCCAACTCCTTCCCCCCCTCACCCCGACTCACACACACGAAACTCTCGCCGTCACCGCCGCCCAGGACTAGCCCGGCCCAGGTCAGGTCAGACGGGATCATGGGAATCTGTTCCTGCAGCCCTTCTCACCTTTTTCATCTCAGAGCGTCTCAAAAACATCCCAGACACGGGGGTCCTCTGTTCTCCTTTTCCTCCTCACTGTCAACGCTCGCTGACATATACACTTCATGTGTTTTTTTCTCCAGAGAGTCCCAGTGGATTGGCCCCCATACAGCGTAATGAATGGGCCTTCCGGTTTTTACACTGTTACAGCAATCAGTCACCTGTTGTTCTCCCGAAATAAAACTCTTCAACGTCGCGACGCATTCTTCTGCTTTTTAACCGGACTGGCGCTAACACTTGTGCGTAAGATGAGACAAAAAGCGGTGTTAATTTGGTGAAGGAAAAAAAAAAAGCCGACCAAAAAGACCCAGTTTCTGGAGAATTCTGACGAAAACTAATTGTTGCCGACACTTGAGCCTCTTTGAAGATTTTCGTAGCGTTTTGTGTGACAGACCAGCACAGAGAAGTTCTGGATTACGAATGGGAAGGAAAATCAGGCACTGCGTTTTGATTGTTTTATACGGAAGAGGATAGTTAAAGGAAGAGGATAGAAAAGGTTGAACTCAAAGCTTTTCCCCCAAATTCTGATTTCAGATTTCTTACTTTAATCTCAGTTTTGTCTTTTTTTCCTCAGAATTCTGACTTCAATTTTCTGAGATCAAAGTCATAATTGTTTTCCTGTTTCAGTATCTCTAATCCTCTTCCATAATTTGACATTTCAGAAAAGTCTACCATGTACTTATTACCTGAGTCTGTGTATCACCATAGCGATGATGCTATGGTGATGTCAACTTACAGATTTTTTTTTTCAGGCATCCTTTTTTATCACAATTACATGTTTGATACGGTCGTACTAGATAACCCGAGTAAATAAAAGCTGCAGTTTTATTGATCAAGAGAAAACATTTTCCAAGCTGACCCGGCCCTGGGGCAAAACCTTTGCGCTCCATTAGTAGCTACAAAACAGACCTGATTACAATAATGGAGTTATCGAGTCAAGAAATCACTTAAATAGAACCGGCCTGACAACACGAAGTAGCCCAAGAGACTTCAACCAACAGAGCACCGTGCAACAAAATAACAAAATTCAAGTGAAAAAACGTCTAGGGCCTACCAAAATTACTTTTTATTTTTTCAAAGAACCATAAACCAATAAGTTATAATCAGCATTTCCATTGACCATACGTTATTGCACTATTTGACATTTCAAAAGTACATTTGCTAAACATGAGGTGGTTTTTCGACTGCATCAGAATCGGTTTATTCCGCAAATCTGCAATAGAAATACTTTTTTCACATCACAAGAGTCTCGAGATCAACAACTGAACGTTGCCAGTGGCACAAACCACAAAGAAGTTATAGGAAAAAGTTGGACGCGGCGGCATGATGTTTTAACGACTTATCATGTGAACAAACCTATTCACATGTAATTTTAATTGCGTTTTCTTACTTAATGAAAACACCACAATTGTGAAATTGTGTGTTTTTTTTCAACATCAATATGAATATTGACAAAGTTTTGTGCACATTTGTAGTGGAAACGCAGCGAGTATCTTCTGATTTATTGATTTAAGGATAATGGCTACATGCTAACCATAAACGAAAACAACAAGTTTTCGTTTAAGGTTAGCAAAGTTTGTAATGTAAACACTCCCCGCATTAGTATATATACATATATATATATATATATATATATATATATATATTACTATTAATATATACAGTATATGTATTAGTCTAGATTTTATTCAGAAACAATAACACGAACATCCTACATTTGTGGTTTGTTTAAACCTCTCTCCTCCGGCAATCCCTCTCTTTCCTCTTCCTCCTGACGCGTTATCTCCTCTTCCCGCCGCAGCTGAGATGGTTTGCTGATGTTTAATAGATTTAGCCACTATACTGTCGGAGAGACAATGAGAGAACCATCAATTTATCTGCCGTTTAACTGTCCCAATCTAACCTCCGTAAACTCACCAGGTGAAACTCATTTCTGTGTTTCCTTGCCAATCTGAAAAGCTATCATCTCGCTAATCTTGGGCTTTCAATTCGCCGGGGGGACGGGGGCGGGGGGAGTCGGACCAATCCCCGGATCTCGGAGATGATCTGTTAGCTCGGCGTAAATGTTTATAACACGCGGCAATCTCTTGGGTTCACGCATACACACACACACACACACACACACGCCTGCACACACGCATGCTGGACTTTTTTTTTTTTTTTAACTCATCTTGTGTCTTTCTCCCTTGCTCTCTCAGGGGCATTTATAGGGATGTGAAAGCTGTTATTGGGCAGGTCAGTGGAGTGGAACTGTCAGATAATAGGCTAGTTACCGTGGCAGCACATGAATGAGGGATGGAACGGAGGAGGGAGACAGAGGGAATAGAAACGCTCAACTCACTCCTTAATCAGAAGGTAAACTGGAAATCTGGGGAGTTTAGACTCCCCGCTGAAACAGGAACAGGAAGAAGAGGAGGAGGAGGAGGAGAGGGGCAGAAATGTGAAAGAGAGAGAGAGTCAGTGTGAGGATGACAAAGGGAGATGGGGACAGTGGAAATGTGAATGGTGTGGAGCAGAAACCGAGCCCATTACCATTCCCAGGGAGCCAGGTGTTTATTTCTCAATTTGTAAACGCTGGCTTCATTACCCAGAGTTCAACAGGAGCAGGACAGGCTGCGGCTGCATCAAGGTCACAATAATCACAAGCCGAATGGGAAGAAAAGCAGAAGTGGGAGCTCAAATTATGTAATGTATTGTGGCCGCTCTAGGCCCCACCGTCCCTGCCACCTCCTATCTGTCTCCGCTCTGTCCTCCCCGACCCTCACACCGCCGCTTCTCCTCTCTTCCTCTCACCGGGGGACAAAACCCAGCGCACCGCTTCTACCCGATCTCTCATAGAGACGTTTTTTTGTAGAGAAATGTTTGTAGTTTGAAGTGTAAACCTCAACCCGTTCTGCTTCAGGCTGAGTACGGACATGTTTGATCCAGTCAGAGCGTTTGCTAAATCCAACCATCCAGCCTACTGTCATCCATCCAACCATCCAACCACACATCCAACGCTTGAATCCACTATCCCTTCAACCTATAAGTCAACCAATCTATTATTCATCCCATTGACATCCAACAAACCCACCATCCATCCATCCATCCATCCATCCAACCAACCAACCAACCAACCATCCATCCATCCATCCATCCATCCAACCAACCAACCATCCATCCATCCATCCATCCATCCATCCATCCATCCATCCATCCATCCATCCATCCATCCATCCATCCAACCAACCAACCAACCAACCAACCAACCAACCATCCATCCAACCAACCAACCAACCAACCAACCAACCAACCAACCAACCATCCATCCATCCATCCAACCAACCAACCAACCAACCATCCATCCATCCATCCATCCATCCATCCATCCATCCATCCAACCAACCAACCATCCATCCATCCATCCATCCATCCATCCATCCATCCATCCAACCAACCAACCAACCTACCAACCAACCAACCAACCAACCTACCAACCTACCAACCAACCAACCAACCAACCAACCAACCAACCATCCATCCATCCAACCAACCAACCAACCAACCAACCAACCAACCAACCAGCTGGCTGCTACAAGTTTTTAGTGCAACTATCGTATTAGATTTGAAATGAGACCAAACTGCCTTACAAATAGCTTCACAGCAAACGAACTTGTTTCAAGACAATAATTCCTTAAGTTCCAGTTCCTTTGCCATATTATTTCACTTATAACAAGACATTTTTCCCACACGTGCAATAATCTGCCAATGGATCTAGTACTTTTAAGTTATTATTGTAATTGTACTTAGATATTTGTACAAAAACAACACCAAAATACTTGGTAACAGTTTGTGTTTTTGCAGTGCAGTATGACCTTTTTATGCGTTCTGACCATGCATTTGATCTGTGTTGTAAAACTGCGTGCTGAAGTAGGTGCACACGCATTAAAAAGCCTGGATTTGGTTTGACTGCAACCGCCAGGTGTGAATTACAGCTTGGTATGTGAGGGCATCTGTATGCATACTGCTGAGTGTTTGGATTAAAAAAAAAAAATAACACAACTCTATTTTATTTTTTTTTACTTTGATACACACACACACACACACACACACACACACACACACACACACACACACGACTCCATGTGGTATTGTAATAATCACAGATTCTTTTGATGTCCCAGTCTTGAAATAAGGGCTCTCAACAAGGGCGTTCTTCAAACTGCTAATCTCTCAAAGGTAGTAAAAGGAAAATGAGGAGGAGGAATAAAGAAATGAGAATAAGCAACGTGGGGAAATGAAGAGAGAGAAAGAGAGAGAAAGAAGGAGAGGTGGATGGTGGACGACGAGATCAGTGAGAGTGGGCCGGACTTGTGGAGGGACGGAGGGCAGAAATAGGAAAATGAATGAAAGGAAACGCGATAAGAACTCTTGCTTTTGAACTTGGAAGAGTTTAATTTGAAATGTCAGGGCTCCCCTCCCTCCTCACCCCCATTCCCAGACTACCTCCTTCTTTTCCTCCCCCCCATCCCTCCTTGCTGCACTCCATCTCCTCTGGAGTCCCTGTTGCACAGTAGTGTGGATTAAAATAATTAAACAGGCTCTGTTTTAATTAAGACAATAAAGCCGAGAGTCTCTAGGTGAGACCTGGAAGAGATTGTGAGGGAAAAGCAATAGAGTTGGAGGGGGGGGATGATAAAGAAGTCTAACGCGAGAGGCGGGATGATAGGAGGTGCACAGGGAGATACCCTATCGTCATTGTTTATCTGTCTTGTCTATTTCAAAACACAAATATTACAGATTGTTTTGCACTCGTCCCTAATTTGGATCCAAGTCTGGATTTGTGTGAAAGTAAAATGGGTATATTTTGCAGTAAAAGCGGCTGCATTTTACCGTAGTAATGTAAGTAGTAAGTAATGTACAAGACATTACCTCATAATATTTTGACAACCGTCACTTTAACAGTTCAGAACTGTAAAAATGACTTAAAACGTATTAGTTGAGTTGTAGCAATAAAATGTATTTTCTACATTCATATAATGTTTTGGATTTAATTGTCTGTCTGTATTTTACAATTTTTAATCGTAAATTTGACCAATTTTATTTTTTTTTTGACTGTGTGTGTGTGTGTGTGTGTGTGTGTGTGTGTGTGTGTGTGTGTGTGTGTGTGTGTGTGAGAGGTATTTAAAGGCGGATTATTTTTCGGACGGCGGCTCTGTGAGCGTGAATGCGTAAACGCGCTCACGCCGCCTCTCCATCTGCCGTCGAAGGACGCGTGCTTTGGTTTCCCCATGCAGCGAGGATGTGCATGCGCATCTTTATTTTTGTCTCCCCGAGCCCCCGCTAATGAAATATTTATTTATTTCTCGGAGAGAGGAGGGGGTGCCAGGTGGCGGGGAAACCTAAATGAAATGTCATATCTCATCGTGTCTCCCCGTGCGGCGGGAGGACAGAAGTAATAGAAGAACAAAATTGCTGCTGAATTATATACGTGGGATTCACAGAGGGAGTGAGAGGAGGTGAAGCCGGAGAGGAGCGGGTCATTTTTTAAATTTATTTATTTCTTTTTGTGCATTTTGTTGTTTTTTTTGTTCGGTTTTGAACCTTCGACTCCCAACCCGGCCGCTCTCCTGCTGTTTCCCGTTACACCCGCGCACGCAGACCTGCCAACAGTGAGCTTCCACTGTGGTGTAACATCAGTGATCTTGACACACCGGAGAGACGAGCTACTGCTTATCAGGTGGTAGCTGTTATCATTGCACAAAGGACACACACACACGCACACACACACACACTGTGCTCCGCCACCAACCTGCGGGAGATTAGAGCTTCTTAATCTTCTCTCCAGAGTTCCTGTGTGGCACAAACATGCGCGAGCTCACACTCAAATGCAATGTGTTGTTTCTTAATTGGAAACCCACGAGAGGTCATTATGGCGAGCAATGAAAGATTTGCTGGAACATAATTTTTTTGTTGTTGACAAACAGAAGAGGAGAACTCTTGCTCTGCACACTCACAGCTACCTGGCAAAGGCCACATTCAAGGTTTACCTCTGCAGACTATCCGGTGCTGAAGAACCTAATCAGTCGTAAAACAGTCTTCACTGGAAAATGCTTGAAACAAATTAATTATTATTCAACATTATTTAGCATTTTAAGATGATTTGATTTAATAATTTTCTTGAAAAAGTTTGTGTTGCACCTTGATACTGTGATTAGGAATGTTTACGCCCCGATGCGCCATTTGCAATCCGCCTTGTAAAGACGCAGGGCTTTGCCCCCTTTAAGACTAAAGTTACAAATATGCCTCAAACTGCTTCTAGCCTTGATTCAGCCTAATGCCAGCAGTTCTACAGATGCCAAGGATTGTATCAGAAGTACTTTGCTGCTAAATAGGTCAGAGTTTTGCCCAATTATGCCCCCTTTGGATACTTGGCCTCCTTCATGAACATGTGCAGATAAATCCATAAAACAAACATGTGTAATATGTTGCCATGTTCAAGTATGCAGTCGCTACTTCATTTAATATGTGTTTAACAGCAAAAACTTGATAAGTGAAAGCCCAGAAAATGGGCTTTCACTCATGATGGACTGGCACACCAGTGATGGTGTAATGCAAGGCCACACCTGGAACCCACTGCCTTCCTGTTTGACACGATTGGAAACTCAAAAGAAATCAGTCAAGATACCGGGAAGAGAATTGTGCAGTTGCAAAAGTCTGGTTCATCCCTTGGAACAACTTTCTACTGCTTGAAGGTGGCGTGTTCATCAGTTCAAACTATTTTATGTAAGTATAGACATGATGGGAATGTGCAATAATCATTCCAATCAGGAAGGAGAGCTTTCTGTGTCTCAGAGATGAACATCACCCTCCCCCTCACAGGTTCTGTCTGGAAAAAATGGACCAGAACTCCAGCAAACTATTATGAGAAGCTTGTGGAAGGAAATCTAAAAGGACCCAAAACATTTAGCTTCATAAATAAATGTTTGATTTATTATTTGTTGCATTATTCTGGCAAAAAAATAATTTTTCTAACTGAAGTAAAGCAAGAAGCTTGGTCCAAGCTTCTGAACTTCCGCCTCTTAGAACAGCCCTCCCCCGTGACTCCCTCACTCAGCTCCTTCAGACTAGCCAGCAGCAATTAGCCAACGCCTGGTGGTGCAATCGCTGAGCTCATACGATCTACTGGTAAAAATGTTGTTAAAGGGTTAACAGAGGAGTGATGTTGTGATGGCTTCCTGATGGTGTAGTTTCAGAAAGAGTGGGAGTTTTTAAAGAGACAGAGGCCCAATTTTGAAGCATAAAATTACAAAGTCAAATTTCTTTTAAGTCATATTTGATGAATACATTACTCAAGGTAACATAGTTACTTTATTGTGCTAAAAAAAAGACACTTTGTTTCTTATGGTGCTAGCAACTTATCTTTATAGAATGAGGGAAGTGACGTCTGTCACACAGATGCTCACTCACATTTCCAGTTTACATTCCTGATGTGACCCAGCATGAAAGAATGCTTGTAGTTTATGAGAACATGACAATATAGCTGCATAGCTTTGGTTGCTATCTCCATTCTGAAGATCCTTTTTTGGTGCTGCAGTGTCTCCTGTTTCTGATTATGAGCGTGTCCTCCTCTGAACCCAGGAACCTTTCTCGCGACCCTAAATGTCTGCACTGCAGGTGCAAAAACACAGCGATGAACAAACAAACAAGCTGTGAAAACAAACACCGGCTAATGAATGGACAGCTGCTCTTGAGCTCATGCGGGTTCCTTCTCCATTAAGAGTTAAATGCTTCTTTATGGCTTTCCCTGGGGGAGCCCGGTGTGCAAGTGAAGACGTGGCTCCAGCGCCTTAGCTTTTCAGCAAGGCACAAGTCGGAATCCTTCTCTAACCTGTTTTCAAGACGGTTGTAAATTCACACACGCCACCTTAAAGCATTAGCTGAGTGTCCGTTACAAATGCGCGTAAAACTTTGTTGATATTCCAAAACATTTCTCAGCTGCAGCACTTAATCACGCGTGAAAAAGCTTGTTCACGTGATAAGTCATTAAAAACCGTCTTCGTCACATTCAATACGGCCGAAATGACCACCTCACAACTTAAAGAAAAAACGCTAATTGTTTTTCAAATAGCCGTGTTTCCATTAAGCAAATATATTTTCGCATGTCAAATTACGCAATTATATGAGCAGTGGAAACGCAGCTACTGAGTGCAAATACTTTAAAGTACTGGTGCGATGGCTTAAATAATTTTGTTGATGCTGTTGCTGCACATCAACGCCGACTAGACCAAATCATTTGTGTGAAATGATGCTGCTAGAAGCAGCTGAAGTTGAGTTGAGCTACAACTTTTCAAGAATTGCTTGAAAACAACACACATCTCTTATAAAATGAGGAGATCATAATTATTTATCTTTTTGTGAACAACATGGTGTGCACTTAGAACATTATCCTCTTTGATTGACGTATTTTAACATCTTGATTTGGAAATCCTGCGACTGCTGAAATCCGACGCCACGCCATCTTTGCTTGCATTTAGTGAAGAAGGAAGTTGCGCTCACTGTCTACCTCAGAGGGTTTTTTATCGCTTCCTTCTTTGGTTCTTGTTGCAGCGCCGCCACAGGCGAGGAGGGGAACAGGTTTTTCAAAGGGATTTGGGTTCGTTTAGCACAGCACAGTGCAGTCCAGTTGAGAATGTGACAAATATCGCAATTTTGGTCCCCATGTGGATCCAAGTCAGCTGGACTATCAGGAGTGAAAGCAGCCTTAAGAAAACTGAATAAAAGGACCATCAAGCTTTTTACTGTTCACTTTGCCCCCTTCACAGATATACTCACTTGGACTCTACAGGACTCTACATTTTTTTATTTTTTTTTATTTTTTTTACTGCAGAAAACAACAGGCATCGTAACAGGCACCCATAAACCTTAAAGACCCAGGTCTGTCAAACTCCACCAAAAAGCCAGCTAAAAGTGTCAAATCTATCTGCAGAGACGTATTTGAGTGCCTTGAGTTCTTTTTTGTTGCTGGTGTTGTTGTTTTTTATGAATGGCTGAATAACACCACACACTCCATCAGACAACACTTCAGGCTGGAATCACTAATAAAAAATAAAAAAAAACTGGAGCTATTTTTGGGCCTGGAACATGAGAGTGAAATGAAATTTGTAGGGAGGAATATTGTGTTGCGGTATTCAAGCCACGGGCTGAATAAAGTATGAGACTAACAGCACGGGATAAGAATAGCAGAGTAATGCAATCATCCTTGACTGCAGGCCAGTTTTAGGTCTGAGCCATTCAGCCGCTGACCCTTCCTGAAGTGGAGATTATTTGCACACAGTGGAAGCATTTTACTTTATTTCCCCTAATGCATATGTTTTTTATGCAGACATTTAATATTCATAGCTGTGAAGAGCAATATTTTTCTCGTCCACTCACATACTTGCGCAATGCGTGATAAAATGCTATCGCTGAGGTTCGAAGGGATATATTGCCAAATAAAAATGCAAATAAGATGTAATCACAGCAAATAAAGCCTGATGTACCGCAAAGGTTCTTTGCGACAACCTATAGCTTCTCTGCTTCTCGGGCGTTCTTTGTGTTAGTTGACCCAACATGACCTAAAGCTGCAGCCACAGATGACGGCTAACACCGCGGAGGTGATAACTTGGGTTTTTATTAGGAATGTCTTTGGGAATCCACATGAAAACCTGTTTTTATGAAGCTTGTTCTGCACAGCATCCGCACGTATCCCGTATTTGTTCACTGGAAGAAAGATGTGAACAGGAGGAATTAAATACTCACAACAGGAGAAAGAGAACTAAATGAAATGAGAGGAATCCTGCCAGAAAGTTAGCAAGTTCATTTCCATCTGGTCTTTGAACTTCCTAAATAAGGAGTAACATTTAAGAAGATTTGATTTTTCATTTTTATGCCAGTGATTTGACAAAGCAACGTTTATATCAACATTCAACAACAGTCCACCACTTACAAATTGGTCTTACTATCAGAGAACATGCAAAAGAAAGGACAAAATTACATCTGTTTTGCATCAGCATTTATTTTTATTTATTTGCTTAAAGGGGAAGTATTATGCAAAAAGGACGTTTTTAAAGCTGCATCGTGTTCTAATGTTATTCCCTCCTCAAAAACAGACCTGGAGGTTTGTTTTGATTATTTCATACATGTTTGAGAAATACTTTAGTCTCCCATGGCAACCATCCAGCTGTGCAAAACAACTGTCCCGAAACCACCTGACAGTTCTACTTCGGTCAGAAACGCAGGTGGGAATCTGTTTTACAGGTTAAAAATTAATGTTCAAAACAAACCCAAGGTCCGCAATCTGTACTTTATGACGACGTTATCAGGGCCACTGTAGGTAGAAAAATATAAAGGAGTACATTTCTGCCAAAAAAAAAAACACAACTCAGGATTTTTCTAGAAAATATCTGGAAATTTCAGAGTTTGAAAAGTCAAACATTTTTATGAGAAAACTCAGACCTTTTGAGATTAAACTCAGAATTTTTTTTCGGAAAAAAAAGAAATGTATGAGTTTCAACACTTTTTAAACTTTGAAACTTGGAAAATTTCCAAAAGTCAAAAATTTTCGAATTTCTGAGATTCATTTAAAAATTTGAGGTTTTTTGTCTTTCAAATTTTCCACTTTTCAAACCAGAATTGTGTTTTTCTAGAAAATTACTAAAATTAACCTCAAAATTGCTGAGCATTTTATCACAAATTTACTCATTTTCTTTTCTATCTACAAAGGCCACAATACGACATCATAGTAGTAGAAGTAAAGGTGCTTCTGCAAACCATTGACTCAGGGTTGCTGAATACAAATGCAAATGCTTTTGTAAGATACCTAAAGCAAAACTAATCCCATGATGCACTGATTCGACGTTAATGTCTATGAGTTTTTATTTGTCATGCCTGTTTTTGTTTTTGTTTTTTTCCCACACCTGGCTGAAATCTTGCAGTAAAAGATGCATAACAGCGGTGAAATATGGTTTTGTAAAACACCCTCCAGCATCTGGTTTTCCTGTTTTGGCGAAATGTGCCTGCCTCCTTGTTTCCTGAATTAAGTCAGGGAGGAGTGAAGCTACGCTGGCGGCTCACCTCGGTCTGGCGTCTGCGCGGCGAAAGCTGCAGAGCTAGTAATAGCAGCAGGCATGTGGGAGTGTTTAATGGAGAGTGGAGTAATTTGCGCTTTTTAATGATGATTAGAGGGGGAAATTGGCTCAGATTTACAGTGTCACTCACCGCTAAGACAGAGAGGGGAGAAAATAGAATAAAGGCGTCTAAATTGTCTTTGTGTGGGTGTGTGTGCCTGAGCCTGTGCACAGGTGTGAGACAGAGAAAGAGACCCGTGGCGTGCGAGTGACCCCCCTCACACACCCGTCCGCCCACACACTTCCACACCTCCACTTCCAGAGGAAATGTATCACTTAAACCAACTGCAGCTCAGCTCACAGAACCTAATGAATCTGGACTCAATTTTACGCTTAGCTGCCCTTCACTTTGACACACACATACACACCCACACACACACACACACCCACACACACACGCCGACTCACTGGGTTACACTCACACTCAAAATACTGAGGCGGTCCTACCTATAGCGGGGTGGGGAGTCTTTGTAACATAAAGGGGAAATTGGAAAATTGTGATTACGCCACTGATTGGCAGAAAGTTTCTTTTCGGTTCTTCTCATCAACACTTTATTCTCCTTTTGGTTTTTCGTTTATCCGACCCAAAGCTCCTGACGTACAACTCTGGCTTTTCTGTGGCTCTTTTTGTCTCCGTCTCCTGGAAGTCTTGGGGTCACATTTTGCTCCAAAGATAAAGTTATTTTACACATGAGTAGAGGAGTGAGGTTGATGAATGTCAATAAAATATATTTTTAAAGGTAATTCCCTTAAATGTTTCTTTAAAAAGTTACCCCAGTCTCCTAACTGAGTGGGCATTGCTGTAAAAAATGAAAGACCCCATGCCTACAAGCTTCTGTGTGTGTGTTTACGACCCATTTGGATGTATGGATACTGACTCAATGTTAGCAGCATAGAGAACTTCAAGTAACATAAATAAACGTCAAGGGAATTTCAAATTAGAGGTTACACTCTACAAAAAGTGAACAGACATTACACACAGCCATACTCATTTGTACACCAATCCACAGATCAGTAGGCAACTAGGGATCAAGTGCCTTGCCCAGGGGCACATCAACATGTGACAGGAAGAAGCTGGAATTGAACATATAACCTTCCAATAGCAAGACAACTCCTCTACCACTGAGTTGTTTCTTCTGGAAACGACTCAGCACTCTACAAGTAGAGCACATTCAGAACAGCTGCAAACATGGGCAGGTCTAGACGTTCAAGAAAGTTCCTGTCAAAAGCAGACGGTAAGATGCTAAAAGAAGTCTCCAAAAACCACTTAACCATCACCACAGGTCCTACAGTAGAAGGTTGTTGCTGTGAACATACATGCTTGTACAGTCAGAAAGAGACTCCTCTTTTAAGGGACTTTTTGGTCACTGTGCATGCACAAACAACTACGCTAAGAGCAGCAGAACTAGCTAGATAGCAAGTTACCTCCAATTTTTAGAACTCCATTTTTCTCTTAAACTTAAGAAAGGTATAAAAATGAGTGAGAGGAGCTGGATCAAGTAAGAAGACAAAACCTCTCACTTTCATAGGGATGGAAAAATATACAGAATTATTAATATATTTATGAATATGTGATTTCCATTTTAGTAGTGGGTAGCTCGTTGGTCATTTTATAAGTAGCTTCCAGGCTGAAAGAGTGTGCGCATCCCTTACATGGACAATAAGGAGACCAGAACAACAGACACGTTTGGCATGAAACAAGTGCAACTTTCTAGGAGGAGAATCTTACACCAACTGTGCAGCATGGAGTTGGACGTTTCAATTCTCAATTCTTTCTGGATGCTTTTCTTTAGGAGAACCTGACTCGAACAAAATGTGAGACCATCTGTTAAAAAAAATTCCGGTACATAATAAAAAATAAACAGATAGTCACAGAGGAAAGCTGCATGAGTGATGGATGCACGGAGACAGAGGATAGGAAGTTGGCCACGGCTTGGAGTCTCCTCTCATTATGTTGGCGTTGTTCAGAAACAATTTTTTGTTACCTGAATTGTCTGAAAACTATAAAAGTGCCTGAATTAATATCAAACAGTGATAGTATTCTGAAACCTGGTTTCATCCGTGTATGACCAGTACAGCAAAAGACAAATAAGGTTTCGGAGATAGCCGTTGTTTTTCGGGATAAAATGTTACTGTCCCCTGTTAATTCTAAGCCCAACACAATTTTAACTGAGAAAAGCAACACATCGCCTCATATTACTGGAATATGTTCACCAAAAGGCGACTAACAAACTACCGTTATTGAATACAGCTCTAACAGAACCAAAAGTACTTCCTGTAGTCGCCCACGTCTGTATTTTACGTTTCGCCCTACAACGTTTCTCCAGCTCTTCCTCCAACCAGCCTAATCAACATAAATGTCTTTAAAGCACACCTACAATAAAAATGGAGCTGTGAAGTCTGATAACATTTATAATACCTGAAAATCTATTTCCGTCAGTCTGCTGTCAACTTGAGTGTATCAATAGTAAATGTTTTAGTCCAACACTTTACAGTTTGGTGAAAACAAGCTGGTTGGGCGCTGAGCTGCTACCTCACCTCCCACTGTCTGTACGAGACCAGAGATAAAAAAATACAACTACCGAAAAATAACTGTATTTGGTTTGAAGCACAACCTCTATATAAAAATAAAAGTAAGTGTTTTTGTGTGGTTTTTCCAAGCCGCTTTTATTAGCATTTATAAAATCAGCATGTGCTGTGATTTACTCCGTGTGATTCTGAACATGAGCAGTCCTGCTGCTTTTATTGAGCTAAGAATTTGCAGCATTTGTTAAATCCTCCATTAAGCTATGTAAAAATAATCTTTCAAAACCTAATTTTCCCATCATGGTTTTCTGTCGTTCAGTTTTCTCTCCTCCTGCAGAAATTTCACTCCTTTTTTTTTCTGATTCATAACCTGTACAGCGTGACTCTCGTTCTGCGTTTCCACCCTCCATCCAAACAGCAAAATGCCACTGAAGGAGTCTTGTCTCGTCCCTAAAGGCCAGTTGTCAGGCATAATTTCCATCAGAAAATTAGAAGTTGAAAAGGCTGATTAGATTAGACCATTTCACTCTTTCTCCTCACTTCCATTCTCCCTCGGCTGTCTGTCTTTAGTTTTGTTAGGATCGCAGAATGAAGAAAAAGGGGCTGAAATGTATATAACAGAAAGTAGAATTAGGAAAATTGGACAATCAATGTGTGAGGGCAATCTGGCTTGGTAATATTGTGAAGTTTAATTTTGTAATATAACTCCTTGAAATTGGGCTTCTGTCTCTTTAAGAAACTCTTGCTCTTTCTGAAACTCCGCCTTCAGGAAGTCATAGCAACGTGGTTCCTCCATTAACCCTTTAACAACTTCTTTTTTTTTACCGGAGTTGCACTAAGAAGTAGCTCCTAAAATGAGCTCAACAGATGCTCAGCTCCACCAGGTGTTTGCTAATTGCTGCTGGCTAGTCTGAAGGAGCCGATTGAGAAAGTCATGGGAGAAGGCATGAAAGAATGAAAGCCACACTTCATGTATGTGTTTGATGAAGGAATAACACTACAACATGTAAAGCTCAAAAATGTAGATTTTGCATAATCCTGCCTCTTTCAATAATTTGGCAAAAGAAAAAGTGCAGAGCTGGCATATTTTTAAAAAATATAGATATAACTAATGCAGATTACAGTAGTATTATTTTTTATCTTTGCATGGAATATATCCCGTATTACATTTTCTCAACAGTGACAAAAATAATAATAATATTTATTTATTTAAATTAAATGTCTCTCCATTTCTGTTAGCTTTGCCTTAGCTGTTTTTATGTTACACTGTCTTCTTCCAATTTAAGTCTGGTTAATTTAAAATATATATATATTCTTGTGTTGTTTTCCTCTCATCTGTACTCACAGATGTTGAGTACACATCTGTGCACTGTGTATTAGTGCACAGATGCTTTGGTGCACTAATAAACATAAAGCGTTATTTCTTCTGCTTGTTAGTTGTAAGCAAACTGTCTGAAAAACGTGTTTTCTTAGAACAGTTGTTCTGGACCTTTGACCTTATCTACAAATGACACTTGGACTTCTGAATATGAGGTTTGAGAACTCTTGCCTTAGAGGTGAGTAAAGAAGAATGCCTGACTTTGCTTCTGACACTGAGTACAAGCAGCAGAGTAAAAAATAAAAAAAATAAAAAAATCAGATATCTGTCATTTCTACTTTAGTTTAGATTCATGCCTGACTTGCACTTACAGTTTCCCAGCATCAAGACGCACACACTAACGGCATCGATTGACTTGGTAAACCTTCAATAAAGCTTTTTCCCTTTTCCAACTGACACTCAGGTACATAAACCACAAAAGTCTTATTTTCTGTTTCCAGTCCCTACACACACACACACACACACACACACACACACACACACACACACACACACACACACACACACGCACACGCATCCACCCCGCCTCGTACTTCCTTCCCAGCTCCAGCAGAAACAGACAGAAGCATCATGTAAATGTGTCTGACACAGAAAAGCTAGATTTGTTCCTTTGGCACCCTGCAGTTTGGATCTGTTCCCTGCTCTTTGGCTATCCTCTGATATGCCAGTGTTAGTGTTGTTGTTGGGTTTTTTTTCTTCTTCCCATCCATCCACACACACTCGTCCACACCCCCCCCCCCCCCCCCCCCCCACACACACACACACAGTGCATGCCAACTGTTATGCTACCCAAGCCAGGATGACCATGTGTTGATGTATTCTTCAAATGTCTCCGTCACAGCAGCGGAGCATCTGAAAGGACTAAAGCGGCTCCATTTCTGTTGACCTTAAAACTGCGCAAACTGGAATTAAGAAAATAAATTTGCTTCAAGGAAACATGCCAATTTTGAAAAAATAAAAATAAACACGTTTTCGATTAAAAAAAAAAAAAAAAAAATGTTACCTTAGGATGAGGTGGTTTTCTTTGGACATACCAAAATTAGTATATTTTGCAAAATTGCCATGGAAACACATTTTTGCGTCACACAAGTCACGTGATCAACAATCGGATTTAACTACAGGCAGAAACCATGAAGAAGACAACAGGAAGTAGTTGGAGGACGATGGCGCGGCATGTTTCTTTTTTTAATGACTCATCACGTGAACAAACTTCTTCACGTGTGATTTTAATTGCGTTTCTTATTTAATGGAAACGCAGCCATTGTGTTTTTTGACATTATCCAAATAAGAACAAGGTTTCGTGCGCATTTGTAATGGAAAAGCAGCTAATGGTTCCATTGACCAAATAATTGTGTAAATTAGAATTCCGAGAATAAATTTGTTTAAAGAAACTGCACTAATTTTCAAAAAGGTTTTTGCACCAGGATGAGGTGGTTAAAATAAGTGTATTTTGCAAAATTAACATGGAAATAAATTTTTTGCATCACTCGTGTCACATGGCCAACAGCGGCTGTTACTACTGGTGGAAACCACAAAGAAGATGACAGGAAGCGGTAGGAGGATGACGGTTTAGCGTGTTTTTTAATGACTCATTGTGTCAACAGGCATGACATATTGATTTTAATTGTGTGTCTTACGTAATGTAAACACCAAATTTGCAAAATTCTGTAGAATTTTTTTTGACATTAGCCCAATTTCAACAAAGTTTCGTCCACATTTGTAATGGAAACACAGCTAGGGTTTTCATTTGGAAACTTCTCTCCTTGCGCCTCAAAAGGTTTTCATGTCATTGACCATTGATATCAATAAACTACAACTGATTTTATGCACTGCAGCTGACACGGTGCATATACAGTACATACGTGTAAAAGTATTATATATAAAGACTAACCTCCAAGAATCAACAGAATAATTGAAATATTTTCGACCTGATGAGGTTTGGCCTGCCGGCTGGGATGGTTGCGAGGGCTGCGTTCCCCGGTTGCTAGGGGGAGTAAATCATCTGCCTTTATTTGATTTCAGTTCCAGATATGAAACTGTTACTGTGGCGATTAAATGTCTTGCAGCTTAGACACCTTGAGGGTGCAGGGGTTGGGTGGTGGGTGGGAGCTGGGGAGGAGAAAGGAGAAAGCAAGCGTGTGAGAGAGAGAGAGATTAATCTGGGAGAGGAAGGAAAGCAGAGAGGCCCCTTATGAGGAAGAAATATGAGGAAAAAGGTTAGGACGATAATGACGCCTAAATGCAGAAAACAAAGTGTACTGTTTGGGTAATAAGAGCAAAAGTGTTTTCCTACACTTGCATGTCTCAGTTGACTGCAGTGCTTCCCTCCTGACGACCGACAGGTCTGCGTGTGTGTGTGTGTGTGTGTGTGATGCCTTCACGCTAGCGTGGAAGCACTGTTTTCCAACGCGTTGACAGGCTTGTATCCCAGAGAGCATGTAAATGTTCCAGAGTTGTTGATACAGAGATGTCTACCGAGTCACGGCGAGGGCACGGGGGTCCGCCCACGCACTGGGGCTTTCTCATGTGTGGATGCGACGTAAAGGGAACCAAATACTCCTACTGACACACACATGATGGTAAACAGAGAATGATATGAGCAAATACAAGCAAAAAGACGTATCAGAAAAAGATCAATCTCATCTTGAGTGCTGTTGGCACATCCACTGCTGTATCAAAGTCAAACACATGTAAGAAACACTGGGAAGTTAAAGTAGACGGATGACAAGTTGTACACAATGCTGACTAGGGCTGAAGAGATACACTAATCTCACGATACAATATGCGATATTCTGCTCATGAGGCGATATATATATATCACGATATTCAGCAATATCGTGATATATTGCTGAATATATTGCTGAACAGTACCATTCGATACATTTATAAGATTTTCTGAAAGAATTTAGAGGGACAGAATGATTTTGGTGACATTTTGTGACTTTTCCATAGACTTGAATTAGATTAATTGAACTGATGGTGTAATACTGGTGTAATAAATGTTGTATTTGTTATACGTTATACATTTTCTTTGTTTAAATGTTAGTTGTGTGGCTTTGTTTTTGGTTATGCAGATGAAAAGAAACCTTTTTTTGTCTTATTCACTTATATTAGATAATGACATTGATCTCATTTCATTATTTAATTAATTGTAAGTGGTTGTTTCCTTACATGTCATTTTTTAATGTACACGTTCAAATTGGAACACGAGGGATTTGAGTAGGATTTAATGTATTGATACTCGCGGATGGAAAATCGTTACTTTACAAGGAACTTTTTTTATAAATATTGTAGAATCGATAAAATTACACTGCCCTAATACTGATGAGGTATTTTGTGGTTTTGCATATTTTCCCAAATTGTTCACTGACATCATCCTAGAGGATGATTCAGCACAGGTTCATCGAGAAAGACTTCAGATTACATGCTAACCGTATCGTTTATCATTTATAGTGATAAAAATGTTATTGTGATAAGAATTTTGATTTATTGTTACAATTAATTCCAATTAATAATCCTCTGTTTGCTCAACGACAGTATCAATAAGTATCAATGAATTTGAGAATAGGATCCAATGCAGCTACTGTGTGTAGTTCAGTGATATAAATCACACTTGTTTTTGTGACTGGTGTGCTAAAGAAGAGTACTTCTTTAGCGGTGTGTTCCCTTAAGTGGTTTTATCCGATTTTTCATCAGAATAAAAGATGGAATAATCGACTGCTAAAACAATCGTTAGTTGCAGCCAATTAAGACGCAGATTTCTTAATATCGTCCAAACAAAACAAAGTCAGTTCAGTTTTATTGGACAATTTTGTTGCAACTCATGTCTCTCATGGGCCGGACATGTCCAGCTGAAGTTTTCTCTTTAACCAGCGAACACTGTTGGTAACATCAACCTTCTCGATCACGGTGACACAATGGGGTGGGCGGAAATGAAACGGTAAGAGAGGGGACAGTGTACCACTCGCAACACTCCAAATGAAGAGCCTGAAAACGGTTTGATGTCGAGCACCATAGAAAGATCCGTGTTGAATCACGGCCCTCGTTTTGACAGGTATGTGTCCTCAGCTCACACTCATCGTGTCAGGAAAAAATGATGGATGAGACCACTGATGGACCAATGGCGGCATGAGTGGATCTGTGTGTGGCCTAATGTAGCATGGTGTTTTAAGAGCAGCCATTTTTTTTAAGATGGAGTTGCCAAAATTCAATAATTTACACATTTTGTGTGTGTAATATACAAGTTTTGTTCTGTTTAACTGGACATTAATTGACAAAGAGTGATGTGTTGTTATAATAACTTTACTGTTTGTCTTATATTTTAAGAGTTATCAAGATAATCTCATGTTGTCGATTTCAGGGTGTAATATGTATTTGTCTGGGGCTCATTTGCTTTAAATTTTAGTTGCGATTTGAGCAAATAGCAATTGTGTCCAACAAAAATATTGTATGTTTTGCTTCTCCGGTTGATGTAATACTTAATCACATGTTATGGAAGCTCAGGTAAGTGAAGTGAAAAGGATCATGGCGGGTTTTTCTGGCGGAAAGTACACTTCTCTAATTGCCTTAACCCTGTTTCTCCCTCCTATCAGTCAATACCCCTGCAGTTAGTGTGAGGTGTGTGTGTGCAGGTGTGTGATGGGTGTGTGTGTCTTCCACTGGTCAATAAAGCGTGTGCTAAAAGGGAATTGGTTGTTTTTCCTCAACTTGACACGTTAAATGCAGTCGCACTTCAGATAAACACACATCCACTCTCTCAAACACACACAAACACACACACACCCAGGCTGCCAGGCTGTTGGGTAAACTGTATTGATTCTGTCCTGTTTTCAGCCTATTTTCCCTCATAACCCAACAGAACTCAATCGCTACCATTCATTGACGAGCATGGAGGCGCTCAGATTGGACTCGCATGCTAACACAAGCGTTTATTCAGAAGAGCGCACGCGAGAAAGACAGAATGCTGCCGAGAATGTCATTTCTGAGTCCACATCGCGACTCGCTCGTAGAAAATATCGACTGACGTTAAATTATTCACATTTGAAAGAATTTTGCCACACGGTTTTTTTTTAACTAGTTTATTCAAAACATTGCCCAAATACCGAATGTTTGCCTTTGCTTTTTGAAAACGGTCAGCAAACGGTCACAGTTCTGCTTCAGGGGTTTTTGTTTGGTAGTTATCTAATGTGGAAGTAAGGATTTAAAATGGCGCCATACGTGTATGTCTGTAGCAAAATGGCTCTTATCTGCCAATGTATAAAAAACGTTTGTGTAAAAAGCAGAAAAAAAACCATGCATTTTGTTCAATCTCCCATCATAAAATGGATGAGAAAGTTTATGCTGGAAAAATTTATTTGTCCCTTTGCAAATTAGTTGTTTTTTGACAATTAGATGTTGTAAATTGTCAACATAATAATATATCAAAGGTGAACAGAGTTTTGAAATGATGATTTATTTCATTAAGCAAAAAAAAAAAAGAAGACATCCAAACAAGGCTGGGTTTGTGTTAACGTCATTCTCCCCTTTTACCTGATCCCTGGTTGATCGAATGTCCATCAAAAGTTTTGCATCACCATGGAGAAATTTGTCCTCACTCAACGTTGCTCAACTGCTGTTTTCAGGAATGAGCTTGTTTGAGGTCGTCCCACAGCATCTCAGGCATATTTAAGTCTGGGCTTTGACTAGGTCTCCAAAATATTCGCTACACTTCTATAGGAGGACATCTGTGTGCTTTAGATCGTTGTCCTGCTGCAGGTGAACTTAAACTTAAGTTAACTTCAAGTTTTCTTGGTAGAGAACAGAATTATTGGTTCGGCTAAAAGCAGCCCCAGACCATCTCGCTGCCACCATATACCACATTGTTCTACCGTGTTCTTTTCCTGAAATGTTGTGCTAGTTTTATGTTAGATGTAAAGGGACGTACACTTTCCAAAAAGTTGCATTTTTGTCTCTCCAGTCCAGAACATTTTCAGCCATTTGGCCCAGTTTGTCATGGTGTTGAAACTTTAACATTTACCTGGAGTGAAACAAGTGAGACTATAGTGCTGAATCAGTCAACCCAATCCATCAATCATGATGTTTTTTTGGATTCTTAGTGACTTTCTAGGTTAGTCATTGACGTCCATTTGGTGTAACTTTGGTCCACCACTGGTACTGTTACTGGATAATGCTTCCTTTGTGGTTTCACTCAAGTCCCAAAGTCCCAGAAATAATTTTGTAATCTTTTCCACACTGATGCCAGTCAGTCTGTTTATCATTCGTTCTTGAAATTTTTTCTTTAGACAGGGACATGGTGTGATGTTTTTTCATGTGTTTTATCTGGCCTCATGTTATCAGACACGTTGTACTGATGTGATTCTTTGATTCTAACGGGCTAGCTCTGATCAGGTCTGGCTGTAGATATTTATGACAGTGACATTCTTGGCTTACGCAAAAAAATGATGTGAAGCCAATCAGCAAGTCCCCCTCTGGAATGGCCAAGTCAAAGCCCAATCTTCAATTTGCTACATATAAAAGAAGAGCCTCATTTGAAAGCAGTTTTTAGGTTGTCTTCAGCTGATGTTAAAATGATCTGAAGCATTTAAGAGTAACAAGAAGAAGAGAAGCAAAAACAGAAAAAGTCTTTAAAGCTCTTGAGGATTTCACACGATATTTTTGAAGTGTGATTCTAACTCTGAAACCTGTTATTTGTTATGGCGGTCACTCAGCATGGTGAGCGTTTTCAAACACAAAAAGAAGGTAAAATGAAGAAAAGTTGATGACGTGTGTCTGAAGCTTCAAGCTCCTGTAGCATCGCTTTGCAGCTGCATTGAAACACCAAACGAGCAGCTGTGTGTATGAAACCAGTCTCCAATCCTAATTTATGATTTTTTTTTCTTAATTTAGGCAACATTTAAAAGCGTTCCTTATATTTGCAAAGTCGTCGACTCAGTGGTCTCACAGACCTGTTACTGTTTCAGTATTTAAAGAAGGAAGTTTAGTTTTCAGGCATGGCACTCAATCATTTGTAGAACTGGACAAATCTGTACATAACACACACACACACACACACACACACACACACACACACACATTTTTTGCGTTCGAACCGAAAGATTCCAAAAATAAAATGAAAGGATGGATGTTGAACAGACGTTTGTGTACTTTTTCCTCCCGATTTAGATTATACAAATGAGCTGGACAAATATTTAAACGATTAGACAGAAAAGAAAGTCAAATTTTCTGTTTTTGTTTGTTTTATTTATGTATATATAATTTTGCTCATTTGGAGACTGTATCGTCTTGTAAATCCTATTTTGCTATTTGAAAAAAATCATTTCTGTTTTGTAATTAGTGTGGGATAAAAACTCACTTTGAGGTTAAAAATGACTCTAAACATGTAGACAGAGCCACAATGGAATAATTTAGATCAAAGCATATTTGCATAGGAATGGCCTAGTCCAAGGCTCTGCAACCTGTAACTCTTAATAATTTGGCCAAAAGTGCAGAACCAACAATTAAAAAAACAAAAAACAAAACAGAAATGTAACAAATACTGATTGTATTTTCTCATTATGTTAGAAACTAAGTTGTTTAAAATATTAGTAGTTTTAATTTTCCTCATCATTATTGTGGAAACTAAATCCTTTCTTCTTCTTTTTTTTGTTTATTGAAATTATTTTCCACAAACATCAGCGTCCCAGGAGAGAGAAAATCTATTCATCCAATTTTTGCAATTTTAGACCTGAAAACAGAAATAAAACGGTGATTCTTTAAAAATGACACATTAGTAAATACTTAAATGTATAGTTGTCTTTTCAGAAAAGGTCTTGTAACATTTGTAGTTCTGAACGAGTTTTATTCAGCTGGACTGAGGGGGAAAAAAACAACAACAACAACCAAAAAGTACGGCTCTTTGGTTTGTAAAGGTCGCAGATCTCTGGCCTAGTCAAATCCAGACCAGATATTACCGGCTTTTGCGTCAAAACAAACTTTACAAAAGTACAACCATCCCCTGTTTCCCTTCGTCGTGAAGTTCCCCCTACAGCGCCACCAGGGGGTCGGCATTATGCCCTCACCTGATTGGATGAATGATAATAACACAAGTCATGATTCTCTTTCTTCGTCACATTTTCACCTCTTTCTGCTCCCTGTCTCTTACTCTGAACCGCTGTGTGTCCCCCTGTTCACCCTGCCACCCGCCCGCCTCCACCCCGTCTCTTTGAGTGGACATTTGCAGCCTGACATCTGGAAACTGCATTTAGCTCCTGGTTCACTCTCAGGAAGTTTTCACACTTCACGATACATTAACCTGCAGGCCTCCCCTAAAGCGGAGGGCACCGGAGGAGGAGGAGGAGGAGGAGGAGGAGGAGAAAGGTGGACCTGTTACTCAGTGCTCATTCGTTATTTCACTGTTTTTTGTTTTTTTTTCCAGAAATTATTTTTAAAAATAAGCTTCTTTCTGGAACTATTTTTGATCCCATTTATAAATAAATAAATTTTTCCTTAGACTTATTTTTTTTCCAAAAACACAAGTTCTGCTTACATGTAGGGATTTGTTTGTTGTTGTTTTTTGGGTCACAATTTCTAATTATTTTTCCATTATTCAATTCAATTCAAAGAATTTAATATATTAGAGGCAAACAACCCGATTAGTTGGTCTTCTTTTAAACGTGAGTTTTGGATGCCACAGACTTTTGTGGCAACAGGACTGGGAAAAATATGCAACTATCTGTAAAAAATAAAATACAAGATGAAAAAAAAAATAAAAAATTAAGTATAATAGTAAAAAGAATAGATATATATCCTATAACTATTTGTTATTAGATACATTGTTTTATTTTTTATTTAGAAAATAATTTAATTTTGGTGACTTATTACGAGCAACATGGCAGCCGTTGGGTGGAATGACCCACAGAAAGGGGGGGTGATGGTGTTCTGAAAAACAGGCAGAAAAACGAAAGCTGGTTAAAAAATAATTTTAAAAAATGATCTGAAAATGAGTGTTGGTGAAGTTTGAGTCCACACACACACAAAAAAGGTTCGTTAGATTTAATTGGTGGAAATTTAAGACACTGGAATTTATGATTCCTGGCAACTAAAAAGACGAGAAAAAGGTGTGAGGATGTCCTGGAAAACCCCCCCCCAAAAAAACAACAACAACTGGAGGTTGAGTATGAAGGGTGTTGAAGCCTAGACTAGCTTGTGTGCGTCTGTCCGGGGCGGGTTTGTCCAGCCCTGTGTGAGTAATGTGTCTGAGAGAGGAGCTTCCTAATGAAACACTTTTCCCAGAGTGATAATTACACCAATGGAGAGCGAGGACACCTCCAGTCGATGTGTGAAACTTTAGCTTACTAAAACACAAAAGTTTCTCCCCGTTTCCCTCTGTATATGTGTGTGTGTGTGTGTGTGTGTGTGCGTGTGTGTGCGTGTGTGTGTGTGTGTGTGTGTGTGTGTGTGTGTGCGAGAGACATGATTTCATTGTGTGTACATAAAAGGCTGACATTATGGGCTCTGCTTGATAATCAGCCCCAATAAGGAAGGACGCTTCTCCCAGATGTAGATATATAAATATATATTTATTTATTTGCAGCCTGACATTTAAGGAAGCTGATTTAACGTTCCATAAGCTTCCTCTATATCAATTTCTTTTTCCCCGCGTCGTCACACAGGGTCAACAATGAAATATTATTAACTTTTCCCTCTGTTTTTTTTTGTGTTTTTTTTCTTGCCTCTTGCTTTGGTTCGCTCTTCCCTTTCCCCTCTCTGATCCCAATCTTTCCGGCAGAGCTGAGCGACAGGCTCTGCTTTCACCGCATGTCACAGTGGTTGAAATCTCACTGAGGGGCTCGATGCAGATAAGCAGTGAAGATGAGGATAAGCAGTGACAGAGCTGGGGCTCAGACAGGGAGGAGAGAGGAATATATATATATAAATATATATAAATACGATTTGGAGAAGCAGAAAATACACAAACGATACCTGCGTCTTTAAACGGATGCTGCAGGGGGAGGAAAAAGAAAGAAAGAAAGAAAGAAAGAATCTTGTCTCACACTCCAACAGCCAAAGAATTTAGTTAAACAAATCAGACCAGCAGAACAATTCAATTATTCTGTGTGCCTGTAATAAATGTTTGATATGCATTACATGGGAACTTTCTAATTCAAATTATTTTACGACTTAACAGTTAGGGCTTTTTCCCATTAATTCTCGACACACAAAGTCACAATTTGGATTTGGAGCGTTTATTAAATAAATACAAAGAAAAAAAAGAAAAAGAAAAGAAAGTCGAACAAAATGATAGCGGGAGTCGGAGATTAGTGCAAAAGTTTCCGCTGCCGGTGCGTTTCTAATACAAAACTCCTGGATTGTGCTCGCCTGGGTCTGGAAGATGGAGGACTTAATTTCTTTGATTTTATTTTATTTTTTTTTTTTTTGGGGAGATAGAGAAATGCATTCACGTCTTTAGCTCACACAACTTTTACTACATATCTGACGCAAATATCTTTGTTTGACTTTGTCTCTCTGTCAGTGAGATTTTGAGTCTGACAATTAAAAAACAAAAAAATCAACTTATGTTTGTATTAAAGGGGCGGTGTTATGTGTTTTCCAGACATATAGTCCCATTTTATAGCACAGTCAAGCAACTACAGTGTGTTACTGTCAGTTGTTACAAATGTATTGTATACATTATGACTTAAAAGAAATTTTACATAGTAATTTAATGTGTTGTAATTGGGCCTCTGTCTCTTTAAGAAACTCCTGCTCTTTCAGGAAGGCATCACAACATGGTTCCTCTATTAGCCCCTTAGCAGCATTTTTACAGCGTCACACTGAGAAGTGGCTCGTACGATGAACTCAGCGCAGTTCCACCTGGTGTTTGCTAATTGCTGCTGGCTAGTCTGAAGGAACTGAGTGGGAGGAGTCAAAGTAGCGGCACTCTAAGTATGTTTTTGATGAGGGAATGACGTTCAAACTTGACGTAAAGCTAACCAAAAGTCAATTTTCCCTTGTATTGCTCATTTAAAGAATGTATTTGATTAGAATTCCACGTGACAGACTGACGCAAAGTTGTAATTGTGATAAGTTCGAATTTCTTTTATTCTGAAAGATGGATTGACAAAGGAAATTATAAAAGTTAATCATTTTATTCAAAGTTACAGACCACCTGATTACCAGGAAATAATAACTGAACCGTTTTCAGTCTCAATCATTGTTTTATGAACATCTACCTGACTGAGCGTGGTATTAGAGATCAATAGATGAAACAGGAAGTTTGAGCTGTGGTGCTCTCCAACAGCAAGCCCTGAACACTTATAGAGAATAAACAAAGACAGCTTCAGAGAATTTATTAAGAAAATACTTAAAGTAACATTCAATTAAACCGCTGAGTCAGAGGTGTCCAAACCTTTTGCCTTGAGGACCAAAGTCATCGGGTTGAAAGTACAAATAAATACATCGAACCCAGAGCTGAACCAGGCGTCTCCTTCCAGCTGGAGCCAAATGCAAAAACACGTAAAAGCAGTTTAAACTCAGGCTCTTAAAACCGTTTTTGTTTATTCCTCCACTCGTCTCCCACTTTCGCAACATGACGGCAGCAGACTGTAGCTCGGGGAATTGGATGGAACACCCTGGTTTAAAAACCGTTTCCTCAGATGGTGGAAATAAATGGAAAAGTAAGCACTTAGGCAGAGAAGAAGCATCCCTGAAGGGAGGAGGCTTTCTATACGTTTAATGAGTTTGCTTTTGTTTACACATGTTTACATCACACAGTCTTACACGTAAGTTTGTATTTCTTCTCGTATTACGACGTTGTGTTGACTTCCATTCATTTCAGTAGCTGCATTTATACCTAACTCAGACATTTTACTCTAACCCTATCCAGTGCCAGTCTATTCCTAAGCTAAACCACAACTTAATTCACCCTAAACAAGCAGGTCCAACAGTTATTATGGTGGTGGATGCATATCAGAACTGGGCCATGTAGATAATGAGGAGGGATCCCAGGAATGAGCCTTCGGGTCCCCAATATCGCAAGGTTCAACCACTCTATTGTTGAGTGATTGAACCAATCGCTGGACGGTTCTTATAACCTCCACCGTAGAAGAACTGGTCTTTGCATGCAGATATTGAATAGGAGGCGTCCCAATACTGAGGCTTGGGGTATCTGACCTCTGACCTCTGTCTGTTCCGATCAGAAGTTTCCTATTGACACAAATAAATCCTGGTTCTTTGTGTAAGATTCAAACCAACTGAGTCCTACACAACTCTCCAGTTGTTTCAGTAATACGTCATGGTCAACTGTGGTCCAACAGAACCACCACTGTGGTCTCAGTACTGTAGTAGCCATGGAAACCAGACTGAAGGATGTCAAAGCGGTTGGTCATCGTTAGGAAGCTATCTTACTGTTGGATTGGAAAGACACATTTCTTGAGAGGAAGACGAACCACAACTATTCACTTCCGTGTCTTAAAAAGGAAGATTGTTGGTGCAATACAAGAGTGCTCCTGCAGCTTCATGGCTTTCGCTCACACTGACTGTGGCTCAGCGGAGAGAGCAGTCGTCTTCCAGTCCAAACGCTGAGCACCAAGTTACACTAAAGACCTGCTGCTGTTGGATCAGCCTTCAGACCTCTCGGGTCTTCTGGTTCTGGTTCTGCTTCGCATACCCAGAACCAGAACCAAGCACGGAGAAGCAGCGTTCAGTTTCTATGTGCTCCACTAATCTGGAACAAACTTCCAGAAAACTGCAAAGCAGCCGAAACACTGAGTTCCTTTCAAAACCCACCTGTCTACACTCTAAGAAGTGTATTTGGGCTGTACTTCATTTTATGGACTTATTTACACTAATCTCACTTAATTCCTTTGGTTTAGTGACGACAGCTTACCTTTTTTTTTGTATTGAATTAACTTAAAAGTTGAAAGTATTTAACTTAAAAGAACTTTTTACTTTGACTTTACTTGAAACAATTCATTTCAGTGCAGCGGTGGCATCCTACATGATGCAAGCTTCACCAGATCTGTTACCACACCAGGTGCTGTGGTGGCGCGGGGGTTAAGCAAAGCAAACATAAAGAGGTCTTAGTCGTATATAGCAACTTAGCCGGACGTGGCTGTCGCAGGTTTGATTCCCGGTCTGTTTATTACCCACTTTCCTCTCAAATAACTGCAGCCTGAGCCAAAAACAAGATCCTCTATTAGTTTCCTTTTTTAATTGAAGTAAACTAAATGATTTGAGTAAGACTGACTTATTGATGTCAAGTTAAACCAACTTAATAAATTAAGCTGGATAAACGTCATTGAATTACTTGTTACCAGTTGAAGCAATTCACTTAAATTGGTCCAGCTATTTCCTTTTTTCAGTGTAGAGTCGCCTTTGACTGATAATGACTGAAATACTGACAAACATCTTTGACGTGTGCTGATGATTTGGATGATGGCGTTTGACAAAAAAAGTCAAGTTTAATACCGGTTTCCCAATTGTCTGCATGTTTTTATGTTTTTATGGCGTAAAACTCTTTGAACTGCCTCGTCGCCGAATCGTGCCCCGCAAATAAGCTTCGATTTGAATTGAAAAGTTGCGAGTTACACTCCAGAACTTTCTCCTGCCACTTCCTCTCCCACCTGCCTTTCGTGTGAGCGTGTGTTCGGGCACTTCTAGTGTAAATAACCTTCAGTTGTTGCCGTGATGAGAAAAATTCAGTCTATTTACCGTCAAAACTCTTTCCCCCACTTTAACGGCTGTTGTGAGACACACAAAGTTGGCAGTAAAGACAATCACTTTTCCAGTGAGTCTGCTGCACTGCGCCGTGTGGACTCAGGAATCAGAAGTTCTAACATATAGCTGCCAATGCTGCTAACGCTGTATTTCATTACAGACACAGCAAACATGAAATAAATGTCACGGCATAAAATAACACGCGCTTTCTTCAAACAGTGCCTAATAAAATAGCTCTGCATTATGTTTGAATAAACTGCGCTGAAATATATATTTCTGTTAATGCGTTTGTATATTAAAAAATAAAGCAGGGCTGAGTTTACTTCGGCTTTGCTTTTCATCAACTCGTGCGGAGGCCTCTCGGTTCAACAAGAGACGCACGTCGTCGCGTCGCTCGTTCGGGTTCAACGAGCCGCAACAATAGGAGAAAGAAAAAAAGAGCAATTGTTTTGCCAGCTAGTTGGAGGACGACTTTCACAGACAAAGAGCTGCGTTGTTGTGGTGAAGTGGAGGTTAGGAAGCGGCTCTCTCGGCTAACGCAGCGCGTTGGCGCGGTCCGAAATGTTCAAACCATGACAAGGGTTTTGACTTTTAAAAAAATGTGTTGTGTTTTGACTGTCACACATTTTGGGTGACAACCCAGGATATGAAATAATTGTGACACATTTTGAACTGTTTACTCAAGTTACTTTGATTTTTTTATTTATTTTTTTCGTCTGTCATGTTTATGTTGAATTTTGATGAGAACCACAATCGGTAGAAATGGTGTTAAATTTGTTTGAAGATTTATTTGCAGAAATCTATGAAAATCTTAATTACCAACAGATAAAAAGTGACTCTCAGTAGATTCACAGGTACAAAGTGATTTGTTCTGGCTGTGACTTATTGCCTGCTTAGAGGTTCAATGCTGTGAAAAAGAATTTCCCCACATATCTTGTTCTGTTGTTATGTCACACTGCATGTTTCAGGTCATCATGCAAGTATTAATATTAGACAAAGTTTTTTCACATGAGCATTTCAGTTTAATCATTGAATTTAAGTCTGAACTTTGACTAGGCCAGTCCAAAACCAAAAGCTGTTTCTGTTTATTCCACATGCATGTCGTGCCTTGCTGTTCTAAAATCACCAGTGCTCGACTCATCCCTTCATCTATTGTTGTTTCATCAGGCGGGGATTTATAGCCAATAACTGAGAGTAAAATATATTTAGCTTATGATCAGGTGGTAATTTTGATCTAAATTATTAGTCTTGTTAATAATTCCTTTAAGCAGTTATTTGTAATTACTCGAAGCCAAATCAGACCCTGCTGTTGAGCAACACCAGTACGATTCCGACCTCTAACAAACACTTTCATTGCTTCTTGCAAATCCTAATATAGCAAGATTTGTAGCATGCTAAACTAGCAGTAGCCTAAACCAGTATTTCAAAAAACAAAAAACTGAGTAGTCATTTTTTAAAATCTTTTTCTTTTCTTTTGCATAGAATCCAGTTTTTTTTCAATTGTTAGTATAAAACATAAATTAAAATGATGTTTTACCGTGCTTATCTTTATGATTGGCTGACAGATTTATCAGGCTCACTTTGCTACTCCAGTAGTGTAGCAAGAGCAAACTGGAAATGATTTTGACAATAGAAAGACCAAAAACAAAAAACAAAACAAGACAAAAAAACCTGTTGTAGATCCTGGCCAACTTAAATCAGAAAGTATGAAGCAGCATTTATGCTAAACAAATGTAATAATTATTAAATATTGAATAAAAGTGAAAGGAAAAAACATTCCAATTGGTGTGTTTCCATTAAATAAGAAACTGAATTAAAATCACATGTGAATAACTTTGTTCACATAATGAATCATTTAAAAAACCTGTTTTTTATCAAAACACATAAGTTTTCTTAAAATTGCCGTGTTTCTATTAAGCACATTTATTTTCATTATTCCAATTTTGCAGTCATGTGGTCAATGGAAAGGCAGCTACCATGTGACTAGTTGCGCTTCCACTACAAATGCGCACAAAACTTTGACAATATTCCCCCTAATGTTGAAAAAAAACCCACCCAATTTGGCAATTGCAGCGTTTCAATTAAATAAGTAACAGAATTAAAATCATTACAGTTCTGACTGTACAATAAGTTCACGTGGAAACATGCCGTGCCGTCTTCTTCCTACCACTTCCTGTCTTCTTCCTCGTCTTTTCCGCCAGTAGCAACATCCGGCCGCCGATCATGTGACTCGTGTGATGTAGAAAACAAGTGTTTCCATTGCAGGTGGGGTGTGTCTGTGTGTGTGGGCGTGGGTGTGTGTGTGTGTGAAATACAGCTGTAAACCCACCTCATCCTACTGCAATAACGTGAGTTTTCTCAAAATTTCCGTTAAGCAAATTTATTTTCGTAATTCCAATTGGCGCGGTTCTGCGGTGAAACCCAACCATCGCTTGAATCTTTATGTCAGAAGATGTCTCTGTCTAGTTTGTGCTTCGGTTAACCTCAATCATCTTGTGCCAGACCTTTATTGAACAATTCATCTCATAGATGGCCTACTACAGATAAATGACACACACTACTATTCCTCTCTCTGTGTGTGTGTAGGTGTGTGTGTGTGTGTGTGTAGGTTAACGCTCTGATGCTGAATCAATGCGACACCTCAGGGATGGCACAGAGGAGGTGGTGGGGGTGAGGAGGGGAGGGTTCATACCAGCCTTCCTCATTCGCACCCTCCTCCCCTCCACCCACCTTAAAGCAGGGGTGTGTGCGAAATAATACGCGCTCATTAGGAGCTCTCTGGCTCCCGGTTAATTCATCCTGGACTGTCATGGGCTTGTGTACGACCCCCGGGTAACACATAAATCACACGCAGAACCAACCGGCCGAGCGGTAAGCTCCGTGCCCCTAACACAGCTGATTTATCAACCAAATTACTGCGAGTCCTGCCCGGCCCCAACACTTTGCAGAGGAAATCACCGAGTAACCCCTGAGCAAGCCGATTTATTGAAAAGCTGTCCCCCTCCACTTCCATCTCGCCGCCCTGCCCCTTGCTTTCCGTGTCACTCCACTCATCTCTCACCGACTTAATTAAAATCTATCCCGTTGGCTCGTTGGCATTTATTACAACCAGTGGGCTAATGAAACAAAGAACACGACAAAAACCGGAGCTGCTTGGCGCCTATAAACGCTCATTACGCCGCAGCAGTCCTGACTGTACTTATTGGCAGTTAAACAAGGTGGCCCTTATTGGGATGTGTGAGTCTCAGTCAGCAGACACAAACACAACAGACAGGTTTGAGATCCTACTGTGAGAACTGTAAGAAAAAAAAAAGTGATTGGAATATAAATAATAATTAATCCAGAACATTACTAAAACCATCTTGTGATTTTCTAAAAATTACAAGACTTGATTCAGCAGTCTTTTAACTTTACGTTTTGTTTTGACAGAGGTTACTGGACGTACAGGAAATTTGATTCAACGTGACGTCACAAGAGCTCAACATCCTGTCCCTGAGCTCTCTGCTGGATGACTAGCACTGGTTTTAGCTGTTGAGCTGTCAACAGGGACGCAGCGCTTTGCTACTAATTGTCAACACTACGACAACCAGATAACAAGATTCAAGGGTATCACAGTTCACAGGTTATTGAAAAGTTTTAATTAAAAACAATAGCGAGGGAGAGTGAAGTAGGTCCGGTATGCTAGCTTGACTATGACAACCTTAACAAGTAGATATGTTGCGGAACTCGACCTGCTACGGTTCAGTAAAAAAATAATAATAATAATAAATTTGACTTAGTATTACTTACACACCAACTCTGACAGATCATCGGTAGAGCAGGTGTTTAGTGAATCTACCGCCACTGTGTTCAGGGAATCACTTATTAATAATAAACATCCATCCTGAAAGCATGATACTGTAGCAGACTGAATGTTTTGTTCTTTGTGGAGGAAATATTTGTATGTTTTTTGGGAGTGAATCTTGATACACTAGTGGAGCTGTTGTTGTCAGTCAGTTGCCTTGGCAACAGGTCTGTGTGTAATATAGCTGACACAGAGAACAAGAATTAAAACCTACAGACTGGCCTGAACAGTTCCTAGCAGGAAGGAGGCCATGAATCCAAATCAGGCCCTGGACTCTTTCTCCCCTTGCATGCATCTTTCAGGGTACTCTGGTTTCCTCCTAGGGGACATTAGCACTACTCTTTCTTTACATCAAGAAGTGTCTGGGTTCAAGTCCCAGAAACTTACATGAAGTTTGCATACTATGGTCCTCCCAGGTAGTCTTTGGATAGTCTGAAAACATGACGGTGAGATTAACTGGTTGATTGACATTTTTGTTAAGTGTGTGTGTGTGTGTGTGTGTGCGGGGGTGGGCGTGGGTGTGTGTGTGTGTGTGCGTGCAGGGGTGCAGGGGCCTGTGTGTGTGTGTTTCTGTGTCAGCTTGTGATGCTTGGGCAACCTGTCCAGTGTGTACCCACCCTGCCTTTTGCCTGCTGACTGTTGAAGACTGGCACCATCCACTGTATCCACTAAAAACTCAGGATGCATTAGCACTATAGCTAAAGCCAGACAAAAACGTAAATTTTAATTATTAGTTGAATTATTAATTCAACTAATAATTAATAATTCAATTAGTTAATAATTATTAATTATTAATGTTGAATTAGTTTAATTATTAGTTGAATATATTTACATATTTTTTTTTAAATATGTAAATTTTAAAAAATAAATGTTTTTACATATTTGCTAACATCATCATTATGTTGTAGCAGTATAATATGAGGCAGATAACCTGTGAAAAAAATCAACCTCCTCTACCTTCTCCCAGTGCTCCCAGTACTAACTGCAGAAATACACAACTCACTGAAACAACATGTCAGAGCCAGGAGGAGGGTCTTAGCGCTGTCAATCACTCTTGTGCTCAACCTCTCCCACTTACTCTGTGCTAAGCTACAGCTGCTTCACCACCACATAGCCTGCCACTAATGCGAGTTAGCATAGCCACCGTTGATGGTGGAAAAACAGTTGTCTGAAAGAGTCTCTCTACCTTTAACACATTGAACAGTGTACTGGAGATTGATTGACAGCACTAAGACCCTCCTCCTGACTCTGATTGGCTGTTTTTAACGAGAGGTGCATTTTTGCAGTCGCAATAGCAGCTCTGAGAGGAGGTGGAGGAACTTGATGTTTTCACAGATTATCCGTCTCATAACATACTGTCACTGACAGTTGTGGAAAAACCATATATTAGTAAAAGTGACATACTGCAGCTTTAATATGGGCTGCAACTAAGTGGAAGTTGTAAACTCTTATAAGTACTTTTGTTGAGAAAGCTGAACTGAATTGAGTGGACAACTTGTTCGGGGAAAAAGACCTTACCATGTAGACGAGCCGAATTTTCATGTTCCATATCCCACAGATAATAGCTTATGCACTTTTTTTTCTAGTCACTGATTCTTTCAGATTGGCTCCTTGTTTTGTGGTTTGGTCTTAGAGGATCTAAGGGGCATATTGAATCAGATTTGAGCAATGGCACAGGGTGCTAGGCTGTAGTGAACAACCATGAGACATCACTGGTCTCATGATTGTTGAGACCAGTTACAACAATCATGTAAGATTGACCAATCCCCTCTAAGTGATTGGTCAAGTTATATAGATAAAAACAATAATTTTACAAACTAAAACCCCTCGTTCGACCCCGGGCATGTTGGACAACAGAATCATCCTGAGTTTTTGAAGTTTTTCTGCAACTTAATTAAATCAGAACATAACGGGGTTCTCACAGTTACATTGCACTTTGGGTCATCTTTTTGTGCAGATGAACACAACTCTAGAAATTATGTCATGGGAAAAGGAAACTTAAAAATAACAGATTATTTTTTGGGGGAAAAAAAACCTTCTTAGGGACGAGGCCTCAACAGTTTGATACCTAACGTCTTGTATACTCCTGAATGTTGTTTTACTATTGGGTTCCTGAAATCTATAATTAATTGTGCAAATTAGTTTTTTTAAAAGGTGGGGGAAAGTCTTTGAAGAATTGGATTAGCGTCAATTGATTCTCTAAATTGTGCACATTTTTTGAGGAATGGTTGGAAGACGGTTTTGTCCTCTGACATAACGTTTTATATTCTTCCACCTCTGGTCTCTTTTTTTTTTTTTTTTGTTCGTCTCCTTCGCCGCAGGAGGTTAGACATTGGACTCGCCCCTCTTCTCTACCCAGTTTTCTTTTTCCTTCCTTGCCTCCTCTTGAGAATTGGAAAAGGGGGAAACCGGGGCGGGGGGAGCTCGGGGAAGGGAGGGAAGTGGAGACGGGGAATGTGGAAGGTGCTAAATTAGCTGGCTGATCCGCGCTCATTGCCGCATACACATCCCCCTATTACCGCGCGCCCGGCGCCGCTTAATATTCCGGGCATGGCGGGCGCGTCTAGATAGCAGATTTATCAAATGGGAAAATGAATGTATGATGATCAGTTAAATTGAAAATCAGCGCCCGGGTGACAGGCCGAGCTGACACCTCGGTAATTAGAAAGAAAAATGATGGCGTCCGAATGCATAATAGAGCAAAAACAATTTGCGCTATCCCCCCACGCCGTAATGATCGCGCGTTCAAATTGAAAATTTCTCCCGGCTGAAATTGAATTCATAAAGTGTGATGCATGAGCGGCGCCGGGCCCAGCAGGAGGGCCGGGGCCGGTCCGGGCTCGGCTTGATCGATTGGTCGTTTGCGTCGGTGTCACACACGCGCGTGCACACACTAGATAGATAGATAGATAGATAGATAGATAGATAGATAGATAGATAGATAGATAGATAGATAGATAGATAGATAGATAGATAGATAGATAGATAGATAGATAGATAGATAGATAGATAGATAGATAGATAGATTTAACTCTGTTAAACTTTATACTGATGGATTGGCCACTTCTCTCCAGGGCCGTATTTAGTGGGTTTTCCTCAAATGGGGCCCCCTGAATAATCTTAGTCTCACACCAACAATAAAAATCTATTACATCACTTTTAGGAATTTTATTGCGCTGTTGTCAAATATTTACCCCAGAAGTGAAGTAGTGATCTTCAATCAAAGAATAAATAGGTAAATAAATGCATTTAATGGAGAGTGGCTGTATTTGTTTAGCCCAAAATGTGTTTAATTTGGTGACTTTTATACTTTTAAAAAGGAGTTTGTTAAATTGCGGGCATATAAACTCTTTAACTTTTTTACTAAGCACATTAAATTGTGAATTTCGTGCCCCACTACGGTTATGTCGGGCACTAAATTTATTTCGGTAATGAAAGTTGCACAAATGTCTTGATTAGAATTGATCTATAATTGTTTAATCATTCACTCATTTGTGAGTTGAGAAGCTCTGTGTATATTGGGACACATTATATAATTGCCTACTTAGTAAAATTGAAGAAATATTCCGAGGTATAGTAAGAATTTAGGTTTGAATGCAGCTTTAGTTAGCTTACTTATAGTGCTAATGCTAAAAATAAAAATCAGGCTTGCATTCCTCGGCCTCTCTTGGACAATTAGTTCTCAGCTGTAAACTGTCAGAGAAAACCTTGTTAGAATAGATTTAAAACATTTTATGTCTGAACTTGAACAAATCAGATATGCCAAATGTTCTAAATTGTAAATTCATTCATTTGTTTCGGCCAATTTCAGCAGTTATACATATTTTTTTGCTCAGAAATATAGATGGAAAATCTGCACAGATAAAGGAAGCAAAATCTTGACCGGTTGCTTTCCAGTCCAAATTCAGTCTAATTAAAGGGGATGGTTTGAGCCTCAACCACATGTTTAGACGTCAGTGAACGTCTCACACTGTTTATGAAGTGAATGTGCCGCCATACTTTCTGTCTACTCAACAACACAAACAAAAAAAAAATAGTAATTGTTTGTGGCTGTGGGCGGGGTCAGGGTATTCCTGTCTAAAAACAATACTCTAGATGAAATCCTCTGCTTTCTGTTTTTGATTTATTATGTCTCTCCACCTCAAACTCGGGCTGCAACAAAGGCCTTACAGGAGGGAGTTCAGCCTATGCGTTTTAATTAACCGCGCTTCTGAAACTAACCGATTATAACAAAGTGCTTCACCTAAAGAAAAAAATAAAATAAAAAGATAAATAAAATAATACAGTGAACGAACGGAGGGATTTCACACAGCACGCGCGGAATGAACGATTTAATGTGATTGTTTCGGTCGAAGGGGACGTTACTGGAGGCCTTGTGGGGAAATAATGTCCTTATGAATTAAATAATAGGGTTATTACTTTCATTGATTTTAGCTGTCTGGGAATTTAGTGTTCAGCTTCGGTCTTAACCCATCCTCCCTCCTGCTGTGTCTCACTCCGCTTCCCTCCTCATCCTCTTGTCTAATTATTTTTTTCCTGTAAGAACCCCTCCTCCACCACAACCCGCTTCCTACAGCGCAAATAGCAGAGTCACTGAGCGAAAATTATGTAAATATTATTAAAGAGACTCCGGCACGGGGAAATTCATTTTAGGACCGGCGCAGCAAAGTAAAGCCCTGTCCCTCGGATCTTCCCTCAATTTATTTGCAAATAAAGGCGAGGTGACCGGGAGGGATCAGGGGATATTTAGCCGGGGCTGTCAACACCGCTCCTCTGCGAGCAGGGCTCGCCAGAATTAATGGTTTTAATAATTGGGATTTCGGTTTCCAGGGAGTTGGTGGCGTTTACACTTCATAAGCCAGACACTCTCTCTCTCTCTCTCTGTTTTTTTTTTTGTTTTGTTTTTTTAAACTGGGATTTGCGCATGTCCATTGTACGCGTCTATTTGGGCACATTTGAAAGAACAAACATCTCCTCCGTTCCCCCCAATCCCCACACACTGTAAAAAAAAACCAGAAGTCAAACTGTTAGAATCTCAATGACAGAATTGGTGTAACATTTGGGTACATTTCATTTGGACAGGATCAGTCAATATTTTCGAGTGCTTAACTTTAACAGCTACCTACACTTAAATCAGTAAAAATTCATTCCAACTGTCAAAATGTTCTCACCAAACTAAATGCGTCAGATTTGAACTAATTATTAGGATCCACTAGCTCATCTAGTTTGAAACAAAACAAAACAAAAGGCGATGGACAAGCTGAAACAGCAGATTGATGCATATTTTAAATCTATTTAAACGTGTGACATCGATTGCACTGTGTTAGTAAATCTGGAAAAATGTCTGAATCATCCCTTTGAAACTTCTCAACTAGAGGTCTTGTAATACTCCTTAACTTTAAACTAAATTATAAATCCTTCATGGTGTAAAGTCTTTCCAATTTCTTTTAGACAACACATATTGATTAAGGATGGCTAAAATTGACAGAACCAATATCATTTGGTTAAAATGTTCATGCAGGACTTTCAGAACTCTAATCATTAATATTTAGTGGCCACTAAGCTCTTCTTACCTCGAATTTCAGACACATCTCTGAGCTGGTTTGTGAGTGAGGCACTAAATGTTTCCAAATTGTCAGTAGATGTTTAAAATCTATTCCAACACTGAGGCAAGTAAACCGTTGTCATGACGACCACAACTATAATGTGTCGTTCAATAGCAAGCAACTTGTCAAAGTTAAAATCGGTAGTTTGGGCGCAAGTTTAACTTTAGCTTTACTGCTGAGTGCAAGTTTAACTGCTGAGTGCAAATTTAAATTGTTGGTCCGACACAGCAACTTTGTCAACAACCAGCTGTATGACAGGCCGTAACTTTTACTAAGTCGATATGTTCATTCATACTGAAAACCACGTAAACAAATCAGCCAAGCTGGTCTATGATGGACTCCACACACACTGTAAAATAGAATTTTGGAGAGTTGTAGAAATTAGCCATCAAACTTATTATTATTTTAATCAAGAAGTAGCTCTTTTGAACATAACGTTTTGTGATAGCTGAATTCTAACTTGTTTGTAGCGTATTAAAACATTTTGATTAAAAAATGTCCAGGAAGCTGCTGAATCGGTTTAACGTTGACATTTCTTGCTAATTGTGTGATGTGTCCAGCAGAGAACTATTTAATGATGTGATTTATCAATTTTTTTAAAAAACAACAAGTTTTTAAAATTCTCATTAGACTTGAGGTTAATAAAGTTTGTGTGTTCAAGAAAAATCTAAAGTACCATCCAGCTTCAGCTAGCCAATCAAGCTGGCTAGCTAGCCAGCTTGTAAGCTGTGAAGCAATTAGAACTAATGAACAACACAGATTGACTCTGGATGTCAGAGAAAACAGATTACACAAAAAGTTATAGCAGTAGAAAAAAGTATTAGATCTAGATCCATTAATCAAAAAAAATTATTTTCCTTTTTTATCCAACTTTAGCAAGTTTAGCTTTGTCAAACATGCTAACAAGCTAAGCTTCTTCACCCATGGCAGTGGTAGGCAATTAACACCATAGCTATGATTTTAAGGGCAAATGTTAACGTACTATTTTGTGGTGACATATCTTTAAAAGATTGCATTCAACCTTAACTAGTTATGTTAAAGTGCTGAAGCTAAAGTCAAACCTACAGGCATGTTTAGCTTCATAATCCTTCATTTCCAATGAACAGAACACATTAGCTCTAGTTGTGCTGTTTATATGTTTACATATTAAAATAGATGTCAATACATTAGCCTCAGTATGCCTTAATAAACCAATTGCTATGTTTTTCTTTTCTTGTTGCCATGGAGAACACGCCAAATTAGAAAAAAAAATTATTACTGAATAGTTAGAAATTAAGTCATTTAATTGAGTAAGTAAATGTAAGTTATTGCCAATAAAATTAGCCAATATTAATTAATATTGCTACATTAGATTCAGCACCTAAATTCGGTCTGTTTATTAGCATATGAGCATTTTAGACAAATTGTAGACTGAAAAGTCTTCAGTCACATTATAGTCTAAATATTCTAATATTTTGCTTTTAATGACTAATAATATTTAATGCTCTCCAAAATTCCCATTTATAGTATACTCCAAGAAGTTCTAACAACAATTAGTTGTTTTTTTTTTAAAGAATGCTAATGCACATCACCGGGCTTCCTTTCTTCCGTCTCCCCTCCTATATCTTTATCTGTCTCGGCCCGGAGGGAATCACAGTCCTATTAGAACAAATGACGAGGGGCCCAGGCGCTTTTGTTAAAAAAAAAACAAAAAAAAACGAGGCAGGCAGGCGGGCGCGCGCCTGTCCTATTATGTGCGACACATGATCAATAGGGCGATAACACAGCAACATCAATATAAGCGACAGAACAATGAGGGATATCATCGAGCATCTATCTTAATATAGCCGACTACAAGGGCCGTCTGACAGCCGCGGCAGCTCATGAAAATTCCGCCCCACGAATCTCCCAGCTACCATCTCCGCCTCCTGCTCAATAGACTATGCACGCTCACGCACAGCGGATCGCGCGCGCCCGCGCGCGCGTATACACACACCGGCGCGGTGCAGCTGGCGCGGCTATTATTTTCCCATTTCAATTTGACACCCCTGCCTTTCATGCTAATTCTATTATTGTAGGAAGTTTATGTGATTCCATATCACTGGAAATCGGTAATGTCTAATAACCCTTTGGGCTGAAACGAAAGAAGGGGAGAGGAAAAAAGAAAGAAGGGATGTGTGTGTGTGTGTGTGTGGTGGTGGTGGGGGGGGGGTTACTGCCTGGAGACCTGCGGCAGCCAGTGGGAAAATAATTACTTTCATATCAAAACTCAGCAGGAGGCGCAGGGTCCTATAGCCCGCGGCCACTAACCTCATTCCAGCTCGGCCTTTCAAATGAATAAATTTGTTAAAGCAATAAATACAAACAGCCAGACGGACTTGAGCTCCAGCTCTTGCATGGCTCACGACACAGAGGGGGAGAGGGGAGGACAAAAAGAGGGGGGGGGGGATTTTCTGCTGTAACATGACAAATCTCTAGCTGCCATGGTCCAAAAAGCTTCTGTCAAACATCCTTTTCTAACTCCAACCTCAAGACAAACGGAATTCAATTAAAACAATAACTTTATTTATCAAAAATGTTTACATATAAATATCGTTATCTCATTTTTTTATGTTTTTGTTTGTTGTTGTTTTTTTTTTTGTTTTTTTTACAATATTTGAGGATTTTTGTTGTGTACGTTTTATTGAAGCCTATAGTTTTTCTTACAAGCTGTTCACAAAAAGAAAAAGGAAAAAGAAAAAGAGCGAAACCTGCTTCTAAAAGGTGTGTGTCGGGGGCCGGGGGGGGGTTGCTCAAAAGGCTGGACTCGTCATACCCTTTAAAAAAAAGAAAATAAACAAAAGCTCAAGTCTCCTGATTCCTGATATGTTTCAGAGTGTCTCGGCAGAACTTTGGGAATGTTTGAACTGGTTGGAGCGTTTTTGTTTTTTTTCTTTCCCTGGTCCTTTGTTTGTGTTTGCTCCTAGAAAGTGTTAGTCCATATCGACATCCTCTCCATCTGTTCCTGGTGTTTCTCCACAGTCTGTGTTCGCCTCGGCGAGGCCTGGAGACCCCGGTTCCTCTCTTGCACTCCTTTCCTTTGAACTCTGCTCGACCTCCGTTCGAGACGTCGGCCCCCCGTCCTCGCCGACCAGAACCGTCTGATCCGTGCCGTCGGACGGTGGAGGAACGGGGAAGGCCGCGTTTTTGCAGCTGCCGACGCGGACCCTGGCGTCGCCCGCCTCTGCTGTAACACCGAGGTGATTGTGGAGTGTGTGCTCCATACGGGCCGAGTTCAAACGGTCAGTGGTGCTGCCAAAGGCGGAGAGGTCGGAGGGAGCCGGGCTCCCTTCGCTCGGCGAGCGCCTCTGTCCCTGGGCGAGTCTGTCGGAGTTCTCCTGACACGGAGCTGCCTTCAGGGCGGCTTGGGGCACTAAAAACCCCAAAGGCTGATGGGTGATGGGGTAAAGCAGGAAGTGCCCCTTTCCCACCAGCGTCCTTTGATTGGGAAGCGGGGAAAAGTCCAGTTGGGATTTCCGCCGTGGCATGGTGTCGGAGAGGAGGCTCTCCACGCTGAATGGGTTCCGCTTCTGCATGCCGGGCGACCTCTGACCCCCAGGGCCGGGGCTGTGCGTGCTGCCCGGAGAGACCTGCTCCGGTTCCCCCATGGTTCTTTGGTTTGGCTGGTTTTGCGGCGGACCGAAGTCGTGTCGCGTTTGGTCGCAGCTGGATTCGCCCCTCGACGCCGGCAGCTCCACGTGGATGGAGGGCAGCGGCGGCTGCTGCTCGCTGTCGGTGAACTGCGACACCCCGCTGTCGCTTTCGGAGCCGCCCGGCGTGTGGAAGCTGTCGCCCGACAGGAGCTTGTTCTGGGACTTGAGCAGCTTCCTCTCATGTTTGCGTTTCTTCTTCTCGGCCCGCTCGCGCTCCCGCCGCGCGATCTCCTCGGGGTCCATGGGCTCGCCGCTGCAGGTGGTTGGGTGGGAGTTGTGAGCGGGCCGCCCGGGGCCCTTCTTCGTGTTCTCCTTCTTCCTCCATTTAGCTCGTCTGTTTTGAAACCACACCTATTCACACATACAAAGAGAGTGCGTGTAAACATTTATTCACACAACTACATAGAAAACTTTTTCCAATTAGCATTTTAAACTCAGCGTTGCTGCATTGAGCCATTAGGCCTGCCACAAGAAAAAACTTTTGCTGGCTGATAAATTGTCCCAGAAGTTATCGTGATAAACGATAATACAGTTTTGAGACAATTTTCAAGTAATATAATGGTAATGGAAAAATAAGGCAAGAACACGTTCTGAAATATTAAGAAGCTTTAAATTCCAATGAAGATTTCACACTGGAATTGGAAGACATTTTAAATAAACAACAGAAGAGAAACAACAAATAAAATGGATACTGAAGACTCTGTGAACAAAATTGTGACTTCAAAAAAGGTCTACTTGAGACAAAAGCACCATACTGGAGACATCTGTCGTCCAGTTTTTGGTGGAAAGAGAAAAACAACAAATAATACAAATAGAAATTATTGAGCTTGTTTTAATATATTATGTGATTAATTGATTTATTGTTTATTGTGGCAGGCCTATGTGTTAAAACAAGGAATGTGAATCTTTCAGGATGATTGGATGGATTATATATTTTACACATGAATTGGAGTTATTTGTTTTGTAAGAAGTGTTGAAATTACATATGTTATAACTGGCTTTATGTAAATAAACTGAATTAAGTCCAATTGAAAAGGCAGCAGGTCACTATGAATGATGTTGTTATGGTTAGGGACGCACCAATCAAATTATTTCCCCTCCAATACCGATATGTGAGGAGTAGTATCAACCGATACTGATCCGATACAGGAAAACAGCGCTGAATTGACTTAAAAAGTTTACATTTTTAAAATCACTCACATAAATGTACTGAATTACACATTTATTTGATCATTCTGCACCAGTACAGCTCACTTAAATACACCCATAGCTGCACAATTTTGGTTAAACATGTAAAAACAACAAAACTTTTATTTGTTCAATCAGTACAATAAGGAGTTTAACAGCCAATGTTAAATAAATAATAAAAAAAACTGAAAGTGACCAAGATAGTCAACAATAGGTTGACTGTCTTGGTCAAGCATGTAAAAATAAACTGCGACAAATCATCTGTAATTAGGAATTGTACATAAAATGTAAAATAAATAAATAATAATGCTCAGCGCACAAAGCATAGAATGAGATTGAATAGATCTGCCATTATTGACAGCCAATTGTCACCAATACCCGATCTAGAATTTTTTTCCAATATTGGGGCCGATACCGATATTAATATCAGATGGGTGCATCTCGAATTATGGTTATCATTTAATTGACAATGGGAAAGTTATTTTGACACCAGACTGAACATTCCAGCCAGATTAAATTTACATGCTGGCCTTTTCTGTGAAATTGTCCAATTTCACTTTTTAATTTGTTTTTTACCCATAAAGCCACATGCTAGGGTCAGTTTCTCAGTTGGTTTAGCAATTTAGTTGTGAAATATTATGTAATCCCAATCAGATCGACCCTCCATAAAACAACCTTCCAGCCGCAAAAGGCACAGGACAACCGTCAGTAGTTTTTTGAGAACACACATTAGCATTTTTCTCTTTTTTTCCTCACTATTTTCATATTTTGAATCAAATTTCTCCTTCTGATGTGTTATGTGTAATGCAATTTCTAATGCCTGCTGATCAGACTGCTGTTCCTGCTGTGGGTTATTAATTCATGAACAACCAAAAGCAGAAACTCTTGTCACCATTCTTTGTTTTTTTGTATAATCATGTAGTTGGTATACATGCTATATTTTCATTGTCTGTTTTTGTTTGTTTGTGAAAGAAAAGTCAGATTTGGAGATGATGATTTTGAAGCATAAATCCAGTGTTCCTTCCACTCTGGTGAAATTTTGTAATACATCTGTAATTCAATGGATTTATGAATTAAAAGTAACAATAGAATATTAGAACCTGACCAGAAACAAAGTCAGTCACTTGGTGCAGTCAAGTGGTATTAGTAAAAAAAACTTTTTACTAATTGTCACTTCATGACTCTGTTATTTTTGAGGTTCTAATTCAGTTTTGGTCACAGTCATAGTTTTGGGTTACAATTTAGTCACATGTAGTCATCTTAGTTTTGGTCTAAATGTACAAAAATGTGAAGGCCTGGATCAATCAATGTTCAGAACCTTTGACTTTTTTCCACATGGTTCTAAGAGTGTTTAGTTGCAGCAAATGCTAAGACTCACATCCTCTTCAACAAGACTTTATTCTCACTTCAGTGTTTTCTCAGATCTTTCCCCAAAACTAAAATTTTGGTCTGACTGAATTTTATTTGATGCGTTTCAATTATTTTATATGGAAGGAAAAAGAAAAAAGAGCGAAATCGACCTGCTTGACTTTTTAAGTTTTTGTCACTCAGAATGCTTCAACAGAAAAACAAACGTTTGATTTTGGACATACTGATGAAGTCATTTCGCTCTGGCAGTCTTGCATTGAAATTAGGATCAAATTGCATTGCATCTGATTTTTATCTCAGTGTGACTGGATTGACTTTCTTATGAACTGATCTGATCTGCACCTCCTCAAAGTGGATTCCACACAACCACATATGAATTGGAGTGGTTTGCTTTTATTAAACTGAGTAGAGATGCTTCACCAAAAGGCTGAGATTATTTAGCAGTTTATTTTTATCATGCTTTACCTGTTTATGTATTTGTTTTTAATTAATATTCCAGTGTTCCATTTCGTTTTTTGCTTAATGATATATATTTTTTGTTCGTTTCATTGTTTTCCTTTCAAGCTCTATAAATGACCTCGTGTATGAATGGTGCTATGTAAATAAACCTGCCTCTCCTTACGTTGTTGTGATAAACTCATATTTCTGGTAGTGTTTGATTCGTTTTCATGTAGATTTCCCATAATTGTATACTTGAGTAAAAAAAACAAACAAAAAAAGACATCCAATCTCAGCCAAGACATTCAATACTTGTGGGGGCCACTTTAAAACAACTGTCAAACATAATGGGTCTCCCAACATCAAACATCAGCAGATTTCATAGCTGTAAGAGAAAACATGCATGAAAGGGGAAGAAAAGCAAGGATAAAATAGGAAAATTTACAACAAATCCATAGAAATTCCCCCAGAATTGAAGACAATCACGTTCTTTATCTCCTTGGATCTACGTGCAATGCTGCTTCACACACCTTAAGACCTCTTAAGTTCATAGGTCACAGCCTTGGGCCAGCAGGTGCACAGATGTGCTGGTGTTAATTACCAATGAGCTGCTGTAATAGGTACATCCGCCAATTAAATTTAACTGTTCTACGGCTAAATCAGCCATATCCCGTCTGTTCATCCACACCCAGCCTTCTGCTCCCTCAGAGTCCCTCCTCTCCTCCCCCCTCCACCTCTTCTTTCACCGAGCCGAGGCAGGGAGCCTCCACCCGCCTTCCAGCTCCCACCGCTCGGCCTCTAGGCGCGCTGACAGCCGCATGTTCGCCGCTGATAACACCAGGAGTTTAGCATGCGCAAGTAGGATCCGCCGAACATTGCATAATAACTGCACGAGGACCCAACATCGCGCGCGACAATGGCGCTTCTTATGAATTGTTAATGTCGGTTCTATCATCCGCTGGCAAATAAATAAATAAATAAATAAAAACTTGGTGATAAAGGAGCACTGATCAGCTTGAGGGAACAGTAATCTGAGGTTTTAAGAAACAAAATCCCCAAACAACATAGAATAACTGCGAGCTCCGTTTGCGCCCCGCGACTGCTGCGAACAGCGCGCGCTTGAAAAGCGGATGGGAAACGTAAAGCGTCTTTCAGGTTCATATCCAAAGATACAGCTGTTTAAAACAAATAATAGCTTAACTGTAAACATTAATAATAATAATATTAATAATATTAATAATAATAATAATAATAATAATAATAATAAATTAGCAAGGACATTTCGTGCATGCAAGTTCACGCGTTAGCAAAGCCTTAAATTGCATTTTCTCCTTTTATTTTCTGAAAACATTATCAGCTTTTTTAAAATCATCAATTAGCAGTTTATTTTACTGTATTGACCTTATTATTACCCTTTTTATCTCTAGCAAAAAAATACATTAATTTTAGAAAAACAAAAATATACTGCAATTTTTTCTAGTAGAAATCACCTCAAATCAGGTTAAGCTACTGCTGTTATTGTTGCCAAAGCTATATATATATATATATATATATATATATACATATATATATATATATATATATATATATATATATATATATATATATATATATATGTTGTTTATATATATATATATATATATATATATATATATATATATATATATATATATATATATATATATATATAATTCCCTTTCAGTAGGGAATTATATATTGTTAACAAATACAAGATGTGTTTAATAAAATATTTGTGCTGCAACTCAATCACGCAATATAAGCACAAGTAATAAGAAGACTATTAGCAGAATTATGAATAAAGTACAAAAAAAAAAAAGAACCAACATAAATGAAGTGCAACATATCCTTTCACCTATCGATTCGTTTTGTAAATAGAGTTGTTTTAATTAGCCCATAAATCAATAGATGGCCCACGTGCAAAATTCAAATGAGACTCTTTTCTGGTGCTTTCATTATTGACAAGCAGCTCCATCAGGATGGGGCAGGCTTTATGGACCATAACACAACAATTATCTCCAGATGTGTTCATGCTGGAAGGTTGTTTTTTTTTTTTGTTTTTTTTTTTCCCTGTTAAATTCAATAATAACTGGAAAATTTTGAAAGAGTAGCTAATAAAAAATGGCTCCAAATTTGACAAGAAAGAAAATTCAAATAATAATAATAATAATAATAATAATAATAATAAATAAAGAGACATCAGATGGATTTCGTTTGGCTCACCTGAACTCTGGACTCCACGAGGTCGAGCCTGAGCGCGAGCGCCTCCCGCATGAACACGTCCGGATAGTGACTCTCGTTGAAAGCCTTCTCCAGCTCCTCCAGCTGCCAGCCGGTGAAATTCGTCCTGGTTCTCCTCCTTTTGCAGCCGGGACTGTCCTTATCCGGGTCTCCGGAATCTGCGAGACGTGCGCGCGTGCGTGTGCATATGCAGACGCGCGTGTTTTTGTTTGTGTGTGGGGGTGCGCGCGTGTGTGTGTAAAAGACAGATAGGTACACACGTGCATAAAGAGAGAGAGGGAGAGATTGAGAGATGCTGATGCCAAGTCCAATCGACAAGTAAATGTGAGCAACTTAGATGTAAAATTGCCAGCTTTAGTTTGTTGTTTGATAAAATACTTTCAAACAAATTTGCTAACAGAAATAAATATCAAAAACATTTTCTATTGAAGTGCAAACAATAAAGCGCTAATAACATAAAATTACTCTTTAGATAGACACGAAAACAAACTTGCAAAAAGTAAGAGAACAATATTTATGAGGGATGACATAAGAGTATTAATGTAGCCGAAGGGCCCCACGTTGATGGGGCCCTTGCGGGCCATGCTAAGTGTTCCTCAATTTAAAAACTGAAATTATCCATCAAAACTTCTCCAAACTTGATCTTTTAAAAACTTTTTCATGACTTGTTTTTTTTTTGGTAATTCCCAGTTTTTAATATAAATAGTTTCTACTTTTACCAGCTTTAGGAACACAGTCTAATTTTTATTCAGCAACTCGCATTTAACAGACTTTAAAGTTTTAACTCTACAGATTAAAAAAAAAAACAACAAACAAACAAACAATAATTTAAAAAAAACAAAACCCAGGCAGACTCACCTGATAGTTTGAACTGCTGGCTGTCGGATGACAGTAAAGGGCTGGAGGAGACCGCAGAGGCCGAGCACGAGCCGTTTAATAATCCGTCTATAGAGAAGGGTACGGCGGCCGCGGACTGCAGCTGGTGTCCGCTCGCGAGCTCGTAAACGTGCTGGTGGTGGTGGTGGTGATGGTGGGAACCGAGCGAGTAGGGGAAACCCACCAGGCCGCCCAAGGAGCCGCCGAACTGGGCGTGAGGATGCTCGAGAACCCGGCTGTCCATGTTCGGCGGAGCTCGGCCGAAGTGAAGACGCAGAGGGAGGCGGTGTGGCTGAACATGCAGTCAGAATAGATGGGGGGGGAAAAAACAGTCAGGAGGCAGAAGGAGGAAGAAGGAGAAGGAGATGAGGGGAACGGGAGCGGACACGCGCGGAGCCTCGGCCACCGAGCGGTGAGCGGCGAGGCTGAGGAGGCTGATATCGCTGCTTCTCTGACGGTCCAGCCCAGACGGTAACCCCGGTCTCTCTGTGTAGCAGCCAGCTCATTAGGACTCCTCCATCTGCTCCCGGGACCAATAAGAAGCGTTAATCGTCCGGTGACGTCAGAGACGCGGTTAATGGAGTAACTGAAGGAAACAGGAGAGAGCTAGAAAAGAGAGAGTGAGAAAGCGAGAGAGAGAGAGAGAGAGAGGCGTTTTCTCTCTCTTTTCTTTTTTTTTTTTAGCTTTTCTGGATCAATCGCTAATTACCTGGCCCAGTCCTTTAATTCAGACCTGTCAAAACAATGAGGACGAGGCTAATCTGGCACTCGGAAAATATCCAAGTGACTGAAAGTCCAATTCCATTAAATTCCCAGGAATAAAACTTAGAATTGTTCGAATGAGAAAGCGCAATTTCATATGCTCAGCAGATGCTACAGGTGCATCTCTGTAAACCAGAATATAACCATGAAGGTAATTCATATCAGTGATCCAGTTCAAAATGTCAAACCAGCTGTTTAAACCATAATCATGTTAATGATTGTGGCTTAAAAGTCCATTTTCCAGAAAATTTGAACATTACAATAAACCAGGGAAACATATTTTAAATACAGAAATGTATTCATAGCATGACCTGCTATAACCTACATAAACATGGCGAAGACTGCTGACCTATGGTGGGTAAGACACAATGTCAGAAGAAGCTGACTGTCCACAACTCAAGCATTTTAATAGAAAGTTGAGTGGAAGGAAAACTGAGAGAATTGTGAGGTGAAATTCACAAGCTGCAGACCTATCTGCAAACCAAAATCATCAAACTGAACAAAAACACCCATTAAAAATATTCATGGCTCTGTATGACATATGAACGTTACTTTTTGATCTAATTTGCTGAAATAAATGAACTTTTCAGTGATTGACATTCAATGACAATTGCTTAAACTTGCATGTAGCATGTCCTCCTGTTTTAATACACAGATTATCAATGTAACTTGACTTTTTTTAAAAAATAAAAGCTACATACTGCAGCTTCACGGATTCAAATAATTCAATAGCAGCTTCTTTACCACTTCTCTCCACCTTTTTTGTTGAGTTATCACATCATATTTGTAACCAGAGGAATTTCTTCACATTACCAAATGTTCAATATCCAGTGTGTTATTTATTTTGTCAGTTAGTCATTGAAGCGCCTTTCAAACTTTAACTTTACCAACTGTGATGGAATATCAAATGAACAAGTCTTAATGTTGTGCACGCATAAAACAAACAAACTGGACTGAAACCAACAAGGACAAAGAAGAGTTCTAGCGTGGCTACTTGAAGGCTAATTGATTAAATAACGGCGGTTATTTAGTGACAGCTTTTCCAATTAATAACCCCAGATCCATTTTGGAAGAAAACCCTCGTGGACATAGCAGCAAGTACAAAGTCCAAGTCTAATCTATTTAGAAAAGGCATCGAGAAAACAAATTTATCCAAATGCTATGTAAAAAAAAAAAAAGACACACAAAACAAATAGTAAAACATTCATTTCAAAATGTTAACTACCTAACTTGAACCAGGCCAAGGAAAATTTGTTTTTCATAAGACGTTTAAAGCCACCAAGGATGCCAGTATGATGCCACTTAAAGACAACCTATTGAAAAAGCTGGATCTCTTTTCAATGTCATCCCAGTTTTTGAAACAACTGTTTGTTTATTTATTTTCCATTGTGGTGGATTTCTGGATCTGGGACCTGAGTCCAAATTTTGTACGTCAAGCTAGCTAGGTGGTATGAAAATTTTAAAAAATCCTTGAACTGAAAGCAGCTGGTTGGTTTATCACTCCATTGAGTAATAAGTTACATACACATAAAGAAACACTTACCTTTGACTCTACTGGCTTTACATTCAAGGAAACTACTTTTAGAGAGCCGACACAGAATGAAGATTGTTGCTGTCAGGAGTCAAAACCCATAAAGTGTCCTTTCCCAGTTCAGTTCTCACTGTTAGGAGAGATTGGGATTGTCTTGTTTCAATATCAGTGAATGATAAAACAGAATCTTACACAGAATGGCTTTGTACACTAAGATATCACCGTAATTGATAGGATGTGTGAAAGGCTGACTACATGTATTCCCCTCTCACAGATTTCTTTCTGCTTTTCCACAAATGGATGTCTCAGGTTGAACAATTTGGTCCGTCGCCACAGAGAGAAGGTGATCACTCCGACCTCCTTTCTGTTGACTCATGGTCGCCTCTCTTTCCACAGAACAAAATGGACTCCTTCACAGTTTAACACTAAACGGTGCCACTGTGGAACAGAGCATGAGCTCTTCTCCTGTTTTTGAACGACAGTGAATGAAAATCTCAGACTTAATACAGACAACACTCGGGTTAGAGTTCAAGTTCACTGGCTGAAATAAAAGCTCTCTTAATATAGATAAATGATGAGTCTTTCTTTGAATTAAGTTGCCATTACATCTAATTTGTCAAATCATAATAGAAGCTGCTATGTTAGTAGAAGCAGTGTTTTTATTTTGAACTCCTGTCATTATACATTCTTTATCATTTCTTTAAAAAGATTCAACGATTGCATATTGTACAGAGTTCATCTACGGAATCACATTCAAGAGATTATGATAAAAAGGAGGTATATTATTAAAGCCTTTAGCTAAATTTAGTTAAGTGATCTCTTATCCCCTAAGGGGAAAAATACATAAATGAACCAATTTTTATAACAATGTACTTAACACGGTTACTTGATAATGCTGTAAAATGGGACTTTGTGCCTGAAAAACACATAATACTGCCCTTCTGATGTCTTGACAGCTTAAGAATCCACAAGGTGTCGAGACAAAACTTGACAGCGATACAATTATCTCTGCCAGCAGATCATTGTATCAAACTACAAAAATGGCTGAGTGGAGTGGAGGAGAGGGGCGGGGCTTGAAATGTCTATTCACATTTAAAAAGACCGCAGCAGAACAGGGTAAACAAGGGCCTGTGCTTATAGAGATACAGTAACCAGGAATTCAGACCAAAGCATTGCAGGTCTACTTTATATAGGCCATAAGTGGACGATTTACATGCGAAAAGGAAGGATTTAAAAGCATTATATATCCACTTTAATGTGGATATTTCCGCCCTGAGGAGGAAGCTGGAGTACCCAGAGAGAACCAAAATCACGGCGTATAGCTGAGGTTGTTTTTGTTGACGTCAGTGATCCAGTCTACGTCGGTATAGAAATAAATAAACAAAAAATCGAGATACTTTCACAGACGATTTGCAGCAGTTCCTGGGGCGCGTGCTTAGTGGAGATTTTGAAAATAGGAAAATGGCTCCAATTAAAATGTGAAGTTTATCCTGTCACGTGAAGGGTCTGGGGCCGCTGGGAGGGGGGCTGAGGGGGAGGGGGGGCATGGTGCTCGAATTGAAGTGTGAATTGGAAAAATGGAAAATGAAAGGTTTCGAGAGGCCAGAAGCAACACCAGGTGTCCAGGTGGCCATCTTTGGACGGGGAGGGAAAGATTATACATATAAATTGTAAACGGTGTCGCGGGGGCCAAATCTCACCCGAGGCAGAGACCGCTTCATTCTGCGTTAAATTTCTTGACAGAGAGCCACCCCTCGTGCTGGTGAATACTGAATGGTAATCAGAGCTGGTTGAATAAATGCCCCCTCTTCCTCTCCCCGCTCCCCCCCGCCCCTCTCTTCCATTACTGTGAATTAATTCGACTTTATTTATCCAATTTCTGGAGCTGACAGAATGTTAATTTGAGTTGAGATTTCTCTCCGCTGTTCTCGCCCGTGACCCGCAAGCCCCGGGATTGGCGTGTTGTAATAACCTGAATCTTTCACCAGAAGCTTCGATAATTGTTACCTTATTAGCATGTAAATTGTTTAATTAATATTATTATGAAGAACCATATAATCCCTTCGTTACTTGACCCCGAGTCCACGCGCCGAGCGGGGGCTTTTCTGCATTTCAATGTCTGACTTTTTTTTTTTTTTTTTAATAGACTCTTTAATGTCGGCTGTTCGTTTGGATGTTATGAAGCCCCCCTTTTTTCTTTTTTTCTTTTTTTGAACCAAATCTGTACAGAAGCTTTGAACAGCTTGAGTGGCGCTTTTCATGTCAACCCTTCTTTATCTCTCTCTCTCTCTTGCTCTCACTGTTTCTTTATTTCCTCGCTTGCTCTGTCTGATGTGTATTTATTTCCGTTGCTGCCATTTCAGAACATCAAACTCCGACACTTTCTTGTCATTTTGCTTATAGAAGCTGTTTGAACCCCCCCACACCCACACACACACACACACACACACACACACACACACACACACACACACACACACCCACACACACACCCACACACACCCACACACACACACACACAGAGTGGCTGCGCGAGCCAAACACATGCAGCGCTGAATGAAAAGCAGCCCTTGACATGAGGTCCTCAGAGACCGCAGCATTTAAATTCCCTTTTCTGCCTCCTCTTTTTTTTTTTTTTTTTTTTTTTGCTGGGCACGAGTGACATTGTCAGATGCTAGCTTTAATTAACTTGATAATAAGATGGGCGACACACACACACGGGGCAGGGTTCGGCTTGCCTCGCCTCCAGCCCCTCCTCCTCCTCCTCTCGTCGCTCTGTGCAGAAAAGGAGAGCAAGAAAATGATAATAATAATAATATAAAAGGTCATCTCTGCTGAGGTGACTCAGCTCAACGCTGTTGTCATAAAATGTTTTTTAAGAAACAAGTGCCAAACGTCATACATTTGGGTCGATGTTGGAGGGAATCCCTGAATAAAGTGCAAAGTTTATTCAGGAACTTTGCACTTTCTGATGTGTGCGCGGACATATTGTAGGCCGGCCTCTGATCTAGACGGCGTCATTTACACATGCACCAACAGCTGTTGGATACAGAAAATGCTGACTAGAAATCATTTTTGCGCTGTAGTCTCTGGCGCCCCCGTCTAGCAGAGCGCCCTGGGCAGCGCCCCTAAGTGCCGCATATATCACATTCCGAATTTTGCGCCACTGACCTAAAAAAAAAAAAAAAAGAAAACTCACCTCACACATACATTCCAGTTGATCCTAGTTGTCAATCAGATCCGTTAAGCTATTTAATCCCACCAGCAACAATTGTTGCCAGATAGCATTTCTTCAGTTTTACTTCTGGAAGCTCTAAATGTGTTGTTTTGGCTTTTGGCCGCTAATTCAAGCTTAGAAATGAAATAGTAGGTTGTCTGCTCTAAGCAATATCAATCTCATAGCTAGTGTGAATAAATGTTCACATGATCAGACCTTTACTTCCTGACTGTTGGGCTGGAGGTAAATGTCTGTCTCAAACTTTTACAAGAGGAAGTGAGTAAAATGCTTAAGTTAACAAATATATCTAAAATATATTGTACATATGTTCTTTAACTGGTCTACTGGTATATAACGAGAATTGTATTCCTGCATGCAAGAAGAGTAGATGTAAGCATGGCAACAATAGTTGTCGCTAGCATACCACACAGACGGCGCCATGCTAGCAGTTATAGATGTGCTATTGTATCTTTATGTGTCTAAAATAGTTCTGAGGACTTGTAGCCAGTCCTTGTAATAACAGATTATGCAAGTCATTTTTATTCTCATTTTTTTTATTCTCTATTTGCACCTATTGTGTGCAAATAGGTTAGAAAAAATCATTTTAGACTACGTTTCTTTCCCACTGGCAACAATTGTTGTAGAGAATAAAACCTACATTGTCACTGGCATAACTATCATAAAATGCAATAATTCATTAGTATTATGTGTTTTACTGTATGCATCGTTTAAAGGGACATTATTATATTAGCTGCAGTTTCCAATCGTTTGCCTTACAGAGCACCCCTCCCACTCAGCTCCTTCAGACTAGCCAGCAGCAATTAGCAAACATCTGGTGGAACTGCACATCCGCTGAGCTCATTAAATCAGCTACTTCCCAGTGAAACGTTGGTAAAAACGTTGTTAAAGGGTTAACAGAGGAGCCTTGTTGTGATGACTTCCTGAAGGCGGAGTTTCAGAAAGCGCAGCAGCTTCTTAAAGAAACAGAGGCCCAATTTAAAGGCTTTATATTGCAAACTTAAATTTATTTTAAGGCATGTCTGACATATACAGTACTTTTATAACAACTGAAGGTAACATGGTTACCTGATTGTGCTATAAAATGGCACTATATGGCTGTAAAATAAATAACACTGCCCCTTTAAGGCTTTTTAGACTTGAAATGGACTGTCCAACAGAAATCCTGCATCTGTAAATTCATTCTGGATAACAGTTCGTCGCTTATGCATATTTTCCAAATAACAAACCTAACTGGAGGTTACCTACTAATTTCAGTCTTCACAATTGAGACAAGGTGACTGTGTGTATGTATCTAAGTTTCACTTTGCTTTAAAACAACTCATTCTTCAGCATCAATGTCAGAACAAATAACGACTTTTCTGTAGCCTCAGACACAGCAAAAATAGCAAACCGACTTTATAGGGGTCCTGTTTTCTATTTTCTTCCTTAAAAACAAAAATAAAGACATTCAAATCTCTTGAAAGCTCGGCTGTTTGTTTTGTAAATGTGAATTTTGGCCACGAAGGTTAGACGACTTGAAAACACCAGAATCTCTTTTGAGCCATCAGCCCGGTGATTTCCCCTCTATCACAGGAGGAATCAGGCTATGCTTATTTTTAATTAGCAACCCAAGGTGAAGCAGTTGAGAATTAATTACTCAATTACCGCTGCGGAGTTAATTTTTAACCAGCCGAAATGGAGTCTGCCCATTATTTGGTCGATTGGTTGATAATTAAGAGTTTAATCTAGATTCATTTTTAGGAAACTGTTTTTTGTACGGGAGTGCAGTGGTGTCCAAACTTTTTACCTCTCGGGCTAAAATTGTCATGTAGAAAAGTATGACGGAGTTTTAGGGCTACGTTAAGAAAATGTTACAAAATGAAATTAAGACAATGAAGTCATAAAATTATGAGAATAAAGTTATGTAATTACGAGACCAAAGTCACACGAGAAAAAAGTTGAACTAATACGAGAAAAAAGTTGTAGCATTTCAAAATAGTCATGCCTATTGTGACTTTACTCTCATAGTACCATGACTTTATGTTGGGTGTCTTATCTTGTTATATTCTCATAAATAAACTGAATATGTAAAATGTTTATTGAAATAAACAAAATAACCAGAGTTTTGTTGAAAATGCATGTTTAAATCCTTGTAGACCCAAAACATAAAAAAGGACTTGGTCCATCACATCGTTATGACTTGGGTCAACGTGTTCTAGTCCCGGAAGGCTTCTGGGGGGCTATAATAAACTGATATTAAAAAAAATAAAAAGTTTCCATCTCTATCATCCTCCAGTCCTTCCAAGCCAGATTTTCTCCCTTTCAGAATTCTGCTTGGTGGGCCACACAAAATCTATGCTGTTGTGTTTGTGTAAAACTACTATGACTAAAAGTTTTGGAAATTTAACTCCTCGCACACGTGTGTGTGCATGTGTGTGTGCATGTGTGTGTGTGTGTGTGTGTGTGTGTGTGTGTGTGTGCGTGTGTGTGTGTGTGTGTGTGTGTGTGTGTGTGTTTATGTGTTTCCATGCAAGGGTATTTTTCCAAAACTGGAAAAGAAACTTGGATAATTTGCAAAAACAAAAAAACAAAAAGAAGAAGAAGAAATTTCCCACTTTCCTCCATAAGGGTATTCCCCTCCCTCACTTCATCCAATTACAATTATAAACCTCCTCCAATTAATACTGAAGAGGAATTCAAACGGTTTTCTATGTCTCCATTATTCTGAGACTTGGAAAACAGCTTTCAAATAAGCCGTCAGGTTTCCCTTAGCCACAAAGAAAAAATGCTATATTTAGGTTAAAGAGTAACAAAACCCCCCAAAAGTTTCTCTTCTGTTTCAATTAAAACTGACTCATTGCCTCCTCATAAAATCTTTTCCCTTTTTAAGCCCCCAAATTTGATGCTTGATAGCTTCCAAAATGCCACTTTAATTATCACCCAGTCACCCCCCCCCCCCCCTCGCTCCCTGCTCTCCTCCTTCCTCCTTTTCCCTCTTTTCTCTTTCTTCTGCCCACCGTCCTTTTTCCTTGGCTGTCTTGGCACAAGCCGCACGGAAATAGACCTAATTAACCCCCCTGCCCCTCAGGGAAATCTGCTATGCAAATTAACGTTTTCAAAATATAGTAATTTGAGGACTGGGGATGCCAATTTTTCATGCACGGGCTCCGAAGAATTTGCATGCGCATTAAGCCACCCAATCAATACCTAGCAACCTTATAATATCTTGATCATCGGAAGGGTGTGTGCGCGCGCGGGCGCGTCTCCGAGAGGAAGCGGTGGTTTAGAAAAGAAAAGAACAAGAAAAAAACAGCTAGTGCTGGGAGCTGATGGGCTTGTAGCGCCTGTAGAGGAAGAATGGATCGGCCCATTTGGCCACTGGCTACTGGAGCCCGACAAAACCATCTGCTGGGAATGAAGGCACGGCGGAGGAAGGAGGGGGATCGGGGAAACACCGGCAGCACCGCGGAGGAGCTCTCAGCTTACAGCCGCTCTGCGAATGAGGACGGATGTTTTAATTAAGAAGCCGGTTCATTTAAATTTTGCATCTCATTTAAAATCACTTTGATGAATGGCTCAGTCGGATCGGTCTGCGGGCTCTGACGTTAAATAACTGAAGCCGTTTGATGCTTCACGCCAGGTTTTGTATCGATACTATCGCCAAAATCACAATACAACACAATGCGATACAATCACAAGGAACATCTCTTTTTCAGCTTTAGGTCCTTTATTTAGATTATCTACATTTTTTCTTTTGGTTAAATGTAAGAATAATGACAGAAAGAATCGAACTTTTTTTTTTAATTGATAAAATCACACCAAGATTGCTCTGTTTTGTACAAGTTGGGATGGACTGGATTATCATAGAAAGGTTACATTTGAGTTTTATTTATATATATATATACAGTATATATACAGTATATATACAGTATATATACAGTATATATATATATATATATATATATATATATATATATATATATATATATATATATATATATACACACCTAGGGGATATATACATATCCCTCCTTTCCCCTCCTCACTGTTACTTTCTGCTGCGCTACAGTTTCTTCCTGAAAGCAAAGCCTGTCCTGAGTTATAAGGTTAGTTACCACGGCCACTGATGATGGTAGATCATCAGCTTTCCTGTAACGGTAAGCTGCTTTTATGCCATAAGCACATTTAGCAGCACGTACATTAGGTTGATTAACAGCGCTAAGACCCTCCTCCTGGCTCTGATTGGTTGTTTCTGACCGGATCTGATATGATGTCTGACCTGTTACTTATCTTTTACAGGGTATGCAAACTTCTGGTCTTAGCTTTATGTTACACTAAAGGACAGAAAAGTTTTGAAACGCTCTATCTTGGTTTCAGCACAGCATTTTGTTTTTATAAATCTAGTGTTGACTTGTTTTCTTTTCAGATTAGCATTTAGCTATTAGCCTTAAGATACTAGAAACACTGAATTAGTGTTTCTCTATTTGCCAACCCTCCTTGCATCTCCTCTTACTTAGAGTAACCACTTCAAGCACTATTGATTTACAAAGAATTTTGAGTTTCAAATCTTAATTAATAACATTTATTTCAACGTTTTTGTTTCTAAATGTTTTTATTTTTTTCTATCTTGCCAAGCTATTTTTGACAACTCAAGAAGAAGAAGAGTTTGTGGACCTGAGGAGTGGAACTTGGAGATGAGATAGGAAATCATGTTGACCTGTGCATTTCATCATCCAATTTATTATCGCGATATCCTTAAAATTAGGTGTCGTATGAAAACAAATAGCGACTGACTCACATATTCTCTGGACGGTCAAAGCCTCTCTTCTTCTCCTGTTGGTTATTTTTCGGATCCCTCTGCCTGTTTTCCAGCCTTCCTGCCTCTTTAGACGTGCCAGCCTGCAGCAGGTGGCGCCGGCCCAACATGTCAGAACAGTTCAGACAATTATTGCTCAAATTTACAAATGAGAGCAAATCATTTCCCTTAAACCGCGCTTTCTGCAGAGCGCAGCCTGACGAGGCCCTGCGGATTATCCCATCCCAGCATATGTTTAATTGTTTACCCCTGCTTGTTTACATAAATAGAAAAAAAAATGCTGCTCTGCTTTAAGGGGGGGGGGGGGGGGAGTCTGGGAGGGATAGAGGAGGGTTTTAGAGTTAGAACTCTACATGACAGAGCTGGAGAATTAATAACAATTTGTGGCAAATAATTACTTATCAATTAAAGCTGTTATCCTGCCTAATTAGGCAACGTTCATTAAATTCAGCCAATTTAAACCTTAATCAAAGTTAGCAGGGCCTGACAGCAGGAGGCAGTGTCAGGGGAGGAGCGCCCCCAAGTGGAGGAGAGTGGAAGAAAGCGTTTTTCCACATTTATTAAAAACCAGAGGGTCACCTTTCCTTCTTAGCTTATTATTATTAATGCTATTATCAGAAGCAGTTTTTTTTTAAAAAAAGTAAACTGTAATAATACATACTTATTTCAACTAAGCAGAAATCCAACAAATTGAAAGTGTTAAGGAATAATGTTTCTGAAAGTGAAGAGGCTTATTATTGACAGTCACCACTGCGTATTTAAAAAAAAAAAACTATTACAAGCACCAAGAAAAGTAAAGTTGCCTTTTAAAAACAGCATTTAAAAAAACAAACAAAATAACCTCCAGCTTCCAAGCAGTCAGTATAAAAAAACTTTGAGAAGAACAGATGGTGTTTCTCCTAAAGAGATGATCATAATGACCTGTGGTTGTTTCCATTTAAAGTAAGAAAACAATAGTTTCAAAGTTTAGATTAAATATCAGAACCTGATATTTCATTTTGTGCAATTTAATATTTTTTTTACAATTTTGTACAATTCTATCAGAACCAGTAACTTTGAAACTGACATTTTTGCTGATATTTCTTTGTGAAACAGGTCAAGCTTATTCAGACTGAACGGAGGGCATCCATGAAGATCCCATTCCAAATCCGTTCCACAATTTGATCAAATACAACAGTCTACTAATCAGGGGTGGGCAATCCTGGTCCTCGAGGGCCGGTGTCCTGCAACTCTTAGACGTCTCCCTGATCCAACACACTTGAATCCAACAGCTGAATCACCTCCTAAGTGCAGTCAAGTTCTCCAGAGTCCTGCTAATGATCTCATTATTTGACTCAGGTGTGTTGAAGTAGAGATGCATCTAAAAGTTGCAGGAGACCGGCCCTCGAGGACCAGGATTGCCCACCCCTGGTCTACTTGAACACTTAAATTTGAACCCAGGCCATGGATCTGGAATTTTAGCATTTGTTTGGGAATAAGAAACCTATTTTTATTTAATGGTTTCAGCATGGATAAGTTAAAAGATTTTTATTTAACATTTAACTTTAATATTTAAAAGAGTTGGCAAGTTTGCTTTGTAAAAGTCCAAAGAAAAACCTTCAGAGTTTGATTGTTGTGTTGCCGTAGCTACACTGCCTTTGTGTTTGAGCTCAGTTTGTTCACATCTCAGTAAATAACCAATTATTAGTGATTGATTTCAAGCCTATCCTTCAAATCTGTGTTGAAACGTTGTCAATGATGGTGATGCAGTAAAAGAGGTGGGGGGGGGCTAAATCATATTCTGCCCAAGGCCCACATAAAATCTTATGCCGGGCCTGCTAAGAAGTGAAATGTTTGGGTTTTTATCTGACCAGAGAACCTGGAGTCTGAACTTGTAAGGTGACAAAATGTGAAAAAGCTTAAGGGCGTGAGAAGTGCTTCAAAAAACAGAGTACATGAGTAGTATCTCAAAGTAACAACATACAGTACATCTGGAATAGTTTTAAAACAAATTCCTTGTCGATTTAAAGTCTCAATTTTATGTAAAGTCATAAATAAGGAAGTTAAGATGAAACATTTTAGTCCAAAGTATGAGGTGAAAATACGCAGAAGCAAAACACTGGAGGCAAAATTCTGAAAACCGAAACATTCTGAACGCCGATCATTAGTCATTTTTTCTCTCTAAAAGCATCACTTTCAGCAACACAACATCTCCCTCCAGCCTGGTTCGCCCTCTGGCCCGCCGTGCCTCCGTTTTAAAGCCCTCACTTCCACAAACGCTGCGGCCGCTTGACAACAAAGCATGTGCTCGGCAGGGCGAGAGGCGCTGAGGATGGAGTTAATTAATATTGGCTCTAGTTTGGTCTAGTTAATGAATGAGTAAATTATGCACCTCTGGGACGCCGCCTCCCTGATCGGCATAAATTACCCCCCCCAACTCCCGCAAACGCCACTCTTCCAACATTGTCCTCCAATTTTCCTGCTCTGATCCTGCGCTGATGGGGTCCCTGTCACCAACCAGACCACCACACACACACACACACACACACACACACACACACACACGGACTCATGATACCCCTGCTGTCTCCATCTGTCTGCCTTTGTCCTGCCCTGGTGTGTTTAGTTCATTGTGCCGTGCAAATTTATTGACGCCTTCTCCTTCGTGTTTTTAATTCAACACTTCTGTTCAGCCTCGCATCTTCAAGCTTAGGGAGGCAAATAGCTTCCATCCCATTAACTCGTTTGAGAGGGAAGGCCAGTCAAACAATCTGACCCACACACACACACACACACACACACACACACACGCACGCACGCACGCCAACACACGCAAACTCGGATCAACACACTCAGTCCTGTTGGTGAGCGGCTGGAAAAGAAAAAAAAGAGATCCATATTATTTGCATTAAAAGCCTCACACCGTGAAATTCATTTATAATTACAAAGTGGGGAAGCGTGTGTGTTATGCAGATCAGAGACACGTGTGTGTGCATGTGTGTGTGGGGGGCGGGTGTGTGTGTGCGCGCGGGGGTGTGTGTGTGGAGGGAATTAGGTTTGGACTGGTTATTTTGTGATACCCTAACACCGAATGTATGGTGACAGATTGCAATTATCCCGTCATTGTTATTGTCAAAATCAATTCACTGCAGGCTGGAAAAGTCAGGAAGTTTCTGGTTTGATATCCATCCATCCATTTTCTGTGCACCCTTGTCCCTAATGGGGTCGGGAGGGTTGCTGGTGCCTATCTCCAGCTACGTTCCGGGCGAGAGGCGGGGTACACCCTGGACAGGTCGCCAGTCTGTCGCAGGGCAACACAGAGACATACAGGACAAACAACCATTCACACACACACTCACACCTAGGGAGAATTTAGAGAAACCAATTGACCTTACAGTCATGTTTTTGGACTGTGGGAGGAAGCCGGAGTACCCGGAGAGAACCCACGCATGCACAGGGAGAACATGCAAACTCCATGCAGAAAGACCCCGGCCGGGAACCAAACCCAGGACCTTCTTGCTGCAAGGCAACAGTGCTACCAACTGCGCCACTGTGCAGCCCTCTGGTTTGATATTTATTTGAAAATAAATAAATGATGAAGTCTGAGTTTGTTTGCAAACATAAAAAATAGACACAGATCAAGTTATGTGACAAGTTTTTTATTTGTTTTTTTAAAATCTTGCATTCACCAAACCTGCCAGAATTGTGACAGGAGTCAATAAAATAAAGATACCACCTAGAAGTGGGTCATGTGTTTAGACCCATTCAATAAATTATGACATTATTGAATATTTCATTTATTTCAATAAGTTCATCACCTACTTAGATGCTTTAGCATATTTTATTTATCTTAATTGTGATCATTTTCTGCTAACAGTTAATGAAAACACAACACTTTAGATCAGAATATTACATCAGACTAATAAAAATAAAACGTACAAAAAACAATGGAAATGAGAGCTCAATGAAAATATGTTTAATACCTGCTTGAAGGTCGTTATTTTCAACATTTATTTTAATCAGAAAAAATAGACTCATGCATAGTAGAATTGATTGAGTATGACTTAATATAAATGTTCACACAATGAAAACATCAATGAAAACACAGATCATCATGTTTAAAAGGTAAACTGAAGAAAAAACGGTAAATTCTGCTGCATCAATGTTGAGGTCAACAACGGAAATGAGAATTTGACAAAGATTCATGAATGTGGAGCTAAATTAGGGCCATAAAGTTTGTTCAAAAGAAAAAGAAATTGACACTGAAAAAAGGATTTCAAACAGGAAAAAATGGAGCTGAAAACAAAACTTGAAACTGAAAAATAGTTTCAACATTTTTTGCTATTTTTTTCGTCTTTTTTTTCTTTCTTTCTTTTGAACAAACATTATGGCCCCAATCTATCTCCATACCTGAGCTTTCGAGTTAAATTTGAGTTAGAAGACGTTCAGGCATACCTGTTTGAGCCTGAGGTTAACCTTTCCGACCCCAAAACTACAAATTCTGAAGCAAGAATTAATGGTGACAGTGACAGTCTGTATATCTAGCAATAGAAAAGACCTAAATTACTATGCGATTCACCAATTCACAATCACTCAATGCTGTTTGAATCAAATTTTGTCTTTCTGTCTGCTGAGTGACTGGATGTTTTGCCTTACGTCTCCTTTCTGGTGTTGACTGGAATGAAGTGTTGCTGCTGGACTTTTAGTTTGTCAGCAGAAGCAGTCTTTGATGCAGAACACCTGCATGAAACAATAATGGATCTAAAAAAAAAAATCTTAATTGAAAACGTCAATCAATCCAGCATGTTCTCATATCAGCTTTGTAAATCAAAGGAAAGAACAAGAGGACAGATGTTTTTAAATACATCTGATGAGTTGTGCGTAGAAGTTTATTTTTGAGAAATGTTTTTTTTTTTTTTTTATCTCAAATAAATGGTATACCCTGGATTAATGTTCCATAAAACTCTAGAAGTTTATATGTCGAAAAAAAAAAAAAAAGACGGAAAATCTCCGCCATCGCTCAGCTGCACTTGCTCTGAAAGATCTGTAGCACCCCCTTGTGGTTATTAATGTGTATTGACCTCGGTCACCAAAATTTCAGCTGTGAAACAGAAGATATTGTTTTCTTCGAGTATCAGATGCATCTGATAAAATCGACTGCTATCGAAAAAAATATTTTATTTGCAACTTAGATGAAAACAAATAATATATTGCTTACTTTCCATATAATGATTTGAAGTGTTTATACCAGCTGCATGATTGCATGGCTTAAAAAACAAAACATTGTGCTAAACACATCTTGACTTTCTTATTTAATGTTTTTTTTAAAAAGAGGGATCTAATTTAACATGCATGTTCTCTGCATTACACTGAGCTGCATATCGCAGCTAAATCATTGGCTGGAAGTGAGGCCGAGCGCGTGCCCAGAAGCAGACGCACACACCTGCTTCCGCTTGGTGCTAATTGGACCTTCCCAGGAGGAAGACCGCTCAAATTAAAACACACTCTGCGGCCGGTGCGTCTCAGATCATGGCCGAGTCTCGGAGAGTCCCGCTCACCACTCTGAGCTGTGGCGTCGGTTCCCTTGGTTCTGAAGCACGGAGTTCCGTCCAGCCGGGTTCTCCTGTTGGTCCGCAGGACACCGGAACCGGCCCAGGCCCGCCATCTGTCGCCGAAACTGTTCGGCTGGTTCTCACTTTGTTTGAGCCCGGCAAGAGGAGCTTTCCAGAGTTTAACTACAGTGAGCTGATTGAGGACGAGGTGGGCTCGCATCCTGTTTTATGTGTTCTTCATCAGCTGTGTCTAAATTCATCTTTGTTGTGCTGAATTGGAAACCGCGTTACTGACGTTTTGAAGGAACAAGGCAGCTTATTTGGCGCATTCAGTTCGCACGTTCTTATGTAAATTCACCATAGTAACCAATACTAAATACTTTGTTTTAGCATCGATGAGTCCATTACTTAACTTCAGCCTGCGCGTGACCCGGGGGTAATCGATAACTAGCTGGTGTGGGAGAATTAGAATATACCTTTTTTAATTCCCATGGGGAAATTGCTTATTTATTGACAAGCTACTCCATCAAAAGTGTTACATATTATTAAATGACCAATATCAAATTAATATTTTCTTAAATTATGTATGTTAAGAATTCATAATTGTAAGCAATTTATGACCTCAATATTTAATGTTTCTAAATGTATATTTTTAAGAAAAGGTACATTAATTATTAAACAGAGCAAGCACTGTCGTTGTAAATTATGAAAAGAATGGGATTACATGGCCTGTTGCCTGTATGGAGGGCAAACCATGCCCAGCCACAAAATATAAACACTTTGTTTTAAGAATATGACGAATTATGACAAAAAAAGTTTCTTTAAAAAAAAAAAAGGATTCAAGAACTCTTTATTAAGTGGCCATTGCAAACTCCACATTCTTCAAATTTACCAACAATGTAGTCATTTTTTCCACAAAGATATTTTATTAAAATCCTACATTTATTGCTATAATATGTGAAGTACTACTTTTTAGTCGTTTTGGCAATGCGTGTCACTGCATACAGGCGAAGTCCCACAAACACTGCACTATAAAACTATTCTAGGTAAGGTAATTTTATTTGTATAACACGTTTTTAGCAACAAGGGAATTCAGTGTGTTTTACATAAACTGGAGGGAAATGCAATCAAAACAATAAACCAAAGGAAAAAGCAAAAAGAAGAAAAAGTATTGAACTACATATTAGTTCCTCATTTTTAAGAATAAGTAGTTTGTAATTTATGAACTAGTAAAGTCAAATATAGCCTATTTCAACAACAAAGCTTATTTCAACATGGGCCATTACAATCACATGTATCTGAATTTTAATTATCTCATTGCAATTTTCTTATTTTCTAAGTGAAGCAAAGTATTTAACTTTTTATTTACTAAAACATAAGAGCCTTAAGTTTTAGTAAATATTCAAAAGCGTCTCTGTAGCGTTTAACCAGTTTTTGTTCTGCAATATTCTTCTTGACAGTCGGTTCACCTTTACAATTTACTAGAACAAAGATTATAAGGGCTCCAGATAACCTTCAGATGGTTGACTATTTTATCAAATGGTTGTCCAACACTGTCTAATGTTGAAAAGCTGCAAATGTGAAGTTTAGCTCGGTGTAGCTGAAGGCAGACTGCTTTTACTCTTTTGTTTTTTCCGTTCTGATTAATGTCAGTTGCAGCAAACGGACGATGTCCCGCTGAGCCGACTGGAGCTGGAAGAACGGCGAGAACATGAAGAAGCTGCTGCTGTCGCAAGACAGTCGGAACAAAAATATGCGAGTATCTATGATTGACTTTTTTTTTTTTATTAATTATTTTAAAACTGAGTTGTTTATGATTTGTGCGTTTCAGGCAGGCAGACATAAGAATAAAGACCGCATTGAGGATCTGCTTGACATTGGATATGGATATGATGATGAGGATTCTTTCATTGACAACTCTGAGGCAGTGAGTCTGTTTTCACTATAGTGTTTTGCATTTCTGTCATCCTGAGTCCAGAATAGCACAATTTCTGTGAAGTTGGGTACATTTAAGTTGAGGCTTTTTAATAGAATTAAGGCATTCTACTAGTAACTCTAATCCATAGAAAGTGCAGAAAACTGTCACTGAGGTTCTTTGTTATGGTTTCAGTTCCTCACCTAATTAATTTTCCTCATTGTGCACATAAAAACAAACTTAAAAGGCATTTCCTTTCTGATTCCGGCCCAGTACGACGAGTTTGTGCCGTCCACCCTTACCACTAAATTTGGTGGATTCTACGTGAATTCGGGCATTCTGCATTTTCGTCAGGCCACTGACACAGACGACTCAACAGACGAGGGAATATTTCAACCAACTAAAGTACGTGCTGTTGGCTTTAATGTTTTTTTTCTTTTTTTGAATTGCCGTTTTCTAAGCTCCAGTTTCTATAAAGTCTGATGGAGATTCTAGTTCTTAAAGATTTTTCTTTAATAAGCGAGCACTTGCATTAGGTACAGATGTGGTGACTAAGTAGTTTTGCTTTAGGAAGAAAGGTTGTGGTGACTTTAACATGAAGACAAAAATACTCCATAAAATTACTAGATTTTAAGCTGATTTTTTTCCCCCATCTTATATAGCACTTCTCATGTCTACAGTTACCTAAATTTAACTATCTTGGTGCTTCTTCCTGAAAAAATGTTGATGCTTAACTTCACAACAAGATTTCCAACTTCAGCTTAGAAAAAGCGTGTTCAGTTCTGTTAAAGGACCAGTGTTATGTGATTTCCAGGCAACACTCCAGGGATGGTTTTTGATGAGGGAAATAACTTTATAACATGATGTAAAGCTCAGTTATTTTTATGCAATACTGATCCTCTTAAATACAGCAACTTTTATGTTTTGCTGAGACTTCCTGTTGTCAGCTGGAAGTCTGGTTTTTTTTGTACCAAGTGTCTCATCCAACAGGTCTTAGGTCTATCTCTTTTGTGTCACTGCTCTGGCTTTATTTTTATGCACGTGAGTTATACTAAAAGCACCAACTTTGTTTGTGCATTAAGAGGAGAGATGTTGGTGTGACCTAGTAGCCTTCAGGTATGGTGTTCGATTTTTGTTGAGTTTTGAATCATCCGGCCACTGGGGACAGTCGGCCTGAAAATTTCACCAACCCTATCTAATCTTGAATGCTGGGGAAAAATGGAAAATTTGGTCTAGTTTTGTACAAGATTTGATATCCAAACTGTCTTCACCATCTTGCAATTTGAGCTTGTTGTGTTTGTGTGTGTGTGTATATATATATATATTAATGCTGTACATCATCAGAAACGTAAACTTGAAGGTGAGCCGAATCCAAAGAAATGGGGTAAGGCACTCGGTGCGATGAAGACCAACACAAATGTAAGGTATGCTTGGCCAGAGTCAATAAACTCCTGTCTGAGATTTGAAAGCGTTTGACCATTTACTCATGGCTGTCTGTTTTGTAGCAACACGTCCAAACTGGGGGTGGATGAAGGAAAACTAAAAAAGAAGAAAAAGGCCAAGACGTTGAGCGTCACCAGCATGCTGAAGAAGTTTCAGCGAGAGAAGGAAAGGGAGCGGCAAAAACAGGGGAAGGCACGCCAGACGACGACGGCTGCTGTAACGGAGCCAGCGACCACGGCCTCCATGTCCACAGCAGATGCAGCTGGGGGAGGCAGCTCCGGTCTAACGGACCCTCTCCTCAGTTTGATCGGCTCCACCAATGATAACGCTCTGATCCAAGCGGCCAGCACGGTGGATTTTGACATAGATTTGGACTCTTTGTTAGAGGTTAGCGAAGAGTCTCTGTCGCCAAAATCTCTTCCCCAAACAGCTGCTGAAGCACAACTTGACATCAAATCGGATGATCAGATCCAGCAGAACGTTCAGTCTGAAGGTGAATCCCAGTTTTTAACCACGAAGACCAGCTTGCTCCCGACGCCTCGCTCAGAGCAACTTCAGCTCCAGGCTGAAGCCGGTCCTGTGGTTCTGACTCAGAGTACCCCGCTGCCTGAGGGACTTCCCCCAGAACTGGAGGACAGCATTTGGAGCTTGGTGATGGTGAGATGTGGGGATTTTTATTTTTATTTTTTTTTTTAGTAAACTTAAAAAAACCTTGATCAAGTCTAGATTTTCACCCAAATCAATTGACATATGTACACTGCAAAAACAGAATTTTATTAAATCTTATTTATAGTGCAAATATCTGGTGGGGGGACTAATTCAGAAGTAACTTTTAAGCAAGATGTAGAAGTTTGTTTAAGTTAATTTTGTTGAAAAATTACTAATACCACTGGCAGATTATCCCACTTAAAACAATACATTTCATTTTCCCATGTAACAAGTGAAATAATCTGCCAGAGGAAATTGTACTTTTCAACATCAAAGAACTGAATTTAAAAAAAAGTTATTTCTTGCTGAAAAGTTGCTTTTAAGTTAGTTTATCTCAAGTGTACCAAGAGATTAACTCTAGAAATTAGACCCAAAATACTTTTTGGAGTAAAAAAAATATTTACAGCATAGTGATTTTTTTTTTTTGTGGTGATATTGTACTAATCAGTTTATCTTTTTTAATTTTTTTAACCTGTGTCACTTTTTTGTGTATCACTGGAACCTTTTTGAATGAAAAGATGTGTATTAGACCCACCTTTTATTTGTTTAGGCTGCCAAGACATCGGAGGGGGAGTCAAAACTCAAGTTCTTCAGTCCAGATATCAACTCAATTCTGCTCAAGTAAATAAATCCCCAACATGTATAATTTCAGATTGTCTTGTATTAGCATTTTTAAAAAATATATACTTGAAACTATAAAACAGCAAGGAATCATTATCAGTACTGTTGTTGTGGTTTTACTTAATTCTTTTTCTTTCTTTTTTTTGTGAAATAACATAAGCAAGCTAAACTAGGGAAATTTCACAAGCCAAAGTATCCTAATGTATAGAAGCTATTAAATTGAACAACCAGTCTTGCTATTCAACCTTACTGTAACAGCTGATCCTGCTTTCATTCTTAAAAGCTACATGTAATTGGACATTGACTGAATGCAACACACTTAGATTAAGCTGCTAATACACTGTCAAACATCAAGGTTGGCAGATTTAAGTTCATATCTCAAACTTGAATGTTTAACATTTAGTGCGTCTGCATTGTACTGAGTGTGGCGTTCTGCTCGTGTTTGTCTTGCTCCAGTATTGAGCTGCAGTGTCAGGAGCAGAGCAGCCAGCTTCGCTCCAAGGTCTACAAACACCTGTCCTCCTTCATGCCCTGCAGTAAAGATACTCTGTTGAAACGAGTCAAGAAACTGCTCATCACACATGAAGTGAGCTTGTTTTAGGAATTGAAATGATATTTCTTTATAAACAGTGTGGGGCTTCTGCTTTTAACCCCGTCTAACTTTTAAGGAGGAAACTCCTGGTGCAGAAGATCAACTGCAGCAACTTAAGGAGGCCATTGAAAGGTCAATGCCGGAGCAGGTGGCTTGCTTCCAGGAAAGTTGCCAAGCCTATGAGCAAGCAAAGACTTCGAAGTAAGTTCTTTTAAATATTTTTTTGAGTTGCCAGCGCTGTTAAAGTACACTACTCATATAAAGTTGGGAATGTTCTTCTTTTGGAGGACATTTAATAATGAACTGAAATCTGGTATTACTAGAAATGTCCTGATCAGATACAAAGTCCAAAGATACATCCTGCATGTCCCTTTTTATTATTCACATTACTTGTCATGGTTTGTTGTATTGAATGCAACCTTTCTTTGCCCATTTGAATTGTGAAGTTTGCATGTGTCAGTTTGCATGTGCAATGTCTGTCATCCGCATTAAAATACCTCCACCAAGCAGACATGCTGCTCCTACCTGCCTCCCATTTCTATGTTCGAGCCAACAATTGAATTTTCTGCACATTGACAGCAAATTCTATGGAGAAGTCTGTTTGAATGTGTAGTCAGAGCCAAGAGTGGTGGGATAGTGTTCCAGTGGTGCCCAAAGTGGGTCCTGGAGGGCCGGCAACCTGGAGGTTTAGTTCTCTCCTTGGTTTAACACACCTGGATCCAATGATGGCTTATTAGAAGAACATTGACGCGCTGAAAAGGTAGTTTGTACCACCAGGGAGAGAACTAAAATATGCCGGATGCCGGCCCCACTTTGGACAGCCCTGTGTTATGCACATCACTGACACTTTCAGAATTTTAGAGCTTTGAGAAAACTCAGCCAATGTTTACATCCAGGTTTACCAAATCTCCTCTTCTGCTGCAGAAATGTCTCACTTCAATGGTGTCAACGGTCAAAATCAAGTTCTCACCAAAATGCATTATTTAAGCTGATTTCAGTTTCTACCTGCTTGACAAATGTTGACATTTTGGTAGCTTTGGTAACTCAAAATCCCATTGGCCTTCCATATCATCAAACTAATGCTGCATGTAGAATATAAGAGTAATCAGAAGACTGAACCCAACTGTCCAAACTTTGAACATACAGTATATACACCGTGTTGTGCATGTATATAACTGGAGGCTGAGCATATCCATCTTTCCAAATCTGCCTCAGGGAAACTGAAGAGGACACGGTGGTGGAGAAAAGTACCAGAAAAGCTGTTCCAAAGAAACTGTTCAAATGGAATCAGGAGATCAGGTGGATTGCTACAAAGATCATCTGAGGGGAAATGTGGACGATTCTTGTAACACTTGTTTTCATAACGTGCAGAGATTGCTTGGGTCTCTTGTTGAAAGAGAAACTGGCGACATGTCAAAAAGAGGGGAAAGAAGGGCAAGAGCTTGAAGAGTACATGAAGACTGTGCTTGACAATGAAGTGAAACCTCTTTGGCCTAAAGGATGGATGCAGTCCAGGTCTGTTGCCCTTTCAAAACCTGACGCATTAATAAAAGAAAAAGATTTTTACCTCATTGTTATTTCAGGGTGCTGATGAGGGAGAGCAGGAAGCTGTCAGGCCTCTTTGCTTCACTCCAGTAAGAAAGTCCAGCGAACTCTTTGGAATGCGTTTGAATTTTTTTTAGATCGTTTTCATATGATGTGCATGTTCTCGTGTGTTCAGAGTAAACAAGGCCAAGAACTATCAAACTGAGAAGCGTCCAGGCAGGTGCACAAGCACTCAGGGAACTGAAGAACTGAAGGTGGAGTCGGGCGTCTCGGTCTCCTTCTCTCCTCCAAAGGCAGACAGACCTCCAGAGACTCCCGGATGTTCCCTCCTGGATATCCTCGCCGACCAGGCACTGGCTTGTGAGCAGCCCCTCACTCTCTCCAGGGACTACTTGGCGGCGGCGGTCTTCAGGCCCTGGAGCGTTGGGATGGACGACAGAAGTTCTCCTCTTCCTCCTCCACCACCTCACTCAAGCCCAATCAATTTCCCTGAGAGTCAGGTTGTTTTGCCTCAGCTTTTGCAGGTTGGGGATATCAAATCTTTTGGAGTTTCCCAACTTAGAAACGGACAGTAGATTTAACCTTAACCTTCATGTAATTGCATATTGCCTGAACCTCTTGCTAACCTGGTCATTCCTGAGGGTTTACAGTAGCTCTGTCCGTTCTGATAAATATTGAAGGATTACTGTTAAATTTCTGGACAGTTCTGACTTGGACGTTGTGAGAAACATGACTCTCGTCTTCAGTGCTGTCGGATTGTAATTCACCTTATTAAAAACAAATAAAGCTGCAGCCAGAAAGTCTAGTGAACGTCAGACATCCTTTTTTTTTTTTTTTTTTTTTCATAAAGTAGTCCACAAACTGCCATGTTTGGACTCGAGAGATGTTGTGAGATTTCCCATTTGACACCTGAATGTTGGGGAGTGAAATTGATTTGTGTGTGGTGTGTTGCTCCTGCCTTGTCACTCGACACCACACACAGGCATTACAGGCTTATCGTGCCATCTGTTTTCTTTTTTCAATACTTTAAAGTTTTGAAAATCGGCAAGATTTAGAAATCTTGCCGATTGAACCAGGCATAAATCTGTGACATTGATTCTAAACGATTTCTAGATTCTACCAATCTGTCTGAGAAAGTTAGTTTAAATAGCTTTTAAGATAAAAATAAAACTTGAAAGCCTTTATTTTATTCAAGCTATCTTTGACTTCTGATGGTGTTTTTTTTTTTTCCCCCCCAAGAGGTCAGAAAATTGTTCATAGCTCTGTGTTGGGTGGCTGCAGCATTGATTCTGAACAATACGCTAAATTCAGGGAAGATGGTCAGTTGAGACAAACATTTCTGTATTTTACAAACACTCCAAATATCCTAAATGAACTTGACATTATGACATCACAAAATTTAACTGATGCTTGGATTAAAAGAAGCATGCCTCAATTAACATGAATAGTTGATCCTGAAGGCAGATTTTACATTTGAATGTAGACTAAAAAATATGTACACTGGATATGAATTAAACAAAACAAACATCCAACAAAACGTAGAATTCACTAAATTAAATAAACATTTTCTTCAAAGCAGCATTCATAAAAATGAGCTTTAACATTTTGAGCAAGAGTTGATCTGCTGTCAGAACATGTACCTTAGCAGTGGCTCTTTAGAGTAGATTTTGCTTTTATTGGGACTTGCCCTGGTGTTTGAGGTCTTCATAATCAACATATAAGGGGAAAAGACACAATTTTAAAAAAAAATAATTTTTTACATTAAAGACAGACTCAGGTTCTGGGATGCGTTTCCCACATCTGGACCAGTCCAAGTCGGGAATTGGTGTGTTCCCTCAGGTTTCACAGTCACTTAATCAAATGAGCAAGAAGAGCGATCAATAAGAAGCATCCTCGACATCTGTTTGTAGTTCCTGTAAAAGAAATGGACATAATTCTAAAGTCTTTCCTTTTCATTGGAAATGAGATCTTCATTATTTAGCAGGAAACACTGTTGAGGTGAAACAACTTGTTTAATTCTGAATATTACCGTTTCCTCCTAGTGTCTGGTTTTGAACTTCACAGTCCAGAGGTTTTTCCTCCATGTACAGCTTGGATTGATGAATATGTTCTGGATCCCCTTGAGGGAGAGGAACAAATAGCATTTAGATTTGACAAGGTTACAAAAACATGCATAGGCTTAAACTTTTGACATTTTTGTCTCATTTCAATCTTTTAATGTATTCATGTTTTATGTGATCAGGCGAAGACAACATAATCATGTCTAACAGGTTTTCTTCCCTGTTCTTGGTTCTATTTCCATCAACGCCAACCAATTTTCCTGCAGATGTTCAAATCCATTAATGATCATTAATGCTGTTTGTTCATTGTGTTCTTTCCTCAGTAATGATCTGAAAGAAATTGCTAGAACAAATGCTTTCAAGCCAGCTAATCACGTATATTTCACTATTTCTGGCCAATCTTTTCTTATAAAAATAAAGTAAAACACTTGGCGCATAATGGTTTTTTTTTTAACCATTACTATTACTATTGTTTCCTTTACGACTGTTATTATTCTTAATGCTGATTAATAAGTATTCTCAATGTCAAAATTGTATTCAAATAAGAGGTTGATGAACAGTACTCTGACAGATTTAGCGTGGTTCAAATGATTCTAAAATTGGATAAGATGAGCGCTCCAAAGTTACCCTGGAATGACAGAATAGAGTGACCTCTCCGTTCACTGTCTGTATTTAATTTAACTACATGACACTGCAAAAAAGTATATAAAATCTTATAAGAAACCTTATTCTGTTTCTGTCTTGTGTTGTCAGCTGCAGGTATTACATTTTTAACTGTCATATCTGACAATGTATCCATTTGTTATAGATGTGCACAAATTGAAATTACGAAATATTCGCATTTTCAAAAAAAGCTAATTTTTCGATTAAAAAGTTTTTGCACTAGGATGAGGTGAGTTTTTTACATTTTTTTTTTTAGCCGTATCGAAATAGATGTATGTCGCAAAACTGCAATGGAAACATTTTTGCATCACAAGTCATGTGATCAACAGATGGATGTTACCACTGGCAGAAACGTCAAAGACAACAGGAAGTAGGAGGAGGATGGTTTGGGTTTTTTTTCTCCCAATGTGCAGCTGGCTCAACCAGAGCTCCCACTGCATCATACAGTTCATAGAAACCTGTGTGTCATTTCCACCTGTTGAATCCATAGCTCTTATGTAAAATCACTGACTATAAATTCCCCAAAATGCCTAGAATAAGAGTGTAAGGGGTTGGTTGTTCCAAAGAATAAAACGCTGACGTCTCCTCTGGTTGGGTGATGAGCGCTAGAGCCATGACTGAGCTCTGAATATATCTCATGATTACATCCACTATGTACATGTACTGTTTGTACATAGTGCTACGTACATCTGTCGCCACTATGATTTTTATTGACTTGTTGCCTAAACGAGCTTAATCACTCGTGATCATAATTTTATTTATTTATTGGAAACATCCCAATTGTTCGCTCACAGAGGACCGTCGCGGTGATGTTCTGTGACCTCTCTGCTGGAGGCTGCTGTGGTCCTGAAGGCCCCAGTTCCAGCTTCGCCTCACACCAGTACTGGTGTCCATTGTCCCCTCTGCAGGGAGCGACGAGCAGACTGAAGCTCTCTTTCACTGGAGTCTTCTCTGCGGTCCTGTTGGAGCGGAGCTCAGCCAGCGCCGTTTGTCCCTTGTAGAAGGTCACCACCAGGTTTTCCACGGGCGCGACATCCTCAACTGTGCACTGCAGAAGGTACTGTCGTCTCTCGTACATCGGGCCGCTTTGATTCAAAAACCGGATGGAGACTGTTTTTGGTGGCTCTGTGGAGGCAGACGGAGAGTCAGGCAACTTAAAATCCTTCAGTTTTCTCGTATGGTTAAAAAAAAGGAACTCACGGTAGACTATTACAGAGAGAGAACTGCTGCACTGCCCTCCCTCATCAGACGTTGCATAACATATAGGGCTGAGAGTCCATTCAGTAAAGCTGTCCACACTCCACACCAGAAAACTTTCCATTGTGTGAACTGAAGTTTCTTGCGTTTCTCTCTTTTGGTAGAAAGAGAGAAATGAGAAAAACAATAAGCCGTACAAATTGAAATGATTGAGCTTGTTTTGATTTGTCATGTGATTAATTGATTTATTGCAACAGGCCTAAACATAGGCTCTACTCTACACTCTGTGTAACATACTTACTATAATTAGTGTTATTTCTATTTAGCTTACGACGTACCGACAGTATTATTGCTACTGATTTTAACGTTACAGGAGTACCAAAATGAATTCTTAAATAGTGATATTTAAGTGTACTTTCAAATACTTATTGTTCGAAGTACTTGAAAGTAACATCAGCTGATAAACACTGAATTTACAGTAAACAAGTTAACAAGTTTGATGTCTTATATTTCCCCAATAGAGGCAACAGGAAACAGGAAGAGATTAAACTATTATGTCAGTAATGTAATGAAAGTAATGAAAGTAATATAGAAATTGTTTTTCGATGTTTAAAAGCATTTAGTTTGTATTTATTATTTAAAAATGTATATTTTGCTAGTCTTTTGCTCTTGGGCGCCCCCTGGTTGTGTGGAGGCCCTAAGCAGCCAATAAAATCACTTATACCTTAGACCATCCCTGCACGGGAATTCATGCAACAAGTAGAGGTTCAGCATCAGTGACATATAAACATGTATGCTTTAATATAAATACACTAATATGGTTTATTCAAAACTCTAAAATTCTGAAGCCCTTTTTTTTTTAATTAAAACTCCAGACGTCTCATCTTTATCAAGCATGACATCATAGCCAGGGAGTTTCTGTCTTACCAGTAGATTTACCCAGCCCATCAGAGAATACCGAGGGTTTAGATTCGAGCAGTTAGCCGTGGCTGGATCTCCAAACCTAAAACAGGAGAGTTTATTGGAAACTGTTCTCTTTTTCTTCTTCTTTAGAACCGCTTTTTAAATTTAGACCCTACCTGACCACAAGAGTTGAAGGCGAAATCCGTAGACTGCAGCTGGCCGTGGTCGTCCGCTCCATGGAGCTGCTAGAGGAGGTCAGGGGCGGGAGGCCAGTTGGTGAAGGAGAGCGGGGCGACATCTGTGATGGTAGATGTGAGGCAGAAGGAGTTATGGGAGAGGAGGTAGCTGAGGGAACAGAGAGCGAGAGAATGAGTTACAACAACATTTAAATTCCCTTTGGGATTAATAAAGTAGTTTTGAATGGAATTGAATTGAAAACACAAAACAATGAGTTACACTCTTGCAGTAGAGACAGCTACTGAGTTTTATTCCTTCACTGCTTCACTGACTGATTAAATCAGACTAAACTTCTTTTTTAAATTATTTTAGATTAACTGGAACTTCCAAAACCACTTATAGAGAGATTCATTTAGTAAAACTAAACTTCATTTAGTTTACATCAACTAAAATTGAAATTATACAGTGGCTTGCAAACATATTCATACATTTTTGTCATGTTGCAAAGTAAAAAAGAAAATTATGCCTGATTCGAAATGGTTTTTTTTTTTTACAAATGAAAAACTGTGTGCAATGGTCCAGTCAAAGTCCAGACCAAAACCCAGTGAAGAACCTGTGGCGAGGTCTGAAAATGTCTGTTTCCTCTCCATCTAACCTGACTGAGCTGCAGCTGCTTTTTTTTATTTGTAAAAAAAAAAAAAAAATGTTTTGAATTGCAAATAATTTTCTTTCCCCTTCTCAATCGTATACCACTTTGTGTTTTCCACTAAATTCCAATGAACTATGTTTGTAGTTGTAACGTGACAAAATATGGGAAACGTCAAGGGGTGTGAATACTTTAGGAAGCCACTGCATGGACATCTACAAACCGAACCATGTCAGTCATGCTACGCTCATCCGTGTTGCACGCCACAAGCCTTTACAATGCCGACTCCCAACCTATTTATGAATACAACAATGCGTCCCTCCGTCTATTTACTTTGGCATTGTGAGGCATGACCTCATGACTCAGAATCTCCTGCCTTTGCATAGTGAAGGCCAGGGTCAACTGAATGTTGCCACCTAGTGAAATATTACCCATTCTGCTGAGCTGTTGCGAGCCATTGTTTCTTCGCGGGCCGAGTCCATCCAGCGTGTTCCTCTGAGGAAGGAAGGACACCCTGCCCAAGTCAAAAGAACCTACTCCTCTTTTTGGATCGGCCATTGTTCCAGCGAACCCCGAGACTGTTCTCCTATCTGGTGATCTCACCCGCAGCAGACGGGGTGGCTGTCAGAATGATTATACGGTATGGGTCCAATCCCCCTTCACCAGTCTGCTGGTGCACCGTTTAGCTTACAAAGAGCTTGAAAAATTATATAAAATTAACTGAAATCTTTTCTTTTTTTTTTCCTTTAGTTATTTCAGTCAGAGTGATGACTGTATTATATGAAGCATTTTAAATTTGGGATTCAAATTCAAAAACAAACAAACAAAAAAATACATTAAAAAGTTATACACTCATTTCTTGGAGCGAAGGTGTTTTACATCCAACCTGCAAAGAGCCAAAACTCTGAGTTCCTTTAAGTCTAGATTTAAATCCCACCTGTTTGAACCGTGACAAATGAAAACACCAACCAACGTATCTGATGTGTTAATGCTGATTTTGATGATGGCACTCGACAAAACATGTTCGTTACCGGTTTCTTCAAATTGGTGACTGTTGTTTTTGGGAGGTTTCATCGTTCTGTTTTTATGATGCAAAACACTTTGAACTGCCTTTTTGCTGAAATGTGCTATACAAATAAGCCTGATTGATTGATCAATCTATTAATTGTGTAATTCTACAAATCTAACAAAACCGTGAAGGTTACAAAGTTCATTTTTATAATACGTCAGTTGATTTACCCATTTCTAGATTTAATTTTTTTTCTTAAAATCAATTAAGTTAGGCACATAACTTCTAGTTAGCAGAGAAATTAGCTGAATTTGTTTGTCAATTTCACAAACAATCTGACTCTTTTTCTTAACTTCTAAGTTAAAGATTAAATATCCTTCAGACATATTTACAGATAGTTTTGCTTTCATATTTGACCTGAAACACAGTACATATTACCCACTTCTGATTTAAGCTCTTACGGTTGCAGTTTCTATTTTTTCGGTCTACTAAAAATCCATATAAAGTCAACATGTCATCCACCTGTTACAAGCGTGTGCGTCTTACCCAATCTTTTTGATGCGTACCAAACCAACACAAACAATCCCCATTTCAGATCTTACGCTTTCATCACCCGGCCTGTTCCTTGGAAAAAAATGTCAGACGCCTTCTCACTTTGCTCATCCCACGCTCCTTTAACTCACCTGAGCCAACGAGGCGAATCAGCACTAGCGTTAGCGACCATCCTGCTGCACACATCCTTCCCCGCGTTCCCTCACTCCGAGGCTTTTTGCTTCTGCTAAAAGGAAAAACTGAAAACCGATCCTCCGATGATGCTGACTGGGACCACGAACTGAGAGCTCTAAGAAAACAACAGGGTACTTTGGGCTTTTTATGAAAATGTGGGTGTGTGTGTATGTGGGTGTGTATGTGCTTGTCCTGTGACTGATGATCAGGCGGTTCCTTTTGCTCTGGGGCTCTGAAAGCCACCCTGGGCGTTCTCTGTTGGTATATCAGGAGAGGAAGGAAGGGAGGGTCAAGAATAATCCAGTGAAATGCTGCAGCATTACACTGGAGGGGAAGAATTGAGTTTGCATATGAGTGTATTTCTGAGTGATAAACATGGGCTGGACAGCTAATCAGCTCAAATGAACACACACACACACACACAAAAAAAAGTGTGCTACGCAGATATAAGTACACCTTCTCAGCAGTTCTCCCTCTTACATCAAATTGTTTTATACTCTGATGGTTTCTGGTTCACTGATTTTATTGGGAGCATTTGCAGCTACAACAACTTTGTGTCTTTAAGGTTTAGCTGTGTGTTCAGACTTGTAAAATGTACTTTTTGGAGCTTTACATGATGTTCTAATTTTATTCCCTCATCAAAAACATTCATGAGGGAATGAATGCTTTTGTGGCGTTGCCTCGATTAATTCATGCATGTTTGAGAAATCCTTTGGTCTCCCGTGCCAACCATTCAGCTGTGTGAAATGCCTGGGTGGGCCTAGCTCCGCCTTCAAGCATGAAGCTCCTCCCCCTGTTGGCTGCACGCCCTAAGCCAGGGGTCTCAAACTCCAGTCATCGAGGGCCACAGCCCTGCAACTTTTAGATGTGCCTCTGCTGCACCACAACTGAATAGAATAATTAGGTCATTAAGGCTCTGGAGAACTGATCTACACAAGGAGGAGGAAATTAAGCCGTTTCATTCCAGTGTTTTGTACCTGTGGTACATCTAAAAACTGCAGGACAGCGGCCCTCGAGGACTGGAGTTTGACGCCCCTGCCCAAAGCTGATGAACACATATTCAAAAACATTTTCAGCTGATCCTGAACTTACAGGCATTTGTACAAAGAACTCTTTGTGCAGGCCGATAAGAAATGCACACACTTTTTAGATTTGAAGTAAAAAATTAAAACATTACTTATCTATCTATCTATCTATCTATCTATCTATCTATCTATCTATCTATCTATCTATCTATCTATGATAGATATTATATCTGTTTGGTGTAATCACTAGTCAGACTGCTCGTTTCCTCTTCACCTCCTATGTCACTTCCTGCTCTTCAAAACCTTAACTTGACATGAAAAATCCTCCGCCTCCATTTCCTTCTCTGTGCCGCCAGGAGGATAGATTCGTCTTTTTTGCGTGAAGAGCCACGGGCCTGTCCTTTGGAGCAACAAGTTCTGCTGAAGGCAGACGGGGAAACTTTGTCAGGATTTTTAAGACTCTGCTTTAAGAAGCTGCCTGTGGCTGCGCGCGTGCTCTCCTTCCCGCGGTGCTGACGTAGAGGTACGTAAAAACAACCAGATTTTTTTTTTCTCTCTTTGAGGCGTTTTTCATTATCATCGGGCCTCTTGAACAAAAAAAACTAGTCTAGTTTTACCTCTTATTTCTATTTCACTCTGCTCTCATGCCCATGTAAAGATAATGACTTTCACGTGAAAAGAAAAGTAGTTTATTTACATCTTTAGTTGCATCTTTAAGACGTTTCTCACACAGGCTCGTATGCGCAAAAAGTCACGAAAATATGTCAGATGAAGTGAACTGCAGACTATTTCGGTGCAGATGTGGTTCATGTGTCGCTAATCCTTTGTCATTCGCTCCGTCTCGTACCCAGCAGGATCACATCGTACCCGCTTCCACTTTCGTAAAGGAAATATTTTGCGCTCATGCCATGTCGGCTCACTGAACAGAAAACGGGGGATATTAGTTTTCAGGCCTCTTCAGCAGTTCAGACATATTATTAGCAGTCGCAATTAACATTTGTTTCAGTTATTATTGTCCAGCAAAAGCTGCTTCAATGACATAAACGAGGCCCATTTCGGACTCGCAAGCAGCCGTTTCAAAAGACGGGAATACGCGAAGTTCACTCTAACATGCTGATGCGTCTTGAAGCATTTTCTTCTCTTGTAGTCTGCCATGTCTGTTAATGTGTTTTTCCATTTGCGCATGTGGTTTGCGCTTCAGGGCCACCACCACAGACATGAGGGTCACAGAGCTGCTCCTGGACTGCCTGGAACAGTTGAACAGGGACGAATTCCAGACCTTTAAGTGGTACCTGCAGCAGCACGAGCTGGAAGGTCACAGGTCGATTCCTACGTCTTACCTAGAGCAGGCAGAGCGGACTAAAACAGTGAGTAAGATGATAGAGAACTATACAGAAGACGTTGCTGTGACGGTTGCTGTGACCATCCTGAAGAAACAACAAAGGAATGACCTGGCGCAGAAGCTGTCCAACGCACATCCAGGTGATTACGCCATCACTTGATTCCCTTTTAGGCGACACTTTCACCCTCTGCCATGTCTGTGCGCTAATCTGTTTTAAAAATTTCTTTAAGTGCAGAAAAATTGAATGCTGTGTCCTCCACCACTTCCTCTTCTGGAACCGCGCCTGAAGCCTCACCTGTGACCGCCCCAGCTGCTGCTGCAGCCGCGGCGCCTGCTGCTGCAGCAGCCGCTGGTCCCTCATTGGTAGCTCAGGAGGGAAGTGTGATCTTGGCTCCAATCATCAGCAATAGTGAATCCGGCACATGGAACATAACTCTTAGCAAAAACTAATGAAAGCTCCACGTGAAACGCAGCCCGTTTTTAGTACTGTTTTACAATGGCTTTATTGTGCTGTCTTTTTTTTTTCCTTGCAATTTTAGTTTCATTTTCAGAGGCATGATCATTTGTCATTGTATACAAACAATCCAAGTAGACGAAATGAACGGAGGCTCGCAAAGCATCCTGAACCAGTTTACCTTTTATTACGCTGGTTCAGCTCCTGTTCTATTGTATCTCATCATTTCAACTCTTTTTCAGAGGGATCTGCTTTAACCTTGTTTTAGTAAATCTGTCTATTTGCAAACAAATCAAGTGTGTGATTTTGAAAAAAATTTTTTTACTTCAGAGGTATTTCAGCCATCATGTCTGTCCGTGTCGGCGGTCGCACCGTCTGCGGATGCTCTTCTTAGGCTGCAGATATCACATTGTTAGTTATAATAGATGTTTATTGGCATTCCCAAATAATAAAGTCTGAGATATGTACAATAAATGTTTCAAAATGTTTGGGTATCTTCTGATGAAACAGAAAGGTATGATCAAACCGAAGGTTATGGCACTTATGAAGGATTTATTTTATGCTGACTTAACGGAGCTTCAGTGGAAAGAAAAACTGATGTCTTATCTAGGAGGGGATTGTTTTGTGTGTGTGTCGTGTTGAAGAACAATTATAATTTTTCACTCTTGTCTGGTTTATGTTGTATTACCAGTTGACTTCACAGTAGCAAATGTTTGAGAAATTTATATTCCAGAATACTTGCCTCTCTTTCACAACTTTGTGATATGTGATATTGCACATATCACATATCACAATATGTGATATTGCATATCATTGCAATATTGTGATATTGCAATGATATGCAATAATCATTGCATATCATGATTATGCATATCATGCATAATCATGCATGATATGCATCATATTAAGTGATCACAAACACTTAATGTTTGTGATCATATCACAAACATTAAGCATTTTAAATTTGCAACTGCAGCTTCGTTGTTGCTACTATGCAGCTGGCAACCCAAAAAGACAACAAAGAGGCATTAACATTTTGTCAGTCTCATTTATTTTGTGTTTTAATTTATGCATGTGTCGTTTCTTTTTGTCTTTTGTCAATCCCAGTATGTTTTTTTTAAAAGATGGCATATGAAGTAGCTGACATACTCCATCAACTGTATAGCTTACCTATAGACATTTTGTTACTTATTTCTGTCATTATCTTTGCATGTTTGTATTGCTGCATGTGTGTGATTCCACATAAGATTAAAGGCCAAAACCAAGATTTTTTGTTTTTGTTTCCTTTTTGTTGCACAAATGTTTGACACCATTTTCGTTTGATTTGGGTAATGGGAGAGGGGTTGACCTGTTGACATTTAAACTTCCACCAATATCTTCAAAGCAAAAGTAGCACAAGCAAACATTTTTGCAGCACACATTTAGCTAATAAGTTGATTGGCACCGATTCTGATTGATTTGAAGAAGTGGAGGGGGGCTGGTTGAACTTTCGAAACCTCTGGAAATATTTATTAAAAACACACACAAAAATGTTGCTCTGCAAACCAGGATAATTGGAGCACAAACGTTTCACAGCAGTTTTGTTGGCGGGGTCCTTTTGATGAAGGGTCTCTTTACATGTAACAGAATTTTAAGTGAGGTTATCCAACTTTATTGACATCACTTTGACCTTTTTGGAGTTGTTTAAACTCGTTTTTCTCCTCATTTATTTATTTATTTACTAGTCTCAGATCTTATACGACGTGGAGGGGTGGTTCCCTTCACGTCAACGTCCTAGTTAAACCACGTGACGTAATGTAGCACAAGAATACAAGGTATAGACAAATCGTGTCAATAGAAACTTTTGACACTGTTAATAACATTTTTGACCGAAGGGCCGCCATAAATCATGTTTTCCCCTCACTGGCCTGCTGGATATATTTATTCCAGCTGTAGAACAAATCATTTGTTGTTCTTCAGGTTGTGACGGCTCCGTCCGAACCCTCCGTGATATCGCAAACCAGGAAGTGGCAGCTTCCCAACGTCTACGACAAGCTGGCTGGTAGTTCACGCAATGAAAGGACTTATACATTGGAAAACATAAAAGACGGTGTTGTTATTTAACAACGAAGTGGGTCATTTGTGCGGCTGAGCGTCGTTTTTGAAGATAAATTTCATTGTAACGACTCGAAACCGGAAGGACTGCTAGCAAGCTTGTTGTTTAGCCATCTGGCAGAATTGTCGACAGCTAACAGTCAACGTTAGCAGGTGTTGTGATGGCTGTGCCGCACATACAGTTGTCCGTTGCAGCAATTTTACTCTTAGTGCTGCTGTCGGGGTGTAACGCGAGGATACACAAGCTCAGGCTAGAGGTGAGTGCGTAACACTGTTTAGGTTTAGAGTAACGTCAGCGTTAGCCCGGGTAGCTTATGCTAACGCCACGAACATTGACGTTGCTTCACTAAACCCACAGCGTGTTGATTACATTCAATGTCATAAAACATGTTAACACAGTGTCACACTGCTGTATTTATGTCCAATATGTATGTGTTTGTGAAGGGGATTATGCAGTAGCTAGCTTCGGCTGTGGCCATTTCATGGTTTCTAGAAAACCTGAACTTTGTTTATAGGCTCAAAATTTATAAAGGTCAAACCAAAACTGAGTCACTGTGATTATGAATGTATTAAATTACAATTTGTGATCTTTAAAATGTTTATGTTTGTGGAAAAAAGTAACCGATTAAACAAGAAAACCCGGCGCCTGTTTGGCATGTGGACAACATTTATATCGGGTCAAATGTGACAGTGGGCATGTTAGCGCCGTGCAAATAGTTCTGCGTAAAAAACAAACAATTTTAGCTGAACAATCATTTAAGCTTTAAATGATACTGATATCATGTGTTTACGTTATAAATTGAGACAGTCTCTCAATTTCCACAAAACGTTGGGACAAAAAAACCTCCCAGACATTTCTTAAATATATCATTTTTAGGTATTTCCATAAAGTATTTCACAAATGAGCTGAAATCAACATGAGAAATGTTGATTTTGCTACCTTCCCTTTTCTCATCCCAAAATTTGCTTCAACCGAAACCTTCAAATTTGTTTTTCGTTCATTCTGAGAGCCAATTATCTTATGTATGATTAAAGTATTTGTGATCACAAACCTTAAACTTGTTTTTTTTTCTTTCAGAACGAGACACGGTTTGCCATTGACCTCAACAATTTTGGTTTCTTTGCAAATGGATTTCTGAAAGTGAGTCTGTCCTCCCTGTGGCTCAATGACACTGTGAGCTACAACCTCTTCCCAGTAAGTCAGTTTTTTTTTTCATTTTCTTTCAGGTAAATATAAAGAAAAAGAAAAGTTGAAGGAAGCAGTAGTAATTTTTTTCTGCCCATATTAGTTTTGCAGTGAGAACTCTAGTATGTTCTTTTGGGTCCTGGTTGAGAAATGAAATAATGAGGTAATTGATACAGTTTGTCTTTTCTTTATTGAATACATTTTCTCTTCATTTGTAAGACTGGTGTAATTTACTCACTGCTCAGTTTTGAAATGCTTGATTACGCAGTGCTGAAAAGAGGAAACCTCTGTTTGTTCTGTGACCCAAACTACTTTTTTCCTATTTATTTAAGAGACTTTTTGCTGTAGACCATAGTTGATACAAAGGGAGCACTTTTCTGCCAAAAATTTCAGATATTTTGAGGTTAATCTCAGAAATTTGCTAGAAAAAAAACTTTGAAGTTTCTGAGTTTGAAAAATCATAAATTTTACTAAAGGAAACGACTTTGAGAAGTCGAAACTTTTTGATTGAGAAAACCATGCTCATCTGAAATGGGTTTCTTCACGACATCTCTTACATAAAGAAGTGATTTCTATCACTAAGCTGCACACAGTAATTGCTTTTTATTATATTTTTTAATTTACTGATATTTGTAGATGCTCTCGTGGAACAAACGGCAGAGAACATAGTAAAAATAAGATTTCCGGGGCGTGCTGTGGTGGCTCAGGGGGTTAGCACGTCCCACGTTAGGAGGCCTTAGTTCTCGACGCGGACGTCGTGGGTTCGACTCTTTGCCGCATGTCTTCCCCCCCTCTCCTCACCCTCCTTTCTGCGGTGGAAGGAGGGGAAGGAGGGGCCTACTGTAGAAAAAATACGAGCCACTAGTGCCGCAAAAACTCTTCGGAGAAAAAAAATGGAAAAAAAAAAAAATTTCCAATAATATAATAATAATATTTTACATTAATTGAAAGTTGAGACAAGAATAAATCGGAATTCTCCTAAGAAATTTTTCATAATAAACAATACAAGAAATGCCCACCTGTGCTGTCACAATAAGCAATAAATCAGTGAATCATATGATAAATTATAATTGTCTGGGACAATTTATCATCCAGAAAAATGTATCATGACGGGCCTAACCACAACTAATCATAGGTTTTCTCTGACTATTGATGGGAATAAATGCCAGTCATATCAAAAGCTGATTCATGTCCACATTGTTGTCTGCTGTAGGTTGGCTTCAGCCTGTCCAGGTCTCGGGTTAATGGGGTGTTGTCGTACACAGTGAGTACCCGCCTTCATAATTAAACGTCTGGTTTTCTACAGCTCTCAATCAGTATTCTGTTTAGTAAAACATATCCTCGATAATATATTATCTGTTCAACGTTATTCATTTCAATTTTTTTTTTTACCGGAGATGGTAAGAGTCTTGTTGTGTTCTCCGTAGGCGGAGGAGACCGAGGCGTGCCCGCCCACGAAGACCACCAACGACGAACCTCTCATTCTTTTTCTCATTGACAGCAAGCATCTGTTGTGTGTGTTGTTTTAGGTTCATAAGTTCCTAATGTATCACAGCTTTGTGCGAAGGTTAAGAGTTTGACTTCTGTCCTTCTAGGGTCAACGTGAGCGCCATGGGCGTTCAGGATAACTTCCTGATTGCCAAAGCCAAGTCAGATGAACCTAAAGGTTTGTGTTGCTGATTCTAACGCTTCCTCAAATTAGCTGCTGCAGAGTGAATGACGCCATTGTTTTAAAGTGACTAAAGTTAATCTTGATGTGTTTCTATGCCTCCATTTCTGTTGTTTAGAAAAAAAGAAGGTTACAAAGAGGGCTGCTGACGATTCAAATGGGAAACCAGGAAAGCCAGACACAAATCAAGATGATGATAAAGACATCCCAGGAGGTCAGGAAAAAGTACCACCAGCAAATGAAAAGTCAAACCCTGTTGAGGATGCTAAGAAACCGGAGGAAACTACATTCCTGGTGAGATTTTTTTAGTTTTTCTTTTAGTGGCTACATTTTTGTGCAGTTTGTTCTTTAAATCAGCGTCTTAACTGGAATTTCTTGCAGCTGAACAATTCAGTCAACCCGATTTTAGCCCTGGACAAAAGGAATGGCTTATACAACTTCAGCGTAAGTGCCCTTTGCTCTTCATTTAGACCAGTGTTTTTCAACCTTTTTTGAGCCAAGGTACCTTGTTTTCATTGAAAAAATCACGAGGCACACCACCAACCAAAAATGTAAACAAATGATACTCTATCGCCACCTATATTAAATATATAGTCATTCTTATCAAAGTGTATTGAATCGGAATCAAATAAACACAAACATTTATTTTTTATCATATTTTATATTTCATATTTCAAATTGCACTTAACATGTCCACTTCAAAAAGAACACCTGAACAGTGGCACAACAATGTGGTCTTAAATTTAAAGAGGTTGTAGAAAACTGAGAGAAGCAATAATATTTGGGAAAGATTTCACTGTTACAATATGAAGAGTGGTATGCACAAAATGTTAGTATCTGTATATTTTACTCATTTAGTGTGAAACCTGTGCATGTTTGGATGAACACAGAGCTGATATCCTGGCAGGAATTGAAGAAAGACACACACGAAGCTCTTCCTCAACAGCTCTCAGTCTCTCTCTGTCTTTAGTTTTTATAGTAGCCAGGCTTGAGAAGCTCACTTCACACAGACATGTTGTGGAAAATGGGAGCAATGTTAAAATAGCTTTGTTTGCCGGAACAGGGAACTCCTTGGCAGCAGTCAACCAAAAACTGTCCAAAGGTAGATCAGCAAAGCTGAGCTTTAAACCACGATTTTGTCTCAGTTCAGTTAGTTCTTCCTGCTCCTGCAAAGTCATGTTCTTTCCAACAACTGCTGAGCTGTATGGGTCCCTAACCCAGTCAAGGCATTCAGTGAAGACTGAAGAGAAATAAAATGACATCTTCTCCTGGAGAGTTTTTAAATGTCCACCTATTATTTCACACAGTGCAGCAGTGTGAACATTTTGCCATTTCTTCGTTAGTGGGAACATTTCAAGGTTGCCACTTTCCACATGTTGTTGCCAGAGGTGCACCTTTGAGCGGAATCCTTTTATTTTAGCCGTACTTGTGAGCAGGTTTTCATTTCGGCCTTGCATTCGTGTGTTCAGTTCATTCAGATGGTGAAAAATATCCGCCAGGTATGCCAGCCTTGCACACCACTCATCACTTGCAAGCAGCTTTGCGTAATCGGACCCCTCATTTGTCAGATTCATTCTGAGTTCCTCCCGCAGCTCATACACACGGGCTAGTACCTTGCCGCGCGACAACCATCGGACCTCCGTATGAAACAACAAGGCCTTATGCTCTGCTCCCATTTCCTCACACAAAGATGCAAATATGCGGCTTTTCACAGGTCGTGCCTTCACAAAGTTTACCATATTTACAACATCATTCAAGACAGGCGCTAGGTCTGCTGGTAAAGTCTTGGCCATGAGGGCCTCACGGTGTAAGAAACAGTGTGTAATAATTACATCTGGGTTTCTTTCCTTCACTCTGCTTACAAAGCCTTTGGTGCGCCTGACCATGGCTGCAGCTCCAGCAGTGCAGACACTCGTGCAGTTTTCCCACTTAAGTCCTTCTTGTTCAAGATATTCTGATGTGACCCGAAAAATGTCTTCTCCTGTTGTCCTTTCTGGGAATGCCTTGCAAAATAGGAAGTTTTCTCTGATTGCGTCTCCATCCACAAAACGCACATTCGCCAAGAGTTGAGCATGTCCGCTAATATCCGTACACTCGTCAAGTTGCAACGCAAATTTCTCACTGATACGGATCTTTTCTAAAACCACACTTTCGATGTCTGCAGACATGTCATCAATACGTCTGGAAATTGTGTTATCTGAGAGAGGGACTTTTGCTATTTCTTTAACCGCTTCAGGTCCGAGCATCTCATTTACAATGGCTTTGCATGCGGGTAATATTAATGTCTCTGCCACAGTGTGGGACCTTTTTGATTTAGCTACAAGTTCAGCTACGTGGTAGCTAGCTTTAAGGGCTCTCTCATTTACCTTTGTGGTTTTTCTCATAAAAGTTGCCTGTTTCTCCATGTGTTTACGCAGGAGAACAAAATAGTCTGCTTTCTTGTTTTGAAGCGAAGGGTGTTTCGTTTGGAGATGGCGTTTAAGCTTGCTTGGTACCATAGAACTGTTGGATAGCTTTTCACCGCATACCAAGCACAACGGAGTCGGTGTCGTTGCATCCCCGGTGAAAGTAAATCCAAATGAAATGTAACTCTCACTGTACTGTCTCGAGCTCACGGTATTTGTCTTCTGTTGATATCCACTCATACTAGGGCCTTCATCTGGGTCCGAATTTTGTCCAGGGACCAGCGTTAGCATTTTTTCATTTCAAAAACGTTTCCATCACTGTCATCACAGTCTTGCTAGATACAACGCTCTCACCGCTCCCTGTCACATTCACGCATCACTAATTCTCTTGTTTTAACGTACAATGCTATGTACCTACTGCCATCTAGTGGTAAGGAAATTACATGATTATGCCGCTAGTCACTACTACAGCACAGACACGCGAAGATAGCATATTATTTGTAGATAATTAATTTGTTTTCAAAAAATCTTTTTAGACCAATTAGGTGAAATTTCCACGGCACACCTGACGATCACTCACGGCACAGTGGTTGAAAAACACTGATTTAGAGAACATTTGGCAGCGTTTGGTTGGCTTTGCTCGTTGATGTATTTTACAGGATTGGACATCTACGTGATGTAACGCCACATGACAATGGTGCATGTACGGACTGAGTCAGGAATATCGCTGGTCGGGAAAATGACCGGCAAAAAAAATCTAAAAAAGAGTTTCTCTTTTAATTGTCTTCAAATGTAATGACATCATAGACAAGAAAACGTTACATCCAACAGAGAAGAATGAACCGACTGAAAAATACAACCCAAAAGAATATAAAGATATCTATGGAGCATCGGGAGTGAATAAATGAAACTTTTGTTTTGCACTCCTAGAATTTATTTAAGGGCTAAAATGATGGATTTTGCAAGTCATTATATACCCTGTAACTCTAAAATAAGGCAACCGAAACACCCACTCTCTGATAGGTCATTGGTGGAGTTCAAATTAGTTAATCAACCACCATTGAGTTCAGACAACCAATTATTAATAATTGCAAAATAAACATCAAGCCAGATACATGATACTGTAACAAATTGAATGTTGTGCTTCATAGTTTTTACGTACTTTTTATGGGGGAAATGTTTTTGTGTTCTTTGGTTCCTGATGCCCATGAATGTAATCTCTGCTCTGTCGGCTTGCAGAGCTTTTGTCTTATTGTTGCTATGGCAATGGGTCTGTGTGTGATTGCCTCATTTGTCCGTAGAACATGGCGATATACATGACGATCGTGATTTAGGATAAAAGTTTTCATAAACTATAGAAGCAATAGTTAGTTAAACTTGAACATACTATGCCTTCTACAGCTGCAATTATGGAAAATTAAATTATTGACCAATATAAAAAACAGATCCACTTAGTCTTCTCTCAGAAAGCAAAATATTTATAGATTCAAATCCAGGAAGAATATATAGTTTACAAATCAGAAGATCTGCAATTTTCTCATCTTTGATAAGTCATTTTATAGAAATCAGGTTAGAATTAAGGGCGCCATTCTTGTGACCGCTTCCTGCTCATCCTGCATTGGAACAGTATGGTTTTGTGGACGTGACTCGATGCGTAGCAATGGCGGCTAAAGGAGCGCGTCACTTGCTGCAGCGGCTGATGGTTGCCGTCCAATCCAGTGATGCGTATCGATTGTTGTGCCATCTGGTTTAATGTCTCTCCTCCTCTACAGTTCCGCCTGGTCATTGGCCCAAAGGATCAGGGTCTGTACAGCCTGAAGTTCCACTACTGTCGGAACAAGGTGGCCGGAGTCAAGCTGCCTTATGCCTTGACGGTGAGTCAACGAGCGTTGGTGATGCTCTGCCAGCCCTCAGGTGTCTGATAGGTGTTCATTTAACATTTTCTCCCTCCACCTCCCTGCAGGTGGATGTGGTAGAGATGAACCCAGGGAGCTTCCTGTCTGCAGCCGAAATCCCTTTACTTCGTCTTTTCATATGTATGGCCGGAGTCTTCTTCGCTGCTGCTATGGTGTGGGTCTACATGCTAATGAAGCACAGGTACATGGCATGAACTACACTCAAATTGTGATTTCTTTTACATCCCAGAGGTTTTGTCATATTGTGGTGGACACAAAAATGTCGCTACATGTGCTAATCCTTCTTTTTTATCTAACTGGGTTTTGATTCTCCTTATTTTTGTTGTTTGCTCTGATTAGGACAATGCAAACATTCACATTGTTACTGATTAGGTTCTTTTTTATCTTTCTTAATGTCATTCTGTGTTTTTTGTCTTTTATCCAAAGCAAAAAGGGGGTACTGTTCTTGGTCTCTTTATTGAGTTTAAAACTTTAGTATCATGCTAACCACACAGACCACAAAGTTAGCTAGATGGTTAACTAGCATAAACCCAAGATTCTCAGGTTGTTTACATTTCGGAGGGTTTGCACCTGCAGGGCACAGGAGATTCCCACACCCAAACCAAACAAGCACACAGTCTTGAATTGTAAAAGGCCGTTAAGGATTAAAGAGTGACTCATCTCCGCAGCCATCTTACTAACTTTAAATATGAAGTTTGTTTTCCTCATCTGCTTCTTTACAGATACAGCGTGTTTAAGATCCACTGGCTGATGGCTGCACTGGCATTCACCAAGTCCACATCTGTAGTTTTCCACAGTGTAGGTCACAGTGCTAGTAATTCTCTTCACGTTCTCAACAACAGCTTGAGGTATTTTCTGTTTTATCACAACAGACAAAGTAGTTTATGTGTCCATGGCTTCTGTTTTTCACAGATCAACTACCACTTTATCAACATCGAGGGTCATCCTATCGAAGGCTGGGCCGTCATGTATTATATCACACACCTGTAAGTTATTTCTGCTGGGGTTTTTTTAATTAGAGATGCACTGGTGTGAAAATTTTAGCTGACATACATATTCTCTACCATGAAAAAAATGGACCACACCACTGAAATGGCCTCTCTGCTGAAGTTGAACACTCTCTCTCACATGGCCAAACAAATACCTGAAATATAGTTTGGAAAATACCGTATATCATGAATATGAGTCACAGTTCTTTTTAAATAGAGTCCAGATAGACACGTATATGTTTTTTTTCCTCTTCATGACACATTTTTTTGACTTAAGCTGCTTACACTCCGAAGTGACCTATAGTCCGGAGAATATGGTAAAAGTCCGTTATTACATCGGCACACTTTTAATTTGGGCCAATATCAGAATGTCAAAAAATGACGAACATCGTCCGATACCAATGTTGATCCTGATATGTCATTCATCTCTAGTTTGAATCCTATTTGTTTTTAACATTCTGTATTAATACTCCTGTATCTGTGAGGCTGAAGGGGGCGCTCCTGTTCATCACTCTGGCACTAATTGGGATGGGCTGGGCTTTCATTAAATACGCCCTCTCTTACAAAGAGAAGATGATCTTCGTAATAGTCATCCCTCTGCAGGTATTGTGTGTGTGTGTGTTTGTTTTTAATACTTTGTGGGAACCATGTTCCTGACACATACAACGTTGTGGGGACCAAAGCCTGGTTCCCACAAGGGTAAATGCTGTTTTTGGGTCAGGGGTCAGATTTAGGACTAAGGTGCAAATTGAATTTTGGTTAAAGTTAGATATATAATGGTTTAGGCTGTAAGCGATAAGGGTGAGGTTTCGACTGTAGAAATTAATGGAAGTCAATGGAATCTCCCCACAAAGATAGCCACACAAACGTGTGTGTGTTTGGGAACCTGCATTTAGTTTGTAGTTTGTGCCTTTCTAATATATCTGTGTGTGTGTGTCTTCCTACCAGGTGCTGGCGAATGTTGCCTATATCATCATCGAGTCGACAGAGGAAGGCTCCAGTGAGTACTATCTGTGGAAGGAGATCCTCTTCCTGGTGGACCTCATCTGCTGCGGAGCCATCCTGTTCCCCGTCGTCTGGTCAGTGTGATGTGTAGCCTGAAGAGGCCGTGTTAACTGTAGATCTAGTTTTGTTCTTTAACACAAGGGATGCATCGGTGCACATTTTTCACTACCATTTCAGATTTAGTGCTTAAACCACTTAAAACATTTCTGGGTTTTTTTTAAACACAGACATAAATGTGCTGAATTACAAATGTATTTCATAACTGTGCAGCAGTACAGCTCACTTAAATATACCAATAGCTTCACAAGCTAATGTAAAACTTTAATTTGTTCAGTCAGTGCAATTAGGAGTATAGCAGCCAATGTGAAGTAAATAATAAACTGACACTGACTAAAACAGTAGGTTGACTATCTTAGTGAAACATGCAAAAATCCAACTCCAACAAACTTTCTTTCAAATTGTTCAGAAAGTGCAGTTAGAAATTCTAGATATAATGTAAAATAATAAAGCATAACGTCGCTCAGACCATAAGTCATAAAATTAGCCTGAATACATCTGGCCTTATGGATCATGAACATCGCTGATACCCGATCTAGATTTTTTTTTCTTTCAATATCGGTACCAATACAGATATTAACATTGGATCGGTGCATCTCTAATTAACACAAAGTACTACAACACGTTGTTTGGACTTTGAATTCAGTAACCAGAGATGAGGTCAGAGGTCACTTGTCAAAAAGAGAAGTGGCCATAAAATTGTTTCACTAATTTCACACAAAAACTAAACTGATGTCTTTAGCAGTCTTTAGCATATTTTGTTAGCCGTTATCATTGCTAACCTCAACTGGAGTGTCGTTTGGCGTCATAGAAGCCTGATCAACCAACCAACTTACCTTTGTGAAAACATAGTCTCCTTTTAAACTGCTTTTTTATTTTGTGCTTTCTCTCAATTCAATTCTGAACACTGAAAATAGCTAACTTTGAGTCTGTTACCATTAGTAGAAATTGCTACTGTTAGCATCCTGTTAGCACTTAGGTAGATGCTGTCAGTGATCAGAAAATGATCGAATTTTTGAGTTTTCTGACTGAAGGACCACTCATAAGGGTAATAATGTGGAAAAACTGTTTCTCACTTTGACAGTATTGTGTTCTACCTTTTTAAATTCCCAATATGCCTGTAATTATTAACAAACTGATAGATTTGTAGAAGCTTTACAGAACTGATAAGTCATTAAAATATACCCTATTAATACAGTCTTTAACGGTACAGAAATTTTTGTTTTTACCAACCATATGATTATAGAAACGTTTTTGGTGAAATATTGATTTTACTTTGGGAAAACATGGAATTAAAATGGAGAAGCTAAGAAAAAATGTAATTTTGATTTAGAAAAATATATGAAACTTTGAAGAAAATGGAAATGATAGACTATATTTGTCTACATCCAAGTTTAATGTGACATTGATCTGACTTTGTGTAGGTAATTAAGACTTTTTGATAAATAAATTCAGCTTATTTGTAAGTAAACTAGCAGAGTTCTGCACAGAGTAATTGTCTCGGAACCTGAAAGTTGTGGGTTCGATTCCAGTTTCCTCCTGGGGGTCGGAGGTTAACCTCTAATTGTACATCAGTGTATGAATGTGTGACTGGTCGGCTGTGACTTAAATTTTCACCTATTTAGCAAAGTGTTATTTTGACCTGATAAAACATTTAAGTATCTTTAGATTGACGTGTTTTCTCATCTTTCTGTCGCCAGGTCCATGCGTCTCTTAAAAGGTGGGCTGGTTTTTCCCTGAGTTAAGTGAACGCATCACCATGTTTATCTTTTTTGCTCTAAACTTGGGTTTTGTTTCTTCCAGCTGCCATGAACCTGGAGAAGCTCAAGCTGTTCAGGCATTACTACGTCATGGTGAGAGAGACGCCTCAGCAGTTCTGACCAGAGCTCAGTTTGTCCTACAAAAATGTCTGTTTTTCCTAGCAGCTGTAAAACTAGATTACCCAAACAAAAATAGAGTTAGTTTTGATGAAGGTGCTAATTTTCAGTTTTAGTTAAAAAACAACAACAACAAAACCTATTCATCTTTGAACAGAACACTTTTATCAAATTACAACATCTCCCGGTAACATTTGCCAGGATTTTAAAGGAAGCGCCAAATCATTAATCCTGTTTCAACAGTCTGATTTTCTGCCTTTAATTAAATCTTTATTGTAGATCGTTTGCTACATCTTCTTCACGAGGATCATAGCCATTTTGATGAAGATCACAATGCCCTTCCAGTGGCAGTGGTGTTATGAGGTAAGACTCCAAGAGTCTTTTAATTAAATTTTTATCATTTAATTTCTGTTGGGGACCAATAGAGTATTTTCCTCAGCCTGCTGCTCTGTAGGCTGACATTTATGTACTTAATTGTTTTATAGTCTTCTATTAATATTCAGCTGTTCAGAGAAACTGAAGTTGGGATTGTCTTTAGTAAAAAACAGACTAGGGCTGAAATGATTAATTGGATTAATTGTGATTAACCAGTTATTCAAATAATTGTCAACAAGTTTAACAATTGATTAATTAACTGGATATACAGACTAAAAAAATAAGTCAATATGCTGAACGAACTTAACATATTCAGAGCAGCAATTAAGCTAAAATTGTGCAGTATAATGTATAGGATAAAAAAAACATCTGTAAATATGTTGTACCCAGAACTCCTAAAGTGGTGAAATTTGACTTTGAACTGGTTCAAATTCACTAAATGATTCTGTTACTGCATTTAAGCAACAAAATGCTTTTTTTTATTATTTAAGAAGTAATTTTTCATTTGCATCTTGTAACTCATTTCAAATATTGTGTAAAAAATCGCTTAAGTGATTAAATGAACAATCCGAATAATTGATTAATCATCAAAAATAATTGACTACTAAATTAGTTGTCAGTTGCAGCCCTAAAATAAAGACTAAAAAAAGTGAAAAAATCTTTACTGAGATGATTTGAGTTGACTGAGGTCTCCCTGTAAAACACACACCTTCCTCTGGTCCTCAGTTTCTGGTGGAAGTGTCCACTCTGATCTTCTTTGTTCTGACTGGCTACAAGTTCCGACCGGCGTCCAACAACCCGTACTTGCAGCCCCCGCTGAACGAAGAGGACGTGGAGAAGGATGAAGTGTGAGTGCGTCAAAGGTGGAGCTACACCGATCCCTTATTAATATCTGTATCGGCTCCGATATTGGAAAAGAAAGTAGTTCAGTACATTTATGTCTGTTTACAAAAAACAAACGAAAGGTTTAAGTAGTGCTGTCAATTGATTAAAATTCAAATCTGCACTTTATTGCTGTGATTAATCATGAGTAATCATCATGCTCAACTTTGTGGCTTGAAATGTAAAAATGCACATTTTCCTAAAGTTGTTAAAGAAGTCTTTTATTGTCTCAAACAAACAAGTGTAGCGGTTCAATAGAAGTTTGGGCAGCATTGTTTTTCTGTATCAGCTCAAACTAACCCTCAGATGTCAGTAGTGCAAGTGGAAAAAGTGGATCCTAGTTTTATTCATTTGTTTTGTATCTAAAATGATCCCAGTCTGACATGAAGCGTTCTCCTCTATGTTTTTTTTTTTTGTCTGTGTGTGCAGAGTGACGGAGTCGGGCGCTCTGGAGGGAATCTCTAAAGTTAAGAAGACGTCTAACGGACGCGAGCGCCAGAAAGAGCCCGCTCTGTGAGCAGGAGGCTGAGTGGGTGGGGGCTCATATGGACCAAGACCCCCCACCACCACTTCTGCTGACGGCTCTCTGTTCAAAACTCTTCAAGTGGTTGCAAAGCTTCATGCCCACTGTCTGGCTATGCAAATGTAAAATAACAACAACAAAAAAGATGACTAACATGACGGAGGTTGTCCATTTTCTTTTGGGGGTGCTCCAAAAGAAAGTTTTTTTCTGGATGGGTGGGAAAATGGAACACAGCTCTGAAATTCTTTTTTTTTCTTCTCTGTTTCTCTCCAAAGCTTGTTATTATTATTATTATTATTATTACAGTGAACCCTCATTTTTCACGGGGGTTGCGTTCCAAAAGGATCCCGTGATAGGCGAAATCCGTGAAGTAGTTACCTTTATTTTTTACAATTGTTATATGCAGCATAATTAAATACTCTACATTGAAACCAAAGAACAAAAATTGTTTTCAGGCCTAAGCATTTTTTTAAAACAAATAGAATGTTTTCTTACAAATAACTACAGTAAAATAATCATTTTAATCATCAATACGAAGTACAGTAGGACAAATTGTGACTCGTGTATTTCATTGTTCCTCTGACTGTGACGCTGCCGCCTGACTCCACTCTCTAGTGTCTTTTTCTTCTGAAGCCTGTGTGGTGCAGGTGTGTTGTTTCAAGAGAAGAACATAGTTATCAGTAGTTGTTGTCGCTCTTTTTTCTTCTGGGCAAAAATATTTGCCAAAATTTGCCAAGCTGTATTACGTATATTTAAATACCGTAACACTATTGGCACATTACAGTATATAGAGAAGAAGCGCGGAGACTGTTTATCCAATCAGGACGCAGAACACAATGCACTGTGAAAAAAAAACTGCACAAAAAACTCTGCAAAGCAGCGAGGCCGTGAAAGGTCAACCGTGTTACAGCGAGGGTTCACTGTATAGACAAAGACTCCGGTGTGTTTATGCCGGCTATGTAAAAACGGTACTTCTGCAGGTAGCATCTTTTTTTCCCCATTTTTTTTTTGTGTAACATGGAACTAACGTAATGTGACACAAATCTAGGTTTCCCTCATTTGGATGCAATAGCCCATTCTCAGGTGAAAAGACAAAAAAAAAGAAAAATTGATGTTATGGAGGAAACGGCTTCGTTTCCCATCACTGCACCGTACATGTTTTGCTCATTGATTTTTAGGTTGGAATAATCAACAGCAGGATGTTTTTTTTTGTTTTTTTTTTCTCCGAAGAGTTTTTGCAGCGCTAGTGGCTTGTATTTTTTACGACAGTAAGCAGACAGGAGAGGGGGGAGGACATGCGGCAAAGGTCGCCGGGACCGGGAGTCGAACCCGCGACATCCGCGTTGAGGACCAAGGCCTCCAAACCAAACAAATAAAATAAAATTTTAAAAAAAGCGTGCTGTGGTGGCGCAGGGGGTTAGGTTAATTTTATTTAATTTAATTTGTTTGGTTTCAGTATGTTGCTGTCTTTTGCATATTGAAATGTTTTCCAGTATCATTGTGTGTGTCGGAGGACGAGGCGTTTCCTCCCAGTGTGTCATTTTGGAGTGCTGCTGTAATTTAGTGCTTTAGTGGTTGAAGATAACCTGCTTATTCCACCATACTGACTTGAGGACCTTTAATTAAAGTGACAGTACTTTCAGATCAGGCTATATAAACAGATCAGGGATATACAGGATATATACAGTATATACATATATACTGTATATATAAATTTTATATATATATAAACTACTAACTACTGAGTCCACTTTACTTACTTTTGGTTTTTAACCATTTTTTGCTCTGGACAGGGTACAAAATCAGATTTAACCACAGTCACTCCTGGTTCACTCCTTGATCTGCAGTGTTGCCACACAGGCAGCCCGTCTCCACCTGCCAGGAGTCCACAGGTAAACAGTTCGTACAGATTTACAGGAGTCGGATAAAGAGATTTTTTTTTTTTTTTTTTAAATTGTTACAGAAGGTTAATGGATGTAAGAATTGCCACAATAAAGTTGGAGTTTTTTGAAAGCTCTCTCGTTGCTGCTGTGGGTAAACATGCACAGAATTTGGCTATAAAGTCAGCAATTTGAATAGAAAACTTTGGAGTTGAAAATGTTTGAGAAGATGCACACACTACAAATGTGCACAAACTGTCGGTATGCCGATGATGTCGAAAAAAATACAGTTTCACAAACATCAGAAAACGTGTCTTCAAAATGGTCATTTTTGTAATTCCAATTTGTGAAGTTTTAAGGTAAATGGAAATGCAGTTGACTCAATTAAGATTGTAGTGATCTACGTTACCCTCATTTCCTTCCTCCCCGCCCCCCCCTACAATCATCTAAAAAGTTTCTGAATTTCTCAAAACTTAAAAATCTGTCAAGCGGGTAAGGTGTCGAAATTTTAGTTTCTTCAAATTTTTGACTTCTCAAAAAAGCAATTGAAGCTTGAGAAGTTTAAATTTGCTTAATTTCTTTTTCTGAAACAATTTTGTTTTTCAGAAAAAGATTTTAGCAAGTTTTTGTCTTCTGAAACTTAATATTTTAGTCAGACTTTTTTCTGAAAGATCTTAGTTTCTCAAAAGTTGAACATTTTAAATTTTGGATACCTAGGAAACTTCCAGTGTTTCAACTTTTGGAAATGGTCTCAGTTTCGTGTCAAAAAAATGGCCTTAAAACTATTTTTTAGAAGAAAAAAAACTGGGAATTTTTTTTATTTGAAAAGTCAGAGATTTGATTTAAAAAATCTGAAATTTTCTAGAAAATCTTGACTTTTGAAGCAAGAATGACAACGGATAAAAATGACCAGAATTTTATTATAAGATGCTTGTTCAGCTGTAAAAACATGTATGTACATACATGAGTAAAACAAAATATTGCACATGTTGGTCAGTATATTTTGGCACCAGTTGGTAACAAAAACAATCAGTTGTTTCTACAGACATGGAAATAATCCTGTATCTACATCTTCAAATTGTTTATAAATGTGCAGATGGTTCAGAAATTTCACAGTGGAGACAAAATTAAGATTTTTATCCAGTTATGCATAATTCCTGAAAAAAAACTACCTTCATTATTCTTTATATACCTCAAGAATAAGTCATTTAAAAAAATAGATTTTTGCTTGAATCCAGGTATAGATTGTCCTTTTACCCAAAATATTCCTCATCACAGCTCCAGTTTTAGTCCAAACCATTAATGAATTTAGTTTTTGAGCCACAGATGGAACCTACAGACAATCACAATGTTTTGCCCTCTGAACTCTCATGTCTGCAGCTTAAACTTCAGCTGATTTAGATGAACATAGTACCCATTTAAATATTTGCCAAAAAAAATCAAAAAAGTGGGTTTTAAACAGTCTGTTCATAGCGCAGCATAATTCAGTGAAGACAAATCAGAGGATTAAAGCGCTTTACAGCAGAAATACAGTCACTGCTCCAAGTTGGAAAGATTCAAATTTCTTAAAAGGTTCATTTTATTCTTAATAGTCTAGTGGCAATGTTTTGTTGCTACCACAAGAGGGCGGTAACAGGAACAGCATAATACTGAGGAATATCATGGGTGGATTTAAAAAAGTACTGTGAAGACAATTTGGTAATACTAAGTGAATGCAAACGGAAAAAGCTTTCAGCAGTGGGAATCGTATAAAATATTGCTGATATTTTGGAATATGATAGGAAGTGTTGGGGGCTGTTCAGCAGCAGTTTCAGTTATAATAAATTGTTTCAGGTTTTATTCATGTTGTGTGGCTCCTGCTGTATGTTACAGTCAAACAAACCTTCTGCCTGGAAACTTAATAATTAATATTTAATAATTTTTTTACTAGTCTCACAGATCTGATACCATTCATACATATATAAGCTTATGTATGAAGGGGTGGTTCCCTTCACGTCAACGTCCTAGTTAAACCACGTGACGTAATGTAGCACAAGAATACAAGGTATAGACAAATCGTGTCAATAGAAACTTTTGACACTGTTAATAACATTTTTGACCGAAGGGCCGCCATAAATCATGTTTTCCCCTCACTGGCCTGCTGGATATATTTATTCCAGCTGTAGAACAAATCATTTGTTGTTCTTCAGGTTGTGACGGCTCCGTCCGAACCCTCCGTGATATCGCAAACCAGGAAGTGGCAGCTTCCCAACGTCTACGACAAGCTGGCTGGTAGTTCACGCAATGAAAGGACTTATACATTGGAAAACATAAAAGACGGTGTTGTTATTTAACAACGAAGTGGGTCATTTGTGCGGCTGAGCGTCGTTTTTGAAGATAAATTTCATTGTAACGACTCGAAACCGGAAGGACTGCTAGCAAGCTTGTTGTTTAGCCATCTGGCAGAATTGTCGACAGCTAACAGTCAACGTTAGCAGGTGTTGTGATGGCTGTGCCGCACATACAGTTGTCCGTTGCAGCAATTTTACTCTTAGTGCTGCTGTCGGGGTGTAACGCGAGGATACACAAGCTCAGGCTAGAGGTGAGTGCGTAACACTGTTTAGGTTTAGAGTAACGTCAGCGTTAGCCCGGGTAGCTTATGCTAACGCCACGAACATTGACGTTGCTTCACTAAACCCACAGCGTGTTGATTACATTCAATGTCATAAAACATGTTAACACAGTGTCACACTGCTGTATTTATGTCCAATATGTATGTGTTTGTGAAGGGGATTATGCAGTAGCTAGCTTCGGCTGTGGCCATTTCATGGTTTCTAGAAAACCTGAACTTTGTTTATAGGCTCAAAATTTATAAAGGTCAAACCAAAACTGAGTCACTGTGATTATGAATGTATTAAATTACAATTTGTGATCTTTAAAATGTTTATGTTTGTGGAAAAAAGTAACCGATTAAACAAGAAAACCCGGCGCCTGTTTGGCATGTGGACAACATTTATATCGGGTCAAATGTGACAGTGGGCATGTTAGCGCCGTGCAAATAGTTCTGCGTAAAAAACAAACAATTTTAGCTGAACAATCATTTAAGCTTTAAATGATACTGATATCATGTGTTTACGTTATAAATTGAGACAGTCTCTCAATTTCCACAAAACGTTGGGACAAAAAAACCTCCCAGACATTTCTTAAATATATCATTTTTAGGTATTTCCATAAAGTATTTCACAAATGAGCTGAAATCAACATGAGAAATGTTGATTTTGCTACCTTCCCTTTTCTCATCCCAAAATTTGCTTCAACCGAAACCTTCAAATTTGTTTTTCGTTCATTCTGAGAGCCAATTATCTTATGTATGATTAAAGTATTTGTGATCACAAACCTTAAACTTGTTTTTTTTTCTTTCAGAACGAGACACGGTTTGCCATTGACCTCAACAATTTTGGTTTCTTTGCAAATGGATTTCTGAAAGTGAGTCTGTCCTCCCTGTGGCTCAATGACACTGTGAGCTACAACCTCTTCCCAGTAAGTCAGTTTTTTTTTTCATTTTCTTTCAGGTAAATATAAAGAAAAAGAAAAGTTGAAGGAAGCAGTAGTAATTTTTTTCTGCCCATATTAGTTTTGCAGTGAGAACTCTAGTATGTTCTTTTGGGTCCTGGTTGAGAAATGAAATAATGAGGTAATTGATACAGTTTGTCTTTTCTTTATTGAATACATTTTCTCTTCATTTGTAAGACTGGTGTAATTTACTCACTGCTCAGTTTTGAAATGCTTGATTACGCAGTGCTGAAAAGAGGAAACCTCTGTTTGTTCTGTGACCCAAACTACTTTTTTCCTATTTATTTAAGAGACTTTTTGCTGTAGACCATAGTTGATACAAAGGGAGCACTTTTCTGCCAAAAATTTCAGATATTTTGAGGTTAATCTCAGAAATTTGCTAGAAAAAAAACTTTGAAGTTTCTGAGTTTGAAAAATCATAAATTTTACTAAAGGAAACGACTTTGAGAAGTCGAAACTTTTTGATTGAGAAAACCATGCTCATCTGAAATGGGTTTCTTCACGACATCTCTTACATAAAGAAGTGATTTCTATCACTAAGCTGCACACAGTAATTGCTTTTTATTATATTTTTTAATTTACTGATATTTGTAGATGCTCTCGTGGAACAAACGGCAGAGAACATAGTAAAAATAAGATTTCCGGGGCGTGCTGTGGTGGCTCAGGGGGTTAGCACGTCCCACGTTAGGAGGCCTTAGTTCTCGACGCGGACGTCGTGGGTTCGACTCTTTGCCGCATGTCTTCCCCCCCTCTCCTCACCCTCCTTTCTGCGGTGGAAGGAGGGGAAGGAGGGGCCTACTGTAGAAAAAATACGAGCCACTAGTGCCGCAAAAACTCTTCGGAGAAAAAAAATGGAAAAAAAAAAAAATTTCCAATAATATAATAATAATATTTTACATTAATTGAAAGTTGAGACAAGAATAAATCGGAATTCTCCTAAGAAATTTTTCATAATAAACAATACAAGAAATGCCCACCTGTGCTGTCACAATAAGCAATAAATCAGTGAATCATATGATAAATTATAATTGTCTGGGACAATTTATCATCCAGAAAAATGTATCATGACGGGCCTAACCACAACTAATCATAGGTTTTCTCTGACTATTGATGGGAATAAATGCCAGTCATATCAAAAGCTGATTCATGTCCACATTGTTGTCTGCTGTAGGTTGGCTTCAGCCTGTCCAGGTCTCGGGTTAATGGGGTGTTGTCGTACACAGTGAGTACCCGCCTTCATAATTAAACGTCTGGTTTTCTACAGCTCTCAATCAGTATTCTGTTTAGTAAAACATATCCTCGATAATATATTATCTGTTCAACGTTATTCATTTCAATTTTTTTTTTTACCGGAGATGGTAAGAGTCTTGTTGTGTTCTCCGTAGGCGGAGGAGACCGAGGCGTGCCCGCCCACGAAGACCACCAACGACGAACCTCTCATTCTTTTTCTCATTGACAGCAAGCATCTGTTGTGTGTGTTGTTTTAGGTTCATAAGTTCCTAATGTATCACAGCTTTGTGCGAAGGTTAAGAGTTTGACTTCTGTCCTTCTAGGGTCAACGTGAGCGCCATGGGCGTTCAGGATAACTTCCTGATTGCCAAAGCCAAGTCAGATGAACCTAAAGGTTTGTGTTGCTGATTCTAACGCTTCCTCAAATTAGCTGCTGCAGAGTGAATGACGCCATTGTTTTAAAGTGACTAAAGTTAATCTTGATGTGTTTCTATGCCTCCATTTCTGTTGTTTAGAAAAAAAGAAGGTTACAAAGAGGGCTGCTGACGATTCAAATGGGAAACCAGGAAAGCCAGACACAAATCAAGATGATGATAAAGACATCCCAGGAGGTCAGGAAAAAGTACCACCAGCAAATGAAAAGTCAAACCCTGTTGAGGATGCTAAGAAACCGGAGGAAACTACATTCCTGGTGAGATTTTTTTAGTTTTTCTTTTAGTGGCTACATTTTTGTGCAGTTTGTTCTTTAAATCAGCGTCTTAACTGGAATTTCTTGCAGCTGAACAATTCAGTCAACCCGATTTTAGCCCTGGACAAAAGGAATGGCTTATACAACTTCAGCGTAAGTGCCCTTTGCTCTTCATTTAGACAACATTTGGCAGCGTTTGGTTGGCTTTGCTCGTTGATGTATTTTACAGGATTGGACATCTACGTGATGTAACGCCACATGACAATGGTGCATGTACGGACTGAGTCAGGAATATCGCTGGTCGGGAAAATGACACGATCATGCAAAAAAAATCTAAAACAGAGTTTCACTTTTAATTGCCGTCAAATGTAATGACATCATAGACAAGAAAACGTTACATCCAATAGAGAAGAATGAACCGACTGAAAAATACAACCCAAAAGAATATAAAGATATCTATGGAGCATCGGGAGTGAATAAATGAAACTTTTGTTTTGCACTCCTAGAAACTCAAAGTAGACAAAAAATGTATTCAAGGGCTAAAAAAATGGATTTTGCAAGTCATTATATACCCTGTAACTCTAAAATAAGGCAACCGAAACACCCACTCTCTGATAGGTCATTGGTGGAGTTCAAATTAGTTAATCAACCACCATTGAGTTCAGACAACCAATTATTAATAATTGCAAAATAAACATCAAGCCAGATACATGATACTGTAACAAATTGAATGTTGTGCTTCATAGTTTTTACGTACTTTTTATGGGGGAAATGTTTTTGTGTTCTTTGGTTCCTGATGCCCATGAATGTAATCTCTGCTCTGTCGGCTTGCAGAGCTTTTGTCTTATTGTTGCTATGGCAATGGGTCTGTGTGTGATTGCCTCATTTGTCCGTAGAACATGGCGATATACATGACGATCGTGATTTAGGATAAAAGTTTTCATAAACTATAGAAGCAATAGTTAGTTAAACTTGAACATACTATGCCTTCTACAGCTGCAATTATGGAAAATTAAATTATTGACCAATATAAAAAACAGATCCACTTAGTCTTTTCTCAGAAAGCAAAATATTTATAGATTCAAATCCAGGAAGAATATATAGTTTACAAATCAGAAGATCTGCAATTTTCTCATCTTTGATAAGTCATTTTATAGAAATCAGGTTAGAATTAAGGGCGCCATTCTTGTGACCGCTTCCTGCTCATCCTGCATTGGAACAGTATGGTTTTGTGGACGTGACTCGATGGCGGCTAAAGGAGCGCGTCACTTGCTGCAGCGGCTGATGGTTGCCGTCCAATCCAGTGATGCGTATCGATTGTTGTGCCATCTGGTTTAATGTCTCTCCTCCTCTACAGTTCCGCCTGGTCATTGGCCCAAAGGATCAGGGTCTGTACAGCCTGAAGTTCCACTACTGTCGGAACAAGGTGGCCGGAGTCAAGCTGCCTTATGCCTTGACGGTGAGTCAACGAGCGTTGGTGATGCTCTGCCAGCCCTCAGGTGTCTGATAGGTGTTCATTTAAAATTTTCTCCCTCCACCTCCCTGCAGGTGGATGTGGTAGAGAAGAACCCAGGGAGCTTCCTGTCTGCAGCCGAAATCCCCTTGTCTCGTCTTTACATATGTATGGCCGGAGTCTTCTTCGCTGCTGCTATGGTGTGGGTCTACATGCTAATGAAGCACAGGTACATGGCATGAACTACACTCAAATTGTGATTTCTTTTATATCCCAGAGGTTTTGTCATATCGAGGTGGACACAAAAAATGTAATAGAACTTCGATTGTCTGTGAATTCATCAGCCGCTTTTCATGTGACCCTTTTAAGTAAAGCCTAAGGTGTATTCTTGCCCCTCGATGGGGCTCGTGTGATGACTGAGGGGCAGCGATGCAAGGGTTGAAGATATGTTGCTTTCGTTCCAGTTGGTGGAAATGGTGTCAAAATGTTGAGTTTTGTAAAGTGGAGGCAGCATGAGCAGCACTTTTTTGAGCATCCTCTAAAAGTCTTACATTTATGTATCTAAAATGTCTTGCATTCATTTAAAAAAAAAAAGTCAGTTCTCCTTAAAATGTCTTAAATTTTGTCTTGACAGGAATATTTAATTTTGTATATTCTACCTATTGTCTTTTTCCTCGGGACGTTTCTATCAGACCACATTTTGAGTTGCACTCATACATCTTCGTTATGTTTGATGACTTGATGTAAGTTTCAGGCTAACATTAACTCACTGCTAACATAGCCAGCTGCTGATGCTGTAAGTTCACCGACATGGTGGATTGGTCTGGAGAAGAGCTTCGACGACCCACCAGTATATATTTAGCTTGTGAAAAGTCCGAAAAGGAAAGGTTGAAGGATTTTTACACACAAACGTCCCAGCTGTTCTCCACAGTGTTATAAAAGACTGGATGATTGTACAAAGTCGGCGAACATCCTAAAGATGCATATTTAATATAAATTAAAAAAGTTCAGTAAAGCTCCCATAGCTCCTTGTTTACAGCAGCATTAACTGATCGGACGACACAAGCTAACATCATTAAGGAGAACTGCTGATGACTAGATTTGTTTGTTCGGATCCCTGATTATTATAGCGCTGGGAAAACCTGCTTTCCAAAAACTGAATCAAAAGTACAAGCTTGGGGGCGTGCTGTGGTGGCGCAGGGGGTTAGCACGCCCCACTTTTGGAGGCCTTAGTCCTCGACGCGGACGTCGCGGGTTCGACTCCCGGTCCCGACGACCTTTGCCGCATGTCTTCCCCCCTCTCCTCACCCTCCTTCCTGTCTGCCTACTGTCGGAAAAAAACGAGCCACTAGTGCCGCAAAAGCTCTTCGGAGGAAAAAATGGAAGAAAAAAAAAAGTGCAAGCTTGATCGTATCTCATCTGTCTGGTTTGTATTTCCTGTTTCGCTACATGTGCTAATCCTTCTTTTTTATCTAACTGGGTACTGATTCTCCTTATTTTTGTTGTTTGCTCTGATTAGGACAATGCAAACATTCACATTGTTACTGATTAGGTTCTTTTTATCTTTCTTAATGTCATTCTGTGTTTTTTCTCTTTTATCCAAAGCAAAAAGGGGGTACTGTTCTTGGTCTCTTCATTGAGTTTAAGACTTTAGTATCATGCTAACCACACAGGCCATAAAGTTAGCTAGATGGTTAACTAGCATAAACCCAAGATTCTCAGGTTGTTTACCTTTCGGAGGGTTTGCACCTGCAGGGCACAGGAGATTCCCACACCCAAACCAAACAAGCACACAGTCTTGAATTGTAAAAGGCCGTTAAGGATTAAAGAGTGACTCATCTCCGCAGCCATCTTACTTTATTTATTGCACCCCACATCCTGTTGAGACATAAGCCAAGTTAACACTACAGACCTTGGACTACATTATCTTTAATAGTGAAGGCAGCAGCATTTTATCCACTTATGTAAAAGTAATTGATGCCAGCAACACTTCTGGATACGATGTTCAGAAACCAAAAAAACACTGCAGATAAAACAGAAACACAAAAAATCATCAACTATGGTAACATTTTTATTCCATAAGGTCAGAGAAAAGCACAAACTGCCTTTCTATAACTTTAAATATGAAGTTTGTTTTCCTCATCTGCTTCTTTACAGATACAGCGTGTTTAAGATCCACTGGCTGATGGCTGCACTGGCATTCACCAAGTCCACATCTTTAGTTTTCCACAGTGTAGGTCACAGTGCTAGTAATTCTCTTCACGTTCTCAACAACAGCTTGAGGTATTTTCTGTTTTATCACAACAGACAAAGTAGTTTATGTGTCCATGGCTTCTGTTTTTCACAGATTAACTACCACTTTATCAACATCGAGGGTCATCCTATCGAAGGCTGGGCCGTCATGTATTATATCACACACCTGTAAGTTATTTCTGCTGGATTTTTTTTTATTAGGTATGCACTGGTGTGCAAATTTTAGCTGACATACATATTCTCTCTCATTCGTCTCTAGTTTTAATCCTATTTGTTTTTAACATTCTGTATTAAATACTCTTGTATCTGTCAGGCTGAAGGGGGCGCTCCTGTTCATCACGCTGGCACTAATTGGGACGGGCTGGGCTTTCGTTAAATACATCCTCTCTGACAAAGAGAAGAAGATCTTCATGATAGTCATCCCTCTGCAGGTACTGCGTGTGTGTGTGGGTTTGTTTGTAATACTTTGTGGGAACCATGTTCCTGACACATACGATGTTGTGGGGACCAAAGCCTGAATCCCACAAGGGGAAATGCTGTGGGTCAGGGGTCAGATTTTGGACTAAATTAATGGAAGTCAACGGAAAGTCCCCGCAAAGATAGCTGCGCAAACGTGTGTGTGTGTGTTTGTTTGTTTGTAATACTTTGTGGGAACCATGTTCCTGACACATACGACGTTGTGGGGACCAAAGCCTGGTTCCCACAAGGGGAAATGCTGTTTTTGGGTCAGGGGTCAGGTTTAGGACTAAGGTGCGAATTGAATTTTGGTTAAAGTTAGATATATAATGGTTTAGGCTGTAAGCGATAAGGGTGAGGTTTCGACTGTAGAAATGAATGGAAGTCAATGGAAAGTCCCCTCAAAGATAGCCACACAGGGCATGCCGTGGTGGCGGAGGGGTTAGCGCGACCCACATTCAGGCAAACGTAGCCTCGACGCGGCTGTCGCGGGTTCGACTCCCGGACCCGACGACGTTTACCGCATGTCTTCCCCGCTCTCCTTCCCCCTTTCCTGTCAGCCTACTTTGAAAAAGGGACACTAGAGCCCACAAAAAGACCCCTTGCGGGGCGATAAAGAAAAAAAAAAAAGATAGCCACACAAACGTGTGTGTGTTTGGGAACCTGTTTGTAGTTTGTGCATTTCTAATATATCTGTGTGTGTGTGTGTGTCTTCCTACCAGGTGCTGGCGAATGTTGCCTATATCATCATCGAGTCGACAGAGGAAGGCTCCAGTGAGTACTATCTGTGGAAGGAGATCCTCTTCCTGGTGGACCTCATCTGCTGCGGAGCCATCCTGTTCCCCGTCGTCTGGTCAGTGTGATGTGTAGCCTGAAGAGGCCGTGTTAACTGTAGATCTAGTTTTGTTCTTTAACACAAGGGATGCATCGGTGCACATTTTTCACTACCATTTCAGATTTAGTGCTTAAACCACTTAAAACATTTCTGGGTTTTTTTTAAACACAGACATAAATGTGCTGAATTACAAATGTATTTCATAACTGTGCAGCAGTACAGCTCACTTAAATATACCAATAGCTTCACAAGCTAATGTAAAACTTTAATTTGTTCAGTCAGTGCAATTAGGAGTATAGCAGCCAATGTGAAGTAAATAATAAACTGACACTGACTAAAACAGTAGGTTGACTATCTTAGTGAAACATGCAAAAATCCAACTCCAACAAACTTTCTTTCAAATTGTTCAGAAAGTGCAGTTAGAAATTCTAGATATAATGTAAAATAATAAAGCATAACGTCGCTCAGACCATAAGTCATAAAATTAGCCTGAATACATCTGGCCTTATGGATCATGAACATCGCTGATACCCGATCTAGATTTTTTCTTTCTTTCAATATCTGTACCAATACCGATATTAACATTGGATTGGTGCATCTCTAATTAACACAGAGGATTTTATTGGTAAAATAAGGAATATGCAGAACAACCAGCAACTTGTGTTTTCAGTATTTGTTTTGCACTAAAATGAAGTTGTGAATTCACTGTACGCTCAATCAAAAACATGGAGTCAAAAAATAGTTTTCTAAAATGTATAGTTTGAACTAGAACCGGGCCCAGTGTTGTAGTCAAGACCACCTAACCCGAGATCAGGTCAAAACCAAAACTTTTAGGGTCCGAGACCAAGACTGGTCTTGAGTACTACAACACTAGCTGGGCAATAAGTTGAATTTGACTATTAATTAAATTAGCAGTTTATGAATTTTTTTGGAAAATCTGGATTTAAAAAAAAAAATTCACCATTGAACTTCTCGGGCCCACTGCCTACCATCTTGTTTTACAAGCATCTTTTACATCTTGTATTTGTTTGGACTTTGAATTCAGTAACCAGAGATGAGGTCAGAGGTCACTTGTCAAAAAGAGAAGTGGCCATAAAATTGTTTCACTAATTTCACACAAAAACTAAACTGATGTCTTTAGCAGTCTTTAGCATATTTTGTTAGCCGTTATCATTGCTAACCTCAACTGGAGTGTCGTTTGGCGTCATAGAAGCCTGATCAACCAACCAACTTACCTTTGTGAAAACATAGTCTCCTTTTAAACTGCTTTTTTATTTTGTGCTTTCTCTCAATTCAATTCTGAACACTGAAAATAGCTAACTTTGAGTCTGTTACCATTAGTAGAAATTGCTACTGTTAGCATCCTGTTAGCACTTAGGTAGATGCTGTCAGTGATCAGAAAATGATCGAATTTTTGAGTTTTCTGACTGAAGGACCACTCATAAGGGTAATAATGTGGAAAAACTGTTTCTCACTTTGACAGTATTGTGTTCTACCTTTTTAAATTCCCAATATGCCTGTAATTATTAACAAACTGATAGATTTGTAGAAGCTTTACAGAACTGATAAGTCATTAAAATATACCCTATTAATACAGTCTTTAACGGTACAGAAATTTTTGTTTTTACCAACCATATGATTATAGAAACGTTTTTGGTGAAATATTGATTTTACTTTGGGAAAACATGGAATTAAAATGGAGAAGCTAAGAAAAAATGTAATTTTGATTTAGAAAAATATATGAAACTTTGAAGAAAATGGAAATGATAGACTATATTTGTCTACATCCAAGTTTAATGTGACATTGATCTGACTTTGTGTAGGTAATTAAGACTTTTTGATAAATAAATTCAGCTTATTTGTAAGTAAACTAGCAGAGTTCTGCACAGAGTAATTGTCTCGGAACCTGAAAGTTGTGGGTTCGATTCCAGTTTCCTCCTGGGGGTCGGAGGTTAACCTCTAATTGTACATCAGTGTATGAATGTGTGACTGGTCGGCTGTGACTTAAATTTTCACCTATTTAGCAAAGTGTTATTTTGACCTGATAAAACATTTAAGTATCTTTAGATTGACGTGTTTTCTCATCTTTCTGTCGGCAGGTCCATCCGTCACTTACAGGAGGCTTCCAGCACAGATGGGAAAGGTGGGCTGATTTTTCCCTGAGTTAAGTGAACGCATCACCATGTTTATCTTTTTTGCTCTAAACTTGGGTTTTGTTTCTTCCAGCTGCCATGAACCTGGAGAAGCTCAAGCTGTTCAGGCATTACTACGTCATGGTGAGAGAGACGCCTCAGCAGTTCTGACCAGAGCTCAGTTTGTCCTACAAAAATGTCTGTTTTTCCTAGCAGCTGTAAAACTAGATTACCCAAACAAAAATAGAGTTAGTTTTGATGAAGGTGCTAATTTTCAGTTTTAGTTAAAAAACAACAACAACAAAACCTATTCATCTTTGAACAGAACACTTTTATCAAATTCCCGGTAACATTTGCCAGGATTTTAAAGGAAGCGCCAAATCATTAATCCTGTTTCAACAGTCTGATTTCTGCCCTTAGTTGAATCTGTTTGTTTATTGTAGATCGTTTGCTACATCTACTTCACGAGGATCATAGCCATTTTGCTGAAGATCACAATGCCCTTCCAGTGGCAGTGGTGTTATGAGGTAAGACTCCAGGAGCTCCACAGCAGACTCAAACATATCATTTATTTAAATTTTTATCATTTAATTTCAATAGAGTATTTTCTTCAGCCTGCTGCTCTTTAGGCTGACATTTCTGTACTTAATTGTTTTATAGTCTTCTATTAATATTCAGCTGTTCAGAGAAACTGAAGTTGGGATTGTCTTTAGTAAAAAACAGACTAGGGCTGAAATGATTAATTGGATTAATTGTGATTAACCAGTTATTCAAATAATTGTCAACAAGTTTAACAATTGATTAATTAACTGGATATACAGACTAAAAAAATAAGTCAATATGCTGAACGAACTTAACATATTCAGAGCAGCAATTAAGCTAAAATTGTGCAGTATAATGTATAGGATAAAAAAAACATCTGTAAATATGTTGTACCCAGAACTCCTAAAGTGGTGAAATTTGACTTTGAACTGGTTCAAATTCACTAAATGATTCTGTTACTGCATTTAAGCAACAAAATGCTTTTTTTTATTATTTAAGAAGTAATTTTTCATTTGCATCTTGTAACTCATTTCAAATATTGTGTAAAAAATCGCTTAAGTGATTAAATGAACAATCCGAATAATTGATTAATCATCAAAAATAATTGACTACTAAATTAGTCGTCAGTTGCAGCCCTAAAATAAAGACTAAAAAAAGTGAAAAAATCTTTACTGAGATGATTTGAGTTGACTGAGGTCTCCCTGTAAAACACACACCTTCCTCTGGTCCTCAGTTTCTGGTGGAAGTGTCCACTCTGATCTTCTTTGTTCTGACTGGCTACAAGTTCCGACCGGCGTCCAACAACCCGTACTTGCAGCTGCCTCTGGACGAAGAGGACGTGGAGATGGATGAAGTGTAAGTGCGGCAGAGGTGGAGCTACACCGATCCCTTATTAATATCTGTATCGGCTCCGATATTGGAAAAGAATTCTATATCGGGTATCAATGACAATGTGCTCGGTCCATAAGGACTGTTACGTTTCGTTATTTATTTTACGTTATGTTTAGAATTTCTAATTTCTTTCTGAACCATTTGAAAGAAAGTTTGTCGCAGTTTATTTTCTACATGTTTGATCAAGCCTGTGAAGCTACTGGTGTATTTAATGGTGCTGTTCTGGTGCAGAGTTGTCAAAAGAATGAGTAGTTCAGTACATTTATGTCTGTTTACAAAAAACAAACGAAAGGTTTAAGTAGTGCTGTCAATTGATTAAAATTCAAATCTGCACTTTATTGCTGTGATTAATCATGAGTAATCATCATGCTCAACTTTGTGGCTTGAAATGTAAAAATGCACATTTTCCTAAAGTTGTTAAAGAAAGTCTTTTATTGTCTCAAACAAACAAGTGTAGCGGTTCAATAGAAGTTTGGGCAGCATTGTTTTTCTGTATCAGCTCAAACTAACCCTCAGATGTCAGTAGTGCAAGTGGAAAAAGTGGATCCTAGTTTTATTCATTTGTTTTGTATCTAAAATGATCCCAGTCTGACATGAAGCGTTCTCCTCTATGTTTTTTTTTTTTGTCTGTGTGTGCAGAGTGACGGAGTCGGGCGCTCTGGAGGGAATCTCTAAAGTTAAGAAGACGTCTAACGGACGCGAGCGCCAGAAAGAGCCCGCTCTGTGAGCAGGAGGCTGAGTGGGTGGGGGCTCATATGGACCAAGACCCCCCACCACCACTTCTGCTGACGGCTCTCTGTTCAAAACTCTTCAAGTGGTTGCAAAGCTTCATGCCCACTGTCTGGCTATGCAAAACGTAAAATTACAACAACAAAAAAGATGACTAACATGACGGAGGTTGTCCATTGTCTTTGTGGGTGCTCCACCCAAAACCTGAAGAGCTCCAGGAGGGTTTATTTTTTCTAGACGGGTTGGAAAATGGAACACAGCTCTGAAATTCTTTTTTTTTCTTCTCTGTTTTTCTCCAAAGCTTGTTATTATTATTATTATCATTATTATTATAGACAAAGACTTGGGTGTGTTTATGCCGGCTATGTAAAAACGGTACTCCTGCATCCTGCAGGTCGCATCTTTTTTTTTCTTCTTCTTTTTTTTACTGTAACATGGAACTAACGTAATGTGACACAAATCTAGGTTTTCCTGATTTGGATGCAATAGCCCATTCTCAGGTGGAAAGAAAGAAAGAAAAATCGTTGTTATGGAGGAAACAGAGCTTCGTTTCCCACCAATCACACTCGTACATGTTTTGCTCATTGATTTTTAGGTTGGAATAATCAACAGCAGGATGTTTTATTTTATTTAATTTAATTTGTTTGGTTTCAGTATGTTGCTGTCTTTTGCATATTGAAATGTTTTCCAGTATCATTGTGTGTGTCGGAGGACGAGGCGTTTCCTCCCAGTGTGTCATTTTGGAGTGCTGCTGTAATTTAGTGCTTTAGTGGTTGAAGATAACCTGCTTATTCCACCATACTGACTTGAGGACCTTTAATTAAAGTGACAGTACTTTCAGATCAGGCACCAGGCTCTAAAGTGACCAGAGCTGTGGCCAGATATATGTATATATATATATACATACATATTTTTCGGTTATTTTTGGCACGGCTGAGTCCACTTTACCTACTTTTGGTTTTTAACCATTTTTTGCTCTTGATGTGAAGTTTTTGATTAATTCCAGTTGACTTCAGCAGCCGGACAGGGTAGAAGATCATTCAGTAACAGGTGATTTGTAAATATGACTGTTCATAAAAGAAGAGACAGATTACACTTTATGAACTGCACAGTGTTTCAGGATGGATCAGTTTCAGTGAGATTTTTGAATCTTTTCTTTTATTCCTTGAAATGAACCCCAATCACAAGAAACGTGAGACTGAGATTTAACCAGTCACTCCTGGTTCACTCCTTGATCTGCAGTGTTGCCACACAGGCAGCCCGTCTCCACCTGCCAGGAGTCCACAGGTAAACAGTTCGTACAGATTTACAGGAGTCGGATAAAGAGATTTTTTTTTTTTTTTTTTAAATTGTTACAGAAGGTTAATGGTAATGTAAGAATTGCCACAATAAAGTTGGAGTTTTTTGAAAGCTCTCTCGTTGCTGCTGTGGGTAAACATGCACAGAATTTGGCTATAAAGTCAGCAATTTGAATAGAAAACTTTGGAGTTGAAAATGTTTGAGAAGATGCACACACTACAAATGTGCACAAACTGTCGGTATTCCGATGATGTCGAAAAAAATACAGTTTCACAAACATCAGAAAACGTGTCTTCAAAATGGTCATTTTTGTAATTCCAATTTGTGAAGTTTTAAGGTAAATGGAAATGCAGTTGACTCAATTAAGATTGTAGTGATCTACGTTACCCTCATTTCCTTCCTCCCCGCCCCCCCCTACAATCATCTAAAAAGTTTCTGAATTTCTCAAAACTTAAAAATCTGTCAAGCGGGTAAGGTGTCGAAATTTTAGTTTCTTCAAATTTTTGACTTCTCAAAAAAGCAATTGAAGCTTGAGAAGTTTAAATTTGCTTAATTTCTTTTTCTGAAACAATTTTGTTTTTCAGAAAAAGATTTTAGCAAGTTTTTGTCTTCTGAAACTTAATATTTTAGTCAGACTTTTTTCTGAAAGATCTTAGTTTCTCAAAAGTTGAACATTTTAAATTTTGGATACCTAGGAAACTTCCAGTGTTTCAACTTTTGGAAATGGTCTCAGTTTCGTGTCAAAAAAATGGCCTTAAAACTATTTTTTAGAAGAAAAAAAACTGGGAATTTTTTTTATTTGAAAAGTCAGAGATTTGATTTAAAAAATCTGAAATTTTCTAGAAAATCTTGACTTTTGAAGCAAGAATGACAACGGATAAAAATGACCAGAATTTTATTATAAGATGCTTGTTCAGCTGTAAAAACATGTATGTACATACATGAGTAAAACAAAATATTGCACATGTTGGTCAGTATATTTTGGCACCAGTTGGTAACAAAAACAATCAGTTGTTTCTACAGACATGGAAATAATCCTGTATCTACATCTTCAAATTGTTTATAAATGTGCAGATGGTTCAGAAATTTCACAGTGGAGACAAAATTAAGATTTTTATCCAGTTATGCATAATTCCTGAAAAAAAACTACCTTCATTATTCTTTATATACCTCAAGAATAAGTCATTTAAAAAAATAGATTTTTGCTTGAATCCAGGTATAGATTGTCCTTTTACCCAAAATATTCCTCATCACAGCTCCAGTTTTAGTCCAAACCATTAATGAATTTAGTTTTTGAGCCACAGATGGAACCTACAGACAATCACAATGTTTTGCCCTCTGAACTCTCATGTCTGCAGCTTAAACTTCAGCTGATTTAGATGAACATAGTACCCATTTAAATATTTGCCAAAAAAAATCAAAAAAGTGGGTTTTAAACAGTCTGTTCATAGCGCAGCATAATTCAGTGAAGACAAATCAGAGGATTAAAGCGCTTTACAGCAGAAATACAGTCACTGCTCCAAGTTGGAAAGATTCAAATTTCTTAAAAGGTTCATTTTATTCTTAATAGTCTAGTGGCAATGTTTTGTTGCTACCACAAGGGGGCGGTAACAGGAACAGCATAATACTGAGGAATATCATGGGTGGATTTAAAAAAGTACTGTGAAGACAATTTGGTAATACTAAGTGAATGCAAACGGAAAAAGCTTTCAGCAGTGGGAATCGTATAAAATATTGCTGATATTTTGGAATATGATAGGAAGTGTTGGGGGCTGTTCAGCAGCAGTTTCAGTTATAATAAATTGTTTCAGGTTTTATTCATGTTGTGTGGCTCCTGCTGTATGTTACAGTCAAACAAACCTTCTGGTCCAAACCTAAAGCTCGTCATTCAACCTGACTGACGGCTCTAACTTTTAAAATGACTGCAATTATTCGACATTCTAACTTTTTTTTAAACTTTATTTCACTCCTGCAGTGTTTGTTGTCTTTAAATCAGCTGATATTTGGGTGATTGCTTTTCTGAAAAGAAGACGGTTACAGCAGCGTCTGAAGGTGTCTTCAGCTAAAATTTGAAAGTTGTGTGATTTAATGCCTGTCACTAGTGGAAACAATAAAAAGACAGGCATAAATGAAAATTATTTTCAAATCCCTTTCACTGCAGATTTAAGTGATATTTGCGGAATCCTCAGTTTGGAACACCTTTCCACCTATTGGATGGACATGATGGGTTATTGAAATGTGACCCTGAGTAAAAATGTTCTGATCTCCATGGGCCTCAGGGTGATTTCCCACACAGACGGATCCTCAAACGTCTTCAGCAGGGGTTTCTCTTCTGTCAAGACAAAATGTTAATTATTAGAGCGTGTAACTAAAAATATGTAAGAGGTGTAATAAAGCCTACTTTACACCTTGTTAGCATCAAACAAAGCAGCCTGTAGTAAAACAGTCTGTCCCCAAGCCGAGAACGCCACATAAATAAAACGAGTCTTTATTAAACCTCCCTGCTGTGAAACACTAAGACAAATTTATGGCTCATTATATTCTAGTTTAATTAGAGCCTGGGGGCGTTGTTCTGATTGTAATGAGACAGTGATTACTGCCACCGCAGAGTTACAATGTGACAGACACTTCCTGTTCATCCTCTGCTCAGTTTGCTCTGAGCTGCACAACAAGTCAGCAGTGACCAGACAGTGACCAGGCAGTGACCATCCAGTGACCATCCAGTGACCGCTGCCAGACATTGCAAACCCCCAAACATTTGGCTGAGTAGGAACCATCAGCTAATTTCCAGATAAATGTTTCTGAGTAGAAACTAAAACTTAAACACATTATTATCATTATTATCCCAAAAAGACCAGCAACTAATTACATGTAATCATTAGCTTTATATTTTCCAAGTGTAAAACATGAACATATGAACTGCAACTTAATCCAATTTTTATTGATATATTATTTGAATAATCCTTTTTGGTTTGTGAAATATTGAAGTGCCAGTCATTTACTAAACCTTGAAATAATTACACAAATGATTTATTAAGCATATTACATTTAATTATGGTCCTCAGTTAAATGTATTGATTTTATTTTTTTTAAAATAATGATTTAATAGATCATTTTATTGTGCTGAAGCACTTTGCAAACAAGCACATTGAACCAAGTGGGCGGGACTAGAGCAGCTTGCAAAGACGTCTGATTGGCTGCTTCAAACGGCACATCAAATTTACCTCTGAGGTCAACGTTTCTGCTAGAAAGTGCAGAAATAACTTCAAGAACAATTAAGCTGCTGTAATTTATTTAATACAATCTGAGTGAGTAACTCTGGCTCTAATGTATTGCTGTCTGAAGTGTGTGGCAGCTTCCTCTACACAGAACCACTTAGAGATATTTCAGACAAAACTACAGATAGAGTCTGGAGCCACTCAAAGAGTTTATTAAATCAATATATTCAAGTTGTTTTCACACTTCCAGTGAAATATTAACCTCAGAGTCATAACAAATGCTTCAGCAAAGGAACATGAAATAATGATATTGAATTTTTCCACACAAAAATCAATACACTTAAGTGAGGAATGTATAATTATTCTATATTTAATCATATAATAATTTTGGTATTTATTCCCAGTTCTAATAAATGAATGATAGATTTAATTATTTCATAAATTAGTATTTATTCACTATAATTTGCCATTCTTCACCTTCCATACTGTAAACTTGAAATGTCGCGCACTAACCCCCAGTGTATTTGACACCTGTTAGAATGACCTGTACCTTTTTCAGGAGACCAATCAAAACGCTTCATCTCATCTTTCCACTGATTGGCTGAAAGGTTCAGCTCAGAAACACCCAGAACATTCAGAGTGGAAAACAGCTTCTGCGCACACACACACACACACACACACAAAAAGACAGAAAATCGTTTAAAAGGCATGATGTTCAAGTACATTTAATTCACTATTTTTAAACTTAAAAGTTGTTAGAAAGAGAATTGGTGAAATATTTCTCTTTCTAAGGAATGTCATGAGTTCTGAATGTCCGACCTGAAGGTTGACTGTGACGGGTTGGGAGCTGGCTTTGCTCTCCCAGCTCTGGAACTGATGCTCCAGCCTGAGCAGGACGGACTCCTCGTCCCACTGACTCAGTGTCAGGAGGTGGACAGCAGGGGGCAGCGATGCTTGAAGGCCTGAAAACTGAAAAAGAAAAAAGCCAATTTTCTTCAATTCTAAAACCTCATTTCTTAGTTGTTATTAATCTGTCAGAGGTGCGGTGTGTTAACCCGAACCTCCAGTCGTGCGTTCGGGTTCAGGTCTCCATTGGTGAACGACAGCAGGGGTTGTGATACCACTTCCTGTGCCAGGGGGCGGTGTGTGTCTGCGGCGGTGGCAGGCGGCTCCAGGGAGAGGAGGAGGCGACCGCGGACCACCAGGCCGTCGGGGAAGAGCTCCGAACTCTCATCGAGGGCTTCACCGACGCCGCGGTAGTCGTCATGCAGCAGCCGGCGGTGAAGCTGCAGAGGAACGTTAGTGGTCTCGTTAAACATGTAGCATTACTGTTAGCCAAACAAAGCCGGGAGGATAAGAAACACGATTCCGAATAATGGAAGTTAAAACATAAAAACACACAACTCACAGTCAGTTCTGCTCATTTTTTTAAACAATTTTTATGCAATCAACAATTAAAATGACAACCCAACATACTCTCATGCTACACTGTGCAAATGCTCAGTCTGCACCATTGAAGATTTTCTCACATCCGCATGCTGAATGCTTAAGATGGCTTCCAAAGCGAGGCAGTCAGGCTAATTTTCTGATCTAGCTAATAACTATATGACTAATTGTCATACTTTAGGCCCTCAACCGCTGTCATTAGTTGAAGAAAAAGAAAAAAAAAATGGACAATTACCACAGAAAATATGTAATTTAATACAATGTGTTGTAGTTAGCCCCCTGTACATTTTACATTTACATCATGGGTCCTTTCATGTTTGGACCTGTTGTATATTCGACTGATTGAAAAACGAAAAGGAGTCGGATGGATTGTTCAGATGAACTTTAGTGAATAAAAAAGGGATGAACGAATCGTACAGAGTTTAGTCATTCAGCTAACAGCTCTTTTCTCGGAAAAAAACCCAACGGTCCTCAGCTCACTTCTTCCTCTAACCCCAAGTTCTTCTTCTACCAGTTCAAAAGCATCATGGGATATAGAGTCCATTCATTTAAGGGTCCACAATAGTCAGTTTTGAACCAGATACTAACTATCAAATGCTAACTAGATTTATGAAACAACTGCAACTAAAATTATATTAAATTATAATATCCCAAATAATAAGTCTTAAGCAAATCCTGCTTAAACCCAAAACAAATTCTCAACAGGACCCATGAAAGTCAGTATTGGTGCTTACTGCTTGTTTCAAACAGATATAAAGTGTAAATATGCTGTACCATGATCTCCAGAGATCCGTTGTAAATACTCGCTCCTCCCTGAGAGCGATCTGTCACTACTGTGAGTTGGTCCGTGCCATCCTGAATACAAACATACAGTAAAATGTTTGTAGAATTGCAGGAAATAAAAGAAAAAGATGAAGAAAGTGATTAGCAAAAGAAAAGAGTAATTAAGACCTTTATAAAGGCGCGAGAGTTGATGGGGTAATAATTCCCAGCAATGGGTTCCGTTTGCTTGAGCTGCCATGTGGGACGGAAGTCTTTCCTGATGGAAACAAATCCAAAATACTCATCTAACGTTTTCTATTTATGTTTTTTAGATATGATATGATATCTAAAAGACATTTTCTTACTTTCTCTGGAGAACTTCTCTGCCGTTTGAGTCGGTGTAGAAAAACTCTGCGGTTTTAATGCTGGTGTCCAGACGAGTGATCACTTCCTTCCCCTGGTCATCACTAGCCAATAAACAGATTTAAACATAAACTCAAACATTCACAGACCACATTAAAAACAAGGTGTCCAAAACATTCACATAGTACAGGTGCAGATTATTTTCCCAACTCGTAAATATTTGGCACTCACTTGACCGGCACCGGTCCGACCGTCCACTCCAGCTCCACGGCTTTGCTGTCGGCGTAGAGTCGGACCACCTGAGACACCCAGGGAGCGAACCGCTGCCGCACCTCCTGCACCACCGAGTTCTGTTCACACGACGTTACAGAATTAATAGAAAACTTTTTCTTTTAGGATCTATTTTATAACTTAAAGTGTCCTCGGGGCGGGCATTTGTGGTATCGTTTATCATTTATCGCGATAAATTTTGCGTCGCTATACGATTTTGATTTAATGTCGTCATGATAAACTCCAATTAACGATGTTTAAAAATCTCTAAAACTTTTTGTATCGTCAGGATTTTTAGCTTTACCATTTTTTCTACACTCTTTGTTCAGCAACAGTAATTATTTCTCCGGATAAATACATTTGAAAATATGACTAAATGTAGTTACTATGTGCAGTTTCACATTTCTTTATGCTGCGTTTCTGCAGGTTTCACCAACTCAAATTTAATGACTTTTAAAGACATTTTAAAGACTATTATGAATGAAATATAAAATCTGTAAAAATGTACAAAATAAAGAAACAAAAACATGGAAAACTGTTGAGGAAGAAATGGTATATTCTTCCATATTCAACTCACAGTTAATAGGAATAAAGGACATTTTATGAAAATATTTTTGGTCATTTGTAATTTCTCTTGTGTAAAAAAACCAACAAAAAACAGAACAAAAAAAAAATTAGAATCATATCTGGTATGAAAAACAGTTTGTATCTTTAAGCCTATGCTAGCTTATTAGCCAACTGGCAGGCAAGGTCTTATTAGCAGCTTCTGAAGTTTTTACCTAAAAGAAAAGTCCAATGAGCAAAAATAATAATAATAATAATAATACATAAAATATGACTAAATTTAAGACCTGTGGTTACCATATTTAAGGCCAGTTTACATTTTGTTTGTGAATTCTAGACATTTTAAGACCTTCGTTTTAGATACATGGATCCACGGACACCTTGAAATCAATCATAGTGTCAAAGTTAGAAGCCTGTGAGTTTAAATACATAAACATGAGGTTAAAAGTCAACGCAGTGCTACCTGAAAGACCTCCACTCTGGCCTTACTGCTGACCATGACAGGTGTGGAGGAGTTGGGTCTGAAGATGTAGGCTCCAGAGGTCTGCCGACTCTCGTCGTTGTTGCCGTCACTGGCATTGTACCTAAAACGCCCAAACACACACGTTTTTTTTTTTATCAATTATCATTTGAAAACTTGAGGCAAAAACCTGAATTTAAACACATTTTGTTTTTGTTTTGGAAGAAACACCAACCAGTAGAAGTTTTGTGAAAGCTTTATGGTCTGTTTGGTTTCCAGGTTGCTGAGACCGGACAAAAGGCCAGTGTCAGGGTCAAAGGTCACTTGAAGGAACTGAAGCACATCGTATAAAAAACAGTCACTAGTCAGTTTTGATTTTATCACGCTCATTTCTAAGCGTGGTGGACTCCGACTCATCTTTCTGAACATGTACCTTGTTTTGGATGCTGGTGGGAGCCTGGTGTTGAGGCGAGGACGATGGCGGCCCGTCCTGCAGCAGGGACACAGAGTAGCTGCTGTAACCCAGAGGAGGAGCTCGGACCTGGAACACCAGCTCGTTCTTGGCGAAGCTGCGGCTCCTCCTCACTTCCTGTGTGGCTCTGGACACAGGAAGCACCTTCAAAACGAAAATAAAAACACAAAAAGAAGAAGTCATAGGGTGGCACACTTGGAGGTTACCTTTAACTAAGGGTTTGGGAGCAACAGATTGACTAACCTGACAGTCCACGGGTTTTCCTTGAGCGTCAGTGACGGCGTACACCGTCCCGTTGACCGGCAGCCTGACGGGCCAGGTGACGGACCGACCCAGAGGGTTGTACACACTGAGCGAGAACTGGACCAGAGCGGCGAGACACAAACACACTGAGCTTCTAATAACAGAATTATTGCAGCTTCACACTGTTAAAATCTTATATTAGAAGATGATAGTGCAGACCGGGGTTTTTAAGAACAATTATTAGGGATAAGACATGGTTATTACTAGATCCAGGTTTACAATGAATCATATTATGAGTGTGTGTGTGTGTGTGTGTGTGTGTGTGTTCACCTTGCTGCTGGACTCGGTTAGAGGACACACACTGACGTTGAGGTTATCACAGTAGATTCTTTCAGCGGAGGAGCCAGTGAGGGAAGCCAAACTGTTGCTGACCAAAACCTGGACGAGGACAGTTAGTGAAAAAAAAACAAAAAACAAACAAACAAAAACAAACACATGACGAACGCATGTTTTATTCAGCATAAAATGATAAGAGAGAACGTTTAAACGGGACTAAAGCAGGTGAAATATGATCATCATCTCATGTACCTGGCAGTGTTGCCAGCCTTTGGCTAGCATCTTGGCGTAGTCATTGGCAACATGTTGTTTCTCTGTTCCTGACACTGCGTCATGGTGCTGAGCCACAGCCATTGCTTTCCCTGCAGACCAGGGCATAAACTTCATCAAAATTCATGTAGAAATGCAAAAGAAATAAATATGTATACAGCTAATATTTGATGTATTTTACCATCTCTAGATGCACCAACACCAATAGAAGGTGCAGATACAGTAGAAGGTTGTGGATAGTTTTATGTCAAAGCACTATATTCTCTAATGCACACCAATCATCCTGTTTATTAATGATGGTAAAATAAATTTTAAAAAAACAACCACAACTCTATCAAAAACTACATATAGACCATCAGGTGCAAAAAGTGATGGAAGAACTTGTCATAAGCCACTCACAATAATCAATAAATCAACTAATCGCATGATAAACTAAAAGAAGTTCAATCATTTCCATTTGCATGATTTTCTCTCTTTCTACCAAAAGCTGGATGAAAAAAGTCTTCATTCAGCCTGGTGCTTTGGCCTCAACCTGCTCCTTCCTTTGAAGGACAATTCTGTTTACACACCTTCATCACTCATTTTATTTGTCGTTTCTGTTGTTTATTTATTTTGGATATTTAAAACGTCTCGCCGTTCCAGTGTTAAATGATTGTTAGAGATTAAAAGTTTATTGATCTTTGAGATTAATAAACCATTATTATGCCATGAACTTTATATTATTTGGAAATGGACTCAAAACAAGGATATTATCGTTTATCGCAATAAGTTCTGAGACAATTTATCATCCAGTAAAATTTGTTATTGTGACAGACCGAATCTAAGAGAAATGCATTTCCTGCTGTTAGGACATTCGACAGAGGCAGTAGCCCAGAGCGCCGATTCTTTGGGGGCTACCACAATTTTTTTATTATTATTATTATTTACTTATTAATGAATGAATATTTTTTTATTTTTCATATATAGATATATTAGATAAGTAGATAGATATGATCTAATACCATGCATCAGTTCACACCCACTCATGTATAGATCGACCTATTAATACGTATTGTAATTTGAATTACTAGAAGAATTTTTCTTTAGTGGAGAGGGCACCAGAGCCAGCTCTGGCCCAGGGGCCCATGTGATTATAAATCCGGCCCTGTGAGGGATGTTTTTATTGTTTCTTCAGCAAATAGAATACAAGCAGCTTTTACAAATTTGCGCAACTTTCCACCACTTCTCATTGTTTTGACAGTACAGTGTAGTTCTGGAAAGCCTGTAGAGCCACCAATAAAGAGATATTCATTAAAAAGGTTTGAACGCAAGAACCTTCCACCAATCAACTGGACAAAAAAAAAAAAAAAAAAAAAACTCACTCAAAGTCTTGCTGTCACCCTGTCCAAACAGCCCATTCCTGGAAACGGGACCGCCCAGAACCTCCAGCTGATTACAAGACTGTCAAATTTGAAAAATAAATAAATAAATAGGGCAATAAAGAAAAATACATCCAACTATAAATCTGAAAAAGCGATTAAAACCAGAAAAGTAAGTGAACTGTAGTTACCTGCAGGTTGCTGTTGCTGATCCTCTCGTAGCGTTTCAGTGCCGGTCGGCTTGTGAAGTATCCCGTCCAGAAGTTATGAGCGTTGTCCGCGTAGGGAAAGAAATCGTCCGTCTTCAGAGGCCTTGATAAAGAGAAATGCGGTTGATATAATCGTTTACATGAACTGATGTCAGGCTTCACGTTTTGAGCTCCAGACGTCGGCTGCACCAGGTGAGGTTAGCTTTGTGAAGCTCCTGCAGGTAGCAGGATGGAGTGGAATAGAGGACGTTGACGTTGCTGCCGTTGCCCTGCTGGTCGTTGACGTAGCGGATCAGCTTGTCCAGGTTCTTGTACCACAGGTTGGCGTTCTCGTACTGGAAGTCTGAGCCCATGGTCATAATGATGTGGTTGGTCTTGTACACTAACGCCTTAGAGGGGAAAAGAAAACAGAAAAATGAATGATTCACGCAAACAACAGGAAGAAAAGTGGAGAAAATACAGCAATTCTGTCTGCAATATTAAATAGTTATAAATCTAAAACAGTCATAATTTTTTTATTTATTTGTTTTTTTAACAGTTGAAGGTTTAGCTCTTTTTGGACAACAGTTGTAGGAAAGGTGTCCGTTACCGTTTTTCATCGTAAGTATGAGCCTAGTAATTTTGGCAAATAATATCATAGAACTGGGAAACGTTTCATACAGAATGGTACTGAACGCTTTCATGAACACAAGAATGGGTTTTGTCATTAAGCTGGAAAAAAAAAAAAACCTTGCTTGTTTGTATATAAAGAAAATCAGGTTGTTCTCCTTTTTGAAACAGTTGATGTTTTCTACAAAAGTAGAAAAATAAAAGTATAAAGACTTTAGTTCTAAAATTTCAACATAAAAATAACCACATTTTCTGTAAGTTTTTCCAAAACTTTGTGAGCACTTTTTTATGGTTCTGATGCTAAAAATAGTTTATTTAGAAACAGTGATTTCTCTGGTTTTATATATTTTTTCTCTTTCTGCAGGTGTAGAAGCAGATTTCTACCGACTCCTGTTCCTTTCTTTCTCTCCCTAACCTCCCATTTCTTTCTTTCTTTTCCCACACCTCTCAGAAAGACATAGAATATGCCAGAGGTTTAATTATTCATGTCTTCAAAACAAGAAGCCGTTACCTCAAATGTACTGTATTTAGATAAAACTTAGCTTAGTGCCTGCTTAACAGATAAAGCAAAAATGGATTACATTTTTTTATGCAGCTGTAAAATTCAACCATTGAGGAGAAACCCGTCTCAACAGACCTGACTCTTGGCGGCGCGAAGGAAACGCTGGACAACATCGTCAACGTTATAATCCTCAAGGTCGGGGTCGTCTCTGATTGGTGCGTCGGCGCACAGCTGGTCCCAGCAGAACCCTTCTGGAGGGTTGTACCCGTTGGGAAGGATTCCTGAACGCAGTAGAAAAAAAAAACAAAAAAACACCCTGCTGCAGCAGCGGTCTCAGGTCATGAAGCATGGCGGAGGAGTTTTGTTTTTGTTTTTTTTTTTTTTACCGGTGAAGAGGTCAGCCATGGGTGGTGGGAGGCTGTCTGAGGCTCTCCAGAGGAGCTCCTGCTCCTTCGCCTTCATCCTGCGAGTCCGGTCCTGGTAGTCCAGGCGACCGAAGAAGAAGCCGTCGTATCCCATCTGAGGACAAATGAATCGGTGCTTCGACTGAATCTCACAATGAAAGCTGTTTTTTACCTGCACCACGTTTGGATCTTAAAGTGAGCGACACCGTCCCCGCCTGATCAGTGAGGCGTTTCTCCAAAAAATAAATAAACAAATAAACGTAAACTAAAACCAAACCCCGGCTCACCGGTGAAGGTAAAGAGTGTAAAAAAAAAAGAGAAAAAAAAACACCCAGGAGTGTGCAACATGAAAGGTGGAGAATAACCTCCAACTTACTCCAGGATGGAGGTCTGACCAGAGTCAGTAACCTGAACATGGTCGTCAACTGGACTCAACAGAACCCGTCTCGTCTGCCAGCTCAGCTTATTGTAGACAACCCTGACCAGTTTATATACATCCCAGTAATTTGACATAATGTCGAGAATGTGCTTTAATAAAAAAATAGCCTTTAAATAAGAGGATGAAACAATAACTCCAGTTTGTTACGCAACGTGAATTAATCAACTGAAACTGGAAGTCTTGCTTTATTTTTCTTCATTACGGGTTTATTTTGTCCCACCCTCCATCTTTATTACTCTACAAATTAATACATTAATACATACTGTCTAGCATCTTCTTAGCCCCTTTAATCCTTAATAAAAGCTCTAAATATAACCCTGCATTAACAAGGTTTTGGACATAAACAAACCAAATGTAAGCTTAGTACGTTTTCCACAAATATAACAAGAAAGTTCCATGTAGGTTCTGCGAAAGCGACTGCCGTTTCACAGGAAAGTATTGGTAAGTTTCATGAAAGAGTAACGGCTAAAACTGCATTGGCTAAGTTTCAAAAGAGTATCGACTAAAATTTGTAACTTAGCTGTTACCAAGTTAACTTACGGATAAAGTTGAAATAACTGCCATATTGTTTCTGTAACATCTAAGCCCCCAAAGAGAATCTTTGTTCAACTAAGAAAATATCTTCGTTCCAGGAAAGTAACTTTGAGGTCAAACCATGGCAGCAAGGAGTGTGATTAATATTAAAGGCAATTATTCACCAAATATTGACTAAAGCTTCATTTTGTAACAGTCCTGCTAAGCTTCAGCTACCTGTGCAAAAAGAGAGGCGTGTTCGCGGGCGTGGCCAAAGGGGTCAATGTGCCAGGCGACCCGGGGGCGACCGCAGATCCCAAAGGTCTCGTTCAGAAACCTCAGGCCGATGGTCATCTGGTCGATGACGGCGCTGTAGTGCGTCGTGGCCTCGTCGCTCATACACCAGCCGCCATTTACAAACTCCAGCCGACCTGGAGGAGCAAGAGTTGGGTCAGGATGAGCTTCCTGACCCAAGCTCATCCTGAGCTGTGCGAACACGGCTGTGTGTTCGCCGTTGACGCAAACACACAGCACCGGGCGGCGCACCTTGGTTAACCAGCTGCTTGACCGTCTGCTGCATGCTGGAGCTCTGCTGCTTCCACCAGCGGTAGAAGAAGCCCGTCTCCACGTAGATGAACCGTCTGTCTGGGTTCTTCAGCAGCTGATCCACCACCGAGTCCAGGATGTACTGAACGCCGGCGTGTTGGATGTCGTTACGATCTTCACAAATAGAAAAAGTCATATTGTTCAGGACCCTGGAGGTCGCAAACTTCAGCACTGAGAATAGACATATTGATTTATGCTGATAAATGATGGTCTAGCAATTTTAGTTGATGATTACTTGTTATTGATCACAGGATTCTTTTGGAGCTGTTCCGACAAACAACACTCCTCTCATTCACAAGCATATTTACACTGCAATTCACACTCATTTTTAAATTACCTACAAATATCACAGTACAAAACTGTTAATCAAGAGTTTTACCAAAAATGTTTATAGAGACTGATATGAAGATTTCATATCATTACTAATAAAAATCAAAGGATCCGAGCAATACACTAAGGAAAGAGGAAGAGATCTGAACCAGACACAAAAGTGATGGGACATGCGGTCTGGTCATAAAACTGTCATAAAAATGTTCTTTTTTTTTGTCTAGTAAAAATGTGTTGACAAAACACACAGGACAGAATAGTCCAGAAACATCAACACAGATACATTATGTGTGGAAATATAAGTGAGATTCATATTAAAATATACAACCGACTTCAGGTTTTACTTGTAAATTACAAATTTAGCCAAAATGGTCATTACACACACAAAAAAGTCAAAGTGTATTTTATCAGGTGCAATATAATAAACGTCACAAAAAAAATTGTTGCGCTTCCATGTCCAAGTTTAAAAATGTAAAACGATGTTTTTTCAGCAGTACACAGTATAGTTACGTTAGTAAGAGCTAATTTTAAAAAAGGGAAAAATTAAGAGCACAAAACTATTTCCACATCTTTAATTCCTATGGCCCAATGAAATGGTCATTGTTTTCATGTCTTTAAACATATAGGGTCAATAAATGAAAGAGTATTTTTGAAAGTTAATGTTGTTTGGGTTTTGGTTCGGGACTGACCTCCATAGAAGTACTGGTCCACGGTCTTTAGCCAGCCCACGTCGTCGTGTGTGTGAGGAACCAGGTGAACATTCAGCATGGTGGGCTTGGTGGCCTGACATGACTGGACACACAAACACACTTCATCAACCCGAATGGCTTTCCACAACCAACCGGAAGTATCAGCGCACCGGTTGTGCTGCTAAACGCGAATAAACCCCCATTTTAAAATGACGATTACAAAAAACAACTAATTCCCTTACACACACCGACAGCTCAGAAAATAAGGATGAGTGAAAGTGAAAGAAAAAAACGCACCAGACCGTTTAGCTCTCAGGTTAACAAAAACAAAAAAAAAACTTCAGACTGTAAAAGCTACAAAAACCGTAATAACGAACCTGGTATCCGCAGGCGGTGGCGCCTCTTTCCTCTGGGCCGACAGGAAAACTTAAAACCCCGCTGAAGAGCAAAGCAGCCGCAAAGAAGTGGCAGCTGGCCGCCATGTTGAAAACTAACACAAAATCATATGACATATGTTTATATGAGCTTCGGTCACGTGACTGAATTCCACATGGGAAGTGCTGTGGGTATTTTAACCCTCAGTGTGGACTGTCAGGCAGAACAGACACGTCTACGTCAAAAAAACCCAAAACTGTCTTTGAGTTGTTTTTTATTTATTGGAGGAAATTTTAAAGTAGGTTGTGAGGTGAAAAACAACATATGCTGTTATTTTATTTTGTCTACTCTCCTTCACTAAAATTGAACTGTTGGTGGTTTTGGATCTAGGTTCTGCAACATACACCATTTGATTACGTTTTTGTGCCGATTTATGGGAAGCCATTCGTGCCATAATCCAATCAGAATACTACTTGGATGAAAAAAATAAAATAAAAATAACCTCAAACAGTACCAGCAAATCAAACTACCGCATTAACTGGCAGAAATTACAAAACAAAATAGCAGGATTAAAAGGCATAATGTGCCGCATACAAATGTGCTTACTTTGTGCATTTCAAATAATGTTGTTATATTTCTTGAACTACTTGAACTACTATGTGATTCAATAACTATTAAAGGCAGAATTTTTTTTTCTGCAGTGGTCCTAATCTTCTTTCACAATTTCATTGAAAACAAGTCAACTGCAACATTTTGCAAAACGCTACAGCAGCTGTTCAAGCAAGCACTATAAAAATGTATAACAAACCACTATGTCACATGCTTTGCTGCTCTTACTCTTCCTTAGTGCTTCAGTATGCATTTTGGCAGGCGCCTGATAAGGGTTATTGGATAACAAAACCAGACAGTTTCTCGTTAAGCTCTAGTGGTTTGTTTGTCACCTGATGTTGTAACAGTCAATTTTCTTTAAATGTAGTCAAAACAAAGGAGATGACTTTGTACTGGCTGAGGTTTTTATGATGAGCAGAAATAGGCCAAAGCCTGTCTTAAGATGTGTGAAAGGGATGTTTAACATTTCTCATTTATGTACTCATTTAAGAAGATTTATACGAAGTCTAAGACTCTATCCTACGGTGGTATGTGCTGCAGCACCAGTAGCTATCATACAGAAATTGGACGGAACTGATAAAAGAATAATGTCTCTGTCCCCATCAGAGACACAGTCATTGTTCTTTGTCCCTATAGCTGATAGTTGAAAGAAGAGTGTTGTGTCAATAGACACACTGCACAATGAACTGATGAACCAGCAGCTTAGTGTGTTCATGTTTAGACCTTTTCAGATTTGTAATAAGACCATTGGCCATATTTGCTTAAGAAATATTGAAATAATCAAAATCATATTTTCTGTGCAATGTAAAAGCATACCCACATTTTCTGATTCCCTTTGTGATCAGTATGTCTCGCTTCTTTTCTTCATTCCTTCGTTCCAAGATATTCCATTGATGCACTTAATTAAATTTCCAAATTACAAGTATTTATTTGTAATACATATACAAAACTCTTGTACAGACATTTCGGGAAGTTAAATTTAACATGTCTGTCGTTAACTTCTAGCTTGATGAAATGCACTTTTATTATTTGTTTCCAATTGCAGAGTAAATCTGAAGCAGCTTTAGGCTTCTTGTCTTTATAAACAGCATGTTTTAGTGGTTAACATAAAAGAACATTTCTGACACAGCGTTCATGTTTTCCACACCAACCTGTTTACTTTATTTAAAATTCAACTGTACACGGCAGAAAGAAAAACAGGTTATTTACATTCTTTGGAAGAAATGCTGTTAGTCATTGTGTTTCTCTTCCTCTTTGGTAAACTCGAGTTGTTCCCGCATGTAGCTATTTTTCGTCACTACCGCTTTCACATACTGTAAAAAGAATGCCACATGTCATGTCGCTGCTTTCTCTACCATTTAGTCTAAAATGGGATTATAGCCCTTTTCTTTGTCTTTTAATTGTTAAATTCTCTCCTCAAGTCTTTCTTTTGCTCTCAACTATCTCCGCTAACATCTACCACTGGCTAACAGCAGTTACAAATCTTTGGCTGCAATTTACATAAAAACAATAATGATGTTTCTGATTTCCATCCATCCATCCATCCATTTTCTGTTCACCCTTGTCCCTAATGGGGTCGGGAGGGTTGCTGGTGCCTATCTCCAGCTACGTTCCGGGCGAGAGGCGGGGTACACCCTGGACAGGTCGCCAGTCTGTCGCAGGGCAACACAGAGACATACAGGACAAACAACCATGCACACACACACTCACACCTAGGGAGAATTTAGAGAAACCAATTGACCTGACAGTCATGTTTTTGGACTGTGGGAGGAAGCCGGAGTACCCGGAGAGAACCCACGCATGCACAGGGAGAACATGCAAACTCCATGCAGAAAGACCCCGGCCGGGAATCGAACCCAGGACCTTCTTGCTGCAAGGCAACAGTGCTACCAACTGCGCCACTGTGCAGCCCATGTTTCTGATTTTAAAGATATATTTAAATATAAAATAATATGTTAAATATGTGTATAAAATATATATTTTTAAATATATTTTTAAAATATATTTTAAATATATTTAAGAAGATTCTTCCGAGCAGGCTTCTGATTTTAAATGTTAAAATCAGAAACAGGCATTTAAAAATAATTTAGTTTGGCCACATTTCCTTCCGGTTTTTGAGTGGCAGATCGTCACTGCTACATAATGACCTTTAGATCATGCTAGCATTAGCATTAGCTCCCGGGTGTGGGCAGATGAGCAGGGTGGAGTCCAGGTCCAAGCGGAAAGCCGGGTACAGCGGTTGGGGGAACTGGCACTGAAAGGTGTGGAGGAGCACCACCGTGTCCGAAATGCTGTAGAAAGACAAGGTCCCTTTCTGTCGCTCCAGCAGAACCCCGATCCGCGAGCAGGACGGGGCGGCCACCGTGGTCTTGCGGTTGTCGTGCCACGCCGAGTAGCTTGTATGCGTGCACCGCAGCCGCCAGGAGTTCTCGTTACGGCCGAGCAGGCAGGGCCTTCCGCCGCCTTTGCGTCCGATTGATAGCGACGTGACGCCAATGTCGACCCATCCTCTTCCCCGCCACTCCACCTCCCAGTAGCTGGTGGCGCCAAACTGGCCCTCTCTGCACAGGACCTGAGTCACTGAATCAAAGCGATGTGGGTGAGGCGGATAGGGCTGGGTGTTCTCGCCACAATGGGCGCCCTGGGGCTCCTCCAGGAGAACCAGAGTGGGGTGGGCCGTGATGGCGTCCAAAGAGAGACGACATGAAACTGAGGGCAGCAGAGAGAAAAGTGAGTTAACGGTTAAATACGGCGAACGGTACAGACATTTTGAGCGGCAGCTGTGAACTGATAAAAGAACAATGTCTCTGTCCCCATCAGAGACAGATGCATTGTTCTTTATGCCTAAAGCTGATAGTTGAAAGAAGAATGTTGTGTAAAAAAGGTGGAGAAAGATGAGCTAATGTGGCAGATGGAAACTTAGCATTGAGAGATTTATTACAGGCAGTCATGTCAGGCTCAGTTATGGAAATGTGGGGTAATATAGGCTTTAAAATCCAGAAATTGTTCCATACTAGAAGTGGCTAGTATGGAACAGAGGCCACATACTAGCCACTGTTAAAAAAACAAAGCAGTTTTTTTTGGTCCAGAGGAAAAAGAGTAGACTGTGCTCCAGCACCACCTAGTGTCTGTCTGTGCATGTCTTTGGCACCGCTAGCTAAAAACAAAACTAGCTGAAGTTTACAAAACAGTCAAGTTCATTAGGTTTGGGAATTTATCCAGAAAAATTAATGTAGGAGAAGCTAAGTGTGCTAAATGTTTTCAAAGTCAGCAAAAAGTGCTAAAGCACCAAGATAAAAATTAGTTCTGAGATTAGCAAATTAGCAGATTAGAGGAATGTAAATGTTTTTCCTCTAATCTAAAAAAAAAGGCATTCAAGTCTTAATTTAAACTTTTACATTTGTAAACAACCAAAGCTGATCAGGATTTATTGGCTGAAACTATTTAGCACAAATTTGGTTAATTGATGAATTTGAACTTTAACAGAAAAGGTTCAAATTCATTTTCTGCTGAAATTCAAAATGCAGACAAAGAAAAAATATCTGCATTTTTTTTTGTCAAATATGAAGTGAATAGAAGAAATATTGTAAACAGAATTTATGAGACAGATCCAACACATTTGCACATAATTCTATTTGTTATTTTGTTTGGTGCCAATTGAAAACTAAAGTAGCTATTTTTGCAAAGAGAAATTTCAGTCTCTACATGAGCAAAGCTTGTATAGCGATGCCCCCCAAAAAGCTGTGAAATGTACCAACTAATGCACTGTATCTGGCAGACGAAATTTAAAAAAGCATGCCACACTTTTCAGTTTTTTTACTCAGAAAATATTTAGAAAATAACAACAGCGTGTGTTGGCTCTTCACTGAGCTCTCATCCATTGTTCCTGCGCTGTAAAGGACGGTGCCAGGCCAAGATGTGAAAAGCCGTCCAGTATTTCAGAGGGCGTTTTGACACTGACGGGACAAAAGACTCGCTCTGCCTTCACCCTCCTCCACGTGAATTATTAAAGCCTGACAAGGTGCCGTTACATTGACATGTTGTCAGCTGCAACAGGTAGCAGCACCGGTCTTAATGATGAACCAGGATGTCATAAATACATCATGATTGTCATTCATTATTGAAGGCAGGCCAGACGAGGGCTTTCTGATTTCCATACCAAGATTCTCATTGTGTGGTAAATAAAAGAACAAACGGAGAGAGGGATGAGATGGAAAGATGGAGAGGAGAGAGGCGGGGAACGGTTCCGTTTAAGTTCCTGATGAGGATTTCCTTTTGCACGCACCCATTTTCCTCTCAAACGTCAGGCAAAAACAATTGACTATTGAATTGTATCCCAATTTTCCTGTATGAGTGTGAGCATGAACCAAGTTGATTCCCTTTATTCAAATAAAGTCCTTACATCTGAGTAAAGCCGCCCTCATCCTCTGATCAGGTGGTTGCAGGCACAATATGGACAGAGGAAACGAAACTGGAACGGCTGTAAAAGTTGATTATAAAAAACAAAACAGAGAGGAATGTAATAAAAAATGTTTGTAAAGGAATTTTTATCTCGGAAAGAATTACACATCTACAATCTTCCACATACCCCTGCTGTTTTGTTGCCCCACGGATTGAGATCGCTGAGGTTTGGAGTTCCCCAGTCGGTAACTCTGGCCACCTTCCCAACACGACAAAGATGAAAGCATTTATATATATAAAAAATAAATCAAAAATATCAACTAACTTCACACAACGTTCATGTTGGCTTCACCAACTCAAATTGGTGTAGCCAATTTTTAGTCTTAAAAAATGTAAGAAGACCATCATGAATACAATTTGTGGCCTATATCACATTGCTATACTTTTTTACTTTTACTTATTCATTTTATTATGAAGTATCTTTACTCTTACTTCAGTAAAATTTCTGGATTCTCTACCCACTGAATGAACAACAAACATGTTTCAACCAAAAATTCTCCAGACTCAGACACACACCTGCAGTTTTTGTTAAAGTTTCACAAGTTTTATATTGAAAGAAACTGATTTGGAAAAATCTTCTTTTAGCTGATTTTGGTATTTATTTTTTTTATGAATTATTGCCATTTTGGACAATAAAAATGATGATAAGGACCAAAACAGAGAGGAATGTTACATTCTTATATGGTCCACTTAGCTTTATATATTTGATCCATCTGATTATGTAATTTTTAAACAAACTATTAATAATTTGATCAGTTTCTCAGTACTTGAGTGGACATTTTACCAAATACTTGAATAAAACTACATTGAAGTGGTGCTACTCTTACTTTAGTAACATTTTTGGCTTCTCTATACCGACCTCTGGTGTATTGTCATTTCCATTGGTAAAAAATAAAAAAATAAATTCTTTAGAGGATTGGGCACCAAAAACGGACCCAGCCCAGGGGCCCTGCATCCTTGAACATCCGGCCCTGCATGTTGTCTTTTTATCATTATTAATTAAGGGCTGCAGCGTTAAATGTCATGTAAAAACCTCAGACACGACTCTCCCACAGAGGGCAGGACACGGTGGAGTGTGCGGGTGCATCCAAGGATCGCATTACTTAAGCTTACCGTTTACAAGCTCTCTAGCGGGGACGCAGTTCTCATTACCTGGAAGAAAAACAACACGTTGGACAGAGAGAATGAGCCAGCTGGGTCAGAGGTCAGGAAAAGGCCGGCGGGTTGCTTTCTTGGCATAAATGCTATATTTGGCACTGCGGGTGATTCCTCCATACCCACACGGCCAATCCTGTCGACCTCCTCCCTGCAGACGTCCTCGATGCAGCTGCGGAGGTGGCTCAGCGCTCTCCTGGCGTCGCTGAAGGCCTCCGGGGCCAGGCTGAAGGTCCCGGGGGGCCGATCGGCGGCAACGGGGATGCAGAGCAGCGCGGCCGCCTGAGGTGGAAACGCAAAGACAAACGAGCGGAAAATTACGCACTTTGCCCTCCCTCGGGAAAACCTCGCTGACTCATTTATTCCTCTCATCCGTTCCTCCTAATGTCTGAGCATCTCTGTTGGAGAAAAAGAATCTTTCAAGCACAGTTCATTTCCTGCGGGGTCCCTAATGACATGCAAAAAATAAACTGCGTTTTCAATATTTGCCAAGAACGGGGTTTATACGGTTTTCACTCAGTAAAACTCGAGCGCTTTCAAGGCGAGTTTTCAAAGGCAAATGAGCTAAAGAAGACACTTTCAATTCACTATTATATGATATAATTTATTACTGTTAATATAAAATAATATGTTGCATTATGCATTCTATAGTAGGGACAAAATATAGTAAAATACTGTATAAGAAAATGTTATGCTTTGACATGTCTTTCTTACACCTTACGCACCTGACCGACATGAAAGAGTTAGAAAACAAAATCTCTAAAATAATATTGTGTTTTCTGGCATTTATCAAATAGAAATAATTTTAGTGATTCTACCTGACAGAACTAGAAAAGTTTGGTCTGATTTGACTATAAAGAGTGAGAAAAAAAAATGTATCAACTATAAATAACACATTCCAAATTTAGGCTGTTAATCAAACATTAGATCATACGTTATTGTAAAACTGTGTAGTTTGAATATCAAGCACTTTCGAAGACATTATACAGGAATAAAATACTTTCCCATGAGATTCAAGCATCTTCAAGAATTTCAACACCTGTAAAAACTCTGTAAAAAAGTTTGATACATAGATAAATAGTAACAAATAAAAAAACAAATTGCACGTTAAAAGTCTACAAATATATCAAGTATAGTAAAATAAAAAATAATGTTTTATTTCAGTTGAAATAATTAAAAATATGTTTTTAACTTTACTTAAGAAATGAATGTTTTTCAATATCTAGAATCTTGTTTCTATTGATTTTAAGCTTGTTTATTTATTTTTATTGCTCAAATATATTTTTTTCCACTTCCAAAGCGTGTTTTGTTTCTCCCAGTGTCTCCCTTCATTTCCTAGTAAAAGGACATATATGATGCTGCCGTCACCCGTTTCCAGAAACCGTCTACTCGGCAGGCGGCTCCTATTATTTCTCTGGATTAAACCCACAAACCGCAATCCAGATCAGATAGCAGCAGCTCAGATTTCTTCTGTCTCTTCAAAGAAAAATACTAATTTCCTAAAACTGAGGCTTTGATTTTTTTTCTTTTTTTCAGTTTTGATATCGGTGACTCCTCCCTCTTTTGCCCCGTCACCTGTGTCAGCCGGACGTTGTCTTCGGTTCGCAGCAGCTGGGCGATCTCCTCGTCTCTCCTCCTCAGCTCCTCCAAATCCGTCTCCAGAAGCGCGATGTCTCGCTCCAGTCTGCCGACCGCCGCTCGGCCCTTCGCCTCCAGCAACGCTCCCACCTAAAACACAGATTCGGAAAATCCACCACAAGTCCCAGGACGTAAAATACAGAGTTTCAAAAATTATATTCAGGAACTGTAGCTGTCTCAGATCATTGAATGCATTTAAGCAAATTAAAATTCCTGTTTTTAATTTATTTAAAGAAACTTTTTTCCTCAACTTTTATCTAAGCTTAAACGGATACGTTTGTGTTTAGAGCGCTGTCATTCCTTCCAATACCGATATTGCAGCCTTGAGAATCGGCTGATAGCGATACTGACCCGATACGATAACAGGATGAGTCATACAGGGGTTTCCACAGGAATCACCCACTCAAATATAAGACTTTTTTTTTTTTACCCCTCCAGGGGGTCTTTTGTGGGCTCTAGTGTCCCTTATATGACAATGGGCTGACAGGAAACGGGGAAGGAGAGGAGGGAAGACATGCGGCAAATGTCGTCGGGTCCGGGAATCGAACCCGCGACGGCCGCGTCGAGGACTCAAGGCCTCCAAATACGGGTCGCGCTAACCGCTACGTCACCACGGCACGCCCCAAATATAAGACTTTTAAAGACCATTCTGAATTCAATATAAGAACTGTGTTGTACCCTGATACATTATTTTGTTGTGCATGCTACTCAAACAGAATTAAATGCTGGTGCGGACTAAATGCTGAGACAGACTAAATGCTGGGGTAGAGAGCTTCTAATGGAGATTTTAGATGCTTGCCGATATAATCCGATACTCGTCTTTTGGCTGATATCAAACTGATTTCCGATATTAATACCAGGTCTGGACACCCCGAGTTCTAGTGTTGGGTAATTCTGCAGTGCCATAACAAACCCAGAACTTTGAAGAGCTACGTTTCACCTCAGCTTTAGTTTTCTCCAGGCGGTGAGCGATCTCAGCGAACAGAGCATCACTCTCCTCTAGAACGGCGGAGGACAAAACCTAAAAAAAAAAAAAAGAAGAAAAAAGACTCATGAGAGATTGTGTGTAGTGAAAGGACAAAATAAAGCCACATAATCCAGATTTTAAGACATGACACAAATAAAAGCATAAAATATATATTTTTTCAATGAGTTAATAAAAAAAACAAAAGTTTGTTGTTTTAGGGAGGAATAAAAGTCAGTAGGAGGTTGAAGGAAGGCGTTTCTCAAAAGACCGAGTTGCTCAGAATAAAGGACATAAATTTGTTTTGCACTGAAACATGATACAGTAATTAAATTGAAACAGGATGTCTGAGTGAGTGAGATGTCGGAGTGCAGGCTTTATGTGTCTGCTCAGCTGTGTAGCCCTTTAATGTGGCTTGTCTAGATAGCTAACTAGATAACAAAACAAAAATAGGTTTCACTACAGTCAGTGAGAGAAAATATTCAAATAACGCCAAAATTATGCATCTTATAAAAATGTTACAGCATCCTAAAACAGGAAATTCTGAGGTAGGTATTTAAAAATCCTGAATTTGCATTAAATTGGGCAAAACCTTGGGACCCAAACAGAAACAAAATTATAATTTCAACATTTAAAGTCATAAAGTTTACAGCAAATGCTCTCCAATAAATATTTGTTGATCAGTCAATCAAGTTTCAATCAAGTTTTTTTGTACGGCATATTTCATCAACACGGCAGTTCAGCGTGCTTTATATCATGAAAACAAACCAAAAAACCCAACAGAATCATAAACACATCAACAGCTGTGAAATCCAACAACAGACTTTACATTTTGTCAAGTGGCATCATTAAAAATCATAAATACAAATAAAATAAATTGGTTAAAACAAGTTTGTAGATCTACGTTGAGCTGAGCCTCATATTTGTTTTGTCTGTTCTGTTTTAAGCTGTTCAGAAAGGAAATAAAAATATAAAAAAGACCAAACTCTACACGTGCACCAATCTTAAAAAAAAACAACAACCTGACCTGCCGATTCTGATTTTGCCTGATATTGATTTATTTTGTCTGAAAAGTTGCTAAATTTAGCAACAAGTTAAATTTCAGAACCGTGAAGTTGGCAGCAGCGGGGTGACTGTTGTTAAGATAAGATCAATTTCACGTGTAAGTTTCGACCAATCACTGATCTCTCAGGATTAAGGGACTCAGGGCCGATTTAAAGGCCGATAGCTACAGCTAACATGCTTATTCCAAAGAAAACCAACGAAAGATGACGTACTAAATGAAAAAACGTTTTCAAATCTCGCGCACGGAGCTGAAGTAACAGATTGCTTCGCTGATGCTCGGTCGTCTCCCAGAAAACGGAGGTGTTTCCACAAACAGTTCCCCACTTGAGAGAAAACCGAAGGTGTTGGATGACAACAGGTAACTTTTTCCAGGTTCATTCCACTCATGCTGGCTGATTTCTCAGAACTACCACTTAGACCGATGATGCTTCAAGCGCAAACAAACACATTTTGACCTCTTGGGACTTCGGCTTGACATAAATAATTAGTAAGTTCTTGGAAACCCTTCGCCATTGACGGAACGGCAAAGAACATTGAAACCAGAACATTGGTTCATAGAAACACTGGATTAACGACGAATAAGGGCACCGTGTGTGTGTGTGTGATGGTTTTGTTACCTTCTGGGACTCCAAGCTCTGCTGGAGCTCTTCCAGGTCCCTCTCTCCGGTCCGTATCCTTCCCTGAACCGTCCTCTGGGATTCCTGGAGCTGGAGCTGAAAGATCACCGAACAAACCAAGAGGTGGCTGATATCAGCAAGACACCAGTGCAAATATGGAAGTTCTTGACAACTGACTTAGAACCTCAAACGCATTTAGACACAATAATTCAGATTTTCCAAAGGCCATCATCTGAGCTAAACTGGAATGTTTATTGGATTCATCCAAAGAATCCAATAAACATTCCATTTGCAACGTTTGCAAAGTTATTTGGAGCTTGGCCCTTAAGGAAATGTCAAACTAAATTACAATCACATGGGAAAAAACAAACATATGTTTGGAGGTCAAATTTAACAAGACTGAGATTCCTATAATTAAAGAAAACAAAAAAAACAAAAAAAAAACAGAAGAGAATACTTTTTAACATTTTCTGTAACAACTTCTGCCAAGGACTAAATTAGGACATCCCTACATTTGTTCCCCCATAAAATATCTAAAATTACACCTATTACGACAGGTTTAGCACTTTGCTGCAGCTTTTTAAAGGAGGTTTGCCCTGTTTACCTCTCAGATATTTAGCTTGGTGAGCTTCTGACTGTTGAAGTAAGTGTGAACACCAAAAGACCTAACAAAGGTGGGCCTGGTTGAAATCAGCCATTTTACAGTGTGGAAATAGATCTGCAAGTGGTGGACATTCAATGCAGCAGCTCTGCTTTTAAGATAATGAGATAAAAAATGGGGGAAAATGTTTCATTTTTAAGCGCATAAAAGGACTAGAGTTTAATAATCCAGCATTTGTTTCTCCTTTTCAGTTAAAGCCTCCAGTATGTGGATTTTTAGGGCCAGTTTATAATCCTGCAGAAGACACCTGGACCAGGATGGTGCATTTAAGTATCAGTCGTAAACTATATGATCCACATTAAATGGGCTATAACAGTTTAATGTATCATTCTTAACAGCACATCTATTTATATTTACACTCAAAATCTGCTAAATTTGACAATTGATGATTTTTAAGTTATCTTATGGTACATTGAATTTAGGCTAATAAATGGAGAGATGTGATGAAAAAAACGATACAAGACGCAGCACGGAGGTACAGGGCAATTATCTCATCATAAAAACAATGACTTTGTTATCTTTTAGTGTTTGAATTTGGTTTTAGATCATTTTTCGTACTTGAAACCATGAACGTTTATTTTTATTATACTACTGTAACTATATCATCCACTTTATTTGCTCCACCGTAAACCCACCAGAATAAAACTCCACCCGTGCAAAGCTTTCTTTGACCGCCCCTGTCCCACATCCCGTCTAACCGGGTACCTGTCTCCTGGCTTTCAGCGTGTCCGCCCTGCGCTCCTCCTCCTCCCGGTCAGCCTGGCACAGGAGGCAGTCGCCGCTCCACTCGGCCTCCGCCTCGGAGCCGCTCCCCACGGGCTCCAGACCGAGGCGGTGCTGGGCGCACAGCTTCTCCGCCAGCCGCTCCACCGCGTCCACCAGCTTGTGCCGCCGCAGAGGTCCGACCTCGCGGTGCGGCAGGACGTGGAGGTCACAGAAGGACGCCAGGCAGACCAGGCACGACTTGCCCGCCCTCAGCTTGCTCTCTGTCGGACAGAAGTCACACGGCACCTCGCCGGCTTCGCCCAGGTACAGCTCCGGCTCGTGGACCGTCTCGCTCAATATCAGCTTGTCGACGACCTCGGCAAGCACCGTGTTTCTCCGGAGCACCGGTCGAGGGCTGAAGATGTCCCGGCACTGTGGGCAACTGAACTGGCCCGAGTCTGCCTGGTCCCAGTAGTTGCGGATGCACACCATGCAGTAGGTGTGTCCGCAAGGGATGGACACCGGGTCTCTGAGGATGTCCAGGCAGATGGGACACCTGAACTGGCCCTCTGTCACTGAGATGTTAGTCTGAGCCATTTCTGGGGAGAGCGCTCCTCCGTAGGCGGGTGACTTCTGAGCTGCCAGTCGACGGTGTTCCTCCTGAAAGAAACTTTTCCTGACTCCAGAAGTGTTGTTGTGAAGGAGAGAACTCCTTCCGCAATGTTGACAGCGCGCCGGTTGTGCTGCCCTCAGCGCGGTCTGACAGGTACGGGATCAGAACCACACAAATAAAAAAAAAAATCAACAAACACGCTACTTTCTCTGAGCTAAGACGTTTGAGTTTTACTGCAAACGCACAAAAAAAAAAAAAATAATAATGGTGATAAATACGATCAAATAAAAATGTTACGAGTAAACAAATAGTAATTAACGCTGTATCTGTAACACACATTAAATAAAGGTGATAAAAATATTATAAAGTATATGTGTTTTTACTTTCAGAAGATGACTCTATGGAATGTTCTGATCTATTTTGCTTTACACATACGCCCTTACAATATTCATTAATGGAATAATATTTGAAGGACAGAAAGAAAGAATGTTTTAACAAGTTTATGTCGCCATCTGCCGACCAATTGCGATATTGCAGGCGCGTCACAATATTGAGTCATTTTTAAGCCGTAGAAAAAAAATAAAATAAGCAGTGACGTGCGGTCAGGGGAGGCAGGTGAGGCAGTGCCTCACCAGCCATCATGGAAAGAAAGAAAATATATAATCATAAAGTAATTTAAATTGTTATATTCATCCGGTGGTTTGTACTAAAAAATATTTATTTTTCATGTAGCTTCACCAATTTCGATTTTTATTTGTTCAAAATCGCTGAATTTTCTTATTTTCGCATTCAAATGCTTGGAAGCGATGCCGGTGAGGCAGCAGCGAGCTCTGCCTCACCTTGGATTGCGCAACCCCTGGCTCTGCGCTGGCTGCTAAGCGGAGAGAGCATGTTGCTGTACGGCGTCAATAAAATGGTTTAAACAAATTTAATATGTGAACTTATTTCCAATAATTTAGCTTATGTATATAATGTACAGTGCTTTTTGTCACCAACTGTGTTTGTGTAACGTGTTTCGTGTAATGTGCCCTGCGACAGACTGGCGACCTGTCCAGGGTGTACCCCGCCTCCCGCCTGGAACGTAGCTGGGGATGGGCACCAGCAACCCTCCCGACCCCATTAGGGACAAGGGTGCACAGAAAATGGATGGATGGATGGATGGGTTTCGTGTAATGAGCGATTATAAACGGCAGAGAACAGGTTTGAGGTGGGGCAGGCAGTTCTCTTGCCTCATGGCAGGGGGCGCTCAAGATCCCAGACGTTCGTCTTGTTCACTCCTCAACTGCCGAGTAAGTGACAGCGAGCTAGGCTAAACGATTCGGGAAGCAAGTCAAGTGCAGCGATAGATTATAATAGAGATAGTGATTTTTTTCCTCTCGCTTATCCCGACTTTCGACATGGATGACTACATTACAGTACTAAAAAAGTTTTCTCAAGTGGACTTTCAATCGAAGCAGGAGATAATAACCAAAGGAAGACCAACGCCGGAGCTGAAAGGTTTGTATGTGTAAGGATGCAGAAGTGAAACATAACCTGTAAACTGCTGTCAATCTATGCATCTATTTGCAAATCTGATTCTGATGACGTCAGTGCCTCACCAGCTATGAACCTCACCGCACGTCACTGAAAATAAGTAATATTCCTAACGTTTATAGACATTTTTTTCCCAGCTTATTTATAATTTTATTTTTCGGTAATTACTTTGGGAGTTTATTAATGCATTTGAACTGTTTCTTTTGTGGGAGAAACAAATGACTAATTTATTTTGGAACAATACATGTTCAACATATTCGAATTTCCTCTGGGATTTTTCCAATCCACGGTGCAGTTGGTGCTACGGACAACACAGGCGTTGTGAGGTGGCTGATATCAGCAATACCACAACAGTCAATGACATCAGTGTAAATGTAAAAGTACAACTTCTTCTTGAAGGTCCTGGGTTCAAATCCTGGCCTGAGGTCTTCTACATTGAGCTTACATGTTCTCCCCAGGGCTTTGTCTGGGTTCCCTGGCTTTTATCCACCATTCTTAGTTAAAAGTCTTGTAAATGCTTCGACTGTTGTTCCAACAACTCAAATTTTTGCGGCTGAAGTTATCCTTAGATCAACTGATTAGGTCTATTTACTAGTTGGACCGTTTCCAGTCAACTTTCTCTCCATTGATCTGAAGACTTCCTCAGTGTGTATCCCCAATCTCCTCTCCTGCTCTCAGTCCCAGTCTCTGTCTGGACCCGACCTTAAATCAGGCACAAAGCCTTGAAAGGAGCTCTGGTCTCTCGACTCCACTGGTCCTTTGTTCAAAGCGAGGCCCTTGTTGTGCTTGCTGCTTTAAGAAGAGGACTTTTCAGCTAGGCCGTAAGGTGATGCTAGGTCTTTTTTGGCCCAGGGTGTTCCCCGGGCGTCTCTGGTATACCTGCGGGACTGAGAGTGGTGAGGAAGGGAGGCGTTGCCCCGGCTCTTTTACGGGAAAGGCAGCCGGTCAGTGGATCAGGGGGAGATCAAGAAAGGAGGCGGGGATGGAGGGATTGATGTAAGGCGAGAACGCTGAGAAAGGACAAATAAACAAAGGTGGCGATGAGGGTCTGAGGTGATTTAATTGTATCGAGCTCTTTCACTTTTTGGCGGCAGTCTCTGGAGACAGCAGAGCTGGGAACAGTATACAGTTGATGGAGCTTTGACTTCCACTGGGAACCACTGGGAACTATTTCATTCCTTTACAAATACAAGACGCTTCGGAACAATATTTTGTGAATGCAGTCATAAACACAGGACCCTGTTTGTTAAATTTCTAGACCTTTCCACCTGTATCATGTTCATTTTGAACAACAAACATTGAATATTCTCTAGGTATTCTTGCAGTATATTTAAGGTATACACCAAGACAAGAGTCTGCAGACACCAAACTAAAAAGAACAGAGTTTCAAAGTCCTGCTGCTGCTGATCAGAAGTCTTTCAGATTTAGTTTCCAACCTATAAGTGAAAGCTTGTAACATACTCTTGATGGAGAGTCAATGGAGCTGCACAAAGATGTGATGTGACATGAGTGTAGTAATTTGGTTAGAAGTCTGGCAGCAGCTCTTTGAACTTGCGACAGTCCAATGATGCTTTGCTTAGACAAGTCATTAATGTGTCACAATCTTGAAGGAACTAAGGCATTAATAACAATTTCCAGATGACACTATTTAATGCAGCAATATTTTGTAAATGACAAACTTGAGTGAACAAGAGACTGGACATGACTATCTAAGGTAAAGCCAGAGGAAAATTTACCCCAAGGTTCTTGAAGAATGATTTGGCATAAGAGGCTATAGGCCACCGGTAGTTTTTCCTTTTTTTTAGCCATCAAACTTTTATTACTCACCAGAAGTTCACTCCAACACAGAACCCAGAGGAACACCATAATGATGATGGATTAAGTTGTTAGGTTTCCAGGTTTTGGTAAACCAGCAATGTTTTTCCTTTTGCCTTTTTTCAAGCATTTTCATAAATCTGACAGAGTTTTGTAAATATTTTTAGTCCCTATAATGTTTTGACATTTTGTCACACCACAGCCTGAAATTTAAACATATTTTATTGGCAACTGATGTGACAAACCAGAGGCTCATCACTGTTACATGGAAGGAAAGGGATCGCTGGTTTTTCTAAACTTGGGTCTCAGAAGAACACTGCAAATGAGACTTTTTATGGTTTTTCCTCAATACTGGTTTCTTCTTTCCTATCGTCCAAAATGGACGTATTCATTAATTGTTAAAGACGGATGGTGTTGTTCTGGGGACGGCACTGCGACTTCTACAGATTATTGAGCAAACAGGGATTGATCATAAAATGTTGAACAATACAGACAACCCTGAACATTTCCCTTATGAGACTGTTTACCACAACAGAGTGTCTTCAGTCTGAGGTAAATTTTGATTTACTGTAATACTACCTGTTACAGGATAACCTTCCTTTATTTATAGAAATTCAGATTCAAGGAATGTGCAACTGCAATTAAAAAAAAAGTACATAATGTGAATAAAATAGACTATTTACAATATATGAAAACTACAAACTGTGCAAATAACAGCAGACATGTCACTTAAAGTGACTAGATTGTGAAAACAGGAGCTATAAAAAAACATTGAGTTTGTTGGGAACTCTGATGGTTTTGGATTCTATCAGCTGCTGGAAGGAAGGATCTCCTATAACACTTAGGATGCAGCAGTCTGTCACTGAAGGACAAGCTGTTGGTTCATTATGTTTGCTTGTCACATAAAATGAAAATTAAATACATTCGACATTGTTGTTTGAATGCATGTTAAAAAGTTCAATGAGTATGACTAATTTAGCACAAAACTGTGAATTATTTTTCACTTGGCGTCAGGACAATTTCTTACAAGATGAAAAATCCAGAAAGAGCGTCCAGAAATCTGTGTTGAAATGGAGCCAAAAATATAATAACTCTGTGATTAAGTTATTAAAAACTTACTAGTCATATTTTGTCTTCTTCTAGATTTAATCAAACACAGTCGTTCCTTTAATCATGTCATGAAGTGCGGGTGGTAAGGGTTGGTGAGGCAGATGCAGCGGACCCAGGTCTGATGAATAATGATGGTTTTAATGACGAAGCACAGTCCAAACAACGAACAGCAGGCACATGGAAACACTGACGACAACTAGACTCGACACTGACGACAAATAAGCTAAACATTGACGAGGACCCGACGAGGAACAAGGAACACAGGTGGAGTTAAATACACGGGAGGGTAATCACAGAGACGAGACACACCTGGGAACAATCAAGGGGAGGACAGGACAACGAAGAGACTTAAGGACACAGAAAACTCTAAATAAACACAGAAAAACACAGATCCTGACAAATCATAATCTGAGCTCCGAAGACAGTAAAGACTTTGCTGTTTGTCACGAGATCTGCAGATATGTGAAATAATCCTATAGATTTTCTTTGAATCAATTATTAAAGTTAAATTTAAATTAAAGTTATGCGTTAATAAAATCCGAATACAATTTACTCTACCAGGCTAACCGGAAGTTTTTAGTAAAATTTTACTTTGAAGGCACAGAAAGGAAGTCCCCTCTCAGGTGCTTCCATCCTACGTGACGCTACGGTGCCAGGCGGCGTTATGAGCAGAGCTGTGACTCTAAAGACAGAGAAATTCATGGTAGGGGCTTTCCCCCCCCCAACTTTTACAATGGATTATTATGAATTCATTGTATTTATACAATGACATTTTTTTTTAAATCCTCCTCCCCTCCCCCCCAAAAAGATCAGGATTATGAAATCTCTCTGATTGTCATGAAACCGTCAGAAGAGTTGAGAGCATAAAAGGAACTGTGACGGTAAAGAAGGAAGAAGACACACTGATGGAGGAGGAACCGCTGCAAATTTAGTCCGAAAACGTTTGGATTAAACTGAGAAAAACGGAGTTATAATAGTTTAATATCTTTGAGGACTTTTTTGTTTTGTTTTGTTTTTATTTTTTGGGTGCACCATGCGCAATAGATGGACCCGCCGGAGCCTGGTTGTCCTGGTTTTTACATTTTTCATCGTTGTCTTTGTGGATTTCCAATTACGCACCAGCAGCTTTACCAAATCAAACGTGGCTCACCGCCCGTCGGCCGGCGCGCGCCATGGCTCCATCAGGCAGGTTCCCTCCGCGCACAGCTCGGTTCATAACAGAGGCAGCAGCATCAACGGCGGCGGAAGAGAATCTAAACTCAGTGAAAATAACCGAGGAGAGTCGGTGGCTGAGCGCGTCCACGCCACGCAGCCCAAACTCAGACTGGATGACATTTACGTGGCTGTAAAAACCACCGCGAGGTTCCACAAGACGCGTCTCGCGCTCCTTTTGGACACTTGGATCTCAAGGACCAAGGCGCACGTGAGTGTCTGTCTCACTTCTCACCGCCTTATGGAGATCTGATAAGTTCAAACAGTGCAATAATGTCGCCTTAAATGATTAAATTAATACACTTTGATATAGAAGATATAACAGGTTAATTTTACAATAATGTATCTTTTCTACTGAACTGAACTTTCTTCGATCCATCAGGGCTATGTTTACTGGGATAACTGTTTGGGGGGGGGGGGGGGGGGGGGGGTACTTTTAGGAGTAACTTTGCTACGCTGTACTTTTTACTTTTATTTGAGTGACGTTATGATAAAGTGTCACTACTGTCACTTGAGTAAGACTGTGAGTAATTTCACTGAGTAGAGAACAAACATGTTTTAACCAAAAAAGTCCACCAGACACAGACACACACCTGCAATTTCTGTTAAAGTTTTATAAATTTTATAGTGAAAGAAAAATGTTTCCGTTGCCTGATTTTATTATTTCGCAAATTACTACTATTACTACCTACTATTACTGCTACTTTATTCAAAACATTCAAAATATGCCAAAAAGTAAATAAAAGATGACAACGAAAACAATAAAATGCAGATTAGAGCAAAAGTTATTTTATTTGAGTTGTTTTCATTTTGCTCTTTAAAGTATCAAAAGTTCCACTTAGTTGTTGCTTTGGAGATGTAGAAAAATAAAGACTTTTTTCTTTAAAGTTCCAGTTTTTATGTTTTCAAATTTTCCCCATAAGCTAAAAATATCTTGTGCTCTTGTTCCACTGGCAGATTATTTCACTTATAGTAACTTTTCGTCAATATTAGGGCATTGTTGACTTAAGACAAACTTAAAACATTGTGCTGAAAAACTACTTTCAAGTTATTTTTGTTTTATTTCAAGTGTAACGAGATATTAGCTTGAAACTAGGCCAAAAATACTTTGTAAGATTTTGTGTTTTTTGCAGTGCTCCGGTGATACTCTCAAATTTATAATAGTTATGTTTTTTTTTAAGTATCTTTGTGTTCACTGCGTACATTCCCTCAGGTTAAAAGTTTGATTTTTCAGTCTCATTGAGACTTTTACACATTTAGAAGGGCTTGATGTTGTTAAAACCTGTCAAAAGGGCCTGAAGGCAAATTTATCCCAAAAAGTTTTTTCAGCAATGGATTTTATTCCAGCTTAATAAATGTAGACATGAAATGGTGCAAAACCTTCAGTCTCTGTCAAAAAGTCCTTCCATTTGCTGTGTTTACTCTGCAGGTACAGCACTTCATTAAAGATTACGAGGAACACAACATGACTTTACCATGATTAGTCTTTTTTACAGCATACTTTTGTTGAGATCCAGCAAGCCTCACAGCTTTAACTCTGCAGGTCAAAACGTTTCACATAAAATATGTGTTTATGTCACAGAGCCACGTCTTCAGCATGCGGACGTTTGGTTTGTCCAGCTGGGCTCAAAACGGGGAGAGTTGGGGGGGGAAAAAGATCCATAACATTTGAGTTGGTCCTGAAATCATAATTGACTTACATACTGTATACTTGTTTATCAAATAGAGTTATTAAATAAATATAAAATCATGACTGCTGTTTTGATTAAATTGACTTTGTTTTTTCTTTTTGCTGAAAATGTGAAAGCATTCCTCGTGTCATTTCCTGCTTTTTGTCCTTTAATGTAAGTTAGAACGGAGGCTTTGAAGAAAAGTCATAATCATGAATGAAAAAGGAAGGTCATGAGACAGTAACTTCCTCCTCTTTTTTTTTTTTTTTTTTTTAACAAAAAACAGCATTAAGGTTTATTTTTTATTTTTAATCCTTGTATCTCCCCCCAACTTACCTCCAAAAAGTTAACTGTTTCTCAAACACTGTTTACATTTTCAAACCAGGCCACATGTAGTCACGGGAACGCAGCGCTGCACCAGCAGAGCGTTCACAAAGACACAGGAAGCTCTGCAGGCAGGCTGCCTCGGCTGAGGGGAAGCAGCAGCCGCGCAGCGACTCTGCTAACAATACTGAAACGGAAACTGGTCACAGAACAGGAAGTGGAGACACAGATTGCAGAACAGAACGAACCTCGTCACATTTAACACCCTGTTAGGAGCAAAGAAGCAGGGTGAAAGGTCATTATAGAGGCTCCCTGTGTACATACAGTACAGACCAAAAGTTTGGACACACCTTTTAATTCAATGAGTTTCCTTTATTTTCATGACTATTGACATTGTAGATTCACACTGAAGGCATCAAAACTATGAATAACATGTGGAAATATGCACTAAACAAAAAAGTGTAAAACAACTGAAAATATTATATTATATTATATTGTAGTTTCTTCAAAGTAGCAACCTTTTGCTGTGATTACTGCTTTGCACACACTCTGCATTTTCTTGATGAGCTTCAAGAGGTCGTCACCTGAAATGGTTTTCACTTCATAGGTCAACCTGCCCTGTCAGGTTAATAAGTGGGATTTATTGCCTTATAAATAGTCATGAAAATAAAGAAAACCCATTGAATTAGAAAGGTGTGTCCAAACTTTTGGTCTGTACTGTATGTATGTACAAATGTTTATGAGTTGGGTAGTAAATAGTTACATTTACTCACATTTACTTCAGTAACTTTTTATTTCTTAAATGTGCTTTTGGAAGAATTTTTACTATGTTGTACTTTTTACTTTTACTTGAGTAACGTTTCTGGATTCTCTACCCACTGGAAGAAAACCAAACATGGTTTAACCAAAAATTCACCAGATAAAGACACCACATCTGCAGATTTTGTTAAAGTTTCACAAGTTATTTTTTCTACAAACTGATTGTGAAAAAGAAATATTTTGCCTGATTTTGTTATGTATATGAATCATTGGCATTGTCCACCTTAAAACACCAAAATTTCCACTTAAGTTTATATTTTTTGAGCGTCTGATTATGTAATTCTGAAATATTAAATGACAGATAATTTGATCAATTACTCAATACTTGATTATACTTTTTACCAAATATTTTTACTGGATGGCTGCTTTTTTATTTTACTTGAGTAAAAACAGGTCCGTCAAGAATCGAGCAGAACACACGTTGGAAATTATTGAGGATTTTCCTCAAATTACAAACGGTCATAATTATATACACACAGGTTCAAATATATACATACACCCCAACTAATATTTGACCAAATGTCTTGTGGCAAATTGCTGCCAACCACTTGGTTTCTGTAGCCGTCATTATCTAATTACTCTTCTTGGCAGGATTGGTGGTCGGTTTTCTTTAAAGGGGAAGTATTATGTAAAATTAAATTTTTTTTTAGCTTTATATTAGGTTATAATGTTATTTCCTCACTCAGCTCCTTCAGACTAGCCAGGAGGAATTAGCAAACATCTGGCGTAACAGTCCAACGCTCCTCAGAATGCTTGTAAACACATAGTGGAACTTTGTTGTGATTGATGACTTCCTGAAGGCGGAGTTTCAGAAAGAGCAGGAGCTTCTTAAAGAGACAGAGGCCCAATTTCAAGACGTCAGATTAATAAGTAAAATTTCTTTTAAGTTATGTGTGATGAATGCAGCATCTTTAGAACAAAAAATAAACATGAAAAAAATCTGGCATAGTAAAGTGTTTGTGACCCATTCAGAGTTTAATTCACAATATAACAGACAGTTCAATTTAGTTAGCCTGGTTAAAATAGACTAAAAAAGTAAGTTGTACAAAATGTAGACTGTTAAATCTGTGTATTATTGTATTTAGTTTTTATTTTTATTATCGATGGATGATATGGCTTTCTGCCAGGGCGGCATGGCCTGTGGGTTGTATACCACTACAGGAGTGGCTGAGGATGCTAAATGCTAAAGTTGATCTCTAGTTTCCGTTTTTTACCTCAGAGTTAAATTAAAAGACAATTTCATTGTTTTAGGGAGTCTGGACTCCATTTAGCCATTTCTTTGAAAAGTCTTACATGGTCAGAAATATAAAAAATTTTCTGTGCTGAACAGTAGTTATTTGAAGCAACATCATAGATGTATAAAACCTCTAAACTATTAGTAAAAATACACACACACACACACACGCACACACACACACACACGCACCCCCACACGCACACAAAAGAGTATTTGTAATGATTTAGTTCCACCTTAGACTGTGACCAAAGTGAAAAGGTCAATATAAGCAGCTGGTTAAACCTGGAGTGAGTTATTCTACAATATATAAGAATATTCCCTGCATGTTCAAATAAGACTAATTATAGTGGCTTTTTACCATATTTATTCATTCCAACATGAATATTTCAACTAATGATGAAGCTAAATATATATAAAGAGAGATTGCAACCTCAACTAAAGTTAATGCATGTGTACTTACATTAATATTCTATTTGGAGGGTGTTTGTTTTGGAAATATTACCTGGAGCTAGTTCAAAGCAGTTAAACTCTACATGTGAATGACAAAAAAGCTTTGTTATTTTCTTTCTATCACCATCAGAACATTTCCATATCCCAAACACAGTTTATGAATTGGGGATATTTTAAGTTTTACGTTTCTTACTGGGAATGTATTTCTAAACTAAAATAATGCATCTTTGGTCTTCTTCCCACTTTCACCAATATATTGATGTTATTTCTGTCATCTTGTTGCATTATTCGAAGATTACAGGTGTCGAAACTTGGGATGCACCAATATAAATATTTGGGCCGATAACGACATCCGATGTCATTATCGCTGTTGTAAATGATATTTTCAGGTATTATATATATATACACACACACATATATATATATATATATATATATATATATATATATTTATATATATATATATATATATATGCACTGTTTATACACTTTTCTGACACCTTTGGAGGAAAAACAAAGACCAGAAACAGACGGCAACAAGATAAAAACAAATATTGGTTGGTCACATCAGACAAGTTTTATTTATTGGATCGATACCGATATGTTCAAATGTTCAAATGTTAGCGGCGATATATCATGCATTCCTAATCAAAACTTATGGTTTAAAATTATGGTTTAAATATTTGTAATGTTTTATAAAGTACTACTACTAATAATAACCATTATATTTGATTGTTACTTCATCCTAATTCTTTCGTCAACATCCTTTAACACGGGGCAAAACATTCTTCAACAAATCTGGAACTGAATATTTAAGGTGCTTCTACTGGAGTCAAAACATTAATTAAGGCCCTTTGAATAAAACATTAGTTAGTGTTTGTTTCTCTCTTATCTAACAGGTGATTTGTCTCACTCTGAGGTTATTTATTGCCCCCCTGGCAGAGACAGACGAACGCACCAAACGGTTCAGCTTGATGAACTCTGCAAATGGAGTCATTTCCCCAAACCCTCGCAGCAAGCCTCATCAGTTTCTGAGTCCTGCACACCTTAAAGTTTCCACTCTTCCCTTTCACGCTGGATCGGTTTTGAATTATGTAAAAGAAAACACAAAACAAACAAACACACAAAACAACTGTATAATGATTGTAGAACCTTTTAAATGTCTAGGAAATCTGATAGATCAAGACAATGGTGTTTTTTTGTTAAGTAGTTGTTGAACAAATATCACATGACAAGCTTCTCAATTTTTATTGCAATATATAAAAAAATCTGGTCAAAATATATTTTGTACAGTGTTTTATGACAAAAGTAAACAAAACAAAACCATGTAAACATAAAAAAAAAAAAAAAAAAACCTAAAAACTTATTTTGTGCAATATACATACATTTGTCTTAAACTTAACTACTGGTACAAACACAATGGTTTTTAGTATTACAAAGATTAACCTGATGATGAAATCCACTTGTTATGAAATTTATTCCGTTCTGGGGGGTTTTGCACCACCAGATGGCAGTGTTGCACTGCAGTTTGATTTCTGTAGCCATCTGTCTGTCTGGTTGGGTGCAAACGAGGGAAGTAAGGAGGAATCTCAATATGTGATTTACGGTTTATTAGCTGGTAAACATGAGGCTGATTCAGCCAAGTGATGCTTCATAGAGCCTCTTTGACTGTGTGTGCTTCTGCATATTTCACGCTGTTCATTATTCAACCTGAAGTTGGGGAACAATATTAATATTTCACCGAATTGGCTTCCTGTAAAGGGGGTAGCATATCTTGAAATATAACAGCTTCGATAATTGTCCACTAATTAGAATATGTGGTAGAAGAAAACAAAGAATAACTAGTGGTAATTAAAGGAATGTGTTTGTGTTTTATTCTTTTTTTAGACATTCATTTTCACAGACAAAGAGGATGAAGAATTAAGTTCAAAGGGTAAGTAGTTACAGTATTATTAACACAGTTTTACAGAGGCGCACTTTAATAAACATCTATACTGCCTCTCAAAAGTATTCATACACCATCAACTCTACAGATTGTGCCATTTAATAAGCAGGCCAACACAAAGTAATGCATAATTTTCAAAGTGGAAGGAAAAACAACCATGGTATTAACATTTTTTGCAAATAAAAGTCTGAAAAGTCAACAGATTCTCAATGGAATATAGATTTGGACTTTGACTGGGCCACTGCACACCTTGGACTGTGAGGTCCATGGAGTCAAGAACTGGTCTTGACTCCCTGTTAGACATAGCAATGATTATTCACCTATAAGATGGCTTCTGAAGATGGGCTGGGTTTTATTTAGAGGGGTTATGGTAAAGGGGCTGAATACAAATTAACACCAAATAGTTTGCAGTTTTCTTTGTAGTTACCTTCCACTTCGCAATTACGGATTATTTTGTGTTGCCCTATGACAATCCCATTGAAAGACATACAATTTGAAATGCAAGACTGATAAATACATTCACAAGGCACTGTATCTATAGAGTCTCTCTAGATCAGGGCTCAGCAAATGTTTCCATTCAAAGAGCCGCCGCTGCAACAAGATGAAACTCGCCTGGAGCTGCAAAAAAAGATTTGCTAAACATGTACTGCATAAAATGTTTTATGAAAGCTGTCAAAATTAACGTAGGATTGTTTTTTCTTTTTCAGATTTTAGAGCAAAACATCTCTTCTATTACAAGAGAAAAAGAGCTATTTTGTAGAATGAGGCAATCCTTTTGTATAAATATGGATAATGAAGAACGATATGTAGCATATTACAAGCTAGTTACTTTAAAAGTCTCCATACGGACATTTTGCATAAGAACTTATGGAGAAACTCCTAAAATGACCATTTCTCACTGCGCCCATAATCAAAAACATTTCCTTTCTAAATTTCTAAGAGCCGCAGTGGAGGGGCCAAAGAGCCACATGTAGCCGCAGGTTGCAGACCCCAAAGTACCTAGGAGCGCTCGATGCTTTAAGGCACATTTATCTATCATATCTTTCCCACATAAATCATTTTCACATCAACGGAAAGAGCAGACATTTACTTCTTTCAGCATGACATGCACAGAGAGGCACGCCAGTCCGAATTTGAAGGACATCCTCCTGCATGTACACCCCGTCCCCCTCAAAACCTACAACCTTGCTATCCGCTCTCGCACATTTGCTCCTCGCGATGACGCCGAGGGAGATTTACCACTTGACATCCGCTGTAATGCTCGAAACAGGCTCCTCGTCTCCAGCCAGCTTCTCATTTCCAGTCTATTTCGCCAGCTGATATGACAACTAATGGATGGTCAATTTAAACACAAAGTGCCAGGCCAGACCTCATCACCCTAAATCAGCGGCTGACTGTGAGTAAATGGAAGCAGATCACTGCCGCTGGTGCCTCAAAATCATGTGGAGAGGTTTTATAAAAAAAGCTGAAGACCGAATGCGGAGTCGCATTTTGTCCGAGGCTCTTGTGCCAAACACACATTTCATTGTTTCTTCATCTAACTTCTTATTCGCTGTTCAAGTAATCGCATTATTTTTATTTCCACTTTTCTCCTTTTGAACTCATCTTTATTATAGCTTTCCTCTAATTGCTCTTTTAAAAATGATTATTTCTTCCTCTCGCTGCCCAGGTTATAACATGGTGGTAACGGGGTGCCAATCAGATCACAGCCAGCAGGCTCTGTCCTGCAAGATGTCCGTCGAGTACGATGGCTTCATGGCCTCAAACAAGAAGTAAGACGCACTGCAGACCACATACCAGACTGCTCACAGTTCATTCAAAAATGAGAGTGCTGAGGCCCCCAAACTATAGGAATGACTTTGCACAAATTGTTAGGCCAATAAATGTCATTATCATTTGTTCTTGAAATGTTTATGTTGAGTTATGATGTTTTGCTTTTTGTTGTTATCTTAACAACAAGTTCTATTTAAGTGATTTCCTGATTCTACAGGCCTGTGTGTGTGTGTATGTGTGAGTGTGTGTATGTAATACCTTGTGGGGACCATTTTTCTGACACATACTAGCTGTGGGACCCACTGCTCCTTGTGGGGACCAGGCTGATTTTGGGTCAGGGGTCAGATTTAGGACTAAGGTGTGAATTGAGTTTTGGTTAGGGATAGGGTTAGGTATGTAATGGATAGGGATAGGATAAGGGTAATGTGTAGGCTGTAGAAATAAATGGAAGTCAATGGAAAGTCCCCACAAATATAGCAACTAAAACATGTGTGTGTGTGGCTGGTGATTAATTGTGAAATTTGGGGCAAATATGTTCTCACATAGTACATGGTTGCTTTGGATAGTATTTCTTTCCTTAACAAAACAAAAGACATCTCTAAAGAAGCAAATACCTTTTTCACATATTTGGCCCTCCATGGCCCTGGTGATTTTTTTTTATACCCATAATGTAGCTCTTACATGATAACGTTTTAATTCATACAATACACTTTTTATTTGCTTCAAGAGTCTTGTTTTTCATTTTGTTCACCCAAAATAGCTCAACATTAGAATAATAAAATCCTGCTGCCGGATGTGAATTTGAATATCTTGGGCGACACGCCAGTATTTTGCTCGTTGCCAGCCAAAATTTGCATTAGATAGCACACATATATATATAAAGGCTCCGTGACAGTATACGGGCAGTGTGAAATATACGTTTTATTCGTGGAAAATACAGTAAAAGTCAACAGCTTGTGCTTGCTTGTGTGACCAAGGCCCTGATTAACTGTCTCGTTATAATGATGGCAGAGAAAATTAAAGATTTGTTTGTTGTTGGGGTTTTTTTCTCCCCCAGCCCAATTCCAACCCAAACTGAGTAAACATCCACTGGTTTCACTGAAGTGCAGTGGAAGTGGAGACTAAAGCTGTTTGGTTTGGAATACGGCCCTCGTTGGCCGATAGCATGGCAGAGGGGGGAGAAAAAAAGACACGATTTTCATTTGGAACCAACAGATTTGTTACTTGGACTCTGATGTTACGGATGACGTGTTTTTGGTCTGAAAAAAAAAGGGGCTCTGCCATTATGTCCACTAATTGGGATGGGAGAAGTACATCAAGCTGCTTGATTGCTGGGTTTAATATGGCGGAAACATTATGCTTGGATGAGAGAGGGAAACCCGGAACAAAAATAGCTTTATAGCGAGAGCTGCTCTGCAAAAAAAAATTCCATGTCCTTCCAGAGCTTTTGTGACGGTCCAAACTCATTTACCAACACTTGGAGGGAGGAAAGTGTTATGAGCTCCACTTGTACATCTATGCGTTAGTAAATTAAAACTTATTTTTCTACTTTTTGTAGTCAGGCCTCCCCGCATTCTGTTAAAGAAATGACACGAAGAAGAAATGCTGCTCAAGTCTTCCACGCAAGTTTCTGAAGTCCAACAATTTATGATAATTTTTAGTACGATGGAATAAAACCAAAGTCAAAATGTCTTTCTTGCATTATCATTAGAGGAGATGGAGGTTAGGAAGAATGGGGCTGTTTGAAATGGAGTTAGGATTTTCATTTTTATATGTAAATATAGCGGCGTTTAGACATTTACATACACTCATTTTCAATATTACATTTGTTTTAGGTTTGTAATTATGTGTTTGAACTAGCGGTGGAGATTCGATTAAAATCTATAAGGGCGTTAATTGCAAGGTCTTTAATTAATTAATCGCAATTATTCACATTTTAATTGAAAATCATGTATCAGCCAAATAAGCAACACTTTCAATTCAGAAACCCTTTTTGCTACTAAACTGTTGAATAAGTAGACATATGAGCTCAACAACAAAGATATTTATGGTTTTTACTCTGTTATTTAGATTTTTCAGTTATCAGACTGGTGCAAAGTTTTATACCCATCATTCATGGAACGCCTTTGAAAAAAATACTGCTTTTGAAATGTGGACGCTGACATTGGAGACGTCTGTGTTCACTGCTACATGTTTAGCATTGGGATGGTATCTCTGGTGATAAGCTAATTCCTCTTAGCACAACTTTCACACAACCATAGTCTTTTCCGGCGTCCCATCAGATAGTATTTTGAAGCAAAAATTAAACGCTTCTTGCCTCACAGAGGGTTAATTTTGTTGTCAATTACTTTCGTTTGCAAATGTTGCTTGTGCGTCAGCTTTACGGTTATACCAGGAACAAATGAATACAAGGGTTCCAGCTCAGGATTTTTTAATAAGAAAAAAAAAGTTAATTTAAAATTTTGTAACACATTTAATAAGCAGCCAGAATTATTGAAGAACGTTCTAGATGGTTTAAAAAAATCCACACATGGCTTGTGTGAATTAGTTATAGGGACATTTAACCAAATGTAAGTATATTCAAGGACACATTTGAGTCTGTATGTATATTCTTGACCCTGTATGTATATTCTTGACCCTGAATATGTATATTCTTGACCCTTTGGAAACTTGTGTTCCCAATCACTGTTTCTTTAAAATCAGTCAACTTCTTTACAGCATTATGATTAATCCCTTTAAGACCCCTAAATTACATGACATTCAACTCCATGATAGATATGTACGTGTCTAATTGGCACAGTGATATCAAATTTTAACTTTAAGGGAACTAGTGTTGATGTCTGAATTCAACAGTAAAGTTCTATCTCTTCAAACTACAAAAAGCTAAGAAAAATATGTATAATAATTACAGTCCCACAATAGATTAAAGCAGCCATTTTGAGATTTATAGCCACGCCTCTTGGTTCTGAAATTTATAATCTATCTTCTATAAATGGAGTTATATAAAATTATATATATATATATATATATATTGTGCAAAATAACCCTTAATGTGGTTTGGTGTGAGTTTTCTGTTTGCTAATACAGTATTGAAGTCTGCTGAGGACTTAACATGGTTCTCTGGTAAGAAAGCAATCACAGAGGAATAATTGGGGCACTAACTGGAGATGGATTATAATGCTTATGTTCTGTTTTTCCTCAAGATGAATAGGAGACAAACTAGCTGCTCCAATAACACTCTCAAGACAGCAACTTTTTTAGCACTCAAGGATCTCTAGCATACAAATCAACGGCTCCATAGTGTTCACACAATGTCAGTTTGAGCTTAAAGCAATAAATGCAAAGCAGTAACAAAAAATGTACTATAAAGTTTTACTGTTGACTTCAGTCATTACTTGGTTTAGCTGCTGCACATTGTCTTCTTGGTAGTGCTGCAAGAATGAGCCAACATAGTGAAAAAGCACTTTTGAAAGCGTTAATGTGCCTGGCTGCAAATATCCAAATAGGTGTAAGTTTTTTCCCCTTTGTTCTGCTTTTCTTCAGGTGGTTTTGCCACGTTGACGACGATAACTATGTGAACCCCGAGGGTCTCCTCTCTCTGCTCTCAACGTTCCCCCAGGAGGGCGATATCTACGTGGGCAAGCCGAGTCTGGACAAACCCATCACCGCTCATGAACTGCTGGACGGAAATAAAACGGTATGCTGACTATTTACTGTTATCGTCGCCTTTTTTATTTATTGAATTTCAGCCCTGAGACTTTAATACCTTTGCCATCTTGTAGTAATACATTAAGAAATAAAGGTGACTAAGACTAAAAATATATTTATTTTAAATAAATAAATACATAAGTCAATAGCATTTTGTATATAAGAAATATGTATTGAAATAGAAAAAAAAACTCTTGAAGGTTTGTCACAAATTTTCTAGGCAACATAGCAGTGGTGGGCACAGCTAGCTAAAAGGTTATTTCCACTAATTATTAACATTAGCTAAGTGTTACAGCAAGAATGAATAAAATTCAAGCCTGGGAAAACATTTTCCAACATAATTCAGTGGATGAGAGACTAAGTAATAATGACAGTCTATGTACTACTTGATTTTATGTTGCTTTTTGTGTTTTATCTTGATCCTGAGCAAGACATGCTTAATATGTCTGTAACTTAACTTAAGGGCCTTTTAGCCCAGTTGAAAATCAATAAAATGCTGAAAAGTTAGCCAAAGGTTAGCAGATTAGTAGATGTATGCTAACCACTGTAACATAGTATAAATAGTTAAACACATAAATACCTTAATTTCCGGACTACAAACCGCTACTTTCTTCAAACACTTTGAAAACTGCGTTGCGGCTAATAGACAACTTTTTACCAACAACAACGAATCTGTTTAGAGACCAACGTGACAACTAGAGCGGCAACAAAAAAGAGAGACCGACAAAATGTTTCACAAAGTAAAGCTGAGGCTGTTTAATTCAGATGCAGAAAAAGACAACTTTCTTGGTTTTAGTGTGAAGATCACTGACTTTTCCCTGCAGGCTACTGTAGTTCACTTTGAGCAGCCATGTTACGCGCACCATTCGGAAAAATAATTAATGTTGCGTTATTGTGTATAATACCAGTAAGTATTTCATTAAAAGTCTATATTATATGTATCATATTATAGACAATATGCAGTTCGAGGGCGTGGCTCTTTTATTCCGGTCGGCTCAATAGTCTTAAAAATCCCGCCACGTTTTTATGAACTTTAGTCATGGTACGTAATTTCTTTAAAATCTTTAAATATTTGTAGCAGTCATTCAAAATCCATGAGTTTAGCCACCGGGCACCAGAGACGAGGAATGCAAATAATTTGTGTTTGTGACATCCATCGGCTCTCCTGAGGAGCATTTTTGAGTGATTAGTGTCTGATTTGAATGCACACAAAAGCAGCGCTGCACACAAACAAGGAGGTTTCTTTAAATACACAACAGGTGCTGGGTGTCAGGATAGTAATGAGCATAGATCTATTCATGTCGGCGTGTGTGTGTGTGTGTGGGGGGGGGGTGTGCGGGTGAGAGTGTGTGTGTTTGTATGCGCAAATTCATCCACAAGCTAACAGAATTAACGCCTATGTTGCGTTTAAGTGCATCATGATTTCAGTAAGCTCTCTGCACTTTTCAATCTCTTGTTCATATCTCGAAATTGCTCTCTTCATCTCTTTGGTGTCACATTCTCTGCTCTGATTGCATCCATTTATATTGAAAACAGATCTTTATTAGTCTTTGCTTCCTGTTACTCTCCTGCTCCCTCTCTTTCCTTCCTTCTTTAGCTCGCTCATTCTCTGGAGGAGAAAATAAAGACAAATGTCAGGCTCCTCTGCCTCTACCCCTCCCTTCTCTCCCTCTCTATCTTTTTTTTGGTATCTAGCTGTATGTCTCTTTTCGATTTCCTGGCACTATTAAGAAGCAGCGGGGGGATAAAAGAAGGAATGGGGGGAGGAAAGAAAGAAAGCAGAGGGAAATAAAGAAACAACCAAATTAAAATAGGGTCTAGGATGAAAGGAATGGTGTAAGCAGTTTAAAATTCAATGAAAGTAATTCACAGAAAGTATTGCATTTCTGAACGTATACGGTGCCAGCAGTAGCACTCATATTCCTTGAAGTTTACATTTTGGCTAATTACAATCTGAAACTTTAATGAACTTTATTAGGATTTACGGTAAAAGACAAACTCGGAGTCCTTCACAACTTTGAAAGACAAAGATGTCCGTATAAATAAAAGTTTGCAGTTTGACGTGCATTTGTATTCAGTCTCTGTGAGTCAATGCTCTCAGAACCACTGTTCCCTGCAGTCACAGCCGCAGGTTTTTTTTTTTTTTTTTTTTGCAGTACGTCTCTTCCACATTTGCACATGGAGAGACTGAAGTTTTTACAACAGAGCCAGCTCAGGCAGACCGGATGGAGATCCCCTATGCGCAACTATTTCCAAGTGGATTTAGGGTGGAGTTTGACTAGGCCATTCGAACATGAATATGTTTAGCTAAAACCGTTTCATTTTAGCTCTGGCTGTATGTTTAGCCTTGGTGGACGGCCAAGCTTTGTTGCACTTTTTAAGTGTTCAGATGATAAATTGAACTTTACTCCTGAAAGCCGCAGTATGTAACTTTCACAAAATATGTTTGTTACATATTTGTTAAAACTGTAACCATTTTGTGACAGTATAATGAGAGAAAGATAATCTGTGGGAAAAAAAAAAAATCTAGTTCCATCCATTGATTTACTCCCACAACCCTACAGCCAATGAATGGGTGAATTTAAATGTAATGAACTTAACACTTGAAGTGAATGCATTGACATTGTTTACTGATATTCTGCAAAATCTAAAACGCTTTAGTCCAAACGGTTACTTGGATGTTGTTGTTTGTAAGTTTGTGCGTCTTTATGCTGTCTGTCAGGTGAACGTGCGGTTCTGGTTCGCCACGGGAGGTGCCGGGTTCTGTCTGAGTCGAAGGCTGGCAGAAAAGATGTCTCCTTGGGCCAGGTACAGATAAATATAAAAAAATGTGTGTGTGTGTGTGTGTGTGTGTATGTGTGTACTTATCTGTCATGAACGCCACCATGAGTGTGAACAAAGGCAGCTAAGCTAACGTTGCTGGCAAGGCTGAAACGTGTATTGAAGGCAGGTTGAAACATGACATGTCATCTATCAAACTTGGTAACTGTTTATTAATACGGCTTACACAAGTGGTTGAAAAACACATTAGCTTCCTTCACACAGAATTACCATGGAAACTTGTAGCCACAGCTATCACATTCAATGGTAGCTTAATTAAACAGGACTATTTTATGTAGTTTCACAACTATTTTTTCTGCCATTTACTTCGGTCTATGCAGAAAACATTGGGGATCAATCACAGTTAACATGGGATCTGGTTGAATTCTGACTCAAACATTGGGGACAATTAATTAATAGGAAAATCAACTATTTAGAAAAAAGACCCAAAGACTTCCATTCTTTTTTCTTTTTTCTTATCACAGGAGCGCGCAGCTACTATGATCATGTACATTCCCGCAAACACGAGAGTTCTCGAACAGGAAAGCAAGTGTTTTTAGCTGTGTTAACCTGCAGCTTGATTTTTATTTCAAGAAAATAAACTAATAAACGTATTAAACTGCATAAGGCATAAAACAGGAGTCCAAGGTAAATCTCTGCTGTCTGCAAGACTGTATTTATTCTGCATTCAAAGAGGTGAGACTAATGGCTGCCCAGGGCTACGTGTTGGGGGACTGAGTCCAAAAACACTAAGTACTGTGGGGTAAAAAAAAAAAGGTCAGCACTAAAATACAAGTAATGAATAGTTAATAGACCACAAAATGCAAATTCACCTGAAATGCCCCTCTACAATAAAAGTTGAACTTTTCGGGGAGCAAGTTTTCACCTAAAAGAGCAAAATTCAAAGTTCTCTAAAAACGCAATCTCTTCCAGCGGCCCGCACTTCGAGCGGACATCGGCCAGAATCCGTCTCCCGGACGACTGCACCGTGGGTTTTATCGTCGAGAAGATGCTGGGCGTCGCCATGGTCCACTGTCCTTTGTTCCACTCGCATTTAGAAAACCTGCTTCTAATAAGTCAAAGAAGCCTCCCACAGCAGGTACGGCGACACACAATCCCCGCCGAACGCGCAGAGACCGACTCAGTTGCTCCTTCTCTTATTGCTGCGCGTATTTGCATTTGTTCTCTGCAGGTAACCCTGAGCTATGGGATGTTTGAGAATAAGATGAACAGCATCGAGGTAAAGGGAAGCTTTTCTAAGGAGGAGGACCCCTCCAGGTTAGTCTCTCCTTCCATCCATTTGCAAATGAGAAAGATATGTGAGCAGTGTCCTACTGTCTAAATGAACGTATTTAGTGTCTTTGAATTCCACTGAAGCCTCGGGCAGCAGCTGTGTGGTCTTGGTGGGCGCGCACAGTGGACCAGCAACGTGTGAGAGAGACTCAGGCTGTTTCTGTGAACTGTTGAACTTCCTACGGCTGGTGTTTGCTAATGTTAAAATTGTTCAAGTCATTATGGAAAGGTTATGGTGCAGAAAAAAAACAACAAAAAACAAAACATCGCCTAGAGCTGTGCTTGTACTTTCCTGATATCTGGCATGTTATTTGAAGTAAATCAAATTTTAAAAAACACAATTTGGAGATTCTGGGAAAATTTCACTCACACCAAGCTGCGGTAATGGCATGTTCATGAGAAAATGTTAAATGCATGAGATATGTTGGCCTTGAGGTGAAGAAGAAGCCTTTCCTGCTTTTAGAGGGCAGGGATTGTAACAAGCACTATTGCAGAAGATGTTTGATGACCATGAAGAGAACTAGAATCAAGGTTCACACTGTGGAAGAACCACAATCCTGGTATTAATGGCTCTCAGCTCAGCATTCAATTACAGCTGATGTTTTCATTAAACATAGAATTGCCCAAACTCAATTTATGAAAATAAATTGGATTAATGAAAGCACAACAATTTTGGAAAACCTCATGTTTTTCCTGTGAGACGTTTTTGCACTAGGATGAGGTGGGGTTTTTTTGGCCGTATCACAATAGATTCATTTAGCGAAACTGTAATGGAAACTCTTCTATTGCACCACGCGAGTCACGTGATCGACCGCCCGATGTTACTACTGACAAAAACGACGCAGAAGACGACCGTAAGCAGTAGGCGGATGATGGTTTGTTTTTTGTTGTCTTTCGGACGATGTGCAGCTGGCTCTACCAGAGCTCTCACAGCATCACACAGTTCATAAAAAGCTGTGTGTCATTCCAACGTGTTGAATCCATAGCTCTGATGTAAAATGACCGACTACAATTTCCCCAAAACGTAGCCGCTCCCAAGTATAAGGACCTTGTCACGCCAACGCCGGAATAAGACACCAACGTCCCTTCTGATTGGCTCATCGATGATGAGCGTTAGCGCCACGGCTGATTTATGAATATACTTCATTCATAAATCAGCCAAGCATATAACTGTTTACATTCGCCGCTGCCATGACTTTTAATGATGACTTTTAATCATGTGAACAAGCTTATTTACGTGTGATTGTAATTTAATGCCTTATTTAATGGAAACACTGTAATTGCAAAATTGTGTTTTTTCGACATTAGCACAAAATCCACAGAGATCTGCACATATTTGTAATAGAAATGCAGCTACTGTTGACAACAGGTATATTACTGGAGTCACTGGAGAACTGGATCAGGCTCTCTTCTACAGTACTTGACTAGTTTGAGTCTTGTTTAAAACACAGGGACTTCTTTGTGTCAATAAGTAATTTTTCATCAGAGTTGACAAAAATCACATGTGGGGTTCCCCAAGGTTCTATCCTTGGGCGACTCTATTTGTCACCCTACATGCTCCTTGTAGCTCAGATAATAATAGCAAACAAGATAATTACCATAGCTATGCAGATGACACACAGCTCTACATTACAAGGATAGATGCATAGAACAAATGGGTGTCATAAATTTCTTCAGTTGAATAAAACTAAAAATAAGCTAATTATTTTTGAACCAATGGATGTGTAATAAAGAGTCAGCACCCAGGTACAGCTATTACTGCTAGAAACTATATTGATCAGACCTGATATCTGGGTTTTAACCTTCAGGGACACAAAGACAATTACAAAGCCAGCCTTCTATCACCTGAAGAACATTTCTAGGACCAATGTCCCAGCAAGATGTTGAGAAACTCATCCATGAATTAATCTGAAGTTACACTGATTACTGCAACACTATCCTCACAGGTCTGAATCATTGTCAGGTTACAAGTCAAGCCATTCTGCGGACTAATATTTCCAGACCTGCCGATGTTGACGTGACTCTTTACTCTGTTTTCTGCAGGTTTAAAACTGTCCACTGCATCCTGTATCCTGCCACCAGCTGGTGTCCTCCGGTCACTTGAGAGAAAGCTCTTTTCCTGCTGGGTAAAAAGAAAGAATCGTTCCCTGGATATTTTTTCTTCTGCGCAGAGGGGGAAAAAAAAACATGATTTATTTTCATGGAATACAGAAGGAACTGGGGTCGAACCAAATATTCAACATGATGAAACTGTGTCCTCCCACAACTCATGAATGCGTTGCATGTTCGGCGTAAAGCACTGTAAAGACATCTCCTCTATTCTTTCACTGCTGTTTTTAAACCTGCTACAAAAAATAATGTTTTGTCTTTTTTTACTTTAACTTAAGCACTTAATAAAGGGAACAAATATGTGATTTTTTTGTTTTCAAGATTTTCATGACTTCTTGGCAGAGATTTCTGGATAATAATGTTTCAGTTTAACAGAAATTACTTTTTTTATGTGAATTATGCTTCTAATTGTCAACAATGTTCATTAATCAATGCGGGCAGCAATAAAGTAATGCGAACCGTTACGGGTCGAGCCGACGCGCCGTCGTGGTGTGTTTACTGTTCTGAAGGAGATATCGTCCTTGCACCTACAGCATGAAGCCTGCACACAATGAACCGCCTTGACTCACATCTCCCTCGGCCAAACCTCTCATCCTCTCCTTTATTTTCTCACTTCCTCCCTCCCTCGACACCTCCATCTGTCTCGCTGCCCACCGCTCCCTCCTCCTTTCCTTTCCGTTTGCTACGCATCAGCCGTATTCCTGAACACCTCGAGGCGGAGAGCGCCCGAGAGCAAAACGCTCTTCCACTCTTCCCTGATTGTCATGTTTATTTTTGAAATTCATCCCCCCACCCTCACCTAGCCTCCGCTCCTTCACATTGACAGCAAAACACTCAAAGTGGGATGATGAGAGCAACCGACGTTCCCGGTCTCCTGTTGAGAGAAGAAAGCGGCCTGCGTTCGCAGGGAAAGGAAATCTCATCAAGTCGGACAGGTCGGGTTCAGAATACCAACTGATATGCACGCAATCAGGCGTCGGGGTAGGAATGAACGGCGGGGGCCGTGCGAAGAGCACCTGAGGAGAGTGATGACACCACACTCGCCGGCCCGTAGTTTGCTTGTTTGGTGTGAATGGAGACGTGATGAATACAAATAACGTTGTCGGAAGCGTCCGGGTCTGACCTTGCCTGCAGAAGACGGAAGTTAGTTTGGAGAGAGCGTGTGACTTTAAGAGATAATGATGGAAGCATGAAGACCCACTTGAGAGGAGTAAATAGGAAGTTGAGTTGATGGGAAATGTAAAGTCGATTGATGGGAAAAGTGCTGTTTTTTTTTCCTCCTACATTTGTTTAATTCAGTGTGTTTCACATTTTATCAGTGGGAAATAAGATGTTGAAGTATGGAAGTGTTTAACTGCCAGAGCTTGGACAAAAATTCGGACAACTTTCAAGTCCTAGCAAGATTTTTAAGAAGTTATTACGAGACATATCTCAGTAAAATGTAAAAATCTTTTCCTGTAAATAAGACCTATTGTAACAAAACACTAAGACAGTAACATCTGATTTTTTTATATGTCATCTAGAAGAAACGAGGTAAAAAGAAGAGACATAAGTCGGCACCTGTCAGAGGAGAGTGTCGTTACATCTCGTTAAAATTAGAAAGTTTTCTTATTTCAACGAGTTTTGTATCTTGTTATAATGAGAAAGTTTATCGTGTTAACTAGTTTTGTATCGACAGCGATAAAGTTTTCACGTTTCATCAGGTTTTGCAGCTATAATGAGAATTTTTTGCATTTCAACAGGTTTCTCTTTAAAACGAGAGTTTTCTTGTTTTATTGAAAAACTTTCTTGTTATAGTGAGATACCTCTCTTGAATACATTTCCCAGCTCTGGCAGTGAAACGATTCCACAATAAAGAGCTCATAGTGAAGATCTTTAAAGGTAAAAAAAAAAAAAAGTCACGTTGGTGATTGTCATAATGGAAAGGGAAATGTCAAATGAGCTCTCAGGATAGTCTGGATGTGTTGTACGTCTTTATTTGGGGGGAGAATTCAGATTTCACCCATCAGATTTGGTCTGATGGGTTTGACTGAGACATATGTTTGAAAGCAAAGTTATTTGAGAAACAAATCTTTGTTTTTGTGTGTGTGTATGTGTGTGTATATTTTATTGTTAAGGCTAAGGATGGCAAACAGTGATGCGTATATAATTCATGCCTACGTCGAAGCTGCCTTGGCCGTATGCATTTAAACTATGTAGAATTTATCCTTACGTGACACCAGAAACTTGATTTTGGGTTTATCAGAGAATAACAGTGGAGAGCAAAAAAGAACAAAGACACTTTGTATTTCACAATAAACATGTATGATTAAGAGGATTTCTCAAATAAATCAGATGGACCCCTGAAACGTAAACGGCTTTCAGTTTACACACGGACCTTCTCAATGAGTTCTTCACTCTTTAATCTACTCTTGGAATGGATTTATATTAACATCTTCTTTAAAATGTGTGCAGACAAGCTTTGGCACTGCTACAGTTCCATATGTTCGTGTCATATACGCAACAAACTGTTTAAACGCACAGATTGATGCTTTTTTCCCCCCTTCTTTCATTTACTAGGAATTACAGTGGCAGAAAATTCAGGTATTTGATGTCTAATTATATAACACTTATCCTTTTGTATAGATAAGAGATTTTTAAATTGAGTTTTTTTTTGTGGTCTGCTAATCCGTGAGGTCTCAAAGAAGCCTTCCCATGTGTTGTGTCTGCACGTCTTTCCTTTTTGCCCTTCTTTTGGCGGTGCCCAAAGGGGTGAGAGGTTTGTGTCCCCCTGCCCACTGCTTGCCTTTGACCCGAGTATAGTAGATTTAAGGCCCCTGCTGTCCATAATCAGGACTAACTGTGGGAGCAGGGGACCGGGTCAATTGGAAGCAGAGTGTTACAGCTGTCAGAGGAGCAGTGCCCCTCGTCTCCTCTGTCCGTCACATTAAATCGATGGGGGCTTTTCAAAGGGCACGGAGGAAGAAATGATGCCCAGGAAGAATAAAATGATGGAGGAGCCAACAGGGGGACACTGACAGCTAGGCAGATTTCTTTTTTAATGTTTTTCCCTAATAAAGACGCAACACAAATAAAATCCTCAAAGATTTGGCAAACCTTGAACAGCACGTAGGCATAACAGGCGATTCTCTACAGCTGCTTTTGTCCAGTTTATCCAGCAGGAGGTTCTCAGTCCACATCAGTGAATCTCCACAGGGCTTCCTTTTAAGCCATTTGAGGTTTTTTTTTAAAAGGTATGCTGCATTTTTATTAAATATTTTCCCTTCTAAGGCTTCAAAAGTATTGAAAGGATTGTATATATTCTACAAGAATGAAGAGAATTCCTCTCAGAAGAAGTCATGTCAGTCTTTCCTTACAGGCTTGGCTGGGGAGTTCTCGCAACTTGTTTTATCTGGGAGGAACTTTTGTCTTGTGCAGTCTCATCAACTTGAAGCGGGTATGGTCAATGTGGAAAAGCACATTTCCTTTTTCCACATTGTGCTGGGGAAACTGGGAATAGTTCCCCGCTGGTGCAGACTGTCCAGACGTTGTCCTCATCTTGCCACTTCCAACAAAAGAAGACATTGAAAAGCACTCTTGATAAACGCGAACACGCCTTTAGACCGCTGCCTCAGTCTACACAGCTACTGCATGACTGTTTACAGGCACTGCAAAATCAGAACATGCAACGCTCACGATGACCTTATTGTGTCGTATTCCCAACGATTTTAATTTTGTTTTTTTGTTTGTTTCTTAACATTCTTAATGTTTAAGCCCCACCACATCTGCTCTCAGGTCACACATTCATTTTTCTTTAGATGTTCCAAAAACTAAACTACAAAATTGTGATATTGCTTTTGTTGTTATGGCTTTTATTGACAAAAAAAAAAAAAATCCCCCAAAGCTTTAAAAATGTAACCGGGTCATTTTTATGACTGACTTTTATTCCTTGGCATTTGTTTGTTTTCTACATGTATTTTGATTCTACTACATCTACTACTGCATTTTACTGTTTTCTTAAATTATTATACTACTTTGTTAGTCTTTACTCATTCTTACGGCCTCTTTGTTTTGTGGTTTTACTCTATTACGAATATTACTTTATTGCTCTTGAATAATTTTAGGCATTGCTGCGCAGCTCTTTTCTGAAAGTTATATATATGTAAAATCAACCATAACATTCGTACCATGGTATAACCAGCGCTGCCTTTGGTATCAACATGTCCTACATGTGTAATCATCCTGTAAAAGTCATCAACTTACCCAACAGCTGGAGTTTTCTCACTCCATGACGTCATCTTGTCTGGTTTTCAGCGGCTGAAGTTTCTCTCTCTCTCCATGGTCCTGCGGGTCAAACAGTCCCCAGTAAGTGGACAATCTGTACTCCTCTGCAGTTACATCGCCACGTAAGCAAGTTTGCTGTGGTTCGATTCTCAGTGTAGGAGTTCCTGGTCAACCAGGCAACCCATTACCTCCTGCTTCTGGAGTATTCCCAGTTTGCCTATCTGGCCTCTGTTCCTGTTTATCCTGCAGGTCCTGTTGTTCATCTTGCACATTTTCTTGGTCATTAAATCTCTCATAACTCTTCCTGGATTGTGGTCTGAGTTCTGGGTCCAAAGCATATATTGCCTGTTTTTGCATTTAAAAAAAAAAAAAGACTTGATTTTTGTATGTTAATAATGCATTTGCCAGGGGAAAGAGTTTGTGGATAAACCTGTGGTTGGTAAGTAATTTTAAAGTACATTTGACTTTCTGTGTTTTCAGTTGTCGGGGTTTAAATCTGCAATTTGTGTATTTCTGAAAAGTAGACTCCTAAAAATTTGGTCAAACAATCATTTGGCAAGACAAATGGTGCTAATTTTGACATGATTTGTCAATTCAGCTACTGAATAAAAATATGAAATTGAGGATGTCTTATTCCAAACAGCAGTGGCAGAACATTCAAGATTACTACGGAACAAGACACAACCTCGCCCTTCCAACACATGGCAATAACTTTGTCCACATTTGCTTCTTTTAGATTAAGTTTGACATTTTCATCTCTTCCAGTGTCACCATTAGTGCCAAACGTTTTCTCTAATTCTTGAATGGTCCCACATTTAACCAGGCACTAAAAATGCAACACATTAAACCCAAATTGTTTTTGAAAAGTAAAAAAAAAAGAATTCAAAGAATGGACTTTAAAAAGACAACAACTCTAGGCTCTGTAGGTTATTAACTATTTAGAACCTGTTAGTTTTTTGAACATTGTCTTTGGCGCTGTCTAAGAACTCTGTCAAATATGTTTAGACACTCTAAAACCTCTGTGCCAGTTTTGTTTTATTTGAGATATAAGATCTATTAAAGTGCTTCTGCTTCTCTATTGTCTGAAAGTCTCTTTGATTCACCCATGTTCATGTTCTTTGCTCAGTATCTTTTTGGTTTTTTTATGGTCAGCGTCACTCTTTTGACCTCATTTCCCTCCCATAAAACTTTGGTTTACTTAATTCCATCTTTCTATATGCCTCACCTTTTTTTGTCACTCACCATCTTGCTGTCTCTCTCTACAGATCTGTTGTGTTCAAACGAGACATAAGCAGAGCTCACATGTAGCTCTTCTACTGCGAGGCTCTGTGTGACGAACTAGTCCTCGTTTACCATGACTGACGTCTGCATGTTAGTGTGTTACGAAACAATAGGATTGACTACGGATGACTTAATAAATGCCAAAGATTTAATCAATTTGATCTAATTTGGATCAAATTGACCAAGTTGGGGCACCACCTGATTATCAGAAAATAATAGTTTGCAATCTAAGTTAGTGAAAACGTACCTGATAACGCCTAACATCAGCTCAATACCTTAACTTCTCCCTCCTTAAAAGGGCCTAATTCTGAAGGCAAAACTAATGATCATGTCTTTGCTTTGTGTTGATTGCACAGCATCCACAAACATCATCAGGATCAGTAAACCTGCTAAATGACACAATTTATTCTTTTTAATTCCAGTTTATCAGATTTCGAAGGACACGCTTGAAGCAGAACTGAAAACTGAAGCACAAACATCAAAAAATATGAACGCTGTCAACTAAATACGTTAGCATGGTTAGCATAGTTCACTGCTCCTCTCTACCGTTTTGACGTACGTACAAATCAAAAGACTGTTTTGAGGAAGAGTTTTCTCACTGTTACCTAGACAACTTGTTTTACTCGGTGTGCCTACACTTGGAACAGATGGTCTCATTATGAACTCAACAAGAAAAGGAAACAAGCTGCTTGTCATTTTTTTGGTTCTTTTTTTTAAAAGCTTAAGCCAAACTTACAATGTTCTATTATTTCATATACACAGTGTAGGCAAACTGTTCTGAATAAGGATCTACCCAAACTCTAGACTAATAGAAATAGAGGAGATGAAACAAGAAATATAAACATATATTCCAATAAGTGCTGTATCTACCATGCACTACAGAAAACATGCAAAGAGGTAGAGGTGTTTGGAACTAAGTTTTTAATAATCTGTAAAAAGAAATCTTGTACTTTTGCAATAACAAAATCCAATCAAATTCAAGTAGGATAAACAGAGGCACTTTGTCTTATCCCAGGCTGTGTTGTGTCTGTACGCCCCGGACGAGCCCCCAATACATCACACAGCCTACACAGACACACACTTACACACTTACAGCAATAAGGGAAAGATTGAAGGGCCAATTATCGTAACCTTTGAAAATGAAATACCCATGTTTCACATTTTTAGATCCCATAAATTAAATGTGATAGTTTTCCAAAAAAATACAAACAAACTTAAATTTTAAAAGTCAGAAGGGCTTTTTAGTGCCAAGCCACTCGAATCAAGAAATCGCTTAAATAAGGCCTGCCTGTCATTGTTAAGTTGGTGAAAAGAGTCTGAAAAAGAAAGACCCTGTGCGCTGATGTAAAGGAATTCAACAACAGATAAGGAAACAAAATGAAATCCAGCCATTTGGGAAGGGTTACAGAACTATTTCTGAGGCAGTGGGAGTCCAGCAAACCCCGGTGAGAACAATTTTTCACAAATGAAGAAAGCATGAAATATTGGCAAACCATCCTGGGAACAGCTGGCCAACCAAAATCAATCAATCATCGACAAATCAGGAGGTCACGCAGGAACTCAGAACAATGCATGGAGCGCTGCGGACCATACGGTAACCTTTAACACTGACCTCAGGTAAGGTCAGTGTTAAAGATTCAATGCTAAGATAGACGCATCCATGGGAGAGTGCCAAGAAGATACACGCCGCCGTCCAAAAACAACTTCTGTGCTTGTCTTATATTTGCTCACAAATACCTTATAGATCTCAGAAACGTTTGGAAAATATACTCTGACAAAAATGTATGTATAACCGAACAGCATTTCAGAGGAAGAACGTCATCTGTAGAGTGGAAAATGTTGGTGGCATTGTTACGGTTTGCGGCTGCTTCAGAACTCGGAACAATTTTCCATAACTGAATCTCAGGTTGAGTTTTGTGAAAAGACTGAACGCTGGTTCACTCGGGAGTTTTCTACGTGTGAAACAGAAACAGAACCCTACAAAAAGTTACAAACTAATAAATTGATTCAGACCGAATGAAAATTGGTTCATTTGGTGTCAAAATCAACTAAAACTCACCAGCAAGTGAATGGATTAAAGCAAGAAAATGTGACATTGCTTCAGAGTGAAGCAAAAGATTAACTGCCAATCATCAAAAACACTTAACTTTCTTGATTAGCTCCAAGGGCTGCAAATGTAGTTGACTTAGGTGGCAATTATTTATCCAAATATGGGCATGGACATCTTTTTCTCTTAATTTATGAAACAATCTTTTGAAAACTGCCTTTTGTGTTTTCTCAAATTATCTTTGACAATCAAATTAGAGGAAAAGTGGAGTACGGTGGAGTTAAATTTGGAAAGCCTTCTTACTGTATTTATTTATTCTAAATGTCTGGAGGTTTTTTTTTGTTATTCCTTGCTGTCCTTACTAAACATTTTTCAATTTATCCCATCTAAAAATGTAGACTGGATATTTCGAAAGAACCACGACGTGCTAAAAATGACAAAAGTATTTTTCATCGAACAGACACCGTAGCTGTTTGTAAACTAAGGAGGGTAAATTGAATATTTTCTGAAAATCATTAAATCTTCAGGGACTTTTGCATTGACAGCCTTGTACCTCTCTCTTCTGTTCTGGTTCCCTTTTTCAAGGATTTATCGCTACCAAGGAAATCTCATCAATACTTTAACAGATTATGTGTTGGAGTGCATCCTTTGCTTGCGCATTGTTCAGGCGCCTCCTTGTTTATATGATTTATTCATCCGTTCCCAGTGTATTTTATCATTTCTTCAATGTCACTCTTTTACGCCTATCATTTTCCCCTCAAAAATTGTTTTATCCACTTGCATCTTCTGTTATCTGCGCCAGCTCTTTTATTACTCACCGTCTCCTTTTATTCATCTCTTCGCTGCATGAGGAAAAACCACGGCCGTGTTGTTTTTTTTTTTTTTTTTACAGCCGCGTTACCCAGGGACTGTGCTTGAGTGCTTCCTTTTGTATGTTTTTGAATAAGAGTAATAAGAAAAAAAATCCACATTTGTCTCACCTGTTTCTCAATTCACGACCTTCTCGCAGGTGCTTGCGAGTATCTCCCCATCATCTGACTCATCTAGAGCGCTGAGGTCAATCCGAGTTTCTTTTTGATTAGGTTCAGTGACTTCCTGCGTTTCAGACTCGAGCTTCAGTATGTTTTTGTTGCCGTTCTTTTGTCGTCTGTCTTTCACTTTAGACTAACGCAGGAGCGTCAGACTCATTTTTCATTTTGGCCCATATCAAGTTCACAAATGTCCTCTAACTGCCTGTTGTGGCTAAAGCTACCCATTAACAAACTTTAACAAACTGTTAAAATATTAATAAATACTGTAGACTTCTCTGTGTGACGGCTATTTCTCGACTCACTACACTCTGCCCTGTTCTGAGGTTTCTCTCCAGACGTCTGAAACAAATACAACCATGAAGCGTCGGGTTTGTTACACTCTCTCTTCAAATGTAAGTTAGTCATTTTGTCAAAGTGTCACATGTCCATACCGGCATGAGGTAGCTACAGTCCTTTGTGACTGTGTGAGGAAGGAAGACTCGCTCTGGGTTGCCAGGGGTGATGGGATGGTTGACCCAGGCAGTCGTGAAGTGGACTGCTGACCTCTTTGCCCGTGGCGCTTTCGTCTCCTTGCCCGGTTCAAGACGGTCCCCTCACGTCTCCGATCCTCCATTTTCCACATCGTTTCCCGTTGATGGTTCTTCAGTTGGCAGCGCCACTGGAAGTACCGGTTCTGGGTCAGACTACTCGCTCATTTGAACTTTTGCACGTAGCCGTTTCTCAGCCCACATAACTATAAAAACAGCTTGGATTTTGCAAAGGAGAATGGACAAGCATTTGATTAAAAGTCATAAAAAAGAGGCATGGAGGACCTGCTGGGACTGTGTCTGAGGGGGAAGCTGCTTCCACAAAGTATTAACTCAAGCATCCTTTCTTTCCACTTCACAGCTATGTGCTTTTCCAGGTTGGTCTACCACATAAAACCCAATTACAGAGCAATGTTGTGGTTGTAGCATCAAATAAATAAATCTGGTATCATGTTTGGCTGGTGTAACAAGGCCTATAAAAACTATTCACCCCCTTGGATGTTTTACCCTTTTTTGTTGCGTCTGCAAATGAATCATAATCAACTTTTTCACAAAATGTACAAAAAACCCAACATTTAATACCAAGGTGAAGACTATTTTCTACAAAATATTGACAATGAATTAAAGTGTGTAGCATAAAATAAGTGGCCGCATAAATATACTTAATAAATACGGTTTATTAGTCAAATAGCTTTTGGTCCAAAAAAAACAACTAATTTTGTTGATTGTGATTGAATTGTATTTTGTTTTTTAACCTGGTCAGTTGATTTAGAACAGATTCTCATTTACAACAACCTTTTAGGAAACATTAAACAGAACATCATACAGCAAACAAAAACTGTAACAGCGGCAAAAGGTTAAAACATCGAAAGCAGTGTGCATTTTTACAGGCACCGCGTTTTGCATAAACTGAGGGAAACCATGTCTCAGTGTTTACTGTACAAAAACACCACGTAAAAGCCATAATTTCATGTAATTGATTACGAATCTTATTTGTATATGAAGAAGTGGAAAACCAACTTTTTTTTTTTTTATTATTGCTGGTACTGGCTTCTGAAGAAAAGCAAAAAACCAGAGTCAGGCAGGCAGGCTGGACTCAACCCACTTTGAGCAGGAAAGAGCTGCAGATGAACATGAAAACAGTTTTCTATGAATTTGTGCCAGAACAAAACAAGCCGGTGACGGAAATAATGGCGTGCAGTTTCTGCTCTGTTTTATACTACAGTATGTGTGTGCTGTGGGTTTTTTTTTATTCATGCTTCAGAGAGCTGCAACTGGTCAAAACCTTATTATCAAAATCCACCCATCTCACAGACTCTCACTATTTAGTCACCCATGGCATCTTTAAGCTTTTTCTTCTTCACGTTTTCACTATTTATCTTTTCCTTCGTATGACTTCTCGTTAAATTGACAATGAGGCAAGCACACACACATACACGCCCACACGCCTACACACACACACACACACACACACACACACACACACACACACACACACACATCCCCACATGCTAAGGAAAAACGATATGTCTGACTTTTAAAAAAGTAACCCAGGACTCAATTCCATAAACATTTTGAATTATAGATAAGTGGGAAATGAAAACTGTAACGCCATAAAAAATAGGCCCAGCAGAAAGCAAAAGCAGCAGCCCAGAGCGTAACTGAAAGCTAAATCGGGGACATCAGTGAATTTATTCATTTTTTTCCCCAAACAAAAATCCCAAGTTTCTCCTGCGCGATCGAACACAAACCTTCTGCTTCCAGGATAATTTGATCTTAAACTAGTAGTTTGACGAAATCAAAAGCCAGATAGATGTTCTCTTGAAACTGAAAGTTTAAAAAAATAACTATAAACCCACAGAGAGAGAAAAAGAGAGACAGAGAGAGAGAGAGAGAACTGAAACCAGATGTTTACAGCGCTGTGTAAAAAGACGAAACGCTTTTCAGACTCTGCTTCAGGTCAGCTGGGATTACTAACATTATTTCTATTCGCAAAGACACAAATTTCCTCGATCTGTGGTAGAATTTGTTGTTACATTGTATGACCTACAAGTGGAATAATTTTTGTTTGCCAGAGGTTCCGGCTCTTTAGTCTGAACTGGTGTAACTGAGTCAGCTTTTAAGCCAAGTTGTAGCCGATTCATCTTCCTGCTTAAAGCGACCGTCAGTTTGAAAGAACCATTTGTGCTCAACCTTTAACCCAAGCGGCTACTTACAGACGTTTCCCCAACTTTCCCACATAATGTTCTCTACTTATGATGTCGTCTTTGTAGTGAAGTGTGAAAATGCAACAACGGTCACTAAGGCCGAGCACTTCACTGTTGGGTTCATCGGATGACGGGACATCAAATTACCTTCTTTGTCCCTGAAGGAATTAATAAACTATAACCAGACTTTCTTTTTCTTTTTTCTTTTTTTAGCTTGAACCAGCAGTTTTATAATTTATAGGCTGAGTCAAAATCCTGATATTTGGGTTTGGTTTGTTTTGGCTTTAACATGTTGCACAGGAACACAGTGGCTTTGAGAAGTGCTTCTTATTATGTCGGTGTATAAATTTCACTAAAATGTTGTGAATTAAACTTTTCCAAAACTCACAGCAACCGGGACATCATCAACTAGGCTCTCTGAAATTGTTTAATAGGTACAGTAATCTGAATCTGTGACATTAAGAATTGCCAAAAAACTAAGAAAAAATAAAAATCTCTGTCATTAGTCTGGCATTAAAGCTGCAGAATGTGACTGTCATAAAAAAAAAAGGTTTTTAGATGTTGTGTTAATAAAAGATAACATAAACTATCCCGTGTTCATCCCTTCCCGCTTGCTCTTTGCTAAACTGCCACGAATGCCAAGACAAATTAGCATAGCCACCGATGATGGCGGATAAACAGTTTTCCTGTAATGGTAAGTTGTTTATCCATCATTAGCACATGAGCAGCGTACAGGAGGTTGATTGACAGCGCTAAGACCCTCCTCCAGGCTCTGATTGGCACCAGGGAGGTGAAAGAGCGACATTTTTTCCCACACATTACCTGTCTCATACCATACTGTCACGACATGATCGCACTTACAAAACACGGACAAAACATATTTTTGTAAAAGGTACATACCGCGGCTTTAAGCAAAGTAAAGGTTGTAGTAGAACCAGGCTGAATCAACAATCTTTCTGAGCAAGGTAGCTTCTTTAAAATTTGACTCCACCTCCGAAACTACTTTATTTTTTACTTTACAGTTAATAAAAACATTTCGCTCTGGGCCTGTTGAGAGCCAAGTCACACCGGCGGGACGCGGATCGACCGTCTGCAGTCGTGACACGTCGTTTTGACCCGCGAACAGAGAAGGACGGCAAAAACCTCAGTTCCTCCGCGAATAAAATACTCTCTCCGATTAGCAGCGAGACCTGCTAGTGGGTTGACAAGACAGATTCTGAATAAGGGTGATGCTGGAGGCATGGAGGGGAAGGGATTCAGTTGGGGAATGGTGATAAGTCCTATAAACAGATGGCGGAGGACGCTGGGAGAATTCTCTTCCCATCATGAAAGGCCCATCAAGCACAAATCTCCAGCTGTGAGGCGCACTGACAGCAACCGCTGAAAGGCAGCAGCCTGCCAACAAACACCCACTAATTAATAGAGAGAAAGAAAAGCCTGATTCAGAGGCGCGTTGAATGTAAATAAGAGAGCACGTGGCCTCGCTCTGGTGGGGCGAAGGAGGTCCGAATACCGTCGTCCGCATTTGTCAAATGGTCACAGCCAGTTTCTGCATGATCCGCAGGATTGGATAGATTCAGAGTCTGATCACCAGTGACAGGTGGGAAATGGAGGGAGTGGATTTCCAGAGATTTCTTACGCCGCTTCGGTGGTGGAGGGGGGGGGGGCGCGAAGGAGACAACGAGGTGCAGAGTGACAGAAACAGCCATGCAGAAAAATGGAAAAATTACGCCAGAGAGGGACTTGTAATGGAGAAAAAGAATGAAGACAGGGGTAAATGGGTGGGTAGGAAAATATATAAAAAAAAGAAAAGCAAAACTGAAAGAAACACCAGATGTAAATGAAACAAGATCGAAGATGGAACACGAGCAAAATGTACAATGCGACGTTTATCAAATCTGCACAAATATGTTGCCGTACTTCTTGTTTACAATATCTGAATTGATCATTTTGCCTTGAAATTATTTGTAACATGTCATGTTACCCTGCCGCGTGCTCTTTCAGCGAAAACCAATTTGAAAAGAGAAAAAAAAAACACAAAAAAACCCCAGACTGCTTTTCTGTGTGTGTTGATATTCTCTTTGCCCTCGCTCCCCACCCCATTCACCACCGAGAGGCTGCCAAGTATACAACGAGCAAGCCAATTTTAGATTTAATTTCAGCTCAAATTAATCCAGAAGCAAGGGGAGTTTTATACAAAAAAAACAACAAAAAAAACAGACTCTGTTGGATTTCCAAGGATTAGCCTCTCCGCTCTGCCGCTTTCTGTACGTGACTGATGCTTGACCAGGAGCTGACGTTCTGCTGCAAACCGTTTCCTCCGGATTTCTTTTCATCCGAGGGTCTCGAACGAATACTAGAGATGAACCTTTTGCCTCGATTGTTGCCTATATTTACGGGGGCCGAAGCATCGGCCGTTCGTTCCGTGTTCATCAGACAAAAAGAAATCTCTGAAGAGGGGCCTTTGAGGACGCGAAGGCTAACAGAGTTGTAAATGAAAACATTTCATTTCGGCTCACCGGTTGGCAACTCCAGAGCGGCGTTAAGCTCGACTGCCTGTTACTCTGTACGGGCCCCGTCTCTTAACGGCTGTGATGAATAAAGCCCAGCGGTGGCGCTTCTTGCACGGAGGACGCCCTGGGCAAGCGCCTCGTTGTGTTGCCCCGGAAACCAGGCAAAGCACAGGAATAAGCAGCAGGAAAAATTGAAACTAACAGAAAAGTTTAGAGACTTAATTTACTAATTGAGTGGCTTTTGTCGATCACTTTTGCAGGCGATTAATAAAATGGTCCGCTGCTAAAAATGAACTCATACAAATATTTAATTGTGGTGCTCAAAAAATAAAAAGAATGTTTGTTTTTTAAGGAATATGAATGTTTTTGCAAATAGGTATGTTACTCACTTTTGCTAAAGAAAGTGCTGCTCTAAAATGATCATATTTAATCGGGAAGTCAATGCAATTCTTTAATTCCAAATGTATTATTATTATGCCCCTCAGATTAGAAGTACTTGAGTTAAAACTCGCAGTTTATTTAGGTCATGTTTTGAATTGAATCTTCATTTATCTTCTTAAAAGTTAGCAGCAATGTTGTTGTGAGCCAAATACCCCGTGATGGCAAAAATAATTGTATAGAATCAATCATCTCCAACAGATAAATTGCGGATATTAATACAGTGAATGCAAAAGGAACCCAATATTATTATAGTAAAAAATATTCAAACCTGCTTACATGTGAACATTTGCATGCAAAATGCCATGAAAGCCCACGAACTGCACTCACACTGCAAATACATCAAATCCTACCAAATGTTGTTGGTCTGTTTTTTTGTGCAAATATCTTTGTACACTTGAAATAAGACAAACTGACAGGCAAGTCATTTTTCAGAATGATATTGGAGCTGATATTCAATAATATATTAATACTGATAAAAAAAAAATACTAGTTATAAGTGAAATAAAATGCCAATGGAACAATACATTTTTTGCCATATTATAAATTAAAATATCTTATTTCACTGGCAGATTATTTCACTTAGAGCTAGTACCTTTTTAATAGAAAAAAATATATATTTTTGTGGCCCTCAAGAGCTTTTAGGGGTTTTTTTTTTGTTATTATTACTGGCTTATGATTTCTCTCTTTTTTTGAGTTGTAGTTCTACGCAGAATTCCAACACCTGGCTCTTAAATGTATTTTATAATCCAAACAGCTGCATACGTTACAACGTGTTTGCTCCAAGGAACATCTGGCGAGTAATTGACACTTTGACCGGAAAAAAAAAAAAAAAAGAAAACACGACAATTTTCAAACATGACAACAGCAAGCGACTGTCGGTGTGGAGATGAAGGTTTTTGGTACGCAGGAACACAACAACGCGTCTTCAAAGCGACGTCTCGCGTTCCTTCCTCTCTGTCTGAGTTTGAACTTTAATTGTAACTTTATCATATATACAGTAAGTCTTCTGTCGGCGTACGCTTAGCCGATCACATTCTAATAATACCGTGACGACAGAAGATGGAAGGAAGTGTTGTGGGACTTCATTTTGACCGTCGTCCCGGATGCACGCTGTTTTGTCAGCGGTAGAATCCCGAGCCACATTCTGGTATCAGATCTGAGGCAGCCCCGATTAAAGGAGGACAAGTCAGGATGCCCGGAGTCTGCCCCGGCGGGCCGATGACCCTGGAGTCCTCACCCTGCACTTTACTTTCACAAAGGCGTTCTTTTTGTCCAAATGTGACTGTTATGAATTTAAAACTAAGGGTGGGATAAAGCTCAAGTGTCACCAGACTGAGAAAAACAAAAAGATGACCTCTCATTTAAATTAAAATTACAGTAGCTGCTGATCAATACCAGATTTGAAATGAAAACAGCCTCTTGCAAAAAAACAATTTTCTGTCATTTCCATTATTCACTTCCCTTTCGCTGTTTAAAAGTGTATATACCGTTGCAGTATAAAGATGTATTTACTGTGTTTTTCTGTAGTTTGCTTCCTCTAACTGAGCAAAAAAAAAAAAAACATTAATGGGAAATAAATGAAAGCCAATTAAATCGAGCAAAAAATAAAGTGCTGAAAAAGAAGCGATAGTCTTGAAATCCTCACGGGTGTCAAATTTTAATATTAAACTAGTCAAAAATCACAAGAATGATTTTACTTTGGTATAAAGGATATGAGATTACCTAACTGTTAAACCTTTTCACTCACAAATAGACACTTGTAATTGGACCTGTCACAACAGGTGGACGATAAATTGTCCCAGAACTTATTGCGATAAACGATAATATTGTTGTTTTGAGGCCATTTATTATAATTGTAATGTCATAATAATGCAAGAACACATTCTCAAGGCTCAATAAACTTTAAATTGTAATGAATATTTAAACACTTGAACTGGGAGACATTTCAAATATCTAAAAATAAACAAGCAAAACAACAGAAACAACAAATTAAATGAATTATGAAGTCTGCGTAAACAAAGTTATCTCCCAAGGAAAGACCAAAGCACCAATCTGTAGACTTTTATCATTCAGTTTTTGATTAAAAATAAATAAATAAAAGAGAGAGAGAAAACAGAAAAACGACGACTAAAGGAAATAAAAAATATTCAGTTTCTTTTATTGTGCGATTAATTGATTCATTGTGACAGGCCTACTTTTATTTGCTTCTTGACTCAATTGCAGTAAAGTATCTGGGCTGAATTTCAAAATCCTTAAAATCTTAAGCCATGCTACATCTATTCAGAAATGACCACTGTTGTTCTCTTAAAGATTAGAGTGGTTTAAATTGTACATTGCATAATGTGGAGAAAAATATTTTTGCACTATGTGTAAAGAAATCATAACTTCAAAACTGACTAAAGGTGTACCTCAAGGCTGAAGTTCTTGGTCCACCTCCTTTCTGATTTTTTTTTAGTTTACATATAAAGGATTTCCCATATCTGTGTCTTGTTGCAGGTTTCCAGATATGATCTGATTTTATAAAACTAAAATGCCATCAAAACCCATTCAGGCATCTTAACAGAAATATGAATTCAATGTCATTTGTAACAACAGTTAGTGCATCTTTTAGGTTTTTGTACCAGATGAGCAACTCAGAGATGGTTTCATCCATTTCTAACCAACAGCTACAGTATATGCGCAGTCGCCGGTGAACACACACACACACACACACACCCACACACACACCCACACGCTCTCTTGCAAACAACTTGGCAGGTGGTGGACCAGCAAACCAGTGAGGCATTAAAACAGACAATCACAAATGTGTGTCCCGTCGCACACAGACACACACGCCGCTGTCCTCTCTATACACAGATACGATTCCTGCCATATCTTCAGATTGCTTCGCATTCTCCGTCTCCTTCACAGCCCTTCCATCCCTGCTAATCTCTCTTGACATTTTTTCCCATTTCCCTGCTCCGCTCCAGCCCCACAGATGCTGCCGTCATCCTGAAATGTCCCAGCTAAGAGGCGGTTATGCGTCCCCCTTTTGTCGGGAGGACAACGCATCTGGACCTGAAGACAACGTGGAAATCTACTTGAGTTATCCACAGAGGACAGTGGGGAGTCAGGGTTGTTTGAGTCTGTGGCCACTTTGCTCAAGGATAATCAGTCACTCTGCTTTAGCAATAAAAAACAAAGTACACCGGGGTTTCAGGCTGTTAAAAGATGCTGTAACTACTTTATTGCGGGCTCAATTTCAAAGTCTGTCTCAGAGCTTCAAAGGGTTTACTTTTCCTTACGGTCCAGTGATCGATTAGATACAAGTTTAGAGCAGACTTAGAAAGTCCAGAGAATACTTCAACTTATCTATCATCCCAGAAGTCCAGAGGATACTTACTTAATTACACTTATTTAGCAACCCAGAACAGGGATTAGAACTTAGAGTTCAGAAAAACTACCTTAGCAATCACTTTTTAGACTCCTATTATTCCAAACCAGAAAAGGAATTAGACCAGAAGATACTTACTTATACTGATCTAGCATCTAGAATAGGAGAATCTAGTTTATTTACTTTGGATCATTATTAGCTTTTTCTTCTTTTGCTCTTTTCTTTAGTTTATTCTGTTTGTATTTCCTTTTAATTCCTGTAAAGCACTTTGTATTGTCTTGTTGCTGAAAATGTGCTTTATAAATAAAACTACCTTTACCTGAAAAAATAAACCAACAGCTTTGACCTGAATCTTCCAGAAAGTTTTAATAAAATAAAATAACATCCTCGCCGCTTATGTTAAGCAGTGGTCACAGCGGCTCCACAAAATACACTACACTATATATCGGTATTTTTAGATCCTCACATTTGTAGTCTGTCCTTGTGATTTCAGAACTGATTCGCCAAATGTTGTTTTTGCTCTTAAACAGATTTAAGATCAACTTCCTTACTCTACTGTAATCTGTATTGTTTCCAAGAAGTTATCAGGCTGTTACTTTTGGGTACATGAGGTTACTTAAATGTTACATCTGTGCAGTCATATCCAGAGACTTGTAATTGCTTCTTAAATATACAGAGCAACTCATGACACAATCAGAATACAATATCTGGGTTGGATTTTAAAATCTTTACATTTTAAGCCATAATATTTCTATTCAGAAATGACAATTAAGGAGTTTTTTTCAAAGAAAAGCTTAGTATATTGTGGAAAAATGTGTTGTCATATGTGTAGAGAGATCGTTGCTTCAAAAATGACTATAGGTGTACCCCAAGGCTTAGTTCTTGGCCCACTGCCTTTTAGTGTTTTTTTGTTTTTAGCTTACATATAAAAGATTTGCCATCTCTATGACCTGGTGCGAACTTCCAGATATGTGTTGATAACTCTTTCAGTATCTGGAGTTTGTTGTTTGACATGTTACGTCTCACATTAAATGCAACCAAACACCGACTATTTTCATGTGTTCTCGAGCTCAAACTATCGTAAACAGTAATGATTTTAAACTGACGACTCTTCTCTCTTCTCCGTTTTGAATTGCGAGAATCAGCAAGTGGGTTTCACAAACAGAACAAACGCCCAGTGAACGCGGTCAGCGCCGTGGCCAGAGCTTATGTGCTGCAAGCACGCTTTGAGCGGTGGGTCAGCGGGTTTGGGCGGCTTCCTTCAGCATGTTGGAGACGAGAGCTGGACTGGAACAGGATTGTTTCCTCCGCCTACACTTGTCTCCTGCCTGTAAGGAAAGCAAACCGGTCATTTGAGCTCCAGTTCAAGAGCAAAATTACAAAAGAAAGTAGATGCCTTAGTCTTTCAACCCCTAGGGGGCGCTTTGATGATTTTGATTGTTTTTTTTTGACAACTTTTTTCGTTTTCTTTTATATTTTCTGCTTTAGTCACCTCACGTTGTAATTTTTTCGTTTTTTATTACACTATACTATAACATAACATAATACGTTTTCAGAACCCTCGTACACATTTTGTTTTATGGTTGCTCACTGATGACGGCGGTGTTGTGTTGCCTTAGTGTGAAATTGATGTCTTAAAAAGGATGATTAATATGAGCAAAATATCTTCATGCAGGTTTATTGCTGTGAAATTTATGTACACTATACAATGGGGTTTGTTCTTTACAGAAAAAAAACCCTAATCTCTAACTGAACACACCCTGAGGCCAAAGGTGAAACAATGTCCAAGTTTTCACTCAGCTGTACTCAGTGAAAAATGTTGTTTTTACAAAGTGATCCAAGTTTGCATCAAAAGTTAACCACAGCTATTCTGAAGGACTTGATCATAACGCCTGGGTGTGACGTTTAGACCGCAGAGAAGCAGAGAGGTGAATAATTTCAGAAACAGGATGGATTATAAACTAACGCAGCGAAAGCAAATACCAGTGGGTTTTATTGGCTTTGGTTCCACTCGGGTTTTAACACGGACACCCATCCACTTTGTCCAATCGAGCGTCGCTGCTGTAGCGCCTTTGAAAGCTGCTGTGCCGTTTCCCACTGTGTTGAGGACATTTTTATGAGGTTCTCCTTCATTTCTGCTGAGCTGCTTTACATTAAGCACCTGCTGAAGAGCCTCTGAGGCTCCGTTTCTGCGGGTGTCAACACGAGGGCAAAAGATTTTTTTTTCTTCTTCATTGTACGAGGCACTTAGACATTCTGATTCGTGTCACACGACGAACGTGGCTTTTTTTTTTTTAAAGCTTTCGCGTAATATTGAACCTTTATGAATGGACAGGCGCTGGCCACTTAGAGATTTATTACTTTATAATTAAATACAAGGCCCTGATTTGCTTTAGAAGTAAAGCGCCACATGGCAATTTGTCAACAGCTAAAGACTCGACAAAATTATGCTTCAGAATGGTCTCGTTTAACACCTGGATTGCACTTGAGTCCATATGTCAAAGAAGATTTCAATCATCCTTTGCAACAAAAATAAAAACTAAAAGGAACCCCATTCTGGTTCTTCTTTCTCTTGGTTTGCGTTTGTATTCACGGGATGGGATTTCTCATTTCTTTTTTTATTGGATTACAGGAGGAGGACGACGTGCTGTGACAAAGTTTTGCCTTTCAAACAGAGGTAAAAATGATAGTAAACTGCATTTGTAAATAAAATAAAAATAATGAAGGCCTTCTCTTTAATGAACAAATGAAAACCTAACCAAACAATTTAATCAAACTCCTACAGGGAGCACTCCAACGTACAGATGCAATTCATAAAGCAGAGTGATACAGTTAGTGTTAATTTTGGTGATTAGTTACATCTTATAAGAAATCAACGATTCTAAAAATAAATAAAAAAATCCAATGAGAAACTCAACAAAGACAGGCAGGCCAATGTCAAAGCATTTGGCTGTTCGCTATATGCTGCATTCAAAGCGTGTAAAGGAAATGTTTAGTGGAAGTAAAAAAAGAAAGAGCGATATAAAAACCAAGGCGAAAGAAAACAAACGGACTGGACTCTAGGATACCCTCTTCAGCTTTAAGGACATTTCACATGCAATGTGGAAACCGAGGCTCCAGAGGGAGAAAGTGAAGATTCCAAGTCGCTTGAGGTCCTGTGTAGCATTTCCTCAGGCAGGGACGACTTATGGAGCCGCATCATCTGCTGCCGTTGGTCCACCGTGCTTTACCAAATCTAACCAAGTCTGAAGTCAACACAGTTGTCAGCCAGGAAGTTTCAGAGCACGTCTTGCTCAGCCGAAAAGCTTCGTGGAAATGCAGATGTAATGTTTCAGCATGACTTGGTGCCTGCCAACACTGTCAACACAACAGTACCTGGTGTAATAACCACATTTTAGGTGTGCTTGCTGCAAGCGCACCGCAAGCAGCTCGAATAGAAACGTTAATGGAAGCTGACAGACTCCAGATCTAGAAATGTAGACAATCTGGAGATCCCTATGAAACCTTGGTCTTAAAATAATAATAAAACTTTTTAAGACAGAAACATTTTTCAAGGCCCTATTTTTCAAGTTTTGCAAGTTCGTCAATGAGAACCGATTTGGGCAGTTTGGATGAAGCATGTCGGGGCCTTCTATCACAAATATTTATCGATGTTCTGCGTGGATGAGCTTGTTCATGCTATAAAATATCATGTCAGCATCAGATGTAAACAGCTGAATGAGATTCAGCCACGGCGCTGGCGCTCATCAGCTATCAGCCAATCAGAAGAAACGTCAGCGTCTTATTCAGGCGTTGGAGAGACATACATCTATTTAGAAACAGCTGAAAAAACCCACCTCATCCAAGCTCAAACCCTTAAGAATAAATGTCAGTATTTTATTTATTTCTTTTTTAGATAGGTGTGTTTCCATTCAGCAAATATACTTTGGTCATTTCAATTTGTGCAATTCTTTGATTAATGGAAACGGCAGCTGCTGAATTACCAAACATTTCATCACAACCAAATGGGCTGGGTTAGCACTATTTCCTCATTGGTGACTAAAATGTTTCTATTCAAACAATTTTTTTCTTTTTTTTTTTTAGCAAGTCAACAGTGAAATGAGAGCCACAGCTTTCAACCTAATCAAGGAGATGGAGCTGAGGAGCTCAAAGTTTTACTTGGTAGTTTGTTGATCTTCTGCAGTCACACAGACAGCGGAGGCCGCGGTGGAGGACGGAGTCAGGAGCAGCATTTCAAAGTGGCTCCCGTGTAACAACGTTCCTCCTGCGTGTGTTTAAGTAGGGAAAGGTTGGACTGTAATGTACTGGAAGAAAAACTCCAAGGAATAGAAAGAGAGAGAGAAGCAGAAGAATAAAAACAGATAAACTGATATCAACCAGACATGCTGCTGGTTGGTGTCCGTGTGTGGAGTAGCCAGTGGTCTCCTCGCTGTCAGCCCATTTTCCGTCAGCAGAGGAACGAGAAGACAGGCACAACCGGGGACTAAGATCAGCTGTCCACTAATGTCTGGGCGAGAGACATAAAGAGAGGCTGAGATCACGAAGGAGGGAATCTGCCTGTCTGCCGCTCGTCTTGCCTCGCTGCTGTTACTATGACAACAGGCTGAACCCATGAGAGTGGCGCTTGAGATTCCCCTCGTACTCCTCTTTCTTGTCTTTCTCCTTTTCTTCAGACGTCTTTTCCCTTGACCCGCTCCCTCTCTACTTCCCCCCCATCGCCTCCCTTTGAGCTCCTGCAAAATTCCTCCAGGTCTCCACATTCCTTCTTCTGTTCTCCGTTTGACTCATTATTTCTATTTACTTATTTATCTACAGACATACATTGTACGATAAATCTCATGACGGTCGACTGGACCCAATTCCTGGTTTCTTTCTGTATTCTCCACTCAGTTTCACCACCCAACAAAAACACCTCTGAATGCCAGTTTCTCAGTGAAACCTTTCTATTGTTTTGATGGTAATACAATTAGCAGTCTTGGTATCATCAAAGGATGTAATGCAAGAGGACAGGCGACCTGTCCAGGGTGTACGCCTCCTGACCAATGTCCGCTGGAGACATTCACCGTACTTTATGGGAAAGAAAATAGAAACAAAGTTAATGGCAGCAGCAGATCAGACAGCGTTTTCCACTGTACAGGTCTGGCTTAGTTGAATGGTGTCATCATTTGATTTTGCAGTGTTCATTTTTTCACCGGTGTAAAAAAAACAAAAATCCATGATATTACCTTTAACGAGACGATACGTCGCACTCCTACTTCCTCATAAAGAGTTTGGCCTCGTCATGAACGCACGGACCAGATCATTTTCATAATTCTGTCTTAGTGTCTTCAGTCAGAGGCTCCGTCGGATTCACTGTAACACGGGCTGCTACAAGAAATCTCTCCTGTCAACAGCCATTACCATCAACAATGACACGTTGAAGACTTTGAATTAATGAGTTACAACAACATTTCATTTTCTTTTGGGGTCAATAAAGTATTTTTGAATTTGAATTTTAAACTCTGGGACTTTTTAAAAATATGTTATTTTACCTATTACACAGGTAAAAGTAAAAAGTCCTACAAACCTAGTGTTGTCTTTTACCAAAACACATCCTGGCCAAAGACAACAACCTGTGTCCAAGTTAGTGTAATCCAGAATGAGTGATAGATTAAGTAGTTATTGTCCAACTGGTCCTTGTCTTCTCTTTAGCCTTGTCCTCTCAAGAGGACTGAGGATAAAGCCTCAGAGAAAGACATTTGGTTTGACCAGAACATAACCGTCGACAACACAAAAGTGTGACTATACGGCTTCAACAACAGGATGAACAAGCGGCACCATTTATGACCCGCGTGCGGGCGGCGGTTTATTGAGTCGGATCTTTCCGTCGAACGCTGCCAGCAGACGCTTCTGTTCTGTTCTGTCACTGCATCCTTCAATGTGACGATCTTGTCAAACTTTTAACGGCGCTGGCGAGATAAACAAACGGTCTCGCTCAAATGAAAAGTGGTTTATGACATTTATTGGGACGTACCTCCGCGTCCAAAGTGTTGTGTAACAGCGAGAGTGGTGTGGAACGGCTTTGCAATGACAAAGCCTCTTCACGCAGTCATTAGCAACCGTTTAGTTTACGACCTCGTGACGGCACTGTTAACCTATCAACATGACGTACCAGAACGTCAGGGTTTATACGCCTGATATGTTCTTCTAAACGTCAATGTCTCCTAAATAACTACACGTTCCTTACCTGAAGTACAAGTGCAGATATTTGGGACAGAAAGAGTATGTTCTATGTGTGTGTGAGTTATGAACAGATCTACATTTAATAATTGTTCTCAATGATAAATCTTTTTTTTTTTTTTTTTTACATATACTGCCCTGCATATTCGTGCCCAAGCCTAACAGTCAACGTGCGTTCACGTGGTTTTGGGATGTTCGTCTTCACACACACACACCGATTTGGTCGCAGAACAAGTTGTGGTATACGTTGTCGTTTTACAACACGCCGATCACGGCAGAGAGAAAAGGCTATTCCGAGTGTACAGCAGCCATATTGTTTTGTGCAAAGTCGGAGTACCCCGGGAGAACCCATGCAGGCACCGGGAAAACACGCAAACTCTGATTCAGTTTTAAAAGCACAAAATCTTTTTTTTTTCTCCTACCATTCTGATGGTTCAAAGTCCTTCTACATAATGAGATGCCAGAGAAAGTCCCAGAGGGACCAATTTTCTCTGAGCAACGCAGCGCTGCCCTTCCCCCACATGTTGTTGCTCCATGCCGGCTGAAAGAAGACTGCTGAACCTTTCCCCACCGACTACAAGAAAGAGAAATTTGGTGATTTGGAAATGGTCCAGAGATGGTCAAAAGTAAAAGCTGGAATAAAAAATAAAAGAAGCGCGACCCTTTTTACTTTCAAGACGGTGCCGTTTTAAAGCTAGAGTTGGCAAACTATACGCAGCATATCTGGGAGGTATCCAACTTTAGACTTTATGAATGTTTTACCATTAAACTGTTGTTCACTTGTTTTGGCGCTTGTTGGGTAAATTGTATTATTAGTATTATCAAATATTCGTTGTATCATGTAGTCTTGTAGTTACATTTAGATAATGTTTCTGTGTGTTAAATAACTTTGATTCCTTCCTGTGACTTCCTTGAGATGCCATCAGCAAAGCCTGGGAGATAGCGGAGACAACTCTTCTAGCAGAGTTTATTGCCAGCAATAAACTCTGCTCTCCTGTGTTATATACAACTTGTTTTACTCAATGCCGGCCGTGTCTGGTACTCGAATGGAGCAGAGGGATTTAGAGTGTATATAACATGTGTCTAAATAGTAAAAGTCATTAGCGCTGCAACTATGTGATAAATTGTTTTGCCCCTCCCTTTTAGAAGTTGCAAAGCGCCCAATGTACGAGGGTTTCTGAGAGTAATAAAAAGAGAGGAGCGGCCAGATGTGTTTCAGAGCGGTAGGAGATTTGTAACTGAAAGCACATCTCTGTCCGTTCTCCTCGCGAGAAACAAAGAATCTAACTCTCTTGTCTTTCCTGTGTTTGTTTAAATTGTCTCTAATAGGTATTTAGACCTGACAGCGCTGTAACTTTGTTGATGCTTTTTGGCAGAATCTGTGTGACTTTATCCACAACAACATAGAAGCACAATTTATTCTGTTATGGGAAGATTTCTTACTTGGCCTCACTAAAATCATGCTTAACAATTCTGAGTTTCTCATAAATCCTTTATTGTCACTAGCTAAATATCATATTCATTGTTCCAGGTAGAGAAAGCCATGCCTTGCTGCATTTTACAATGAAGTTAAGTTTTATATCCTGACTATGAAAGACTCTGACAAAAAATAGCCACTAAAACAATTTAAATCTGTACTGCTTTGAGTTGGGAACCGAAGCCCCTTAGCTTTTTCTTGAATATGTTTATCTGTATTTGTTTTTCTTGAGGCATAACAAATGTTTCACTCTGTCGTTATACAGTGTATCTGAGAATAAAGTTTTAAAAAAAACATCCCCCCCCCCGCCCACGCAACAGACTTCTTGTGGCTTTGATGTGAAGCAGTGATGTCACTCATCCTGTCTGTGACATCACTGGTCACTGTCTCTGTATTCCCAGATTCCACAGAAAAATTCATTTGCAGTTTTAGGTTCGACACGAAGAGACAAGTACCATGGCAGAGAAGGATTTTTTTTCGGCAGAAATAAAAACCACTTCAATGGGAGGAAACGTTTTCCTGGTGGAAAGAACAAACAGTTTTGAGAGGAGCTGCATGAAATACGAGCGCGAAAACAAGGAGCTCAAAGAAATGGTGGCAATGTTGAGGAAAACAATCGAGCGTCTCCAACGTAGCCAGAGCAAGAGCGACGTTAGAAACTGTCAAACAATGAACGAGATGCTACGAAGTCGCAATGAACATTATGAACAAAAAATCAGACGACTCAATTTAGATTTGGACGAAGCCAGGAATACGACACAACGATTACAAACTGACTACGACTCCATGGCGAGAACCAATGTGCTCCTGGAACGGACAAACAGAACTATAAAAGAAAACGCACGGGATTCTCTGAGGAAGATGAGAGAAAAGATTGAATGGCTGGAAAGGGAAAATGATCAACTTAACAAAGAGATTATTGTTTTGAAAATGAAGCTGGACAGAGCCAAATCTAGGATGGAAAAAAAATCAGAGGATGAGATGTTGTTGCTGGAAGAAACTCCAAAGACCACAATATTTCACAGAATCGGGCACGCTTTTCTGGACATGTATGAGTCGGGAACGATAGGGAACTGGTTGTCATCATGGTTCTTTTAATTTTTAAAGTCTTCTGTGTCCGTTCCAGGAGCACATTGGTTCTCACCATGGCCTGATTCTACCCCGGAAAAGGGTAGAGTGCCTTCTCCGGGTCAGGGGGGGTGTCCTGCCCCAAGTGGAGGAGTTCAAGTATCTCGGGATCTTGTTCACGAATGGGGGAAGAAGCGAGCGGGAGATCGACAGGTGGATTGGCGCAGTGTCTGCCGTGAAGCGGGCGCTGTACCGGTCCGTTGTGGTGAAGAGAGAGCTGAGCCAAAAAGCGAAGCTCTCGATTTACCGGTTGATCTACGTTCCCACCCTCATCTATGGTCATGAGCTTTGGGTCATGACCGAAAGAACGAGATCGTGGATACAAGCGGCCGAAATGGGTTTTCTCTGTAGGGTGGCTGGGCTCTCCCTTAGAGATAGGGTGAGAAGCTCAGTCATCCGGGAGGGACTCAGAGTAGAGCCGCTGCTGCTTCACGTCGAGAGGAGCCAGTTGAGGGGCATCTGGTCAGGATGCCTCCTGGACGCCTCCCTGGTGAGGTGGCTCGGGTACGTCCCACCGGGAGGAGACCCCAGGGAAGACCCAGGACACACTGGAGGGACTATGTCTATATGAGGGGCTATAAACAATGACTATGGCCTGGGAACGCCTCAGGATTCCCCCGGGAGAGCTGGAACAAGTGGCTGGGGAGAGGGAAGTCTGGGCCTCCCTTCTGAAGCTGCTACCCCCGCGACCCGATCCCGGATAAGCAGAAGAAGATGGATGGATGGATTTGCAGTGAGTAGCTTTGTCCCATGTTTATTAAGATTGCGTCCGCCTCTTCCAAAAAAGGTGAAAGCGCTGCCAATAGATCTAGAGGTTATTGATGAAGGTCACTGAGCTGGCAGAGCAGCTTTTAATCAGCCATTTGTTTATCATGCCCAGCCTGGAGTGTTTTTTGTCTGATGAATTGGACCACTGAGAAATAACTTCATTTTTAACTTTCCCATAGTGTTCAGAAGAATATTAAAGTCCTTTTTCAGAAGTTTCTGCTTTGCCAGATTGTTGGCTCCAACATGCACAACTAAAGTAACATAAATATTTGGCCGATCAGCGGTTAGAGAGAGAACTTTGCGAGTTAAATCAGATACAGTGTCACCAGGAGAAGAAATCACTCTCATTTTCTTGGGATTGCAAACGTGACTGATTCCATTTACTGCCTCATCTCCAACAATAAGCACTTTTGGGATACCTTTCGTTTAGCTGGTGGTTTACCTGCTTTGTCCTTTAGGGTTTGGGGGGTGGATGTGTTGGTGTTGCCTCCTTGTTGATGTTTGAAGGCGAGGTTTCACTCAGAGGCTCAGGCTGGAGTGCAGAAAATCTGTTTTTCAGTGGGATTCCCACAGATTCAGAATGTTTTGAGGCCCGGGCTGGTAGCTCTGTCTTTGGGAGCGCGGTCGGTAGAACCGTTTTGGTTGCAGCTGCTTGTTTGTTTTCTTTTGGTTTAGCAGGTGTTGAGGTTGAAGGTGGGTTTCGGCTCAGAGCCGGCCACGCCAATTCGTCCAGGTGAGGGATTTCTCCCTGTTAGTTGTCTCCACGGATCTGCAGTGTGAGACTTTTGCTTCGGCTTGGCACCCAGAGCGTTCCAGGGTGAGCTGCTTGATGCGAGGCGTACGGCCAATCCGTTGATTTGAGGAAGAGTTGTCTGATTTCCACAGGTAGCGTTGATCTCAAAGTTCACTTCCAGCAGTTTGATTTTCATTTCTATAGACTGAAGTCGTTGTATAATACTGCTAATGTCCCTTGGGGTTAGCTGGAGGCATTTTGCCCTGGTTCAACTTGGAGATGAAGAAAAGTAAGGTAAAAAAATAAAGGTAAAAGTAAGAAAATCCCCCAGTCCTTAGGTTTGAAGTAATCCAGTTATCATGTCGATAATGTAAATATAACTATAAAAACTGTCACTTTAAAAATTAACTCACAGGCAAAGTTACCAGTAAAGACAGGAGAGAGCAGGATAAGCTGTTCCTCCTTCAGCTACCACAGCACAATATGTCAAAAAATTTAATCGATAGAGTGATTTATGACCTTAATTATTAATTGCTTTTAATTTCTGGTGACTGAATGCCTCCCTCTCTCCCCCTCCTTAAAAAAATAATCATTCTTTTGACATCTGTTAATCCCATCTTTGTGACACTTTGTTTTCATAAACTCCTTCTCACCTCTATGATTTTTTAAAAAGAATACAATTAAGTAAGAAAAACAATAAGTGTTACACTTAATCAACAATACTATGTACAAATAAACCACTGGTTTTCCATTATATAAAAGATCAGTTCTGTTTAATTAAATATCCTGTAGTTCATCTAAACAGATTTAAAAAGTAAATTGTAGCTGACTACATCATCAAGCAGCTTATGGAAGGAAAAAAAAAATTAAGAGAAATGTAATTTCTTTGTTTTGCCATCAGTAGGCGATATTTACAAGATATTTTCCAGGTGACAAAAACTCTGGGAGCGTCTGCTACACAACGGCAGAGTGAAACGGTACGGAGGAAACAGCGGGCTTTTGCTGTGTCTTTTGAACTTCAGCGGGGCAATGAACTCTGACCTTGTCTTGGGGGTGGGGGGCGGGGTTGCACAGTATGGTGCTTACTGCTGACGAAGTACAGACGCTCTAGTTTCAATGATTTATGTTCCACCGCATACTTCAGCGTGAGCAACATCCAGTTTAAAGGCCTTGACGTTGTTGGATTAGTAATTGTGAGACTGTAGGCCACTCAGTTTTATAGCTGATCAACCAGCTTTAAAACTGCATGTAAAATTAAATTAATATGAATAGTTGGAGTGGTAGGAAGTTTACTTTGAAGCTGGTTTATGTAACTCATAAAAGTATTTTCACCTTCCTAAAATAATAGCCAAAGTCATTTTTTGCCAATAAGTGATTTAAGCAAAAAAAGAAAAAAAAGAAGACCCCAATGATGAGTAAAAACATTGGACTTGGTGTTCCCTCGCCCGGACGCGGGTCACCGGGGCCCCACTCTGGAGCCAGGCCTGGAGGGGGGGCACGATGGCGAGCGTCTGGTGGCCGGGCTTTTACCCATGGAGCCCGGCCGGGCTCAGCCCGAAGAGGAAACATGGGCCCCCCCTCCCATGGGCCCACCACCCGTGGGAGGGGCCATAGGGGTCGGGTGCACTGTGTGATGGGTGGCGGCCAAGGGAGGGGACCCTGGCGGTCCGATCCTCGGTTGCAGAAACTGGCTCTTGGGATGTGGAATGTCACCTCTCTGGTGGGGAAGGAGCCGGAGCTAGTGCGTGAGGTCAAGAGGTTCCGGCTAGAAATAGTCGGTCTCACCTCGACGCATGGCTCTGGTTCTGGAACCAGTCTCCTTGAGAGGGGCTGGACATACTTCCACTCTGGAGTTGCCCAGGGAGAGAGACATCGGGCAGGAGTGGGCATACTTGTTGCTCCCCATCTCGGCGCCTGTACGTTGGGGTTCACCCCGGTGAACGAGAGGGTAGCATCCCTCCGCCTACGGGTGGGGGGACGGGTTCTGACTGTCGTTTGTGCTTACGGGCCGAACGACAGTTCAGATTGCCCACCCTTTTTGGAGTCCTTAGAGGGGGTACTGGAGAGTGCTCCTCCTGGGGACTCCCTTGTTCTGCTGGGGGACTTCAACGCTCACGTGGGCAACGACAGTGAGACCTGGAGGGGCGTGGTTGGGAGGAACGGCCCGCCTGACCTGAACTCGAGCGGTGTTCTGTTGCTGGACTTCTGTGCTCGCCATGGATTGTCCATAACGAACACCATGTTCAAGCATAAGGGTGTCCATATGTGCACTTGGCACCAGGACACCCTAGGCCGCAGTTCGATGATCGACTTTGTCATCGTTTCATCGGATCTGCGGCCGTATGTCTTGGACACTCGGGTGAAGAGAGGTGCGGAGCTGTCCACTGACCACTACCTGGTGGTGAGTTGGCTCCGGTGGTGGGGGCGAAAGCCGGTCAGACCTGGCAGGCCCAAACGTGTTGTGAGGGTCTGCTGGGAACGTCTGGCGGAATCCCATGTGAGACGGAGCTTTAACTCCCATCTCCGGCAAAACTTCGAACACGTCCCGGGGGAGGTGGGGGACATGGAGTCTGAGTGGACCGTGTTCCGTGCCTCCATTGTCGAGGCGGCCAATCGGAGCTGTGGCCGCAAGGTTGTCGGTGCCTGTCGCGGCGGCAACCCTCGAACCCGTTGGTGGACACCTTTGGTGAGGGATGCCGTCAGGCTGAAGAAGGAGTCCTATCGGGCCTTTTTGGCCTGTGGGACTCCGGAAGCAGCTGATGGGTACCGGCGGGCGAAGCGGCATGCGGCTCGGGCGGTTGCTGAGGCAAAAACTCGGGCGTGGGAGGAGTTTGGAGAGGCCATGGAGAAAGACTTCCGCACGGCTTCGAGGCGATTCTGGTCCACCATCCGGCGTCTCAGGGGGGGGAAGCGGTGCAGCACAAACACTGTTTATAGTGGGGATGGTGTGCTGCTGACCTCTACTCGGGACGTTGTGGGTCGGTGGGCAGAGTACTTCGAAGACCTCCTCAATCCCACCAACATGCCTTCCACTGAGGAAGCGGAGCCTGGGGACTCTGGGTTGGGCTCTCCAATCTCTGGGGGCGAGGTTGCCGAGGTGGTTAAAAAGCTCCTCGGTGGCAAGGCCCCGGGGGTGGATGAGATCCGCCCGGAGTTCCTTAAGGCTCTGGATGTTGTAGGGTTGTGTTGGTTGACGCGACTCTGCAATATCGCATGGACATCGGGGGCAGTTCCCCTGGATTGGCAGACTGGGGTGGTGGTCCCCCTGTTCAAAAAGGGGGACCGGAGGGTGTGCTCCAATTATAGAGGGGTCACACTCTTAAGCCTCCCTGGCAAGGTCTATTCAGGGGTCCTGGAGAGGAGGGTCCGTCGGATAGTCGAACCTCGGATTCAGGAAGAGCAGTGTGGTTTTCGTCCTGGTCGTGGAACACTGGACCAGCTCTACACCCTCGGCAGGGTCCTGGAGGGTGCATGGGAGTTCGCCCAACCAGTCTACATGTGTTTTGTGGACTTGGAGAAGGCGTTCGACCGTGTCCCTCGGGGAGCCCTGTGGGGGGTTCTCCGGGAGTATGGGGTACCGGGCCCTTTGATACGGGCTGTCTGGTCCGCATTGCCGGCAGTAAGTCGGGCTCATTTCCGGTGGGAGTTGGACTCCGCCAGGGCTGCCCTTTGTCACCGATTCTGTTCATCACTTTTATGGACAGAATTTCTAGGCGCAGCCAAGGTGTTGAGGGGATCCGATTTGGTGGCCTTAGGATCTCATCTCTGCTTTTCGCAGACGATGTGGTCCTTTTGGCTTCATCGGATCGTGATCTGCAGCTCTCGCTGGAGCGGTTCGCAGCCGAGTGTGAAGCGGCCGGGATGGGGATAAGTGCCTCCAAATCCGAGGCCATGGTCTTCAGCCGGAAAAGGGTAGAGTGCCTTCTCCGGGTCAGGGGGGGTGTCCTGCCCCAAGTGGAGGAGTTTAAGTATCTCGGGATCTTGTTCACGAATGGGGGAGGAAGGGAGCGGGAGATCGACAGGCGGATTGGCGCAGCGTCTGCTGTCAAGCGGGCGCTGTACCGGTCCGTCGTGGTGAAGAGAGAGCTGAGCCAAAAAACGAAGCTCTCGATTTACCGGTCGATCTACGTTCCCACCCTCATCTATGGTCATGAGCTTTGGGTCATGACCGAAAGAACGAGATCGCGGATACAAGCGGCCGAAATGGGTTTTCTCCGTAGGGTGGCTGGGCTCTCCCTTAGAGATAGGGTGAGAAGCTCAGTCATCCGGGAGGGACTCAGAGTAGAGCCGCTGCTCCTTCACATCGAGAGGAGCCAGTTGAGGTGGCTTGGGCATCTGGTCAGGATGCCTCCTGGACGCCTCCCTGGTGAGGTGTTCCGGGCACGTCCCACCGGGAGGAGGCCCCGGGGAAGACCCAGGACACGCTGGAGGGACTATGTCTCTCGGCTGGCCTGGGAACGCCTCGGGATTCCCCCGGAAGAGCTGGAAGAAGTGGCCGGGGAGAGGGAAGTCTGGGCCTCCCTTCTGAAGCTGCTACCCCCGCGACCCGACCTCGGATAAGCGGAGGAAGATGGATGGATGGATGGAAGAAAAAAAAAATCAGTTTTGGCAAAAAAAAAAGACTCTGTCCATTATTTTTAGGAAGGTGAAAATATTTGGGGGGTTTTTACACATATTTGTTAAAATGATCACTTTGATGCGACTTAGACAGATGAGCTGTGAAAAGCTCACGTTCCTCCATCTCATGCCGGTGCTGCTATTGCCGTCTGAAGAAACGCACCGCTCCGGTCAAAAACAACCAATCAGAGCCAGGAGGAGCATCTTAGTGCTGTCAATCATGCTTGTGATCGATAGCGACATCCTGGGTTTGAATTCTAGCTTGGAGTCTCTTTCTATGAAGCTTACCTGTTCTCCCTTTGGATCCTTAGATTCGCTCCAGGTTCTGCTTGGTAATAGCTAATTGATGAATGGATGGCTGGAAGCTTTATGCAATAAATAGCCATGATAGGAGTTAAAAATGAAGCCAATTCCACTAGATTCACCTCCTGCTAACAGATGTATTTATTTGAGTCATATAATTTTTTGTTCTTAGAGTACTAGATTATGATTACAATATAGGAAAATAATGAAACATCCCCATTGGATGTGGATTGAGGCATTGCCAGTACAAAACCTCCCAGAGTAAAAGAGGGGCTTCACACCAGAAAAGTGGCAAATGAAACATCTAATATTTCAAGAGCCAAATGAGTACACTGCAAAAACAAAACATTTTTGCCACGTTTCGTTTGTCTAGTTTCTAGTGCAAATATCTTAGTACATTTGAAATAAGACAAAAACTAATTTAAAAGTAATTTTTCAGCCAGATATAGGAGCTATAGGAGTCAATAATTCTTTAATATTATGGAAAAGGTAGATTATCTCACATATAACATGGGGAAAATGTCTTATGCGAAGTAATCTGCCAGTATTTATTAAAGTCAATACTAAGAAACGACAGACATGAAACAAGTTCCTGGATCTTGCTGAAAAGTTACTTGTAAGTTGGTTATGTCTTATTAAAAATTTACTAATATATTTGGATGAGAGACATAAAATACTTGATAATATTTTCTGTTTTTGTGGTGCAGCAACTTTGTCATTTAACTTAGAGGTATTGATGCAAATGTTAAGTGAAACTTTCGGGTTAGCATTTATTACCTTAAATGACAATACGTCTGAGTAACATTATGAATGTCTGCGGCCTTATTATTAAACTCAAATAGGAAGAATCAATATGGGAAGGTTTTGCCCTTTCTGGCTGTTTGTTATCATGCTGCCACCCAAACCGCTGACACCCCACTTCCTGCCTGGTGACTGATTTGATTGACTCGTCCACGTACACAGTCTAGGATGAAGAAGACAGCGGTGCCATTATAAACCTGAAAGGATGCTCGTAGACTCAAGCTGGCCCACTGGCACCCCTCACCCATCTGACCCGCCACCTGCTGGGCTATGGGTACAGGCCGCAGACCCTCTGCTTCACGGCCCCCTTCCGAGTCACTCTGCCTCAGCAGAGTCACCTTGACCAAGTTGCAGGAGGGAATGAGTTTGAGGTCCAACGCCACACTGACTGTGCCACTCTCCCTGAAGACAAAGTCCTTTTTCTGATTCGGAGATCCTTTCCCCAACAGCCCCATTTGCGGCACCTGGGGGCTGGTCTGGTGGAAGAACAGAGGCTTGTTCCGTACTGCTCCAGATGGAAGGCCAGTGTTGGCCACAGAAGCAGTCATAGAGGATGAGATGGCAGCAGGGACCCAAAATAGACTGAGAAGACTGATGCCGGACTCATCGCCAAAGAATCGTACATTGCACTGAGCTGGAGAGAGGATCTCAAAGCCAATGGCATCCCCGGGACTGACTGTGGCGGCTCCTGACAGAGATATAGATGTGTCTCGGTAGTGAACCCCTGGTTTGAAGACCCGAAACATCTCAGTGGAGGTTCCATTTTTGTTGAGATATGCCACGAGCTGAAAGCCGTCACTCACACAAGCTTGGCCCATAGAGTACAATGCTTGCTGGAACACAAAACGCACAGATCCGTTCTCTGCGAAACGGATCCCTCGACTGTCGTGACTCAGCCCCACTACGTAGGGGTCAGAGGTGGAGGAGATGCGGAAGGCCGGGTGGTAATTTGTGTGGTAATGTGCAGAAACCACGGCCTGTGCTGTCATGGCAACAGCCCCGGTGTCGTGAGAGAGCCAGAGGAGGGAGAGCATGGCTGCAGAGGTGTCGTAAAGCTGCAGACCTTCGCTGCTTTGGTTGCAGTGATGGCTGGCGCTCCGAAGAAACAGGGACATAAGGTGACCCGGGGCGACTTCCGTGACCCCACTGATGCTGACGCCTCGAAGAGACCTTCGTTCCTGGTGCTCCACCCGTATGCCGCTCAGGTCACGGCCGTCGGACCCGTCTGTGTGGTTTACACGTAGGCAGACCTGGATGAAGCTACGGCAGCCGTGACCAAGCGACAGAACTCCGTCGAGCCAGACCAAACCGTGCTGCTTTAGGATCAGCTGCCCATCCTCAGCTGAAACCAGACCCATGTCGTCTCTTCCCTGTATGTGAAGCTGCGCGCTGGGGAAGGCCTGACCCAGGATCTGGCCTTTTGGACCCTTCAGACTTATGTCTCCAGACCAGGAGAGCGACAAAGCGGGAACATCGTTAACGGAGCCGGAGCAGACAGCGTCTGTGACTAAGGTGCAAGGGGAAACAACCGGTTCCCCATCGCACTCGCTGCAGGCCTGACATTCATCCATCTCAGAGTTGTAGAAGTAGCCATGGCCACACATTCCAGAGTTGGCGTCACGTACCGTCATGCCCTGACACTTGAATCCGCCTGGTGATACGACAGGAAGCAAATTGGACAAGTAGGAATAAAAATCCGTGAATCGGAAAAAGGAGAGAAAATATTGCAATGTCGATAAATAAAAGCATGATTCATCGTACCTGGAGTGTTAATGCACTTCTGTTTATCTCTGCACAAGTCTGATATTTCAAGACATTCATCTCGGTCCTGTAATAACAACAAACTTGTTGGAGCCACTGGTTGCAGTGAGCAGATGATGAATCAAGACTCTGCCTGCTTGTTCCCTTTACTGGAGAAATACAGTTCAACCATTATTTTATGTTTCATTAGCACATAATAGCCGACAATAGCTGTGTTTCCATTGGCAGTGCAATTATGGGAATTGGAACTGGAAAAGAAATTTGCTAAATGGAGACATGTTAACTTTGAAAAAAACTCACATTTTTCGAGAGAAGGTTTTTACGGATGAGGTGGCTTTTCAGCAGAATTGAAATGGGTGTGTATTTCACAAATCTCCAATATAAACACTTTTTTGCATCTCACGAGTCATGTGACCTGTGTGACGTTACTACCGGTGGAAAAAACAAAGAAGAAAAAAGTGGTAGGAGGATGACGGTGGGACATGTTGTTTTTTTTAACAACTTATCACATGAACAAGCTTATTCACGTGTAATTTTAATTTCGCATCTTATTGAATGGAAACACTGCAATTCCTAAATTTAGTTTTTTCGACATTAGCAGAGTATTGGCAAAGTTTAATGTTCAATATATATATATATATATTTTTAAAGTCCAAACTGGCAAGACTCAGTTGAGTTAAGAAAGCCATTCGTCGAAAGCGTAAAGTTGCAAACCTGGCAGATCCTGTCAGCATGGACAGAACACTGGGCAACCAGGAAGAAGCCAGGAGGGCAAACCGTGCACTTTTCACAGCCAGGATGTCTGCTGCTGTAGCTGCAGTACTCCTCCGGACCGCAGCTCCCACAGGCCAGCTGGGGTTGTCTCACCTGATCACATTAAATGCAGTAAAGTGAGAATCCCTGAACCAGTAGCAGGACTGAAGAGTTAATCTGGTGTGATGGTTCAGGAATCTTCCCTTTTTTAAAAAAAATTTGAGGCAAATCTAGATACCTCAATGTCTAGAATAACATGAGCTCACCTCCATCACACTGGCCTCCATGTCCATTTTATGCAATGACATAGCTTGTTGTGTTCGATGGGGTCTGACTTGCCCACTCAGGGTTTCCATGTGACTGTCCAGCTCCTCCTGAAGGTTCTGGAAGGACGTCTGCTTGACGGTGTCCATCAAAACGCTGTACTGGGCTTTTACCTGCACACATAAATCTCTTCAGTTCGGTGTGATCATTCGACAGACGTCACACTTTGAACACAAAGATGCAAAACAACACATCCATTCAAGGATTTAGAGAGACTTCAGAAAGACTGGGGCTGGACTCAGTGCATCAAGAGACAAACAAATCCTACACATGGACTGCAAATGTTACATTTCTCGTGTCAGGCCTCTCATAAACCAGATCTGGACTGTTGCCTTCTTCTGACGAAAACAAAGTTTGTGTTTTATTACGTCAAGTCGAGGTCCCAGAGTCTGGAGGCAGAGTGGACAGACACGGAATCCACGTTCCTCGAAGTTGAGTGTGAAGTTTCCACAGTCAGAGATGATTTAGGGTTTGCCATGCCATCTGCTGGTGTTAGTCCACTGAAGTCCTCTGCGATGCAGCTGTCTACCCGGAAAGTTTAGCACACTTAATGCTTCTCTCTGCTGACACGTTTTGTGGAGATGCTGATTTAATTTTCCAGCAGGATTTATCACCTGCCCACTCTGCTAAATGTACCAACATTTGGTTAAGTGACCATGGTGTTACTGTGATTGTCCAGCAAACTGGCCTATCCTGAAACCTAAAGAGAAGCAACGGCGTACTGTCAAGAGGAAGACGAGGAACTCCAGACCCAACAGTGCAGATGACCTGGAGTTTGCTGTCAAAGCAACCTGGCCTTTCAGTACAACCCAGCAGGACCACAGACCAGTCACTTCCATCCCACATTGCTTTGATTGATTCATGCAAAAGGAGCCCCAACCAAGTTCTGGGTGAACAAACTTCTCAGAAACCTCACATTTCTGTTTAATATAGCTCTTAGCAATCAATATCTTCTATTATTTTAAACAAGAGTGGGAATAGTTGCTGCTCTAAATACAACGGAAGAATTATGGAATATGTTTTTATGCAGCTTGACTCGAGGTCGTCGCACTTTAAGAAACTCACACCAGTCCACCCCGACTGCTTTGATAGGAAAAGAAAACCTGGTTAGCATTTGGAGCCCTGTCATTTGTTGGGGTTACACTAGCAAGGCAAGAGAAATTATGAAACGGCAAACATAACGCTGAATGTGACGCTCGGCGTTGCTGTCCCTGTTTTTGGTCATACAGCTCCCTAAAGGTCTGTCAGCCTTCATCCCTTACTATGGAAATGTACCCACTTCACAACATCGCCCCACCTTCAGCGGTTTAAAAAAAGTCAAATCTTAGAATATCTTCCATCTCCCCCTTTCCCTCGTTTTCCTCTTCTTAGGCTCGCTTTACTACTTACTTTCCTCCTCTGCAGAGAAACAGAGGTTTCCTATTGACTGTCCTCAAGCCACTTTGCAAATTAACACATATTTCATCCAGAGAGAGAAATCCACAATGACCCAATAAACCGCACAGCTTCCCCAGTTTCTATCGTGCGTACCCAGAGTATTTTTTATTTTATTTTTTTATGCAAGCGTATGCATGTGTGGGTGGCAGCGTGTAAGATTGCATTACAGCGGCGAGCCTCGAGGTTGTACAAGTTATCATTCCGACGCAACACAAAGCTATTTGAGAAACCGGGCGCGTTTATTCCAATGGATCCCGCACTTCTGCTTCACTTGGTTGAAGAGCTTCTGTTTGTCGTTTATCTTTCTCTCCGTCCCTCGCTCCCTTGTTCTTTCTTCTGCTTTTGTCTGAAAAGAGTGATAGCGGTTTCCTGCAGGGTTTACTCTAACTGAATCAGCGGCACCTTCAGCCGCTCCGCTCAGCTTTTCCTTAGGCTTCCCCCTCCTTTCCTCCCTCTCTGTCTCCAATATCAGTTCATTTGGACTCCTTGTCTTTCTTTTCTTCTTCGGTCTTTTTCATGCGTGTCATTCCTTCAGAAGTAGAAATGGCCTCTCAGGACTTGACCCAAGTTCTCTGTATTAGCAGCCAAAGGGCAAACGGGATTCTCGGTCCGTGAAAATGTGTTAACGGTGATGTAGACTTCACTGCAAATTCGGCCAATTTCAACATCTCTCTGTCCTACACTGCAGGTGAACAGTATATAAGCATGTTCACCAGTGAACTGGGTCTTTAAGAACGGATTTGAACCGTTATTACTTTCAAGGGTGTGATGGTTGTGCGACCAGAAGATTAAACGACTTTTTAAAACAAGAATTTGGTAAATAAAGAAATAAAAAAATGCACCCTGGTGACGATATTGGAGATAAAAATGAAATTACGTTTTACACCTGTCTGAGTCAGACAATTGATCAAACAGAAACTTTGCATTTTGTTGTAACAGACTTAATTTTCTCGTCAGTCCTATGATGGAACTAATGCTGCCCGTAATAAAAGAGACCTTACTTTGATTACATCCCTCCCAGTAATGTGCAATTACGTGTTTAATTGCTTTGCCTTTCACTCGCAAAGTAACACAAACCTTTACAAAATGATAAGCAGCCAAACTGTCAGCTTAGCCCCTGAACGATTAATACTTCAAGAATATCTTTGTGGTGGGCGTTAAATGCATATGAAAACACCAAATATTTCTCTAAGTAAAGAAACCTTGAGCACAGCCTGGAGCTGCCTCCCGTTGTTCTCCGCCTGCAGCCGGAGCGCGTTCAAGTTTCGGCTATTTGAACGTCCGGCGTTCGCCGGCTGAACGAGGCGGGATGACAGCAGCATGCCGGCTTTAATGGGCCGTGAGAATACTTGGTGCTACTGCATTTCTGAGAGCTCATAAAATATTTCATGATGCAGATGATGGCTTCAAAGAGCTGCATGACAAGATCCATTAGCATTACAGGATGGATGGAGTTGTTTGTACCTTCTTATTTGAGTGCGGCCTTGTTTTTTGGGTCTCGTCCTGCTTGTCAGCTACACTTTAAGTTAGATAACTAAAAAATAGAGAAATTTAATTCTCTAACAAACATGCTTTATTTACATTGATTGCTTTGAAAAATGAGAGCAACAAATCAACACTCTGGAATAGGTGATGCTATTGTCTGATATTGAATGTCTTAAACTCTTTCGGTTTTACTTCTTCAGTTAATACTGTCGATTCAGTCTGTCAACTCCAATTTTTGGATTAATTCAAACAGCAATAGAAAACAGGCAGGTTTAAGTAGCCTTAGCTTTTTTTTTTTTTTTTTGAAGCTAAAAGGCATAGCTTCAGAATAGAACAAACAGGAAGTACCTTAAAGGTTCCTGGAATATGGTTTGGATACCTTTACTGGCAGCCCCATTAGCCCTGTTAACCTCGTTAACCCCGTTAACCCCATTAACCCCGTTAACACTGTTAACAATGTTAACTTGACATAAATTCATCTGCTATTATTTTACACTGACATGAAATAAAGTCACCTTTTAGCCGTCCCATGGTCTGGACAGTGGCAGATGCCCCATGACCACTGTCATGGTCGGGCAACCGGGGATACAAAGGGTTGACCCATCAAAGGGTTGACCCATCAGACCGTCAGTTCCCAAAACCACGCACAAAAATATCCCTCCAAAGTGCACGCCGGGTCAGTGTAACCCCACTGGTAAAAAGCTTGTGTGATCCAACTGACCTCGTCTCTTAAGACTGTGGGAGGGTTAATGTGTTTTAAGAAAATCACAAGTGGCACAATGGCTGGAGAAAAGATTGTACGGGTAAAATGTTAAATTTTAACTTAACTTTTAAAAAGTTGACAAAAGTTTTTACAAACTGTAATCTACCGTATGACTCTGTTTCCCTGGTGTATAAATATGACATGACTCAAAAGCTGATTACTTGTTGCTATGAACCAGTGGAACGGAGGAAGCTTCATGTTTACCTTTTACCAATAGTGTCAATAAATGTAGGCGCCGCTGTATGTGGAAGCTATAAAAATGTAACTCACAGAAAGTAAAAAAAATTATTTATTTGGTGCTGAATCACAGCAGCTTTTGGATCAATAAAAGACAGAAGTAAATTGAGTTTTTTTCCCCTAAATGTCAAACTTTTGAATTGTTTGAAACATTTAATACTTTTTGGACAGGCAGAGGTCAGAAGAGTTACTGCTCTTGCATGCAATGTTCTCAACAACGTAATAAAGAGGAATGACATGATGATTAAAGATTTATTTGGCAGTCGTGTGTGAAACTCTTATAATAACACTATTTTTAAGCTCTTTAAAACATTTTTCACAGGTAATTTAAGTTAAAATTAGTCGATATTCAAAATACATGTTGTGAAATTACATTGTTTTCGGAAAGTGTGGAACCACTTTGAGACTGCCACATATTTTTAGCGTTCCGTCATCGTACCTTTGAAACTGGCAGACATTTTACTAATGCCAAAGAAAATTGCCAGCATGTGGCGGGAGGTTGTAATGTGATTGTCTTGTGATGAACTACCAAGATTTGATCTCTTCATTGGAAACACACTTACTTAACACAGTATTCGAAAAGCTGACTTTCCCTGAACTCAACATAATTACCTTTAAATGTGCCAAACAGAGACTCTGTGAGGGAAACATTCAGTCACTGTAAAAGGTTACGGGAAATGAAATGCATTATTACCAATCCGCTAAGATTCAGCACCAACATGGTTTGAAGGTACGATTTTTTAAATTCACTCGGCTTAATCCATGTATTGATACTATTAATGTTAGTATTCTAACTTTTGATTGCAAAGATGCAAAATGACCAAACGGCTCAACAGGAGCAATATGTTGGTTTTCATTTCCCTAAACAGCCTTTGATTCCAATGCCTTGTTGCTCCATGTGATTATTTTCTTAGCAAAAGAAATTGAATATTTGGACAGCCGCCGGAGAATTTTGATTGGATGATTCATAGTTTTCTGATTTGGTAATTTGACAATGACAGTAGATTGGCTGACTGGAGAACAATGATTGATCACTTTTGCCTTCTCAACTTGTCGCAACCAAAGATCTGTATGTGCACCTGCGTGTGTGTGTGTGTGTGAGTTTGTGTAAATATCTCAGGTATTAGGAGTGTGTGCACACGCCCGTGTGTTTTGCTGGATGTTCATGTGCCTACATAAGTTTGGAGGGAGGTAAAGTGAGAACCTCACGTCTGCAGCTGAATCTTTAATTGGCAGGTGATGCCATGTGGAAAAACTCCACTTTCTCTGCCGCATTGAGAAGTGAAACAACCGTCGGCGATTTGAAATCAAGCAAGTGCAGCTCGACAAAGAGACTGAGCTGCACCCAAAATCAGCAAAAGAAAAAAGAGGTGGTACTGAATAACAACAACCCCAACGAAGCAACGAAAGAGGGAAAAAACAGACCTGAAAAGACAAGAATTGTAACTCTGTTGGTGAGGAAATGCCTCACAGGGCACAACTAATACGTTTCACCTGGTAGGGGATGGTCCAGTTCAGCGTTTCTTAGCCCCGGTCCTTGGGGCCCGTTGTCCTGCAGGCGTTAGGAGTTTTCCTTCTGCCACACACCTGACTGAAATGAGTGGCTGATTAGAAAGCTTATGCAGCACTCAGAGGCGCGCCAAGAGGCCAATGTAATCATCTGAACTGGGCGTGTTGGATTAGAGACGCATCGAAAACATGAAGGACTACGGGCCCTCAGGACCTGGACTAAGACACGCCGGTCTAGTTATTAGCAAATATGAATGTGTCTAAAGACATGTTAATTAACATATTTCCTCATAAAATGAGTCACATTTTTCTTGAACGCCTATAACCCAGGAGTTATTAACACGACTGGTTTCAGTCATATGATCCTACAGGAGTGAATTTGTCACCAGTAATGAAGTTTTGAAGTGGTCAAAATAAAACACAATTAAGCCTGTCCATAGCGAGACGCAACGTAAACAGGGGGACGTGAAAACCTTTGCAAAATGCCAAACATGTCACTGCAGTACTACTATAAAGTTCAAAATATGCAAAAGTCTGTTTTTAAAGCTTACTTGAAACCAACACAAACCACAGTTGGACTAAAACACGGAATAAATCAAGTAAGAGATAGGACCCATAAAGGTATTAATAATTCATTTCAAGTAGAGCAGAAGAGTTGTCTTTGGTTGCAATGCTCTCTCCTGGACTCGATATGACAGAAACACTGTTGTTGAAAACACACAGTGTTTAATTACATGTCAGTGAATTAGTTCTCCTGTACATTTACAGTAGGATGAAATTGCCAGTTATCTAATAAAAAAATGTTATTGCAAAATATATATATATATATATATTTTTTGGTTGTTTTATATATATATATATATATATATTTTTTTTTTAAGACATTGTACTGAAAAATCACATAAAAACCCAAACATATAAATAACAGAGTCTTACCTGTGGGGTTTGAATTCCTTCAGGTCTGCGTTTCATTGGCTCTGACGGAGACAAATCAACCGGTGAAGCTGTCAGACGTGACACCATCCAAACTGTGATGGACCTGTGACCAGAGCCGAATAATTGGCTGTTATTATCTCCAACGACTTGGTTGATGACAGCAGTGATAGCACTACAGCAACAATGAGACATGCTGCTTTCTGTGGATGGAACTAATGGACAGCCCGAGCTGAGCTGGGTGACACTGCAGCGTGCACAAACATCACTTCTGCATATTCAGACCTTTATTTTCCTTTTCTGACCGTTCAAACCAGGACAATGCAATTTCCATGACTGCTGTGGGTGAATGAGAAATCTCCAGTCCACCATAATAAGCATGAGTCGGGTGGCTCATATGTGGGACACGTTTGGGTATTTCTATTAGAGGGCGTTGAGAGACTTCAGTCTGGACACACAGGGAGACGAAGAAATTGAAACTCTTCACTGGTTGGAAACTCCTATGAGATCAGGATCATGGAGGAGGAAACAAAAGTATTATTAAAAGTATCAGAGGTGAAATTGATTAAATGAATGCAATAGGAAAATTGCTTGTGCACATTTCTGAAATCTTGCTGAACTCTTATGAAGACAGTGATTCTTTCTGCGGCGCCAGCACTTTGACAAACTCTCCAACAGGGTGAGTTCTGTTAATATTTAAAAGTATTCACTAAATTGTTCCGTGCTGTAAAAATCTACTGCGTGTGTAAATCTATAGATATAGATGAACTGATCTGATATTAATGTCTGTATTGGTAATGAGGAACATTCTAGGGCTGGACGATAGCAGAAATACCTAATATCCCAACATGTTTCCTTTATATCATGATACACAATATGTATCACGGTACTTTTAGATAACCACATCTTATCATAAACTACATAGCATGTAAAATGGCACTGGTGTGGACCATCGTGTGTATTTCATTGAATACAAAATCAAGATAAATTTCAATATTTCATTGTAGCCATCGGTCGCACACAGATGTTTTTCACTAATGAAACGACTGCTGCCTGTTTCTGTGGACAACACTAGACCTTTAATAAACAAGACGACAGCAGCAAAGAAACAAAGCCCTTTTAGTCTTTGTAAATTGAAATACTTGATACATACTTGACACATTGCCCAGTCCTAATCTGGATTCAGCCCAATCAATGTGGACAATGTGCCCAATATATAAGGGCAGATCTACTCAAATTCCTTGATTTTTGCTCTAAGCGACATTGTGCTTTATTATTTATTTGACATTATATTTAGAATTCCTAATTGCACTTTCTGAACCATTTGAAAGAACGTTTGTTGCAGTTTATTTTTACGCATTTGACCAAGACAGTCAACCTATTATTGCTGTCAGTTTCAGTTTCCCTGCTATTTATTTGACTTTGGCTCTTCTACATTACGATGTCACCAGGTGACTCAGAGCCCATCCAATCACTGAACAGATGCTTAGAACAGATAAATGTGTGGATGTGCCAAAACTTTCTCCAGTTGAACAGAAACAAAACTGAAGTTATTATTTTTGGACCTAAAGAGGAACGATCTAGAGTTATAGATCTAGAGTCAATGCACAGCTTCAGTTATTACAACTAAAACCAGAGATCAGGCCTGAAACCTGGGAATAGTGATGGACTCTGAAACTGAACCTCCAGAGCCACATAAAGACAGTTACAAAGTCGGCCTTCTATCACCTGAAGAACATTTCCAGGATTAAAGGACTGATGTCTCAGCCAGATCTAGAGAAACTCATCCATGTGTTCATCTTCAGTCGTATTGATTATTGCAACACCGTCTTCACAGGTCTGTCCAACAAATCAATCAAACAGCTGCAGCTGATCCAGAATGCTGCTGCTCGCGTTCTCACTAAAACCAGGAAGATAGAGCACATAACACCAGTTTTAAAGTCCCTCCACTGGCTCCCTGTAGCTCAAAGAATAGACTTTAAAATACTGTTGTTAGTTTATACATCACTGAACGGCTTAGCAACACAATACATTAAAGATCTGCTGTTGTTGTATGAACCTTCCAGACCTCTCAGGTCTTCCGGTTCTGGTTCTGCTCTGCATCCCCAGAACCAGAACCAAATGAGGAGAAGCAGCTTTCAGCATCTATGCACCACAAATTTGGAACAAACTTCCAGAAAACTGTAAAACAGCTGAAACACTGACTTCTTTTCAATCTAGACTAAAAACCCACCTGTTTAGGATTGTATTTGAAACGTAATCAATTACAAATTTATTGATGGAACTTGACTTAATGTCGTGTTTTGATTGTTGATTCTATGTTGCTTTGTGTTTCTGTGTTTGTTATGATGTAAAGCACTTTGAAATGCCTTGCTGCTGAAATGTGCTATACAAATAAAATTTGATTGATTGATTGATTGATTCTAATCCTAATCTCACCGACTGAACAAATTAAAGTTGGGTTGCTTTTACCTGTTTGCCTTGTGAAGATATTCCTCCCTTCGTCCAAAAACATTCATGCTGGGTTAACTGATCTCTCTAAATTGTGGTACGTATACCACTACGGTTCGTTTCGTGGCTCTCTGTTGTCCTGGTAACCAGTCCGGGACGTACCCTGATGATACCCTGCACACACCGGAAGGTACAGGCACAAGATGGAGAGGCTAACGAAGCTGCTGTGGTAAGCTAAACCGTGAAAATATTAAAATAGTTCTGTGTCTAGCTAGACAGATCATAAAACAAAATTCTAATTTTAATTTTATTTCGATTTCTCTTGCTTTTAATGAAAAAAAAACTTTTGTCAACTGGTGGTGCACAATTTCCAAATGAATTGACACAAACATAAAAGCTATCATCAGAAAATAGCCGACATAGTTTTTCTATACTTCTATGTTTTTCTTTCTGTCAACAATCAACTAAACCGTATTACATTCAGACAAGAATGCATGCATTTCCTTCTGAAAGAAAGTATTTTTTCGCCTTTCATTCCTTAATACCAGAGCTCACAACAACAAGCAGCAGCTGTTAGTGTGGTGAAGTTATCCCTCTGAAAGTTATGAAAACTACTGGAGCATATCGACACATCTCAAAAGAGCTTTTTTTTTTTTTTTTTTCTTGCACAAAAATAACCTCGCGTTTCACAAAATGACATTGCCGAGATTAATTAGGAGGAGAAAGACAGCTCAAGGAAAACTGGTGACGATTAAAGAATTAGACTAAGCTAATTACCATCAATCAGTTTTAGCATTTAGGTTAAAAAAAACAAAACAAACAAAAAAGACAGCGAGAGTTTGCAAATGACAGCGGGTAATCCATTACCTTTAAAAGTTGCACAGCCAAAAGGGCAGCCTTCAAAGCAAAAATAAAAATGTAAAAGCATGCAAATGATGGCAATATTGTTGCCACCATTAGCCTTAAATTAAATAAAAAAAAGATAAAAATTGTGTAATGCTGAGTTTGTTTTCCGTGACAGATCTCTCTGCGTCATGAGGAACACAGACAAAAACCACGAGCTCCGATTTTAAATAAAGCCAACAATCAGCAAGAAAGTCATTGAATATCAACAGCAATAAGTGCCAGCCTGCATAATTTTCTACTAAAACGCCTGTTTTTGAAGGAAATGCAGAGGATATTGAGCCCCTGCTGGAAATATCATGATTCATTTCAAAAAGGTGAAAATGTGCTTAGTTACAAAACTTCACCTCAAACGCAGCTGAGGGCCTCAAGTCGGCAAATATGCAAACATTTTTCTTGCAGATATTATGTTGTAATATGCTACAGCTACAGTGTGTAGCTTTTATTTAAAAAATTATATATACATTATTTTTTTACATATTTGTTAAAACTGTCACTATGTTGTGACAGTTTGGTCTGAGGCAGATAATATGTGATAAAAAGTAAATCAAGCTAATCTGCCTTCTCCCAGTTCTCCCTGCTGCCCTCTGAACAAGTACACAGCTCAGTCAGAAACAGCCAATCAGAGCCAGGAGGAGGGTCTTAGCGCTGTCAATCACTCTGGTGTACAAGACGCTCACATCCTGACCCCTGGCTCATCCTGCAATTTTAAAAACACCACTGATAAAACCAATTTAAGAAACTATTTTTAAACTTTTGCTCAAATTATGTACGCCTTTCTCATTCTGTGCACTTTCAGTGAAACAACAGCTGCATACCAAGTTGTGCTACTATTCCTGGCTAACTTTGTCCTGTATTTATTTATTTACCCCCTCCCCCCCTACCCCTTGTGTCTTTTTTGCTGATGCAGCATCTTAATATCTCCTCCACGTAGGCCAGATAACTTCCAGACCCTCAAGATTGCTGTGCTCTCAGCCGCCTGCTAGGATCTTATTTTAGATTTAACAATAAGAGAGAGAGAGAAAAAAAAAAAATGGCTGACTCATTTGTTGTCCCCAGCACAGGCGAGGAGACGGTTTTGTTACTTTGAGTGGACACGAAAGGAGCAACTTGCTGCAGTGAGGAAAAAAAATTACATTTGTCTCACGCCGTTTGCAACACATTGTAGGTTACAAGGAGTGGGTGTGTAAGGGAACGAGGGGTGTGTCCTTTCAAGTAAGAGGAAGCACTTGCGTGTGACTCAGAGTGCAGTTATGATCTGATTATGTCATTTAAGTCAGAGGTTTTCTGCCGGATACATTCACTCATTAATGAATTTCAATATTTAACATTCAAGCAGTCCACTCTGTGGCTCTGGAAACCGAACAAGTCTGATCATTTGCCTTAGAGTAGCTGGAGGAAAACGGTCATCCTGACTCTGATCATTCATCAGGTGATCAAAAGGTGCGTTGCCTTTGTTCCCCCGTGGGATTCGTTTTTAACTTCTGTTTTCAGAGAGGGAGCTCAATCGCTACTGACGTTACCTTAAACTTTAGGCCCTAAAGCTTTTTGGGCTCCGTGGGGAATACTTTAGTCAGACAGTTGCTTTGGCATTAAATCGAAATTTGCAATGGCGGCACTTAACGTGACCCTCAGCAGAGGAGTACGAATGTCTGGCCGTGTTCAAATTTAAACAATTTACACGTATCTATGATACTGTTTAGATGTGAAATGAAATAGATTTTCCCGGGTTTCATTCAGCACATTCAATGTTCTCACTTTAGTTGTTGAAATCAGACAAACCAAACTTAATTTTACACCTCCTGCCACCATTATTGTGTAGCTGCTTTGCAGTTTAGATGCCAAAATGAGAAAACATTTGGTTTTAAGTAAATCTTCTTCTCTTTCAGCCTTTTTCCTTTCAGGGGCGGCCACAGCAAATCACCTGTCTTCATTCAGTCCTGTCCTCTGCATACTCTCACACCACATTGATAAATCTTGTTTTTGGGCTTTGTCTCGGCCTCAGCGTACTTCTACCAACACGATCAGTGTTTCTCCTCTGAACCTCACTGACTTTATTTCCAAACGTATAACATTAGACGTCCCTCTGATGTACTCACTCCTGATGCTGTCCATCGTCTTCACTCCCAAAGAGAACCTTCTCAAATCTTCATGCAAGAGCACGCAGTTCCCTCTAGCCTTCCTTGTACGTCTCCATCAGCATCTGTATCACTCTTTCTTGGCATAAAACTCACAAATGCTCACTTCTGACTAAAGCCTAGCTGCCAGCACTCTTTCCCACGGCGTCATCCTATGGCTCATTAGCTTTATTCCCCCGTAGTTGAAAAGGTTCTGCACGTCTCCCTTGTTCTTAAAAATCAGCACCAGGACATTTTTCCTCTATCCCTCAGACATCTTGTTCTACTGCCACCCTCTCCTAGACACTTCCATACCTCCACAGGTATGTCATCAGGACCGATTGCCTCCCCGCCCCCTCTTCATCTTCTTCAAAGCTCGCCTCGCTTCACCCTCGCTAATCTTAGCGGCTTCGCGATTCACAACAGTCTCCTCTTCCACTCCACATTCTCTCCCATTTTCCTCACTCATCGGCTCTTCAAAGTACTTTCCATCTTCCCATCACACACTTGGCACCTGTCAGCACCTTTCCATCCCTCTCCTTGATCACCCTAACCTGCTGAACGTCCTCTGCAGCTCCGTCTCTCTGCCTCATCAACCTGTGCAAACCATTCCCTCAGTCCTCACCGTCCAACCTGGCGTACTTGACTTTAAGTAAATAACACTCCAGAAATCTTGCACCATCCCCCTATTGCAGAGGATTTTTTTTGTTTTGTTTTCCCCTCCTAAACTACTCTTTCAAAGTCAAAAACACAGTTGTGCTGAATGACTGTCGCATATCGCTGTGAAGTTGCCTTGGGATGGCAGAAACACCAACTCATTATAATTCTGCAAGCGTAAAATGAAAATAAATCCATGAATCCAGGTGGCATAGGCATAATTCTGATCATGAGGTAGTTAAAACAGCATGAAAAACAAAACAACCTGGATCTATTTAAACACACAAGCTAACAAACTCCTCAGTCACGTAAATGAAAGAAAACATTTGTGCTTTATTTTGGCTATATTTGCTTGTACGACAGTCTGGGGCTGGGAGAGGGGGGATGATGGAAGGCAACGTCTCTCCTCGACCCGAAGAATTAGGGTTAAAAAAAAAACTAGACAAAAAAATATACATTATTCATCTCCTTTCAGCATCATATCAAGATCTTTTCTGACGGAGCACATGCATAAATTACTCGCTTTGGAAAAGTTGACATGGAAAGCTGCGGACGGACATGTACGAAGGCAATGTCTCGAGGCTCAAGAGGCTGTGTGGAAGAAAGTTTGATATCAGAAAGTAAAGAAAAAAATTTTTTATTGGTTGATAAAGGCGTCAAAATACAACCAGGATGTAAATCTTTGGAGGTAATAAGAGTTTCCGTGTTGCTGCTGCAGTTTGTCCGTCTGTGATAAAACAAGTTTCCATTGCTGTCTTGACTTTCTTGTTGATAGTTAGACACTTCTGTAATTACTCTGATTTGTGAAGGTAAACTTGGGTGTGAGGAGGCAGGTGAATGCAATCACACTGGTCAACAGCCAAAGAAATTGTCTGAGGTTTTTCCATCTGTTTCAGGATCATTGTGATGAGCTGAACCCAAAAATCACTTTGGTTTTGCTCAATCAGGTCAACTTTCTGAACTATGGAGCAACATGAGCATCAAAATGCATGACTTGTTCTCACACCTGGATCGGTTTCCTGAGAGTGACGAGGGGAGGAGAGATTCCACCAGGACAGAAAAGAGACGGAGAATTTTACACAATGAAGATGTAATGTTCGATTCGCATGTCCTTACTCTTATCAGTGTTTGCAATTCAACTTACAGAAATCCAAGTTTGTAACATTTAGCTAATACGCTCTGTTAGAAAAATGTTTTTTCTCTCCTAAAACTTTTTTTGGATGAGAAATATTAACAAAAATGAACTGATGATGTCCTAAAGACGCCATTGATTTAGGCAGAAGATCGGATTTCCCTGAATCAAATTAGAATAAAAACCTGACCCGACTGAAAACTATTGATGTCGTTTTTTTGGATTCAGCCGTGCAAAATTAATCCTGATTCAGTTGAAAAAAACATAAGACAACTTCCAAAAAATATATTTCTTTGTAACCCGGTCTAACTGGTTCCGAAGTTTATTCTGCAAAACTGGGTAAAATCTTTTGCTCCCCCTCAAACTGAACATCATTAAATTATGCCAGAATCAACGTGAAAAGCTGTAATTTAGATCAGAATTCTCAAAAAAAATAAAAAAAATATAAAAATCAGCTCCACAAATCACTACTTTTACCTGAAACAATGACGAAATAATAACGTCACTTAATCTCACACCCAACGCTGAGGCTTCCTCTGATGAAAGTTAAGTCTTACTGGCGTGTTGAACACAGAAGAAAACCAGAAGGTGAGACCAGGTTTCGCAAGAGAAGACTGTAAATTTCACATCCTTTATTCTGATCTGTATGTAACCTAAAAATAAGGATTTTCAAGAAATTGTGAAAGCCTGGTTGAGGTGCTTTCAGATATTTTTTCCCCTCTTTCCCCCGTCAACTCAACACCGACTGCTATGAAACTAACAAGCTGTGAACAAGTAAACTACTTTTGGTTTGGTGAATTCTTCCTCCTGTAAAATGCAAACGAGTCTCTTTTTGTACTTTAGCAGATTGCTTTGACAGAGGTACGCGTCTTTGCGGTGTTTGCTGAGCAGCTTGTCCCTCATGAATCGGATATAATAAACATTATTATTATATGTTTTGTTGTTCACAAAACATATCTTGTTGTTCACTTTAAAAATAATCCAAGCTATCCAGGATCTCTGGGCTTCATTTAATCAAGTCTCATTACCCGCAGGAGCCATGCGAAACAAAATCAAAGCCTTCTGAGAGTGTGTTTTCCTCCTCTCTCTCTCTTACTTAAATGTGTGTGTGTGTGTGTGTGTGTAGTAAACCCCAGTGGTGATGTAGGCCATTGAGCTCTACTCATTTGTGGTAAAAAGAGAGTCCAGTTCATTTCTCGACTTGCCCTTTCAGGCGTCCCTGAGTCCCAAACATTGACCCCTGCCGTCCGTCTATCTGACAGACGGCGCCTCGTCTTTTTAAAACTTTATTTACCGAGGGAGGGTCTGCCGAGCTGATTTTCAGCTGTGCCCTTTTTCTCACCCCCACTGGTCAAGTATTCGTTTCCTGCGAATAAGCTCGGACTTCTATGACTTGATCATGACCCGAGATGCGAGGGCGTCTCACGTCTCACATAAAGATCTTTATACACCGACCCCCTCCTCTGGGAGGGGGGGGGCTTTTTTTTGTTTTAGAAAATCTAATGAAGTAGACAGTTATAAGTCTTAGAGGGAGCGGAGGGGTTCAAGTTTCTGTTTGCTTTCTATTTAACTTTCACGTTGATGCTGAGACCCGTAAATTTCCCCAAATGAGGGACAATGAAGGGAATTATTATTCATTCAAAAGTATTGTGACTAAAATGGCAAAATTAGTAATTTAATGTTCCTTTATGACTTTCCAGTGCCACTAAATGTCTTCTCCACTGTTGGGGATAATTAGGGCAGATTCACTTGAAAGTTCCCTGTACATAATGAACCTTCGTCAGACCTCCCGCTTGGTTCTCAGTCAGATCCGCTCATTACACTTATTGCACGTTTTGTTCAGTGTCTGCACTTTTTAATTTTCTTGCCAGCATTTTGCTTCATGTCGAAATCAAGTTACTCGATTCAGATTTCCCACTTACCTCTTTTTCTAGGGTCCTCTTCTCGCTCAAACAGTTGATGATAGCAGTGTTTGTGTTGACTTGAGAGCAGCGTTTGGCTCATTATGAATAAGCTGTGAAGACTATAGACCTCTGTTAGGGTTAGGGTTACTGTTTGTGGCCCCCAGGACTTAGGAGAATTGGTAAAACCATTTTCAGTATTTTTATGACTAGATCATTTTTAATCAAGCTTTCTTCTCTAGATCTATAAACTTGTGAAACTTTAATAGGACCGGAGAAATAGTTTGGGTATGCCAATGCAATGGTACAAACACTCAGAATGGTCACATGAGTTTTTCTGCACACAACATGGTGGTACAAACGCCGATCTCACCTGTACATGAGGTGGAGAAAAGACCATGTTTGGACTCGTCGTACAGTTCTGTTACTTGTCTCTTAATGGCCAGAGGCAAAAGGAAATACTCGTCCGAATGCGAGGGTGAGAGCAGAGTGGTTGTGATTTTTGACAACATCCGATCTGATATTACAAGAAACTAAGGAAGGAGTGTGACGTACCTTTCTCTCTACGTAACCAGAGCCTACGTTTCAATTCTTCGAGCTTTTCGCATCGAGTGAGCCAGCCAGCGAATCAGGCGGCAAGCCAGACAGGAAGCACGCACTGAAACATTTTCCTATCCTTGAAACTTTTTCATTCTTCTCTCACTGTGTTGTACAATCAATCGTCACCTGCCGAAAAAACTCGACCTAACCGAAACCTGACTGTGTCGTGTGGTTTAGTCACAGACACAAACGATTGCTTCCATACGTGAATGATCATCCATATGTATATTTCTCATAACACAAGGTTTTTAAATGATACATTTTGTGTTTCGATCCTGCGGGTCGCTAGGGAGGAACACGCTCTCTACCACTGAATGATTGCAGTGCCACCGCTGCGCAGACAACCTGCATCTCGTTTGTTTTTTTTCCCTTTATATCATTGTTCTACCAGCAGGAGGTGTGCCTCTGAGTTGTGGAAAGCAGGCGCCTGTTTATCTGAACATCAGATAAAGCTCTTGAGGTTCTCTAGATAAAGCAAATCTAAAACAATAGTGGCAAAGAACAAGAAAGAAAAGCTTCTCAAGGAATTTTAAAAAGAGAGAGATCGAAGTCTCTCCCAGTTGTGCAGATTCTAATTTTGAATAAACCCAAAACAAGTTATTCACATATTCATATTAAGAACAAATTACACATGGTCCAACTCACTCCAAAACAAATTTCAATAGAGGCAAATTCACTTGACTATGTAATGCACAACTGGTAAAAACATTTAGTAGGACTGCAGCTACTCACAGACTCCAATCGCATTAGAAAGGAAGCGTTTCTTTTGAGCAGGTCAAGGCTCAAAATGAGCAGCCATCTGCTGCGACTGGCTGGAGCTGAGAGGACAGGAAGGGCAGAATTACTGGAAGAGGAGTACTGTCTCTTGAAAAGGAAAAACGAAGGGAAAGGCAGCAGCGTCGCCGTCGGCGACTCAAGACGGTGACGCGGCCGATCACAGAAGCATCGAGCCGGGAGAATTTTCTCAAGCAAAAAAATAAAACAGAAGAAACAAAAAGTTAACGGCGCCACCGTATCCGTCAATACATCCCTTCAGAAAATAGCCACAAACAATAAACAGCTAACCAAGGAGTATTTTCTATGTGAATACAATTATAAACAGATCTAATGCCGTTCGTTTGTTAGCAGTCAGAAAAAGGCAAAAATTAGGTTTCCATTGTTCCACTCCACCCAATGTTTTCCCAACATGGGAGATCAATGCTAACACGGAGAAGATTGTTGTACGGCTTTTGTTGGGATTGTATCTGAAGGAGTATTCATTTCACAGTAATGAGTGTCCATGTTGAACTGAACTGTACTGCACCGGCACAGAGGTGCCCGACTCCTGCAGTAGACAATAATCTCATCCGTACAAGAAAGTGTACATGGATTAAATACTATTTGCGTGTTTCAAGAGCCTAACTCAGATTTGTCAATAAGCCCGTGCGGATGCACGGTGGTGAAGACACTGCTGTAATCCTCACTGACGGAAAAAAAAAAACATTCACAAAGCTGTCTGTTTGCCTGCTGAGCATGTGATGAGATAATGAGATTGCTAGGGATATTTGTGGAGAATTGTCTTCCACTTTGACAGGACACCAGGGAGAACAAGGGGGAAAAAAGAACAATAATAATAAAGGAGATTGGCTGCATTAGCTGAATCTGGCACTTCTGAAGGAACTGCGTACATTATAGGATTGTTGAGGCCCGGCTTGCGTTACTTCAGCTGATCTGTCTGACAACCTCAGCACTGGCAGAGTCCAGGACTGCTCCACGAGAGCGCGGCTGGATACTGTTTTTACAGAATGTCAATTGGAGGGGGACTAACACAAACACGGCACTTCTTCAGGAACAACTTTCCCCTTAAAGACTTGAGCAACATTGGAATTAGAGAGTAGACATGAAACATGGCCAGTCGTGAACGCATTTCTACTTGACTGAGAAAAGGAGATGAAGTTCCAGCTCTAAAGCCGGTGAGGTGAGAAATGCCAAGGTTCATTTTTGCGCGTCAGGAAGGTGACAAACTTTGGATGAAAAATGTGAGAATAGAATCTGCACCAGTCACATTGTTTTGTGGAGTGCATGTTTATGCTTATAGGCAGAGTAAAGGAAACCCTTAATGAGAAAAGAAACAGACTGTTGATTTACAAGCAGCTCGCTAACTGACTACAAATAGTGGTTAGAATAATATAAAACCGTCATTTGAGTCCAATTTTAGTACCGACATCTGACTTTTGTGCCAGAACCAAGAAGTCTTAAAACAATCCTCCAGACCAACGGAATCAAAACTGGATCAGCAGCAGAATTCACTAATTAAAGGGAGATATCAATCTCCAAGGTAGACAAAAAAAGAATGTGCAGATAGTTCAGGGAACAAATGGAGAAGTCCAAATCTATAGACAAAAGGAGGAAAAGACGATTAATGTACACCGAGAATTAATCTGAGAGCATGGCTCATCTGATGCCAACAAGGATGCTCCAGGTAAATCCATTTAAATGAAAAGAGAGAGAGAGAGAGGCAGCCATAGGAGGTAAGCAGATCTGCTAAAGATGTGAGACAAAAAATAAGAAGCACACAGACAAGTAGAGGATGGCTATCTCAAAGCAGCTCTGCCTCTGAAGCTAAATACAGTCTATCAAACTTGGAGACCTTCATTATTCCCTGAAGGATTCCTATTTCTGTCCGCTGCACCATTGCGGAGAGTTCTCAGCTATAACGTAAGACACAGAAACATTTTTTGCCTTTAATGTCCTAATTTGTGTCTGAGGAATGGATATGGATAATCACAGAAGAGCAAAGGACTGAAGATATATTGGACTCCTGTCTGTTTTGCGGTTACGTATTTGCAGGTTGTCCATTTCACAGTTTTTTTGTGGAGTGCAACTCTAAATTATTTGCAGAAAGTTTATTTACTGATCTTTTTTTTTCTGTAAGGCATATCTAAAATATTCAGAATAAAATGCAGCTTGTGAAGATGACATACCTAGAAATGATGCTACTTCACTCCTTCTTGGCTGCCATTTGCAAAGCAGCCAATCCGTGGGCACCAGTTATGTTCCTTGGCTTTGATTGGCTGCAGCCAAGATAAGGAAGGCGGCAGATGTTAGCTTCTGCTGTAAGACTGATCCACTGTGCATATGTGAAGGTGTATTTGATGTTCAAACTATTGAAACAGACAACTAGTCCGTACAGTGGACGTTTCTGATATGTGTCAAAGCATGTCGCTAAAAGTGAGAGAGAACGTGAACAATTCAGCTAAATAGCCCACAAGAACCGTTTAGCAATCATTCCTTGGACAAAAGAATTGACTCACCTATGGCACACAAAAAAAAGCAACAGTGAGAAAACACTGACTCCACCTGGTGGCGCTCCGTGTTGCTGTTGTGATTTGCGCCCTGTGACTCTGGCGGTGCGTCTGCACTTCAATTTCACAGCAGAGCAGAACATCATAAAACCGTTTCTATTTGCCTAGATGGTTTTTGTGGTTTTTTTTTTCATTGGTATCTTAATCAAATTCAGAAAGAAACCATTAAATCATTTACTGGATCGCAACAAATGGAAACGTAGCCCGCGGTCAGGGCCGAGTAATAACCAGTGATCAGGTTTGTTTGTTGGTTTATAACTACAAATTACACAGACGCCCCGATTCACGGGAGGGGGACAAACATCTTAGAATAAGACAATATCCAGGGTAGAGTCACTGCACTGGACATTCACCACCAAGAGCATTAACCCCCATCGCTTTGCACTGTTATTGTTAACAGAAATCACCCATTTTGCATGTCGTTAGCGGAGTCATCGAGAGTGTAGACGCTAAAACAAAAATGTTGGGGGAGATAAACATGATGCATTACAGGAATGGGACGGTTATTATTGATTCATTTCCAGCAGGTTTATTGTCTCCACCGTGTAGGTGTTCAGAAAAGCAATAAGCTGATATGACTTGCTGGAATTTTGAAGTTAAACACTTCATCACAACACGAGTCTGTAATGGCAACTGCAAATCAGAGAGAAAAGTCATTTCACCTCCTCGTCGTGTAGTTCGGTATGCACCGAAACCCCTGATGATGTTACCTTTCAGCTGCTTTTAATGGCTTGTTGCTCTTGTTCCACTGCAAACAGACGAGAACTAACCGCTGATCCCCATGGCCGTGCAGTCACAGCGCGAAAGCGGTGACCGGAGTCTGAATTCATGGGGCGCAGAAAACATGTGGAAGAAAATGTTCTGAGTAGAAGGCAACGTGTGTTGAAACTTCAACCCACATGCAACATAATGTACGTAGAGGAAAAGCACGCCACGGGGGCAGGAGGTTTTGGAGTGGCTATGAAAACACTGTCGAAACCATTTCAGGCGCTGGATCTTGCACCTCTGACAACTACTTTTAAACTCTTCCATAAAAACGTAGCCGATGTGTTTTTCTTTACATTCGAACCCGCCGTCATAAAGCCAGTAACGGCGGGCGCATGCGCCCGAGCCCCGGTCTGCTCTTCTTGATGGTCCATCAGCCTCAACCAGGAAGCGGCGGGAAATTGCTTCCCCTCTTTAGACGAACCGCAGAGGCCACTGAGCCTCTCTTTCGCCATGTTGCTCACCTAAAGCAAACAAATGGGAGCCAATTACACAACACACTGTTTGTCTGTGTTCAGAGCCAGGCAGGTTGAAATGAAAACCGAATTTAATCTGCAGGGAAGCAAGAAGAACGGAGTCAACTAGAAGGTTCTGGTCATGGACAGATGTAAAGTATAAGTGTGATTGACCTGTTATTATTTCTTATATCTGTCTTTTTATAAGTTTCAGAACCCAAAATCTTTACTTTTCACAATAATTGCTTTATTGTAAGCATTACTATAAAATATATGATAATAAATAAATATTCTAAAGCTGGAATACATTTTTTTTGTCTTTTTATATGTAGGCTATACTACCAATATAAAACAGTAATTATAATCATAGTGATGACGAAATTGATAGCTAAAGATGCATAAGATGCTTAAAATGAAATAATATCTTAATGCAGAAGCATAATTTCACATTTCACAAATATGTAACCTTTGGGTTTGGTGGATGTGTTCAGTGGATGAAAACATCATGTTAAGAAATGATTTCCATCATAATAAACTATTAGTTTTTACAGCCCCATTTAACCAGTATGACATCACCCTGTATGTTCCTAAAAAAATGAACAATGTTGAAGAACAGAGAGAGGAAACGTTGATTCTTCAACTTCAGCAGGTCTGAGAGCCGAGGAACATTTGAATGATTCTCGGTCTGGTACAAAGTTTCTTTGTCGACTTTGCCATGACGTTTTGGATTATTACCCTTCAACAGACTTAGTACTTCTCTGGTAAAGTCTACTGCATTTTTATTTAAAATGACATTTGAAGGGAAACGGGCGCCCGCAGCACCATAGATCTTCTTCTATATGTAGCAGCAAACAAAGTGCAGTTTTTCCACAAAGCTGTATTTTGTTTTACACCACCCGTCTGAAGCTAATCCTTGACCAAAGCCCAGGCTTGAGAGGAAAGTCCCCGTTAGTGCTCACCAGACATGTTTAGTTTTGTGACGGTTATGATAGAAAAGGCTTTTTTTATTTGGCATCACTCCCAAAGACAAAAAAATAAACCAAACAAAACTGGGTAGCATGTCGACGTTGTTTTATGGTTGAGACTTGGTGCTTTCAAGATGTCACCATGCTCTAACAGTGAGAACTGAAGATACTTTTGATACGCTCTACATATCAAACCTAAAATCTGACTTCGTAATTTGACGCCTTGAAATTGGGGCTCCGTCTCTTTAAGAAGCTCCTACTCCTCCTGACAACTCCACTTTCAGCACGTCGTCACAACAGCGCTTCTCCTCACGCTGTTAGCAACTGTTCTTAGGAGCGTTGGACTGAGAAGTTGTTCCTACCAGATGCGCAGCTAATTGCTGCTGCCGCTAGTCCGGAGGAGCAGAGCCGGGGAGGCGTGAGGAGGAAACTCGACTGGTGACTGCGGCTCAAAGGAAGAGCAAGTTCAGGCGTGCCGAATGGTTGCCGAGGGAGATTAAAGGATTTCTCAAACATGTGGGAAAGAGTCAAACCAACACACTGTTATGCTTGTGATGAGGGAATAACATCATAACATGATGTAGGGCTTCAAAAAAAGTCAATTTTACATTAAAAAAAACAAACCTTTAAATAATTTCACGTTGAATACAAGTCTTCCAATCAGAGATCAGAACGAAGCTCAGAATCGACCAGTGATGTAAGCAAATCAAAAAATCAAAAACAATCCAAAAAAAAAAAACTGCACTGAAGCCGTTCCATGCAGCAGCGTGGACGTGAGAACTCTGAAGAAAACTGCAGAAGAAAAACACAGAGAGCCACACAGGCCCCTTTAACACAGTGGGGTGCTTTATCACTCGGCTTGGGAGCGAGACACAAAGATTGCGGTCTGGTCGTGTTGCATAGTCCTGGCGTATCTGCGGCTCCCTGCTGCCCTTGTACACAACCGTGCCTAAAAGTACACACACATAAATTACACTGGGGCAAAATCAATACATTCCCAGCTGCCGGCCATGATGTCAGCAGCACAAATGTGTCTCCCTCTCACCCCCCCCCCCCCGACCTGCCCTCCCAGTAGGCGTATCCGTGTGCCTGTGTGTGTCGGTGGTGACTCCCTCTGAGGAGTGTGTGCTTCCCAATTGTGTTGCTATGTGGCCATATTGGGAAGAAGCTGTGTGCAACTGCAAAGACTAGGTGGCTTCAGCTACAAAACAAAAAGGCGTGGTTGTTTAGTACAAGGTGATTTTTCTCTCTCCTTACCGCAAATCATACAAAGTAGCGTTAAATATTTGGAGATGATGTGCAGCCTCACAGTCTACGCGGACGTCAAATTCTCTCCGCTTCCATCAACTGCAGGTTGTGTCTCATTAATTGGAATCGTTACGAAGCTAATTTATGCTGGTAGTTTAATTAGAAAGAGGGAACTTCGAATATTTATTTTTTGTTAACTCTGAAGGTTGTGGAAAAATACTTATAGTGGGTTTCTGAGAAAATTGAATATGATATGAAGCCAATAAAGGAGGCTTTTAAATACAAAAAAAGCTTCGTTATGGCCTGTGTAATAGGACAGACTGCTGGCTTTAAAGATGTGAAGCAGACAGTCAATGACACTCTTAGCATCGCAGCTCGAGCCATAAAAGATGATTAGAAACTAAGCTTGTTATTCAATTTGCTGCATGTTGAGTGGAAGTTGTGTGGGTGGAAAACTTGCAACTAAAACGTGCAAGTTCAGACCGGAAGAGACTGAATTTTTTAACTTGTCCAAAATCTTCTTTTAAGTTTTTAAAACAAAATCTTCAACTTTTTACAGAGACTGCAGAAAAAAAACAAAACGCAGATGCACCTTGCATTTTTAAAGTGACAAATTAGGACAAAAATCATAGCAAATTTCAGAATCGCTCAGGCGTCCAACTGTTAAACTCTTTGGAGTTTTCCTTTTCCCATTTTCCGACCAGACTTGCCCGTTGCTGACACTGACACAAGCAGGGGTGGGCGGATCGATCCAAAAATATCGATAATACCGATACCGTCTGCATCAGTATCGGATCGATGCTAGCGTGGCGAGATTGATACGTTAGTTTCAGATTTAAAAAAAAAAAAAATCTTATTTCATTTTTGCATTAAAGTTTCTCAACCCAAACTCAACAAATATTCAGTTGTGACTTGCTCTGAAATGTAACTTTTTTGTACTTTATTTAGAAATAAATACACACAAAAATGTTCTGTTTTTCTATTGTTTCTGTTTGTCGCGTTAATATGTCATCAAACTATTTTGTAGACACAGATCAACTTTGTACAAATTTTATTCTAAGTTTTAGCCAATTAAATCAAAGGAAAAACAAGAAAAGCACCTAAACATCAGAAGTTTGATATATAATCAAACTAATAAAAAGTATCTTTATCCTATTAGTATCAGCGATACTGTATTTATTTAGTATCGGTTCCAAAATGCACAGTATCGCACATCTCTAGCCTATTATCCAACAGTCTCTCCTAACTCACAACAAATGTCATCTCAAGGCACCAAAAGACATGACATATAATCAAATCACCCCAATTGAGTCACACAAATCAATTTTAATCATATAGTCGCCATCAATAATTCCATTTGATTTTCTCGATAAAGACATAAAACGACACATTCCGCGTTCATTACCGCCGAGTTGCCTAATGATACAACTAAGAGCTGCACTTAGAGCCCCAGCTGCTTCTAAAGCCCCAGTGGGAATATTACTGTGGCATTTAAATGGAGCTCGTTCTGCTATTTTCACTTTAACCTCGCATACATTTCCAAAATACCATTTCTGACGTAAATAAAACAAATCTGGTGTCTCGCGGCGTCTCTTCTAATCGCGCCCCCCCCCCCCCCAACCCCCGTGTTGCCCTGTAGTTTTTTTTATCACTCATCTGGAGCAGCTGCTGTTCCGATTCAGCATCATGCCTGCCTCTGTCGGACTGAACCACCCCCACTTCTACTTGCGTACCCACTCTGTGTGCATGCACCCCTCCTCTCTCTCTCTTTCTGCTGGAACGCACGTCCAGGAATCGCACTCACGCTTTCTCCGTCTTTGCTGCTGCAGAACGGACCGTAAAGCTTCGGGCTGCTGCTGCTTCTTCTTCTTCTTCTTTTCCCTTCCTCCTTCATCACCAGAGCGGGACTCCTAGTGCGGTAAGAGGAGTGTAACATATCTTCAGTTTGCGTGCGTGTGTGTGTTGAAGCTGAACGCTCGCTGGGAGGGTTGCTTCACTTGTGGGACGCGCACCTGAGACGCATGTTGCCACGTTGATCGGGGTTGCAGAAATCCAAAGAAAGAAAGAAAAAACAAACAAAAAAAGGGGGCTTATAACTGGGAGTCCACTCTGAATCTCATAGAGTTGCTGCTTCGGATCCGTCTGACCCGGATGGTTGATGGTTGCTGCTTGCTGCTTGCGCCACATTCATAGTAACAAGAGAACCATGCAGAGGCTGATCGGGAGGAGAGCAAGGCGTGGTGGTGATGGAATTCGGGTGTAATTGTTGTAGGTCCGGTGTGATGTATAACAGCAGCAGCGGTTCGCTGTGGCGGACCGGACAGCTGTTGAGCAGGGAGCGGGATCAGGAGCAGCTTTTAGATTTGATCCATATGTTGGTGGATCCGGAGCTTCCGCGCTGATCCGCTCAGAGCAGGGAGGTGCAGGGTGCCAAGCCCCCCCCCCACACACGCACACACACGCAGAGAGGCAGCAGCTGCTGCTCGTGGTGTGTGTGTGTGAGTGTGAGAATGCGTGTGGGTAGTGGGCGTCTATTCACTGTCATCTCAACAGCGGGGTCTGCGAACGGGATTGGTGAAAGTGATAGGGTGTGCGGCAGTCAGCTATGCCTGTCAAATAAATAAATAAATAAATAATACCGCCTGCGTGCGTGACTGTGTATGCCGCGCGCGAGGGAATGTGTTTTGAGTTTTAAATTTCCACCTCAAAGCGATTTTGGTTTAAAAAAGAAGAAATATATATATATGGAAACCATTTTTCTGTTTGTTTGCTTTTACTCCTGTAAGACTAACTTAATTGGATGCTAGTTAGAAACATAAAAAGACGTGGAGATGGAGGAAAGATGAATCAAACGAGGAGGGAGAGGCACGTGAGAGAGAGAGAGAGAGAAAGAGAGAGAGAGAGCAGAAGACGTGAGGTAGAGAGATGGCGCCCTACACCAGCGCTTTTCTGAGTTATTTGATTTATCGCCTCTCCAATGCGCACTGACGCACACAGCTCTGGGAGCCCCCCGCTTTTAATACTTGTCATCTTCACCGACTGATGAAGATCACGTCGCACTGAAGGCTGGCGACCTATAATGTCTGCCGGGAACGCACCTTCTCAGCCCCCCCACCCAGGAGGTTGCCCCCCTCCCGCAACCTCCTCCTACCCCGGCGGGCCCCCACGGGGGCGAAACACACGGTTTTTAGTCATGGACGATTATTACCGTCGCGAAAATGTTCATCATCGCCTGATGCGATTTGACTGAAGCGAGCCGGTGGGCATCCGGTGCAGATCTGTGCGGCCCGCTGAGGGATCGGGATTTCATTTCTGCCTCAGAGTCACACCGCAAGTTGTAAGAAGTCGTTTATGCTCCTCGTTGTGATTGATGCCTGCATCACTCATTCCGCCGGTGCGGGCGAAGGGGAGGATAGCGGGAGGCTTTTCGGGACGTGTGCCAGTGTGTGAACAGGCTTCACAGGAAATGCCGTGACTGGACGGTTTTTCAACGGATTCTCTTGAAAGAAGTGATTTTCTTTAAACGCCAGGGCCATAGTTTGTAAGCTGTGAGCCCCTGGGCTGTGGTGCCCACTGGAGAGATGTGGGAATAGTAATTTACCCTCCAAGTCAAATCAATCAAATCCATACCATTTGATCTGCTCCCACAGTCCAGAGGTCTAATTTACCAAACCGACATTTAACAATTATGTTTGAATCTTTTAGCTCGCAAATCCACACACCAAACGCTGTTTCCAACTGCTTTTAATTATTCTATAAAGTGTGGTATTCAGAATTAAACTTGAACGTTCATAACCTGAGCATATTTTGCAAAGTCCACTGAGACAATATTTGTTATATAAATGAGCTGAAATTAATTAAAGAGCTTTGGTTCTGAACTGATTTCCTGTCATCCAAGAAGTTTGTCTCTGACAGAAAATGAGGCAGACATCTCCCAAAAGTGTTGCTTTTAACATTTTTTTTAATTAGCATTTTATGAAGGAATTACATGTCGAGACTTAAAAAAAAAAAATCAACAGAAAGACATTTATTGAGATTACAGCAGTAAAGCTGTTCCAATATTTGCTTTCCAGCTGGTGAATTATAGTTTTGTCTTCATTGATGAGCTTCAGGTGTTTTCAGGTTGGAAGGCCTCCTTGCCATCACCCTAATCTTTAGCTCCGGACAAAACATTTCCCTATCAGATTCAAGTCAGGACCTTGACTAGGCCACTCGAAGATGTCAACATTACCTCCAGTCAGGAATAAGATCTTGGTAGAATTACATTACTTCAAATATAAATATGCCATGGCTATGACTAATTTGGGGCTTAATACTGTATTTAACAAAAAAATATCTGAAGCAGATTGTCATCTGTTGATATCCAATTTCTAAATGTCTAAATGATGAGTTGTAATGTGTTCACATTGTCTATTCTTTGGTTATATACAACACATTAGAGGGTCTTCTCTCTTAGTTTTCAGATTGTTAAACTAATAGGAGACCATTTTTATAAACCAACATTGATTACGTTTCTTTGTCAAGTTGTAAACAGTAAGCTTGTTCAACGGTACGCTATGAATTGCAACTTAACAAGCAAGTTGCTACGTAGTCAGTAAGTGAGAGAAAATGATTCTTTCAAGTCTGAAGGACAGGCTTTTTAAAAAGAATATGGACCTGTCAGACATAAAGTCTGTGGCTTATTTACTAGCTTGGTTTCGTTTCAAATTACACGAGGTAAAGAATGTGATTGAGGCTTGAGGATTTAGAGAGGAAGTCTGAGTCAAGTCAGTAGTCAAAGTCTTAAACTCGAGTCTTTCTCCCTCTATCGAGACAAATATCTCTTACCAAAGCAAATTACAACTGACTGATAGTTAGGCACACTTTAAGTCTGGAGTTCATAGGCCTTGTCCACGTAAAAAGTATTTCCAAGATGAGTTTTGTACTTGTCCCTTCTGACTATCACATCACTTCTAGGAATATCTTCGTCTATGCAAACCCCCCCCCAAAAAACAAAATTTTATAGTACTTTTGATAATTGAATGCAGTCATCGTCTGCATTACAAAACTTTGTAGATATTGCACTAATGTAGAAAAAAAATGTTTGTAACTAAAATCATGGGAATATGCAATAAGTCATTAAAAATCATGCCGCGCCATAACTCTCAAACTACTTCCTGTCGTCTTCTTCGTCATTTCCACCAGTAGTACTTATACACACTGGTTATTTACAACCAAAAAACATCCATGAAAACAAAAAACTTTAGCTGATAAAAGTATAGTTTTGGGAACATACAAAAATGCCCAATTCGCAAAACATTCATTAAACAAACTGAACCCTGGTGTGAATTTTTCAACTTCTCAACATCGTCAATATCTAATTTGGCCTCATCGTTATGTTTTTAATTCTTCTCTGTGTCCTTGACTCGGTGTTCATAACCACCTCCTCCTCTTGGTCTACCATCACCACTAAGCCCATCATCATCATCATTATCATTACTTTCAGCAGCAGCAGCGGCATTATCTGCAATTTTGGGCAAAACATTGTTTCAGTGTGGGACGAGATCCAAATTGTCTCCCCTCCCCTCCTCTCGTCTCCTCTCCTCCCTTGTCGCTGTCAGGTTTGAGAAATGAGACGCTGTGAGAAGACAGAGGTCTAAAAATGCCCCCAGTTCACAGACGTCGTGTTCATAAATCTTCTGTTGGGGGCGATAGGCGAACGAGCAGTACCCTGGAGTCTGACGTGATGCTCACACTCTGACACATCGCCAAAGAGGCAACTGAGATTACAAATGTATTTAGGATTCCTAAATAGAGGTTTTGAGTTCAGTTCATTCATAGAGAGCCAAAGTGTAACCAGATATCAACTCACTGCTCAAATTCAGTGAGCGGACAGTGTATGAATGTATACATTCATACATACATTCCCTACGAGAACACAAAGTCTTTTGTGGTTACCTGGTCTTTCAAAGTAAACAACTGAGGCTGTTCTTTGTTGATTCCTCTGTGACTGGAAGTTGTACGGTCATGTTAGACAGTATGTAATTTGAAGCACGTTTGTTTCTTAGTACTGGAAAGCAGTGGGAATCATTCAAGTGAGTGAAAAATGTTCACAGATTAACATGAATGAATTTTGAATGTATGAATTCAAAATGTGTGAATGGCAGAAAATTGTCCAAGGAAATCCAGGCGATCGCATCAAGTCGTGACAGATTTTCCCCGAACAGTTCCCAGTGAAGCTTAAAAAAAACGAGCCCGGGCGTGCCGTGGTGGCGTAGTGGTTAGCGCGACCCGTATTTGGAGGCCTTGAGTCCTCGACGCGGCCGTCGCGGGTTCGACTCCCGGACCCGACGATATTTGCCGCATGTCTTCCTCCCTCTCCTTCCCTGTTTCCTGTCGGCCCACTATCATTTAAGGGACACTAGAGCCCACAAAAAAGACCCCCTGGAGGGGTAAAAAAAAAAAAACGAGCCCCTCACTAAGCCGCTCGTAAATCACTGGAGACACGCGAGCGTCGGTCAACCAAGCCGGTACCGCAGAACCATCTGATGCTGGGAGTGGATCTCATAGGGTCGATACAGAATGATGCTCATAAAACAGGAGCTGTGCATCTACAATGCTGAACGGTAAAACGCATCTCTGGCGTATGAGGCCTTATTGATCTTGTTCTGTTCTCAAGGGTCACCGTTACCAAGGATTGGCTAAAATCCAGAGGCTTTATGTCGGTCTGAGCAGTTCTTGTGCAATACTTCCAATATGTGCAAAATGGTGAGAAATGGTGTGTATATTGCATCCCTCGCCACCTTGGCTCACACAAACCCTCTGGTAGTAAGGCAAAGTGTGGCTTAGAAACACCAGCCGTTTTTAAGGCGGCCCTACCTCGAGATTCAACTTGGACTGGTTCGCTTAACTCTCCTTCTTTCCCTTTTCCTTATATAAATTGTGTAGATGTGTACAGAAGTGTCCAAGTCCTGACTTGTGTGTTTTGTGACAGAGGCTACAGACTTTGCAGCAATCCCTTATTCTGAGAAAGCAGAGGACGCCTTACTGCGTTGGGGATGCAGTAGAAGTGGAATGAAACAATTCCCTTTAGGAAGAAATCTCCATCATTGGGCTCTGCAATATGGACTTAAAGTTTTATCGCGATATTTTGCAGTTACCATTGTCATAACGATAAAAGTGACGATAAGAACTATTTATTACATCTCCTTTAGGTGTAATAAAAGAGATGTATAACTGCTGTGTGTCACAGCAGTTATTGTCCCATAAACAGAATCAATGCTCTTGAGTAATGTAACAAATTTGTATCGCGCTCCTTTAGAACACCAGTCATGTAAAGAAGTGTGGTAATTGTGCCACTAAACTACAAACGGCAACTCTATTTTCAAATTTATTGGCATTTATTTATGCTTTAATTGAACAAACTGTGGTGAAAATAGTAAAACTATCAATCCTGACAGTGCGGACAGCTTTGGTGGGTTTCAAACATCATTCATTGGGATTTATCATGATAATGAATCAAATTTCTCATCATGGTAAGAAATTTATCTCGATAAACAATACGATAAATGCCCACTCCGCAGATTCTTTGGTCTAGTGTCACTTTCTATGAAATAGAAAACCAGTACCAACAGTCAATGCCAGCCATAACTTTATTGGTGGCTTATTCTTCAAGGGAAACCCTTTACTTTAAATTACTTTTTTTTTTTTTTGTATTTACCAAAAAAAAAAAAAAAATCAGGGCAAAATTTAAGTTTAGGTAAAGCATCTGTTGTGTATTCATTTAATTTTTAAAAATATATATTTTTGACATTTGTAGAGAAATGTGAAATATAATAGATATTTGTGGAGAAAATGCTTAAAGAAATGCAGAGGGATGTATTCTAGGAGAAAATGGGTCAAATATGTTTATGTAAAAAATGAACATAGAAAATAAGAAAATGTGTGAAGCTGTCTATTAAAGTAAAAATAAGTATGATCATCTTATTGCCCTGGGCTGCGGTTTACATTTACAACAGCAGAAATATCAGACTGCAGTCTGCCTTTAGAAGGCTGGACGTTTTTGCCGCGTTCGTCTCTATTTTAAGTCCTTTCACTGTGACTACACGTTTTGATTTTGCTTTGTTGTCTGCTTCGCTTCGCTTTGTTCAGCCTTGAAAAGTAACTGTTAGGATTAGGAGCTCCAGCAGCATGTCAGAGACTGGAAATGGAACGTCATGAACAAAGAGAAGACAATTAAATGTGTGATCAATAAACACACCTGGCGTACATCTCCACAGCAAGTCACAATTAAGGCAGCGAGGGAGAAACAGATAAAAAGAAAAGTATTTATACTGATTTGTGCGTGTATGTGATGTCATACCTACCTTCTTGGGTAAATTAAACAAATCTCTTGACAATTGCAAAGCTGACAACCGAAAGCTATTGCAGTTAATCATGAAAGTTGAACAGAGAAAGACAAAGTCATAGATTTCGACTGGGGTTTACTTTAGAGAGAGTCATCTGGCAAACTCTTGCCAAATGATATAAGTGGTTGAGGCCTGGCCCTGCTTAAATGACAAACTACTGTACGCTAAACCTTGGAAGAGGAATGTTAAGAAGAAATTCTCAAGTTCTTTTTATAAAAATGAATACAGAACAGAACAATTGCATTCTCCCAGCCCCACTGCTGTCAGCTACAATCCAGTAGACTAGATAAAGCACCCTACCAGTTTCTCTTCTCTGATTCAAACTAACAGAAAATGTCCATTTGGGTTTCCAACCAGGTAGCCCCACAAGATTGTAGCACTGACATTCTCAGCTACCCAGTGATGTCTCACACTTTGCCTGCTGGATCTCCAGCACATACTGAGAATGACAACTTTCTGTCCTGTTGTTTGGAATGGTCAAGAGTTTTACATTTATACACAAGTGCACTTTTGCATCCATTTGTATGCCATACATGCTTTTCCTGCAAGCATGTTATGCCCAGCTGATATGTGCTTTACTGTTTCAGAGTGATTATTTGCATAACCTGCATCTTGTGTCCAGCCTAATGTGGTAGACTCTAACTTTAATTGCTCTTGTGCCCTGTCCCTGTTCCTGTGCTGCCATGACCTCTGACCTCTGTACTGTCTTTTAAGGCCAGCCTTCTGAAGACTGGGTGGAGCTTTTAATTTGAGCCATTTTCACAGTCTGCTGCTAGATGCTATGCAGGTGGATATCTTTCCATGTTGGTTCCAGGCACCCAAAAGATCCCCGGTGCTATGAGATAACCCAGCTGATCGGCCTCTGTGATGGTCCTGGTGAGTGTAATCCAGAGTTAACTTGCACAGGGTACTGTGACGATGGGTGGAGTGCAGCAGTCACACGTTGGAAACACCTGAGTTGTTGCTTCAGTCCTGTATAAAAGTGAGAGGCGCCGTATTGCATGTTGCAAACATTTATAAATCATCATGTCCTTGTGTCCTTTTCTCTGATTTTTTTTTGTCAAAATCCCAAAGCTAGGTTGTGAAAAATGGGGGGTCGTCCGGGATTTGAACCTGGGACCTCTAGCACTCATACTTACCTCGTGTATCTAGTCTATAGGAATGATAATAAATTCTACTTTTATATATTAGGACATGGTGCCAAAAGTAGATTGTAGGTCAATTTAACTGTTTTGTTTTTTAAAGCTTCCATAGGTCACATCCTGCTGCATAGCCTCACCATCAGTTCAGCAGCTGTACATCTTGTTCTATTCGCCCACCTCTCATCAGAATGTCCTGATAGTCCAATGTATGATGCGCACACTGTAAATACATCTAACATTCAAGCTGGTATGACATCATCTATATATATATATATATATATATATATATATATATATATATACATATAATTTGCAGATTAAGCTATCCCAAATGGACAAATTCATTCCATATATCTCTGTGTATGTATCTGTAATTTTGCTTATCTTTTAAAATATGAGCATTGTTTTCAGACGCATGTCTCTCAACACACACGACATGGATAGCGTGAAAGACAGGACGGCTTAGGAGACAGATGCTTTCAAATGGTAACTTTACTGTTCGTCTACAACAATAACGCCAACGCAATGGGGAGAGAAAATCTCATAGACGTCCAACTGTTTGTTCTCTGGCATTGTGAAGAGCGAGACTGTGGCTGGTGGTGATAACTTGGCTGCATTTTCTGATGAATGCAAACCGGATGGGAAGGGAGATATGAGCGCGAGGAAGAGGGGTGGCCTCAGGGCAGGACAAAAAGAGCTTCAGCCTGGTTGAGTTGTTATAATATGGGCCTGGCATTCAGAGCTGCCACAGGCCTTTTTGTAGCTACTCTGCATTCACAATGAGCAGCAGTTGTCTCAGAAAATACCCTTTCACTCAACAAATGAACAAGCTTTGGAGGTATTTGTGTACTGCAGGTAGCTTTTTACAGTCAAACTGTAAATTAAAGATGGCAAAGGCTATAAATGTGTATATTGCTTTACAGATCATTTGGGTCTTTGAAATAGAAATTGCTGTACATGTTAATAACCTAAGTGCATTGAATAGTGATGGACTAGCATGTCGTACCACCTTTTTGACTCTGTCAGCAGCAACATGAGGGAAAGTCAGACAACAGAGAGAAGAGATGAATAATAATGGAGCTGATTCTGCAGTTTATTGAATACCGGTCTGAATGTATTTGATAGTACAGCTTGTACAAAGAACAGAAGTTTAATTTGACGTCGCCTTAGTAACGACTTGATATTTGATAGGCTTTTTGACCCAAGCCCCCTCCTTTATTTTACCTCTTACGTCTCCTAAAGCGGTTCTGTTTTGAACCTCTTTTTTTTTTTTTTTTTTTACAACATGAAGCATTGTAACCCTCTGCTTTTTGGACAATGGTGTCAGATGTTTTCAAAAGACAAGAATAAAAAGATGTAAATGAAAATCAAACTTTTGTCTACATTAAATTGCTTAGATTTTCCATTTGTAGTAGGCGTACTCATGTATTTTACTTCCATAAAATTTCTATAAAAAAAAAAAAATTGTGGCTTGTCTCTTGATTTTCTTTTTTTACTTTTAAAAATTCAAACTTCTAAAGGAAAACTGTTACAAAACTCAGATGACTCAGTGAAATAACGAATAGCAATCTAGCAAAAACAATTGAGTGAAATTGTCAAATTGATCTCCATCATTTCTAATATGTCTATTCTACAAAAAAGAAATTAAAAAAATCTTAAATTAATCAACTTTTTACTGTCCCTTTAAACAAATGTGCAGCAAATATAGTGATATTAGTATGGAAATAGAGTAAAATATAATGAATCAAAATACTTTCAGTTGTTTTGAGAGGAAAAATGTCACCTAATGGAATTAGTAGAGATTATGAATCATTCTGAAATATGGATGGATTTTTTTTCTGCTCTTCTGTGGGTTTTTTTTTTTTCCCAAAACTTCCTGTGAGGAACAGAATCATTTCTTTTTCGTTTCAAAAGTGGCAAGACTGACCATTTTAAAAATAAAGTAATCATTAAAATTCACAAATCAAATAATGAAATTTACCCAACCAGTACTGCTCTGATCTAGATTAGCAGCTTTTAGCTCAACTTTATGTCAAGGATGCCCACTGTGTGAAAAAACGTACTATGTTATATCTGATAAAAATATTTTGTTGTGTGACATTTGTCTTTCATTCAGCACATTTGCATGCTGTGCATTTTGCTTCGGCCACATTTAGGGGTGGGCATTTACAGCATCGTTTATCGTTTGTCACGACAAATTTCTTGTCATAAGGATTTGGATTCATCTTCAAAATAAAATTCAAATAATGCAAAAAATTTTTTATAAATTTTTACTTTTTTCCTCCCATTTTTTCACCATGAGAGCATTAGTAAATACCAATAAAGTCCAAAAGTATTATTATTATAATTTTACGTGTCCTAAAATATTTATGAGTGTGCCACTCAAAAATATGATCAATTGAAGTATCTTGCATGAGTAAGAGTATAAGAATCAGACTTCTTTAAGTATGTGGCATCTTAAAGAAACATATTTCACATAGGAATGTTTTCCAAGAGCAGCACTAAAGCAGTGACCTACAGGGTTTTTCATTATCAGTTTTACTGTTATCACAATGGCACTAGAAAATATGGTAATAAAATCCTGAGTCCACATCACTGCTGTTTCAAAGACTGCTTCCCTCCCAACGTTTGGACCGATGCAGTGCAGGCTAATTACAGTCTGAGTAGCTAAAGAACACAAGCCATTCCTTATTTAACAGATCTCAGTTTGGTTCAGCGAATGGGACAGAGAAAAACAATTTCAAGCAGAGTTCGCTGGGGCCCGAAACAAGACAGGCCCGATGTATGATTTTTAATTGATTATGCGTCCACAGGCATCTTTAAAAGCCGGCAGATGAAAGATGCTAATTAATTTTAACCATTCCTTTTAATAAAAAAAAAAAATCCAAAAATCTATGGAGAAGAAAGGAGTCTTTCTTGTTCACGGATTGTTGTATCGACTTAAATAACATAAAACTGGTCAAATGTTCTCATGTCAGCTAAACTTCAGTTACTTCAGATAAAATCATTTTAATGCATGCTGAGCTCTGTGACAGTAGAGCTCACAGTAGAACATCCTACAATCCTACATTTATCTTTTTTTCCCCTCAACTTTTACATTGCCACTACAGACTTAGAGGAAGCGTCCTGCCACGGAGCGTCGGTCTTATCTTGCACAACAACTGTACTTTGCCGCTTAAGATAACGTGGAGACTGTCTTCTTTAATGCCACCGTCTGCATCAGAACAAAATTTGTTCGGTTTACTGGAAGAACGGCCGTGCTTCCCGTACTCTCCGAAAATCAAAAGGAATCCGTTGCGGCCGTGATTTGCTGCACGGGCCTGAGAAGATCTCCGTAGAGTAATCAGACAGGTTGATAGATGTGAAGAGCAAGAACGGGCTTGTGGGGACGAGATGCGACAGGATTTTCCTTTTCACTGTAGTGTCTGTGGCACTTTTTTCATCGTGCAACCTCGTGTCATTTTCAATTCGCTCTGTCCAGATAGTCACTTATTTATTTACATTTTTTTTTCTCCACCACTCATGCCCAAATTCACAACAGATCTCATTAAACTTTCATCTAATCTAATCTAAAAAACGTGTTAGCTGGAATTACACATTTTCAAGCAAACCACTCAGAATAAAGTGCCAGATTATTTACGGTGTTTGTGTGGGTGTGTGTGTGTGTGTGTGTGTGTGTGTGTGTATTTTTCAAACATGCGCTAAGACATTATGAAGGAGCATAACAGCTTTCAAAAAATAAGAATCTGGGTCTTTTTAAATTGTCTTTTTTTTTTTTAGACCAAGCAGCTGCTATGAGCTGCATAGTGTCAGATTTCAGCCCCTGCATTAATAAGGTAAACATGACACTGTGTTCTCAAAACGCTGCTGGAATTTTTCACAACAAAATGCCAGGGAAATCAATCATCTAAGCTTTTCCGGCTACCAAAAAAGAAAAAATGGAGAAAGACCTCAATGTTTCCTTCTGCCTTTATATCATGAAAATGTTGCACAGCTGTTGTTATGGCAACAAGATAACCTCTTAACTGCTTACTTGAAACAAACATGGCCAGCTGTTTTTTTTAAAACAAAAAACAAAACAGCTATTGTTTCTTTTCCTTTTTTTTTTTACAGTGTAAGTCAAATGTTTACATACACGTACCGTGGGCGTGAACGTAACACTCATTTTGGGCTTTTAATGACTCACGTGAAAATTTTTTTTCCCCCTCTCAGTTTGGACTGCAATGGTTTTTAAAGACAAAAGGTCAAAGTTGAGCATAACAGAATAACACTGAAAGAAAATTTGAGAATCTACCAAACGCTTTGATTAGAGGTTGAGGCTTCGAGCAGAGTAATGGTTTTAAACACACACCAGAGCTACAATGGAACAGTTATAGATCAATGAATATCTCCGTTTTAGAACGACCCAGTCAAAGTTCTGGCCTGAATACAGTTGAGAGTTTGTGGCAAGACTTGGAAAATTACACCTGAGAGATAATTTCCACCCACTGTGATAAAGGCTGAGCTGGTAAGAAGAATAAGAAGAATGGGCAACAACTTCTGTCAAACACAATACAAGTGAGTTGTTAAAATGTAGCGTGTGTTCACACCAGGCCTGTGTAGTCCGCTTTAACCCAACTCTGGTTCGTTGGTCTAAAGTCCGGTTCACTTGTGGAGGCGTGAACTTTGGTCCGCCTAAAAGCCTCGGTCTCAATTCAGTATAAGTGAACTCTGGTGCGTTTCAAATGGACACAAGTGGACCGGAGACCGCTCTAAAAGCTGGAAACGGACTACAGCGCAGGGCATTCTGGGTAAATACAACCAATATAAACACAGACAATCCTACAACCACTAATATCTGATGGTTCTCCGTTTTTATTTACATTTTGTGAAGGAAGAAGTTGTGCTCTTCAAATGTTTTCATGTCATTTCCTTCACTGGTTCTTTGCGCAGCGCCCCCACAGTCAAGGAGGGGAACAGTTTTTTCAATTAGTCTGGATTGTTTGACACAGTACAGTGTGAAAGCGAACCGCAACAGCTGAAAAAGTAACAAATGTTGCGAGTCTGGTTCCCAATCAAACCGAGTCTACTGGACTATCAGGAGTGGGAACACCTGTTGAAGGAGCATGGATAATTTGCTTTCAGCAAATAAATTCTGGGATAACACGCCCACTTGAAAATATTACAGGTATCAAAATGTGTGAGACTTCTTGCCACCCCACTACTCTAGCCTAACCTGATACAGTGGCCAGATTTAACAGACAAAACCAAATATTTGGGGGCTCCAATTAAAACAACGGTCACAATGTTTTATTGGCACGCTGTGTCAGTCGGCAGTTTGCCAAGCCTCGCTTAAATGTCACGGAACGCTTCGCTGCTGCGTCTCCCCGCACAGCAGGCGGAAGCAGAAATTCCTGATTGCAGACCGAGTGGCTTCACAGGCGTTTCAGCCCATTACACTCACGTGAGACGGTGTTCTTGCATAATGCAACCTGCGTCTTGTACAGAACGCTTAAAAAAAAAGATTTCAAAAAGAACAACAGCAGTTAAATGCAGGCAGTAGATCCGGTTCACCTACATGAGGAGATTCATGGTCTCCAGCTGCACAAGTCTTTGTCACAGACCTTATTTCTCTCAGTTCGGGCAATTAATGTGGGAATGCAGTGAATAGTAAATTAGGAAACAGAAAGCGAGACTGGAAAAGAGAGCCAGTGATGAGAGGACTTGGAAACAGGAGGCTCTGATAGTGAGATGGTAACGTCTCACTGCAAATGTGATACTGAGATGGTTAGATGATCGAAGAGCCAGAGAGAGAGATAAAAAAAACATTTAAAAAACCTGTGATTTTTAAGACTGAAATCTTGACTTAAGTTTCGAAGAGAAAAGCTGTGGTTGAAATATATTTGATTCAACAGGTTTAAAACAGTTTATCTGTTTTCACAAAGGACTTTGTCAATGTTTCTGCTTGTTACAGATAAAGATGTGCCGATATTAATATCTGAATAGGTCTTTATGTTTAAAATAAATCTAGATCAGGTATTGTAACAATGTCCCCCATCCATAAGGGCAGATCTATTAAGTCTAATTCTATGCTATTTGTTCTGAGTGATATGCTTTATTATTCATTTTACATTATATTTAAAATTTCTAATTGCTCTTTCTGAACCATTTGACAGAAAGTGTGTGGCAGATATCGGTATCGATATCAGGAGTGAAAAAAGTGGATCGGTCCATCTCTTGTTTCAGATGTGCTTTTAATTAAACCAGTTAGGCTGTAGGATGAATTAAAAGCCAGGTTGTCTTCTGTCGGACACTTATCAGAGCCTATTGTGTGTGTGTGTGGGAGGGGTGTGCAGTTGTGTGTGTTTGTTTGTGATACCTTGTGGGGCCGATTTTCCTGACACATACAGTGTTGTGGAGACCGAAGCCTGGTCCCCACAAGGGGAAACGCTGGCTTAGGGTCAGGGGTTAGATTTAGGACTAAGGTGTGAATTGAGTTTTGGTTAAGGGTAGGGTAAGGTATGTAATGTATAATGTTAGGATAAGGGTAAGATTTAGGCCATAGAAATGAATGGAAATCAGTGGAAAGTCTCCACAAAAATAGCCATGCAAACGTGTGTGTGCGTGTGTGTGTGTGTGTCAGAAGCAGAATGGGATGAGGCAGCTTGAAGGCTCAGTGGAACCTTAAGAAAGACAGATGTCAGTGGAGTTATTGACCTTGTGCCTGCTTGTTTTTTTCAGCGGCTATTACCATCTAGTAGAGGATAAAGTCACCTGAGTGAAGGTTTTCTGGATGTGTGCATATTAGATTTGCTGCCTTTTTGCTTTGCGGGTGTGCTAAGAGGACAACTTCAAGTTATAAACAGTGAGTTATTTTAGTATTGTATATGTTTGTTTTTACCTGCAGTATGTAACTGTAAAAAAAAATTTTTTTTGTTAAAACTACCACTATGTCATGACAGTGTAAGCTGCTATTGCTGTCAGAAATGCACCGCCATTGGTCAAAAAACAACCAATCAGAGCCAGGACAAGGGTTTTAGCGCTGCCAGTCAACCTTGTGAACGCGCTGCTAAATGTGCTAATGGTGGAGAAACAACTTACCACTGCAGGAAAACCTTTTATCTGCCGTGACAGCTGGCCATGCTAACTAGCCTTAGCCTTAGATTATGTTGTTGTGAACTAGCGGTAGCGTAGCAGAGAGAGAGGTGGATGAGCAGCATGTGCACAAGGGTGATAGACAACGATAAGACATTCCTCCTGGCTCTGATTGGTTGTTTCTAGCTAGCACTGTGAGAAGACAGATTAGCTTGACCTATTTAACAGATAATCTGTCTCATACCAAACTCATGTCAAAGTAATAGCTGTAGCAAATATGTAAAATGCGCATTTTTGTAAAAGTTACACACTCTGGCTTTAATGAACTCTTCTGCCTGCAGTTTTGCACAACCTACAGTATATTCCAAGTTTGTCTTTGCCTGTATAAATGTTGAATTTAAAACCCCACATCGCTCTCCCTTTTCACATTTTATCTCGCAGATACCCTTTTAAAATGTCTTTTTATAGGCCTCTCCGGGTTTGTCTTAATGCGGTTTTGTCTTTGATTTGAAAGGTCCCTCCATTTTATTCCAGGCACTTGTCAGAAACCCATTCTGACTGCTTGTTAGACCAAAACAGTCTCCTGCCATTTACTTAAAAGCAAAATCCATCATCCACAAATGAGCCTGAGTGTGTCCTGCTGCGGGATCCGACATGATGAGAATCAAAACTGCATCTTGTTTTGAAATGATCTGACAGCACTGTCCATCAAGATGCGAAATGATGCATAAGAGTTAAAGATGAAAGCAGGCTCTCCTTTGTGCTCTGTTCTGATTAAAGTTGGAAACGTTGACAATAAAATGTTCCGAAGTAAAAGCAGACACACACTTTGTCTTTTAAGCCTGAAGCCCTTCGCCGTTTCATGCTTTTGTGTTGTGAAAAGCCACTTTCCCTTCGTCATTTCACATTGACCATGTGTCGATTTAAACCGACTAAAAAGATGCTGCATATCAACTTTTACCTCCAATGATTTCAGCCATAATAGGATCATAATCTCTTTCCACAGTAAGAAAATTTAGCTTTGTGACTCTATTTGTTATCATCTCAGGAGGCCACTGACAGTAACTGTGGTGTAATTAGGGTTCACAATTGCTCATAGTTGTAAAATTAAAGAAAAAGGTTGCAATTTAAAGTGGCCAAATTTTGGGGATTTAAAATTTTGAGGTAAAACTTAACTCAGAATTTAATCAAAAAACATTTAAATCCCTATTGACCTCTGGAGAAAAACACTGCTCCCGGTCAGAAACAACCAATCAGAGTCAGGAGGAGGGCCTTAGCGCTGTCACTGAAGCTCGTGTATGTGCTACTAAATGTGCTAATGGAGAGCATACTGCAACAGGAATACTGTTTGTCCGGCGTCATTTGTGGCTAAACTAACTAGCCTTAGCATTCTCTGCAGGCTTTCAGTATGGTGAATCAACAGTAGCGCAGCACAGAGAAAAGGGGGAAGGTGTGGGTGGCGCATACACAAACGTAGCTGACAGCACTAAGACCCTCCTCCTTGCTCTGATTGGTTGTTTCTGACTGAGTGGTGTATTTCTGCAGTTAGAAGGCAGAGGAGCTTGATTTATTTTTTATTTTTCACAGATTATCTGTCTTATTATTATGTGGAACTAAAATAGTTCTATAATTTTAACAAATATGCAAAGCATATTTTTTCTAAAAGTTACATGCTGCAGCTTTAGGTCCTTTGTACTAGAAATGATTGTATAACTGTATGAAAGATTCAATTCTGTTCACTTGACAAGCGCCATCTCTCAGTAAATGTTATCTCAAAGTATTTTACAAAACAGAGACTGTATTCATGTCCTGTTATATATAATAAGGTCAAACCAATCTAATCATGCAGACAGATTTGCTTTTAATTAGATACCTTCCACTTCAACTCTAATTACGTCGCAGTGCCGACAAATTCAGTGCATAATATCCACTGGTAAACATTATTTATCTAAGAAAGCCAAGTGAGACCCAGTGGGTTGTGGAGTGCCTACTCTGAAGTAGATTCTCTGAGTTTCCAGTTCAAAATGCTAAAGTGGAACATTTTGAAAGTCTGAGGACTTTTCTAAACCCTGACTCCAGAATCCAATATGGCTGCACGCATGCATGCACATTTAGTGAAAGCTTCTTATCGAGAAAGATTTTACATAGAATCCAAAAAATGATGAGCAACCCTAAGCATTCTCTTTTCACGAGACTGTCATAGAATAACAGAGTGTCTTCAGTCAGAGGCTCCTTCAAATTTGCTGAAATACAGACTGCAGCAGGAGATCCTTCCTGTTTGCAGCCATCACAATCGACAACTCTTTGAAATATCTTCAACAATTTGACTTACATAAACATTTCATTTCCGTTTGGGACCGATAAAGTATTTTTGAATTTGAATAAACTATTTTTTAGCCCTTTTGATGGTTTGACTCCCTCTACAGCATCCATCCATCCATCCATCCACCCGTCCATCCATTTTCTTCCGCTTTATCCGGAGTCCCGTCGCGGGGGTAGCAGCTTCAGAAGGGAGGCCCAGACTTCCCTCTCCCCGGCCACTTCTTCCAGCTCCTCCGGGGGAATCCCAAGGCGTTCCCAGGCCAGCCGAGAGACATAGTCCCTCCAGCGTGTCCTGGGTCTTCCCCGGGGCCTCCTCCCGGTGGGACGTGCCCGGAACACCTCACCAGGGAGGCATCCAGGAGGCATCCTGACCAGATGCCCGAGCCACCTCAACTGGCTCCTCTCGATGTGAAGGAGCAGCGGCTCTACTCTGAGTCCCTCCCGGATGACTGAGCTTTTCACCGTATCTCTAAGGGAGAGCCCAGCCACCCTACGGAGAAAACCCATTTCGGCCGCTTGTATCCGCGATCTCGTTCTTTCGGTCATGACCCAAAGCTCATGATAATAGATGAGGGTGGGAACATAGATCGGCCGGTAAATCGAGAGCTTCGCTTTTTGGCTCAGCTCTCTCTTCACCACGACAGACACAGCGCCTGCTCCAATCCGCCTGTCGATCTCCCACTCCCTTCTTCCCTCATTCATGAACAAGATCCCGAGATACATGAACTCCTTCACTTGGGGCAGGACACCCTCCACCCCGACCCAGAGAAGGCACTCTACCCTTTTCCAGCTCAAGACCATGGCCTCGGATTTGGAGGCTCTGATCCTCATCCCAGCTACTTCACACTAGGCTGTGAACCGCTCCAGCGAGAGCTGCAGATCACGACCTGATGAAGCCAAAAGGACCACATCATCTTTACAGCAGAGGGGCATAAAGTGCTGAGAGTTTGTTACCTTTGAGTTTTAACTTAAAAATGAAGAAAATAGCATTTTATCATCTTCCATACAATATTTCCTATCGGCTTGTTTTAATACAACTGGTGTACAGTGGCCCTAACACTCTAACTTCCAAAAACACCTAAATGCAGCGTGAGGCTTTAGTTTTATAAGAAGTTTAGAGTTCTTGCTAAATACTCCCAGCCTCAGTTTGGTTCACAGCATACTGGAATAAATGTTGAACCTTCAGCAAATTCACAAAAGCTCATCTTTTACTAAGAACAACCTTTTGCTTACTAGACTTTTCCTTTTTGGTTGGTTGCTCCAATTCGTTGTGCTTATTGTATTTACACAAACACACAAACTGTGAAGAAAAAAAATCAAGTACTTCCCGGCAGACTGTGGTGGCTTTCATACCAGAAAATAAATAAATAATATTAATTTTAAAAAAAGCTAAGTGAGCCTCCGCTGGTGGCTGTAGGCTGCTAGGTCCAAAGTCCACCCCCATATCTACACTGCATATGCTCTGTCACTCGCTGGAGCTTTAAAAACATTTTTGTTATTTTTTTATTTTCTCCTCTCCCGCTCCTTTCACTGCGGCTTGTTTTGTTCCTTCTCCCGTTTGCGGCCACATTCATACATTGTCTGCTTTGAGTTTTCACCCGGTGCTTTTCCATTGATTTGCTCGGCACATTTCGGAACGCTGCCGGCTCATGTGAGCTGCGACCGTCCGGAAACGTCAGCTGGAAATGCAGCTAATGCTGCTTTGAAGTTCTCTGAAATATTAGCTTCAATTTGTTCCTGATTTCACGCCGTCGAGCTGCGAAGTGGTTGGGTTTTTTTTTTCCCCCCATAAAAGCACACGACTAAAATCAGTTAAAACCACATTTTGAAATGGATCTACCACGGCGGCGTGTTATCTGAATTTACTTATCTTTGAGCTGAAATTAACGCAGCACTGACACAGCTAAGGCTCTGGTCCACAAAATGGGGCCTCATTTCTGCTGCCTCCTTGCCACAATAAGCTCTGCCGGCTCATTCAACAGTTGGACTGCAGTTGAGGTAATTAGACTCAACATGGTGCCTCATTTTTTTATTTATTTTTTTTAATTTGCTCTTCACCAAAGCTGAGAAGGCGGTAAACATCCTATTCAGCGAAGTCTGCCACTGTGACAGTTTGACACAAAATGTGCCAGGCTGTGAAGTGTGTTCACACATTTATCAACAGGTGAGAGGCACTCAGACCGTCATGCCTGCTATTAGCGTGTGGCTGAGGCACCGAGATGCAATAATGAATCTGAACCACACACAGGGGGGAAAAAAACAAAAACAAACACTAACTGGCAGCTGTTTCCATTTCTGTTTTTATGGAGTTCATTTATGAAAGATAATACAGGAATAATTAATCGGAAAATACACCAAATATTTTCTAATGGCTGCAAAGAGTGATCACCAAAGACCAATTCAACAACCTGGTTCTAAATTTCCTAAATGTCAGTAACAAATAATAATAAAATGTGTTATATCACAGAGAAACGTGTATGGAGATGTTGTAAAAACAACAACAACAAAATACTATATCTGTGAGGATTCAAAGTTGCCTAAAAATATTGAAATTGTAATGTGCTAAATACTGACATCTACTGTAGAACTTTAGAAGGCAGGTTTGTTTCTTGGAAACATATCGAGGATTCAATTGTTTGTAATGTTCCACTCTCCACCACCAGAGAGAAAAAATGAATATTTTTATGCTCATATGCATTAAAATGCATTAAAAACAAGAACAGATTTGTACTTGGACACTTTGTCATAATCTTACTTTATTATTGTTGCACAAAGACACCACAGTGAATTTGTCAACAAAATGTCGTTGCCTGGCTACCAAAGTGGACAGAAAATAATACTGGAAAACACAACTATGACAACACATTAGCTTTAAGGCACATATGTCAGAGTCAAGGCCCGCGGGCCACATCCGGCCCGCGAGAAGGTTTTTTACGGCCCCTGGAATGATCTTGATTTATTATTAGAACCGGCCCGCAGACCGCAGTAAGCCGGCACCCCGTCTGAAAAAAAAATACCTTCCTTATTTGAACTGTAAGTAGTTCTTTAAATGTTCTGTGAGATGATGTACTTACCCATGTATCCATAACAACCGGAACTTTCAATATCCACCAAGTTATTGCCGAAATATACCATCTACTAAAGGAGTGCCCCCCGGATTAATTACACTCTCTGCAGCTGCAGCTGCGAAGTTACAGTATTAACCCGATACTTGCTGGAAAGTGCAACGTCTCCCCTTTCAGAAACCGTTGGAACTTTTCCACTTAGCGCTACGTGTGGCGGAATTACGGTACTGCAAATTTAGATGTGTCGCCGGCGACACGTGTAGCTGCGCATCCAGGCTGCTCAAACGTTGTCTATGTTTGGCAGCACATACCTGTGTGAACAACTGTTTTCTTTGATGAACCTGAACAAAACATCACACAGAAGTCGACTTACTGCTGAACACCTTCACTCAATTCTGAGGATTTCCTCAGCTCAGAGCCTTACCCCGAACATTGATGAACTTGTGGAAAAGATGGGACACCACCAAGTATCACCCTCAACCTCAAACAAGTGAACATTACTGTGCAATCACATATTTAGAGTTTTTACTCAGTTCAAGTTTAAAAGTTAAAGTTTAATATTTGTTTTCACTGCATGTTACTTCTCCTTGATGAAAGTGCTGTTTTTGATTAATAGATTTTTGCACTTTATTTTATTGTATTTCAATCCAATTATATTTTAAAAATATTTCAGTTGTGTCTGTTGAAAATTAAAGATTACTGACAGAGCCATAAGAAAATATTGCTTTATTTATCTGATCATATTGGAATATATTTGTTAGGTTTTCAGTAGGTTCAATTAGGTTCACTAGACTATATGCGTCATTTAAAAAAATTTCAATGAACATTCGATCAGTCCGGCCCTCGGCTTGTAGCTAAATTTTTTATTTGGCCCTCCGTCCATTTGACTTTGACACCCCTGCTTTAAGGAAACCAAAACGTACCTCCTTCAGTATAATCACATGAAGGAGGTAAATGCTGCACAGAGGAGGAACCTGACCTCTAGTTACTGCAGCTTAGTGTTAAAGATGTTTTGAAATGTTTACTTTCATATATTTCTATTCGGATCTAAACTATTTAAATTTTGTGTGTACAGAAACTCAGTGTCACCTTCAGATTCACTCTGGGTCAGTTTTTTTTACCTTCACCATTTTTAATGATTTTAATAATAATTAGAATTAAAGTACGTATTGTTAACAGTTATTATTTTTCTAAAAATTGTATTATGACTTTTATCATTTAAAGACCCACATATGGCCATTTCATTGTAGCCTCCTTCCGTTCTTCCTTAGGTTCTAATTTACAAAGCTATGAAAGAGGATTAGGGCCACTGAAAAAAATAACTAATGTTTGACTTCTTTTTTTCAGAATTTAAATTCAATTCAGATTCAAAAATACTTTATTGATCCCAAATGTAAATTAAATTGATTTAATTAAATTCTAAAATTAAAATTTTAATTCTGAGAAAAAAGTCAGAAATATCAGACAAAAATGTCAGAATTTCAAGATCAAAGGCAGAATACTGAGATCAAAGGCGGAATTCTGAGATCAAAGGCGGAATTCTGAGATCAAAGGCGGAATTCCGAGATCAAAGGCGGAATTCCGAGATCAAAGGCAGACTCTGAGATCAAAGGCAGAATTGTGAGAATTAAAGTCAGAACCCTAAAGGCTAAGGAAAAAAAGTCAGAAATTTGAGAATAAAAGTCAAAATTCTGTGATTGAAGTCAGATTTTTTTTCAGTACAGAACTCTAGTACAGAACTCTAAAATCTCATAAATTTTAGATCTTGTGACCAGGCCCCTCTCATTGTGCCACCTACAAGTGAAGGCTTTTGGCAACATTGCCTTTTTAACAACAACCCCATGACTATCTCTCATATAATGTGAGAACTGTGTGGACTCCACCAGGCTCTATAAAAATGAAAGTAAAAAAAAATCCTTTTAAGTTGTTATACTGTATTTACAGTGGTGGGAAAAAGTATTTGCCCCCTACCTGATTTACTATTTTCTTTGCGTGTTTGTCACACTAAAGTGTTTCACAACATCAAAACAATTTAAATATTGGTCAAAGACAACACAAGTAAACATAGAACGCAGTATTTAAATGAGGATGTTTATTATTAAGGGAGAACAATAGAAACCTGCATGGCTCCGTGTGAAAAAAGTGAAATCGGGAAGTGGGCCGACACTTTTTTCCAGCACTATCCAGTACTATCCCATGTTTCTATTCAGTTAGTTTTGCAATCGTGATCCATGAAAGGTTGAATGTGAATTGAATTTTACTTACGGTAGTTTTTTTCCTGTAAGTTGAAATATTTGCATGAAATATTCTGTGCTCTCTTTGGGTCGGCCTCGCAGAATGAAATATGACAGATAATAATAAGCCCTTATCAAACCACCATAACTCAGTGATAGACTGTAAACAGTTCTTATCAGAGTCACATAGCCACACGTCTCCACAGTGTGTTATTGGTCGATAATATACAATTCCTTCAAGTCGTTGATTGTCACAGTGTGGGCAAATTCCCGGTGTGGCAGGTAAAAATTGACATGTGGTCAATCTGAGCCGTCCTGAAGCTAGAGTTTAATTCCACACACACAGAAAAGTAGGTTATGAAAAGTAAAAAAAATAAAACAAAATTCCAAAACAACAAAAAGAAAAATAACCAGATTACCTTTGATTTTGATTGGGGGTTTTTTCCACTACAATCAATGACAACAGAATGTTTTGCTGCGGTTCAGAAACGTGTGTTTATCTCCCCTTCCAGAAAAACAGAAACATTCATGTTAATTTTCAGACTTTTTTTTGTATGAACTTTGCTAGCATGGCCTTACTCACTTTGTCATTTCCCAGTCGTGGCCAAATTTGGTCTAAATGCCCCCTTTTAGAGCTTTTCTAAAACTTTGTATTCTATATCCTTGAAAATCTTCCATTGTGACCATTGCCATATTTTAGGAATTGCTGTTCACGGACTCTGTTTGTGATTTAGTCGACCTTTTAGTGCCTGAGGAAAAGTCTTCCCAACCGATTACACTTCAGAGTATCCTGAAACACATCGCAGCTTGTGTGGCACAGGCAGGGAAACTTCTCAAACGTTTAAAAGGTTAGTGACGGCCAAGTGATTTCATACAAACACACTGTAATTGTGAGTGTTTTAAATCAGCTCAATGCTAAGAAAAGCCACAGAAACTTCAAACTGAAAAAGTTTTAAGATGGGGGGAAAAATATATTTTCATGACCAAATGGAGAAATTTAGATTTCTTTCAAACTTGAGAAAATTAACTTAAAATCAGGGCTGTCACTGCTAACGCATCAATGTCTGTGATTAATTTGAACATTTTAACATGTTAATATTACATAATGCAGACTAATTGAAGTGTCTGTTTTGATGTAGAAGCCTCTCTTTGTCCTGCCGAGGGTTTCCTAATTCACAGCCGTTTCACTGAGTTATTGACTCAACGAACGACAGCTGAAAGTGTTTCCACGACGGCAGAAAGAAAACTGAAAATGTTTCAACTTTCTTGTGTCACGTCGTTACGATGTGTGTTCACGTCCGAGCTCATAATTTCACATCACGCGAATATATTTGAACAAGTTTGCAACTATTTGCAGCATATGTAGGGAAGTAAGTCTCCACTAGCTGCTGTCGAGCAATGGGAGAATACATTACCTGCTTTCTGCTTCAAAACAAATTTTAAAAAAAAATCTAATAATTGCTTACATTTTGATTGGTTGGAGTGCAGCGGAAGGCGGGGCTTGCCAAGAACCACACCTACGTACATATTTATATGTCAAGCTCCCAAAGTTAGGCATAACGATTAATCGTGATTAATCACAGGGCCAGTGTGATTAATATGATTGCATTTTTAATCGATTGACATCACAAATTAAAATACTAAATATTTGGGATTAGATTTAATACATCAGCTTAAAATGAAACCTCGGATGTTTGGGTTTCCATTTCTTTGTGTTTTTGTTTTTGTTCCATCGGCTCACAGATCCTTTAAGTTCAGTTTCCTTTGTCTTTATAAGTCTCTCTCCTTCAGTTCGCTCTGCCACAGCTGTTCTGCATCACCTCTGACTGGCTCTTCTAGTTCCTCTGTCACTTTCCTCCCCTGCCTCAGTTTCCATGCTCCTGGTTTCTCGTTGCTTCTTTTCTGGATTCTTCCGATGCCTGTAACTTATTCCACGCTCCATTTCCTATTGACCTTGTTCAAGTTTTCCCCCTTTTACTTTTGTTAAACCTTCTATTCTCAAGTTGCCATCCTCTTTTTGAACCTCCTTCAAACACATAAAACACGACGATCGATATACGTCTGTATGTATGAGTTTACAGTGCGATGAAACATACGGAGTCAAATAAAACAATATAAACTTTATGTTCAATTTCCCACGTTTTCTGAGACATTAAACACTGTAGACATGAGAGAGAGAGAGAAAAAAGGAAACTATAACACAAATCTCTATATTTTTTCTGTTATGGGATGCAAAAGGTGTTCACTGTATTGATCGCAAACAAGATGTTATTTTTTTTTTTTTTTTTTTTTTGTAGTCCCGCAAAGCATTTGACCTTTTATCTTCTGCTCTTTCATTTTAATGGTTCAGCAGTGATGATCGCAGAATAATAGCAAGAAAGCAGTTTGACATCCAGGTTTCAAAATGGTACTTAACAGCAAATGTTTCAATGTCTCAAAAAAAAAAGAAAACTTTTTTTTTGACGAAGCGGCTTTAAAAATGTTCACCTTTTTTTCCCCTTTGTTGTGATTATCGCTCTTTTATGCCTTTTGGTTTGTTTTGTTTCTGTCTCAGAAATGAAAAAGGGAGATGTTTAGCTGGATGATTTGTCTTTGTTCTTTGCAGAAATGATGCTGTCTAATATTTTCACGCTAGTTCTTTGTGGTTCACGTGAAGCCAGAATCTGGCTTGAGCCAAAGTGTCGTGATACGATTTGCCGCATTTGGATTTCTTAAGAAAGTTTGCTACTTATGCTTTGAATTAGTGACAACTTCAAACTCTGACAGATCTGTGTGCCTGCTTACGTGTGTGTGGGTGTGTGTGTGTGTGTGTGTGTGTGTGTGTGTGAACACGATCCAAACAGTGCAGCTCAGGTCGACTTGAGCCTCCTAAACGGCCTCAGGGATGACTGTGAATGTCTGCGTGTCCGTGTTATCTCTGCGTTGGACTGGTAGCCTGTCCAAAGTGTCTTTCCACATCTCACCTAATGGGCTTTAGCTGGCCAAGAACCTTCAAAGGATCAGAAGGTGGGGGGGAAAAAAAGAAAGAAAAGAAAGTTGGACGAGAGAATGAATAAATGAAGGCTGATGTTTTGAAAGGTTCCTCGGCAACGCGGCTAAATTAGGCGCTGGTTCCGTCCAAGGTGCTGGAATCCTTCATGGCCAGATGAGCTCAGCTCTTTAGACATCTGTCCACGGTGCTGAAATCCAGCAGCGCGCGCCGAGCCACCAAACACACACACACACACACACACACATGGGATACACATGTACCAAATGTGCTTCACTTTTAAAGAAAAAGACAATTTAAAGGTACTTTTCAAAGTAGACGAACAACTAAATACACAATTATTGTGACAAAAGTCACAAATATTTCGTTTTTTGTTTGTTTTTAAATGGTCGTATATTTGTTTCTCGTTTTGAATCTGGATCACAGTGTTTAGACTGAAATTAGATTTCCAGAGTTTTTCATCTAATTGTTAGTGTTGCACCGATTGCAGTTTTCTGGCCGAGCTGCGATGTTTAAAAAGCCTGATCTGCCGATTCCATTTTGGTTTTGGTCTGAAATGTTGCTAAATATAGTAAAAAAATTTTAAAAAGATGCTGATTTCAGCATCAAACGGTGTTATACAAACATACAGTTATCGGCTTGCTGATTTATCGCTGCACCCCTACTCATTATGATTTGTAGGATTGCTTACTGACCTTTTTTCACACATTCAATAAGCAGAACACAGATTTTTTTTTCTTCCCCAAAATAAAACATGTCAGGTAAAAATTCTAAACAATTTTAAAAATAAAACCAGGTTTTTATTTATATATATGTATATATATATATATATATATATATATATCGAACATACTCTATCCAGAATGACAAATACTTTTCTTGTTGCAGCAGTTTGAATTTCTTCACAACTACTGGAGGGTTGTCGTACAAAAGAAAGAAAAAGAAACAAACTAATTCGGCATCAAGAGACGACACTAAGGCTGAAGATGACTCAAAATATTTACTTCCTGAAATAAATCACGCCAAACGTGGAAGTAAGAAGAAAAACAGATTCCAGACGTATTCCTGCTTTGTGATCAGCAAACATTGTTTTTTAGTCAAGTAAAAACAGGTAAATATTTACATCTAAATCTGACAGCAACTGTGGGAGAAATCTTTGTATCTTCTTTAATGATACATAGAAAACAATGATAGAGGAAAGTGGAGCATGTTTAAACTTCAACCTGATCATTTAGGTTGAAGTGAGGACATTTCTAGACCCCCTGCAATTTGCCTACCAGCCCCACTTAGGAGTTGACGATGCCGTCATCTTCCTGCTGCAACAAGCACTGTCGCACCTGGATGGTGGAGACACTGTGAGAATCACATTCTTTGATTTCTCCAGTGCCTTCAACACCATCCAGCCTCTGCTGCTGGGTGAGAAGCTGCGGAGGATGGGTGTCAACGACTCAGTGATCTCCTGGGTGACTGACTACTTGACAGGCAGGCCACAGTTTGTCTGTCTGGGCAGTGTCCTGTCTGATGTGGTGGTCAGTGACGTAGGAGCTCCACAGGGAACTGTGCTTTCTCCCTTTCTCTTCACCCTGTACACCACTGACTTCCAGTACAACTCTGAGTCATGTCACCTACAGAAGTTTTCTGATGACTCAGCGGTTGTCGGGTGTATAGTTGATGGAGGGGAGGGGGAGTACAGGACACTGGTGGACGGCTTTGTGGAGTGGTCTGACCAGAATCACCTGAGGCTCAACATTAGTAAGACCAGAGAGATGGTGATTGACTTCAGAAGGAAGAAGATACCTTCACGGCCACTAAAGGTCAAAGGGGAAGTGGTGGAGGAGGTGGAGGATTACAAATACCTGGGAGTTGTAATCGGCAACAGACTGGACTGGGCATCTAACACTGACGCTGTGTGCAGGAAGGGGATGAGCAGACTCTATTTTTTAAGGAAGCTGAGATCCTTCAGTGTGTGCAGCAAGATGTTGGAGACCTTTTATCACAGTGTTGTTGCCGGTGCCATCTTCTTTGCTGCTGTGTGTTGGGGAAGCAGCATCAGAGCCAGCGACTCTAATAGACTAGACAAAATCATCAGGAAAGCTGGCTCTGTACTGGGACTAAGGCTGGAGTTTGCATGAGTTTGATTCAAACTCATGCTTTGGTTGCACAAATGCAAATCTGGTCTTCATGTAGGTCTTCAATTTGGCGGTGATTGCGGAATTTGTCCCACATCTGTCGTTAACGTGGCCAGAAGGCGCGCATTTGATTAGACGGAGGATAATTATTGTTATTTTTTATCTACAGGAGTTCGTAAAGCGCTTCAGGACAGATTAAATGCTCTCTGTCCAGCAGAATACGCATCGCGTTCATCAGAGGGTAGAAACTTTTTCAGCTATTCTTGGAAAATCCTGACAAACAGACTCAGCCAGTGGAAGAGATCAGAGGTGAAGAGAAGTGTGTTCCAGCTGCTGCCCACGAAACATATATTAAATGCTCCAGTTTGATTGTTTACGAGGGTTTTCTGTGGTGGGGGAATGTTTGAGTAGTTGATACGTTTATGATGAGAACAACAAAACGTCTTGCTTCGATTCCACCTCAACGCACGTTTTTCCCGTAACGCGCACGCGCATCTCCGTCTGACTAACCGGGGGGGAAAGCAAATTTGACAGCTAAGATTTATTTCCAGCAGTTTGCTGTATTTACATATAATGTTTTTTATTATTATTATTTTGTGAGGCGGTGTTTTTCCATTTCTATTTGTGAGCCGGTTTTTCTTCCCTCAGCTTTGTGTGGGTTTGCATGTAGGTGAATTTTCATGGCCTTTATGCTCCATCTGCATGGAGATTTTTGCCAAAAAGAAAAAAAAAGATATAAATACACGGTTACAGCTGAAACATCGGTTGAAACAAAAGTTCACTTTAAGTTTGTGTTTTTACAATTGCCCGACGAAGGGTCAGGTTAGCTACACGTGTGCAGCAGTTTTGCTTTTTTTTTTTAATGAAGTGTGTAATTCTGTTTCAACTCTTAAAAAAAACATCACCAGAAACTATATTTTATCCCAGAACCAATTTATATATATATATCTTTTTCCCCCAACACTGCAAGATGGCATATTTGTTGCTTTGGTGAATTCATATTCAGCAGCAGTGTGTGCTCAGCGGCGCGCAGCTCGCTAAGTATTCAGTGCTAAATAGTTTATTACTGGTCCGCTAACTCATCTGTACCTGCCAAAGACTCACACATGGAAACACAGTGAGGGGAGAGGAAACCTTTCGGCTCTGCTGATGTTGCACCTGCTTCTTGAAAGGAAGGCACACTTTTGAAAATACCTCATATTAGGCGTTCATCTTTAAAAATAATTATGTAAAGAAACTTTTTAAAAAAGAATAACTAAATGTATTTTTAAGCATTTCTAAATGGAGAAAAATTATTTCATATCAGGTCCATTGTTGTTTTTTCACCTAAACCAGTAAATATTTCTCACTGTTTTGTTTAAAATCCAGTTTTCCTCACAGCTTTTTGATGTGAAAATATGTTTCCAGTGAATAAATTCAGTGGACGAAAACATACGGAGAAATTAAAGGGTTTTGAGCTCTTCTCAGTGGCGTACCTCCGCTATATGATGGAGACGAATAGAGCCGCGCTGCGACTGTGAAATGCAATCTCATATTTTGGAACTGATGTAGTGAAGAAGAAGAAAAAATCTCCCAGAGTTTGATGTGCTATTAGTGCACATCTTGCTGTTACAGATAATGTCTTCGTCTGATGCTGAACAGTCTGCGTCAGTCGCTTAGAGGTCTAAATCCTTTTTTTTTTTTAAATACCAATGTTTGCTCCCGTTGCCAAAAGCATTTTATTTTCCGTTCCTTACTTAGCTGCCTATGGCTCGCTCTTCCATAAATTACCTTGAAAGCAATTTGTGCAATATTTACTTAACCATATTTTGTAATAAGTTGCTAAATGTAGCATTTCAAGCTGCATTACAATCCGTCACATACATGCACTCGCATAAGAGTGGCCACCGAACTCAGTCTGCGTTTTTTTTTAAAATTCCAAACTGAAAAAATGAAGAAACCAAAACAAACAAAATGTTGTCGTTCTTTACTTTAACTTTGCTTGTTCCTGGGTGATCGGCATCTCTCTGGTTGGTGCTAAACTACGTCCACAAAAAAAAGTACATGTTGGACTTGAAGCGATTCCTAAAGTAGCAATAGCAACATGCTAGCTCCTTTTTCTCTTATTTAGGCCGCCATCTTGTAAGTGTAACACGTTTTAGGCCGCCATCTTGTGAGTGTGTGTAGGCTGCCACACACACACTCACCTTTCATGAATTATAAAGGAAAAATAATTTAGAAAATCCTCCGATCTCTTGGATAAGTTAAAATAAATGGACATTATTTTTTTTTGTAGATTTATAGAACATAATGGATATAATGTAACAATGGTGGTTCTGTTCCCAGTTTATTCAAAACAAGCTTCCAAGTTTTTAAAAATCAGACACATCTCAAAAGCTTCAAAAGAGTGCAGGAGTGTTCACAAAATCCTGCCAGCTTCTTCTCACCTCATCAATTCTGCTCTTTTATTTTCTGTATTCTCTCTGAGAGCCTCCGTCGTCCTTTGAGCGTCGCTGAAGATAATATCTGACATTTACGCCGTTTTAACCGGTGCAGGACTTAAGCCCACAGAGTAACACAGCAGCAACAGCCAAACATGCCGAGCTCAATGCTATTATTGACAGAGGCAAACTCAGCGAGGACGGACGACTCTGGCGACACCACAGTTGGAAGATGCACACACTCTCACACACACAGCGAGCGCCAGGAAGGTTTCACCTCCTTGTGAGTGTGTGGGCACTTTCTGACATCCTGCATTAAGCATCCGGCCAGGTCTTGGACCCGCAGAGATATCTGAGTCACACTGATTAGTCAGTCCTGCACAGTTCGGCAAAAAGCAGCCTGGCTGCCGCCTAGTTTATATGCTGTGGGTGTTTGCGCGTGTGTGTGGGCGTGTGTGTGTGTGAAGGGCAGGTAGAATATTAGCCTGCGAGGAGCTAGGTCCTCGTTAGCAAGCATGTGGCAAGCGGGCAGATGTAGAGTGACAGAAAGGTTCACGGTGTTCTCTCAGATGAGCTGACAGGAAACACGCATTCACCCAGGAACACACACACACACACACCCCCGCATGCGGACACACACAAATCATTTATTCCCTCTTGCTTATCTTGCCACAGCGCAGGACTAACAAACCGTCAGGTGGACATATACAAACAGCTTGTGTCAGTCATGTGAAGGTGTTGGCGTGTTCAATTACCTTCAACATTTTTACTCACAGGGTTTTTGACACACATCTGGGGAGAAATTGTTTAGTTTTGGAATCTGGGCCTTCACACGGAGGAACGCCTGAACACAAGACGCTGCTGAGATTTCAGAGGTTAGAAGGCAGGATTATGTCTTAAAGGGGCAGTGTTATGTGTTTTCCAGGCACATTGATCCATTTCATAGCACAACCAAGTAAGTATCTTCCCTTTAGTTGTTGTGAAATTGCTCTATATATCAAATATGGCTAAAAAGAAATTTAACTTTGTAATTTGCAATGTCACTGCCTCTTTAAGAAACTCCTGCTCTTTCTGAAACTCCGCCTTCAGGAAGTCATCTCAACATGACCCCTCTGTTAACCCTTTAATAACAGCTTTATCAGTATTGCTCTGAGAAGTAGCTCCTATAATAAATTCAGCAGTTGCACAGTTCAACCAGGTGTTTGCTAATTGCTGCTGGCTAGTCTGAAGGAACTGAGAGGGGAAGTCGCAGGGAGGTGGGGAGGGGGGAGGGGGCTGCTTTGTGAGGCGGAAGTTCAGAAGCTTGGAAACTGCAGCTTCGTCTTGAAGGTGGAGCTAGCTCCTCCCAGCTGAATGGTTGCCATGGGAGATTAAATGATTTCTCAAACATGCATGAAAGAATCAAAGTAACACTCCAGGTCTGTTTTTGAGGAGGGAATGACATCAAGACCCAAAGCTCAAAAAAGTTGATCTTACATAACACGGCCACTTTAAGAGTCAGATTCCAGGCATAAGAGACATCCCTGAATAGAATTTTGATGATTTCGGTTTTTGAGTGTCAAGAAATGGCGAAGCTCCGTGCTGACATAATGCCTTTGAAAGGAGTTCAGCGACAGACTTGCATATTAACACTTACTTGGCTCGTGGCGTCGTACCATCTGTGCCCATTAGAAGCTGCGACTTTCCTCCCAGAGGCCTCAGAGAAACGGTGACAAAGGCAGAGGAGTGGCCGAGCCAAGACAGAATCTGGGAGAGAAATCTCAGCAAAGTCTGACTGCCACTCTCCTGTCTGGCTGTGGATCTCCACGGCTTTAGAACAGGCGTCTGCAACCGGCGGCTCTTTGGATCGCTAACAATGGCTCTTAAAGGGGCAGTGTTATGTAAAATCTACTTTCTTGAGTTTTTTAAAATAATGTTATTCCCTTATTATAAACATACTTGGAGTGTTGCTTTGACTCTTTCATACATGTTTGAGAAATCCTTTAATCTCCTGTGGCAACCACTCAGCTGTACAAAACGCCTGGGTGGACTGAGAGGAGGAGCTTTTGTCCAGGAAGGCGGAGCTAGGTCCACCTAGACGTTTTGAACAATTTGATGGTTGCCACGGAAGATCAAAGAATTTCTCAAACATGTATGAAAGAATCAAGACAAAGAAGTTGATTTTCCTTAATACTGCCCCTTTAATAACATCATTTAGGTTGACAATCATTTCTCGCAAAGTTTGCAGTTTTACCAAAACCTCTGAAGTTTTCGCTGACGACTTGAATGTTGATTGATGAGGAACTTAAAGCTTGAGACTTTAAATTCCTGCTCTGTCCTTAATGTCTTCGTCTTGGTAATTGTTCCCAAATATTCTCTAAAAAGCCTTTTAGGTTTTCACGGAATGACTGCGTGGTTTAAATTCATCTTATGCAAGGTCAATCTGTGCACAGATTAGAAAGAACCATCTTATCTAAAATGAAAGAGGCTTTCGTACGTGTATATTAGAAAAAAAATCATTTTGTTTTTCTCCACAATGGCATTTTAATGTGCTTCATCTCATTGCTGTTTGTTTTGTTTTTTTCCTTAGCACCGTGCCATTTCAGCTTAATCACACGGCTCTCTGTGTTTACTGTGATAATTCCCGCTAATACGGACAATTGTTTTCAACAAACGTCAACAACAATGAACCCACTGCGCACCACCTGGATTCAGGACAAAAGATGACATTCTGTTGTGCAGAGATAGAATACGAATGTGTGAGAGTTATTTGCTCATTTCAGCTGGATAATAAAAGGTTAGTCGCAGGTTGACACCGAACTACAGTGCCTTACAGAATTGCTCATGACCTTTGAACTTTCCCACATTTGACCTTGTTACGACAACAAAACCTATCGCCTTTATAATGGGCTTTCATACAAACACAAAGTAGCCCACAATTGTGAAGACAAAGGAAGTTGATAGGAGGTTATAGTTTGACATGTGGGACAAGCAGCCCTTTACTCCTCAATGAAACATTAATTAGAAAATGAAATACAAAAACTCAAATTATTTTTGTTTTGTTTTTGTATTTTCTGGCGCAAATATTTTAGTACACTTGGAATAAAGCAAAACTAACATACAAGTAAACTTTCAGCAAGATATAGGAGCTTGTTTTAAGTGAATAATTCCTTAATGTTGATAAAAAGTAGATTATTTCACTTACAAAGTCTTGCTATTAGTGAAATAATCTGCCAATTGAACCAGTACTTTTTCATCAATATTAAGGAATTATTGACTTAAACGAAGCCCCTACATCTTTCTGAAAAGTTACTTGTAAGTTAGTTTTGTCTAATGTCAAGTGTACTAAGTTGTTTTCACTAGCAACTAGACCAAAAATGTTAGGGGTTTTTGACATTTATTAATTTCTTCTGTAATAATTTTACATTTTAGAGCCGAAAAACAAACTGAAATTCATGTCAATGTGGAAAAACTTTGGTTAAAAATAGAAATAGGTGAAAAATAGCCACAAAACATCTGAAACCAGCATACCAGGCAACAAAATCAGAGTCAACAAAAGAACAGGCAGGAGGGGCTGCGGTGGCGGAGGCGTTAAGGAAGCCTCAGTCCTCGACGCGGCCGTCGCAGGTTCGATTCCAGGCCTGGTGACCTTTGCCGCACATCTTCCGTCTCTCTCTTTACCTACTTTCCTGTCCTAGCACTTTCAAATAAAAGCCACTAGAGCCAAAAAAGAGAGAAACAAAACAGGTGAAGGTATAACCAATATCACTTTCCACTTGGTAAATCCAGATTCGATGTTCGCATTTTGAGGATGTGCCGCCTGCCGCGTCGCACATTTCCCCCCCGTCTGTCCCGTTGCACCGACACGCGAGAAGCTCCAGACTCTCGTCCGTCTCGGGTTTTGGTCCAGAGGACCTTCCAATTTCACAGTGGCTTGCAGAATGGTAATGCAGGCCGAGCGCAGAGGGAAACCGAACTCTTAACCCAGGCGGTGTTTGAGTCGTGCCTGTCTCCATTAAGCTTCACTGAGAATAATGACCCTGATCCCCGCTGATGCTGTTGTGCTGCGGCGCGGGTCAACAGGTGCAGCTTTTCCACACAGTGGGAGGAGGAGAATGATTGGGTCCACCTGAAATTCACAGAGTTGGGTTAATGTTAGTCTGGACGCCAAAACAAACAGATCACACTTTTAGATTATAGATGCTTTCCCTCTATCTGCTCAGAAATGAGAATACAATCATTGAAATGATAATAATAATAATAATACTCATAAAAATAGTAAATGAGGCTTTTTCAATGATGTCCAACAACATTAAATGCAGGGGGCGGGGGATCGTCTTGTGATGGAAGTGACTTTCTAATAAAATGAAAACTTTAATTTGCTTATTTCACATTTTCTGTCTTTGCTAATCAGCTGTAGCGCTATTACGGTTGGCAAGAAATATAGAAATTAAGAGGCAAAAATAATGTTCAGCTTAGTGTTCACTATAGTGACAAGAAAAAAGAATAAGTTGCTGCAAGGTTGTCCTACATCTTGGCACTCTGTCAAAAGAATAGCTAGCTAACCACCTCTAATTGGACAGTCAAATTACTGGTTCAACATATGCAACAATGGCAGCAGAGAACTGAGAATTAGTGAGTGTTATGTGTGATTTGCATCATTTTTCCATTACTGACTGATTATTACATTTTTGATTAACTCTTTGAGGTGATATAAGGTTTTCTTCATGCGTTTATGATGAAAAAAAACATCTGTTTTTATTAGTTTGGACTGATTTTGACAAAATAGGAAAAAAAGAAGCAGAAGGCAGGGAGCTAAAGTTTCTCATTCACAAGTTAACCAAAACAAAAATAAACTTTCCAATTAAAACGAACATAAAAAGCTACTGATCCGATTTTTTTCCCTAAGCTTTCGCAGAAACACATTTTACATTAAGTCTCAGCCGCGTGTGGCTCTATACTCCGTGGTTTGTTTGCCTAAAGCCGCAGGCACTGACATTTTCAACAGTAAACAAACATGATCTGGCTGGTTGATTTTTATTATTATTTTTTTTTATTTCTTATTGACTGAGCCCCGTGGAGGAATACCACCTTGGCATTTTGCATATTTTCCTGCTCCCTTGTGTATCAAGATCCTGTCTTTGCTTCGGAGTTTCCATGGGCTTCTGTTTGCTCCGAGGGACATTCATTTAAAAATCAAAAGCGACAGAAAAGAAGGATTTTTAAACATTTTTATTAACTTACTGCAAGGTCTCAATCACATTCCTCATCACATTTAAGTATTTTAAAGTATTTTTGTTAAACCGGGCCTGGGTTTCTTGATACATCATCTTTTTGTTTCACTCAATTTAAATGTAAATTATCTCAATTTTTGACATTCGATGCATACATTGAACATCTCTGAGCTCCAATAAGGTAATATTGTATATACTGTATATATATATATATATATATATATATATATATATATATATATATATATATATATATACAGAGAGAGAGGACTTTAGTAAAATGATGCATATGCTCGTTCAGTCATGTGTTTCTGTGTGTGTAATGATGTAAAGCACTTTGAAATGCCTTGCTGCTGAAATGTGCTATACAAATAAAATTTGATTGATTGATTGATTAACTTCTCTCCTCTCATTTTCTGCGTCTCCATTTCCGCACACACACATTACAAAGAAATCTATACCATTCCCTTTTCTCGATTGGCCCATCTGATTCTTTTCCAATTTAACCATGCACATTTTGTTTTATTACAGCTCTTCTCTTTGTCCTCTGTATTTCACTTTTATATACCTTTCAGGGCGCTCTGTTCCAACCTTCCAGCCATCCTCCTTTCTACCTGGTTTGATTTTCTGAACACTGTTAGAATATGGAAATGTTGTTTTGTTTTTTTTGGCTTATGACTTATTCAAAATGGTGGTGTAGTTGGTGAGTGACAGCATAAAAAGCTATGCGGTGGCAGAGACTGATAACAAATATGAACATAAGCCCCCAGGAGAAGAAGAGCATATTTTAAACTCTGACCTCAGGCAGTGGGGATGACTGGCACTGCACCGTGTTGGATGCTATTTCTCACTACACCTCTGATAAAGAAAGTATCTCTGTATTGTTGATTAAATGTAAGCAGACATAATAGGCAGAAAGAACAAATAAACCACATGTTCACCGTAAATCTGATTGGTTTATGGTGAACATACAAGGAAGCAAAAACAAAAACAAAAGAACTTGCAAGCTAAAGCTCACATCGTTAACGCTTTGTTACTATTTACTCATTAAAGAACTGGTATAAAAAAAACTAACTTTCTTTCTGTTGGCGCTACCTGATTCAAGCTCAGTTGTTGAAATATGCAGGTTTGGAAAGGGATGAAGAAAAAGAATAAATATTTGTAAAGTTAGTCAACAGCCACCATGATGTGTAAAAAGTACACAAGTTCACATTAAATCAGTCACACGTGGTCATAGAAAACGTGTCGTGAATATGTAGCTACACTGTTTGAAAGTCCTAAACACAAAACACACTTATTAGCTTGTACTGATAACAGTAGTTAGCCTGGTAGCTTAGCATGCCAGTTAGCCTAGTTATTGAAACTGCACTCAGACCACAAGGTTTAAAGTCTTTTCAAGATTCAAGTTTCAACTTTGTGTACAAATGGAGCAAAACGCAGGTAGCTAAAAGCATTTAGCAGTTTGTTACTCTTTTCCAATATACATACCAGTTAATATGTTATTTACCCTAAAAAGTACAGCTGTAGCCAAAGCAACCACACATCAGTGGCACTTATTAACGGAAACCACTAGTGCAGGGTATTCTGGGTAAATACAATCAAAATGAACTCAGGAATTTAGTGCCAGCGGGAGAAATGGCTTGTGGCTTTTTACCAAAGACAAAAGAAAAGTCCTGCAACTGCTGAAATCTGACGCCACTCCATTGTTATTTACATTTTGTGTAGAAAGAAGTTGAGTTCAGTGACTTCTTCAGATGCTTTTGCATAAGTTTTCTGCAGTGGTTAGTGGTGCAGCGCCACCACAGGCCAGGAGGTGAACAGGTTTTTCAAAAGTTTTAAATGTGTTTGACACAGTTGAGTGTGAAAGCAAACCACTGCCAGCTGAAAATGTAACTAATGTTGCAGCTTTGGTCCTCAATCAAACCGAGTCTACGGGACCGTCAGATTTGAAAACACCCTAACGGAGCAAATAGGTAAAATCACACTTTATCTGAGAGACTGAACCGAAACAAAAGTCTGTGCTTCTCTTTTCACGTCATCCTGGACGTCATGTCAAAGTGCAAATACTGCTAATCTGTTGAGATACACTTTTTGCAATATTCTACAGCTATAGGGAGCATTAAATTCACGAAACCTTTAAAAAAATCACTTAAAACAAGCAGTATTTAATTGTGTTGCTTGTGAACTTGTTTTATAATTTCACACACAGCAGAATCAGTGTTTCAACTTAAGCGTCTTGTCATGTAATTGGGTTAAAGAATTTCTAGTTGCTGTAAGTTAAGCCGTTTATTTTCTTTATTATTTGTGCTCCTAATTATGTTTCTTATGCACCGACGTACAGGAGCAACTGTTTACTTTGTTAAAAAAATATTTAAAAAACACACACTTTTTCCCTCTGAGTTGTTCCAAGTTTCTAGCCGTCAGATGAACGAGGAGTTTTGTTTTCAGAGATTAACTCTGAGACATAGTTATACAGAAATGGACAGCAAAGGTTGGATGATTAATGAACTCTCGGGTTTGAATGTAATACGGTTATAAACAACATTTCAATCAACACCCTCTGGGGTTTTCTTCTTTATTAAAAGGCTGGGACAAAATGCGGTTCCGGATTAGGCGGCCCACGGAGAAAAAGAAGCCACAGCGATTTGATCCAAAGCCAGCAGCCTATATGTGCCTCCAGAGACAGCCGAGTAAACCTTCTGTTGTCTCATTTCACTACTGAGTGACTCCTCTCCTCACCAGCTGCTGCCGTGCAGTTAAACACCATTTGGCCTTTAAAAAAAAAAGAGAAAAAGATGACTATTTCTCAGCTGTGCAGCTCAAACAGAGAACAGACACCAAACCCTGCTTAACACAATGTTTAGCGAGAGTTGCAGTTTCTCCTGTTTGATTTCCCTCGTGTTTGTTATTGCTCCCCAACTGGTCTCCTTTACCGCTTTGGCAATAAACTTATCACGAAGACACACGCCAGTCGGTGAACTCTCAAACCCACGCCCGTAGGTTCCTCAGCTGATTTGTCCCGCGGAGATTTTTTCTCTCTCCTTAACTCTCACCCTTACACTCCCACTCCTTCATCCCTTCTAGAGCCTAATTAATTGACCCGCTTGAGCCAACTTCGATATCTTTCTGGCAGACTAGACGTCGAAGTTGGCTCCAAAGGAGGCAACCGTTCCCTCTTGGTCTGATCTTTAACGCATGTCTTCCGTTACCTTTTTCATGTTTCCCAATGTGGTTTTTCTCTTTTACATCGAAACTTCCACCAAACCATAAAGTTGGGCAAATTGAAAGTACGGAAATAAGTTTGCTTTATGGAAACATGCCAATTGTGAAAAAACTCACATTTTTCGATAAAAAAAAAGTTTTGGTGCTGGGACTGTTTGGTGTAACAGTTCAAGGCCACATGCAAATAGATGTACTTCGCAAAACTGCGGTGGAAACACGTTTTTCACAATATACACGAGTCACGTGACCAACAGCCGGCTGTTACTACTGGTGAAAACCCACGAAGAAGACTACTTCGTTTCGTCTTTTTCGTGATTTGTAGTTTGTTTTTCGTACAATGTGCAGCTGGTTCCGCCAGAGTTCTCACAGCATCGCACTGTTCATGAAAAAGTTGTGACTCATTCCAGCATGTTGAATCCATACTTTAAAACACATATGTCAGAGTCAAGGCCCGCGGGCCACATCCGGCCCGCGAGAAGGTTTTTTACGGCCCCTGGAATGATCTTGATTTATTATTAGAACCGGCCCGCAGACCGCAGTAAGCCGGCACCCCGTCTGAAAAAAAAATACCTTCCTTATTTGAACTGTAAGTAGTTCTTTAAATGTTCTGTGAGATGATGTACTTACCCATGTATCCATAACAACCGGAACTTTCAATATCCACCAAGTTATTGCCGAAATATACCATCTACTAAAGGAGTGCCCCCCGGATTAATTACACTCTCTGCAGCTGCAGCTGCGAAGTTACAGTATTAACCCGATACTTGCTGGAAAGTGCAACGTCTCCCCTTTCAGAAACCGTTGGAACTTTTCCACTTAGCGCTACGTGTGGCGGAATTACGGTACTGCAAATTTAGATGTGTCGCCGGCGACACGTGTAGCTGCGCATCCAGGCTGCTCAAACGTTGTCTATGTTTGGCAGCACATACCTGTGTGAACAACTGTTTTCTTTGATGAACCTGAACAAAACATCACACAGAAGTCGACTTACTGCTGAACACCTTCACTCAATTCTGAGGATTTCCTCAGCTCAGAGCCTTACCCCGAACATTGATGAACTTGTGGAAAAGATGGGACACCACCAAGTATCACCCTCAACCTCAAACAAGTGAACATTACTGTGCAATCACATATTTAGAGTTTTTACTCAGTTCAAGTTTAAAAGTTAAAGTTTAATATTTGTTTTCACTGCATGTTACTTCTCCTTGATGAAAGTGCTGTTTTTGATTAATAGATTTTTGCACTTTATTTTATTGTATTTCAATCCAATTATATTTTAAAAATATTTCAGTTGTGTCTGTTGAAAATTAAAGATTACTGACAGAGCCATAAGAAAATGTTGCTGTATTTATCTGATCATATTGGAATATATTTGTTAGGTTTTCAGTAGGTTCAATTAGGTTCACTAGACTATATGCGTCATTTAAAAAAATTTCAATGAACATTCGATCAGTCCGGCCCTCGGCTTGTAGCTAAATTTTTTATTTGGCCCTCCGTCCATTTGACTTTGACACCCCTGCTTTAAAATGACCAGCTACAATTTCCCGAAAAAAGCTGCTTACGTAGCCACTTCCAAGTAGGCGGGGCTTGTGGCTCCAACGCCTGAAAGGCGCCGACGTCTCCTCTGATTGGCTGATAGATGACGAGAGCTCGCACCATGAATTAATTATGAATACACCTCATCTAACTCTTTACATGCATTACTGTCATAATTTTTAAGAAGTTAAGTTAGTGAAGAAATGCATTCGTGTGTGATATTAATAATGTTTTTTTCCCACTTTTATTTAATAATTAATTAAACATTTTTTTAGCATAAAGCAGCCTCATACCTTCTGATTTCAGTCGGTCTTGAGTTTTTAGGGTTTTCTACAGCAGGACTGTTCCTTTACTTTTTTTCTTCTCATAATCTTTTCCATTTTGTGCTTGCTAGCTATGCTAGCTATGCTAGCTCAAAGAGCAAAGCAGCTTAAATTTGACTGGAAGCCTACCAGAAAGATGAGTATGCTAAATAACATTTCAATAAGTTATTTTAACTTGTGTTTAACAACAAAGATTACACAGATTATAGTTTTATTAGTAAAAAACCCCACATACAATTGAAAATTTGATTAAAAATGTATTTTACCTTTTTATTTATTTATTTATTTTTTTCTGGTCGTCCATGGCATCCACTTTGAAAAACACTAATTTAAAATGTCTAATATTTCTTCTCCATGGTCTTGGCTAGACAACAAAGTGAGCTGACCAAAAAAATACAGTACTGGAGACAGGTGTGTGATTTTATCCCATCCTTTGCTCAGTTCCATGCGTGATGTTTTTCCGGTGAATCTGCAGATTTTCCTCCTCCAACACTTTTTATATGCAAAGACCACCTGTTAGCAGCCCACCTGCTCTCCCTCTAAAGACCCCAAAACCATGTTCTCATTCTGTCGCTCCACACACTGTAATTACCAAGGAACAAAGATTTAGTCATACCACTGTTTGCTTCACTTGCATCACTATCAACATTCCTAATAATCAAGTTTTCAGAGACCTCATTGCTTTGATACTGAGGTGGTAACAATATGATTCTAAACAGCGACGATTATTCACAGTGAGGAATGTCTAACATCGGAACGTGTTGCTCACACTGTCTGCCGTTCAGATTTTTACAGACTCAAAATGACAACGCACAGTACCTTGCAAATGTTTTCACCTATTTGTTTTTAACCAAAGTATTTTATTGGGATTTTATTCATTTGAAAGAACATACACGCGGTTGAAATCTTTAAGGATTCTTGCGATTCTTCAGAAAGGCTCACGCTTGGCTAGACTGGATGGAGAGCAATCGGTAAAAATCCCTTTTTTTCAGTTTTGTCACAATTAAATTACAACAAATATGTAACACTGGATCTGGAAGGCATTTTAAATATCCAAAATAAATCAACAAAACAACAAACGGAATGAATTCTGAAGTCTCAGAAGGCAAAACTGTCCTTCAGAAAAAAAAAAAACGGTCTAGTTAAGACAAAAGCACCAGACTGAAGGGTTTTGTCATCCAGAGAGAAAAATGATAAACCATGCTAATGAAAATTATTGTTATTGAATTTATTGCGCGATTAATTGATTTATTGCAACAGGCCTAGTCATCAATGCTGAAAAATGCATGAAACACTTCATATTCTGATTAGAAAATAAAATCCTATCTCTTTACCATCTTATGCAGCTTTGTGTCGAAAAGCCTGCATCATGGTGACAATAAACGCTCTTTATGGAGTTTGGCCTCGGATGAAGTTTTGCTGACGCCGTGAGCCGCTGCTCTCCTGCGAATTAACCCAGAGTTTTAGCAATTCTGGTAGTCTGCCATCAAAGGTCACGAGAAGGTTTTTTGCGGCACCTTTCGGCTAATTACCTGGCCATAAATATGCTCTGCATTTAAAATTTATATAGCTGTCAAATGACTGGCAGTAGACCTGACACTGAGGAGTGACTGAGCAGATGGAGGCGAAGACTGACTGATGGAGTCGGGGTGGCGGGGAGGGAGTCGAAAACAAGAGGGATGCAAAAAAAAAAAAAAAATTAAAAAATGGGTGAGGTGAAGGGGAGACAACGGGAAGGTTGGCGATGACAGACTGATTAGAAGAATGAGTGAGATAAGTGGAGACAGAGACAAACGGTGAGCCTTCTGTCCTACTTTGCTTTCCGAAGAGGACGGCGCAGCACTTTGAACACGATGGACTGGAGGAGAAAAACAGCATAATTAATCAGGGAAATGGGGCTGATATTGATATTTTAAACTCTCAGACACGCTCTGTGCCCACACCGCTCCGATCCATGTTTTATTAAACATGGAGAATTTCTTTCAACAATGTTCAAACGCAAAACACGCCCAACAACTGCAACATGCTCTTCTACATAACTGTACATTAAAGAAAATATCATAATAATAATAATAATAATAATTTTTATTATTATTATTATTATAAACATGTCTAACATTTTTCAATACTGGTACTGATGTAAAGAAAACAACACTAGTATTGTGTAATAAAGTTGAAAATCAGTGGAAGTCATAAAAAGAATTGCAGAACCAGAAGATTAAAAGATTAATTTTTTAATTAGAAGATTTTCAGATATATATATGTATTTATATATATATATATATATATATATATATATATATATATCCAGATCCAGTGTTACATATTTGTTATAATTTATATATCATAATTACGATTTTCTATAAAATACTAGTCCCAACCAAACAGTTATTCAGATTAGCCTCTTGGAAGATCTTTTAATCTTACCAGCATGTGTTTTCTGACTGGAAGAAATATTAAACAATAGGATTTTTCCAGGAACACTTTATAGCACAATCAAGTAACTATGTCATTTTCAGTTGCTGCACGTGTCAAACATAACTTAGAAAAGAAATTTGACTTTGCAATTTGAAATTGGGCCTCCGTCTCTTTAAGAATCTCCTGCTCTGTACTAGACTCCACCTTCAGTAAGTCATCACTGCCATGTTTGTCCATGAGGCTGTGTGCTAACAGTAGCTGTTAATGCATTAACAGCTACTGTTAATATATATATATATATATATATACATACACTGTATATAGATCAAAAGTTTTGAGCTTAACTGTAATATTTTAAAAAAGGAAAACTTTTAGAAAACTGCTTAGTCGTGATTTTTTTTTTTTTTTTTCTTTTTTTTGTAGGTATTGCCCACATTAGCATTTCAGGAACCTTTTAATTTGTTGCCTTCACAAACAGATGACAAAACGACGGGCGTGTACCACTTATCTCCAGCTCATTACCGGCATGTGACAGCGTGGGTTCGCCCGTAAGCCGTTTTTACCTTTATTTCCGGTGGAGATGGAATGCTAATCACGGGATGATTAAAGAACAGGCGAGGGAAGCTGTCGGTTTGAAGGGGAGCCACGACTAAATAAATAAATAAAAAGAGGGGAGGCATCAAAAAGTGAGATAAATCCTGTTAAGGTGGTATTAATGTTCTTATGCCTACTGATAGCCGCTGCACACGCGTGTTTGTGTGAGAAAAGAGAGACAGTGTAAGAGTGCTACAGGCTCATTAGGCTACAGGGTAGAATAGCTAAAAAGGATTATAGCAGCGCGGATTATTCACGCATGAAATACTGGTACCAAGGAGGAAAAGGAAGAACGAGAAGGAGAGATGAAGAGCGGCTGAATGCGAATGAGGAGTTGAGAGTATAAATATGTATGTCTGGGAATATATGGGGCGGAGGGGGCGAGGAGTAGCAAGCAAGAGTGAGGAGGAGGCCTGGTGCAGGGCGAGGGTGAGGGCGAGCTGCAAACGGATGATTTCTGAGATTTAAGAAAGAGCTTGAGATTGAGAAATCTGCCGAGTGTAACGGAATGAAGAAGTGAAAGATGGAGGGAGATAGAAAAAAAAGGAGAGAAGAGGAAGACGAATTGGGATATAAACTCGGGCAGAGAGATGAGGAGGGAGAACGGAACATGAGTAAAAACCACAAAGTGGAGAAAGGAGAACTGGAGCTGAGAGAGGAGATAAAACGGGATGAAATCTGAGATTGGAGGAGGAAACGGCGAAGGACGAAGGATGTTTGTCCAGCACATCCCACAGACGCCCCGTTATATTAAGATCTAGGAAACCTGGAGGCCAAGACAACACGTCGAATGAAGTGTGCTCCTCGAACCATTTGGTGTTTTAATGAAAGCATGTACATGGTCTGTAAGGAAAAACAAGGCTTAGGTAGGTAGTGCGTGTCATAAGAAAATGTCAGCGGATGGCAGAACCAAAGGTAGGGCCCCATAAAATCAATTTAAGTTTTTTTTTCCAAATTCCACTTTTTCTATTTTTGATTTTTCATTTTAACCATATTTAATTACGTAATTATGGTGTGAATGAAAAAGAAAGCTGTTAAATCAAAAGCTAGAGGTCAACGTTTCCAATCATTCTGTATCACAACTATAACAGACTGCTGTGGTTCAACAGAGCTTTGGCTTTACAAGGTGTTAAAAAGTGTTTCCCCATCATGTTTTTGAAGAACTCGAGCATTTTGTGCAAAACTAAGATGCTTGTTTTTAACATGAAAGAAAATCTCCCCTTTTAAAACGAGTTGAACTCAATAGCAAAATAAGATGGAAAAAAGAACTATATGAAAAAAATCTGGAGAAATACTTTTCTTAGAAAAGAGAGCCAGCTTCTTAAAGAAGCTAGCTTTTGAAGTTCTTAAAGCTAGCTTCTAGAAACATAGAAGCTAGCTCTCTGTTTGAGCTAACTTCTCAAACATAAAGAATTTAGCTAGCAACTACTAGCCAGCTTCTGCATGCTGTATGTTCTTAGCTAACTTTTCTAGCTATCTTTTCTGTTTCTGAGGAGTGGTCATATATTTGCGACTCCAAACTTACAGAACTGTTTTCTCCCTATTCATAAAACCCGCCTGCCATGAACCTTGCGCTCAGCTTCCATTTTAGGGGAAGTTGTTGATGTCTACGAGTGTTTTCCGCTGTGGCTGACCAGTTTATTCTGTCTGTGTGGAGAGGAGAATCGAGCAGACGCAGAGCTGAGTCCCGTGTAACCAGGTAACAGCGGGTACAGGAGCTGCAGAGGCCAAATCAGTACAGAAATTACTGTATATTTTCCCTTATCACCAGTATCAGCTAATTCTGTGAAATTCACCTTTTTCCACATGGATTTAATTTTGTTTACATAAATATATAATGGTTTCCCTGAGGAAGATAAGATCAAGCTAATCCAGTGGGTTTGAATGTTTCCCATAGTAAATCCTGGTTAGCTTTTCCCAGGTAAGTGAAGAAAAGAAGGAAGGGAGGAGGGAACAATCCAAGGGCCATAAATACTTTTACATGAACAAATATGTATAGATGGAAATGTAGGATGGAGGGACTGACGGTTTCAGTAAATACAGCCGAGTGGCATCTGTAGCCAATGAATTGGAAAGGCAAAGAAGGAGCCACACACACACACACACATGCCCTCCCACTTTCATTTGCACAAAGAAGCAGCACAGTGCGCAAATATTCACCAAGAGCAGACAGGATTTAACTTTCATCAAGCCAAGTCATCCGCCAGCACAACATTTGCGCTCAATCCGGGAAGGAACTTGCAATTATGTGACACAAAATGTAATTTTATGCAACTGTGTGCAGTGGGGTGAACAATATGGGCAGATTTATATATAATATATGTGGACATGTTTGTAGAAAGGGCAGCTAATCTCTTTAGTCAGTCAGAGCTCATTCGGTTCCAAACCTAGAATTAAACATTTACGCGTTTCTGGCTTAGCCATCGACCACACACACACACACGCACACACACACCCTCAGTATGTCTTTCTATCTTCACAAGGACTTTGCACAGACTTCCATTCATTTTACCTTTATTTCTATAGCCCCATCCTGATGCATACCCTAAACCTAACTAGTACTATTACAAACCTAATCCTAACTCTTCTTCTTATGGGTCCCATAAAGAGTAGTTGGTCCTCACAAAGCAGTATTTGTTGGAAAAAAACGGACCTTACAAGGTAAGAAATTCTAAAACACACACACTCGCATACAAAGAGCACATTTTAAAAATTTATTTATTCTCACTCAGTCCTCACACACCAGATGTGATGTGATTTTTTAATTGTTCATCAACACTCTTCGCTCTTGTGCGCTTCTTTATGTGAGATTTTTTTTATGCTAATTCAATTCTTTGAAAAGTGTACTCCAGATGAGAAAATAAAGATGCAGACAGGGAAGTTGAAGATAGACTCAAATGACACATTAATTTAACTGCACTGGGCTATTATACCTTAAAGTCAAATGGACTATTATGCTTGAGTATTAACATTCTGGTCTCCACACTTTCATTTCCTTGCAAAAGTATTCATGCCCCTTGTGAAAAGATCAAACTCCTCCATTTTCTCCCTGACCTGCTATTGCCGTCTGAAGAAAAGCACCGCTCCCGACCAAAAACAACCAATCAGAGCCAAGAGGAAAGTCTTAAAGCTGTCAGTCTTGCATGCACTGCTCAATGAGCTAATGGCAAATAAACACCTTACTGTTACAGGAAAACTGTTTATCCACCGTCTTCAGTCGTCATTTCTTCACCAGCATGCTGGAGTCGTTGGGTCTTACTGGACTGGAGTCTCCAAAGTAAACAGGAAGGCTAACTTTATCCGAGTTGATGTTTTTGTTGTTTGTGAAGCTAAATACACTAAACTTCACTATTTAGAGGATTTCTAAAGGTAACTGGTTGCACTGAAACGTTTAGAGTTATGACAGTAAAGAGTAATTTTTATAAGAAAAGAGAATGACATAAAGAAAAGTCAGCAAGGTTCTTTTGACAAGACCAAATGATCATTGGATATCATCTTAAGTGTGCATATTTATTCATACCAGATCACATAACCAACAGACACCTCCTGTCTTCCACCTTTTATATTATCACTGTATTCATTTTTTCCACACCTCTTCCAGTTTCACTCCTCCTGTATCCCTGACAAGAAGAAGAAAAAGAAACTTTCATGGATAGTTAGCTTCAAGCTGTCACCTCTGCAAAGCCTTGTTTTCATTTGCATGTCTGTCTCAGAAAAAGCAACTGGCTTCACAGTTTTTCACACCTTTTGACTGGTTTGTCTGACAATTGTTAAATGAGACGGATAGAAAATTTCATTTGTCTCCATTTGAAAAGTTTTGTTCTGGAGCATATTAAAAATTCACGATCATAAGAATGACTTTAGAACATCTGGATTTAATGAGATTCAAGCTGTTTCTTATTCATTTTTATTACATCTATCCTTATGAACCGAACATGACTAGATCAGTTTCATACAAATCTTTTTTTTCCCAGCAAGTCAACACCAGAATATTGGGCATAACGAGCAATTTGTTTTATTTTTCTGAGAGAGCGATCACTTAGCCAATCAGAGGGATGCTTGCTCCTGTTCCTTCATAATCCCAGAAAGAGGACTAGTGTCTAGGGGGAGAAAACGCTGTATGCATAACTGTGTGCGCTTGCGTTTGTGTGTTTTTTGCTGAGATTCAAAACACTTGAATTTCGAGAAGTGAATCCGAAGAGTGTTTTGATTTGACTAAATGTAATCCACTTCTTTATCAGATCCAGACACTCTGGGCGAAAGAAGCTCGGTAAATGTCAGGAGCATTGGCAACAGAAAAATGAAGAAACCCTTTTAGAGATTTCACGCCAAAAACAAGCAACTGTTTCATGAATTTACAATTTAATCATTTGTTTTTCTCTCTCAGTTTTAGTCAAACTTTTAACTACTCTCATGCACGTGGGTCCCACTCTGATGTTCATTTCAGCTTCGTTCTTTTACGTCATTTAGAATTTACTCTCATTTTTTTTCTTGAGATTAAATGACGAATAACATGATATTTTTTAACTGTTTCTTTAAGATGCACCTGTATGTGTACTATGTTTACACATGCATTCCACACATTGATTTAACCATTACTTGTTCAAAGGGGACACTCTATGGCTTCTCTGGCGTGATGGTGACTTTTGTGGGTCCCTTCCCAGGTTAATTGTTCTGACCTGACAGAATTTGATCCTGCCTGCCATCATAAGTCAGTTTTTCGGTTTCCTCTCTGTACTGCAGCAGTGACTCAGCTCCCAGGGCGGATCTCAGAGAAATGACACAATACTCTCTTGACTTTTCAACTCTTAGTGTAAGCAGTCAGCGTGGGCATGAATGTGCTGGGAAGCCTGGGATGGAGCCACGGTGGAAAATATGTACAGTAAAGTGTAGACAGAGAAAATCAGCTACCATCTAAATGAGAAGATCTAATAAAAAAAATATATATTGCTTTAAAGCAGCAACATTAGAGAGCCACAGAGAAGCTTCCCCCCCTTTTTTTAATCACACTTTCACATGTATAATTAAGTTAAAAGAGCTTATGTTCTAAACGATTGCATTATCACTGAGAGGCTTCAGAGGGAGGCACGGGGGTGTAATATTTCTTTCATAAAATGTCTCTTTTGGGAACAAGCAAAGCCCCAGACTCAGACCCTGCCAACTTAATCTGGTGTTAGCATGGAAAGGGAGGTAACAGCAAGGTAGCAGGCAAATCCTCAGCATTCATCAACAACGTAGCTCGTGTCTATATCAGCTGTTCAAGAAAATCATCTGTTCAATTATTCATATTCATATCTTATGAAACATCCCAAAAACATGTCATAGTTTCTGTGTTATTCCAATGTTTTTCTGACTGCCTGCTAGCTTAGCGTACTCTTCCCCGACCCGAAGCCACTCACTTACACCTGCCCTCCTCCCTGCATGAAACGCTGCCTCTTCATGAGCATTTCCACTCCTTCTTACCGGGCAACAGCAACTAATCTGACCGCTTCCTCAGTCTGTCCCTGGCAGTGGTCACATCTCTCTCAGCGTTCTCCTCCAACGACAACAACACCCCTGAATCACTAATTCTCCCTCCTGATCCGCTCCTGAATCTGCTCCAGCGGTCAAAGCTTGTGTGGTTAAAGTTTGACAGATTTTTCTGGATGGGCCGAGGGGCTTCTTAGCCTTTGCTAACCCGTCACGTAGCCGCTCATTTCTCTCCCAACTCCGGTTAGCTGAAATGGCGCCATTTCTAACCTCAGAGGAGAGGGGTGGGTGAAGGAGGACTGAGGGATTCCATTGGATAAGCCCAATGTCCGTCAATAAAATCAACCAATGGGCTGTCGCGGTCAATAAAAATGATTTTTTTTTTATATATATATATATATATACTTTTTTTGTTAAAATATGATAGCCTCAGGCCGCCTCAAATATGTGCATTAATCTATACCCGAGACGACCACTCCTTACCTGGACAGGAGTTCAAACTGAAAGCGTTTTTTTTCCCGTTCGTATTGTCAACCCCCGACGGTGGCGGGCGCGTTGCTCCGATTTACATGTCACTTTATAGTTTTACCCGCATTTGGCCAGTGGCGGGTGCTAATTTCCACCCCTGCTTCTTGTAGTAATTTATGCCAACACTTGTGCTCTTGCAATTAGATGTATTTATTGTAGTATCCACGATCAACATGGATGCTATTTCAACTTTGGCTTGATTGTTGCTTGAGAAAATCACTTTAAGCATGGAAATCGTTAAATTCGCAACACGTAAAATAGCCAGACTTCTAGGTAATATAAACAGCTGCAGGAATTTAAAAAGAGAAATGTGACAACCCCGTCATCAAGACAATAATCAACATTAAACCGCTGTAGTGCAGTCATAAATACAGAAAGCTGTCCAGCAAAATTTTAACAGCACATTTAATTCTCAGGAAATATATTAAGCCTTTTTAAACACAAGGTAATAACGGGTTTGTTTTTTAATTAGCTGAAAAAAACCCAAACTTAATTAACCCACATTGGCAAGAGCTTGGGAGTGGAGTGTACCGTGTGTACAGTCTACTGTATGTCTTAAGGTAATAAGAGCACTGCAATGAAACCCTGTGGTAGGACATCTTTCAGTACAGTTTTGTGTAGCACAGTAATGAGTATTATTAAATTACACTAATGGGCCAAAGGGTTTGACAAAGGAGCACAGTGGTGTGTAAACGAGACGGAGACAATAATGTGAATTTAAAGAACAAACCAGCTTTTGCTGACCAAACCACAAATTTGACAACCATGTAATGAAAATGACAAAAAAAAAAAAAAAAAATCAAAATACATAAAAGTACAAATATAAAGACTTGGCACAGTCTCAAAAAAATTGTGAAAAAAAACATAAAGAGTGAGAAAATGTGAGCCAGTAATCTTAGGTATTACCATGGGTGTGTGAAGGTGTGTGTGTTCCCGACCTTACACACCGCGGGGGGCAGCAGAACTCATCAAATGGAGGGGAGAGGAGAGGAATCCAGATCCAGGTGGGAAAACTCTCCATCTAATTCAGTGGAGGAATCCGCCTCAGGACCAATCCAGCATAGAAATAACTCTGACCTGTCGACAGGCCGAGCTGGGCGATCAATTATTAATTACTCTACTTTAAATCAGGGCTATAAACCCCACCTGCTTAGAGGGGCCTTTGACTAATAATAACTGCAACAATCAATATATTTGATGTAGATTTCATGACGATTATTCTTGACGAGTTTGACGACTGCATTTGGCCAAATTTAATGTTTATTGTTTGTTCCATAATTGGTTACTGCATTATGTTTATTTAAGGTGTAAAGCACTTTGAACTGCTTTGTTGCTGCAATGTGCTATACTCTGCTGTCTTAGCTAAAGTTCACAACTTAGGCTTCTTTAGGCATCAGTATATCGCCGTGCATTATTGTGGTGTATTATCAAAACCGTTTTTGTGAGGTACGGAAAAAAAAGGCAACAGGAAAACTTTAAAAATGAGCCAAAAATCACAGCAATGCTATAGCGTAAGTCATCATCTTCCTAAAATAGCAACGTAAATCTTTTTTTTTTTTTTTTGCCAAAAGTGATTTTTTTTTCTCCTTGCTTTTTTGTCTAAATCATTGTTTGGCAAAAAAACAAAATAACAACAGCAACTTATTAACCACTTTTTAACCAATTCAGATTAATTGGGATGTAAATAATGTAATGCAACAGATTAGAATATGTTATTTAATTTGACATGTTGATATATGGATGAAGCATATTCTTTACTTGATCGAAGCAAAGCTGCGTAGCGGTTTAAGACATTATTAAAAATTATTAGCAGATGGAGGGAAAAAAAGAAAGAATGCTTTAAACTCCTTCTTGATGCCAACTGTTTGCGAAAACGTCTTGAACTGCTCGAGAGTTTCATTTAGTTTGGAAAGCCCCTAAATATCATTAATTCATCATTAATTCTGATGCCGTGATTCATTATTCTGAATGCAGCGTTGGAAGCCTTCGTTCGGTGAAATAACTGCCATTGTTTCTCCATGAAAAATAACTCGATGCCTACGACTCGGCGCTGGATGATGAATGATGGTTTTGATCCAAGAACAAAGCACCTGCAAAGAAACATTAATCACTTCTCAGCTGGGAGGCTTTAGACAATAAACGCGCAACTTGATGGGAGTTCGGTCAGCTCGCTTCCAGACCGATTTTTGGTTTTTGAATGGTTTATAAGCTACATTTATTTTAAATTAAACTCTTTTTATTCAGTAACAGAAATGAAACTGCGAATGCAGAACATTTGTTTCCAGAGTATTTTTGTCTGAATGTTAAGTTGCTGCGTCCTTGAGTAAAATAAAAAGAAGCTTTGAGAATTAAAATAACTTTCTCTTCTTCTAAACCCAATTACAGATCACAACTGATCTGTAATTCAGGTCAAATCCTGAATCGCTGTTGTTCCTTTCAAAACTCACTGAGGATTTTCTCATCTGACAAAATCCTAGAGTCCATCTCACATTTTACTGGAGGTTGATGAATTGATGTCGCTCGCTATAAACGGAGGAACAAATTTAGTCAGAGCTGTTGGATGCCAAAGAAACCTATTTAATTTTGTAATTCATTTTGGGGAAGATGTCTACCTTTTAAAAAATTGTCTCTTGCCCATGTGAAAGATTACCGTAGCATTTCTTCCACCTTTAGACGTTTACAAATTTTCCGATGTTTGCATCCTTTTGAATTCTTTAGCTTCACAGCGTACTAAAATGACATAGCAACGAGCGTTCCACTTACATATCAATGATGTTTCAATCCTACAGTCTTTCCCATCACCGTTTCTGAAAACACCGCTCCCAAACAAGTTTACTTAACAAAGAAGGCTACTAATTCTTACATGTAAACTAAAGTCATTTTCAAAATTGATAGTCCGATAGACTTGGCTCCTGTGCTTCGCTTTCATACTGCGTCAAACAAACCAATTGAAAACTAATTGAAAAACCTGTTCCCCTCTTCACCTGTGGTGGCGCTGCACCAAGAACCACTGAATGAAATGACACGAAAACCACAGAAGAAGACATGAACGCAACTTCCTTCTTCACGAAATGTAAACAAAAATAGAGTGCTGTCAAACTTTATCTGTTAGGATTTCTCTTTTGTCGTTCGTAAAAGACCACGAGCCATTTCTCCCGCTGGCGCTAGACATGAGTTTTTGTTTTGGTTGTATTTACGCAGAATATCCTTTGCTAAGCGTTTGGGGCTTTGATCCGCTTGCAATTTACATATGCATTCGAAGCACATCAGAGTCTACTTTATTCGAACTGAGACGGAGGTTTTTACTAACTAATATCTGACTCGATACACTGAAATACAACTACCGTCTTAAATAAGCCAAAATGTATTCTGATTCTGAAATAGAAAAGTCTGCGAAGTAGAACCGAACACCTCTGATTCTGATTCTGGATTTTGTTCCTGCTGATGATTGTTTGTCCTTTAACTTTGTTTAAGGACAAACAATGACATGACTTCTTGATGATTTGGTTTGTAACACATTTAATTGTAGTTCCTGTTATTTCCGTTTAGATGAAAGGTTCAGAAATGTTGCACTTTCTTTTTAAAAGTGGTACAGTTTAATGAAGCGTTACAGTTTCCTTAAGTGCTGCTCCCTGTGTGGCCCCATGAACTGCCTGGAAACAGAAATACAACCGCTCCTTCACTCTGAACGTCGTGCTAAAATACAAAAAAGGCTTCCAAGATGACGGACAAACAAAGCTTTCACAGACAAAAAAGGTTGAAAGACTATTTACATCATTTTGAAAATTGTGCACAAGAAAATAGCGAATACCAAACATTTAGATATTCTACACCGTGATCAAACACCTGGGACTGAGTTGTGAAACTGACAGAACAAAATAAATACCTTTAGACCTTATTGTTTGCCTTCTAGTAGGAATGCTTACCTTCATTCATGAGTTCATATGACAATACAGAATCTTTAAGAAGAAAACACAACTTAAAATATGGAGTGTATGAAAACTCAAGCATGGACGGTCTTTGACTATTTCTCTCTCACACACACACCAACCCCGTTTCTATGATTGCTTTATCGCTCATAGATTCAAATTGTAGGACTGTAGGCTGTATAAGTATTCAAAGATAAACACGGCTATAATTATCTAATCAAGTGTCCTCTCGTCTGGCTAGCAGCCTTAACAAGCTCTCTCCGTCATTATTCAGCTAATTAGGACATCATCGTAATCAGACAAACTCTGGCTTGTTGCAGATGAGATGCCACATTAACACGGTAAACAAAATATGGCAGATATGGCAGGAAGACGCGGATAATTACAGGGGAGAGGATAAAAATACAAGAACAATCATACATTCATGTAGGAGTTCTTTGGAACTTGTGATTAGAAAATGAAAAAGAAAAAAAAAGAAAACCTAAATGTAAAAAGTGAAAAGCAGCGATGCAGATTTCAAACCCGCAAATCCTCCGAATTACGTCAGACCTGAACACAAATGTATCTGCTAAATATGACCCACAGCCGCTGTAAAGACGTAACTCTGCCTTTTATGGCTCCTGCAGCTCATTTTAAGTGCAAGTGTTTTGAAACGACCCACCTGGATAATCGCAGGTATAATTAGGACATTGATAATTCATGATTCAACAATACTGTAGTTTATTATGAAATACTTTATTGAAGGGAGAGAGAAGGCAGAGAGAGTAACGTAATGCAATGGTAATGTTTAAGTCATATGACCAAAATAAACATTCAATAAATTGGAATATTATTGAAAAATTATATTATTTCATCAACAACTCACTGAGTTACACACACAGACATGTTTTCAAGCCTTTTTTTATGAGAAGGATGGTTTTCCACTAATACCAAATAAAAATATGATATTTAAGATAAGAATATTACATCAAATCAGCAAAAAAACAAAACAACAAAAAAACATTTTTAATACCTGCTTAAGTAATTTTTAGAAAGGTATTTTTAACCTGAAAAACAAGTCTCATTGGATGAATACTCTAATGGCTATGTGTTTATTATTGCTCTAAAGTAAATCACTTTTTAGCAAAAGGTTTTCTTTTACAAACACAAACTGCAAGTTCACAGGCGTACCGTCCTACTTTTGCCTCATTTTAAAATTGCATTTTAAACCTATTATTATTAAACCCAAACCCATAATGCATACCAGCACAACTGAGTACAACAAGGAACGTACACAGAGCCGTATCCATGCAGCCATTAGAGGCGGAGCCAGGAAATGTTGGCAGGCTAGGCGAGGCAAACCGTTGCTAACTCAGTCGGCTAAGGAAAAGGATAAGATAGACTGGGCATATATATATATATATATATATATATATATATATATATATATATAACTATTGATGAACATTTTTTAAACTAGTTGGTGCACACACATTTATACACAGGGCCAGATTTGATTTCATATCTCATTGTTGTTAATAAATTACATTTTCATTTGAAAACTGTATTACTGTATTCACTAGAAAATGGAAGAAATCTGTAATGGAGTCTCCAGTCCAGTGTATCGTCCAGGTGAACACTAAGCTATTACGGTACCTTCATTTCTAAAACAACACAGGGGTTTGATCTCACACCGTTTCTTTAGAAATCTATAATCATCTCCTTTGTTACTCTTTCAAGCGGTAATCTGTTTGACTATTCAGATTTTACCCCAGGTTGGTTCCTAAATGCCTTTGGTAGGAAACCAGCATTAAAACTCTTTGACACAAAGCAGCTGGAAGTACAGAGGAGAAAATAATTGCTTAGCTCCATCAAAGTTCTCAGTGGGCTGATAAGCAGAGCCAGACAAGAACTGGCTTTATCCAGCCAGATCCCTCAAAGGGTTTTTGTTTCATATAAAACAAAAAGAAAATACATGAAAAATATCTAAAGCTTACCAGACTTTGACACAGTGCTGCATGTTTTACATGGTCCTCAGGTTAATGAAGCTCTAATATGAGGCCATATTTCTTCCTGTAGTTAAAGTTCATTAGCCTTTGATTTTTTTAATGTAAACACAAAGTGTTCCTTCTAGCAGTCAAACATCTACCATCCTCCATGATGTGTGCCTCTTTGACCTCTTGCTCTTTACTAGTGAGGCGTAAACGGACTCTGCCATGAATGTGAGGGTAAAAGACTAAGGGTACATTTACACCAGCCCTGTTTAGTCCGCTAAAGTCAAACGCTGGTTCGTTTGCCCTGAAAGTCTGGTTCGCCTGGCAAGGCGTGAATGTGCAAGCTAAAAAGCCAAAAAGCAAACTCTGATCTGCCTAGAAACATCTGTGTCAGTTCGGTTGAAGTGAACGCCGGTACGATTCGAATGTATATGTGAACGCCAAGGTGACAGGAGACCACTCCAAAAGAAGGAAGCGGACTACAGCGCAGGGCATTCTGGGTAAATACAAGCAAAACAAAAAAGCACTAGCATTAGTGGAAGAAATCGCTTGCAGTCTTTTATCAAAGACAAAAGAGAAATCCTACAACCGCTAAAATCTGATGTTACTCCATTTTTGGTTACATTTTGCGAAGAATGAAGTTCTTCTTTGGAAGATTTCATGTCATTTCTTCCTGTGGTCACCGCAGGTGAGGGGTGAGAACAGGTTTTTCAAAGGGTTTGGTTTGTTTGACCCAGTGCAGAGTGAAAGCGAACCGCAGCAGCTGAAAATATAACGAATGTCGCAACTTTGGTCCTCAATCAAACCGAGTCTACTGGACACGGCAACTTTCTCAAACCTGCGAGTGTGGTACGATTGTCAGAGTTGACTGACAAAACTCAACAACCCGTCCACCTCTTTATGTCTGATGCTGCACCTTTCTCTCCTACCATTTCTTTAATCACCCTCTCTTTGTTTACCACCTACTCTGCCTTCCACCACACCATCAAACGGCCTGCGTGTGCCTTTGTTTTCCATGCCGCTGTTGGTGCATTCGCCACTTCTGGCAAGCTCTGCCAGCGTTGGACATGCAACCAGCTTGCAGTTGCCTCGGTGACTGGCCCCGGCGCTGAAAGCCCCCGAAGACTTTACGCAGGTGTGAGGAGTTTGATGTTGTTGGATTGGCTTCAAGTGGCGGCAGAGCTACCCGTAAGCCGCTGAGGCGCTTCAAAGCCGTACGTCGCCGAAGGTCGTGATGTATACGGGAGCATGTCTAAAGGCCCGGTGATTGTCTGAGATGTGTTTGACTGATCTCTATGAACAAAGCGTGTTGCTAAGCAGTGAAAGTCCCCCTGCTCCTTGGCTGCAGTTTTATTTCATGTCATGCAGACACTGCAGAGATTTTTAAGAAGGAAAATGAAGTTTCTTTTTTTTTAGGAGGTAATGAGTTCTTTCAGAGTTTTTGTTTTTGTAATTGTGGCTCTTCTCCACTACAAAAGTTATCAAATTGGAGCTGCAGAAATAGTTGCATCATATAAAGTGAAATTTGTGATTATGGAAAATTGCTGCTGTTTTACATGTTTAAAACGTGACACCTTTAATGAACCTAGTCGAGCAACCTCTGAGAAATAGACTTTAGATTGGTTGCTGCCAATGCGCAGTGACTTTTTAAAAGGGCAGAAATGTGAAAAATGTACTTTTTTTGGCTTTATGTCATGTTATAATTTTCTAATCGAAAACCACCCTTGAGTGTTGCCTAGATTCTTTCACGCATGTTTGAGAAATCATTTAATTTCCACGCCAACCATTCAGCTGTGCAAAACGCCTTGGTGGACCTAGCTCCGCCTTCAAGGACAAATATTGCTTCTGGGAGCTTATTAAAAGTTTTCTGTTTCCAGAAACTTCAACACGGAGAGCACCTGCATATTAACATTCCTCTGAAGTCATAATCACTTTAATAGACACATATTGATCCACGCAAAATCCATTTTTACTGAGAAAACTATGAATCACAGACCTACCATTAATTAAAAACAGTGATATGAAATGATCTGAAACCTGCCATTGGAAAGTCTGACACTCAGATGTGTTGGACGTCCAACGCCACGAAAATCCATCGAAATTTACTATAAACAAGTTTTGTTTGTTTTTAACTGATGTCAGTTTGATGGAGACTAGCCAGCATTTACAAACCAGCCAATCCAGGAGCACCAATTATCCTCCTTGAGGGGGAAAGGGGGTGATTACGCCTGTCCCCCAAAATATGGAAGAATATTTGCATATAATCCACAAATTATCTTTTTTTTCACAGATAATTTGGATAATTTAGTTTCTGCAGCAATGTCAACACAGTTTCTACTGTCCTTGGGCTTTGAACTATTAAAATAGCATTTCTAGACCGAACTGCCGAAACACATTCTCATTATCATGGTTGTGTGACAAAAATTACATTTTGTTCTCACCTTCACGTCGTCTGCCTCTGCTGGTCACAAGGCCCCTGCCCAACTCTCCTTTCACTTTTAGATTTGCATTTGTTTTCAGTCAACCAAAGGCCTTTTGTTCTGCATGGAAGTTAGACAAGCATCTCTACAAAGAAAATAATATGACGTGAAAGCATTTTGAGAGAAAATAAATGTTCCTTAAAGAATTTATCAAAAGTTGGCTATACCTTTGTTAATAATCAATGGGCTTCCTTATTGGGATAAAACCAATGTTTTCACTGGTAGATAAAAATTATCTCAAGGATTAAAGTTCTGACTCTAAATATTAACATTACTTATAGTAAGCAGAAACTTGGCAAAATGAAAAAGACTTAAACCTAAATACTGTATGTCTGGAGTATGACTGACTATCGTCCTTCATTTGAATTCATTTCAAACACATTTCATGTTTTCCGGAATCATGTTCTGCTTTCCGATGAGGAACGATCCCCAGGTTTCTTTCCCCTGAAGCGATGCAGACCTCCTGCATTGATTGCAAAGTAAAAACAAGATTTAATTGCCATATGAATCATCCTACCATAATGAGGATGATTAGCTAATTCTTCTCTTGCTTTTCATTTACTATAAATTGCCATGGGGGAAGTTAAAGTAATGGAGAAATTCACCATAAATTCATAAGTTCAGGTGAAAATTGAAAATATGTTTGTGTGCTCAAAAAGAAAGAAAGAAAGAAAAGGTTTCATGGTCATAGTTCATTAAAAAACAACAACACTTGAATTGTAAATGATTTTTACAAATTCTTCCTGAAATATCAACTTCATTCCACTGCTGGTATAACTAAAGTATTTACTCAATGGCATCCAATATTTTACATCGATAAAAATAACTGCAAGTTTACTATGGCATCCACATAAGAACTAGTTATTACCAAATTGCCTGCAAATATGCCGTAGCTTGTGATGATGTCTGCACTGCAAGGCCAAACTGTTTTTAGCCAATTTGTTGGCGCTGCGAATCTGACTTGTTGTAGTTTCAGCGTGTAGAAATGTGTCATATTACCGTTTATTTTACTACAGGTGCAATCCTCTGGTGCCGTTCTAATTGTTTTTATATGAAAGACCGCTGGCTTCAGAAGTCTTATTCTGAAGAGACCTTGTTAAGAGGTTCCTGGGTCTGGTATGTGACGTGTGAGGGATGCCTCTGAATGAGGAGCAGAGGAGGCATTACACATGCCTGTTGTAAAAATTTGCCATGTCATAAAAAAAAAAAATGGATCTATCCTGTTGTTGAGCGTAGACTAGAGTTTAGATTTGTAGCCTGAGTCGGGCCAAACCCCTCCCCAAATTCATTGATATTCATTGATAGTCGAGTTGGACTCGGGCTTCTGTGGCCCAAGTCCAACAGAGAAAACCAAACAAGAATGTACGATATAAAGATGTTAATCTACTTATTATACTCTAGACAGAGGAGTTGGTGCTTAACAAGTTGAGGAAATAAAGAAAGTAGGGTGTAGAAGTTGATGTGTATGCAGCTCTGCCCTGCTCCACTCCCATCAGTCACACATCCCAGAGGATTTCCCTTTGACTTACCCTGCGGTTACAACAAGCGACAAAATGGAGCTGGAAGACGCTAAACAAAAACTAAAAACGGGAGAGGTTACACATAAATGGTGGTCTGAAAACAAAAGCAGTAAAATGACAATAAAACAAAATGTCTGGTTTACAGGTGTGTTGGGTTTGGGCCTATAATTAAAATGAATTAGTCGGGTTGGATTGGACTTGGACACAATGTCTATTGGCTCGGGATGGATTTTTTTAGGGCTGATCTAAACTCTAGTGTAGATCACAATCAGCTAAGTGTAGCTTTATATCATGTTATAATGTCATTTCCTCATCAAACACCCACCTGGAGTTTTGCTTTGCTCAATCTCAATATCTCAAGTCTTGTTTACATCCATAATTCTTGCTGTTGGCTGGTCTGAGACGCCATACATTATCACTGCATCGGCTCACCCCTACAGAAGTTGAATAATGTTGGACCTGGAGCTACCTCCATTGGTGAGTCTGAGGTATAATAGGTGGGCTGACTTAACACCACCACCACTGCATTGGTAATTTCACAAACAGACGGGTAAAAGGCACCTTGGTCCTGCTTTGGCTTGTGGCGAGAAATGGCATAACAGATTACAGACTGATCAGAAACAATCCATTGATAGGATAACCTGGTCATTCAATATGCAGCAACCCCAGAGCACAGCACTGGCTCCACATCCTGGTACTGCAGACACTAGGCATGATTGGTTCATCACTTTATCTGCCTCTCTTCTTGCCCCGATGTACCATTCTCTCTGAAAGAGGGTAAATCTGGACTCATCAGACCGCATGACCTTCTTACCTTGTCTTAGGGTGCATTCACACCAGCCCTGTTTAATCCGCTTTAATTGAACTGCGGTGCATTTGCATTGAAAGTCCAGTTCATTTGGGGAGGTGTGAATGTGTAGTCAAACTCTCACGTGGACCAAAACACTAATTCTGGTCCACCTAAAAACCTCGGTTTTGGTTCGATTAAAGTGAACTCTAATGAGGTTCAAATGTACATGTGAACGCCAAGCGGACTGAAAATCGTTCCAAAAGCAGGAAGCGAACTACAATGCAGGGAATTCTGGGTAAATACAACCAAACCAAATACAGGAGTCAATAGCGTTGGCGAGAGAAATGGCACTTGGTCTTTTACCTAAAAGAGAAATCCTAAAACTGCTAAAATCTGATCCTGCTACAGTTTTGTTTCCACTATGTGAAGAAAAACGTTGCCCTCATTGTCTTCTTCTGAGGTTTTTGTCATTTCCTTCAGCAGTTCCTTTTACAGATTTTTCAATTAGTTTGGATCAGTTGACACAGTACAATGTGAAAGCGAAACGCACCAGCTGAAAATGTTGCAAATTTTACAATTTTGGCCCACAATCTAACCGAGTTTACCAGACTGTCAGGTATGAGAACACCACTAGAGTCCAATGTTTATGCTCACTTCCAAATTGTAGCCTTTTTCCTCTGGTTAGTGGTTTTCTTACGACTACACATCTGTTTTGTCCCAATCCTTTGGGTTCCCTTTGTTTTTAATTTCACTGTTAAACATAGTCCTGAGTTCTGCTGTTGTTTTACTTCAAATTGATGTCACCAAATGTTTTAGATGATCACCACCGATCACAGTCATTCAGGGGTTTTTTTAACTACATTTTTTCCTCAGAGACGATGGTTCCCCACAGTCCTGTCAGTTTTTATCTGCATTGGAGAGTTTTCAACTCAGTTTCAGTCGTTTCTTCAATCTCTTTAGATGTTTTCTCGGTTTTATGCATGCCAATGATTAGGATTTCCTTAAACAGACTAACATGTTTTTACAAGCCCAAGATTTCTTTCCACGTGGTTATTTAAGAAATTAGACGCTAGTAATTGCATCAGCTGGTGTTAAATGACTTGTTACCAGGCGGTAGACTGTAGACAGCGCAGTAATTGTCCAATAGGCAGCTCATACTTATTTGCACATTTAAATTCAAGTGGTAGCTCTCTCTTTCAGCCAGGCAGTGTTAACCATAAAGTATTTCCTGATAAATATCACAAGTAGATCAATTTAAAAGGATAATGTGGGTCTTTTCAATTTTTAATCCAGTTTTTCAAAAATTGTTTCTGTTTTTTCATAAATCCACATTCCTCTCACTTTCAGCCCACTCATTGTATACTCAGAGCTTTCTCTGAATCATTACACTGTGCATAGCAAGAGCACAGCTTCCAGTATGTCTTGGAAACCCAATTTAAAGTGTTCCTTGCTGCTTCATGTTCAGCAGTCAGGATTCGGGGGGGGTTTTGTTGTTTTTTTAAGTGCATGGCCCCAGAACTCATGCTGACATACGTTTGTGTTCACATTTTTAAAGTGCAAGCTTACGACATTAGAGCCTGTCCATGTTCTGCTTTTTCGTACAGACATGCAAATCTCATCAATATTACACTGAAAAAATAGAGAATAGTTGATTGAAATTAACTGACTGAATCGCTTCAATGACAAGTAAGTAAATTAGGTTTTTTGTGTTGCTGCATGGAACACACAAAAGGACTCAAAAACATACATTTATATTTAGCCATCACTTTCTTTTATAGGAACCCATAACGAGTGCAAGTTATGCAGAGTCATGTGGTGAAATAATGAAACAGACATACACACAAAATAAATGAGCCTATGCTAGCCAGACTTTAGACTGTCCCCTCCTCTCTCCAAGTAGGCCAGGTGTGACTGCGTTTAGGTGTTTTTATCTTTGTCACTTTTGATTTATGTGGAGACAGAAAAGGACGCAGGTTCTGCCATATGCAAGGACAGGACAAAAATATCACACGGTAGATGACGGTGCAAGAAAAGTACGAGAGATGGGTCTAAACCTTTATGGCTCATCATGGCATAAAGTCTGAAGGCTGATAGTTTGGAATGCGATTAGGAATAAATGGTGAAGTTTCAGTCTTTGTAATAACTCCAGTATGTGTTTTCATGCTTGGTGGGTGACCATGGTGTTTAACCAGCTTGTTAAAGCGAACTCTGCAGAGCAAAAGATCAGCGTTGTGATCAATACAAAGAAACAACGCACTCTGACATGCGATGCCGTGTTGATGTACGAGGGAGGATGAATGGTGAAAAATGCATTGATAATGCACAGGTTTTAATAATCAAACTTGCATAAAAATTTGCTTTATTATTAACTTTTACCATGGCGTTTTATATCTGGATCAAGACCAGTGATGAAAATCTATCAGAATTTTTTTTTAAAGTTAATTTTTCACCGTATTTTTGCTTTAAGGAACAGAGTCTTTTTTTAAACGAGTTAAAATAGATTTTCCAACTCATTGTTGGAATTGTATTGTCGAACAAACAATAATGTTCAGTTAGGATTCCGGATTATATTGATGCAGAACGTGGTGCGGAAATGTCTGTCATTTAATATTTATAACACCTGTGTTCGCAGGCGACTGTCCCCACTGTGGTCACCACATTGTTTAAGGCCAGCTCTGTTACAAAAACAAGAATGAGTGGTTCAGCCATGTGTTGAAGGTTTATTTACTTTTAGGGAGCGCCATATGCACAGTACATTAGCATAGAGTACTTGACTCACAGTCAGGCCAGTCTGGGTTCAAATCCTCTGTGCCTTTTTAGCTGAAATTAGGCTCTGTGAATTTTCCCATTATTGGTTATGCATTCAAATTACATCAGCTACCTTAAGCTGATAAAAACCTGAAGCAAACAAAGTCACAGAAATGCAAGTCAGGTGAATGTCAATAACATTTTTTCTAAATCAGAGTCTGAACAGGAGATGTATAAAACCATCTAACATCTTCAGATAAGCTTTTGGGTTGATATACGGTGACTGTAAATACAGTAGTATTCATGCTATTGGATGATTTGACCTTTGTATGGCTTTTACAAAAAAGTCACCATCAACAAAATTTGTTGAAATTTGGGGGTGTTCAACACCATAGAATTTTCTTTTCTATATCCATCCCCTGACCTATACTTTTTGATAATATCTTCTCTAATTTGAAAGGAGAGTTCTTTTGTTTTCACGCTGTAATTGTAGGCAGGAATAATAATTAATTAACAAATTAATGACACATATGTTTTTATACAACAATCATTGAGACGTTCTCACTGCACTCATGTAATCCCCCACTCCCCTCATAGTGAGACAACTAGTTGACTGGACCTCTGTTAAATTAGTCCAGTCACTTTAAAAGATGTTAATATTTATTAAGTCACTTATTTTTCATCTAACTTTTTTTATCCTTGTTATTTTGTAAATGTCAGTTTTCACTTTGACATTAAAGAATATTGTTTTGCAATTCATTTGTCAATTTGTTGATTATGATTGATTTGTTGATGCAAAAATGAGGGTAAAAATATCCAGGAGGTTGAATACTTTATTTAATTTCTTTTATGATAGCTTCCTGACAGCACCTTCAACTAAGTTATCTGTTCTAATGATTTTTTTAAAAAAAAGTAAAGAATAAATTAGTTTTAGAATGGAGTATCTCTCTATGGTTCCAAAAATTTAGAAGCATAGGATGTCAATATTTCTATCAAGAAAAACACCTCAGAGATTTCGTTTGAATCTGCTTCCACTGGTGTAAAATTATCACCAAAAAAAATCATATGACAGATACTACGTTTTTTTGTAATACCTGGAATACCAGGGAAAATCCAATTAAAAGTTGTTTTGTTTTTCAGATCTGTAGAGCTAAACACATAGTCTGGCAGGTGGCAATAAACTGCAGCAGGGTGTCGCTATTTTGAGATTATTTTCAAAGTTGTGTTAAAAAAAATATTTGGCAGGACTCTAGCCACCTATTATCACAGGTACCTCCAGGGAGAAACAGGTTTTTAAAAGTTGTCACTTCCTTCGGTGAAGTATCTAATACAAGCAGCATGAAGGAATTACAATATCAGAGTTATGGTTTTGTTTATCCTGACAACCATGTCAGTTGTCACAGCAACCAACTAAAACAACTTTCTGGATAATTTCAATGGCGAGTGATACTGCAGCGGACAGTATAATGAAGTCACCCTGTATCATCTCAGTGACTAAGTCAAATTAATAAATGTCAAACACACAGTTGCACCTTTGAAATGCTTATTTAGGTATTCCTCTCTCTGCCCTGTTTACAGCCCATCATGTTGACTGATTTTGACCTAATTGGTATCAGCTCATTTTCCACATGTCACCAATTAGAAAGACCGGCTCCCAAGGAAGCATGCCAATTGGTTGATCAATCCCATTAAATGCAGGCCAGCTAGATAAATGATAAAACAGGTATAAAATGGGCTTTGCACTCTCTGAAAACAAGAAGGCTTTTAAAAAAGGAACAAAAAAAAATAACGTTCATGCAAATAAAGCGTTGTGAACCTATAGGAATAAAAAGGATGAAAGTGATAAGATACAAGATTAACCTTTTTCTGCTTATCGTATTGTCTGACAATAACAGATGAGGTCATAAAACTTGTTTGTTTTTGTTTGCGGAGTCGGTCATGTGTCCCACCTGCGCCGCACAGCGAGCGCCGCCATATGCTTTTTGACTCTGTTTAGATTTGTTTCCCGTTGTTCTTTTTTCTTTCTCTATGGTGTTTGTTTTGTGATCGCCCACCATTTTCCGTCCCCCACTGACACTTTGGCCTGTTGCGTGGGGTTCCCGTGCCAACTCCCAACCCAGACAACCCTAATTAGAATGAGAACTGCGCCATGGTGATTTATGAGACCAAAACAACAAAAAAACAAGAGACACAAAAACTCATTTATCCATATTAGCCTTATTAATGAGGGAGCAAAGCAAATGCTGTGTAAAGATAGACAGAACCGTGATGGCCATTCAGTTCAATTCGTTGTAGTTTGCGCTCCCACTGTTGATATTGATAAACCATTTGGCCTCATTCTTCTTTTATCCATGTTCTGTGAGTTTCATCTTTTTCAAAGCTGAGTGGTGGCAGGCAAAGAGAAAACAAAAGGCCACATGTATTTGCTTTCCTCCCGCTGAAGCGAGTTTCTGAAGTGTTTCTTTGCTAAACATTCACAAACAGTAACCTGGATGTCCACAAAAGTAAGCAAATGTAAATCCACCCAATGGTCATTTTTAAACTTCAGTGAATATTATCCATTTTCGGCAACCGAGGATTTCCAGTCATGATTCCAGTACAGTGTTTTTGCAATAAACAACCGAAAACAGAAAAGTAAAAACATAAGAACTTGAGTTCACCCGGGAAATTTTGAGATAAAGCAGCCAAACCTGAATTTGAGTTTTCTCTGAACTTGTATCCAGCCCTTTTAGAACAGCACTTGACTGATAAACAAGCCTCTGGTCACTAGGTGGCAGCAGTGTTCAAATTAATCAAAAGGCTGCCTGTTTAAGTCAGTAGAAGAAGCAGCCAACATGCTGGTGTAAACGGAGCTGACAATGGAGGATTCAAGCGCAAACATATCAGCGGCAGAGGTTAGTAAAACGAGTATGATGGAGTACTAGGACCAGATAAAGAGAATTATTTTTAAAAAACAAGACTAAAGTCATAATATTACGATAATAAAGTCATTACCAGAATAAAGACATTGGCAGAATAAAGACACATTACTACCTGTAGAAAATTGTAAAATTATAAGGAAAAACGTCACTTTATTAAAAAAAAAAAAAAAGCTTTGATAGAGTTATAAAAATCTGATGTGACCAGCTCAGCAAGTTCTTTCTTTGAAATGGACGGTGGTCAGTTGTTTCAAAGTCCTGTGTCTGATAATAATTTCATTCTGATTTGTTAAAAGGTTAAGCATATGCCTATTTGTAAAACCGATACTAACTATGAATTCATAAGATGTTCAGCATTTCTCATTTTGGTGTGGAGTTTTATGAAATTACAACTTTATCCTTGTATTTAACTCTCTTATGGTATTAAGAGACCGGCTCATTTAGACCCCAGGAGTTTTTTACTCTGCCTGTGCGGTCTGATGGGGTCGCAATGACGCTGCGTGTGCTTTTACCAAGTCTAAATATGCACATAATCATTTGCACGTTTGCTCTTTTGAAAACTTGCGTTAATAATTGAGAAAAACTGGTCTATTTGTTGCCATTTTCAGTGTGATTTTTGTGCTTTTTTTTTTACATATCCATCATTCACGCAATGCAAGGCATGTAGTAATATTACCATTCTGCTTTCAGACAGAAAAGCCAGCAATCTGTCAAACCAGTTGAGCAGACAAAACCTGGTTTGTTTTTGTTTTCAGGAAGAGAAGGTCTCTCTAAAGTTGAGAGAGAATTTAAAACCAAGCAGAATGTGCTCACCATGTCATTGCTACATACATTTTTAGATGACTGTTTTAGATCAAGGAGCTTACCTTCATGTCAAAACAATCTTTTTAAATCTTGTTTTTATCTGCACACTGCAGAATGTAATCAACAGTGAATCACAGTTTGTAATTTTGGGTAGTGCCATGATTTGATAAATGAGAAGTGTTTTCTACAAAGGGCAGGAAATTGGAATAGAGGAATTTTTGCGGTACTTTGTTTTTCTTTGCTGAAGCGCCTTCACCTTTTTGAGATTTCTTTGGTACTAGTGACCTTTAGTCACCGCGTTTCGGACAAGAGAGAGAGGGAAAGGATAAGAGATGCAGCAAAGGTCGCAGGGTTGGGAATCTAAACTCCGGACATCTGTGTTGAGGGCTAACAAAGGGCTAACGACCTTCACTATCCGGGCACAAGCTCCAACACCACGTTTTCTGAGGAGAAGGGAAAAAAAACCCATCAAGAAACAGCAGAGATGTGCAAGTTATGAAGAAAAAGTAACCTATCTCATCTCTTATATTATGTCGCAAACTCCTTCCATATTACCAAACAAGCTGAGAATAAAATCTCTGTTTTTTTGTTGTTGTTGTTCCTTTCATCTCATCTTCCCACTACGCGTAGCTTTTGGTGAACATTAGATGTGCGTTGGCAGCTTTATATCCTTCTTCTTAAACCATTGAGTCATTTGTTTTATGCAAGTTTACCCAAATAGCTGCTCATCTCTCATTGTTCACCTTCGCCGTCCTCCGCCAACTTAATGTCTTATTTTTTTCTTCTTCTCTCTCCCTCCTCCCAATCTGCTCATATTTTCTTGTTGTCATTTTGTCCTTTTTCTACCTGTATCACTTTGATTCCTGTTTGAGATATTGTTTGATGATGAAGGGCGGGCGTTGTCTATTTTCCAAGTAACTACGTTACCTTTAGTTGTTATGAAAGTGCTGTGTATATCAAAAATGAAATTTGATCTTTCATCATTGCTGTATGTGATACATTGAAATTAGCCTCTGTCTCTTTAAGAAGCTCCTACCCTCTCTGACATTAGTAATCCCTCCCCTTAAAGGCCCAGGGAAACAAGAAGTTAGTTGCACTGAGTTATAATTATTTATTAGCGGTTCATAACAGAAAGTACTTTAGTCAGAATTATCTTACAGAAAATTAGTCATTGATTTTGTTAAACAATAATTATTTTTGAATGTAGTCATAGTAGAATCTACTCAATGTAAAGGCTTTAATTTAGTTTTAGTTTTATACATACTGTATTAGTACATAATAAACATTACTGCCTATTTGTGGTGAAACTTGTGGATTTCTCTTTAGAAATTGAGAACATTTATGAAAAATTTGTCCGTTTGCTGATTTTTTTTCTAAAATATTTGAATATTTGGATTTTTACCAGTTTCTCACGGAAGGTGGCATTGTATTTTTTTCCTACTTTTCAATGATCCACTGTAGTGACTTTAAAAAAAACAAAAACTTTTAGCTGTTACACAATGACACTGTGCAGATGAAAGGATAATTTGAATGAAAATGGAAATCTGAAATATCAATCTGGTACTTTTAGATTTTCAGGAGAATTTTTGTTTCCTCTAATCTTTTGTACCCTGCAGTTGAATTTCACCACTAAAAACATAGAAAGTGTTTAAGGGTGGCAGTTAAGTGGTTATAAACTAGTTTAAAACTATTTATAGATGTAGAGAAAACAAAAAAATCAATTTTTAACATGTAGCTTGAGTCTTGTCATATTCAACTTTTATTCACGGTGTGGCTCACATTCTAATATTTGCTCACAGTGCATTGTAATATTTAGAAAATAAAGAGGTAATTTATTTTTTACAGCCTATTTGGTTTGCTAATGAACTTTTATTTATATATATTTTTTGGTTCACAGAAAATGGCAACAATCTTGCAATTAGAGACATACCTCGGATTTATATATACTTTAAAATCTCTTTGACAGTCGGGCTGAACTGGTTTCGACCAGTCCGGTTATGAGACGGTAAAACACTTCAAAATTCCTAGAGTGTTAAAATAAAAAAAGAAATCTACCCCATTAATACTGACAGAAGCAATGTGTTCTGACTGTGTGGCAGTCATCCAAATGTCATCTGCTCACCCACTCATATTTAAAAAAAAAATAAAAAATGCAGACAGCTGAATCACCAAAACACATTATAGCTGCAGCATTAATTTTTATGTATTTTTTTCACTCAGCTACTAATAATTTAGAAAATATTGGATTTCAGATGAGAAATGAAAAAAGAATTGGACAGAATGAGCAAAACAAACACGAATGTGAAGATTTTCTCCATGCTTGCGTCCCTCACTAAACGGACGTTATCCGGGCTCCAGCATGCTGTGGGGAGAAGGTGAGGGTGAAAAAAGGAAAGCAATAGAGCAAATGGATTCCACTGACAGCTGATGAGAAACATGCAGCCATCTACTCAAACCCCCACTCTATGTAAATCTATTTTATGTTCTCTCTCCTTCAAAGCCCACACTCTTTTTTCTTCTTCTTACAGACCCTCCGTCTACTGACATGTATGAGCACAGACTGTATGTTTGCATGGCAGCAGGCGTCTTTTTCTCCTGCAGCCTCGGCTTGCTGTCTGCTGTAGCGGCTGGCTGTCTGCTGTAAGACCGGGTGACATTTTTACTGTTGGCGAACTCTATGGAGAGTAAATAAAATCATTTCTCGTCAGTTTTCATACTTGACACGGTGGTCAGCATGGTTGGTGACGTTACAGGTCAGAGGCTCGTTGAACAGAATTCAAGTCCAATCAAATAGTTAAAGTGCTGCGTTAAACAGTTATATCTTTGGCTTCTATTTATATGTTTGACAAGCTCATAAGTAGCACTGGTTAGCATCACAGTACACACAGAAGAAAAGAACCTTGAAGGGGCAGTATCATGTAGAATCGACATCATGTTATAATGTTTTTCCCTCATCAAAAACAGACCTGGAGTGTTGCTTTGACTCTGTCATGCATGTTTGAGAAATCCTTTAATCTCCCATGGCAACCATCTGGCTGTACAAAACACCTGAATGATACATATAGCATTTCCATAACAACTGAAGGTAACATAGATACTTGATTGTGCTATAAAATGGGTTCCACCAAAATGCAACAAATCTGATCTTATATTAGGGAATTGTATAAAGTAGCATTATTGATAAAAGATAAATGAAAATTGATAAGTAAGAAAAAAACAAAACACAGCCCCCATAAGCCTCTTACTCTGATCCAGCTCACAACAAAGTGCAAGACAAATATTCCTTGAATTAATTCAAATGTATTGTTGCGTTTGCATTTTTTCCTCTTTTCTCCTATTTCTGCATCTGCCAATCCAGCCATCTGTCGTCCTGTGCAGTAATGCACCGTGTTCCCTTCCTCTCTTTTTCCATTTCCCCAAAACAAAATAGCCTAAAGCTCACTGTTGGGCATTGCTGTGGATCAAAAGTTTATTTTGACACATTTGTTCTTGTCTGAATTCGAGCCAGAATCTTTTCTGTTTGTTTTTCCTCCCTTCCTCAGTCAGAGATAAGAGGGGAAAAAAAGGGCTTGTGTTAATACGCTTCTGTCACCTTTGCTAAATCCCATTTATAGCTATTTCACTTTACACAGAAAAAACAAAAATCCCAAAAAAGCGTTGAATACGTCAACGCTGACATTAATTTCACGATGAGATTTCCAACAGGTATTGGTAACAACTCAACTCACAGAAATCAAAAGACGTTAATCTATTATTTAGACAGTACATTAAATGATTGAACAATAAAACACACTTTCTGAAATGTAATTAATGCATTTCACAGATTTTAATGCATTTCACAGATTTTAGTTTGACCCATTCGTCCACAAAACATCTTTGAATTGAAGCTTCTGAGGACTTTCTTTATGAACTTTGATCCTCAGTTCACACAGAAACTGATGTGGTGACTGACTGGTTGACTCTAGCAGTTCTGTTTTATTTTCTGAAACCAGCTGAAATCTTCCTTCTCTGTGTGTTTGATCACTTTACTGTCTGGCAGGACAAATCCAGGCAAGTTTCATCTTTAGAGTTTCATTATGGATGTTCTGATAAAACTCTTCCTTCTTTTGTTTCCTTCAGTCATGTTCCTTATGCTCAAAGATAACCCAACAAAATGACCTGCTGACATCACCGTTGCCATGGTGTTTTTAGAACAATGTGTAGTGCCACTTCTCCAAACATAATGTGTAGTGATTTTTAAAAGTTAAAGTATAATTTGAGCAAATATACTCTCAGTAGGCTTTAAGGACTATATTGTGTTCCTCACAAACTTTAACTGAATTTCCACGTGCTTTTTCTTCTTCAATGGAGTTTTGAATTTAAACACCATTCCAATTGAGCGTATTTCTCATCAACTGTGTTTCCATTACAAATGTGCGCAAAACTTTGTAATGGAAAGTCTTCTGCTAATGTCAAAAACACACAATTTTGCAATTGCTGCGTTTTGGCAAAGAAGTTTGTTTACGCAGTAAGTTACTGAAAACCATCCGACCAACTACTTCCTGTCGTCTTCTTCCGGTTGTTGATCACGTGACTTGTGTGATGCGAAAAAATAGCGCTTCTGTTGCAGTTTTGTGAAATACACAAACTTTGATACGGCCAAAAAAGCCACCTCATCCCAGCACCAAAGCGTTTTATTAAAAACAAATTTAGTTTTTATTTTCAAAAGTGCCGTGTTTCCATTAGGCGCATTTGTTTTCACAATGTCAAATTGCTTTATGCTTATGCTAATTCCAGGTCTTAGGTCTTGGAAAGCTCTTCTGATTATTGTATTATTTTTAACTCATTTATCACAAGTTTTGCAAGGAACAGATGCTCTTTGCTGATTTACGGTGAATTAATGTTGTTGTTTTTTTATTCTGCATTATGGTTCTGATGCTGTTCATTGCCATCAGTAGGTTTGGAAAAACAAGTTTACAAAGGTTATGAAATTTTTCTTTATTTTTACCTATCACCATATGCTTCTCTTCTCACCGCCTGTGTACTTCCACTTTATTACACATAACCTAGTTCACAGACGGTTTGTTTATTCTTTATGTGGATTACTTGTGTTGTTAACATTTGGTGTGAATTTCATGTCAATAGCTCAATTACAAACATATTTACTGAGGACAAACATTGACCTGTCTGATGCTTATTTCCACAGCTGTATTTAGTGTGGATAATGACCAGGTGTAATTGTGAGCTTCTAAAAACACTTTTTATTTTTATTTTTTGGTTTCCAATAAATGTCCAAACTGCCATCTTCTTCCTTCTGCTCTTCTTCTAGCACTTATATTTATCCCTCTACATATGGGGGACGTTTCCTGCCATAATTCAAGAGCACACATGTTCAGTCTGAAAGCAGGACTTCATGTTTTTTGTTCTCAAAATCTTTAATACTTTTGCTTACAGGAAACAAACACACCCAGTTCAACACTCTCATTCTCTCGTTGGTAACCTCTCGTTGCTTGAGTGGTTGCCAAGCAACGGTGCATTTTTGCTCCAAAAGCAAGCAGAAAATGTTTCGTAAGCGAGCAGAGAGTTTTGCAAGTGGAGACAAGTTCTGAGCGCGAGGAGAAAGGTTTGAGTACAAACATTACAAGTTTTAAGAAGAAAGACATGAAGTGAGGCTTTCAAAATGAAAATGTAAGCACGAGTATTAAGTTTTAAGAACAAAAGACATAAAATCCTGCTTTCAGACTGAAAATGTGTGCTCTCAAAGTATGACTGAAAAATTCCCCCATGTTCTCCACATGTTCTCTGGTCTGCTATCCTATTGAATTACAGTCAGCCATCTTCCTTAACATTCAATCTAACTTGCTTTTCTTCTTTATTTTCTGTCCCCCTATCTTCTAACCTTTGCTTAACGCCAAAGGCCTCGCAGGCCGATGGAGATAAAAATACTCATCTTGGTTCCTTCTACTTAATGTCTCTCCAGCACCTGCACCAGCTCCATCCTCTAACTCACAGGTTATGAAAGTCGATGGTGACCTGCATTAATGTGCTGTGACATTTAAGTTTCCCATGCCCCCTCGCATGTTCTGGTATTATGTTGACTGTTGGTCGACTCATCTCTTTACACTTAACCACACGCGTTTGATATTTTTGATTTAAGAACCGCTTAATGAAGATTTTCTGCCGTTTATTCTTTTGATACACGACACAATGTACAGAATGAACTAAGGTTGTTTTCTTTGCTGCGTTCAGAGCTACAGAAATGTCAGGCTAATATAATCATAATGTTGATTTTAATAGCTTTAATGCACTTGAGTGCAGTTCACAACTGTTCATAACAAGGAAATGCAAGTATTAGATAGAGGCTAAGTATTGGCTCACTTCTGTTGATTACTGTACAATCCCAGGCCGGGTTGGGAAATCTATTTTCTTTTTTCTTTTAAAGCTGTTGAGTCGAGAAAGCCTTCAGATGTTTGTTCCAAGATCACATCTTTTAAGAAAGTAACGTTTTCACAAAAATGTAGAAAACACGTTGTGTCATATTAACTGTAAAAAAGTCTAAAATGGTGATACGAAAACATTTCTTTGGACAGATTTACTTTGATATCCAGTTCAGATTGTGTCCTAATGCTCCGAGTCCAAACAAACCTTCCGAAAAACCTTTTTACCTCCATTAAACTCGGCTGAATTCAGCCTGTTTGTGGTTCTACTCTCTCTATACAATTAAAAAATGGTCAACCAAAGGCGAACCGACTTCAATTCGTTAGTGGAGCATTTTGCTTTAGGCAGGATTTAAAAGTTTCCATTTATTTAGCTCCATGTAAGTTTCCATTTACGTCAAATTGATTTGGAACATTTTTTTTAATTACAGTCATTTGCTGCAAATCAATTTAAGGGCTGCAGATGGCTTCACTTTAGACACTACGGAGCTAGAGAGCGTCTCTGGCAGAATTTCAGCTCGTTTTCTCAGACCTGTCGATGTAAGATTTGTATAAATCTGGTATAAAAGATTATATATTAAGAGTAACAATATATGGTGTTAACTTTGTCGTAATAATTAAAGCAGGTATAGTAAATACCCACATTTATGCAGTATTGAAATTCTATTGAATAATACTAATTATTTTTATTTGCTCAGTTCTGGTGTGTGTTTTCAGAATTCATATAAAACACTCTTTTTTTTATCATTAACATTACTACATTTTTTTTTTTGCAACATTTGTTAGCAAACAAGCTGCTACAAGCTGTGAATATTTTCCACGTTTGTGCGAAACTCTTCCATTACTGTAAACAGATGCTTCCCTCATTCCTTATAATTTATGAACTTTTTTTCCCTTCCAGTTTGAATGTCATATCTAAGCAAATGAGTGAATAAATAATAAATGACCTCACTTGTCAACAATCATGAACCATTCCTGCTGTGAACTATTCTCAAAGCTGAAGCTGGTCCGCACTGTTTTCCTGGCACCACACAGAGACATTCGCTGCACACTTAATGAGACGCATTTCAGCTTTGAACTGGAATGGAAATAAGCCATAAACGGGGCCGGTGACATGGACTTAGAATGTTATGATATTTTGTAGTACTGTCACGGTAACGATAAAAGCATAACAAATACGCTTTTTTTTAGGACACCAGTCACATAAATAAGTGTGATCTCTGTCACTAAGCTGCACACAGTCACTGCATTTAATCATATGTTCAAATGTGTTGATATTCGTTGATACTGTCATGGAACAAATGGTGGAGAAAATGATCAAACTAGCAATCGCGACAATGCAAACTGTTTTGGGTTTTTAAAAACATATTTAATTGACATTTATCGCTAAATCAGAGGAATTTATCACGATAAATGACAAACGATACGATAAACGTCCACTCATAGCTGTAGATACTTAGCAATATTGAGCCAGAGATAATTTCTACAAAGATGTACAATTAATCAATACTCACTTGGTTTTCCTTTGGAGTTTCATTTTCTGTAAATATGTAAAATAAATAAACAAATAAAACAAAACAATAAAAAACCTACTTACATTTTCTTCTCTCTCTTTTCTCTCGTTTTTGTCCAGGGGAAGTGTTGCTACCGAAGCTCCTCGGACACAGGAACCGGATCAAATTGGACATGGACCTCTAGATATAATTAGACTCTTTGGGAGGGGTAAAATATTACCCAGCATTCAGAGTCTGAAAGAGTTTCACTTTACCGAAGAAGTTAGAAGACTGTAACCAGGAGGCGGTGTTCTCGGAGCGGATAGGACGTCTCCATCTCTGCATGTTCTGAATTAACTCCAGCTCAAGTAGAGGTGAGTTCCTCCATTTGTACATTTAGTTCCAATATGAGAATCTGTCATTTCAACCAGCGGGGAGACATGGAGTTTGTTGCTCAGTCTTGTTCTTGACGAAGCTTGACGGGTCTCCATGTTTCTGGTGAAGGTTCCTGCACTGAAGCTTTTTTCCCCGCACAGCAAGAACAAATGGTGGCATTCAGCTGCGCTGCACCGTGAAATATAACACAATAAGCACAATAACACTTTTTTTGCGTCTCGGGGGAAGGCGGGTTCTGACCAATCCCGGCCCAACTTGTGTAGCTGGTGAAGCAAGGCAACTGTTGCCAGTGATGCCTTAAAGAAGAAAATGTTCTGCAGGAACTTTTCTGAACAAGTCTGCTCTGTGGAAGTGGATCTGTGTGTTCAGCCTCATGTCATGGTGAAGTTTGAAAACATTGCAATGGAAGATGATTAAATCTGTTGTCATCTAGGAAAGACAAATATATTTCTGAGCTGTACCTGTTTGGTTTCAGCAGGACAACCTCCTTGTCCTCTAATCTCTGGTTTTGGTGAGATGCACTGATACACTTTTAGTGGATTGAATGTAGTTTTGTTTGAGTCTGCTGGCTATTTTTAATAGTAAGGAGAAATTTGAACATATGGTTAAATACAGTCACTGAGTTCAGGTTAGATCACACTTCTTTAAGTAAGTGGCATCCAAAATAAGAATATTTCAAATGGGAATGTTTTCCAAGAACCATGTTTGTGTTTGTGGCGCTATGAATGTTGTACCATACAGTTCCCTTAAAAAAAGAAGTAATAAATAGTCTTTTACCACAAAACAAAATTTTTTATCACAAAACTAAATTCTAAGTCCATGTTGCTTTGTCTGGGATCTATTACTGAACTTCAGTTCATTAGCATTTTGAAAAATAATCAAATTTGAATTAGAATGAAAGTAGTGAAGGTCTGTCACCACTGAAATACAAGCAGACTATCCATTTAACCAATGACACAAGTAATTAGATTCTTGTGCCTTTTGGCTTTCTGTAGTTTTCCTAAATCATTGTTTTAGAATGTGTGTGTGTGTGTGGGTGTGTGTGTGTGTGTGTGAGAGCTGTGTGTATTGGGTAGACTTTTGCATCCATCTACAATTACTAACGATGGCAATTTATCATTTATATCCTACCTGCTGCTTCAGTTAAGTCATACTCAAAATAAAACAATGTTATGTTCCTCGATGACTAGCTTTTGGTAAACATGTTTGGACTGTGATTAGCGTAGGGCTAAACAATGAAACCCCAGGATGCTAAGCTAATCTGCTTCATCATCTCTTCATCCATATTCTCCCTCTCCATTCTGCCTGTTCGGAGTGCCAGGTTCTCCTAAAGCTCCTCAAACACAGTGGAAAGCTGTGAGACGATGCCAAGCCCTCCCCTTGCAGACCTCCCATGCGCATGTATGAAATGACTCGTCCGAGGCCTTATTTCGTCAAAGACTCGACTCGCTTGCGTTACCTGGGAGTTTCCCTCCTTGAATCCCTCCTGACGAGACCGAGTCAAACCACAGGCTTGACTTAGTTCAGTCGCCTGGAAATCAGCCGTTGTGTCAGCGCAACTCTACCGCAATGTGGAACACCAGCCGCGCGCCAGCGGTAATGTAGTGAGGAAGAGCCATGTGCATTAGCCATGCTAATCTCATTAGCGGGGGGGGCCATGATTGAATCCTGCAAAGAATCTTGCCACCGCTGCCAGGAAAGACAAGGGGCTTGTATATTATTAAAGGGTTGACACTGTTATAGAGGGAGACGGAAAGGAGGGGTGAAAAAAAAGAAGGGAAAACATGACGAGAAAAATTAGAGTGGAAGATGGAGTAACTATGGATGTGGATGAAAAGCGTCAGGGAGATGGAAGAGTTGATTTTAGTGCATGCTGAAGAAGATCACTTTTGAAACGCCAGGAATCAAAAGACTCTGGATGGATTATAACCGCTAATAGAGAATAGACTAGTTGATCTACTTTGAAATTAGCAGTTTTGGCTAATTAACAAATGAACTTTACTTTAGAAATTTTCAATATATCATACATTTTCTCAAATTAGTCAGTTGTAATGCTGCTAACAATGCCATAAATGATGCTACTAACAAGATTAACAGGATCAATTTCATTTTTAAGTGGCAGTATGATGTATTTTTCAGGCATACAGAGCCACTTTATTGCACAATCAAGTAACTATGTTAGTGTCAGTTATTATAAAAATGCTACACATATCAAACATGACTTAAAAGAAACTTGACTACAAGATTGAGCCTCTGTCTCTTTAAGACGCTCCTGTATTTTCTGAAACTGCCTTCTGGAAGTCATCACAACATGGCTCCTCTATCAACCCTCTGATGCGTAAGTGGGTCCTTTTGGACCCGGTGAGGTCATCTTTTTGCAATATCTTTGTAATGAAAAGTTTTCATCACTTCATACTCCAGGTCAAAACATTTGTTACTGATATCATGCAATTAAAAACAGCATTAGTATCAGACGGATGTAGCGACCACCTAGTGCTTCATCTGACTCTGAGTGATCAGAAAAATAACCAACAGGTCAGAATCACTATGACCTTTCTCTGGCATCCCATGGGAGCATACATAGAAGAGTTTTTGTCTTTTTAGCAAAGCAGCAACACATGGCTCCTTTGTACAGAGCTTTGGCCCCACAAACTAAAAGTTAACCTTCTCTCCTCATCGACATTTCATCCACATCTCTGTTCTTTCTGGGGGTTTTTTTCTCTACCCTTGCACCAGCTTTCATTTTACTGTCCTTTGATGTCTTCACTCTGTCCGCGTTCAACAGGCTTCTGTCTCGTCTGCTTCCTTCATCGTATTTGACGCAGATTTAGTCGTTTATAACCCACAAGGTTTTAGATGATCTGATTATAAGCGTTGCTCATAGCGTGTGATTCATTGGTGCGTAAACAACAAATTCACTTGTTGAGGGGATTTGGTGTTAGTTTGCTTGGTGTTTTCAGTGTTTGTGGATCTCTTTAAATTCTAAGTCAATTTAATGACAAGAAATTATACCTCTTAAACGATGCTTCCCATTATTCATCTGTTGTTCATAATTGTTGTTAAAGAAGACATAATTACCTACAAAACGGATGCGTTCTCACCTTACAATACATGCCAGGTTATAGAAGCTGAAGCTGGTTACTATTTGAAAAATGTCCACAGTGTCATGGTTTTTAAACGTCTTGAGTTTGATGAGCATTGGCTCTTTGATGTGGATGGGAAATGCGATGTACTCCATCCTGAGACGGTAGAGCGCTAAGAATCTGACCCATTTTGTCCCAATACACACACACTGCACAATACACACTTAACCAGCATCTGCTAAGTGTGTATTAACAGATGTTGGTTGTCTATAACTGCAACTCTTGGAACGCATTCATGAGCACATGAACATCGGCAGCCATTTTATGGTTTGCAAATTTTTAAATCTCAGTTTTGCCTTCAAACCATGACGAATTTGGTTGATTTCAGAATATCTTTTTCTCTTTTCTTTTGTTAAAAAAGTCCCCATCTCTATCTTTGTATTTTTTTTTTTACAGCAGTATATCCCCACATCCCTCCATTGTCACTTCTTCTCGCCCCTTCCTCTCTCGGAGCATGTCCACTTGTACGTTTATTTGGCTTATCGATGTTGTCAGAGGCAACACTCAAAATTGCTTTCATGCCAGAATCATGACACAGCAGCCAATAAAATAGTCCCAGTGGGTTGGAGCCGCAGCACTAAACAAGCCTCAGTCTAATCTCTTTAATGCCTCCTCGTGACACAAAGCGTATATTTACTCACGGAGTTTGTTTCTTCCACAGTCACCACAGCATTTTGTCTTTTAATTGAACTTATTTGACATAAATATTTTTTCCTGTGTCCAGGATTCTCCCTCCCTCCAGCATTCCCCTTTTCTTCACCTGCATCTTAGTTTTAATGTTGGGATTACTTGCTTTTTGCTTTGTAATTTTTTTGGAGCCCTATCTGCTTGACTTGAATTTTCTTTTAATTTTCTTTTTTTTTTTTTTTTACAATTTTTGTTACATTTCTGTGGACATGTGATGATCCACCGGCCCATTCATCCAAATCCCGTGACAACAATAAGTAAATTATACTTATATGTATGTAAATTTTAGCCATGTAGCACTTTTGCCTTTATAAAAATCAAAAAGGGCTTCAGACAAAACTGAAACTTTAAACATGATTTAAATTAAACATTGAACAAAAAATGTCATGCAGATAATTAAACACAAACTCAATGATAAAACTTTAGAATTTACTTTCTCCTTTACATTTTTATGTTTGTTTTATTTTAGTTTTTTCATAATTGTTTTTTATTACAGGCTTGATTTTCTCACTTTGCATTCTCTTTTTGCTCTTTCTATTTTTACCATTTTTACTTAAACCACAGCTTCTACGGTTAGTCTTTCATTTTAAAAAGCATTGAAATTTTCTCTTTTTTCTCTTCTGACCTGATATATGTATTTTCTATAATTTACCTTTTTTACTCTGGCTGGTTGGTGATTCATTCACTCATTAAGCCACATTTCAGCAAAAAGTGCTCTGATTTCCTCTTATTCTTTTCCTTTATTCCAGCCTGATTGGTCAAATAACTTCTTCCCTCTCATCAGGTTGTCATCATTGAACATATTCTTGTGCTCTGTACTCATTTTTCTTCTCTGTTTTGTTCAACTTTGGACAAAAAGCCAGGAGAATGTCTTGTACTCAGTTTCATTCACGTTCTTGTTGCAAATTGGAAAATTGATCAGAGTTGTGTTGCACTCTTTCATACAAGAATTAGCTTCGTAAAAAGTTACTTATGGCAGGACATTTTAACTTAAAATCAGTTAAAATGATCATCTGTAATCGATGTGTGTAATTCCGTTGTCAGCTTGGGGAAGCAGATTTTCTGTTGAAACGGCCATGTTGGCTGTTTGTTTTGCTTTTGCCTGGCGTAACACAGTCAGTGCAGTCAGTGTTTAAAAGACGGAAAGTAGAAAGAACAGAAGCGGCCTGGAGAAGGCTTGGGTTTAAAAGAGGAAAGCTCCAGGAACGGACGCGGCTAAACGTCCAAAAACGGGCAACTTTTTCTTAACTTTTTCTTAACTTTTTCTTGCGGTTAGAAACATCAACGGAGGACGATGAAACTGATAACGGCTTTGAGCGCAAGCCTCAATGAAATAAATCTACATATTGAAGCAGCCCTTACTTTCACTGAACTGCAAATGTTTTAGAAAAATGCACTGAATTACAAGACTTTACAGAAAACAGTTCACTATTGAAGACTTAACATGAAATATTATAATAACATGTTATTTAGAATCATCATTCGCCTGTCTGAGACATAAAACTCAGCCCTACTCCAGACACACATTAACGGAGAATATTTTGTATTTTCCAGTCACATGATGTCATTTTATAGCACAATCAAGAATGTTATAAAAATGCTGTATATATGAAACATACCCTAAAAGAAATTTAAACTTAGTATGGGCAAGCATCTAGGCACCACTGGAGATCCAATGATTTCTCAAACATACACAAAAGTATGAAAGCAACACTCCACGTATGTATTTGATGAGGGAATGACATAATTATATGATACAAAGCTCCAAAGTTGATTTGACATAATGTCCCCCCTTTAAAAAATGAATACACAGCTGTCCCTACTAATACAACCGGAGCAAATCAGATCAACCCAACTTATGATTGGCAGTAACAGCACAGCCAAGTCACAGTCTGAACCTGTCTTATGTTCTTCAAAACCTTTTGCTGTTCTTCAAACCTTAGTAAATATCCGTCGCTGGTCGGATATTTACTAAAATTATAGTTCAGCGTAGGGAATTATTTTTCTTCAACAAGTCATACCCATTTTTTAAACATAAATTACAAAATCACACACTAATTTTCACTGACCATCATGCGCCTGCCACCTTTTGTTCAAACGCACAGACATGGCTCAATTTATTTTTTAAGCTGTGACCAAGTAAATTGCCCCGAAAAGAAAGACATGAGACAATATTTTGACCGCTCAGTGATTTGTAAAAGCGTGGCCGAGTACGTCTTTAGTTCCTTTTAACTGGAATTACAAAACAGAAAAGAAAAAAAAACAAACTTGACCATTATCGTTATTTGTAACTTACTTTGGATTTCCTTTATGATGAATAGTTCTCTTTTCAGTTACTTTGCACTCTTGATTTCTGGCTCTAAGCTCTGATGTCACAGATTTGTTGGTTTTTCACCAACAATAAAAGCGTTTATGCTCTGCTGAATTCCCCCGGGGGGGAAACGTCTGAAGGCTGCTGATGGAGCTGCGCTGCGCTTTTGAACTTGTTTATGCGCTTTAGCAGCACTTCAGGCTAAAATGTTGCATCTGCAACACGTCAGATCACTTACACTTACATCTCGACAGCAACGTTATTGAAATAAACCAGGCGGTTTGGCATGCGAGACAGAAAGACAGGACTGTACCAAAACCATTTCAGGTATAGAATTATAAAGGTCAAAATGAATATTTGCCGATACTTATTTACATGTCACCTAAGAGGTGGCAAAAAGATATTTTGATCAGTCATTTTCTCACGTTGTTCATATACTGTAAGTCACATGTGTCAAAGTCAAGGGCCAAATCTGGCTTTTTATCCGTAGCTTTTTATGTGGCCCTCTAGACTCCAAACTACATCAATGAATCCCTCCAGTTGTTCACAAACCTCCAAAATTCACACAAAATAAACAGCTTCCCACATTTTCTCCGATTTTACTGCAAATTTCTCTCAAAATTGGTCAAAAACACTGGGTTTAAAATCGCATTTAACATCATGCATTAGCTCAAATATCGTAAACGTTCCTTGCAAATATTTCTAAATTAGCACAGAAAAATCTGTGACTTGGATTGCAAAAAAAAAAGAAGAAAAAGAAAAACAATCAAAATCCTGGAGGGACAACAACTTATTCATATTTTAACAGTTTAATGAGTTTTATTAATACATTCTAGCTCAACCGGCCCTTTAAGAACATTTAGATTTTTGATGTGACAAAATGAACCTGAGTTTGACACCACTGATATAAGTAATATAAGTAGCTATCACTCAAATGGATTACTAGGCATTTAACCTTATTGCTAACAATCATGCTATTCATTTTGAGATGCACTAAACTCAAAACGACATCAAATTACATGCAATTCCATATTTACTATTAAAATATTACTTTTCTTTGATGCAATTGGAGCTATTCGTTTATGGAATGAACAGCCTTTTGAATAAAATTTTACTGGTTCATTTTGGGGAATAAGTCTTCGTACAGCCTCCTTGTTGCTGATTTCTCCAAGAAACTAAATATCCGCCTGGCCGAAGCCAACTTTTGTGGGGGGGAACTTGTGGGACAAAAGAAAAGGGATGAAAGGGTAAACATTTCTGAAGTTGCTCGGACAGAGGCAGGGAGAGGGGGATGAGGGACGGAGAGGTGTCCAGTAAATTGGTAAGGAAGATCAGCCAACCAGATCTAATATGGTGTTTGAGTCTGGAGGCTCACCCGGCACAGCCTATCTCATCTGAACGCTGCATTACTGTGATGTGATGTGTGTGTGTGTGTGTGTGTGTGTGTGTGTGTGTGGCCACGTGTGGACAAGCTGTCAGACCCACATAACACACAGAAACCGTAGCAAAAAGTAATTTGTTTGGGATCTTTATACATTTCCTGTCTTCCTCTGTGTTTTTTTAAACCCAAACAACCAATGAAAAGATTCAGTTTTTCGTGCAATCTGAATTTACATCTGATGTGGACGTGGTTGTTTTCTTCCTTCGACCCTGCCATGCTAAAGAGAAAAAAAATCTGATTTTAAATGACACAGCAGGCAGCAGGCAATTCATGTGAGTTGTTATTTTATTTATTTTTAGGTTTTTCTGGCGCTAGTGGCGCTTATTTGCAGATCGGATAGAAAATTGGAAGAGAATGAAGGAGGGGAAGACGTGCAGGAAATATTTTACATTTTCAGTTAGCCAAATATTATTGTGTGTACTTGTGCCAATAGAGGACTTAAAATAAACTAAGATGACAAAATAACTTAAATGGGGCTCATAGGTAGTTAGCAGACAGGGGTAAAGAATCCAAAAATTACACTCATCAAGAGTAGCACTACTTCAACTTATTTCTGCTGAAGTAATGGTGAGTTCACACCAAACGTGTTACACGCCTGAAAAACACGTCTGACGTTTCAAGTTCGAAGCCTGATGCTCAAAACGTGTTTGGTGTGAAAAGTAGTAAAAAGTAGCCGTCCAAGAAATTACTAAAGTAAGCCTAAAACAAAAAAAATCTAATCAAATCTACTCAAGTACTTAGTAACTGATCACATTTTTAATGGTTTAATATTTTAAAACTACATAATCAGATGGACCAAAATATAATCTTAATTGGAAATGTTGATATTTTACAGACTAAAATGACAATAATTCATTTACGTAACAAAAAATAAAGTCAGGCAAAAGAAAATGTTTCCAAATCAGTTTCATTCAATAAACAAACTTATGAGACTTTAACAAAAACTGCAGGTGTGTGTCTGAGTCTGGTGATCTTTTGGTTAAAACATGTTTGTTGTTCATTCAGTTCACAATAAAATTACACAAGTAAAAGTAAACAGTACAGAGTAGTAAAACTTCTGTGAAATTTAATTTTTTTTTCCCCCAAAAAAGTTACTCGCGTAAATGTAATTGAGTAAATGTAACTATTTACAACCCAACTCCTGTAGTTAGGATCTTGTGTTTGAAATTTCTTCAGCGAGCAAATGGTGACGACGTTTCCAGAGAGTCAACTGGAGAAAGGAACAATTCTAAAGTTATCCTAGCAGTTCAGAGGAACAATGTTTTCCAAACCTTTACATCTCCTTTCCAATATCTGTTAATTTACGCTGAAGTTTTGAAAATGCGCCTTGGTCTGCCATCCATTACCAGTTCTTTTTCTTAGGAGTAAATAGTAAAATCAAACTAATCTCATCTAATCCAAATTCAACACTATGCACCTTCTGCCAGTGACTACTCATTGATTTACTCAATCAATTACTTGCATTAGGTCTGATTGGGACAGAACAGCTCATAAATCTGGATCGTTGACAAAAACGTTTCATTGCATGTTAGAAATATAGATAAATCAATAAAAATGTCCAATAGGTTAGAGGAAATAAAATAGCTTTGAACAATCAAGGATAATTAAAGCAGATAGTTTGTATATTTTGCCAATAACCCTAATTTGTAACAGAGGTTGGATAATTTCAGCATTGACTGTGCTTGGATAAGTTGGTGAGTTTATTTTAAAGCTGGGTTTATGTCGGATTCATGCTGATTCATATGAGAAAGAAAATGGCGTGAAATCCTGATTCTCAGCACAGAAACTGAAAACACACCTTAACCTTCAAAAAAATGGAAATGGATATAACAAGGCATCAAGAGAGAGTTATTGCAAATCCACGGGATTAATACAAACCGGGCTCGTCCAAAGAGAACAGGTACAAATATAATTCAGATACAACAGCAAACACGGGAAAACAGGCTTCCTTAAATTATACATCACCAACTTTTAATGGATGTCCAATATCTCCCTCCATTTTCTTCCCCCCTTTCTTGCTCCTTTCTGTTAGGTTTCATCAGATGGCCCTTGCCGGTTCTGGTCTCTTGCTTTCAGATTACACTACTCCCCAAAGGCTGAGCCTTGCTTTATCATCCTCTGTGTTTATCGCCTACTCTTGTCTGTTTTCTGCCCTCATGGGGGCAAAAGTCTTTGTCCTTTTATCTCCGTCTCCCGTCTTTTCCTCTTTTTTTTCCCTGTTTCTTCCAAACTCCCGACACCCACTCAAAAATTGTACGATTTTGGGGGTTGATGTGTAGCGAGACGAGGAGCATTAACAGATTTCAGGTCTCTGTGCAGTAAGGTACTCTAATTACTACAGAGCATGCTGCTAACTAGACCAAAAAAACAAATCTATTGCCTTTCAAAGTATCTTTTCATTGTTGTTGCTGTGTTGTTCACTACTGCCAGGTAAGGGTTGGAACTAGCGATGATTTTAGTAATTGATTAATTGATTATTGTGATGATTAATCGATTAAAAAGATTAGGATATTTGGCAGACTTTTTATTGAACTACTTAAGCATTTTCTAGGGAATATTAGAAACACATTAAAAGATGGAAAAACAAATAATTCAATTCCTTTTTTAACAAGAATACATATTAATATATATTGTACAGTTTTGGCTTGATTATTGCTCTGAATGTGCTGTTTTTTTCAGCAAATTGCCTTTTTTTTAGTTTGCCTACTCCAGTTAACATTTAATCAATTATTAAATTAGCTGACATTTATTTCAATAATCGAATAATCACGATTAATCAGAATTAATCACAATTAATCCAATTAATCCCATTAATTGTTTATGCCAGGCACTATAAAAGTTGTAGCCTGGGCTACCCTTCAGACTGCATCGCATGGTATAAATCTGAAAAATATGATCCAGGTTTTAAATTTATTATTCAGTAGTGTTAGAAAAACACAACAAAAATCAGAGGTATGTTTAACCAACCTATCTTATTATGGACAACAGAGTAAGAAACCAAATTCTGACTATGTTTCCTCAGCAGTCAGTGAACATGAACTTAATCAGGAAATAGATTTTCTGTCAATGGTTTTAAATTTATATATATATATATCTACTTTAGAAATCTCAAGAGGTTGAAGCCATTTTCTACTACCTGTGAAAAAAGCTTACACAGGTACAGACCGGATGCCTCAGGAATCTTCTGGATTAATGACTTCCTGAGCCTGCGTGACAGACGGCTTTCTGAGAGGGGCAATGCAAAGTTTCGTACTCTTGACAAAATAGTCTCTTCCACTTCTAGAAGCTTAATTTTCTACTTGTTCTCAGCAGAAAATATTAGAACGTGTCCACCGTTTGAATCAACTGATTGTGTGGGGACAACACGTTATTTCTGGTGTTCAGCACAGCAAATGCTGAGATCTATTAACGATCGGGCTGCACGGTGGTGGCGTCGAGTGTCGGGTTTTCATGCCTTCTCCGTAAACTTACAGGTTTTCTGAGGGTAATCAGATTTCATCTCGGTTTAAATACATATCAAGATCGATTGGCTCTAAATTGCTTTTGGATGCGTGAGCACACACGGCGGCGTGGCTCTGAGTCGGCCCAGTGATGGACTGTCAAGGGTCCAGGTCAAGTTAAAAAAGGGCTTTGTCCATTAAGTCTATTGAAGGTCTCAAGGGGAATTACATTTGTCACACTGCAGCCGCTGAGTGGGAACCTTATCAGTCGTCCAAATGACTGAGATGCATTTCCAGGCAGATTGTAGGAGGATATATGGAGAAATAATCCATGGTTAAAGCCAGGTGGCTTATCCGTCGGCTGGAATTAGGAGATCGGCGGAACAAGGCGCTAAAACGTTTTTCAGAAGCTGTCTAGCAGAAGACTTTTGTTTTCTTTTTTTTACATTTCATCACCCACAAATTTAGATTTATCAACATATTTACTTATTTACATCATAGACCATCACAAAGCACATAACTGAAGAAAAATGTGAAAACTGTGGCGTGCATACGAACATGTTCAACCACTTTCAGTCTGATGAGTCTGCCTCGAAACTCCACTGCAAACGGTTGCTTTGAGACCAAATTAACAGAGCGCTAATATGTTGTCCTCTACTGTTGTGTGTTCATCCATGTGAGGGAGTGTAATTGGTTTTTTATTGATCTGTACAGCACTTTGATCTGCTTCTAGTATGATGGGTGCTTTGTAAATAAAATTGATTGACTGATTGATGGATTGATTGAAGATCACAGAGGCATTTTAGAGAACATTAGTGGTGTAGTAATAATAATAATGAAAGAATGGCAAGTAGCTATTGAGATGATATGATGATTGCTGATTTTCAAGGACAAAGTTTGGAGAGGTAAAAAGTGGGCTTGAAACAATTTGTCGGATTAATCAAGATTAATCGACTATGGAGATAATCGTCAACTAATTTTGTAATCGATTCATTGTTAACTTGAGTATACAGGCTCAAAAAAAGGCTAGTTGTTAAGCATATTCAGAGTAGGGATTAAGCCAAAAGTATGCAGAAACATATATAGCTTTTAAGATAAAAATATCTTTGTCTGTAAATGTTTTGCCAAAGCTCCTAAAGTGGATTAGCTGTAGCTTCACTTGGTTCAGATTTACTAAAGGAATGCGATGCTATTTCATTTTTGGCTAATGTTAATTTTATTATTGGAAAAAAAGAACTGAATTACTTATTTATCTGCATCTTTTAATGGATTTCTATTACTGCAAAATAATAAGTGGTAAATGGAAAATCTGTGGATTGTGTCATTTTTTAAAATCTAATTAATCACCAGGATTACGCATAGATTAATCCAGTGGTTCCCAAAGATTTTCTATGGATTACAATAAAATCCCCCCCAAAAAAGAAACAAAAATCAACTGGGCACACACATCGTTCTACCAGACATCAACCTAAACACATATTTTGTTTTCAAACTCCACTGAAGTTTATTTCACACTTCCAGTTGCAACGAAACAAACTACAAACCATCTTTACAGTGAAACACTTTTGTGTAACTTTTTTTAAAATTTATTTATCCATACCTCTTCCCTCCCCCCCTGCAGTGGCACTGCGCACAGTGCCACACTTTGGGAACTACTGGATTAATTGATTAATAATTGCTGGTTGCAGCCCTGGTAAGAAGACGTTTTCAAAGCCTTCTCCAAAGATGTATGAAAACATCCAAATTCTCTAATAATCTAATTTCATTAGATAAGAATCGATTCTCTTTGTGTTGTTGATAGTTTATAAACCTGGGAACATTTATGCTCCTCAAAATGTGTGAAAATCATTGTGTCTAGATGTGAAATTTCTGAGTGTTCTTCTTGGTTACCACACTGGGGTAAATGTGTTTCCAAACCTTCACCGCTGGAAAACATTTGTTTTAGGCTCCGAGTTTAATAACCGATGATTGCTGCCCTGCAGGAGGAGGGAGAGAAAGAAAGATTCTCTGCTTCTCTCTGTAATGGGGACCGCAGGGACCGGTGAAGGAAAGCGGAGAGGAAAGGAGCGGCTATGGGGATTCTGAGAACAAGACTTAATGGAAGACAGAGGGAGACAATGACAGAGACAGAGGGAGAGTGGCCAGATAATGGATGAACGAATTCAGATGGAAAAAGCCAAAACAGAACAGAAACTGAACAGAAGGGAGGAGGAGGAAGGACTGGTGAAAGACTTGAATTGGGCACAAGAGAGTAAATCATTGTAGACTGAATAGCAGCAGGTTGGAGTTTAGTTACAGGTTTGTCCAAGTCTGCAATGTGAAGATTACTTTGTGACTTAGACAGCTGCACCGCCTAAATGTCCGTCTTCATTTTGTAACTGAACAGAAATCAGTACTGCTAAATGGGAAGTTCATCCACTGGACTGGAGGCACATTTAGATGTCTTTTGTTTTCATATGGATTCATACCTAAAAAAATAATAAAATCACTGTTACGGTTAATAGATGACTAGAGAAATAAAGGGCAGTACAGCCAAGATTTGACCTTCTTGCCTTGGAACCAGTGAGATAAACACCATGGGAACATATAAAAACATCCATGTGGAGACAAATCTAATTTACAACCCTAAACCCTTTTAGACTCAGTCAATTATATACTAAAACAGATAAGTAGAGCAGATAAGACCAGGGCACGGCATTTCCACGTAAAACGATGTAGTACATTAAGCGCAATTTCAATTTTGACGTTTAAAATTGTCTAGTGCCCTGTGATGAACTGGTCATGCCCAGGATGTACCTCGCCGATCACCCAATGACTGCCAGAGAAAGATACCAGCGTCCGACAACCCTGTAACGCTAGGCGGCTAATAGCACATGTTGTCTAGTAACACCTAACTGAAGGTTTACGTTAGTTGGTCTACAAACAGCTTCTTCATGTTGCAAGTAGGCAGCAAATATTAGGAATACGTCAAATTCTTATATCCTGTCACATTGTTGCGCACTAGGATTTCTTTTCAACGTTGCTGGGATGCATTAAAAAGTGATCAGGCTTGATACTTTTGGACTTATTAGAGAATTTCCCACAGTTAATAAAAATAATGTACATTGCACATGGGCATATTGCTGAAACATGTATCACGATATAAGCGTTTCATATCGGTCAATACTGATAATTATTGATTTGTTTTTTGTTTTAAATATCTGGAGACGTGTCCTTTCCTTTCTTAGCTGGCTCTGAAGTATTTGCTCTGCCTACATCCCCCACAATGCCTTGCGGTTCTATATCAGAAACCTGTGAAAGTAGTGAACATTCTGTCCGACGTATTTTCTATTGATATTGTTCACCTGTCTATCGCCATATGTATTGTTATTGAGTTATTGCGGATATACACAACTACAACAAAAAAGTAACACTACACAACATAATGTCACATCAATGACTCGTCAATGACTTATCTTACCTTGGGAGGTTGAATAATTGAAACTGAATGTGAAAACGCATCAGTGACTTGGGGCCGCTTTAGATTTTATTCTTAGATGGTCAGTTAAATTGTTGATACGAAATTAAAAAAAATACAGAAACAAATTGAGACTCTGATTTCACAGAAATGTGATATACCTGGGTGTGACACAGCAGGACACTGTGGACACCATCACCTTCAACAGCAACAAAAATACATCAACAACATGACAGGACTTCATTCAAAATATGCATTTTTCAAAAACATACAGCAAGCATGGTGAGAAACGAAAGCTTTAGACTGTCTAATTCTGGGTAACACTGATAAGCTAGTCATAATAAATACCTAGCCAAAATGTTTGAGAGAGCAGGACTAATATACATGCAATTGGCAAAGCACCACTTACTGCATCACTAGCGTACGGTTTTTCAGCCAACATAACAACAAAGGCATCTTAAAAACGTGGGACTCTAGTATCCAGAAATAACCCACAGAAAACAGAAGTGACTTCATACTCTAGAAAACATGAAACATAATGAAGGACTCTGAACGGCTGTCAGAAAGCAAAAGGAAAGGTTTGGCCACACTGAGACTTGGATAATTAGCTGAGACGAGCCTGAGTCTTCTTTTAAATCACCATGCCATGACTTATTAGCCCGATATAGCTCCCTTTAGCTCCCACAGTTTAAATTATGCCACTTTACATTCTTAATATGGCTTTGAATCGCATTTTGTTCCCAGTACGTACAAGACTCATAAATTCTTGGGATCACTTCCAGACTTTTAGTCTTAGTTTAAATTGAGACCAATTGTTAAAGACAGGACAAATTTGCCAGGCAGACCCTTGTACACTTTCATGATAAATTGACGTAAAGTATATACCTTGGTGCTTTCTAAAGCATTGTACTTGCAAATAAACAGATAAGCAGACAAACAGCTGCTTTCTTGTGAAGCTCATGCTTTGGACTGACAAAATAGTCCAACTTGTAAGACTTGCCGCTGTCCTTTGTTTCAACTTTTGATCATAAAACCAAATGTAATCACATAAAACAAACAAGCGTTGCTCTCTTAATAGGTGAGCTTGTAAACACAGTAATAAATCTACATAGGCTAATCCTTTATTTGAAGAATCCACTTAATGGAGGAAAGCTTGTAAAGAGCGTGTTGGGCGCCATAAAAGAAAGTTGGTATTCAGGATTTAGAGTCAAGTCTGGAGGCAATTACTATGTGAAATTTAATGAGACACGTAGTCTCTGCCCTGTTTTCAGCCACTAATTGTCCCACCAGCGTTTTGGTGTGTTCAAAGACTTCAGGTCCCGACTGAGACTTGGTCTGATGCATTAAATTGAAAGTTTCTCTTTTTTTTACGCTCCTCCCTGCAAGGATTAAAGAAAAACAATACACTCCTTGTCGTATGAAGAACACAGCTAGAAGGTACTATCTCCACCAAAAAAAAAAAAACTTAATTAAACAACTCTGCATTTGAGTTATGAACAGTGACAATTTTCTGAAGTCAGTGTTTGAGCCGCTGAAATATAAACTCATTTCCTATTCTATAAACTCAAGAGTTGTATGATACTATTAGACATTTAGAAAAATTGGCCTAACTCGTCACAACACAAGTGCTACTGGCAGCTGTCATTCTAAAAGAGCTGCGTTGGACCATTATAAATTTAAACTCGCTTAAATATTATTTCTATCATATCACTTAATGTGACACCTGTCAGTTGATTTTCATAATAATAAAAAAAGAGTCACTGACAGTTTTTTTCCATTTGGTTTAATGCAAATGCATCAGTAGAAAAGCTGACAGTAAGACCTACTCTGGCATAACTTTGTTATTTAACGTTTGCACTGAATGTGGCCCACTCCCTTTAAACATGCACAGACAAGGTTGGAAAATAATTTGTAATCCTGACAGTTCTGACCCTGACTTTTACCGTCAGAGTAATCTAATTTGAATGTCTTTACTTAAGCATGCACTTTTATGTACACATTTGGTTCTCATTTATTGGTTTTTGTCAAATAAAACAGCCATTATACATATTTTAAAGCATTAATCCTGTTTTTCTGTGTGTGTATGTACTCGTCAAGTTTTGCCTATGAAATGTTAAACAGAAGTGTCAAGAGGTTTTATTTTAAGGCAAATATGAATATTGTGACTATTTCAGCAATTAATAACTGTTAATGTATGTTTGTATGTTACACACCTTCACTGACTGGTAATCGTAATATTTGTTTTATACTCTGATCCGCCGAGTTTCCTTCTTAATAGTATTTTAATTTTATTAGTTGCCTTTTTAATTTCAACTGTGAATTTAAAAGGCGACTTTGTCTTTTTAATAGTAAAAAAGGCAACTTTCAAAGGCAACGTTTTCAGCTTCCTTGTGTCGTTAGCCCTCGTGTTCATGTCTACTAGCTCGAAGCTTCACGTGCTCATATGACGGTGGTCGCTCGGCTGGACCGTCGCCTCATCGAACCAGTTTCACAGGAAATGAAAAAAGAGGGACATTTATGTTTTAATTAACGTTTAAAGCAAAATGACTTCCTTTAAACCGTCTTGAATATAAAAACTTGCAAAACTGAGAATCTTTAGGCATGTTTGGTTTGAGACAATAAAACGTTTGACGTTTTTTGAAAACGTGCATACAGTGGAGGTTTTTGATTTGGGCTTGATGGGCAGTTGCCCAGGGCAATATCAGAAAAGGGCGGGGCACCCAAGCACTAGGAAATCTTATGTCAGTTGTTCACTGAACAAGTTTGCTGCTACTTGTTGCCCTTAGTTGCAACTTATCAACAAAGATATTTATTATTTTTAGTCTTTTATTTAGATAATCCCATCAGATTCGTGCAAAGTTTCCATTAAGTTTTCAAGTGTTTCAGAAACTGCTGATTATTTATGAAACTTTGAAAAAAACACTTTCAAAAAATATTTAGAAAAATACATTAATGACATCATAATTGGGGACGTCTGAACTTGCTGTTTTAGTTTTGACTAGCTTCGTTGATAGGCAAAAAACTTTTACACAGCAAAAGTCTTTTCTAGGTTCCCATTAGATTTTGGTTTTCCTGAATATCCCAACCTGGCTACAATAGCTTTCCACATCACCAGAGCGCACACCCTGAAAAGCTCAAAGTAACAAATACAGATGAAACCAAATTTCCCAACAGTAATAGAAAAAAAGCAACAGAGGCAATAAGGTGAAAATCAGATTGTATTACCCGTCCTCCAGATCATTTTACAATCCTACATCAAGCCGTCAGATTGAAGAACAAACAAATTTCAGACCTCCGGTATCCAATTGGGGCAGATTGCATAAACAGCCGTTCCCGAATGATCACGAATAAGATTTTCATTTTTATGATGTGCTGAGCAAGATCACTTCCTTATCTTTTCAAATTTGAATGAGATGAATAGAGTTGCTGCTGCTCTGCACTACATAGAATGACTGTCCCCTTTTTGGTTTTGACAGGCAGGAGCATAATATCTGCATGTATACAAGTTTGGAATATGTCTGAGTCATTTATTATTCCCCATGTGTTGCACCTCCCTTGCTTTAAAACCTTCTTCGTCGGTGGAGATGACAGAAACTTTTTCTTCTTCTGCTTTCCACATAAATATTATCAAGTTATTTATCCAGTGTTTTTTTATCTGTCCTTTTCACTAATTAAATCCCCCTTTACTTACTTTTTTCCCTCCGTCTTTCTCCCTTTCAAACATTCTTTTGCTAAGTGGAGAAACATCGGGATTTTACGGAGCTGCGTTTATTCGCTACAATTCATCCCCTCAAAGAGAAGTGTAGAATACCGTTGCAATGCTCATTTTAATGCAGGCTGTGCTGACAAAAAGATACGACGTTGTCGTTATCTTTAAAGAAATGCATGCACACAAATTACAAAACTATGTACAGAGGAGATGAAGTGGAAACCTTTAGTTATGCATAGGGGACAGGTGTGTGGGAAGTAAAGGGAGGCGGATACTTAAATGAAAAATATATTTTGGGAATCACTTGTTTGAAACTTCTGCATTTAGCTAAAATAAGCAATTTAGTTGTGATTAAATCGACCGTAGTCCCCAGATCTGGCGGCACGGAAAGCACTAAGGAAGCATAGGACTTTATTTAGCGCTGTGCATTGCCGCACTGTGCCAGTGTGCTGGTTTTCAAAAGGCAGAAAATGGCGACAAAAAGTAAGCACTCACCTCCAGGTGCCCATTGACGCATTCAGAGCAGCGATTAAAAAAGTTTAAAACAATTTAAAGTTCAACAAAACACAGCCAGAGGAGGACCCAGAATTACTTTGTCGCATGCATGCAACCTCACTTCAGACTTCCCTCCGCGGACGTCTGCGTGTACTTGAAGTGGACTCAAAGCGGACGTCTGCTGGACACGCCCGCCCAAAGTTGAACGTTTACGACCGCGTCCGACTGTTTGGTTAGTGTTGAGGAAAAATGATGTTTGGTTAGTCACGGTTGAGAGTCGGCGCAGGCGTTGGCTAAGACTAGCAGCAGCTAGACTGTCACTTTGTGCCGCACTAGCAGGTGAGCGATGGCTAACCTGGAGGAACCTGGAGTTGGGTGTTAGCTGCCCAACTAGCTCATCAAACTTGCTGGTATCACTTTGGATTGTGGGAAATGAAGGAAGTTGTTGGAAATCGGTACACTAGACTATGAAATCTCAGTGTGCACAGGATCCTCGGTACTCACAGAATGTCTACAGTACGCCTGAGTGTGTGGGGGCCTTTAGAGAACTTCAGTAAATGTGACATTGGGGTAATTTATGTTTAGAGGGGCCGTATTGTAGCCTGGCCACTGCCTTCATGCCTTCCTATGCAATTCTGCTCAATTCAAATCGAGCTTTACAGACAGTCTGGACTTTCTTCCTGTTGAGTTGTATTCCCTTTGTGGTAGATTTTCTTCCGGGCCAGACAGTGAACAGAAGGAGAAGTTGTGAACGATGACGTTGATTTTCTGCGCTGGTCTAGAATTGTAGTTTTAGCACTGGCATTGGAGGAAGTGAACAAAGTCGTTCAAACCATGTTGGTCAAGGTACCAAATTGACAGCTGTCTCGTTTGTTTCAGCACGTCTCTCTAACATAAGACTGTGTAGCAGACAGGCTTCAAGGTGTAGAAGTTGTATCAGTTCTGCCATTATGCTGCACTTAGCTAACGGGAAGCTAAGTGTGTTTGTGAGACGGCCATGCACGTGGACATCAGCCAATGAAAAGCGGCCCCTCTGGTAAGGGGGGCTGCATGATGACTTTCTGAAGGCGGAGTTTCAGAAAGAGAAGAAGTTTCTTAAAGAGACAGAGGCCAAATTTCAAGGTGTTAAATTATGAAGTCAAATTTCTTATGTCATATTTGAGATATATATAATTTTTACAACAACTGAAGTTAACAATTCCTTGATAGTGCTATAAAATAACTATGTACCTGGAAAATATATAATACTGCCCCGTTAGAACAGCAACATACTGTATATAAATGCTTTTCTGTAATCTTTAAATATTGTGACTGTACTTTGCCAGGGTTAAATATTGTGCAGTTTATGCTCCTGGATTAATCATTAATTAAAACAGTCTATTCCATGATCAAATTACCTTTACTTAATACTCACCAATACTGAGGATATTACAACATGCACACCTCTGTTAAGTTCTGCAGAGTAAATGAAGTGACTTTATCGAAGGACTGGATGTTCCTTATGGAAAAACGTCTCTAAGTAATTTCAACCTGGGTATCAATCCGGTGATTTATACCCTCGGATACGGATGTAAAGCTGCTTTACCAACTATAAGATCCCTTGAACCCTGAGGTCCTTTGCTGCTGCACAGCCTGTGTAATGGTTCTGTGTGTGTGTGTGTGTGTGTGTGTGTGTGTGTGTGTGTGTGTGTTCTTCAATAGAGATAGTTTTCTGTTGTTCTTTAGCAGTTTAATTTGAAATATAATTTTATTCAATAATGCCTCTGTGGAAATCAGAGCAGAGGCTTGTTTTGCTTCTTTTTTTTTTTTTGCAATTGACTTGCTTACTTGAGGTTTAAAATAAAATCTGTTGCATTAATAAACATTTGGTTAGTGCTTTAGTTTATTTGGTAACATTTTATTTGAAGGGTTGTGCATAAGACTGACATAATACTGTCATGAACATGATATAATATCTATCATGAACATGAAGGAGTCTTTATGAATGTCTATGACTGTTCTCATGAAGTGTCATTCGGTAAATAATGACGCTTTTAATGCAGAGTTTTAGAGCAAATTTGCATTAAAAGTGTCATTATTTAATGAATAACAGAAATAAACTTGAAGACTCCTTCATGTTCATAACAAGTGTTACGTTTATGACAGTGTCATGTCACTCTTATGCACACCCCTTCAAATAAAGTGTTGCCGCCTATTTTATTTGTACAGTGTTGATCTTGCAGCAACATCACTTCCTGTTTGACTCTGTAGGTAGTTTGAGGTCAAAGTGACTGAAAATTCAGCATTTTTTTTTCTTTCCATGTGTGTCCAATGATATTCAACTTTAGTAAGAACACAGGATTGTCTCTGCTGTGTTGGGCACTGAAATAATTCAGTTCCCAATTTATAAATCACTTTTCTTTCCAAATGTTTTGTCGTTTCACATCTCAGTCTTTTTCGAAGGACCCACCTCACTCATCCTAATGCACCTCGGCTGCTTCCCCCCCCACACACCCCCCTTCTCTGCATCAAGACAAACATCACTATGGAAACCATCTCTGGCCTAAAAGGCACGTACCCGCTTTCAGGATGCTCCATTTCCCACCTGAAAAGTTTCTTCCTAATGACTACAGAGTGAGTGGAATACAAATTAAAGTCTAGCATTCAGTTTAAACGTATGTTAATGTTTTAATTTCGCTTGTGAAAAACATGGCAGGTGCAGAATTGTATCTCTCTCAATGTCGGTAACACGTTTCATCCCACATTTTGCTCTTCTTTGCAGTTCTTATTTAAATTTATCTAGTCAGATAAATTCAACTGCTACCTTTTAGCCTTTAGCATCAGTCCATCCTATATATTCTCACCCACTGTCTTTTCCCTTCTGATACTCTGTTTGCACCTCTGAGGTCTCCAATTACCACCTGTCTAAATGAATGGAGTCATCTGATGTGCCCAGTGCCCAATTAGTGAAGGTAGAAGGTAAAGATCAACTGGGGCGTAAAATGAGGCAGAATTTGGGTGAGAGTTTGAGAGGAGTGGCTTTTCCTTCCATCCGTTGGAAACTGGATAATGCTTTCTAATGAAAATTCAATAAAAATGTAAATACATTGGTGCAAAACAAAAAGTAAATATGAATTTTTATTTGGAAGCACTACATCGACGCTTATTTCAAGTCTTTTGTGTACAAAGGCACCTGTAGTTATAGATCAGGATCTCGATTGTTTTAAATAGATGTTTGAATCCTCACACAAAAAATATTTTCATATTTCATCCATTCTTTGGCCTTCTGCACAATAACTCCTGTCATATTTTAAGGGATCTTTTATTTCCTTATCCTTTGCCGTCTATGCTCCTCTTCTTCAAACCATGTCCATATCCACAAAAAAAAAGTTTTTTTGTGGGAGAGCAAAATTTGTTACCAGGCAACTGGTCCACTTTGATCATGTCTATGCGCCAGATGTGTTTGTCTTTACGCACATCATTGAGGCAAGGCTACCAGATATATTGCTTGTTAGATTGAATACATGAGACGATGGTTTGGCGGTTGAGTTTGCGTGAGTGTGTGTTTAAATACGACTGTTGTTCCCTCTGATATTTCACCGAGGAAAGAACAGAGGTGACGACTAATTTGTTGCAATCACAAACAACGTGTTTTATTAAGATTTTGAGTGATGGATGTGGAGAATTAAACGTTCTCCATGCTGAGTTCTTGATATATGAGGTCACAAAAGATTCAGTGAGTTGAATTCATGGATTCCATTTATTAATACCAAAATACAGCTGACCTGCTACCTTTAATAGCTAACAGACAAAATGGCCCCCCAGAAGGGGTTGTGATCTTCTTTGTTAGCCTCTATCTAAGTTATGCCCCAAAAAGGCTGTTCCCTAGTGTATCCTTTCCTCCACCCAAAGCTCTCATTTGATTTCCTATCATGTCCTTTCCTCTAGCTTTAGCTTAGCAACTAGCTAACAGAGATAGAAGGAAAACACAGGATTATTTATTCTCAACATAGACCTGAGGTAAACACATTTTCTAATTCAAAGAGCCATTTTAATAAAAAAAACAAAACATATCCAACATTTAAAGTCTGTTTTTTGTTTTGTCGGAGAATTTAGAAACAATTTTATAGCAACTTTTAGGTAAAACAAAGAAGAAAAAACATCAAACTTTTGTAACATATACAAATCATATATCAAAACACTTCCCATATCTGTACTATTATTGGCCAATAATATTAAAAGCCACAGTGGGGAGTGGGAGAGGCTAAAAGGCCATGTGGTGCAAGGTGCAGATGTTAGACCTGCATAAGGTTGTGTTTAGTTGCTTAGTGGGAAAATAACTCAAAAATATTTTCAACCTTGGGAAACATGAAACATGATGCGCTCTGTTAAAACGTGCACAGAGTTGATGGGGGGCCTACTAAAAGTTTGGATACATATTCGTATGGAGAGCGGATCTGTTCTGCAGCTCAACCACTTTTAATTAGTTTTCCCTCGTTGATTTGGCTCACACACTGTGAAAACACGACCGAGTGCTGAAGCTAATTAATGAAGGTAAATTTATGGAGCAGGAATGTCCGGACAGCACTGACTGCCGGCGATTAATTTAACAGGGCAAGTCTTTTTTTTTTTTTTAGAATTTCATGACCAGCTGATCAGCAGCCAAGGACTACATTTGAGAAATTTTCTGTTTTGTGTAAATTTACCTGGTTTGCAGTTTGAAACATTTCTTCTATAATTAATAAACAGCTGATATCAACAACTAAGTAAAAGAAAAAAAAAGAGTCGTTCTTAAAACAAATCTTCTAAAGTATAACAAGCTAATTCCACTGGCCTGCCAACTGTACAAACCTTAACCAGGTGGGTCAAAAACGCGCATACATTACACATCCTTCTGACCGAGAGAACTTCTGAGTTTGTGCACGATGCTGTGAAAAAACAGAAGGGAAAAATCCAAAATGTGTGTCCCTGAGTCGCCTCTCGTTCTACCACCTAAATGAAGTCCAGCAAGGATAACGTTTATTGCTTCCAATGATTGCGCTAAAGCACACTGAGAATGCCACGGCACACTGGATCACTGACGAAAAATGAAAAGGTGAGGGTGGAAATCCAGGAAGTGAAGAAAGGAAGACAGTTAGGAGAGAAAGTGGCTCGGATGAAATACGGGAGGAGGAGGGGGGAAAAAAGTAATAAGCCCGCCTGGCAAAGATTAATAAGAGAGGAATGACTGGGAGACATTATAACCCACATGAGAGGAGATGATGGTGGAGCTATAGGGGAGAAAGCACTTGTGTCAGATATGATCAAAAGAGGCTATGTGAGACGTATGAAAGGATGCAGGAAGAAGACACATTTTTGCTGAAAAACTGTCAGGATCTGTGTTTTCTGTGTTTATTTAGAGTTTTCTGTGTCCTTGAGTCTCTTCGTTGTCCTGTCCTCCCCTTGATTGTTCCCAGGTGTGTCTCGTTTCTGTGATTACCCTCCAGTGTATTTAACTCCACCTGTGTTCCTTGTTCCTCGTCGGGTCCTCGTCAATGTCTAGTCCGTTCGTGGTCAGTGTGTCAATGTCTTGTTGATGCGTCTCAGTGCGAGCTGCCTGTTGCATTGGACTTTGTTTTCGTCATTAAATTCATTATTCATCTTACCTGGGTCCGCTGCGTCTGCCTCACCACCCTTCACCACACCGTTCCGTGACAAAAACACTACATCAGATACCTCTTTGTGTGAAGTCATTTTTACGACGCGCATTTTTGATCCATATTATCGGCTTTCTTTTTGTTTCGTATGATTGTGGGTCTGTTTGCTTCGCTCCACATCTCCTCGTCTTCTAGCCTCCGTCTAAACTCTGCGTCGCTCTCAGATGAAAGTTGATTTTTTTTTTCCTCCCCCACCCTCACCGCCTTTCATGGCCGACCTTCCAGTTTTTTTTTTTTTTTTTGTTTTTTTTTTTATTCATGCTTCCCTTCAGATAAGATCGGATTTAATGATTTAGGTCACATTCAATTAATTTAAGCCTCTATTAGCAATGCTATCTGATGAGACGAGGACGTTGAACTATGGAGTCGCTCAGTGAAGCAAACTTTTAGAGGTTTTCTGAGTTAAATCAAAAGACAAAAAAAAAAAAATTCCAAAAATGAAATGTGAAAGTGAGAAATGAGAAAGAGTTACTGATGTTATACATAAATTTGAACTCTGGGTAATTTACTGACAATCTATTTTTGATCCACCAATAAAAGAAGAAAAAAATCCACAAAGTCAAATATTGCTTTTTCAGCTTAACAACACTCCTCTGGATAAGACAACTTTATGAAAAAAGCAACATTAGGTACACGAATAAATACATGAAGTAGGTCAGTGTATCCAACTAACAAATGTGTAAACCTTGACCTGAATTCATACTATTTAGATTGCTTTTACATATAAATGTAGATAGAAAATTCTAAGTGTTCAGGCTATTAAAAAAAAAGAAAAGCAGTTTAAAAATATAATACTTTTACAAAAAGCTTGTTTCAACAGGAACGTCTTCACAAAACAGGGTAGTTTTTTACAGCCTTTCTTTTCCTCCTCAGTTTTATCTTTATCAGTTTAGGTACAATTTGGTCACAAGAGTTGAAATTTACTTTGAAACAGCCCTGACATGATGGTTGTCCTTTTTGATTATTCTGAACTACTGGAAAGGAGTTTTAGGAAGACTGAATTCTTTGAATTTTTCTCAGCTTTTGTCTTTTCTTTTTTTGTTTAAGTTTGACTGTAATAGAATTTAAATCGTGGGAGTCTGATTGTACCTGTGTAGGCAGAGGAAGATTATTCTTAAGTGAATGTTGTGTCTTGTGAATCCAAGTAATTTTTGCTATGATTGAAACATTTTATAATAAAAAAGAATCCAATACCCCTCCTTGACAGACCAGTCAACATGCTACAGAAATATATTTTAGCTAACTTTACTGTATTTTATTTTATTTTTTTTTAGCTAGTTTTGACTTGAAAACTAAAGTGAATGAAGTGAGTTCATGTTAGTCAATATGCTGGTAATAGGTCTTTTGCAATTCAGAGCTTTTTTGAGCTAACATTAGTTTTTTAGCTTATTTTGGCTGGTTTTTCACACTGAATTTTGTACGCTACTGTCAGTGAACATGCTCATGATACCCTTTCACTAACATTAGCATCTCGGGAAAAATTAGCATGTCACCTAATTTTGACATAAAAGCTAACGCTAACACATTAATTGGACTGAGAAAATGCTCGTCAACATGCTAGTGATAGCCCACATTCAATTGATAACATGTTAGCTAATATTAGCATTTTAGCTAGTTTTAGCTTTGACATGTTTTTTTTTCCCACAATAAATGGAGTATGTAAGCGTAGGTCAACATGCTAGTAATAGCACCTCGTGGCAATGTTAGCATGTTGGCTAAATATAGCATTCAAGATAACTTTGATATAAAAACTTGTGTATGTATACTTACGTATACATACACAAGTACAGACCAAAAGTTTGGACACACCTTTCTAATTCAATGGGTTTTCTTTATTTTCATGACTATTGATAAGGCAATAAATCCCACTTATTAACCTGACAGGGCAGGTTGACCTATGAAGTGAAAACCATTTCAGGTGACGACCTCTTGAAGCTCATCAAGAAAATGCAGAGTGTGTGCAAAGCAGTAATCACAGCAAAAGGTTGCTACTTTGAAGAAACTAGAATATAAGGGGTATTTTCAGTTGTTTTACACTTTTTTGTTTAGTGCATATTTCCACATGTTATTCATAGTTTTGATGCCTTCAGTGTGAATCTACAATGTCAATAGTCATGAAAATAAAGGAAACTCATTGAACTAAAAGGTGTGTCCAAACCTTTGGTCTGTACTGTATATATATATAAGTTGAGGTTAGACACAAGGCATGCTTCTGCTGTTAAGTGAGTCTATGAGACATACTGTATGTCATTGGTTTTATTTAATAAGCACCTGTTAATGTTGCGGATTTTAACACTGTTCCAGTGTCACTACTTTGTAAAAAATATGAAGTGGATCTTTGCTGGGTTGTATTCCTGCATGGAGGTCTCTGATGAGGGAACACATATCTGCTAAATTTGTTTAAACTACATTTTGGTCAAATTAAATGACTTGGCATAGATAATAAATTTGACAGTTATGGTTTTAATACAAAAAAATCCCAGTCTTTTGCTATACAACTGACTCTACTCCTGTCTAATTATGCCAAATCAGCATAATTACATAACGATCCACTTTAGTTATGTTTTCATCTAGTTTTGAATGACTTTACTTAACTGTTAAATTATAACCACTGTGAAAAAAATAACACTTCATGATCCGCTTCAAATATTGCGTTTGCAAACAGTAACAAATACTTTTACATTTAACATGTTTATGAGGTAATACGTGTCATGGATATAATTCACCTCCTGTTTTTGTCATGTTTTCAAGATAGCAGTTCTCCTGCAGTGCCCCCCTCTGTCTCACCACATGTAACGAACCTCACATAATTCACGTTAGACTTACCATCATTCATGTTGCACCGTGCAACAGAGAAAAACGCACAACAGCCAGAGGAAAATAATGCAACATTCCAGGAAACTGCATTCTCTGTTAAAAATGTTCCAAAACATGCAGATGAAATGCAATAAAAGGTAATTAAATGAAAATAAAATTCCTCAAAAAATATAAACATAAACTGTAACTGAATGAGACAAGACTGCGGTAACGCTGCCAGTTTGAAAATTGGCAATGTTGAGACAAAAACAACAAAAACTGACCAAACACGTCCATTTAAAAATCCGTCAAGCATAAAATTTAAAAAGAAGTAATGATATAAAATTAGAACAAAGTAATACCTTACAAAAAAATCCCATGAAAATCACATGGGATTTTCAACCACAACATTAGTACATATGCTAATTCCAAGGTGATAAATATTTGGACAAACTAAACCCATCTCACATTAAAAAAAAATAGTTGAAAATCTTCAAAGTAAAGAATAAACATACTTGCGTAGCAAAATGTCTAATAGCCAGACGTGATGTTCTTTGATCAGTGGCTAAAGTTTCACCAAAGTGGGCCGTGATCTAAAGCCCAGCTGGGAATCTACAACCGAACGGGTGAAACAGAAGATAATCAATGAGTTCCAATGGTGGAAAAGCAAATACTAATTTATTAATTCAAGCAGCTCTCTTAAGCTTCTGCATTGGGAAAACCAAGGCAGCGAATGCAAATTTGGTCAATACCGTCTCCTCAGTGGCCCACATCTTTACCAATGAGGAGTTGATTAAAGCTAAATTATTAATTGCTTGTGGTCAAGTTTCTGCATGCATGAGGATGAATGTGTTTCTATAAAAAGACAAAGAAGTAGAAATGCCTATAGAACAAAGATTTGTGTGAGACACATTCAGGCAGGAGCTGCCAAGAGCAAGAATAGCTCTCTGTCATTAGCTAATGAGCAGTTCACTAGATTTGGGGGAAAGGCAGACAGATTGTTACTCCTTTCCAAACAGTTCCTTTATGTTTGCCAGCAAGAATTAAACCTGTTGACAGCTGGGCAATGATTCAAATGCCAGTAATAGTGACGCTCCACTAAGCAACTTGTACTTTCTGGTTCTTGTTATTTTGGTCTTTGGAATAACTGAGATTTATTATATTGTGCGCAACAGAGACGGAACAGTCACTGATATGTTGAGAAAACGGCCATATTTATTTTCAGTTATTAATTCAGATTGTACTTGGGTAAATGTAGGAATGTAATTTTACTTTCATCTCACACAATGAGGCAAGACAACTTAACAAAGAAATCCAATCCAAGAAATAAATGTTCTGTGCTTGTGAACCAGCATGTGTAGCTGCAAGTTGAGTTTTGTATCTGGTAAAATAAAATGGCTAAAAACCTTATCATGTTTGAACAAAAAATACACATTTGCAACTCGGAAAATTTGAAAAAACGGAAAATGTTTGACTTTTTAACTCAAAACTTTTCAATTATTTTTTTGGGCGGAAATGTATCTATTTATTTATTTTCTATCTACAATGTTCCTAATATACAGTTGGACATACGGGTGTAAAAAAAAAAAAAAGATTTGTTTGTAAAAAAAATAATTACCCAAGTTACATTTTTTCTCTAAATATTAATTGTGAAAAAAATTATATTTAGCAAAAAATAGAAATGTTGGTAAAAAAAAAAAAATATTTTAAAAAATATTAATCAAAGAAAATGTAAAACTTAGATTTTATGCATGTCTGTATGAAATGTAAAACTTTTCAGAAGCAATTAAAACAATTTTAATTGCTTCTGCAGCTTCAAGTTTTTACCAAGGTTCTCTGCTTTTGAGCTGATTGGTCAACGTCATGTCAATCCCAAATTTAAGGACCCAATCAGATTACAGATAGATTTGGCAGCTCCACCCTCACACCGTTTTGATCTGATAATCTTTCTTCTTCATTCTGAGCTGTTTTTTTCTTCCTTGGCGCTGTTCCTCCTGCAGTGACGTTAGTTTTAGGTTGGATATGTGACGGAGTGTCTGTGATTCCCTACAGGCAGGGATGTGGTTTTGCTGCCAGATGCTGTCACAGAGACAATGCTCGGTGAGACGCCGTGTTCCCGCTCCAGAATCAACTGGTTCCACCAGGGACCGTCGGCAAATTCCAGTCGGTGGAAACACAGAAACGAAAAGACCGCCCCGCATTCAATAGAGGCCCAAACACTGAGAATCAACGCTGAACTGTGGCACTAAGCGAGAGACGCCTGATTCCAGAACATTTTCATTGATCTCCTACTTTTATAATATTTTTATTGTAAAATGATGCATTCTTCATCAATTGCTTCCAGGCAATGTGATCAGAAGGCAAGGCAACGTTATGTGCATGGCCCCTTTCAGTCAGAGACAATTCAAAGTGCTTCTGCAAAGAGTTTAGAACTAGGAAAAAAACAAAAAACACGTCAAACAGATTCAAATTAAAAAAGTTTTAAAAATAAGAACAAGTAAATAAATCAATAAAAATGAAAAAAAATTTAAGAGTAGGCAACAGCAAACAGAAATGATTTTAACCTTGTCAGAAGACTTCAAATCATTAATGAAATGTGTTGCACACTCTTTCCTATTACATATATATTTTATGCTAATAAGGACCTGTGGTAGGGAAGTAACCAACACATTGACTGGAGCAGTCAGCAGAAACCACTGGAGTGAATTCCACTTCTCTGCAGAAAGCATTCAGGTGAAGTCTCAGAGGAAACTCCAGGTCAATTTGCCAATTCAGACGCTCATTTTGAATGGACATATTTCCATACCTTCCATTTTGAAAGGCGTGGGTTATTTCGACTGTGTTGTTAAACCAACACAGGCTGGTGGCCGTCTGGCTGTTTGTCCTCTGCTGCTCAACGACCCGGACGGCTTGCTGTCGGTGACGGAACCGTGAATTCCTCTTTCTGTGAGAAAGTCCTGCAGGAGGACGTCCCGCCATCACATGTCGCTGTGAGCCTTTCAGCATCTCAGTGAATTAAAACTCAAAAAACAGTGTGGAAATTTTGACTGACTGACTGACTGACTGACTGACTGACTGACTGACTGACTGACTCCTCAGTGAGCCAAAATTCCTTTACAGCGACGTAAAAGACTCATTGCCAGTTATCACATACACTAATTACTGTTTTGGCACAGGCATTTATGAGATTTACTTTCTCGGCACTATAAATAATAATAATAGAGCTACTCAAATGTCATTTAAAATTAATGGAACATTTTTATTTTTTTGTAAAAAATTTTTTTTTGCAAAAGCCTGTACTCTGTTGCCGCTTCTTTTGGGAACTAATCCTTTGTCTGCCAATCCACTCTTATTAAATATGGTCGTGTTATTGATACTGCGAATGTCATTCCTTTCATGAAAACTAATATGTTTAAATTGCATAATTTCCTTTCAAGAGCAAACTATAAGAACAATAAAAATAATAATTTTAACTCATCGGTTATTAAAACTGTTGCAAATGATTTCCACGGTGACTAAAAGGAAGCAGGATTGGTTGAAAACATCCATGGTTTTGAAGAAAAATGGACAATTATTCATAAAAAATATAAAGTAGGAGATCAATGAAAATGTTCTGTCTCGTTTAGCGTTGGTTCTCAGTGTTTGGGTCTCTACTGAATGCGGTTTCAGTGTTTCGACCGACTGGAATTTGTCGACGGCCCCTGATGGAACCAGTTCATTCTGCAGCAGGTACACAGTCTCCCACCAGGCCTGGTCTCTGTGACAGCATCTGGCAGCAAAACCACATCCCTGCCTCTAGTGAATCACAGAGAATCTGTCCAACATAAAACTAACTTCACTGCAGGAGGAACATCGCTCAGGAAGAAAAGAACACAGACATTTGGAGGGAAGGGGCAGGATTATCCAATCAAAACAGTTTGGGGGTGGAGTCAGACGTCTGACGCCACCTACTGAGAGCTGAATCCTTCTGTAATCTGATTGGATTGCTAAATTTGTCATTAACATGACACTGGATAATAAACCGATGAAGCAATTGAATACATTTTTACAAAAAAAATAATGTATTTTTAACAACTGAAACGTCTCATTTTCTCTGACTGAGGATTTGAGTTTTTAGCTTGATGTATTAGTTAGTTTATTTATTGTCATTTCAGTCAGAGCTATGTTTTTGATCGACAAGTTTTGTGTTTTTAAATTTCTATTGGTGGAAGCAGGGGAATTTAATGCTACGCCCGTTAGCTAAATATTAATTACTGATGTGTTGTTTTTATGATACTTGCTGTCCAATCAATGAATGAATCTCTCTGTCTCGCTCTAGGACTGACTTCTCTAAATATCATACTTTTCTATTCTCTAAACATAATTGTCCTAATGCCAAAAACATCAGAATAATCAGGTTTAGATTTAATCGGTCTATTTTCCTTGGGTTTTTAAGTACTGACGAAAAGTCCAGATTCCATGAAGCAACCTCAAAGTAGGCCAACTACCGCAACATGTCTGCTGCAGAGGTGGGCCGTTCTGGTCTTCAGGGACCAGTGTGGGGCGTGTGTTTCATGTCTGCCCCTGCCCCAACATCACTTTATTCAAATAGTTTAATTATCTCCTCAGTCGGTCACCTGGTTGCTGCAGCCTGCTAATGATCCATTCATTTAAATGAGCTGTTTTCTGCTGAGGAAACATTTAAGATATGCAGAACTCTAAGGACTGGAACTGACTGAAAAAAATAAATAAATTAAAAAAAAGCAAAAACAGAAGTCATTTGATCCAAAGTTCAGCTGGCTGCTCTGCAGAGGAGGGCAGAATACTCAATCATTTTACTCAAGCAAGAGTAGCACTACTTCAACATATTTTTACTCGAGTAAAAGTAAAAAGAAGCTGTCCAAAAAATTATTCAAGCATTTGGTAAGAAATCTGCTGAAGTACTAAGTGACTGATCAAATTATCAACCATTTAATATTAAAACATTACATAATTAGACGGACCAAAATATAAAGTTAAATGGAAATTTTGGTATTTTAAGAATCAAAATGACAGTAATTCATATAAGGAACAGAGCTGAATTTAGGATCTCGAGTCGTCTGTGTTACCAGTGGTTACTCTCTGCAGGTGTCCAACCCTGGTGTCAGACTCAACCGCATGACTTTGCACAAGTACTTTTTCATCTTACTTCATTATACTCTGCTTTTCAGTCTCATTGCTCCTCCATAATGCTGGGATACTCAAACTTCATTGTTTTGCTCATTTTGCACTCAGCCTCCTGCTTCTCCATAATCTTAGCGCCGCCTGATTCTATATTCAGACCTCTATCAGTGAGAGCTTCTGCTAATTAAAGTCTGGCCAAGGAGGACAAAGTTATTCATGAAGCATCATGTCAACTTTGACTTCTTTTGGCAGTCGGTGTTGCAACAACATCAACTTATTCTTGTCTTTTTTTTTTTGTATTATTTCTTGGCGCAGTACAATGGCCCTAATTGACATAGGCTGTTTTATAATGCACATACAAAACCTATTGATCCATGCTGAGTCCACAAGGTCTGTTTCCATATCTGGAAATGTTGCCAAGTCAAAGTCATGAATTTGGTCTGTGCTGAGAGGAGTTTAGCATACGAAAATATTCAATGAAATTCTGCAAGCTGCACTGGAAATCAGTCGGTGTAGAGTAGGAAAACGTTCAGTTATCTTTAATAAAATACAGGCTTTATTAGTAAACTGAAATGTATAAAACTTTCTTTAAATTCAAATAGTGAACCAATCAGTTGGCAGCATTGTGGCGGCTCACCCCCAACAAGAGTCAATTGTAAAATCTGCTTTTTTGTGGCTGAATACCAGAAACTAAGTGATGATTACATAGTTATCAGAATGATGACCAGAAATGTGAAATACATCTAATTGTCAAAATTGAAATGAATATTTTAAGCTAAAGATGATTATTATTCTTTTAAAAGTGTTTTGGACTAGTGATACCTTTATTCTAATTGTGACGAACAATGGTTCTAAAGTCATGAAATGGACTTTAAGAGTTTGAGATAACTTACGGTAATTTTTTCTCTTTAGAATATATATTCCTTTTGGATTACAATCTGTAGCTGATTAAAGGCAGCTGGGATTCATTAAAAGCAGCTTGCTAACTTTACAGTGTTGTTCATCAGTTTGGGTTGTCAAGGATACCAGGGAGATAAAAGCTTAATTCAAGGTGATGGATGTTGGTCTAAAAATGGCTGATTAAGCGATTTCATCTCTATAAACCTAATTTATTAATCAGACATAACATCTAACCAATCAACTCTTTTTGGTCTAAACATGAGGACTGGCGATGTTTTCTGAACAATGTTGTATCTTACTGCAGAAGATGTAGTAAACTAATTCCATGAGATAAATCCGAAATCATCAAGCATAAGAGTTTGCTGTGATATTTTGATATGAGCGGCATTCAAGGGGACGCCACTGTTGAAGAAAAGCTTCAGAAGGGCAGTATTTATAGCACAATAAGGTAACTATGTTACAGTTGTTATGAAAATGCAATAATTATCAAATATGACTTAAAAGAAATTTGACTTCAGAATTTAACACCTTGAAATTGGGCCTCTGTGTCTTTAAAGTCTCCTGCTCTTCCTGAAACTCCACCTTTCAGAAGTCAACACAACATGGCTCCTCTATTAACCCTTTAACAACGTTTTTACCAGCGTTGCTCTGAGAAGAAGCTCGATTAATGAGCTCAGCAGATGCGCAGTTCCACCAGATGTTTGCTAATTGCTGCTGGCTAGTCTGAAGGAGCTGAGTGGAGGATGTGGAAGCTTGAACACTGCAGCTCCGCGGAGAAGCTTCGCGCTCAAAGGCAGAGCTAGAGCCACCCAGGTGTTTTGCACAGCTGAATTGTTGCCATGGAGATTAAAGGATTTATCAAACATGCATGAAAGAATCAAAACAACACTCCAGATATGTTTATGATTATGGAATAACATTACAACATGATGTAAATCTCAAAAAAGCACATATTACACAATACTACTTTAAAAAAACTCTCAGAAAACCGTGATATCTACTTATCAAGATGATCTTAAAATAATGTTTGGACAAATCTGAACAAATAAATCACCCATTAAAATAACATTTTACAATGAAGTCGTAAAATAGAAATGTTTTAATGAGAGTCTAGGTATAAAACCCGTCGTGTTATGGTGAAGAATGTGGTGCACAGAATCACAGCAATCAGACAAAAGAAAATCCTTCACAAAGAATGTCAAGTGAAGCACAAAGAGAGAAATACAAAGTAAGCTGGGAACAGATTTACAATAATGCAGCTGCAAATTGGTATAATTAACTGTAAGTTTTGTAATAAGGAACCCATTTGTACAAATTGACTTTCACCGCATAATGGCTTTAGTGAATTTTAGCAGTTACACATTAAGTGCTTTCCGTCCATTTCATTTACTGATTTTGCCATGCAACAGTTAACTCCTGCTGACCTGGAGGTCAGCCTCCATTAAAATCTTAGGTATCTAAATAATCGCCAAACCTTTATTCACATTTAACATCAAAGTAAAGAAAAAAAGAGTGAAGATATGAGACTCCACATAGAAAAGTGTGTTGTAGCAAGTTATAGGAACAAGTTACTTTCATTAATTTGTTCTTATATGCATTATATTTACTTTAGGATGCAATAGTTATCAGGCTAGAACTACAGAGGAGGAGTAATTCAGGCGCAGTGAAGCATCACTTCCACGTTTCAATTGGCAACCGCAGAGGACAGTTTCTGTTCCTGCAGAGGATCTTCCAGATGAGCAGAGCGGGATTTTAGGCAGGAGCATGAAATTATCACAATAAACGCATCTTGTAATCATGATTTATAGTGAATGCCACATTATTTGATTACTGCAGCAGCAACAATAAAGTATACATATCAAAACTGAGCCGGCTGGAGTAAAATAAATAAAGCCTGCTGCAGCTGCTGGTGTTGCAAGTAGCGAGGTTTCACTGTGGTAGGCTGCCTGCTCTATCCACCTCTATATGAGGGATAAACATAAGTCACTGAAGTGTGTTAGAGGGAGGATGAGTAGAGATCAAAACGGAGAGAGAAAGACGGCGCACTGCTCCTAAAGAACCTGTAGTAATGCATGAACTGGAAGAGGAAAACATGATAGAATGAGAAACAGAAAAAAAGTCAAAGTATAGTAAACAAACTTTATTCACATAGAGCACCAATCACAGGTAAAAAGAACAAAAAAGTGTTTTGAAGCAAAAACAAGCATAGAAAACGCAAAAGGCAAAAACACATTACTGTAATTTCCAGACTGTAAGGCTCTACTTTGTTGCACACGTTTCGATCGCTGCGATGCGGATGATGTTCGGGTTTTTACCGACGGGTTTCCAAAGGCCGGACTGCTGCCTGACGAAGAGGGGAGAACCAGAACAGGAGCAAATTTGCCTCGTGACAACCCTGGCTGTGGTGTGCGCAAATCTTTATACCCACTAATGGCAAGAAAACACAATTTCTTAATTACGGTGTTTCCATTAAAGAATTTAAGCTGAAATCATGTTAGAAATCATGTCAGCGACGTAAACAGATACACGAGACATATTCATAAATTAGCCGTGGCCCTAGCGCTCATGATCTATCAGCCAATCAGAGGAGACGTCGGGTTCTTTCAGGTATTGGAGCAACAAGCCCCGTCCAATTGGGAGCAGCTATGTATGTGGCGGTTTGGGAAAATTATCATTTTACAGAAGAGCTATGGATTCAACATGTTGGAATGACGCACAACTTTTTATAAGCTGTGTGATGCTGTGAGAGCTCTGGTGGAGCCAGCTGTCTGAAAAAAAACAAACAAAAACCCCCGTCATCGTACTACCGTATTTTCCGCACTATAAAAAAGTTTTAAAATAGGCCATTCAATGAAGGTGCGCCTTATAATGTGGTGCGCCTTATAGTGCGGAAAATATGGTACTTCTTCCCCATAAATGATTTAGCTGTGAAACACTCAGTCAAATGCAGTTAATTTCCTACAATTATTTCACATTTTTCCATCCACTGCTCTGCGGACATATTTTTGACGTTTTTTAATTCAGTCGTTCCTTAAACTCTTTCTGTTTTTGAAAGCGTTTTAATCAGGTTTTGTTCGGAGTTCCTAGCAAGACTTTCCAGTAGTCCCAAAGGCACGTTTTTTTTTTTAATGGATCTTTTATGTTTTATTGCTTTAATAAAGGGAAATATTCTCAGGTACAGACCCTGTGGATATGAAGACTTTCGGATGACAGCACTGTGGGGGAGGCGTGGCAGCAACGCAGTCAGCAAAATAAGAAACAGCTTCATTAAAAGTAGGACAAGGTGATAGAGGGAGAGAAACTGAAAGTTGGCAGTTGCAGCAACGTATGCATCAGTGGCCGAGTGCAGCGTTATTGATCCTTCTTTTACAATATCAATCTACCACACTGCTAATTTACTAATGACAGTTTCACCACTGGAGAACCTTACCAAGAGATTGCTCTGAGACTACTCCCACTTTCTGTAGATCCTCTCGCAGGCCTGAGGATTTTTCCTTTGGTTTTTGATAATGTATTGATAAACTGGCAAGGTCTTTTTAACACGTGTCTCTTTTTTTTTGCATAATATGTGCCAAGTTTCAACTACAAGTCAATTTTCAGCTATTTAACATAAACCAAAGGTTGTCAGCATAGTTCATATATATATCTTGACGGGGTTTTAGGTTGATGTTTACAATAAATTGAAATGAATTGCACAGGTTTTAAACAAAATCTTAAAAAACAACAAAAAAAGAAATTACAACTAAGTATTCACAGTTTTTAGACTGTGTAGTATTCCACACAGCTATTTACTTCTGTCATATTTAGTTTTTATTTTGTTCTTATATATTTTGACATTTTTATTGAAAAAATATTGGAAGCTATAACCGAATAAAATGGAGGTATGCTCCAATTTGCGCAATGTCTCCTAATAGTCTTAATAGTTATTTATTTTCACCAATAATGTGATTTATTTTGAGATGTGCCTTTTATGTGTTGATTCACCTAGAAAATAATGTTTAGGTAAATGATTGTTTTGTTTGGTTTTCCAATAAAACAAGCAGATTTTAAATATTTGTTATTCATCTTGTCTGAAAACATGTCTTCACGGGGTAAGTTTAACAGTTCTATATTTGTTATGTTTTTTGAGGGCATAAATGGCTCTTTGGATTTACCCATAGTGTACTCTTAACAGTTTTTTTTTTAAAATTTTTGTATGTGTGTGGTTCTGGGAACTGACGGTCTAACAGGACAACACTTCGCTCCTCTGGTGTCTGATTTTGACATTCGTTCTGAGAGTCTTACTAAGACTACAGGCGAGTTAAAAAGTTTGCTTCCCCTGGTCTGTCCCATAAAACACTAATAAAGCTATATTAAAACTGCAGCAGTTCACACTTATGTCAAATTTAAGTTCTCACCTCCCCTCTTTCTATAGTGAATCATCAGAGATAGCAACAACATCCATATTAACACACCCACACACACACATCAGTTGAAACGTTGCACCTGAAAAGTCTTGTTTCATTTATTCAAACTAAAAAGCAGTATTTGAGAACCTTGTCATTGTCAAAGACACACACTTATAGCATATAGCCATGCTTACACTGGACTAGTTGCCTGGCAACAAATCATTCTCTTATAACAAAAAACCCCAAACCCTTCTTTGTGAATATGAGCATGGTACGAAGTAAAGGAGAACAGATTATCAAAGGATAAGGTTGTAAAAGGCTTAAAATCAGACAGCATTCATTGTGCAGAAGGTCAAAAACTGGATGAAATATCGAAATATTTTTGAGTGAGGATTCAAAAGTCTATTTTAGAAACACGTTGAGAACAAGAAAGAAGTCTGTCGCCGCTAGCCTCTGATCTATTAATACGAGCGCTCTGTACAGTGAGGACTGCATCATTTTCTGATAGTTCACTGCGCATTGAGATGTATGGAGTAACTAAAAGTAGAAGAAAAGAGAGACTTTCACATAGTGTCATCAAAGGTATTTTAAAAAATCATATTTAACTTTCTATTTTGCTAATATTTACAATTTTGCTGAATAAACATTAGAAACTCTAAACCAGGGGTCGGCAACCTTTTCTATTCAAAGAGCCATTTGGGACCGCCTCCCAATAAAAAGAAAGCACTTGGAGCCACAACCCATTTTGACGTCATATATATAAAACCTACAGTATATGCTGTGTACAAAAATCGATACTATGTTGCGTTTATGAAATCAACGAACTGCTGCAGAGAACACAAAATTTTATTTCTGCATGTAACAAAACGCATTTTACACTTTGTTGATGCTCAATCCATCCATCCATCCATCCATCTTCTTCCGCTTATCCGAGGTCGGGTCGCGGGGGTAGCAGCTTCAGAAGGGAGGCCCAGACTTCCCTCTCCCCGGCCACTTCTTCCAGCTCTTCCGGGGGAATCCCGAGGCATTCCCAGGCCAGCCGAGAGACATAGTCTCTCCAACGTGTCCTGGGTCTTCCCCGGGGCCTCCTCCCGGTGGGACGTGCCCGGAACACCTCACCAGGGAGGCGTCCAGGAGGCATCCTGACCAGATGCCCAAGCCACCTCAACTGGCTCCTCTCGATGTGAAGGAGCAGCGGCTCTACTCTGAGTCCCTCCCGGATGACTGAACTTCTCACCCTATCTCTAAGGGAGAGCCCAGCCACCCTACGGAGAAAACCCATTTCGGCCGCTTGTATCCGCGATCTCGTTCTTTCGGTCATGACCCAAAGCTTATGACCATAGATGAGGGTGGGAACGTAGATCGACCGGTAAATCGAGAGCTTCGCTTTTTGGCTCAGCTCTTTCTTCACCATGACGGACCGGTACAACGCCCGCTTAACGGCAGACGCTGCACCAATCCGCCTGTCGATCTCCCGCTCCCTTCTTCCCCCATTCGTGAACAAGATCCCGAGATACTTAAACTCCTCCACTTGGGGCAGGACACCCCCCCTGACCCGGAGAAGGCACTCTACCCTTTTCCGGCTGAAGACCATGGCCTCGGATTTGGAGGCACTGATCCCCATCCCGGCCGCTTCACACTCGGCTGCGAACCGCTCCAGCGAGAGCTGCAGATCACGATCTGATGAAGCCAAAAGGACCACATCGTCTGCGAAAAGCAGAGATGAGATCCTAAGGCCACCAAATCGGATCCCCTCAACACCTTGGCTGCGCCTAGAAATTCTGTCCATGAAAGTAATGAACAGAATCGGTGACAAAGGGCAGCCCTGGCGGAGTCCAACTCTCACCGGAAACGAGCCCGACTTACTGCCGGCAATGCGGACCAGACTCTGACACCGGGCATACAGGGACCTGACAGCCCGCATCAAAGGGCCCGGTACCCCATACTCCCGGAGAACCCCCCACAGGGCTCCCCGAGGGACACGGTCGAACACCTTCTCCAAGTCCACAAAACACATGTAGACTGGTTGGGTGAACTCCCATGCACCCTCCAGGACCCTGCCGAGGGTGTAGAGCTGGTCCAGTGTTCCACGACCAGGACGAAAACCACACTGCTCTTCCTGGATCCGAGGTTCGACTATCCGACGGACCCTCCTCTCCAGGACCCCTGAATAGACCTTGCCAGGGAGGCTTAAGAGTGTGACCCCTCTATAATTGGGGCACACCCTCCGGTCCCCCTTTTTGAACAGGGGGACCACCACCCCAGTCTGCCAATCCAGGGGAACTGCCCCCGATGTCCATGCGATATTGCAGAGTCGCGTCAACCAACACAACCCTACAACATCCAGAGCCTTAAGGAACTCCGGGCGGATCTCATCCACCCCCGGGGCCCTGCCACCGAGGAGCTTTTTAACCACCTCGGCGACCTCGCCCCCAGAGACTGGAGAGCCCAACCCAGAGTCCCCAGGCTCCGCTTCCTCAGTGGAAGGCATGTTGGTGGGATTGAGGAGGTCTTCGAAGTACTCTGCCCACCGGCCCACAACGTCCCGAGTAGAGGTCAGCAGCACACCATCCCCACTATAAACAGTGTTGGTGCTGCACCGCTTCCCCCCCCTGAGACGCCGGATGGTGGACCAGAATCGCCTCGAAGCCATACGGAAGTCTTTCTCCATGGCCTCTCCAAACTCCTCCCACGCCCGAGTTTTTGCCTCAGCAACCGCCCGAGCCGCATGCCGCTTCGCCTGCCGGTACTCATCAGCTGCTTCCGGAGTCCCACAGGCCAAAAAGGCCCGATAGGACTCCTTCTTCAGCCTGACGGCATCCCTCACCGAAGGTGTCCACCAACGGGTTCGAGGGTTGCCGCCGCGACAGGCACCGACAACCTTGCGGCCACAGCTCCGATCGGCCGCCTCGACAATGGAGGCACGGAACATGGTCCACTCAGACTCCATGTCCCCCACCTCCCCCGGGACGTGTTCGAAGTTTTGCCGGAGATGGGAGTTAAAGCTCCGTCTCACAGGGGATTCCGCCAGACGTTCCCAGCAGAGCCTCACAACACGTTTGGGCCTGCCAGGTCTGACCGGCTTTCGCCCCCACCACCGGAGCCAACTCACCACCAGGTAGTGGTCAGTGGACAACTCCGCACCTCTTTTCACCCGAGTGTCCAAGACATACGGCCGCAGATCCGATGAAACGATGACAAAGTCGATCATCGAACTGCGGCCTAGGGTGTCCTGGTGCCAAGTGCACATATGGACACCCTTATGCTTGAACATGGTGTTCGTTATGGACAATCCATGGCGAGCACAGAAGTCCAGCAACAGAACACCGCTCGAGTTCAGGTCGGGCGGGCCATTCCTCCCAACCACGCCCCTCCAGGTCTCACTGTCGTTGCCCACGTGAGCGTTGAAGTCCCCCAGCAGAACAAGGGAGTCCCCAGGAGGAGCACTCTCCAGTACCCCCTCCAAGGACTCCAAAAAGGGTGGGTAATCTGAACTGTCGTTCGGCCCGTAAGCACAAATGACAGTTAGAACCCGTTCCCCCACCCGTAGGCGGAGGGATGCTACCTTCTCGTTCACCGGGGTAAACCCCAACGTACAGGCGCCGAGATGGGGAGCAACAAGTATGCCCACTCCTGCCCGACGTCTCTCACCCTGGGCAACTCCAGAGTGGAAGTATGTCCAGCCCCTCTCAAGGAGACTGGTTCCAGAACCAGAACCATGCGCCGAGGTGAGACCGACTATTTCTAGCCGGAACCTCTCGACCTCACGCACTAGCTCCGGCTCCTTCCCCACCAGAGAGGTGACATTCCATGTCCCAAGAGCCAGTTTCTGCAACCGAGGATCGGACCGCCAGGGTCCCCTCCCTATGCTGCCACCCATCCCACACTGCACCCGACCCCTTTGGCCCCTCCCACGGGTGGTGGGCCCATGGGAGGGGGGGCCCATGTTTCCTCTTCGGGCTGAGCCCGGCCGGGCTCCATGGGTAAAAGCCTGGCCACCAGACGCTCGCCATCGTGCCCCCCCTCCAGGCCTGGCTCCAGAGTGGGGCCCCGGTGACCCGCGTCCGGGCGAGGGAACACTAAGTCCAATGTTTTTACTCATCATTGGGGTCTTCAGGCTGCACTTTGTCTGGTCCCTCACCTAGGACCTGTCTGCCTTGGGTGACCCTACCAGGGGCATGAAGCCCCAGACAGCATAGCTCCTAGGATCATTGGGACACTCAAACCCCTCCACCACGATAAGGTGGCAGCCCAAGGAGGAGTTGGGCTGCCACTTTGAAATTGATGCTCAATTTCAAACAAAATACCCTCTGTCTATTTGGGTCTTTGTATTTAAGAAATAAAAATCGAAACTTACCCAACCCGCACTGAAGGAAACATAGAAACAGAATGCAGTCACCTGTCCTCCTCTTATTCAGGAGATAAAAATCAAAACGTATCCAAATATTATCCACCGGCACTGAACGAACCAAGCAAACCAAAAAATGCGCAGTCTGCTTCTGTGTCCCGTAGTACGGAGCCCTCTAGGGGACATGGGGAATTTTTTTCTTTTGCGTTCCCTCGCAATACTGTACTGGTCAGTTATGCAGCATAATTGAATACTGCAAGCCTTTCTTACGGTGGGCGCGGTGCTTTCTGCTTTAATATAAGGTTATGTGAGGTTTTTCCATGAATGTTAATATCTTTTTGTGAAATATCTGAAGTTTTATATCTTTCTTTAGGATAGAAAGGCACCACAAACCTACGATATAAACAGAAACCTTCCGTAAGTAGGAAATAAATAAAAACACATCCTAATTTGGACTATTTCTGAGTTATTATCGCGGGTAATAAATCATCTGACAGTTTTGATTGTGTCTCTGTTGTGTTCATAGTCTGAATGGTTTAAAGAGCTGCTTTCAGTGCCGCTCCATCTTAACCTTAACAGACATAAACATGCAGTAAAAAATAAATCGATTTTCAATCAGTGTTTTGCACCAAACAGTTTTTACTATTAACAAGTTTTTATTATTAAAAACACGACAAACTAATGATGGTAAAGGGATTAACTCTGGATTAACTCCGGGAATCTCATCTGTCCGTGTATCAATCAACTCCAAACCTTTTCTTTATTCTGTCACAATTATCGATTTATTCCATTTTGATGATCAGGCTCCAAACTTTGCAAGGACTGACCGCCCCGCTCACCGCTTCCTAATACACACAAAGCCAGTATCCTTCCCATTCATACCTGGTGACGTCACTCCCACGTCGACACACCTAAGTGTCAAAGCCGCTGCTCCTGTCATATCAATAATTACTTATTTCATTCATATGGCTCTTACAGAGCCTCAGTGAAAACTTGTTTATTATTATTAACTGTTTGGTGCAAAACACTGATTGAAAATCGATTTATTTTTTACTGCATGTTTATGTCTGTTAAGGCTAAGATGGAACTGAAAGCAGCTCTTTAAATAATATAATTTTTTAATGATATAAATTTAATAAAATATTCTATTACCCAAAGTCACTGGGAGCCACAACAGAAGGATGAAAGAGCCACACGTGGCTCCGGAGCCATTGGTTGCCGACCCCTGGTGTAGGCCAAGTCTAGAGTATTCACTCCCCTGGTTGGAAAATCCACATACTGGTTGAAGTGAGGGAGAACAGTCTTCATGTTGGCCTGGTTAAAATCCCCCAGCAAAGATGGATAGATATATCTATTTATATATAGTAATGGTAATATTAATAATAATAATAACTATTATTATTATTAACATCCATCCATTATAAATCACACTAAATCTTTTTGGACTGTGGGAGGAAGCCGGAGCGCCCGGAGAGAACCCACATATGGACATGGAGAACCAGAAAACCCCATGCAGACAGAACCAGGCTGGGATTCAAACCCAGGACTTTCTTACTGCAAGGCAGCAGTGTTACCCACTGATCCACTGTGCAGCCCTGGTGTTTTATTCACACCAAAGGAGAATTTAGAAACTAATTAACCAAACAGTGATGACTTTAGATTGTGGCAGGAAGCCGGAGCGCCCGGAGAGAAACCTGCAAACAGGATGTTAACTTTTGATAGTTTATTCACAAAATTCAATGTTTCTTCCTCCTCTAAAAAAACAGCTTTGTTGTTTTGGAGGTTGGTCGCAGGAGAAACCATTAGGTGGGATTTTCTGTGGAATGTGGCGTTTCTCTTCATGTGTTTGCTTCTCATTATGAATCCTGCTTTTGTACATGTTTTCTTGAGAACAGGTTCAGAAAGCTCTAAAAACTGAGAACAATTTCTGAACCTGTTGGGAAACTTTTACAGAGGTTGTCCTCTGCAGAGGACGTCTTTATGACAGCTGGAGTCTCAGGATGATCTTTGCGCTGATCATAGAAAACTTCACAATCTTATTTTTTTTTTACCCCTCCAGGGGGTCTTTTGTGGGCTCTAGTGTCCCTTATATGACAGTAGGCTGACAGGAAGGAGAATGTTGTCAAATGTCGTCGGGTCCGGGAGTCGAACCCGCGATGACCGTGTCAAGGACTCAAGGCCTCCAAATACGGGTCGCGCTAATCCCTATGCCACCACGGCACGCCCCCGGTCCCAATTGTTTTCCTCTTCTTCTGAGGTTGAACTATCCCAAAAGGGGTAGTTTTTCTTTGGGGGAATCAGTAACATCCTGTTATAAAGTTCTTCCTCTTCTGGGGTCAAAGTGCACCGTCTGGGGTAGCTTTTTATTTGGGAACTGGGTACTTGTGGTTCCAAAAGTCTTTCTTCATCTTTTGACTTTGAGGGGTACCTTCTGCCCTCGTTCAGGGCAGTTTTCTGTTTGTGGACAGTCTTACTGCCTGGAGCTCCACTGCTGCTCCTGCGTGTTGAAGCTGACGCTCCGTCTGGGGAACATTTAAGGTCAGAGACCCTGGAGGATGTGCCATTTCTCGATGTCTTCTCTGAACACTCTGGACATAAAATTGTTGAAATCGTAGCCTGAGCTTTGAGATTCGCCGCAGAAGAAACTTCCCCAGCCGGGTCAGCTTGATCTCTGGGAACTGATGGAAGCCCGTCCCAAAACAAGTCTCTCTCCACACAGGACTTGGGTGCTTGTCTTTGCCTTTGTCTTCATCTTTGTCTTTGGGGTCTGAACCCAGCTGATGAGAGAAGTGCGATTCGAAGCCACAGGTTGTGGGCCTGACGGGTTGGTCCCCATGCGCAGGACAGTCTTCGGCCCTGTGGTCCCGGCTCTTCTTCAGCTGCAGAGTTCTTTGTCCGTCTCGATCTTGGCTCGAAGCTGCCTGGAGGATCCAACCAAAGATTCCTCTTTTGCACCCACCTTTTATAGGGTTTATCCACCATTTTGGTGCGTTTGCATTGGCTAGCACTGTTGCTGTGCTTGTTTCATTGGCTGTCTGCTTAGACAGATGATCTCATATCCATCACTGTTTTACAGACATTATGTCCTGATGTCTGTGCTAATGTCTCAGGGTTGCCCAATGGTCCTCCTACGTCCATCGCCTGCACAACCTTTTCTTTGAAACATTTAAGTTGTTCAACAACCTGTTTCCAAATAAGGCGTTGATCATCTCTGCTCTCCTGTTAGTTCCTCTTTTTCCCTTAACCTTTCACCTTTCACCTACCATCTACCTCCAACATATCAGTGATTTTAATTGCAGTTACACATTTTACACCATTTCAAGTTCAATGTCAAAATCGCATTTATAACTTCTTTAGCTTCTCTGATTTAGCATTCATTTATAATTTTATAACCATAACTTATTAATTACTCTTATTATAATCTTAATGTGAGTTATTACAGATGTTTTCTGAAAAGAAACCAATAATAATCCATGATTCTAATTATTTGATACCAAAGTTACAGTTACTTGTTTTACTTGCAAGCATTCCCACAAATGTAAATGTAAGTATTATTACAAGTATTAATATAAGTATTTTACTTTGAATCTTATCCAATTACTCAAAATGTTTAGACTTTCATTCTTTAAAACTTTCATGCTTTAAAATAAGGAATAGTCTCAACTATTTCTATAAATTTGCAGGCTGGAAACTTACTTCCTCTTTTTCCAGGAAACCTGCTCTTCCTGTTTCATGACTCTCTCTGTCTGACTATGATTTATTATGATTAGATAGAAAAAATGAATAGAATTAAAGCAAAGTTTGCAGGAGACAAAAACAACACACCAGATTTATTTTATTGATGTTTAAGTCTACTGTTGGGTCACTTGAGTGATTCATTTTAAAGATAACTTTATTTATTATTACTGTTAAACTTAAATCTCCAGCATGGGGAAGTTTTCTTCACAATATTTTATACTACCTTGTACTGAAATGATCAATAATGATGTAATTTGTTGAACAACTAATATTGGGATTGATTAAACTCAGATCTTAAACAAATAATAATTGAATAGAAAAGTATCACATATATGTATATAGATCTATATAGATCTCTCTCTCTCTATATATAGGTAGATAGATCTATATAAGTATATAGATCTATATATATGTAGATATATATAGATCTATATACATATATAGATCTAAATATACAGTACAGACCAAAAGTTTGGACACACAGTTGTGTCCAAACTTTTGGTCCATTACTTTATAAAAGATAACCAGGATTTGTCCACAGGTAGTCTGGATTAATTTATGATGCTGTGACTTAAAATATTAACACAACAGAAGTGTCATGTTTCCAACCCAACTGTCACAACCGCAACGTAACCTTCAAATACAACAATCAAGATGCCAAGACTGTACAGGACTGTTTTACATCTGACACAATCTGTGCAGAACTCAGTTTCTCACACGTCTTCTGGACAATCTGTTGGCTTGGCTGGCGTGTGACTCCATCAGCTGAATGCACTTAGATGATAACTAAACATGCAGATTCTCAAGGTAAACAGCAACTTTCTCCTCCTGATTTGTATGGAAGCTGTCAAACAAAGCTGTGGTAACATTTCCACTGTCAGCTGAGAAAAATGCAGCTCAAACTGTTAATTTAGCCGTTCCCGAAATGGACTCTGCCAGTCATGTTTGGACAGAACTTTGAAGACGGAAAATAAAATTGCGACTAGCATCTTCATATTTTCAGATGATTTATTGAACAATACTCTATAAGTTGTTCAAAGCATGAGATATTGACCTGTCTGCTGTGTTTCTCTCCGTCTCCCTGTTGCTGGTTTTTTCATTAATGTTCTCCAACAAACCTTCACATCACATTTGTATGGATACTAAGATTAAATTACCAAGTGTGAGTTTGCATTTACTATTTCGGTAACTTTTGTAGGCAATTGCTTACCTTAGGTTTTATGCTGGGGTATCTGGGTTACTTTATATGTGATACAAATCCAACACTTATTACTATTCAAAGACACTATATTGTCCTCCAGTGGAGATTACCCATAACTCTTTGGAACTCTGTACGCTTTAATATTGTTCAGAAAAAGACATCCATTTGCTTCTGTAGTAGGAGGTTGGCGATATGAACTTAATGTTTTATCACAATATTATTTTTGGTACTATTGTGATAACTATTATTATTATTCCTTCTATTGCTTCTTTTTTAGGTAACTATATGGCTGTGACTGCATGATACAGCGATCGTAGCCCCACAAACAAAATATTGGTCTTGAAAAACCCACCTGTTTGTAAAAGAAATGTCACATGTATCACTAAACTGCGCGCTGTTACTGTATTTAATCACATTTCAAAATCATTGAGAGTATTTGGTGATACTGTCATTGAAGACACATTGGAGACAATAGTAAAATGAACAATCACAACATTACAGACAGGTGTGCTTTCTTAAAACATCATTAATTGAAAGTTATTGTGTCAATGATATTATAAGACATTTATCACAATAACTGATACAATAAATACCAATCATAGGTGATATGGACTAAAAGTGTTATCACGATATTTTGTGATACTTTTGTGATACTTTTGTGATAATGACAAAAGTGAATATAATAACTATGTATTACATCTTCTTTTAGATAATTGTACGATTGTGACTTTGTGTCACATCAATTATAGTCCCACAAACATAATTAATGCTCTAGAAAAACGTTCCCATTTGCGACAGGCTTCTTTAGGACACCAGTCACGTAAAGAAGTGTGATTTGTATCACTAAGTGGCACACGGTAACTTTATTTTCAAATTTGTTGGTACTTATTGATGCTTTCATTGAACAAACTCTGAAGAAAATAGCAAAACTATTACTATTATCACAGTTTGGGGGGAGATTTCAAACATTGTTAGTTAATTTGACAACGATAAATCAAAACTTTGCGATAAGAAATACATCATGATAAACGATACGATAAATGCCCACTAAATTTATAACTTTTTCTATCACATCTTTTTATTGATTTGCTTTTGAATAGACAAATGGTACAGGATTTTTTTTTTCACAAACAAGAGTCATCAAGAGTTGTGATGGTGCCCTCTGAGGTGGTACTCTGTGGTACTCGACTCTAAACTTTTAGAGTCGAGTACCACCCATAATCCCATAAATGGTTACATGTTGCTAATCCCTGTCATAGGAAGACTTTTGTGTGGTCGTTTAAACATGCTGCTTGCCTACAAATACGTCTGGGCTACGACATGCCTAACTGGATTAGCCTGCGCAGCTGGTGCAGAACAGCACAACTCTGCTGGAAGGTAATTGAGAAGCTACATACCGAGCTCTAGTAGGCATAGTGCTCACACACTCTGCGCATGAAGTTATATGGGGATGGGCTCGAGAAATGAAAAGATGAATATGTTTAATATTGAGAACGCTCCCAATCCCATGGCGATGACTGTTTTTTTGTTTTTTTTTCATCTTCCTGTGTAAACACAAATATTTCCTCTTAAATGTTTTCAGCTACAGGGCTTGATGAAAAGGAAAATAACGATGTTGGTCTCTAACTGTGTCGTTCTTCATATTATCTTTCAGCTGTTGATGGAATATGTTTCTCCTGCCCGTGTGTCTTATGTTCACACACAAAACGAATTCAAAGTTCTGTCTGGCGCATCAATCTGTTAGAACAAGGCTTGTCTTTTCGGAGAGATCTTAGCTCTAAAAGATGGACTGTGTCGTGTGAATCTTATTGTTTTTCTGCATAACTATGCTTATTTCATCACTGATTTGAAAACACAATTAAAGGGATTTTCCTTACGATGGGGAATATTTTGTAACTGTATTTAGTGTTTCCTGACAGTTAAATCAACTGGACTGCGTGTACAAGAAGTCAGAAATCGTTCAGCTCTGTTTTTGTCCAACTCCCTACTATTCCCCATGTGTGTGCAGGCGCATAGGGGTGTGTGTGTGTGTGTGTGTTTGTGTGTGTGTGTGTGTGTGTGTGTGTGTGTGTGACTTAATGAAGAGCCAAGTGGGGCTAAATGGATCCCCTCCATCTCAATAAGATTGGAACCATGGGGTCAATAGCTTTATACATAGCTGTGTTTTTCTCTGTGTAATGGAGGTATATTATAACAAAGTTAAAGCCGTATATTTCAATAACTATAAAATTCCTCTTATTAACTTATTTGCTTATAAATACAGTAAACTATATATAAGTACATACTATGTATAAAAAAAACCTATAACATTTATTCCTCATTTTAAATCAGAATAAATATTTCCTTTCCTGTTTTAGGTGATTTGGGTCTGTCAATATATTTTCCATTTGCTTTGTTAGGTCTTTTATTTCCCACTGCTTTTTAAATTCTGAAGTTTCCATACATTGGACAGTAAGGTGGTGTCATTATGCACGGTGAAGCAACTCTGGAGGGCCCATCTGCACTCTAAATACAAGTTTATCCCTCTCTTGTTTACCGTAAACTGTAAAGCAGTGGCCCCCCGCCTTTATTACCCTACAGACCGTTAGATGGGAGGAGAGGAATTTCAACTTTCAAATGCTCCAACCTGCCGTCTCACTATAGTATGGAATGGAAATGTGATGTTTCCTAGTGGCAACATCGGATTTCCATTGGGGCACAGCTGGGCATGATGCCACAATATGATGTTTTGTGAAATACTGCCAGTTATGTCACAGCACACCTGAAATCCTACCAGAGATTTGTTACCGTACTTTTTTTTACAGTAGTCTTCCTGAAACCTGCTGTTATTCTACATCATTTCAGATCCGATTCTACGATGTTGGATTTAGTTTTTTCTTTTCTTGCTCTTTTTTTCAGAATGCCTGATTCCACAAAAGTTGCAGTAGACCTTGTAGGACAGGGATGTCCAAAGTGCAGCTCGGGGGACATTTGTGGCCCTGTGGAGGATTTTGTGTGGCCTCGATTAATCTATTGTGACGATTAATCACATAAAAAATATTGCCACATTCGGCAGATTTTTTCACTTAGTCAGGAAAAAAGGATAAAAGTCAGCAAACTGTACACAGCTGAGGCCCTCTTACAGTGACTTGTCCTTCTCTGCTTTTGTGTTTCATCAACATGTCGGATGTTGTGATTTTTTTTGCTGGGCAAAAACATTTTAAAGGAAAAATAATTTACAGTAAGAATTACTTAGAATTTTTAATAATAGAAAAGACCGGAGTACTTTAAAATTGGTTGATTTTTGGCCTACAGTCCAAAACGTTTGGACTCCACTGCTGTTCCAATGCAACAGTGAGTCGAAGCTACAAAGTCTTTCATTTCTGTATTGATTACTGCGTGTATTATGTGCTGATGCACATGCGTCCTGAAGCTTCCTTTCATGTGCTAACATGCATGTGGATCCTGTGGGAGAGATGCAGCCCGAGACTTTGTTCCTCTTTTCCTTCAGCCCATTGCTATGCCTTTCTGTCTCTTGACACTGGGAACATTTGTTTTTCTTATCCACCAAAAACATACTAGAATTTAAGTCCCTATCCGCACCATGCCCCTGCTAATTACACATAATTCCCTTTTAAGTTGCCAGAATTCACCAAAGTAGAATAGAGAAAGAGAGAGACGGAATAAGCCGGTGTGAGAAAGAGAGAATCAGACAGCCTGAACAAAAACAGATACTTATCCCACCGTAAGATGGTCTGGCGTAATAGGCTCCCACATGGAGCAGGGTTGGCTTGCCCACTTTTAATGACCCCGAAACATAAAATATTGAAGTTGCCAGACACCGCCACGTTCTTTTCATCCACTTTCTTTCTCCCACACACTTCTGAGCTCTTGTCATTTCTCACTGTACCCTTCAGTGTGTTCCTAGCTCTCTCCCTATATCAGCATCAGGGATGAAAATGATTCTCACAGTGGAAAGGGGGGAAAAAAAAGAAAGAAAGTGAAATGACGGTCCAGGGGGGTTTGAGGGCCTTTTTCTCTCTTTTTCCCCCACTCCAGTGTTTTAATAATTCATTGATGCATGACATTTTTTGTGTCGTTAAGCCGCTAAATATGACTTGGAGATTGGCTCTTGAGTCATTATTATTTTATTATTTTACCACTATCTCTCAACATTCACATCAGTCGCTCCCCGATTCTTTAGTCTTCTTTTAATTCTGTTTTTTTCTCCACCTACACTGAGTTATTAGGAAAGCTGCCCCACTAACATGTGATCCAGTTCACACATATTGTATGAATTGTGGCATTTCGTCACTTAACAACCACAAATCTCAGTGTTTTTTTGGGAAATTTGTGTAATGTACCAACACAAAGAAGTGCACAATTGTGAAATACAAGGAAAAAAGACTAATGTAGTGTAAAAAATGTGTTGTACGTCTGTTATTTACATGTGTTTATTATTTACATGATTTACATGTGTTTAATATCATCTCTGCGTAACACAGCTGCTTTGTAAAGACATAGGCTGTTTTCACATATAGTCCGGTAGACTCAGTTAGATTGGGGACCAAACATTTGTTACATTTTCAGCTGGTGTGATTCACTTTCACACTGCACTGTGCCAAATGAACCAAACTAGTAAAACATATTTTCCCTCCACTAAAAGACATGAGTGCAACTTCCTTCTTCACAAAATATCAACAAAAATGGAGTCGTGTCAGATTTTAGTGGATGTAGGAACTGTTGTCTTTGGTAAAAGGCTGTGACCACTTTGTCTCATTAATGCCATTCTCACGTTTCTTTTGGTTGTATTTACCCAGAATTCCCTGCGCTATAGTCCATTTCCTGCTCTGGTCTGCTTTCCGCTCACATATGCATTCGAGCCTCACCAGAGTTCACTTCAGTGAAAGTCGAGACCGGGCTTTTCAGGCAAACTGACGACAGTTCAATTAAAGTGGACTAAACTGGTCTGGTACGACTGCAGCCTTATAAGCTTGTTGGGGTGTTTGAATAAAAAAACTTCAGGAAGACAAAAGATTTCACAGGATAATGTCCCAAGTGCTAAATATCTGGAGAAGCAACAGAAATCTGATAGATATTAGTTGTGGAAACAACAGTTCTGGCCCACGTGGAAGAGTGGCAAAAACAAGGACGTCGCCCTCGTGTGATTTAGAGGAGACACAGAAAACTTTAGAACTTGGAATTTTTGCGAAGTCAGGGTGCCCCGATGTAACATTTTCACATCTGATCCGATACCAATATTGCAGCTTTGAGTATCGAAGGATATCGATGCTGACCTGGTATGATATCAGCATGAATCATGCATACTTTTATTACTTATTTTGTTGTCTGGAATTTTAGAAAAAGCTCAATCAAGTGACATTACTGAAACAAAGAACAATAGTCAGCAACAATAGGTATGAGATCAACTAACCCATTTATTATTAACCAATAATAAATTGGTGGGCGGGATACAACGGCTGCTGGTTAGAAATGCTGGGGTGGACTAAATGCTGGATCAGAGTGCGTACTTTGGAAATTTTAAATACAGGCTCATAAAATCAGATGCTCATTTTTTGGCTGGTATCAGAGCAATTTCCGATATTAATATTAGATCAGGACATCCCTTTTGCAAAGTCAATTTCAATGGGAGAAGGTCACTAAAACCTTCTTTTAATTTTGTTGTTTTCTGGCTAGATAGCAAGAGTATAAAACCTTTCGGCCCACATGTAAAATGCTAAAGCTAATACAACATATGACCCTGGACATCACCATCACACCATTCCCATGACTCAAAGCTGTTCTTTTTGCAACATCATGTTGTGAGGATAGTTTTTTTTCAACACATATCCTCACCTGAAGATCACCTGAGTCATCTTCAGGTGACTCGCCTGAATCACCTGGAGATGACTCGGGTGAGTGGTGGAAGAAACCCAGTTAGAGGAAGGCAAAGACTTGAAGGGGGAAAAACAGGAAGGTTCAGTGATCCCAAACATACAGCGGAGCCAGAATGTAAGGCTTTTGATTACAAGTCTAGACTTAATTCTAATTAAAACTTTAAGACTTTAAAGCAGATGTTTATAGACACCCTCTTTCCAATTTGAAGGGTGGCACTTTGACTTAGGGTAGAATGGTGAAAAAATGGTCAATTTCTAGATGTATAAACCTGGTAGAGACACACAGAGAGAGGAAGGCAGTTCTACAAGGTACTCATCTTACACTATTCAGAATGTAATTATTTTTTGTGCTTTATCCTGACACCACTTAAAATGATCCAAAAGGTATGAAGAATTTTCCACAGCTCTATTTCTTCATTATCCACTATAAACAAGTAGCACATGGTTTGGTACTGCACACAGGAAAACAAGCATTATCCATAAAACAAAGAGAACTTGGGTTTTAAAGCGTACTCCTCATCCAGCTACACTCATCATGTTCAGTCCATCCCACGCTGGTAAAAAGATTCAAATACGCCCGCCGTCTATTTCATTCAGTCAAGCTGTGGCTTTCCTTTCATGATGCTGGTGTGCTTAAGTCGTCATATTTCTGAAATAGTGAATGCCATCTATCAAATCGCTCATATAGAAAACAATGCCGCTTCCTTCTGTTGCTAATGTGGCTCCAGCCAAAACAGCAAAAATCCTGTTAGTGCTTCTCTTCCGTCCAGAGCTTTTAGTTTTACTTTCCGCTACCTCCTCTGCCGGTTCTTGCACACAAACCCCCACACGCCGACACACAACACAGAAAAAAAACATTTGTGTTTGAGACAAACTCAGTTTTCGTAGGGCGCTGTACTCTCTGCTTCCTTCTCCTATATAGTCTATTTGCTCTACCAGATATATTGTTTTAATTTGTTACTGAGATGCTAGCATAAGATAGTGCCCTGGGGGGATTTTCTTACTCTTCTACGAGACCTTTTACTGGGAATCGTTTTGAATTTATACAACTTATTGAGCAACAATCATTACATAAATACAGAGGTGGGCAGAGAAACCAAAAATTGTACTCAAGTTAGAGTAGCACCACTTCAACATATTTTTACTCAAGTAAAGGTCAAAAGAAGCCGTCCAAGAAATTACAAAAGAGTAAAAAAAGTAGTACATGGTAAAAATCTACTCAAGTACTGAGTTACTGCTCAAACGATCAATTATTTAATATTTAAAAATGATAATCCGACAGAGAAAATAGAGAATTAAGTGGAAGTTTTGGTATTTTGTAGATGACAATGACAATATTTCATGTAAGTAACAAAAATTCAGGCAAAAGAAAATGTTTCCAAATCAGTGTCTTTCAATAAAAAAACTTATTTTATATACATACTATGTCTTTTGTTTGTTTTGTTTTTTTCAGGTTTTCTCTTTACATTTCTGACTTGATTCTTTTCTCTCTTTTTGGTTTCTTCTTCCACTCTCTCTTTATTCCTTGCTTTATAATCTTTCTCAGGGAAGTGAAATTGCATTTTTGTTTTGACTGTTATGCAATGGTCTACCTGTCTACCTTATTACAAATGTTGAAGTTAATCCTGTGATGTAGAGACCTAAGTTTATGTATGTGATACTTTCTTGAGAATCAATAAAGATAAAAAAGAAAAAAAAAGAAAGTTATTTTATTTATTTATTTTAATGCAGGTGTGTGTCTGTGTCTGGTGAGTTTTGGGTTAAAACATGTTTGTTTTTCATTCAGTGCGTAGAGAATCCAGAAATGTTACTCCAAGAAGAATAGAAGTAATTCGTAATAAAATTACTCAAGTAAATGTAAAAAGTACAGCGTAGAAAAAAATGCTCCTAAAAGTATTTTCAGTGTTGTATAAAGTACTGAAATCTCAGAGTCAAGTAAAAGTATAAGTACCTTCTCCAAAATATGACTTTGGTAAAAGTCCAAGTCACTGACTGAAATGTTACTTGAGTTAAAGTCTTAAAGTATCTGAAACTTCTTGTACTTAAGTATGGAAATTACTGTAAAAATGGATGTACTCAAGTAATGTAATGAAAAGTACAAGTAAAAAGTAAAACAAGGCAAATGCAGTTTGAATGACTTTTTTTTATATTTTGGTAAACTTGTCAAATACACTTAAAGTAATGTACACAACCAAGTGCAGGCAAAATTAAACCTGCTAATAGATATACCTGCAGGCATCATTTAGTTAAGAAAATTAGGTGCTTTACCTATAGCACAAGGTTAACGTAACCTGCTTTACAACTGAACCAGCTTCTTAGTAAACCCTCCAGGACAGAAAATACAAAGTTTTTGTAAGCCTTAAGTTTTCCCTTCAAGTAAGGTCAGTGCTGAAAATGAGAAAAATAAATAGTACAGAAAATGCGGCCAACATGAAGAAAAAGATCTGTTACGATTACTCTACTTCACAAATCAGTGAACCAGTCAATGCTACAGTCAGTAGGTGGTGCACACAACTGGTCATTATGCAAAAGAAAAAAGAATTGGGAGGGAAATGCAGCTTATTGGCATCTCTGTAAACCTGGTTTTGAACTTGCATGCCTTTCCTATATTCGTTAAATTTAGTCTAAATTGCTATCGCTATGGCTTCTGTCCCCCCTTGAACAGAGGAGTCTAGGTAGCCTGCTACAGTCAACATTAGGCCTAAGCTAAATACACCACGTATGGAACTGAAACAATGCCAAACAAAGTTCATTTATGGTCAACGTTTCACAATACAGTAGTGTCTAGTGACCAAGCTATAGTTACTGAAACAGGAGGATTATAACCATTTCATAAGACGTTACCTCGATGTGTTTCTTCAAGTTGGACGGGGAGTTTTTGTAAGATAGAATTTCCACATTTTCGGGCAGGAATAACATAAACTGCATGCGGTACGACGAATCTTTAACACCCACGAAAGAGTATATTGTGTTTAAATAAGGCCATGGGCTCTCATCACCAGCTGGTGGTTCCCCTGGAGCCGTGTCCGACGTAGTTGCAGTCGTTGTGGTCTCCGTCTCCTCCTCCATGTGGCTGCTGCTGATTGCGAGACTTGCTTTGTGTTTAATGGGAGAAGCGAAACAGGTGTATCCTATTGGTGGTGATGAACAAGCCCAGGCAAGCAGGCTACCGACTTTGTTCGGTAGCCTGCTTGCTACTTGCTAATCAGTAGGTGGGGTCAAAACACTTTGTTTCTCTCTCGCTTTTTTGTAACGAGTAACTAAACCACACATTGAAAATGTATCGGAGTAAAAGTACGCAATTAAGTTCGGAAATATAGTGAAGTAAAAGTGAAAGTCATCAAAAATTTTCATACTCGAGGAAAGTATGAAGTACTCCAAAATATACTTAAGTAAAGTAGTGAAGTATTTTTACTTCGTTACTATACAACACTGAGTATTTTTTCAAAAAAAAATGTTGCTAGGTGCTACCTAACGTTGCTTAAATGCAATAACTGAGATTCTTGACCAAGCTCAAAATCACAAACCATTTTGTTTGTCTCCCGGGTTTGAAAGTATTCTATTTATAAAGGTGTTTTCTAAATATTACATGCTGGCAGTATATGACTGCTAATAGTATTTGTGGAGTTCTTAGTTATTATTCTGTTGGTCTCGTTTACATCCAATTAACAGGAAATGCAACAAGACGTGTCAAAAACGGAGTTATAAAAGAGTCATAATGTTAGGATGGAACACTGCATTCTGATGCAGAGTATATGACTTTTAAAATGCAACGTGAATTTAAAAATTTTGATAAAACTATTTTTACTTATCAAGAAATGGCAATTTGTTTTACTCATTAGCAAATGTTTCAATGTTTCAACAGGAAACTAGCTAAAGATTTGTTCATTATTTTCAGTTCTATCTATAAACTTTGCCATATTCGTGTCATTTTTAAGGTTTATTTGGTTTGTTTTTGACAGATTTAAATATCTGTAGGAAAAACAAAAACAAGGTTTTTCTGCACATATTCTGTGTTCTTTATTTGTTTATTATTCAAACTTTTCTGCCACTGCAGTTAAAATGATGCTGATACAAACAGGCATCTCGATCAGCATGCTAACACATTAGCATGCAAACTAAGGAACGTGAAAACCAAGTTGCTGACTTGGCGAATATGTTTTACTTTCTCTCTGTCGTCTTATTTCCTGATTCTTATGGTGTTTATTGTAATGACTTGAAGTTTAGGGTGGAAAGAAAAACTCTCCCAGGATTTTTGACGTTTATTCCGTCAATGGGAATCTCTTGCTTTTTCAACAATGCTAACCTGCTTTGCTTCTTTTCTTCTAATGTAATTAACCAATACTAATTGCACTGAGCACACAAAGAGACTGCTCACTTGAAAAGCAAAGCAAACTCTTCAAGACGCCATTCATGATTAAGCGGTCAGTCACTTGTGCTAAGGTTTTCCTGGAACGGTGAAAACATGAAGTGGATAACAAATCATTTTCAAAAGGTGTTAGTTATAATAAGATTCTATAAAGTTGATGTCTTTAAAAGCCAAACAAAAGGTCACTCTCTTTCTGATGCAGTCGTCTTTTGCTGTGTCACATCCTTTCAGGAATGATAGCACTTAGCTTCTCTCCTTTCGTGTTCCGGCTGGTATTTCTTTAAAACCGTTATCCTGTTTTCACCTCAGTTTTTACAGACCCAGATGTCAGTAGATCTTTTGTTGCGGCTGTTTCAGTTTTGAGTCTTGTCTTGGTTTGGAAACACACATGAAAACTGGCACCACATCTGACATTGTGTGGCCATTTATACAGCATGCGGACGGAAAAGTTCCGTCATTCCTGTCATCGTCTTCTTTGTTCCTATCGCTAGACGTGAGTGAGCCGTGTTGTCCCCCAGCGCTTTTTGTTGGGTCCGTTTGTATATGACTCCACTGGATCCCTCATCGCTGAATAAAAAAAAACGCATGAAATAAACCCGGGGGATGAACAGGAAGCTCTGACTCTATGTGTCTGCATATTTAACGCAGAGCCTAAATGGGCCTTGAGGGTGTAGAATATTCAGGGTGCGACTGAGTAATTACTTTAGCAGCGATATTTCCATCTCGGTTTTTTCTTCCTTAAGATTACCAGACCATCTGGGAGAGAATACAGAGACTTCCAATGCATCCGAGTGATCAAATAAATACAAGCTCAATTAAACAGTGATTGGGTCAGTCTGCACTGTCCTTGGAGTGACTTCAGTCAATTCGATCGCCGAGGTGAATGAATCTTCATCAATGCAGATCGAGCCTCCTGTTAAGATCAAGTGATATTAACGGCTACTCGTGTCTTGTATGTCTGAGCTGCAACGTTTGTGCCATAGATTGAACATGTCCAACAAATCCTAGCTAGAACATTACAGGGCTGGTGTGTGTCTCTGGTGGTCACAGGGTGACAGGCGGGTTCACGCTGGACAGGTCACTGATCTTCATACGCCATCGCAGCACATGGTAGATTTGAAGTGGTGTGACGTGGGATGTACGCAAAACAGATTGTTGTATAGCTCCGTTAATGTATTTTAGGCATTTTACATATTTCTCAACTGTGAACTGTGACCACAATCACAAGATATGGATTTTTAACACTCAGTTACATTGAACTATTGCCATGACCAGGGCCACATTTACAAAAATGTGGGCCCCTGGGCTAGAGCCAGTTCTATTACTAATGCAAATTATAATGCATTAAGAAGTAGTCCTTTACTGCAGGGTATGAAGTGATGTATTGTAGTTTTAATACGGCCATGTTGTTCCTGAAAAATTGTGCTATGGCTTCCAGGGTTTCCCCCAGAAACCTGCTAAGCCCAGTGGTCTAACTGTGGTCCACCATTTTTTGTGTTAGTACACGTCAAATGTCGACAGCAAATGTAATATAATTGGAAGACTTTGTTGACAATATTTAAACACACAATTAGAGAGACTTAACAAGTTGTGTAATGCTGGATACATTCAGAGCCAGAGGAACTGAATTTTAACATAGATCCTAAGACTAGAATTTTAATGAACAAGAATTCTATTAAATCTGATTTAATGGTTTCAGAGATGAATTAAAAGTCGGCTCCTGGCCTGGCGCCCTGTTCAATGCATCAACTATAAGCCCGTCTTTACTGTCACTGTAACTGGTGTATAATAAACCTATCTAAAATAAATAAACAAGCTTTGTTAGCCTGGTGGTGGGGTGGGGTGGTCAGGGGGTAAATAAATCCTGGTGGCCCGCCAGGCTTTTAATACACTGAGAGAAACCCAGAGTTAAAAATGTTCAAATACTTGATTATTGTTTCTATTTTTTTTAAATCCCAAAATAGTAAGCAAATTCACTTGATATGGACATATGAGGTTTATATAACACAAAACATGTATTTAAAAAGTCTTTGGGGTTCTGGGCTACTGGCCCTATAAGCCTTTTTTGGCCCAAGACAAGAGACTCAGTTCCTGTCCACACTGCCATCTCGGTGGACAGATGGCACCGAGATGGCAGGTGTATTTGTGAAAGTTTGTGTAGACTGTCCATCATCATCTTGAGAGACTAGAAACGATCATCTTTTAAACCGACTTCCAGAGTGGATACGTTTCAAAACACCAGTTTCATATTTTCGAATCTTTTTTAACATTGTTGCTCTACCTTTCTATCCTGCATGTGCTCCGTTATCATAAATAATAACAATGGTGCTGTTCTAGGTTTTTTTTGTTGTTGTTCTGCGGCAGTGCTACAGCGCCACCTATTGGCCCGGCTCACCCGTTGCTGTATTTTCTGTGGTGCTGCGTCCTGCCGTGTGGTCTTCCTTAATCTTTTCTTAATCGTTTACAAAAACACACCTCGCTCGTCTCCGTGGCTACAGGGCCTCGGGTGTGACCTTCGTAACTAACTCATGGATCAAACTGAGCTTTTCTTGGCCAAAACAACAAGCAGACAAAAAAACAGACATAGTTTTCATCTTGGGGATGGATGGAGGTATGGAAAACAGCCTTACAATGTCCACATGATTTAGAAATGATTGTATTTACACATTTGTGCGTGACATAAAATTGAATAATAGTGCAAATGTAGCTGGATCTGGTTTCAATAAAATGCACCTCTTTTGGCACCGTACTGTTTTTGTGGGGGTTTTTGTTTTGTTTTTGTTGCTAGGAACCAGTTTGGACCTCCGGCTTTAACGCGGCTCTTTGTTTCAACTAGCTCAGTCGGTTCCCATAAAACATCGCAGCAGAGCGGCGCACATTCAAATCATCCCGTATTGATTACACAGCTTTATTACAGTTTGAGTCCTATGCATTATGCACGATGGAACGCTCGCGATGTCCCTTCCAGCATTTTGCGTTTACCTGGTGTGTGTTTATGAATGCGCGCGCCCATTTATCCAGAGTAAGGGAAACGGAGAAGTTACTGGGGGGGAAGACACACAAAATGCATCCATAAAGAAAACCCGAGTCTCATTAGTGTGACGGCGAGAAAGCAGCATTTTTCAGACCTTGCTCTACCTCGTATGTTTCTCTTTGGCCCCTTCTTTTTTAACTCTCTCGTTTCCGTCCTCCCCTGACTCTTCTCTACGTCAATCATTCAATGTTCATGTCCATCTTTCTCTACTACTCCTTTGCTCGTTCTGTCACCGTGTTTGACTCCTCATTTTCAGCCGATCACATCTTTGCTTCACACATAATGTGATTTCTGGCACAATCTGCCCGCATCTTTCATTAGATGAGTAGTTGAGAGCTGCTGGTTCTCAAACCCCCTCTGTCAGCAGACTCCGTCTTTTCTGTCTCCCCATTTAACTCTGGCGGCTCCGTAATTTACATGTCTCCCCTGTAATGTTACCGGTTCTTTCTGTGCCGCAGACTCTTTAGGACTAATTCGGTTTTACCTCTATCACTGGTAATCTTATTACTAGAGCTAAAAACCAGATTCTGTCAAACACATCACTTTTGTGCAATGCTTCTTGTTTCTATAACAATCTTTCATTTTTAGTCCACACCAGCGATGCACCGATCCGATACTAATATCTTTATCTGTCTCAATATTGAAAATAATTCTGTGCTTTGTGCTCTGAGTGATGTGATGCTTTATTATTTATTTTACATTACATTTAAAATTCCTAATTGCATTTTCTGAACCATTTGAAAGGTTTGTTGCAGTAAATTGTTTTCATCTTTGTCCAAAGTAGTCGGCCTATTGTTTTTGTCAGATGTCAGTTTATTTATTTGACTGTTCTACTCCTACTGAACAAATTAATGTTGTGTTGTTTTAACATGTTTCACCAAGCTTGTGATGCTACTGATGTATATATTTGAGTTATCAAATACATTTGGAAATCAGCACATTTATGTTTTTTTAAAAGTTAAATGTCGGTTGAGTTATCAGATATTGTTATCGGAAGGGAAAAAAGCTGATTGGTGCGTCCCCACTCCCCATTTCTTGAATATGTTACATGTTCTCTCTTATACTGTACTTCCTCGCTATCATTACCATTATTCTTTTCATTTATCTCTCCCATAATGCACTTTGCTCCTTCTCCTCTTATCTTCCTCCTCTTTAATGTAGTTCTTCTCATAGGTTTATTTTCTTGTCTTCTGTCCCAGCAATCAGGCCTCTATTAGCCTTACTTTCTGTCCTTGCCACCTTTTCATTTCTTTTTTTCTGCCCATGTTTAGCTATTCATTGCTTGCTCTGTTGGTTCTCTTCATTCTGAATTTCTTTCTTCATTCCTCCTCTCCTGTAAAACATCCCAAACTTTTCACATCCTCGCTCTGATCATTTTGTATGACTGCTTTTGTCTTCCAGACTTTTGATGTTGATTCCTCTCACCGCTCCTCCCATGGCTCTTATCTGTGGATACATGTCAGCCACTTGGTTATTAATTCTCTTTTTCTTCTGTGATCTTTACTTTTCCATGATCGTCTCCTGCTGAGATTATACATCGACTCTCCTTTTACCTTCACATTAACATTTTCATACACAGAACGCCTTGGGGAAAATATTAATACCCTTTGGACGTTTTTTTGTTTTGTTTTTATTGCCTAATAACTGAGATTGTCACGATAGAAAAATAAATTTAGCCAGACGATAAACTGTCCCAGTAATTATTGCGATAAACGATAATATTGTTGTTTTGAGACCGTTTTCGACTAATAAATTGATAATGGCATAGAAATCATCCTCTCAAAGACAGATAGACTTTAATTTTGTAACACTTCACACTGGAACTGGGAGATATTTTAAATATCCAGAATAAAACACGACAACTAAAAACAATAAAGTGGGCAGGGGGAGAAAACACAACCAAGATCATAAATGAAATGGATTATGACGTCACATCAAAACTTCAATAATTAGAATGGAAATGATCAAACTCCTTTTAATTTATCATGCAATTTATTGATTATTTACTTATTGCAACAACCATAGACCTTAGAATATCTTATTGTTTTCTTTGTTTGGGTTTTTTGTGATATAAAACATCATATGCAATGCAAAATGATGCGTGCTTTTCAAAAATGTTTTAAAATGATAAGTATAAAAGGTTTAGTTTGGACTCGTATTGAGCGCCTCTGGCCTCGTATTGTGCTAAGACATATTTAACTGCAATTACAGCAGCAAAATACAGGGTTTGTCTTTTCCAGCTTTGGACCTGCAGAGACAAACAGCGTTCATTCTTCTTTACAAAGTAGCTCAGGCGCTTTTCAAGTCAAATTTAGCTGTCATTCAAAACATGAACATGCTTTAATTTGAACCACTGCGCTTTAGGACTGGCTGTAGAGCCGTAGCCATGCTGGAAGGTTTTTGCAGGTTTTTCTTCCACGTTTTCCCTCTTTTATGCTTTTGAGGTCTTCAAAGGACAGAAGGATTCATACTGAGATTAAAAGACAGATGTACATTTGCAGTTGGCTTCACTGAATTAAGTTAAGGGTTAAATAGTAAAAGAGCCACAGTATTCATGTGCGCCTTTGCTTTTAAGCTTCTCAATCACGTTTTGTTATGATGGCGACAATACAAGGGGATAATAGTTTTTCAGCGCGCTGTATTTTACTTTCTGATACTTCAAATCGAGTTTATTTTGGCTCCTCTGTTGAAAACCCACCAAGGTCACTAGTAGGTAGTTACTGCATGAAGATAATAAATAACCGATATTTTATTAGTTACACGTCCTATTACGTTGATATTCTGTCAAAGTTTGGTTTCACACATTCATTAGCTTTGTAAATTCATAAAATGAATGTGTTTTGTTTTTAGAAGAACAATGTCTTCAGTCAGAGGCTTCTTCAATTTCTCTGTAATACAGACTGCTGCAGGAAATCCTTTCTGCACACAACCATCACCATCTACAGTAACTCTTTGAAGAATCTTCAATTAATGACTCACAACAACATTTAATTTCCCTTTTGGATTAATAACGTATTTTTGAATTAAATTGAATTTAAAATTTATTTTTGCTCTTTTTAAACCCTAAACTTCCATGTTTTGAGTCGTCTTTGTTGTCTCATTTAAATTTGACTTAGAATTGATGATAACTAGCAGGTTGCAGTTTTCTTTTGCGTTGTTTTTAATTCGAGGGCCGTCAACAAACAGCTACAGAAAATGTTCAAAAACAGTAAAAACAACAAAAAAAGTAAATTAAAACAGTAAGCTTTTGGAAAAAATCAGAAAAATAAAAGCATCCTGTGCTGGGAAAGATTTTTTTTTGAGAAACACACAATCAATAGAATTATAACGCAGCCAAAGTTGCAGGCGTGCAGACTTGACCAGACAGGGCAACTAGCCAAGCAATATTATCATGCTTTCAGGCCAAAACCTTTATCAAGGATGGTGTCCAGGGAAGGATGATGGGATTACTCCCGTAGTAAATTCTGTCCTCAGAAGAAGCACTTTGCAGACAATCTGATGTGTCAGCAAAATATTTCATCAGCAGGGACTTTGGTCTCGGTCACCTGGCGAACGTCCTGTGATGGAATGATTGGTGCACTTGAGAAAGGGAACACCTGCGTTTTGTTTTTAGCATGTAGCAACAACAACAACAAAATCTTTTGAATATGTTTCCATAAAGATGTGTGGATTTTATTTTATTTGTTTTTTGTACAAGTTCCTGTTTAGCAGTTGAGAATTAAAGTAAATTAACCTAAATTGCATTTTCCAGATTAGGCTCCAGAAACACCAATGACACCAGAAACATTTTTAATCGAGTCAATTGCCAGCTCTGTAGTTAATCGAATTTTAATCCAAAACCTTATTTTGACTAAATAAGCAACATTCTTCATCCGAAACCTCTTTATGCTGCTAAATTACTGAAACAATAAACATGTGAGCTCAACAACAAAAGATATTATTTAGGCTATCCAATCGTTAGATTGGTGCAAAGTGCAATTTTACCATTCAGTTTTCAAATGGTCCAGGAAACAGATTATTAATGTAACTTTATTTTGAAAAAATAAAACACACAAAAAAACGTCTTGAGAAAAAAATCTGTGTTGCTGTTTTTTCTTCTATTTTTTGCATTGAGATGCTATTTTAGGCTTGAATAGCTTTGGTAATAATCTAACTCATATTTGCAAAACTTGCACACAACAATCATCCTGCATCACATCAGATTTTGTCAAGCAAAAATGAAGCCAACAGAAGCGGCTTTGCCGTCCATAGCCGCTGAGGTCAATTGTGCGTCAGATTTACAGGCGTACAAGAAACACGCAAGCACATAAGTTCCACTCTGCACATTTTTGTGTGAAAAAACCCCCCACAAAAAAACACACTATATATGTGCCATTAGCTCAAGCTGACAACGTTTTTCATTTTGAAAGTTGTTTCAGAAAAAAAATCAGTTTGCAAAAGTGAGATTTTCCAAAAAAAAAAAGTAAACCATTTCATCTTTTTGGAGCGTTACAATTCCAACACAATTTCTGTGAATGGTTTTCATACAAACAAATACAACACGCAGGTCTTTATTAGTATATTCGTCTTTACAGTAGAAACTTGTTGATGGCGCATTTTTATTGCCATATGAAAAACCACAAGTAAAACATATCACATCTACTTCAAACTTATTAAGATAAAATACATTTGAGAAGAGTCCGGGATTCTCAGCTGGTGGTTTTGGTGCTCTTGTCAAAGGCAGAAACTGAACCAAATAACACAAAATTAACTTGCGTCACTTCATTGTGTTTTTTCCATTTAATCGTATTTTAAAGAGCCAACAACTTTAAACATCTCACTTTCCTTCATGGTAAACATGATGGCGCTCCACTATGCTACAGATGTTTTGCTATTTCTTTTCCCGCACCTAAATTAAATATTTTGATGCGTAGTTTCAATCCAGGCCCCATGATATTGTGAAGTTGAATTTCTGATTGTTACATTCTTTCTCTTTTATTGCTTTCCGAATGCCTTGGCATCGTGGCCTTCTTCCTCAGAGACCAGTGATTACCAAAGTTGTGAGGCGCTGTTTACTCCAAGCGATCGGCTGCAGGTCATTTACATGCAGATCACAGGTTTCGCTTCCTCCACTGTGCAGAATCAGCCCAACAGATTGGTGTCGGTGATTGAGGTCGATGCTCGAAAATTACGCGCGCGCTGGATCTTCGGAGATGTGTCCACTTTTACGAGATTAACAAAAATTGATTACTTTGAAGGCGTCGCTTTCGAAAACCTAAACGCCGCGGTTGTAAGATGCTTACAAGTAAATACCGAATAAAGCATTGAAAGGTCTTTAGGAAAGCCCAAAAGGCAAAATATACATCCCATTATATACTACATATATTTCTGATTTTCTCTCCATTGAGGACAAAACAACAAATAAGGACTTTTTCCTCGTTTTCCTCTTGCTTTGATGTGAAGCTACTGACCTGAAACAACCAGCAGCCTCCATTTCCCCTGGAAGACTGGATTGTTTTTCAGCCAATTAAGAAAGAGAGAGCATTGTTGTGTAATAGGGCACCATTTCAAGGCAGATCAGGCTGGAATCTCTGCAGACAAGAAAATGTCCAAACTCCTGGTTCAGTAGCTGCAACTTAGTAGAAGCTCTGCTATCTTAATTAAACAAATGCTTCACAGGTTTTCTTTAATTATAGGTTACGTGGCATAAAATACCAGAGTGAAAAAACTCTTGAACATTCTTTTCTTTTTTCTCTCTTTTTTTGCATTTTGACGTCATTGCATAAGATTAAATTGCACACTCTCTTTTAAAAGAGCACTGAAATCTCATTTTAAAAAACCTAGTTTGTAAAATGACAAATTTTGTGCATTTTAAGTTAATGTTGATGTTGTCCTATATTTTGTATGAATATTTGTGTATTAGACCACAGGACGATTTGTTGCTACTTTGGTGGAAACTAATGGAGATCCTAATAAATAAACACATTTAATTGTTTCTTAGTGGAAGTGATCAAAGCGATATGATCAATTATATAACACCATTTTTTTTCACAAAAAATAATCATTTATCAGCACTGTCCCATTATTAATGTGCAGTGATTGTAGTTTAGAAACCTTTACTGGCACCTATATATCTCCAAACAATACTGAAATGTCTGATTAAACATAATATACACAGCAATTTTTTTTCACATTTTAAATTGTGAAACTTTTCTTAGACTTCTGTATCTTCATATCATTTATGTAGGTGGTTTATTTTATAAGAAAATGAAAGGGAAAGGCAGAAAAGAAGCAAGATGAGAGGTTATTTACTGACAAACCCACATTTGCACTTTGACAAACTGAAACTTAAAGGCTTTAGTTGGGTGAAAAACCAGTAAAAGTCTAATTAAAACAAAGTAATTTTGTTGAAAATCTTTTTTCTCTCTCTTCTTAAATCTAAGGAACGCTTGTTTTTTGGGCTGATTATCAAAACAAGATGCAACGTAACATAAACATGAATTCCTGTTGACCCCTCGCATGTTTTTGTTTGCATCTGAAGATTTGTAAACAAAAAGACGATTCTGTTACATGCCATCCATAGAACAATAACTTTACCAAAATGAAACGTGGAGATGTAGGTATTATTAATTCAGTGTGCCACAGCAGAGGGAAAAATAATGCAGGAAAAACCGTTAAAGAATAACTCAAAGCCATTCGTACTCTTCCTTTTCCTCCATCTCTGCGTCAGCTACTCTTCACACAGACTGGTTGCCATAGCAACTGACAACAATGCCACCAAATATACCAGGATTCAACATCAACCATTTCCCACACAAAGAACAGAACATTCAGTACATTACAGTATTATGTGTTTATGCTTGATGTTTATTGTGTGATTATTAATAAGCGATCGTTGTGGTAGATTAGCCACCACTGCTATTAGCTAAGCTAACACTGCGGTGGTAGATTAGCTAATTCAGACATCTGTGTGGGTCGCTTTTTAAAAAATATTTCTCTAAACCAAACACACCGAATTCTACAGCACATCAACATGTTAGGGCTGCCAAAGTCAAGCTAGCATAACAGAACTACTTCCCTCTCCCTCACTAATTGGTTTCTTAGTTAAAACCTTTTCTCTGACCTTGTTGCCGTAGTGGTGGCAATTAGTAACAAAGCACTGCATCCCTTTTTCTTTTATATATCAGACGCATGTAAGATTCCGTGTGTTATATTGACAACTTAACAGCTAAAACCAATGGTAGTCATCATCAGTCAGCAGCTTTTTGTCCTCCAGCAGGGAGATGCGGCGGGATCCTGTGTGTGTGTGACGTCACACTGCAAAGGGTCCATTAAAGGTTACCACAGTGGTAACTTATCAGCCTTAGCAAAATTATAAAGTAGATCATTCTAATACGTCAAACTAAATAGAACACGTAGGAAACCAGATTATAGAAAGATATTAATCCCAAATGTGTGTTTTTGTTGTGTCCAATGACTATGTTCTTAAATATGTATTTAATTTCAAAAGTATTTAAAAGTTGGATGTGGGTAATAAAAATATAAAATAAATCCACTGAGATGCTCTGGTAGCAACGTCTCTGTCTCTGAGATTCCATACTGAGAAGGTAATATTTTTAGCACAACTACCAGCCTGACCTGTGAACCCTTTCGAACTTTGTTTATCCTGCAGTGCAGTAAAGCAAGATGAGAAATCTGCCCTGGGTTGATACCTTAAGGCCAAACTCTGTCTCCAAATGCTCAGGAGAGGAATTTCTTCCATACACGACGTTTTAGTGGGAACAGTGGTTAAGGAGAATAAAACTGAAGCTGCACATTGTTTGGCTGTATGCATGAATAAGAAATGAATAAAGATAAAAGCATCACAAATTATGATGTTATTGGAATATGATTGTCTGGTCCTATGTTATTATTACATGTATCCCAAAAACCATTGTGACCAAAAGTCTAGCATTTTATCAGCAATAAAAACATTATTTTATAATACAAATCTTAACATAATTCAACCAAAATATTGAACTTAATTTTTTTATTTTTTACTATATTTAAACGACACAGTGTGTTTAAGGAGTGAGCATTTATCACACTGTTTATCGTTTATTGTGATAAATGATCAAATTCTTAGTATCGGAAGAATTTGAATTATTATTATGATAAATTCCAGTTAACAATGTTTAAAACCTTAACAAAAAACTGTCCTTGTTGTCGGGATTGATGAGTTTTACCATTTTCTCCACTGTTTGTTCAATAAGAGCATCAAAAAGCACCAATACATTTGAATATAAAGTTACCATGTGCAGTAGGAACGCACCGATTCACTTCCATTACCAAAACCAGAGTCTGAGGTTTAGCATCGGCCGATACCGATCCGACACGGAAAAACAGTGCTAAATATATTTTGAACATTTCTTTTTAAAAAAACAGAGAAATAAATATACTGAATTACAAATTTATTTGATAACTACACCAGTACAACACACTTAAATATGTTAACAACTTAGTCAGACATGTCAATAGGTTGACTATCTTGGTCAAACATGCAAAAATAAACTGCGACCAATCTGCTTTCAGATGTTTCAGAAAATGCAATTAGAAATGTAAAATTTGATGTAAATGAATAGTAAATCATGACTTTGCTCAGAACACAAATGTATCACAATGTCATCACAATGGTAGGGCGAAATATTGCGATGGAACTTTGCGTCCGTATCGCCCACCCTGGTGTGTTCTTCCTCGCTGAAGTGAGAACAGCAGCAGTCAGTCGGTTAACGCGACGCGCCGACACACAGATCAGCGGCCGTCCAAACACATCCTGACGACAGCTAGAATGTTCCATCCCGGGGTGAGACGGTACATTTACCGAGTGAGACTGGTGAGGCAAAACAGTGGAGGCGCTGCCCTGAGGGAAATGCCCCGCTGTGTTCTCCTCCAGACTACAGTGGTGATTAATGTCTGTGTGTGGAGCGAGGGCGTGTGCGCCGGCGATCGCCTCAGCAGAGGACCAGAACACGGGTTTTGTATTCTTAGAGGCGTGACGGTTATTTGGACACATGTGAACCAGACATCTAAAGCCTCCTTGAAAAAAATATATATATATATTGAAAAAGGAGAGAGAAATCCTTTTTTTCCCTCCCCTCTTTCTTTATCCATATCCATCACTTGGCCCGGTTGTTCCGTGAAATCCCTCGACTTCGGTTTCTTTCCGTTACTCTTGTCATCCGTCTCTATCTGAGCCACTCTCTCTCTCTTTTTTCTTTTTTTTTTTAACTCACCGAATTGGATCGGTGTCCCCTCTTTCCAGAGGTGTCCATCCTCTTACCTGTTCTCATTGATTCAAGCTTTAAACTTTCGCTCTCACTCACTTACCCAGGAGGTGAAGTTGAATTACAGCCATTAGCAGGGTGTTTCTGTGCCTCTCTCAGCTTTTCTGTCTCTCTCCTGTCGCTTCGGGGTGCTCCGAGACTCCGCCGTGTTCCAGTCCAGCACTCTGATTTATTTTATATTGAGAAGTGGTGGAGGGAGGTTAGTGAAGAGAGTAGCCATTCGCTGCCATTATCACCGCCAATGTGGCCGACTCATCACTGCGCGTCGCGGTGTATGAGTCTGTGAATGAATAAGTTTCCTTTCTTTTTAGCTGGCAATGGCACTGCGGAAAGCTGATGCTGAGCAATGCTGCAATGGAAAATCCTTTGGTGAAGCTCGGAAAACTGTTACCGATAGTAACTCTGTCTTGAACTTTGTTGGTCCAATGGTGCAAAAAGAGGTTAGATTGTGGTTGATACTTTTTGTCTGTAAAATCACGACATATAATGACTAAGTTGGTTAAATAACACGCTTTTAGACGTGATACCAGGTGTTCAAAATAGAGGCGGGCGATATGGACATAAAAGTTTTATCACGAGATTATGGGGTGCTTTTGCGATAATGATAAAAGTGATAATAAGAACTATTATTGCATATTTTTAGGTAAGTGTGTGACAGAAATTATAGCCCCACAAACATAATTAATGCTCTTGGAAAATGTTCCCATTTGTTTAGGACACCAGTCACGTAAAACAAAAGTGTGATCTTCTTTCACTAAACAGCACAAAATGACTTTATTTTGAAATGTATTGATATTTATTGATGCTTTTATTGAACAAACAGTGGAGAAACAAATCAGTCAAGGAAGTATGGACAGCTTTGTGGTGTTTTAAACATTGTTAAAACTGAAATTTATTGTCACAACAATAAATCAAAATTCTTGCTATGACGACAAATTTATCATAAGAAATAACAAATGACACGATAAATGCCCAACTTTAGTTAAAAACCTTTAAACTTAAGCATTTTTCCCAGTTTGATTTTTGTGTAGGGTTAGTTGGGATGAAAGTTCCCAAATGTGAGTGAAATTTTTTGTGCACTGGAAACAAAGTACAGTTTGTGGATGCTGATGTGAGCTTCTCGGCTCTGTGGGGGTTCAGCACTTTATGAGTTTGACACAGCAGGAATTATCTGCCGCCTATCTGATCCGTAGCGCTGCAGGAGGCGTGCTATAGCTGACTCCAAATGTTAACAGTGAAGTCAACGAATGTACAATTTAGTTTTTTGGGTTTTTGGTTTTTTTTAGCTTTGAGGCTGAACCAGCTCAGAGACGTTCTCTGATGTGAGGAAAACAAACCACACGTCATCACCAGAGAGCTGCAGGAAAACAGACAATAAGCTCAGTATAAATAATGCAAATTTAACATTCCCCCATGTATTACAATGTAAAAAAAGAGCAGCAATTTCCCAAATTATTGCACATAAAAAGGTTAGTAAGTTAAAAAATGACTTTGTGTTGGGCGAACTGGAGCCAAAGAAAGAGTGTTTCTAACCTTTTTTAATATTCACATGTTGACCTAAAGGTTAATTATACATTGAAGAATTTTCATTAGGTTGGCTTAAAGTCAAACTCTGTTTGAAAGCAAGGATTTTAATGAGCTCTTTTTTAATCCAACTGTCTTGAATATCAAATGATTCCATGTTTGTTTGAGTAAACTTTTTTATTCATCCTAAAGAACAAAGAAACAAAGACAGAGAATAATCTAGTACATCACTTCTTGTCAACTGCCTGGTTTGCTATTATTGTAATATAAGCAGGCATGTAGTTCACTAAAGCTACAATATATACGTTTTATAAACAATATAGTTTTTAAAATATTTGTTTAAAACTGTCACTATGGCTTGACAGTGTAATATGAGACAACCTGTGGAGGAAAAGAAAAAGAAAAGAAAATCCAGGTCTTCCGCTTTGGTCCTACAACAAAAACGTACCATCCCGGTCAGAAACAACCAATCAGAGTCAGGAGGAGGGTCTTAGTGCTGTCAGTCATCCTCTTGTATGTGCTGCTCACTTCCTTCCGTTTATTCTCTGCTGGTCTGCAGCCATATCCATTCACTGGAGCCGCAGGCTAGCTAGCAAAGCCAGCAAAGACAACAGATAAACAGTTCTCCTGTAACATTGAGTTGTTTCTCCGCCATTAACACATGCACAAGTGTGATTGACGGCGCTAGGACCTCCTCCTGGCTCTGATTGGCTGTATCTGACTGAGTGCGCTGCATCTCTGCACGTGGCAGTAGGACCACAGGGAGAAGGCAGAGGAGCTGGCTTGTTTTCTTTGGTTTTTTGTTTTTTTTAACAGATTATCTGTCTCATATAAAACTCTCAAGACATCGGGGCAGTTTTAACAAATATAAAAAAAACATTACTGCACCTTTAAACCTAACAAGCAAGTTAAATAGGGAATCCTACTAAATGTTTACCTGCTTTGCGTTAGCGTCAGCTGACAGGCAGCTAGTAACTGCTTCGTCACGGTGTCTCTAAAGAGCCCGCCATGCGTTCATAACATCTAAAGCAGAGCTGTTAAACACTTTACGCTGGTTAAAATATCCACACTTTAGTTTCACTGCCTGCTCCTCACACCTGCGTGCTTCAGATAATGCATTCAATTGAAACTCTTGAGTTTTTAATCGCAAGGTGGTAACAGTGACACTAACTGTGCTAAGAATTTACTACAGCCATTAGCCAGTTCATTAATTAAAAACAATATGTCCTTCTCTCCCACATGTCTAATTTATAGAGCCGCATGCAGGAAAAAGACGGAAACCGAATCTGACGCGTCTGAGCTGGTGCCTGACATGGACCTCACAGACGATCGCTCTGTTTTAATTAGAAACACTTTTCCAATCCTACGTGGTATAATATTGTCATACCACTACAATGAATTACATTAAGGTTTATGGCTATAACGTGATAAGATGTTGAAAGCTTGAAGAGGTAGAAAGTACTTCTGCGAGGTTTGTAGCTGGGATCACATCACACCATGACCCAATAATGAAATTACCTAATCGAGCACAAAGACGCTTCACTCATGCGGGAGGCTGGACGGTTACTTACTTACTATCTGATTAATTCAGCTAATATCATCTGACCTCTTGAGTGAGCCTGTAGGGCACTGAAAGCCTGTCTTCACTCGCTACAGGAACTTCCTCTCATTTCTACATGGAAGAAAACTTTCAGGACTTTTGCACAACTGGCAATACAGACAATCGGTCAACACCAGCTTCAGCTTAAATTAGAGACGAACCAATCCGATAATATCTGCATCAGTCTCAATATCGAGAAAAAACAACAACAACCTAGATCTGGTGTCGGTCCAGTGTGCCCAATTCATAAGGCCGGATCTATTTAATCTAATTCTATGCTTTGCGCTCTGAGCACCATGCTTTATTATTTATTTTTCCATTATACCTAGAATTCCTAATTTTACTTTCTGAGCCATTTGACAGAAAGTTTGTTGCAGTTTATTTTTTACATTTTTGACCAAGAGAACCTACTGTTTTTGTCTTTGGCTGCTAAACTCCTAATAGCACCGACTGAACAAATTAAAGTTGCTTTTACATGTTGTATCAAGCTTGTGACTTTATTGGTGTATTTATGTGTACTGTAGAGGTGCAGGTTATCAAATGAATTTGTAATTCAGTACATTTATGTCTGTGTTTAAAGAAAGAAACATTCTATATGTATTCAGCAATGTTTTTCTGCATCGGATCGGTATTGGCCGATACTAAACCTCAGATATTGGTATTGGTATGGGTATCGGAAGCAGACACTGACCTTAAGAGCTAATTATCTACCTTCCATAAATGTCCTCAGGACAGACTATAAATACACTTCACTGGCTGCCTATTTTTAAACCAGCCATGGAAGATTCCTTTGAGAGGCAGAACAGAAACTTCAGAGAGTTTAGCAAAGTGCTGAACACAGAGATAGAATGTTGATTTGATGGTTTATCCCCTGGCATTAGTAACAAATAGAAAATGAGTGAGAGGCGGAATGTTGCCTCCGCAGTTTTATTTTATTTATTTATTTCCCCCTTTTCATCTCAAGGAAATGCATAGCTGTCATAAAAAGACAAGAAGAACATGAAGGTGTTTTCATAAACATCGGCAGAGTCGAGGTGAAGTCGTCGTCCTGAGTCAGTAAATAAGTGAAAAACAGCCAGAGTTTATGAAGAACACGTAAAGTTTTTCTCCAATTGTTATTGACTGACCCACAGGGGCAATTAATATATTTATTGTGTTCTTGAAATGTAGCAGCAGTACCTGGTAAAGCCATGAATAATTGCACAATTTACATAAATGAGTTTGTAGAAAAAAGGGTTTCTGATGTCCTACAGTTCTGCAAAGCCATTGTCTGTTTGTTCAGTTTGAGGATTTCTTAGGGAACTGACCTTTAACATGGTTACTAACTTGATGTCGTCTACCTTTGAGAGTTCTTTTTCTTTTCACTCTATTAAATATAATTGATTTATACAATTTCTTTCATCAGATTTCTTTTTTTCATCAAAAAAAGGTGTCAACTAAACTGAATGTAGGACAGTGGACGTATTTTGTTCGTTCCTTCATGTTTAGCGACCCGCTACCGGGAAATATTCAGCCACTGAAATGCCCTGGTGACACTTTTGTGTAGAAAAGGGTTAAACAATAAACAGTTGAACATAAACCTCTGATCTAATCTATCACCTGAGATGAGATTCTTCACACTTCAGTCAGTTTTCAACAAAATAACTTCGTTGGTTTCAGCCGTAAGAGAAATGGTGAAGATAAGGTTTAAAAAAAACCCCAACAACTCCAATTCAGTGATTGCACAGAAAAAAATGAGAAGTCTAGATGTTGTGTATGTTTTTTTATCCTAAAAAGCTGCTTGCATTTCTGTGTTTGGCTTAATACCAGCAGACAGGAGCATCCGTTCTCTTCTGATGAGTTATAATATAGATTTTTTTCTTTTTTTCCCCACTTGGCTTTGACTACTTTGTATTCTACTGAATACAAAACTATGCCGTTAACTATGACTTTAACGCAGAGTTAACGTCATCTATGCTTTAGATGACGTTAACTTGATGTTTAAATACCGTAAAAGTCCCTTTTTTGGAGAATCTTGAGGAACCAGCGGTGCATCATGAGCAGTGGACATTCATGTCATCTCAAGTCTCTAACCTAACCAGACTCTTGTGTGTGTTGCTGCTGTGTGAACACACACAACTAGCCTCATCAAGGTCAGCGAGCAACACTTGTAATGGTAAAAGATTGCCTGTCAATACAAGTCGGTCTTCGGCAAGCAGGAGAGCCATTAGGGTCTGGAGAAACGAAGTCTCCTCGTGTTTGTGTTTCTGAAAAAAACCCCACAAAAAAACATTTGTTTCCTCACCATTCGTCCCATGTTCCTTCGTGTTGTTGACATCTCAAAGTTCAGTAGAGATGAATTAAGTCAGCTTTGACTTTCACTTCGTTGTCGTGACGAATCACCCGACACGCGGCTGATTGATGGCGTTTTGGTGGTTTGGCTATAGACTAAAGCATTCCCAACACTCCTTATCAACGAGGTGTTCCGTTTCACTGAGATTTGTAAAGGGTTTTGTGACAATAACCCAGACGTTTAGACAACACCCGACTGCAAAACAAGTCAAATCTTCAGAATGCATATTTAGAAAAACAGAAGTGCTGCAGGCCGTAAACATGTTCACCAAACACCACGTTTTCAGGAGAATGCTACTTTTGGAGGTGGCTGCAGTCAAAGTTAGAGACATTCAAGAGATTTTACAGAGCCTTTCCAAACAGAGCGCCTGCTGTACTGCTTACACTAAGACTTTACAGGATTGAGAGTAAACAAAACATTGGAAATGTTCATGCGTCAGACACGGATCCAGACTGATATTAATCAAGAGCAATCAATGCACCATCAATAGAAGCAAAACTATGTTAAGATACGTGATCAAGAGATGCCGTGATTATATCCAACTTGTGATTAAGTCTTTAGATCCACGAGCTCCTCCATTTACACACTGATCCTCTGTCTGTAGACTCATATTTACACATGAATCTAAATATTTCCTGATCAGAATCAAAGCTAGTTTTTATATTTTGTATTTTTCTATATTACGGTATATAAATTCTCCCCAATGTGTTTTTTTTCCCCCTCCTGCTTTTTTTTGTCTTTTCGCTTTGATGTCAGCATCTCCACCTGCAATTTTGAGGAGCGCTCGCCTGCGTTGTTCATTCCGGGTCGTGGATGGAAGCTGTAATTTTTTTGCATCTCATTTTGGTTTTGTTTATTGCAGCCTTTCATCTATGTGAAGTGGGTGATGATTTGACAGCATCAAACCCGAGGTAATGGTTCTGATTGTATAGTTGAAAGACGGCACACACCTGCAGCACACAAGGGTACATTTCAGAATAATTGTTCTGTCCATGACAGGTTTTGGGACGCGGTATGATTTCCATTCTATTGATTAATACTTTTTAAGGGGAATTTTGCATAGAGACGCACCATGATCCATTTTAATGATGGTTCTGGTTGTGTTTATTTTTGGTTTTATTTACCATTTCTAGTTGTTGTGTTTTATTTTGGATATTTAAAATATCTTTCAGTTCCAGTGTTAAGTGTTCTTTACAAAATGAAGGTTTATTGTTTTTTGAGAGAGCTAACTTTATGTCATTGCCATTATGTGACCTGAAAATGTTCTGAAAACGACAATATTATCGTTTATCGCAATAATTACTAGGACAATGTATCGCCCAAGAAAATTTGTTCTTGATAAGGCTAATCTTTCTGTCCGTCTGTAGTCAGGTATTGATTTCTGTTGATTATGATCATTTCCGGTTTACAATAAATGAAAACACTAAGCTAAGAATATTTCATCCTGTAAAGTGGTATGTTTAATACCTGCAAAAGGTCGCTATTTCAAAATGGTGAATTTAGTCTCACAAACGAACCTCACTGAATGTGACTACATATCAATACGATACAGTATAAAATAAACCACATTAAATCTTCACGCCCCTTTGATGGGATTTAATTTTCAGCCTGTCAATGTTATTGTGGATATTTAATGTTTATGTTAATTTTAGAAATGATTCATGATTCTGTTTGTGTTAGCAACAAGAATAATTACATTCTGTAAATATGGCAAATATGTAAATTTACCACTGGATTGAGTAAAGGGTTGTTTTAATTCTTTAAAAAATTTAGCATCAAACAGATTTTTTCACACTTTGCGATGAAGCTAAGGTTGTAAAGCGGTGAAAAAAAATCTACTAAAATGAGAAAATAAAGTGTTGTCACAAGAAACAACAATGGAATAAAATAATTGTCTAATCTGGAAAAATATTGATGTACCAACTTTACATATTATTACTCAAGAAACTGCTAACAACATTTTTGAGAAAATTGTGAAAGAGAAGCAAAAACAATCCAACTCTGTACTGAAGTTAGCGCCAGACTGAGAACTGATCTTCGGGGAGCAATGCGGCGCACTCAGAAGAGTAAAGAAACGAGAGTCATGTACATTATGCCACTTAATCGTCAGACGCATTAATGCAAATTACATGTAATGAACACAAACTCTGATAATTTAAGCCTGTTTTTAAAATGCTTTAAAGTGAAAGTGCTCCCTTCCCTGGAGGCGGTGGCAGCATCCGTCACCTGGGCTGACAGCCCGTCTGTTGTTCCACGTTCCCCTGATGTGACAGATGTGTGGATCGGCCCCCAGTGTGTCGCTCCCAGTAGGTGGCTGAGTACCATTCATCCACCGCTACTGAGCCGTGGTTGTTGTAATTAGTGTTGGTTTGCGACACCGGCCTCGCTGAAATAGTTTGGTTGGGGGGAAAATAACACAGAAGGCTGTCGGCTATTACAGCCAATTTACGATTCGCATTATGTGTTTTAGTTGCCGAGCTGGCAGTGGCGCCGTAGAGACGCCTTTCCTTTTCACTCAATCGGAAACATCAAGTAGAGAGCCCTTCTTTTTTTTCTTTTTAATTTCTTTAACGTGCTGGGTGTGATACTTAGAAACTCCTAAATCTTCGATCTTAGAGTTTTACATAATACAATTACATGTTAAAGTTTTTCAACACTTTGTGATGAAACAATTATCAGTGGGCAATATAGATTTAAATCTTTATTGCGATATTTTGTGGTACTATTGTGATAATGATAAAAGTGATAATGCAAACCATTTATTAATTAACTGTATGGCAAAGCAGTTATGGTCCCACCAAGACAAATACTGCTCCCATTTGTAATGTGCTCACCAGTGTGATTTGTATCGCTAAACTGCACCTGGTAGCTGAATTATATATAAAATATATATAATTTTTTTTTTAGATATTTACTGAAACCCGTTTATTGAACAAATAGTGGCGAAAAATCTTAAAAATAATCCAGACAATACAGACCGTTTTAAGCATTAACTGGAATTGATGGTGACAATAAATCAAAATCCTATCATAAGAAATTTATCGCCATAGACGATACGATATGATACGATAAATTTCCAGCTTTAGAAATGATTTATATGAATCAAATTTTCAAAGATTCATTTGAACATTCTGCAGTTGTCGAAAACAAGTATGTAATGCACTGACATTTATGTACACAGATGAGCAGTCAGTACAAAACAGACAATTTAAAGGAGTGAAACAGGAAAAGAGAAACATTTAGAAGAGTTGGATTGGGGGGAAAAAAAGATAGGAGCTAAGAAGAGAAGGTGAAGGAAAAGGCAATTTTCTTGGCACGGCCTTATCATCCTTTTGAGGAAATTTTGAAAATTGCCGTATATATTTAGCCACAAAAGATAACAGGAGCACACATACACACTCTTCCCTCAGCAAAGCAGTGATTTGCAATACACCGATGATCAAAACAGCATAGTCAGCTGTATCTTTACACACACACACACACACACACACACACACACCCCTACACGCACTGTGGCTGGTTGTTGACAGTTTGGTCTGAAGTGGATTCTGCTCATTAGGTGGTGTTGCAGATTGGTTTCTATTTATAGGCAGCAGCCGGCTCAGCAGTAGCCTCGGCTGCATAGAGGTGTTTGAAGTAGCACAGGCCTCCAGTGGGCCTCGCTAACGAGACGGATCGGCAGTCGATCACTCTCCAAACTGCGGAAGTTCGACCTAAACTTAGCCCGGCGTGGGCATTCAGGCCACTTATTATTGGCGCTGAGTAATATTCTCATTTTTTTAGTCTGGATTCTTTTGTCTTTTCTTTTTTTTCCCGGGAGAAAACGTTGATTTAATGGTGTACGCAGTGGCACACACGTTGTCATGGAGAGCACAGAAGGAGAAATGCAGATGTTCTGTTTGAGCTGTTCTTCTTTTCACGAACATTATTAAGCTTCCCTCTGCTGCTGCTTGTAGTTGTTAACATAAAAAAGATAGGAATTATTTTCAGTTTATGCAATATACATTTTTCTGCAGTAGTTTTAATTTTCAAGATGTTTTATTTTATTATTTTTTTCTCTTGAACTTCCATTGACATTTAGATTTCATGCTGCACATATTCCTTCCCATACACTGAACTTACTGTGGCCATAAAGTCTTTCCATGTATAACCCTGAACCAATGAACTGCCTCTGAATTTTGCAAAAATGTTTCCATTTTCTTCTCTGTACTTTCTGTGTAGAGGTCACCTTGGCAATTAAGGCCAATTTAAAAGGTTTGTTAGATAGAAAATACTGAAGAAAACTGATAAGTGGCTTACCATGATTAATGTGGTTTTGTTTAGCTTTTGTTTAGCATTTGTTTGGCACACTTAGCATCTACTAAATTAATTAATTCAATTCAAATTCTGGAGCACTAGTCGACATCTGTGTTGAAGTCTTGCTTATCGACTAAAGAGTAGCTGGACATTTATATTCATGCTCTTATTTTGAAGTGGATACTACTTAAACAGTAGTTCTGTTTCCTGTCCCCATGTTTTATTTTTGTATGTTTTCAAACAAGAAGCATAAAGGAACAAAAAACACAGATAGCATAGAACAAAATCTAAATATAAATAGAATATCTAAGGTACATTTAGATGTATGATGACAAATGTAATATTTTTGAGGTGGATATACTTAGTTGTGGCACATGTGTCGTTGGGACACATGCCACAACTTAGCTGCACATGTGTCCATGCGCTAACTTCAAACATGTTGAAGTTAGTGCTTTAGCATAATTCAGATAAATACAGTATTGCTGCAGCACTTTAACATTAGCGTTAGCCTAACTAATGTTTATGATTAGTATTTTAGAGTAAGTAAAACTAACTTTATATAACTTCATTTCAGGATCTGTCCTGTCTGACCTTTCAGGGTCATTGTCGTTGTCTCATGGAAACTTTATTCGTTCAGCAATCTGTTTAAGGAATAAGTTTATAGACACCTGTTAGCCACATGCTAATAACTGAGTTCGTTACCATATTGCATGTTCTAAACCTCAGTAGTTGTCAAACAGCTGATAGCTACAGCTTAACACCCAGCACTTTAGCAGAAAGTAAACAGCACCCTGTCTGCTGTTAAAGATCGTATCTGTCATCATTCTTCCACTTGACGTGTTTGGCATCAACACAAAGCATTTCAAATAAGTTTAGATTTAACAAGATAATTAGGTCTCATGCCATCTCCCTTCCACTGCACCAAGTCTCCAAGAACTGTTAACCCTCGCTTCCCTCTCCGCACCGATAAGCAACAGGATAGGAAATGAAATCAGAAGCTGAAGTAATTTGTCACACTTTTGGACTGGATTCCCTCTCTGCAGGCAAAAAAAAGTGCATATGGTGATACTTACAGGTCATGATTTTAAAAAAGGGATGCAACTCCTGAACACTGAGCTTGAAAAATTATTTTTAAAGAAAATAACTATAAAAACAACACATTTAAACTAATCATATTAGTGGCAAATTCTGCAAATATGTTGATGATTAATCCACATGACAACGAGCCAGTTAGTGGTCTTCAGTGTTTGATTTGAACAAAACCAAAACAACTTTCTATTCAGACAATGTTAAAGTGACCTTAGTGAGGGAGATTCTTCCCTCCACCATCACAATTTTTGTTCTTATTTTGTGTCGCTACGACGACAAACTTTGATCACTTTAAGTTGGGGTCTTGTGTGACAGATCAACACAAAGCAGCAAAGCAATGCAGTTTTTCATTTTTATGTTGTTTTTTCAAAATAAAAACCTGCAGCGTAGGGGCGTGCCGTGGTGGCATAGGGGTTAGCACGACCCACATTTGGAGGCCTCAAGTCCTCGACGCGGCTGTCGCGGGTTCGACTCCCGGACCCGGCGACGTTTACCGCATGTCTTCCCCCCTTTCCTGTCAGCCTACTTCATAAAAAGGGACTCTAGAGCCCACAAAAGACCCCCTGGAGGGGTTACAAAACAAAAAAACCTGCAGTGTGTGCTGTGCACTTATAATCGCAGTCTTTGTTTTACCTTTAACTGCAACAAATTGAACCAAAAAGTCACCTAATTCAGAATAAAAGTCCATTTTTATTAGAAGAAGATATATCCAAGGGAAAATCCAGACAGGTCAGGAAAAGATTTATGGACAAGTTAAACCAGGATTAGGGCTGTTTACCTAAACTGATACCCAGAACAAGGCCAGCATTAACCAGAGAAGATACGCTTTGAACTTTTGGAGGAACTATAGAGATCTACAGCTCTGCTTGTAAAATCCATTAGTCATGCAAATTTGACCTTCATATAATAATGAAAAAGAAGCTATTTGAAAGAAAGTCCTGTGTTCGGTTTACCACAATCCATGTAGGGTATTCCAAAAATACTAAAGAAAGAGCTTTGATCAGATAATAACTAAATTAAACAATTCGCATATACGTAGGATGCTATCTGTGGCAAAAATGCTAATGCTGAACATTTCTATGTACAAATCATCCTTTTGGGGAAACATGGTGGCATTAATATTTCTCCAAAGTAAAGTTATAGGATGCTAAATGCTAAACAGTTCATCTTTGCGCATGAGAATGATGCTAAACATACAACCAGAGACTCTGCTAACTGCTCAGATTAAAGTATATTCAGGTGTTCAAACCCAGACCGAAATCTAATTTGAAATCTGCACTCAAAGAAACTATCCAATGATACTGAGCTTCAGTTAATTTAATGTCATATCAGCTAACTGTAGTTTTAATTGACTTTTTGGGAATAAACACAAAAGCATGCCGCACTTCTCAGACTTTGAAAACTATATATGGTTTTCCTTGCATTTCAATGTATTTATTAGCCAATGAAACATACTGAAGGCATTGTATATGACTTTTAATACCATCTACAGGTATGCAAGAACATTTTTAAGTCTGAGTAAAATGTTTATTTGTTGGAGGAACTTGCAAAATGACGGCTGTTTGGACAATATAAACTGCTTAGTATGACTAATATTCCAAGTGTTTTTTTTTTTTTTTTTTACCATCTTCAACACAAAATGCCTGCTGCAGTCTCAAAACATTCAACTCCTTCATGACAAGTTTTTGTAGTATTTGGCAGAGAACCCTTCTACTGGAAACTCAATTGATAGCCTCAGCTTCTGGCAACACTCCTGAGAAATCTTAGCCCACTCCTAATGGGCAAAGGCCTCCAGTCCATTAATATTCTTGACAGATGCATGCTGGAATCCCCACCAGAGATTTTCAACCAAGTTCAAGTCACGCAACTATGATGGCCACTCTAGCATCTTCCAGCCATTCAGGAGCTCTTCAGGAGTCCTTTGGCGTTTAGGATGTGCTTTACTATCTGCTTTACTGTGGAAATGGACACATCAGTGTCACCAGGTTTTCTTGTAGCAAATCGAGGGTTTTTGACCACCTGCCTCCTCAGAAATCTGGTAGCAGGCGCCGATAGCTTCCAGGCTTTGTTGCGTTGGCAAGGCGATAATCCCTTTTCTGAACCCTTTGGATAATTCTCTTAATTCAGCTGCATTTCTAAAATGCAAAGGAACTTTACCTGCAACACTTCAGAGATTTAAGCTCTGCTATCGTAAATATAACTGATGCGGATATTAAAGCTGCATACGATGTGCTGGAAGTGGAGCCTCACTGTAAACGTTGATGAAGATTTCTGCTCAACAAGTTGAATAATTACTGCAGTAGTTATTAAAAGCAGGGATTAATCCTTGAAATATTGAATTCAACTATTAAAACAGGGTGTCACCGCATCCTTAAAAATGCTGAAATTCATCTATCTAAAATGAAGGCCTTAAATTGAGTAATTAAGGGCTTCACACATTTATGAAAAGAAATGTTATTTTGCCTTAAGTTAATTACAAGTCTTATATTTTGACGTGGCAGGAATAATCTTGTATTTTATGGAACATGTAATTTTCTGGCAGGTAAAAGCTTGTTGCATACCGTAACTTGAGGCGGTTGAGGCTACCGGTCACTAGCCACTAATATATCATTGCTAGCTAGCTTTTTTGTGTCTATCATGAGTAAGTGCAAATTTACTGCCAGTTGACTGGCTGATGTTTGTTTTCGCCAATGGCTCACTACCGCTAACTAGCCTCTAACATACTCTTGCAAGCTAGCTTGCTAGCTTTATTGTGCTAATTTATAGTCAGTTAGCTGGACAATATTCGTTTTCACCTCTGGCTCAATACTGGTAATGAGGTGCTAATATACCCTTGCTAGCTAGCTAGCTAGCTATCTAGCTTTCTGTGTCTCTGTAAAAATGTATCGCCAGTTTTCTGGACAATGTTAGTTTTCACCACTGGCTAACCACTTAGCAACTTCTGTCGCCAACTCGTACGATGCTACATCCATTCTGTGCAAATAAAGCTCAGCACTATAGAGGTTAAGACTGCAGAGGGCTATCTGCAGTGTGAGAAGCACAAAGCGGCCCCTAAGAGTCACAACACAGACCCCAATACAGCAAAAATAAAATCTGTTTTGCTGTTTGACTGTAATACAGCATCACCCCCCAAACATTCCCTATATTTATTGCTTTTTCTGTCTTAAATTTCCTTCAAGGTGGCATTAAAAGTCTTAAATCTGACTTGCTGAAACCCGCAGACACCCAGTAAAACTCTTGAGTAACTTGTTAATTTTTATCACACATTTAGTCATAGCTGGTTCTTTGAACGCACAATAAATCTTAATTATCTCCAGTACAATCTAGCTTAACTAAATACATTTCTAATTTTTACTCCTTCCCTCTGTCCGTGCCTCTGCGGCCTTATTTTTTACAGCACTGCCTGCAGATAAACAATGCCCTAGTTCTGTACAAGTCTTCTCCTTGTTCCCGAATCAGTCACTCTGAATGACACAGCGCAGAGGGAAGAAAGAAATGCTGGGCAGTTGCCTTGCAGTGCTGCATTCTGACAGAATCAGGCAGGAGATTTAATCCACATCACCAGGGCCGCTGGACGGATTTGGGGTTGTTTACTGTGTAAACATGCCTTTGGTTGTTCCGTGTTTTCATGCTTGGGAATTTGAACATCAGCATTTGTTCAGCAATCAGTTAATCAGCATCATCGAAGATCAGGTTTATGTTTTTGGGCTTTGCATTGTTCTTTTTATTTTGATGAAAATCTCTTCGAGCACAGAAACTTGAGAGAGAAAGTCAAGATATTGTCAATGGTCATCAATTCAGACGTTGCTTTTTCTAATCAAAGCACACCACTGCTGTTGAATGATTACATTTGTTGTTAAGTGGTACGCTATAAGAAAGAGCTAGAATCATGCTGTTCTTTTTTATATAGCCACACATTTTACATCATTCAGTACAGGAACCTTCACCCAAAAAAAACATATTTCAAACATTGTTATTTTGCTGTATTTTCCTCTTAGCAATTGTGCACAATTTTGTAAAGTCTCCTGATGCAAACCTCTGCCTCTTTCAAAGGCTGAACCCACTTGCATTACGGGATTGTGTTCTGAAAAGTGGCAGAAAGAGGAGAGCACCAAACACTTCAACCAAAAAGGCACCGTTCCGTAGCTCGAATAAAAAGTCTCGCATGAAACCACTAAGACTGTGAAGGTAAGAGATAGTGAAGAAGCACGTTTTTAGCAGAGATTAGCACACATAAAAACTTATTTTGGTCATTTGTGTGGAGACAGAAAGGCTCGATGCAGGAACGATGTTGTGATAACTTTGTGAAGGCATAGTGTCGGAAAGAGCAGCATTGTCTTAAAGTGACAGAGACCCAATTTCAAGGCGCTGAGTTGAAAAGTCAAATTAACTTTAAGTCATGTTTGATATATACAGCATTTTTGCAACTGAAGGTAACATATTTACTTAATTGTGCCATAAAATGCTCCATCTCCAAGGTCCTCTTCTAAAGCACCGTCTATCTCCTGTCCAACATGTCCAGACCATCTTAACTTTGCCTCTCTAATTTGGTCTCTAAAGCGTCCAATGGTAGCCATTCTTCAGATTTTTTTATTAGTAAATTGAATCATCCCCCGCAAAAAATAAATAAGAAAATACAGAAATGGGCACCGACCTACTTCAGTGGGTCACTCCAATTTAATGAAGCCCAGAAGGTCACTTTTATTTACTACAATAGTTGGCCATTGAGGTTGTAGATTACAACAGAGTATTAGGGCCATACTAAGAAAAATAAATATGGGAATAAAGTAATAAAATTACATCATAAAATTACGAGGATGGAGTTATGGTAAAACAAGGACAACATTTGAATACTATGACAATACAGTCATCGTTTTACGAGAATAAAGCTGTGCGGGAATAAAGTTGAAATAATACGGGAGTAAAGTCAATATCAGATTAAAGTCATATTTTGGGAGTAAGACTTTAGTCTCATAATATTTTACTAATAGCAGATTAAAAATGTTGAAGCGAAAAAAACATGGCTGTATATGTTTGGTTTTTTTTTAGGGATTATGCATAACTGTAAGGAAAACCTAAAGACCCTCACAATCAAAATGAAGACAAAAACCTTTTAAAAATAAAAGTCAAAGGTTTTGTCCTTCCTGCCAGGAGGATAAGTCCATCAAGAGAGACAGTAAATAGAACGAGAGTTGAATCTGAGCTGGACCTTTCAAAGGAGCTATAAAAGAAGAATGTGAAATAAGGGGAAAAAAAGAAAAAAAAAGAGCGAAAACATAGGAGGTGGCAAAAAGAGGCCTCAAGGGAGAAGAACACATCAGCCTGAAATGTCAGTTGCCATTGTGTAAAAGACCAAGAGAAAGGAAAGGTAGAGGGGGGGTTAGAGTGAAGGGGTTGAGCACAGAAATAAAAGGACTGTTAAACAGACAGACAATTAAAGAGAAAAGACTGTTGAGAAACTTAATGGTGGATGGAACAAAAAGACCAAACCGCGTGAATGGGTGAACAGGAGGAAAAAAATAACAAAGTGGAAAAAGAGAAAAGGTCAGCAGGAGACAAAGTAATGCCAGAAAGGAAGGAGTCCAAAAAAGGACCACTTTAACAAACATATTAAGCTCCAAAAGCCATTATCCCATTCACCTGCTCTTCTAAGACGAGAGAAGGAAAGGGCAAGCTGGAGACGGGCTGGCAACGCTTTAGAAGTAAAACGTGGTTCTCAGACATCCGGAGAGCAGCCAGTCGGCTAAACACTTCTGCGTACGTTGGTCTCGCTCGCCAAATATCCACGGTTCTCGCAAAGAGAGACGTACACTGTAAGCTTTGGGACAGCGGCAGCTTTGACTGAACAATAAGAGACAGAACAGCCTGTGGCCATGGAGGAGAATTACAAAAACCCTGCTGTCACATCAGGCAGTGAAGGGTGCTAAAATAAAACGCCAGTGTTTTTCTTTCTCGCAAAGAATGCCTCATGTGCACCACTACTGTCAGACTGGTACACTTCAAAACATAATTTGTGCTCCACTGTGAGTAAATAAATAAATGTTTTGATTTGAGAATGGATAATCTAGTGCAGTGGTTCTCAAACTTTTTTCAGTGATGTACCCCCTTAAAAATATATTTTTAGTCAAGTACCCCCTGACACGGGCAAAACATTTTTGGAATAAAAAAGAGGTACAGTGCTGTAAAATCACTGTCTGATTTATTAAAGCCAAACAACTTATATCAGTGAACCTGACAAATACATCCATATTGCAAACATTGCATGGTAAAACAAAAAAGAAAAACAGAAGACGGTGACCACCAGGAAGGTATAAAACCAGTCAAAACTGAAATATGCAAAACGCTGCTAATTTATATTGGTCTCTGTAATGGTACAAAATTTAATATATACATAAATAATAATTCAGTGCATGAACACACATTTATATTTTATCAAACTTTTTACAAACTAATTTTTCCCAAGACTTATTATGAGGAGCCTACTGATTTTTTTAAAGATATTTTGAAAAGGTTCACGTACCCCCTGCAGTACCTCCACGTACCCCCATTTGAGAACCACTGATCTAGTGCATAAACTGCCTTCACCATGTTGAAAAGCAGCTTGACAATAATCGGATTGAACAGAAGTCTTTTACTGAACAGAATAAAACAAGGGCTAGTGAAATGATCATAGTTATGTGCAAAGCGTTTAGTTATGACTGAAATTAACTTAGAATCACAATCATCATTTTTCGAGTCAAATAGGCAATTTTGAAAGGCTGAAAAAAATTATTTTAGAAAATTTTAAAATTTTAGAAACAGACAACTATGCAGTGTTCCAAAATAAACCATCAATAAACCAATATGTTGCAGTAATCAGAAAATAGATTCAATTCAAATGCTTAAATCAAAAAGGTTTGCTGGGATTTCTAAACAGGAGACACGAATTAGCTTCATTACGGTAATCAGAGGTGAGGAGGAAACATTCCTATGCATCCATTCTGTCTGTCTGCCTGTCTGTCTGTGGGTACAGACGTTTTTCCTCAGTGCCTGAGCAAAACGAATAAGAGGACTTCTCGCTATACCTGCCAACTGATTGTAATATTCATATTTTTCTTACCTTCCAACCATCCAACATGTAGAGTTGAGTTAAATAGACTTTTTAGTGGGAAAACAACATGTAGCGCGGTAAACAAAACAGCAGACAGACTCATAACATGTTGACAGACATATTACTTTAGTGCAGTTAAACCCTTAGATTTGACTGACAATTTTTACCCACGAAAGCTGAAAGAATTATGAATTCGGCATTTAAGCGTTAAGTTAAACACAGAAAAATTTCTAAATGTTCTTAATATACAGATTCTGTTTCAATGGTCAGAATGTGCCCCAGTTATATCACTCGATTTTGCACGAATATAAAATTCGGAGACCGTTTCAAATCCAACACTGAGCCTTGTCCAATGGCCTATCATTGTGTGTCTCTGCCTTATGTCTCCCTTTGCTTTCTCTTCCACTCAGTCTCAAGGGCAGCTAACAAACACAGTAAGACACATGTACTGCATAATGCTAAAGTGTTTGGCTGCCATGTCATCCATAGTGTGTATCCTCCAGATGGCACACAGTCAAATTTAAAGACAAGTGTGTCTCACAAAAGCTTTTCACACAGCTGTCACTTTGTCTTAGGTGAGAGGGGGGAAATAAGCGAGAGAGAGAGAGACAGAGAGAGAAAATGGATTGAGAAATGAAATATTTCAAACCAAGCAGGGATAGTGAAGGCCATGTGCCTAAATGGTCAACATGGCATCAAACAACATGGCTGAACTCAGATCCATTTTCACATGTGGGGTGAAAACCTTGTTTCATCAGAATAACACTTCTTCACGAAATCTCTTGAGAGCAGCTGGAAAGTCTATGAAAGTATTATTCTCAAAGTATGACGGCCTAATTTTATGTTTTTTGGGGTTAAGGTAACGCTGCTAAAATCTGGATTTAAGGGTGGATTCACCCCAGTCCTGTTTGCTTTAATCAGAATCTAGTGTAGAAAATCTAGTTCCTTTGGGGAGGTGTGAATGCACCAGTCTGACTCTGATGCGGACCAAAACAGCGGACTCTGGTCCGCCTACAAACCGAGGTCTTAGCGCGGTTTGAATGCGTATGTGAATGTCAAACGAACCCGAAACGGCTCTGAAAGCGGGAAGCGGACTAAAGTGCAGGGCATTCTGGGTAAATATAACCAAAACAAACAGGCTTGTCTAGTGTTAGCGGGAGAAATGGTTCATGCTGAGCCCATTGTTGACAAGGGTTTGTTTGGCAGAGTTGCAAAAGACAAAAGAGAAATCCTACAATCGCTAAAATCTGAAGCCACCCCATTTCTGTTCTCATTTTGAGAAGAAGGAAATTGTGCTCAGTGTCTTCTTCAGAGGTTTCGGTGTTGCTTCCTTCAGTGGTTCTTGGTGTGGCACCACCACAGGCAAGGGGATGAGCAGGTTGCTCAGAGGGTTTAGTTTGTTTGGAACAATGAAGTGTGAAAGCGAACCGCACCAGCTGAAAATGTAACAAATGGTGCCAATCAATCCTGGACTATCAGGAGTGAAAACGCCCTCAACCACAGGAAGAGGAATTGGAAGTTTTAAAGGTAATAAATGGGGAAAAAAAGATTCCATTTACAAATTACTTAATAAAAACACAAAAAAGAATAAATATTTAAGGGTGTTGAGTTTTAGGTTTAGAAAGACGAGGCGTTTTTAAATGACACTCTGCTAACCTGCTGATTGTGTCGAATTGTTGCGAATTTAGGGGAAAAGTTTTATTTTCCGACAACGGCTTATCTGACTTTATATAAAACTCAGACGTTCATGCTAATCTTGAACGATCCTTTGTGTTGTGGAAATAACAATGTAATAATTTAAAACAAATTAGCGAATACAAAAGGAAAGCTTGATGCGGCTCCAGAGTATCAAACTGTGAACCTTCGTCTGTAAAATTGAACACCAAACCCAACTAAGGACTTCACATTCAACAGCCCACAAAAGGATTTTAAACACAAATTCAGATAGTGTTATGAATGTAGATGGGAGTTTTACAAAAGAAACACACACACACACACACACACCATGCAGGCAAAGACAAAAAAGCCAACATCCATACATTAAGGCTTACCCAGTGGGAGACTGTTCTTTGACAATCTTTTGTGTTAAGCTTCTTATTCTTCTGTGCTGCTTGTGCTTTTCAAAGTGACACATTTTTCTTGCATAGAAATTGATTGTAGACATGCTGTATTCATGAAAAGAATCAACAAGAAACAGTTAACATTCACATAACTCCATAATAAATATCTCTAAACACATTCACCTCGGTCTGGAAACACTTGTCATTTGCCTCTGACACACATCAGCTGACAGGCTGAGACTCACCGGGAGCAGAATCCTGAACATGGAGTTTAGTTAGTTTCATTTCAGAGGGTTAGTCTTGAAAATATGGAATTTTATTTTATTGTAATAATTCTTTGATTCTTTGAGTGTTAGGACCATACAAAGAAAAAATGAAATAACTGGGAGGACGGTTCATCTGTCATCCAAATAACATTTTACCAATCTGATTGTGCTGTAAATAGAAATATGATCTAAAGTTGCTTTTGTTTCAAGTCCAAGAACATTAGCTCAGAAAAACGTTGCTGTAAATTTCAAATGTTCCGTGGCATAACGTTTGACACGTTTAGACGCCTCCAACAAAACGGGATGAATGAACGAAGATGGATGCAGGTGTGCAGAGACTTCCTCACAAGGACAGGCTCCATTTTAAATGTCCTTTGCAGATATAAATTCAGTTTATTTAAATGATTTAACTTGTTGACCAGAAACCCCAAAGCTCAGGATATACTGTAGTCATTCTCTTTCTCCTCAAGAAAAGTCTTTGTCGGTTTTAGACGCACAGAAAAAAAACCCCAAACATAAATAAACATGACACCTTCTGACAGAATAGTGGAGATGTGGATCATTGAGAAGTAATTAACTTTTGGAACTGTGTCAAAAAAGCAGGATATTTAATGAATCAAATGGAAACTTTGATTCATTAAATACTTTTCTTTTGAAAATATGTTCACAAAAAAAAAACTGTTCAAGGACCAAAAATCCAAAACCGTGAAGCAAAGAAGTGAGATACTAAGTAAGTCCTAAAATAACAGAAACATAATCAGAAGACGACTGATCAAACCATGGGGCAAAGCGTGACTGAGCAGCCGAAGCTGCAGTGACTGAAGAAGAAAATGGAACCGCACACTGAGGAGAAGTGATCAGTGGAACAAAAAACAGATGAGACTAATTAGCAGCGTGGGAGAAGCTGAGGGTGAAACCAGAGAACAAAGAGCAAACAAGAAAGATTCAATTAGGAAGAATTCCAGAACTGGAACTAAACACAGAGACCAGGAGCTAGAAACCAGAACGCAAACAGACATGGGAAACGCTCAAAACCAGCAGGAGACTGGAGAACAGAGAAAAAACAGGAGGAGAACGAAACACAGAACAGAAAGAATCAGTCTATCGGAAATACAAACTACCAGGAGACGACCTATAAAAGACCAGAAACTAAAACTTAATTACACAACAGAATAAACAGAGCTCAACACAGTCTATTTCAAAATGAAATCACAAATGTGACAAAAGAAATGTTTATTTTGTGCACCATGTTTAGCATCTTAATGGTGACCTGTTACGCTTCCTTGAACACATTAGAATAGGTCTATTACATTTTTGTTTTGTGCAAAATTTCATATTTTAACGCAGCTCTACTGTGCTTTACAACAAACACATCAACCTCTCAATGGAGATGGGTCAAAATAATTTGAACAGTTTCATATTGTTCAGAAAGTTGATCAATGAAGAATGAAATCAAACTGAGCCACACTGTTTAGACCTCTGTCAATCATCTACTGAACGCAACACTTAAAAAAAAAAAGAAAACAACAAAGAAGAGGAAGGAACTGACTGCAGACCTAACAATTATGTTCTGTTTGATTGACAGTTGCATTGTTTTTAGGAATTAACGCCATTCTAATTTGCTAAAGATGATAATCAGCTTGTTCAGTCAAATGGTTGTTTGGTCTGTAATTTATATTGATATGTGGAGTTGTCTATTTAAAAAAGACACAATTTTATTAATTTATTTTTTTTTTAAAAACATGTTTTGGAAATTAACATAGGTTTCTGTTTTACTTATTGGACGAATACCGATGTCTTAAAAAATTACTAAGATCGGCCAATACCGATGTTGATACCGATATATTGTACAGCCCTTGTAATTATTTCCATTCTTTTTAATTTCCATTGACTTTACAGTCATTTTTTGTACCTGTTGACTTTTGAAACCCTACATGAAATATATTAATTTATTAGAAGGAACCCTTTAATACGCTAAGAACAAAAGTCTTCTTTAGTTAGACTGATTAAAGTGTTTCAAAACTGGGCTAAGTGTTTGCTCTTTTGGAAATCAAAATATGGCCACCTCATGGTCACCATTATAAAAATATGCTGTCAGAAATGGTTAAGTAGCACATTAGTGATACCCAGTATATAGTAGAATAAACTCCTGGGGTTGATTTTGTTTCATCCATCATATCTAGTTCATACGAGAAAAGCTGAAATCAGCTGTCTGAAATGACCTCATACAGAGTAAAGAAATGTTATAGGTGTCAAAATGATTCTCATTCACTGCCAATATGAATGGATTTGCAGAATTGTCCAGTCGTTGCTTCGGGGCACCTTTTCCTCACACGAGAGAATGGCTCGTACTTTCTGTTGGCGGCGGGCTTTGAAGATTTCATGCTGCCTGGATTAGATTTTCAATTTGTGACGGCTCCATCCGTGATTCACTTTTAGATCTCCAGGGCAAGAGTGTAGCCATGCGTGTGCGGGCATGTGCGTGTGTTTGTCATACATCCGCACTTTTGGTAAGCCATGCCAGCGCTCGTAACCATCATTGTGATGCATGTGCACATTTGTGTTGCTGTTGATCTGAACATGATATTCAGCAGGTATTATTAAGGGGTGATGACAAGCTGTTAATCGCTGCTGTCACCACGATGTCGCTTAGTTTGATGGCTTGGTTTGTTAAAAAAGCACAAATTGTGACATTCTTTCTTATTAGCATTACATAAATGAAACCCATCTTTAGACTGCTGACCCCCTTTTTACATGTTTCAGTTGTTAGTTTGACCATTTCTACCAAGTATTTGAGGTTGGACGGCAATTATCCTAATCTTTAGCTCCATCTACAGATCATGACTGCCTGGGCCTTTCTAAAACAATTACCCTCAGTCAGAACAAACATGTTGATACAATTAAAAGATTACATTAAACCCAAATCTGCCTGAGGTCTGAATAATTTGGACTCAACTATACAGAATATATTGGAGTCACTGAACCATATTTTCTAACAGGAAACATGGAATATATAGAAAAGTATTGAAATCATTATTTGCAAGTATTGGAGAAAATGAATTCAAAGTGGATACCAGCTGACACACGTTTGGCTACAGTGACTAGAAAAGTTGCACACAAAACTACAATATGGCAGAAAAGCAAAAGGAATAATGCCTGGGAATCATTTTAGCTAGATTGGCATGCTAACGACTCCGCTTTCATAAACTCACATCAAAATGTTACAAGTGAGCTCTTTTAGTAGAGTAAAACAGTGAGAAGAAACAGGAAATCCTGAGCGTCTCACCTGTCTGTGAAGCAGCTCAAGACCTGTTTCAAATTCCTTGATTTATTTCCTGGTTTTCATGCTGCTTTTAGCTCAAAAATCATTTCTAACTAACATTATCAGCTAGGGCAATGTTAGCTAGCTGTTCTGAGAGGCGTTCATGGAACAGCTTGATTTATACTGAGATGCACCGCTATCTACAAAGTTAGTTGTGCTAACGTTAAAGCATTAATCATAAACATTAGCTCTGCTAACTCTTAAGTCGCTGTAAAAACACTGTATTGAGCTGGAGCTAACGCTAATGACATTACTTCAATTAAAATTTTATCTTCTCTTGAAAGGTTGTACAACCCTCAAGCACTAATTTTGGTATAATTTACATGTTCTATGATGCCCTTAGATATTGTATTTATCGTTATATCTTGTTCTCTAAAGTTCCTGTAAGATAAGATTTGTTTGTCATTGTCATCAACAGATTACAACGAGATTGAGAGTATGTAGAGTACTGTATGTTTTCCGTTTGTCAGAGAGTTAAAGGGGAAATAGATTGAGGGTAAATATTTAGCAAAAGAATAAGAGATGATTTTTGTTCCTTGATTTTTCTACAAGATTCATAATAAATGACAAAAAAGATTAAAATAAAAACAAATCATTGAGACTTTTTAAACTCATTTTATCCTTCATGAAATTAAGTTTTGGTATAATACTTGCTAAGACAATCAAAGTAACAGGGACTTAGTCATTAATTTTCCAACAAATATTTAATTTATTTATTTTTTGTCTATTTTATTTGTGTTTATTTAACCGGGGACCAACACTAAGGAATTAAAAGCGCGCGACTGGCGTTTTTCTTTCTTAAAATAAAAGAACAAAAAGGAAAAATACATATTTAAGCTGCGTATGGATTCGAAGAACAACACAACAAAATTACATGTCATCATAAGTAACAGGTTCACGTAATTAGAGCGAACAAAGTGCTTTTGGCTTCTTTGTCACAGTGTGCGGCCTGCTCACTTCTCAGCAGGGATATTTTCAGCCATTAAATGTGTGGTGGAAAACTTCCCCCAGTGCTCTGACATTTGAATGGCTGCTTGCTGCAGAGAAAGATCTCCGCAGGCCATTCAGGCGTCAGCCATTCAGCTGATGCGTACCAAAATACATACTCACACAAACTGCAAACTCATTCATGCATGCATCGGATCCCATTGATATAAATACAAAAAAGCATAGAAGGTCTTATAAGTTCAGATTAAGCTATTTCTTCTGATTCTGTAGCTGAGGTATTGTTTTATTCATAAAATATACAGTAAAAAATGAACCGGGAATGGTTTTCATATGCCGTTCGTTCACATATATTTTAAGCTGCAAGCCTGCCAATAAGGAACAAACATAAAGAAGCGGAGCGCAGTAGCTAGCAGCCAAGAGTGAGAGGATGATACTGGCATGGACATATGCACACTGTGTGCAGAAAGCCATGCAAATCTAGCAAATAAATGCAAATTATTGTATATGTCAAATATGTTGCTTCACATCTGCTTTCCTACACATTAGCACAATGTTTTATTAGGGGCATTGTAGATAGAAGAGAAAGGAAGAGCAAATGTCCACCCAAAAACAGATTGCCAGATTAATCTCAGAAATTAATAAAAAAACTTGGACATTTCTGAGTTTCCAACGTTGAAAAATGTTTGAAACTCAAAATTTCCAAGTTTCTTGTAGAAAATTTGTAAGATTAATCTCAATATTTCTGAGTTTCATTTAGCAATTGTTTTTGACTTTTCAAGCTCAGAAATGTCCACTTTCTTACATTTCTGAGATTTTATTTTATTTTTTACTAGAAATGTACTCTCTCTTTTTTGCCCCATCTACAATGACCCTAATTCGCCATCGTACATTACTGATGGGTCACGCTCAAAGGCATCCGCTCCTTTTTTCCCTTTAGCTGTTCAGCTCTCACTCTCAGTTGCCATGGTAAATAGCCGGTCCTTGTTTTTGCAGTGTTTTGTGCATTTGTTTTTGTGTCAAATAAAAGTTTAAAGTTTGATTAAAATATCAAACAAAAGTATCAAAGCCTGCCGTCTTAACATAACAAATACATAAAACTGGAAAAGGCTTCTCACAAAAAACAGTTAATGCAAAAGAATTTATTGATGCACAAATCATTCATATTTGCCCAGATAAGCTAAAATACAGCGGTAGATGATAATAAATCGAGAGCCGTTTTGGGAGCTGAAAGAGTCGGCTCTCTTTTTGGGAGCCGTGCCTCAAGATCCGGCTCTGAAAAGAGCCGAACTTCCCATCACTAGCACACACGCCCCTCAGCGCGTGTCTCTTCTCATTCGGGAAAAAGGCTCGGACAAGTGAGCTTAGGCAAAGTTCATGGTAAATGAGTATCATCCAAACACTAAACCACCTCCAGAAACTATATGTAAGCATTTAAAATGACAAATCTATTCATGAAGTAACATCTGCTGGACGCTCCGTTGCCGTTTACAGAGTTTAAAGGCTGTAATAAAAAAAAACTAGCAACTGTATTGAGGTGAGATATCCAGAAGCTTTTCAATATTTTGGTCTCCAGATTAGGTAGAAAATCAACATGATAATCTGGATAGCTACTTGAGCTTTCCACTCCTCTTTGATTGAGGTAATTTATTAAAACCCAGAAAGCAACATGGCACCCAAGCAGAGAAACATTTTCTTTCATTTCAGTATGTATGAGCTGAATTTATCGAGTGCTCCGATGCTTGTCCATCCGAGGCGGAAAGATGATTTTGGACTTCACGAAGTCTAAAACAAACTTCCTAAATGGTTGCTTTATTTATTATACATATCACTCATTATTTCAACCCATACACCGGATAGAATATTGAATACATTGTAACCCACTATTTTCTTTTTTGTCACAGGGAATAAATTACTCTTGAAACTCAAGGATGGATGTAGAAAGAAATAACGAATTTAAATGATGTTGGGGAGAAAAAAAAAACTGTCAGGAAGTCGTCTTCCAGATCATTTCACAGCTTTCCAGTTTTACTTGTTGGCTGTCAATTCCTTCTGTCACTCAGTTCTTGTCTCAGGCATTTCTCACTCAGTCAGTGTCCTGTCTCTGCTGGTATGTCTGTGTCCTTCTTTTCCCAGCGTCTTGTTAATGCTATACTTGACACTGCTCAGGCCATAGTACATATGTGTGTGTGTGTGTGTGTGCGGCATGTGTGTGTGAGACCAGAGGAGAAAAAATGTTCTCTGCTTCTGACCATTTCAGAGCAGGCCTGAATAAATCAGTTAGTCGCTTGATAAATTAAAGCGAGCTCAGTGATTTCCATTTGCATGATTTATTATTTTGTCACTCTTTCTACCAAAAACTGGATGATAAAAGTCTTCAGTCTGGTGTTTTGGTCTCAACTAGTCCATTTTTTTGAAGCACAGTTACAGAAACTAACATAATGCATTTTTTTATTAACTCTTTCCCTTGTTTAGGTTTTTTAATTTTTTGGATATTTAAGATTTCTTCTAGTTCCAGTGTTAAATGTTGATTACAATTTAAAGTTTATTGATCTTTTAGAATGCGGTTTTGCATTATTACGCCATTACCATTATATTGTGACAGGCCTTTTTCAGAGGTGGTGCGAATAAATCTGGGCATCTTTCTTAAAAGTTCTAATAAAAGTTATTTTCTCTTTCAATCCCTGCAGAGAAATAATAAAAGGCAAAAAATGATCTTAATAACAGTTACAAATTTGCATATATAAAATAAACAGTCACTTTATTAGATATACCTTGCTACATCATAACATTGGAAATTTTCTATGAACCCTTTTCGTTTCACAACGTCCTTAATTATTGGAATTTATGGTCTCTATTGACCTTTTCCATCACATATTAAAGGTACTCTATTGTACTGAGATATGGTGACAGTGGAGGCTCTTGGAGTGCAGTGAGCTCATTGTCATGAATAAGAAGCCAATTTGAGATAAGTTGAGCTTTGTCACTTGATGCATTAACTGGTGGAAGGAGCCATCAAATGACAAATACACTGCGGCCTTAAAGGGCCTCTGGCACAGGGCTGTGCTGTTTAAAGGGGCAGTATTATGTGTTTTCCAGGTACGCAGTAGCACTTTATAGCACAATGAAGTAACTACATTAACTTCAGTTGTTATTAAACAAATGTTATATACAGTATATCAAAAATGACTTAAAAGAAGTCTGACTTCCTAATTGAATACCTGGAATTTGGGTGTCTGTCTCTTTAAAAACTCTAGCATGATGAGCTCAGCAGATGCAGAGTTCCGCCAGGTGTTTGCTAATTGCTGTTGGCTAGTTTGAAGGAGCCAAGTGTGGGAGACGTGAGGGAGTGGTGTTTTGTGAGGCGGAAGCTCGGAAGTTTGGAAACTGCAGCTTAGAGGAGGAGCTTCGTCCTCGAAGGCGGAGCTAGGTCCACTCAGGCGTTTTGCACAGCTGAATGGTTGCCACGGAGATTAAAGGATTTTTTCAAACATGCACGAAAGAATCAAGGCAACACTCTAAGTATGTTTATGTTGATGGAATATCATTACAATATAACGTAAAGCTCAAAAGAGTTGATTTTACACAATACTTTCCCTCTAAGCGAAGGTCCCAAGTGTGCTGAGAAAAAACCCAGCAGCCTGGACCGCTGATACGAGGCAGGATTGATCTTCACTTTCTCATTGTTTGCACCGGATTCTGACCCTGCCTTCTGAATACTGCAGCTGCCATTGAAACCCATCATAACTGGTGAAGTTTTTAAAATCTGTTTTTGGCCAAATTGTCTGGGAGAGTCTTACTATGATGTAGTCTTCTGTCTGTGGCTGCGTTGTAGTAGCTTACCAATCATCAGCGTGAGAATGGGTGAACGACTGACTGTAGTGCAAAGCGCTGCGGGGTTCTCTAGACTAATTAAATGCTGTACAAAATCAGGCCGTTTGCCATGACAGCAGAAGAGGTGCTCATAGATGACACTGCTTAAAATGCTGGAGGTCAGAGAGAGTGACTGAAGCATCGTAAAGACAGATGACGGAGAAAAAAGTGATGCAAATGTATGTATCAAGTGATAAGTGTCGTTGCCTGCATAGATAGGAAGACATCAGCTGCCAGAAGCTACTGGAAGGACTTAGGGTTAGGTTAGGGTGCAGTACCATCAAGTTTTAGAAGACTAAGACTGCATCAATGCTTAGTGTTATGTTGAATTTTCATAAGCAATGCCTAAAGGTTGAATTGGTTAAATTTACTTTACAACGTTTTTTCTGAAAGGCTTCTAGCTCTTAATCCATTTACAGGCAATGAGCCAATCAGGCAGTAAGACAGGGGTTAAGAACCAGCAACTCATCTGTTCTTCAAAGACACTCCAACCAAGTTATCAAACAGTTTATAATAAGCATGTTCCACTTTAAGCCACACACCAACACCTTTGATCAAGTTGTGTCTAATTAAACAGCATTCAACCCAAACTTTGCTTCATCTTTATTTTTGAGGCTCTTAATGGGAACATTGTAAGATCTCACAAGTTTAGGTAGACAGACGTGCGAGCCAAGGGTCTGAGTGTCCCACATTTTGTCTTTTTCATATCTGATTGAAATCAGCAGACATCTGTGATGACCTACAAATACTCCATCAACAAACTGAAACAGTAAAATCTGAAAAACTTAGACTGTAATCATGCAGAAATAACCAAGAAGATTTGACAATAAAGCTGTTATCAGTTAAGCGTATTACCGTCATTGTACCAAATCTTCCCAAGTTGTCATCCTTCAAAAAAGCCAATTGTAATTCATAAATCTTTTTTTACGTTGCCGCTTCTTTCATTCGAAATTTTGTAAACTCCTCTTTTACAAAACATTTACGTCACAAAGCCCAAAAGATGATTTGACTCTGGGCGATCACAAATAGAAACGCCACCAGGTGACATTTCCCACACATGTAGTTATGCGGGAAATGTCACCTGCAACGTGGCGCCGCATTAACATCAGCTCCACACTTCAGACCTTTTGTCGGACATGTTGACAAACCAGTCTTTTCAAAACAGTAATGGCCGACAAACTCTTTGTGGCGATCGTGTTTAAATGCTTAATTTTTTAATTGTATGCCTCACTTCTTTTCTTTTCCTTTTTTTAACATATTAAACTCTTGTGGGTAGGTGGTTACACAAACTGTACGTCATCACTACATCACATGCTGGCTTGTTCCACACAAGTCAGCTGATGGGGGCTATGACTATCTCGATTTGAACTCAGCCAAGCGTATCCGTCCTTTCACGAAACGCATGGAGAGTGTTTTATAAAAGTAGCTTTTGAGTTTCTTGCAAAACTGTTTTGGAACAGTTTTGGAAAACCTAACAATCACCAAGGACAACAAAACACTTCACACGGGGCTCGCCTTTCCATCCCAGCATTGTGTCCATGCATCAGCAAAGGCATTTTAAGTGCACAAAAGGTTTTTTGTTTTTGTTTTTTGATAATGAACTTCAAAAGTGATTCAAGAGAGGACAAAAAAAGACAAGAAAGTAAAATATGAGCAGCTGTGGGACTTCATAGCAGGTCAGATATTTTCAGTGGGATGGGAGTAGAAAAAAACTGCACACTGACAGCAAGGTAGAGGTGAGAAAGTTCTTTAAAAAAACACATAAAAAAAAGAACCTGTTCAAAGGGACAGCAGTACAAAGAGGTGTCAGGAATCAAGGTGCCAAGAAAGGAAGAGGACAGATTTTCATGGGTGCACTGGAGTTATGAAGGCAACGTCGAGTGAAAAGAAAGTAGGCTAAGTAAATCCAGAGGTGTGGATTTGAGGACTACAGGGGGAAGTAGACTGGTATAGACCTTAAAGACGACTGTAATAGTTACCGACTTTGTGTATGAGATTCAAACTTTTTCAGGAGCTTTAAGCAAAGAAAAGAAGCACTTAGAACGGACACAACAGGTTCTGGCTCTGGTGCACGGGAGCGTGTTATGTTCTGTGTGGTGTTGGTGCTTTTTTTAAAAAGTAATTTTTGATTGCTTAAGACTTTGGCTACAGATTAACGTTATCAAAAGACAATGAAAGGAAGACTATGGGCATTGCTTTGAAGTTTGGGCATTTATTTTAATAAGGTACATTCTCTGCATTTGATCGTAGATTGGGGCTAGCAGTTAGCCAAGAATCTAATTAGATGTGAGGCAGGTGGTAGCAATGAACTAAGAACTGAATGGTAAATGGACTGAACTTATAAAGCGCTTTTCCAGTCATTTTGACCACTCAAAGCGCTTCACACTAGAGTCACACTCACCCAGTCGCACTCAAAAACACACACACATTTATACACCGATATGCAGATCGGTAGGCAGTTTGGGGTTAAGTGCCTTGCCCAGAGGCACATCGACATGTGGCAGGAGGAAGCTGGAATCAAACCTACAACCTTCCGATCGAAGACGACTACTCTACCAAAGAGCCACAGTCGGCCGCTGAAGCTAGCTGTTAGCCATAAAGCTAACCTGTGAAGATAGAAGCCAGTCAGAAGTGGTTTGTGGTCACTGGAATTGATGGGAGGAGAGTGCACAAGGGGCGGACTTCCTTCTGCACTGTCCCCAATTAAGGTAAAAGCATTGTAAGGGAAACGCTTATATGTCCTGAAAACTTCATTAGGAGTGCCCATGCTCAGAGTCCCAGTGAAGCCTGGCTGGATGGATGTGGGGGGCCATGTGTGTGTGGAGAGGGGCGGGGCAAATGGCGGACTTGGAACCCGTTTCTAACTGCCTGCAGTTCTAGTTGATAACCGTTTCTGTTAGTATCTGAACCACGACTCATACTAAAGGGTTTCTACTCAAAGAAATTCTAACTATTCAAGGTTTTTGAGATTAAATGTAGCATTATGTCTTGGAACGTGTTCTTGCCCTCACCCAAGACTAAATTAAACAGTAAACTCACAAACAATAAGTAAACATGCTTTTAAATATATATATGACATCTGTTTGTCGCTCCAGGCTTCTTTCTTTCTCTATCTTGTATAGGCCATCTGCTGTTTTAACCCTTTAATTACCACTGCTCAAATAAAAGTAATCTTTTGCCTGCAGCTTTTCTTTATTTGGCTTTCACAGTGGTCTTTAAGCCTGTTTGTGTTGGCATTCAGCATGGCTTTCATCATTATGCAGAGTCTCAGCTGAAACGTCTCTTGCCGCACCTTCTTTGCCTCCGTCGCGCGCCAATGTAAATTCTCCACTTCAGTTTCTTTATTGGCACTAAATTAAACCATTTAAGATTTTCTTATATAATAGTTTTGGTGTGTATAAATGTTAGCAATCTGAAGAAAAAAAAACTGTTCTAATTATTTTTACCCGTGTTGGAGGTTATGTCATTGAGTCGTAAATATACACGTCGAGTAATAAATGAAAAAAAAAAAAAAAAAAAAAAAAAACATGCCTTTTCTGTATGTTTTCATTCAAGAATGATGTATTTATTTCTAATCTTAAGGTTTTTAAAAATTCATGGTAGAAAATTTACATTCACATTCAAGCGGTGGTTTCAAATATGCTCTGCTCATTCCGTGTTCTTCTTTAGGACATGCTGCTTGGTTTGGAGGAATACTAACCCTACACCAGAAAATTGGGTGAATGCTCTCTAGTAGCTTTTTTTTGATAGACAGCTACTAGAGAGGTCTGAATAGTCACTACATTTAGCATCAAAGTTGCTAAGTTGGTGAAAGATGAAGTCAGTAGTGGCCCCGTTTGGTGCGATCGAGTTAGAGAAGAGGGGGGAAAAAAGTCTGAATCTTGCTATGGTTTTCTTTTCTCTTTTTTTCTTTTCCTGCCAGAAAGATGTCAGGAAGCGGTTTAGAAAGGGTGAGTTAAAAAAAATCTCTCACGCACTTCCTTCTTCTGTTGGCTTCCTCTTTAGACATGGAGGAGCTCTGATACGTTTGGCACAGTTATAAAACACGCAGAAGTTATTTGGGCTCCGAAAAAGCGAGCTTTGCCCTCTGAATCGGTGTGTAGAACAAGAAAAGAGTTTCTGTGAGAGGGAAAGCATACAAAATAATTCCTTGCCTTGCACAAACTATATTTACTTTTTGTAAGAGTCTCTTTTTAAATAAAAAAATAATAAACATTTGACTATGTACTGTACATTTTTTCTTGTAGATGCCCCTATGCCTGTTTGACTTTGATGGTGTACTGTATACGCAAAAAAATGTTCCAAGTTTCATAAGTACTCAACTAACCATGAAAGTCCATCTAAAACTATATCTTCATCTATTATTACACTTGATATTATAAACACACCAACAAACATCAGAGCTGCCGTATCTGCCAGATGCACTTACGCTCTTATTTCGCCTCTTTCCATTTATCTCTCCTTTTTTTTCTACAAAGGCACCTTAAAGTCCCTGCAAAGTTCACAGCTGATATTAAACATACTTTGACTTGTTTACTCTGTTTCTGCTTATCTGTTTTTCACAAGCCAGACCTTCCTGCTGACATAAATGAGATTCCAGCGTGAGTTTCAATCTGATAAAACCACAACCTCTGCTTCAGCAGCTGTGCCGCTGTTTTCTTCCATCATTTAGTCTTATTTATTTATTTACATGTTTAATATTTGCTATTTTCGGGTCCTGTCAGACACACACTAATGTAAAACAGCAACAGCAAAAACTAGGGTTAGATCAAAGAATAAAAAGACAAAAAAAAAGGAACTTAAACATTTATCTAAAAGTTAGAAGTCCACTTATCAAGACTCTAAAGACATTAATCCGACTCGTTAAATAAACCTGCACTGTTCCATAAGTTTTCATGCTGAGCAGTTTGTTGAAGCGCACAGCCTGTCTTTGTGTTGGGCTTAGGCCGATAGCAGGTGTCTGGATTAGAAACAAAAAAAAAAAATCATCTAATTTTTGAACAAAATCATTTGTAGATGATGAGATTTCACCTCCTTAGTTCTGATTCTGTTGAGCTGGTTTCAGAATGAAATGTTTAGGCCACGCCCCCTGACTCAGAGTTTAGAGTTTAAAACTGTGCATCATTTTGAAGAGTAGAAAGTTGCACTGGCTCCAAACAGATGTGCAATTTCACAACCATGCATCTTTGACAGAAGACAAGCAGAAGTGGAGCCTCCTGCAAAACCATCAGGGATGCAGCGAGCGGTTTCTGAATAGTTAACTCTACCAGAAACAATTCTTTTATTAGCTTCACCTCCTCTTGGTGAGGGACTGATTGTGACATGATAATTGGGACGTTTTTTGTAACGGCTCCTTTTCCAGACACCAAAAAACAAGAAGTTGTCACCAGAAAATAGCTGGGTGTTTGTTTTAAAGTGTTTGTATTGTTTCTATTAGCACAGTGGTTCCCAAAGATTTTCTGGGCCGCCCCTATGGATTACAATAAAATTCCCCCCAAAAAAGAAAAAAAAAAAAACTGGGCACACACGTTTAACCAGACATAAAACAATATTTGTATCATGTTCGAATAAATAAATAAAATAAATAAAAATTTCAAATACACATAGTGTGTTTTGCAGCAAAACACACTACAAACCATCTTTACAGTGAAACACTTTTGTGTAACTGTTTTGTTTTGGGTTTTTTTCATTTATCCATACGCTTCCCGCGCCCCCCTGCAATGGCATTGCGACCCCTAGGGGGTGCGCACCATACTTTTGGAACCACTGTATTAGCAGTAGAGACTCAAATGAAAGTAAAAACTATTGCAAAAAGTAAACTTTGCATAATAGGTCCCTTTTAAAATCCTACATAGCGAATGTACAGTATTTGCTCTCAAATTAAGAATAAATAACTTAAGTAGAGGCTGCTTGTGTGATGTCAATATGGTAAAAACCCACGTGGAAATGAAAACGTTCTTCAGCTAAATTACTTTCCAGAGATTTAAAGATCTGACACAAACAGAGAGGAAAAGAGCACAGAAATGTTTCTATCTGGAGCGATAAAGCGATATAAATCAGTCTTTCGGTCAAAATAGAGGAATAGTTTTATTTACTGTAACTCTGTTTGTGTTGAACACAACAGTAAATACAACGTGAAAAAAAGGAAATTATTGCACATTTATTTTCTCTATGGCTTATTTTTCCACTCTCTCTCTCTCTCTCGATCAGACAGGAGCCATATTCTATATCTTGTTTGCACAGGGACATTTAGTAGAACAAAACACTCTTCAAATTCAATCCCAGTGACGGACGTCTCTCCGTATGCCCGCCATCTCTCCTCTGTGTGTGCCGAGAGCTGAACGGTGCATCATCTTCAGCATGTGGATACTGATCCGATTGCATGCGCGCTCTGCTCATCCAATGAGTTCCACTCTGATCTGTGGTCCCATGACATTTCAAAGAAACCTCTTTGATTATTGTGTTTCCAGAGACTTAGGAGCGTCCGCGTCTACGCTGCGCAAAGATCCTTTCTGTTCGCCGTTTCTCTCTGACAGGTGTTTGTACGAGTGACGGATTATTATTTTATTTTTGTTACCCAGCAGGAAGTCGGATGGCAATGGAGGAAACTACAATAAAGTCTTTAATATTTCATCCTGTCTTTCCTCCAGTTGGAAAGTGTTGGAGGGCGGTGGGAAAACACACTATCCACTGCGTAACAAAGCACCAAACTATTTATTTTTTTCTTCTGGGAGGCGGAAGGATCTGGTTTTAGTTTAGCTGCAGAATATTTTGCTGGTGTCTCAGTGAGGCCTGGCCCGGACATCAGCAGTGATGTCCCTCTTGTGAAGTTGTGCTTTGGAACCGGGTTTTACAGATGGAGAAATAAATTCATCTTTTGACACATCAGCATCAACTTATTATCAGTAGCTGAACTTTGAAATGATTGAGCAAACGACTGGACAAAAAATACTAAAGCTCCTGGTCGAAGTTTTGCTCTCATTAAAACAACTTTTTTCTCATATATTTTTTTTTAAAAGATGTTCTTCTGGTAAAATTGCTTCTTTATTCGGCCGATACGGTGATTTCATTCGCGTAATTAAAACAGAAATTTCTCACAGCCAAGTGTCACACAACTCAAAGAATGGATGCTTGAAATAAAAGCCACTTCTGGAAAACATTTTCTGTCATTTGTAAAAAAAGAATTTCTCAGAATAGAAAGTGAGAAAAAAAAAGCTATTACAATCGAAATGGGAGATTTTATTTTGCAGCCTCACCAGGCAATGAGGCTTCAAAATAAAAGCCTCATCATCGCCTGATGATATGCTTCAATCTGTCCTCTTGATCCGATTCCCCATGTGTCGTGATCATTTTGACACAAAAACAATTTTTATTTAGCTACTTCAAATGCACAAAATAGCAGTCCGTTACAGTAACACTAGTAAATCCATTTCCTTTGCTTTCCACCTGTGCCTTCTGGTGCGTTTTTTTTTTGGGGGGGGGGGTTATTAACTTATTTTCTACTGAAACATTCATTTCCAAGATATAAGTTTCCCTCTTTGCATATTTCGATAGCAGCTTGTGAGAAACTACAATACAGTGAGAAGCAAACGACTCCTCAGGCAGGCGTTGAGCCACACACTCGCCTGCCAGCAGAGCGGGGAGAGGCTGAGAGCTGGACAGCCTCCATGTGTTAATGCCTGCATATGCGCAGCAATTTCTCCTGCTGCTCCCACTGCTGAAGCCGACGCCGGCGTTGCATTTCATGAGGATTTTTCTTCACGATTCCAACAAACATCACCGTGCGGCGGGGTTTCATCTTCCAGACAATTTTCTAGCTCTGGTTTCTTTATAATTTAGCTCTTTTCCCCCCTTTTTTTAATAAAGCATTTGCTCATATTCATCTAATATTCTGACCACACCTAATCCTCGTCTCTCAATTTCACGTAAAGGTCAAACTTGAAAAGAGATTCGAATCCCAGTTGGGTTAACCTGATGGGAGGATGGAAAAAGAGAGAGAGGGAGAAGTGGGATTAATTTTGCTGCAACACCTCCCCTCTCTCTCCCATCTGTTACCCGCCCCATCTTTCTTTCTTTCTCTCTTTCTTCCTTCCTTCTCATTTCCGTTCTGTGGGTTTTTCCTCCGGCCTGCCTCCGGAGCAGAGCTCGTGGGGGACGGGGTTCTTTCATGAGTTATGAAATAATTAAGACACAGAGGTATAGAGGTATCCACACACCACTGAAACCTCAGTGGAATAATAGCTGAAATAGCTGCAGCGTGGCTCTGTATGTTCGGTTCTAATGCGTTTCCTGAAGAAAATGAACAACTCTGCATGTCCGAACGCAAACGGATGCCTTTCAGGCAGAGAAAGTACAGGAATCAGAGAAGCGGATAGAAATCAGTCCCCAGGAAACTCTGGGACTCGTAATAGAAAGCAGGCCAGTATTTCAGAGAATACATGTTTCCCTGTGCTGTTAGACGTTTACATTTTATATTCTACATTAAGTTTTTGGGCTACAATCAGTGAACATTACCTGAACACAACAGTCATTTCATAATAAGAAAGTTTTAGTTTTATGTTTCCAATTACAGCCCACATATTACCATTATGTATTAGCTAATTGTGGGCTGTAAAGTATTATTCTTATACGTGTTGAACAGTCAGTGCTGTGGTTTTATTAACAAAACTTTACATAGAAGTTGTCAAAATGTCTCAAAGGTCGCCAAAGGTCACGTTGCCAAGGAGACAATCATAACTCTGGTTTCAAAGAGAGATGGATTATAATATGTTTTATTTTGTATTCCAGCTAAATCTATAAACAACACTACAACTATATACACAGTACAGACCAAAAGTTTGGACACACAGTTGTGTCCAAACTTTTGGTCCGTACTATATATACAGTATATATATATATCTACACTGCCTGGCCAAAAAAAAAGTCGCCACCTGGATTTAACTAAGCAAATAGGTACAAGCCTCCTATTGGATAAGTACTGCATAGGCGATTATCTTTCAGCTGGCAACAAGTTATTTAACCCCAGCTGATGCAATGAGTAACTCCTTATTTCTTAAACAACCATGGCAAAAGACACATCCTGTGGTCGTGGAAAAGACGTTAGTCTGTTTAAGAATGGTCAAATCATTATCATGCATCAAGCAGAGAAAACATCTAAGGAGATTGCAGAAACTACTAGAATTGGGTTAAGAACTGTCCAACGCATCATTAAAAACTGGAAGGATGGTGGGGAACCATCGTCTTCCAGGAAGAAATGTAGTCGGAAAAAAATCCTGAATGATCGTGATCATTAAACGTTTGGTCAAATCAAATCGAAGAAAAACAACAGCAGAACTCAGGAGTATGTTTAATTGTGAACGCAAAAGCATTTCCACACGCACAATGCGAAGGGAACTCAAGGGGTTGGGATTGAACAGCTGTGTAGCCGTAAGAAAACCTCTAATCAGTAAGGCTAACCAGAAAAAAAGGCTTCAGTTTGCTAAGGAGCATAAAGATTGGACTCTGGAGGAATGGAAGAGGGTCATGTGGTCTGATGAGTCCAGATTTACCCTGTTCCAGAGTGATGGGCGCATCAGGGTAAGAAGAGAGGCAGGTGAAGTGATGCACCCATCATGCCTAGTGCCTACTGTACAAGCCTGTGGGGGCAGTGCTATGATCTGGGGTTGCTGCAGTTGGTCAGGTCTAGGTTCAGCAACATTGTGTGCCCAAAGAATGAGGTCAGCTGACTACCTGAATATACTGAATGACCAGGTTATTCCATCAATGGATTTTCTCTTCCCAAATGGAACGGGCATATTCCAAGATGACAATGCCAGGATTCATGGGGCTCACATTGTGAAAGAGTGGTTCAGGGAGCATGAGACATCTTTTTCACACATGGATTGGCCACCACAGAGTCCAGACCTTAACCCCATTGAGAATCTTTGGGATGTGCTGGAGAAGGCTTTGCGCAGTGGTCAGACTCTCCCATCATCAATACAAGATCTTGGTGAAAGATTAATGCAACACTGGACGGAAATAAATCTTGTGACACTGCAGAAGCTTATTGAAACAATGCCACAGCGAATGCGGGGTGTAATCAAAGCTAAAGGCGGTCCAACAAAATATTAGAGAGTGACCATTTTTTGGTGGCGACTTTTTTTTTTGGCCAGGCAGTGTATATATATTTTCCTCTTCTTTTATCTTGTATATATATTTTTTGGGAGATAGTTTAAAACATGGTGGATATGTTTCAAAATCGCTCATTTTGACTGCAAGAAAAAAAAATCACAAAAACAATCCTGAAATCTTGGAACAGCTGTATGATGTCAGATGAGTATCTGATAAAACATTTTTAAAAAATACACAAAATACATCTTTAATTTTTTGTTGTCACTTATCAGTTGTGACAGAGTCAAGACTTATTGATGCTAAATAAATTTACAGTACATGAGTACTGTAGTTCTAGAACATTACTTTCCTAGAATTACTTGCACCCTTTGGGTCCAAAACCAAGACAAAAAATGATAATAATAGGATATCCATATTGCTGTAATATTTTTTAAGGAGATTGGCGTATTATGTGCCTGTAGGTACAGTTTATGAAAAGCCAATTAAACATGGAAGAGCTTTGTTCAGAGATCCATCACAATCAAACAGACTGTTGGCTTGTTGTTAATCAGAGTCCAGAACATCAATGTCTGTAACCAAGACTGAGAAAATCAGTTTACATCAGCGCAGGCTGCCTCGGATGTGACGTAAGCGGATCCTGTGATCCCAGCTCCGATACACTGACCCACATCTGGCTGCATGAAATCTTTTATCGGTCTCTTCTTACTTGCAACAGAAAAGTTTCTCTTGGGGAGATGTGGAACACTGCGGCGCGGCTCAAAAGCTGGGAGGTGAAGTTTGAGAAGTCGGCGAGCCAAACGAAACTTTATTCAGGAACTGGCGATGTTTCATATTCCATCAAAGGGTTCGGTTCAAAAAGGGGGGGAAGTTCTTTGAATGAAATCCAGTCCTGATGAATGCAGATTCCTGGCTGCCGTTTGCGCTGCGACGAATGCAATTTAATTAACCTTGAATAGTAAATTAAAGAATAAATTTAAAAATACACTATTTAAGAGGAAAGTTATGGCTTACAGATTTGTACTCAATATTATTTGAAGAATTTCTGACTAAATCTTAGAATCAGAACCTAAAAGGTAAATACATTTATATAAGATGGTGGCAGTCTGGCTGATGAGAGTCCTTGGAACAGGTTGCACCAACTCTCAAACCTTCTCAAAACAGTGAAATGTGGAGACAGTTTTTTGCCATAAAACTTTACCTTTGTGTGGACCAGACCAGTCTTAGTGCTGTCAATCATACTTGTGTGCACGCTGTTTAATGTGCTAATGGCGGAGAAACAACTTTACGTTCCAGGAAAGCTGTCATTGGTGGCTATGCTAAGTAGCCTGAGCATTCATATTGTCAGGAAAGAAGCAATCGCATAGCTCAGAGCAAGAGGAAGGGTGTGAGCAGCCTGTACTTAAGGATGATCGAAAACGCCAAGACCCTCCTCCTGGCTCTGATTGGTTGTTTCTGACTGAGGGGAGTATTTCTCTATTTAGCACCGAAAGAAGGTATTTTTTTCCATAGTATGCTGTCGTGCCGTAGTGACAGTTTTAACAAATATGTAAAAAAATATATACAGTATGTATACTGTATATATACCTGTATGTATATATAGTAATAATGATTACAAATTATTATAAAAGTTTGATTCCCCAGCTTTAAGAATATTAATGAGCTAAAGCCCTTAGTCTCCAAGGAGTGGACTAAGAATAATGCTGGCATTAAAAGTTGAATTTTGTGCAAATTTTTGACAACATATGTGTATTTGTACTTTAAGTATACTGAGTAACTATTAGCTAGAAAAAAAACTAAACTTAAAAAGCTTACAAAATTGTGTGATCTAATGTCAGGACTGGTACTTTTCTATAAAGATCAAATAGTCTACCCGCTCCGTGAAAATACATCCACTATGGTGACTGATTTAAGAAACCTCAGGTTTCGCGGAATATTACATAAAATCCAAATAATAACCCACTGATGTAGCACTTTCTTCACAGCGTGTACCAGCTAGCATTCACACAGCGCTGCAAGCTGCTGAACACACACAGAACCTGAGGGCTTCCTTTCTGGTCAGCTGTGCCTGTGGGAGAATGTGTGTTACACAGCAACAAATGTTACACACACACACGCGCACACCCCCTCAACTAAAGTGAACAGAGGTCAGAACAACAACAGCAGACTAAGTGAGGGAGGTCCCTGCAGGTAAAAGAATAAGGCCTGGATATCCGTTCCTGGAAAATGTAAGAAACCTACTGAGACGTAAACTAAACGGAGCAACAATAAAACGACAACAAAAAAAAGGCAGAAATTATTATGTTAGTTTTGAACTAAATGTCCACCAGCTTTATGAAAACTGAAAGAAAGAGGCAAATAAGAGAACCTGGGCAGGGAGGAGTTTTGCTTCTTCCACTGCATTTCTCTCCGCACTTCACCTGGCAGGGATAAGTGACTGGATCGCCGGCTGAGTGTTGGTTGGACATGTTGGTTGGCTTGATGTGAGGTTTGGTATTTGACTCATTCGCCGTCGGATCGGCGGAACGCTTTGATTTGGCCGGCTGACAAAAATATAGTGGCTGTTATGCATGTCAGACTTGAAGATTGGATGAGTGTTTGATTTCTGAATCACTGGGTGAGCACTTGACTGCTTCACTGAGCAAATTGTGATAAAAAAGGAAAAAAAAGAAAAATAGCAGTGCGTCACTCTTGACTATTTGTTTCCTGTTCTGCCTGCTACCATGTTACTCTAATCTTGTGTGTATTGGATCTCTAGTAATACTTTAAAAAAAAAATTCTGAAATGCCATGTTGACTTGGCCTCTCTGGTCCCATATGCAGTTTAATCTTTACTTATTTTTGTAAACTAATCCACCAAAATGATTGTCTGTGAAATAGACATTCAACCTCCAAGTGCCAAGAATTTGACCCTTTTCATGTGCAGTTCAGAAAATACAATTAATATTCATACCACAGCTATTCCAGTGGCACTTTAGAGTTTTATTTTTTATGTTACATTTTTTCTCGAGACTCAGTTAAGTCTCTTCTGTTTTCTACTGTCTCCTGTAAATCAGAAATAAAGTAGTGGACAGTTCTCAGCTAATATTTTTTACATTGCCTTGCAAATGTATTGATACCCATTGATTTTATTTTCACTCATATTTTCTTGCGTTATAACCATAAACTTCAATACATTTAATATAAACTGTGCTTTAGTGTGCGATACTGAAATATTGCACACCTCTAAAGCACGGTATCGACAATACTTTTTGTGTTTTGATATATAGTCAAACTGCTTCCCTTTAGGTAAGCACTACAACAACATCTACATTTTCACTTTTAGGTGTCTACAAAATACTTTAATAACATACTAACATGATGCACAGAAACAATAAATCTCTGTGCAAAAAATATTTGGAGAGTAAATCAAAACAAAATCTTATTTGAGGTCGAGTTGAGTTGAAGTTTCAAGAGGGAATGTGAATCTAAAGAATCGATCTGTGTTGCCTCAATTCTTTCATGCATGTTTGAGAATTTTTTAAATCTCCATGGCAACCATTCAGCTATGCAAAACGCCTGGGTGGACCTAGCCCCGCCTTCGAAGTGCAGCTCCTCCTTGGAGCTGCCTCACAGAGACCCTCTCCCTCACTCGGCTCCTTCAGACTAGCCTGCAGCAGTTAGCAAATGCCTGGTGGAGCTGTGCATCAGCTGAGCTCATTATAGGAGCCACTTCTTAGTGCAACTCTGGTAAAAATGTTAAAGGGTTAATAGAGGAGCCATGTTGTGATGACTTCCTGAAGGTGGAGTTTCAGAAAGAACAGGAGCTTTTAAAGAGACAGAGGTCTTAAATTACAAAGTCCTGACTTCGTATTTAAATACAGGCTGATATATACAACATGTTTATAACAACTGAAGGTAACCTAGTTACTTGATTGTGCTATAAAATGCCTCTATATGCCTGGAACGAACATAACGCTGCCCCTATTACAAATCAAAACTGAGTAATGAGACATACATTTGTATTCAGCCCCATTTTTTGAAATCCAATGCACTGAACCATTTGCCTTCACAAGTCACCTAGCTAGTCAACAGGGTCCACCTGTGTATAATTTTATTTCAGTATAAACAGAACTGCTCTGTGAAGGTCTCAGCAGTTTGTTAGACAGGATCAGTGAGCAAACAACCCGAGACATATCAGGGAAAATGTTGTGGAAAACTGTGAAACAGGAATCATTTTTGTGAAAAGGGACGATAGCACACTCCTCCATTTGACGTAATGCCCAGAAATTGCATGTATTGAGAGTGAATGAAAAAGGCCGTGTGTGTTCTCGTTTGTTTCCTTTATATTTTGCATTTTAAAACCCCACCCAGTTAGATTCCCACTGTAGACCACACCAAGGCTCCCACTCATGTCCTCATTTACACAGAGAGCCTCTCTGGAACCAATAATCAGTCCAAAATGTGAGCTTTTACAGAGCAGAAAGAGGCTGGAAACACATGGAGCAAACCCAGACAACCGTCACGCCGTCAGCTGACCCCTTCTGGGAAATCCCTCGTTAATCTGTCACAAATGATAACAGCCAATACTTATAGTTCGGTGGATTCCATTTGCTAGGTGATCCATGATCAGTGTTTTTTTTTTGTTTTGTTTTTTTGTCAGGTGCGATAATCTCCTTAAATTTTAAGCTATGAAAGTTGACAATACAAAAGAATTAGAAAAAAAAATAGGTTGGTCTCTTTTTTTTGATTCCTTAGAATAGTGTTTTTGGTGATGAAGCATATTCGTTTGTGCCTCGAATTGAAAGGCGAGCGAGATAAGCGGGCTGAGAACAATACAGATAGGAGGAAGAGACGGATGGAGAAGGGAAGGAATAAGGAGGCTGGCTGTCAGATAAAATGAAATACAGCAGCAGACGACTGCAGAGAGTGACGGCGGGCTGACCCAGATGATGGGATAAGACAAGAGCGACGCGGTCAGGATTATTACGGGATCATAAGGGGGGGAAAAAAACCGATGCTGATCTAAGCATTTGTGACTGGACTGCGCAGTAAACAGCTGGCTTTCAGGTGAATCATGACTGACTTGTCTTTCATGTCTGTAGAGAGCAGTAAACACCATGTCAGGCCAGCAGTCGGTTTACATTGAATATGCTGTGAATATGAACTCCCAAAAGGAGAGCGTAAAAACATGCCGTGCCTGCTTTTACGCTCTTTAAAACCTTATCCGATTTGGAAGTTTTTATAAAAACCACAAAAAATAAAAATAATTCCTCTGCCTTAAACATTTTCACATTTTATCTCATTGCAACCGCACGCTTCATTTTGTTTTATTAGGATTTTATTTAATAGACCAGCGCAAAGTAGTGCATAATTGGGAAGTGGGGGAGATGGTTTAGCAATTCTGAGACGTTCGCCTGAGTTCAACCCCAGAGTTAACATAATTCAGACAAGAAAAAAGAGAATAAATGTTAAACTTTCAAGTTAACAATTATTGTCAACACTGTTCTCCATGTGCTGCTTACAAATAGCAAAATTAGTCCCCCTCAGAGCTGAAGACACAGGACAGAGGGGTGGTTTTATTAGAGGCGACATGTTAGCAACTGTATAGCACAGCCATAGGAAACAACATTGGAGGCTAATTTATCAGAGTGATCGTACATAACCAGAACCGCTCCATCCTTTGGCACTGCTCAGGTCAAATTTGCCACCAAAAACGGTTTTAAACATCTTTAATTCGATTAAAATCCTTGTTTTCAACAGATGTAAGTTAACTCCTCTAAAAGTCATTAAGTAAATGTGGAAATATAAACTGTGCAGAGTGTGTTTGTAAGATGCTGACCCAGTGCAGGTCAGGATGCTCCGGCGCTACACTGAGGTGTAATAGTTTCCAGAAAACAAAAGTAATTTTGATCTCGTGTATCTAAAAGTCGTATTGTGCAAAGCATCATGTAAAATTTACACAAGCCTTGCGCCTGAAATTGGGATGACACAACCATGTATTAGATTTTCTTATACTAATCTGTTTGGAAGTTGTTAAATTCTAAAATCATGTTTCAGAATAAAGTCTCTGGTGAAGGATAAAAGTGTTTTTCTGTTTCAGTAGCAGAAAAAAAGAAATCAAATGCTAACAGGATCACCTACAATAGCAATGTTTCTATAAACATAGAAATTGGGGGGGTTTTTGCACGTTTTTCTGTGTCACCTTAGAAACAGTTGGGAGGAACGGAAAAAACTATAATTTTGTGAAAAGACAAAAAGTTTTCACGATCACTTGAGGTGTATTTTGGCTTCTCCAAAAAAGATTGAACTTATTAAAGGGCGGCGAATAATTTCTGACGTAGCTAACTTTTCTATCCGCTGACCATACCAGAGACACGAAACAGAGAAATTTCAACGTCCAGTCCTCCGGCTCGGAGGTGAGGACTCTATTTTTCAGAGATGCCAGGTGTTTTTTTTTTTACAGCATAGCTTCAACATCTGATGAAACGTTAATTAGCATGGCAGCTACTGGCTCGCTGTGACACCAAAGAAGTCAGATGTTAGATTCTTTTGATCCGCCCAAATATGATCTGTAATCATCATGTGCTTCCAAATCACACATTGTGTACTTTTGGGTTTCCATCTCTTTTTTTTTCTTATTCTGTGAGAGAGAGAAAAAATCTAATGGTGAAAAATAGTTTAAAATTCCCAGAATTGAAGAAGAGTAATTTTCTTTCTTACATTTACTATAAAGTCCCTTTCATTCATGTCTTCTTGATTTTTTTTTTCCTGGGAGGGAATCAAAACTTTGGTAACAAATTAAAAGACTGGATGCTGCCGTGATGAGATACATAATATTTTACGCCGGATTAGACGCTAATCCACGGTTAATCCCTGAGGAAAGGTAAATAGCTAAATGTCAGCTGGCATCCTGTTAAACATGCAAATTACAGCAGCCTTCTGTCTTCAACTTAACCCATCTCTCTGTTTCGGTTTTCTAACTGCACTGATTCGGCTCGTATTGTTTCATATTGTTCATCTAGCCAGTTGTAAGAGAATTTCAAAATGGCAAATCTTGTAAATGACGATAGAACTAATTATAATATCAACATGTTTGTTGCTGCTTTGTATACTAATAAATGTAAATGAAGATTTGAAACTTCTCCACAAATTAGATTAACGAGTAATTACAGAGCAATTAACGTCTAATTACATTGCAAAAGTCAGAACACTTCTGAGCTTTATTAATATTAAAAATGCATCTAAAGTTTTTGAATTCATTACGGCTGTACAGTCGCAAAGTGGTTTAGCCGAGATCAAAACAAACTGCTAATGATTTTCTAAACGTTAATATCAACAATAGATTCACTCCATTTTTTTTTTTTTTGTTTGTCTCTGTTTTTGTAGACCCAGAACCTTTCTAGGAGACGGACTCCCGCCCGATCCATTCAATTAAAACCGCCGTCATCAAGCGCCATGAGCTGCTGCTGGGGTGACGTCCTGCCGAACCCGCTGACATGGAACACCTGAAACGGAAACGGGACTGACTGCCGCACTCCGACTCCCGCTTTCATCGTCAACGAGACCTCGTCCTGCTCCATTCCGATATTCCTCCGCACTCCTTGCCCGGACCTGAACCGCTCCCAGTTTTGAATTTGAACTGCTGCTCTCTACCTTTCCTTCCCTCCGATTCCCCGTCCCTCACCCTTCTCCGTCAGCTCCTTTTCTTTTCTGTTCTTTTTTTTTTCTTCGCCCTTCTCCTTTCAACGGAGGCGACATCAAACACTCTGAATTCAAACCATGGCCGCCAGACAGCTTTTGTCCTTCCCGTCTCCCTCCCTGCTCCTTCCCGTCCTCCTTGCTGCACTGCTGCTCCTGCGCCTGCCTGCTGCGGTGAAAGGGGACTGCTGGCTGATAGAGGGGGACAAAGGTTACGTTTGGCTGGCTATCTGCAGTCAGAACCAGCCTCCGTACGAGACCATCCCCCAGCACATCAACAGCACGGTCAGTTCCAGGTTATCGGTGAACTTCCTCCACCCAGAATGAACCACGTTCCTCCCTGGAACACAGAAAGCTGCTGCCAACACTGCTTTTTCTCACGTTGTTGTTTAAACATTCTGTTGATTTCAATTGAGAACTTGAGAACTTTACATTTAAATGTCTTTTTGGACAGACAAAATGGCCATTTAACAAGGCTTATCAACTAAAAATACTGACTTGTAACAAAATAGACTGAAAAGGCGAATAAATTGAGATTTGGTGAGATGAAAAATTCTCAGTGAATAAAGACATATAGATGTGTAGTAAAGGAGCCCTTTATAAAGGAATGGAAAAGTAAGATGTGTTTTAGATGAAGGGCAGGAAAATGAAATTGGAACATGCACTATATTTTTAATATATATAGACATACAAGAACCTGTAAGCACATGTAAAGGGTCATTTCTTTTGCTCGTTAGCTGTAGTCCAATGTAATAATAATGTGACATTATCTAGAAATTCGATTTTGACCTTCGGTTTAGAAGCCCCTGGTCCAGACTTTGACTTGTCCATTACAACATCTTAATTGTTTCTTTTGAACAATTCAGTCTTTGCTTTTCCACTGTGTTTAGGATCCCTGTGTTGTGAGGCTTCATATAAAGAAATTCATGATTGTGTCAGTGAATTTAGAGAATTATTCAGCAGGGACTGTTTTTTTTTCTCTCTTGTGAATATTCCGTTATATTCCAAATTATTTTGGCCTAAATAAAGGTCCATGAACTGCAGAACACCTTTCGCCGCACACAGATGTTATTCTAATATTTTCCTCTGAAATTCTGATGAAACATCTCTAAATGTTAGAAATAGATACTTTCATAAAGTCGGTTATGCTTTTTGAAGATTACGGTGGTTACATTAGGACTAGCACGTTTTATTCATTGTGCAATTGCTTCACATTCCTCTTTTCTGTTAAAGAATAAGCTATCAAGTTATGAAAATTTGCGAAGTTACTAATTAGTAAATCACTGTAAAAAAAAAACCCAAAAAGCTTTTGAATGACTTTCTCTACAAAGGCAGGCAAGGTGAGGCAGAAGGCAATTTCAATGGCATAGCACATTTCAGCAACAGGGCGATTGAAAGTGCTTCACATGATTAAAAAGAAAATGAAAAACAAAAGAGGAAAACATCACATTGAAGTGGCAAAATAGAGGAAAGTGATGAGACAATGAGAAACGGATTATAATTTGTGATGTTCCAGCTGTTATTTATCAAAAGCCACTCTAAACAAATGGGGGCTTTTAGCTGTGATTCAGAGGAACTCTGTTTCAGCAGTTTTCTAGAGGTTTGTTCAAGATTAGAGGAGTAGAAAAAGTTAATGCTGCTTCTCCATGTTTGGTTCTGGTTCTGGGGATGTGGAGTAGACTAGAATCAGAAGGCTCAAGAGGTTTGGAAGGTTGACACAGTAGATCTTTAATGTGTTGTGGTGCTTAGCCATTCAGTTTAAACTAACAACAGTATTTTAAAGTGTATTCTCTGAACTATAGGGAACCAGTGTAGGAACTTTAGAACTGGAGTGATGTGCTCCAATTTCCTGGTTTTAGTGCGAACACCAGCAGCAGCGTCTTGGAGTTGTGTGATTTTGAAGTAGTTGTAGTTATCAGTTCAACTAAAGACTGATGAGTTTCTCTAGATCTCGCTGGGACAATAGTCCTTTACTTCTGGACATGTTCTTCAGGTGATAGAAGGCCGACTTTGTAATTGTCTCTATGTGACTCCGAAGGTTCAGGTCTGAGTCTGTTGCTACTCCCAGACTTTGCGCCTGCCTGGCCAGTCGTCTTTAGCTGTAATAGCTGAAGACATTTGCTGACTTTTGATCGTTTCTCTTTTGGTGCAAAAATAGTTCTGTTTCTATTCAGCAGAATAAAGTTATGGCTTACTCATTAATTTTTTTCTATTCATGTACTCAGCGATTAAATAAGCAGAATACATCATCTGACAAAAACTGATAGCATTTTCCAGGTAACAAAAATGCAAAACCTGGTATAAGGCAGCTTCAATAAGTCACCTCATTGAAACTACATACAATTATTTTTGACTTTCATTAGAAAAATATCTCAACTAAATATCTAAGAGGGAATTAGGTGCTTGCAAACAGCAATACTTCTATATTTGAGTTGTTTATGTTGAAATAAAATGCTTACCTGCAAAAAGAAACCTTTGCTTTACTATTGGTAGAGGATGTTTATCTGTCACTGCAATACACATCTTAAAAACGTCTTCTTTTTTTTGTTGTCTTCAGGTTCATGACCTGAGGCTGAATGAGAACAAACTCAAGGCTGTGCTCTTTACCTCGATGTACCGTTTCACAAACCTAACTGATCTCAATCTAACTAAGAACGAGATAAGCTACATTGAGGATGGAGCCTTTGCTGGACAGGCAAACCTTCAGGTTGGTAATCATAGACAGGACTCCGTTTTTTTGTGATTGTTTGCGTCAAGATACGGCGCTTGTCAAAACAGTTGAAACTAGAAACCTACAAGCAGGAAGCAAATGTTTTGCTTCTCAATTTTACACTAATATGCTTGTTCTGCAGCAAACACTGAACAAGAGATGCAATAGCACTCTTGGTTTATAAATTGGCCTTCTTTTGTGATCACCCAATGTCCATTCACATGCTTGGAAAAAGAAGGTAGAGTTAGGGTATTCTGTTGGAATTTCCATGTCTTAAATGATACACAGTCTTTAAATTACTATTTAAAAACCTTTTTAAATAATAAAGAAATATTTGCAACGTTTTCTCTTCAGCTGTTTGTGGTATAACAAAGTCTCCAGCTTGAATTGGAGCTCATACAGTGATCATTTTCTGAAATGTTGCTTTACAATAGTTGGTCTACTTGTAGTATATGGACTGAACATATACAGTGCATTTCCAGTCAGCCAAAAAGCTTTACACTAGAGCCACATTCTCACATTCATACTTGGGGTTAAGTGCCGTGCCCCAAGTTGACTCGCCTGTTAAATGTGATACACTACATCACACATGCACTATGTGATATAGAGCATATTGCACTATTTCACATATTTTTAAAGAAATTTAATATGTGTAGATAATGTTAACAAGATTAAATAAATACTATGGAAATTATTTTGGTTGCACTTTTATAAAACATTTGAAGTACCTACTCTGTCTTTCCTGTCAGGTTCTACAACTAGGCTACAACAAACTGACCAATCTGACTGAAGGAATGTTGAGAGGCCTGGGCCGAATGCAGTGCCTCTTTTTACAACACAACCTCATTGAGGTCATTGCCACCAATGCCTTCTGGGAGTGCCCTAACCTTAGCAGCCTGGATTTATCTTCAAATAAATTGGCCCGTCTTGACCCCTCTACCTTCACTTCCCTCAACAGGCTAATGGTTTGTGAACTAGCAGCGAACCCGTTCCATTGTGGGTGTGAGCTCTACAGTTTTCTGACTTGGCTAGAGGAATTCAACAATGTCACCCACACTTACGACCGGCTCCAATGTGAAACACCACCAGAACTGACAGGGTATCCACTCCTGGGCCAAGCGCCTGGCCAGGGAAGGAATGCTCGGAACATTCTTCTGTCCGCCTGTCGGGACGGTGTGATTATTCCAGGGATGACCTCCCAGATGCCAGATCCAGATGGCTCAGGGATGGGTTTAGACAATTCTGACCCAGGTCTGTACCCTCAGCCAACCACAGCTACTGCCGATCCCAACTATGTTCCTCAGATTTCCATTAGGCTTGAGTCGGTCTCCCTCTACACGGCATCTCTTCTTGTGCAGATTCCAAAACCGTACACTAAGATGTACATCCTCTCCCAGTATAATGATACCTTTGCAACAGAAATTATGTCCCTTACAAAGAAGAAGGAGAAGATTCCCATAGATAAGCTGAAGCCACACACCAATTACACCTATTGTGTGGCTTCTGGAAGTAAAACTCAACGATACAACCATACTTGCCTGTCTTTCACAACGCGGGCTATGGGCCCGGAGGACCTCCGTTCTAATCCATCCACAACTACCCACTACATTATGACAATCTTGGGATGTCTGTTTGGCATGGTGATTGTGCTTGGATTTGTCTACTACTGCCTCAGGCGGCGACGCATCCAAGAAGAGAAGGAGAAGGCTATAAGTGTAAAGAAAACAATTCTGGAGATGAGGTGGGAAGATTGTTTAAATACATAGTTCATTTTAATCTCTGAAGGGCACATTGCTTTTTTTCTATTCTTAGATATTGTAGCAGTTTAATTTGTGATTGAAATAATACGTGTCTTTAGAAGAAGTTTTACTCCATTATCTTTAAGATTTTATATCATACTACTGCACGTGATTTATCCCTGCTTGAATCAAAAGTGAGACAAAGTTTCGGTCATTCTACTTTATCACAAATAATGCCTTTTTTATGTCAATATTTGCTTCCTTAGATATGGTCCAGAGGCAGCTGCAGCAGTGGCCAATGATCCAGGTGCCATTCAACGTCTTCAGGAGCAGACTCATCACCACCATTCAGGAGGAGCGGGAGGCAAGCTTCCACCATCTGCCTCTTCTAGCACCGGGATGCTCCATGGATCAGCAAACACAAGCTCTTCCCGCCTCTCCACCTTGCCCCAGGTAGAAAAAATGGCCTCTGCCTTCTCCGAGGCAATGGGCAGCAAGAGCAATTACATGGATGTGAGGACAACGGGAATGGTCGGGGAGAGCAGGGACGGAGTACTGGTTGCTGGAGGAGTAGGAGGTGAAGTAGTTGTTGATATGCGCGGTGTGGCTGAAAATGGGACAGAGGCTGGGGAAGACTCGGATGATGATGGTCGTGGCTCTGCATCGGAGATTTCCACCATTGCTAAGGAGGTTGACAAAGTGAACCAGATCATTAACAACTGCATCGACGCCCTCAAGCTAGATGCCTCGGCCAATATTGTGTCGACAGCTGACGACGGTAACTCTCTGTCCTCCTCCCAGCCACCTTGCATGGCACCTCTTTCCCGCAATCTCCTGCCACTCTCCACTGCCTCCTCTGGAGATCAGATCATGGCCTCTTCTCCGAAGGTGCATCCAAAGTCTCAGCCACACCCTCAGCCTCATCCTCAGCCGCAACCTCAGTCCCATCCTCAGTCTCACCCACAGCTACATCAGCAGCCTCATCCCCCTTCTATGGCCCCGGTGCCCCTGGTCATGCCCCTGTCAGAGCGACCTGGCATCAGTGGAGGTGGGTTCCTTTCCCCACCTTACCGTGACCCACCCCCAGCTAATGCGGTGCGGCCCCTTCAGAGGCAGCAGAGTGCCGACACTGCAGTAGTCAAGAATCGTTGTGGTACTCCTGCTGCAGTATCTGTCAAGAACACAAGCCTGTACAGTGTGGATATACCGGAGCAGAGGAGTGATCCACCCAAGTATCCAACAGAGAAGGGGAGTCCTGCCGTTTGTGGTGGGATGGGTGGAAGTGGGGGACATGGTGGTGTAGGAGGCTGTGGTGGAAATGGCAAGGGAAACATAAATGGTGGTGGGGTGAGTTTAAATGGAGGCGGAATGGGATGTAATAATGGGAATGGAAGTGGATGTGGGGTTGTTGGGCCTGGACAGCAGCAGCATCACTTAGAGGTTCAGCCAGACTACCACAGCTCAGAGCACCGACACTCCTTTCCTGCGCTCTACTATGAGGATGGCAACGAATCTCCCTTACCAGCCCAAAAAGCTTCATTCCTCAAGCCACTGGGACGCACCAAAAGGGAGGCCACAGCCACCTACTCCCAGCTCTCTCCTTCTCGTCACCATAACTACAACTCCGGGTACTCCTCCAGTCCGGAGTACTCATCAGAGAGCACGCTACGCATCTGGGAGAGATTTCGACCGTACAAGAAAAACCCACGCGAGGAAGCCTCCTACATAGCCGCGGGCCACGCATTGCGTAAGAAGGTGCAGTTTGCCAAGGATGAGGATCTTCATGATATTTTGGATTATTGGAAGGGCGTTTCTGCCCAGCAAAAGCTGTGAGTTGGAGGGGCGAGGGGGGAGAATCAAATGCTACGTGGGAGATTTTAAGCTGAACACCAACAGCGGACTAATACAGAGGTAGGATGAGAATCTTTCTGCAGAGTGACGTGGGTAATTCATCTGGCAGATCCAGAGTTGGCTAATCTCAAGATGAGTTTGGAACATGTATTTGGTGACAGTTCATTGACATTTTAAATGGTTCCAGAGGATGACATTTGTCACCACAACCCTGAGTGGTCTGTTCACCTGACAGCCTCGTACTGGGCACTTTGGTCCTTGCAGGCTTCGCAGAAATGCTAAGTACATTCTGATAAGCAAAGTTAACTTGGTGACAAGCGTCTTCTACCTCATCACTGGTACACCTCATCACTGTAGCTCAACTATCTCAGTAGAAACAGCAGCATTTATAACTTAAGCTCTGTCCATCTTTTTTTTCTATTTCTATCAAACAACCATTCAAAGGACATTAATTCCACGGCACTGCTTCCACCTGGGTTTCTATAAAAACATCATTTAGAGCAGTAATGAGAAACTAAATTGAAGATTTATTATTTTTTGTATTAGAATACCTGTCTTTGGGGAAGACATTAAGCGATACTAATCTGGCTTATTGTTTTCCCTGGCAATTAGCCAGTGTAACAGAAGGTCAGGGACAGTGTTTGTTGAGCATGCTTATTGATGTAAAACACCCAACTACGCATATTCAGTGGTGTGTGTACATACAGGTTGTGGGTTTTATTGTGAGAAATCCCATTTTAGTTGAAGAGGGAAGTAGGGGCTGAGTCATTCTTTATCTCAGGCTTCTGTATAAGAGCAAAAGGTTTTGTGATAGACAGATTAGATAACAACCTACAGTAGCTGGGAAGGTCTGTGAGTATACTTGTGAATGAGTAAGAGTTTTGCTCATTTGGCATATCTAGATGTCGTGAAGCAAATCTTGTGAAAACTTCCAGGCATTTTTGGCCTATTTACAGACACTACTTTGGAGTTGGAGCATTTACATCTCAATAGGCCGAGTCGTGCCGAAATTACTTGAGGGTGGGCTGGAAGTGCAGGTGCAAGCTCATGTAGTAAAGAATCAAGTAATCACATTTCGGAACAGAAGCAGACTCAGAGCAGGTTAGAGGTTTCCTGTGAACAGCCCAGTGCCAAAGCGGAGAGGCAAGGTTCAGCGGTTTTCAAGCTGCGGCTGTATTCCATCATAATGCTCTCTCCAATGCACAGTGGATGCAGGATAAAGGACTGAAGATCAACGTGGTATTTTTTTTTTTGTGCCTCTGCCTCGATAAAGGTGACATCTCTCTGTGCTTGACAGTGCTCTGTTCTGGTAAAACAAAAACTGGTAGCTTGCTATGGACCAAAGTGCCCTTAGGAGGTGAGATTTAAAGGATTTTAATTACACTTGCCTATCTTCTTGTGTGTGTGTTTTTGTTTTTTTTTTATGTTATTTTTATTATTATTTAATGTGCTGTGATGCTATTATAGCTGGGTGAGGGAAAACGGAGCAAGGCTTGCCAACTACCCAGGAGACTATTAGTGTCTATTATTTCCTGGATATTTGTTTTTATCTTAGTTTTTTTTTCTTCAGAATTGTTGAGAATCATGTCAGTACAGAATATTCACTGATTAAATTTGTACCAAATTAACCCAAAGAGCTTTTTATGAAAGTTATTGAAATTATTTGTCTGGTCAATGTTAAGAGTTTGACCAAGAAAACAAAATTGAGATAGATTATGAGATTCACTTTTTGGCCAAGTTAAATCTATTGAAAAACATTGTTGTTGTTTTTTGTGTGTTTGCTGTTATTCAAAAGGCTGGCAGATATAGAATTATATTTGTTGCATGAAAGAAAAATAATCATGTGTAAAGCAATTTCTCAATACGCTTTATTTTTCTTCTCTTTTTAAGCAGAACAGTTTTTCCGAAAACTGCAAGACTCGCCATTTCTAACTCTTAGAAATTCTGAGTTGTGGTCTTGTATTGCTTGTTTTTCAAGTGTTTCTTTGCTTTGGAAAGCTCCGTTGTGTTCCAACCCAACAGAGCTGGTAGCATTCACAAAGAGAATATCACAGCCTCATCATCACTGTAGCATCAGATCAATACTACTTAATCTGAGAGTGAAAAGAACAACATTAAATGCAGACAGCAAATTCCCTTGAGCTCAAGTCTCAGAGAGAGAGAGCAAAATGTATTCGTTTTGCCTTATCTTCACTTTCTGCTGGGAACTTTCTCTATATTAGGTGCAAGGGATGACCAATCAGTTAGTCTTAGATTATCCAGCGTAGGAACCTTTTTAAAATAATGACTGTATTTGAAAGACTGGGGAGAATTGATCTGGATTTACCTCCATATTCACTCAGAGAGTTTTTGTTAGATGTAACATAACATTATCCGAGTTACTCAACAGTTCAGTGAATTCAATCAGTTGCTAAGAACAGGTCAGCTATCCATTGAAGGTTGTATAAATTTCACCTTTTTTTAAGCACTTAGTTGTTTTTAGATTATTCTTGAAAGAAATGATATGCAGCCAGGTTTGTTCATATTTGCCCTATTAAGGAAATAGTAAGCAAATTAATTTGAAGGTCTACATGTGGTGATCAAGCCATGCTCCTGTGTTCCCTTCAATATATTTCAGGATATCAAAGTTTTCTTTTTATGCCACTCTCTGAGAACAAAGGGAATTTGCCTTCAACCCCAAAGGACCAGAACCCAGGAGTCCAAACTGACAAGTTTGTTAGCTGATGCACCAGTCAGATTACCAATGTGTAATTTCTCTCTTCAGTTAACCACAGTGATGAATCAATCTAAAGGATTTACTGTCAGTGTCGGGGCTCCAGAGGTAAACATGGAGAGGAATGAGCTGAAACTGTTTGACTTGTGGTGGTCTCTTGGGGAATTAGTCAAATCCTCTCCGCTCACAGCTGTGAAACCGAAAGGTACGTTGACAAGTGATCAGATCGGGTGTTTGATTTCGGAAAACCATTTAAACAATTGTCTTGAATGAAATTTTCAATCGATATTAACATTATTGTCACTGTGATCAAAATGCATTTTAATAGAAACAGTTCTGGTGTTTTGGTAATCGAATATATAGCTTTTACCAATCTCAAACAAATCCTCACTTGGGGATTCGTCGCTGCACGGTTTGGGTTTTTGCTCTTCTTAAGTTTTGTAATCTTTTTTAGGCTCAGGTTTCTTCAAACATAAATCAATAATCAGAAAATTGTGGGAACAGTACTCCAAATCACCTCCCTTTAGAGTTCTCCTTGCCCTTAATGTGGACCTCTATCAAAGAACCTGAAAACTTGCAAAGCCTTACTGGGGATGGCTGCAAGATCTCTTCTGCCTTTTCTGATTAAATCTCTGAGTCCATGCTTTACGCTTTTGCAGTGGGACTCATGGACTCCAATGTTGTAAACATTAAAAAACTCTCACATTTACCAGTTAATACCAAGAGGCTCCTCTCCCCATTGCCCTAGGCCACTTCTGTGTTTAACATTAATAAAGTAATGGACCACAAGAACCTTTGCTGCAGCGAACACACTTTTTACTGGTGGTAAATATCAGTAGATAAAGTTTGGCAGAAGTGTTGCTGTTAAAAAATATCATTTGCTAAGGGTGTTTCACATTTGACCATACCATAACAATGTTTATCTTCTGTGCATTTTACTGGACAAAATATTATATTTATGTTGTGAACATGTATAATAATAAGAATATAATTATGATTTATTTTTTGTTTTTTTCTTTACAATCAAGACATCTCAGAGAGCACAGCTTGATGCAGTTTGGAGATCATGTGATGAAGTTGAAAATGGTTGAACAGTCCTGCTTCCAGCTAAAGAGCCAAACCTCTTAACAGGCCCCCCTCTCTGAATCCGTTGTCAAATATCGTTACATCAAGGATCAAAATCAGTACAAAGAACAAAGTGTGATTCATGTTTTTTTCTAACTAAATGTATTTCTAATGGTAAATTTATTTATTTTTACTCTTTAGTATCTATATCTTAAGCCTTGCATAATATTCTTTGTTTTTATGTAAACATAAGGCCACCTAGGAACTGCCATCGCAGACCAACTAAATATTTAGCTGTAAAGCTAAATACTTAGCTGGCAACGTAGCTGTAAGCAAAGTTTTATCTCTAAACTAAATATTTAGTTAGTAAGCTAACTTTCCGCTTCAAGCTAAATATTTAGTAAGCAGGCTAATTATTTGGCTTTGAGCTAAATTGTTTTTAGCAAACTAAATAGTTAGCAAGCTAAATACTAAGTTTTGAGTGAAATATTTAGTTAGCAAGCTAAATAGTTATTTTGAAGCTAAATATTTTTTCTAAGTGTTTACCTTGCTAACTAAATGTTTAGCTAATAAGCTACTAGCTAAATATTCAGTTTGAAACTGTGACTTGTATAAATTAATGAACAACATGGTGAGTTTTTTTTTCTCCAGAAATGTAGATAAAAAAATCCCGACAAACTAATAAGTTAGGGGACGTAGTGTGTAAAGAGCAGCAATTGTTTTGTAAAATTTTGATATTTGAAGGATTTTAAAATTCTTCACTATTTTGTATCATATACTCATTGCCATCAGGCGGCATGTGTTGCGTAATGCACAACCTTAGAGAAAAGCGAGCTACACAATGAAGCTCGCTTTGACGTAATCACTGTGAAAATGAAGCATTCGTTTAAAGAGATATCATTTAGGCCTAACTGAAAGCTACCCAGTTTTGACCATTAGGTCTTTCTGACTTGAGACCCTGGGTCCTTTCATTTGCTCTGAAGAGGAAGCAGGACTGTGATTTTAACGCACACAGTGTACAGTGATCTGTCTGCTGCTGAGGCCGTAAGTTTGTTGATTCATTTGTTGTTTGGCCTGACCTTTGTGACTCGCGCGTCGACCTAATGAGAACAACCGAGAGCGAAGGTAACACAAACACAATGCAGAGGAGTTTCTACCGGTGGGCAACTGTGACCAACACACCCCTACACACACACACACACACGCACACACACACACACACATCCTAATGTAGAGAATCAATGAATATACTGTACGTGTTTGAATAGCTTAGATACACACTTTATGGACATGAAATGTATTAACACACACAACATGTACATTTTCAAACAACACACACACACACACCCGCACAGACACGTTTTTGTACACAGACATGAAGCAAATGCCTACACATGACATGAACTGAATATTTAAATCAACGTTTACAGACACAAATAGTCTTAAAAGTGCCAAAAAAACGGCAAGGTTAATAAAGGAGCGATGCAACCAAACAGCTGTGGAAACAATTACTTCTTTTTTTTTTTTTTTTTTTTAAAAAGCTGTCACATTTTTTGTTTTAATGTTATTAACTAATTCTCCTGAGTCTGTTTATTATGATTTTCTCCAACAAAAGCCTGGTCATTTTGTCGTGCGCCGTTACAACAGAAGAAATGGATTGAAAATGTCACCTCTGCAGTTGCTCTCGTCCCTCTGCTCTGTCGCTTCAGACTCGCGTTCAAATATAAATCAAAATGACCTCACCCAATTAGATCCACGGATTAATTGAAAACACAATTTATAGCAACTTCACCGATTAAATTTAGTTTTTGGGCAGCTTGTACTTTTGAGATGCAACGGATTTGTTTGGCGTCCGTTTTAAAGATGAAGCCACATCCAAGCTCAGCAGAATATCTGAACTGTCTGTCTGTCTGTCTGTCACACTGAAGCTGCTGCTACCAAAGCCTCTCAAAGTGTTTTTCCCTCTCAGTGCTGCTTCAGGAGAAAGAGTGCTGAAGACTGTATTGCCACAAAGGGTTTAGGCCCCTTTACTTAAAGTGAAGACACCTTCAAAACTGTCAAAAAAACAAAACTAGTTTTTGTGTGTTTCTCGGCATTCTTTTTTCTTAAATATGCATTGTTTTTTCTCTCCTGACAAACTTGAAGGTTTTTTTCCCCCCCCAGGTATGTTACAAGTGTCTTGTAGTAAACCGAGACTGGCTCCATGTCTTAAAGTCAGGCCTGTGGTTCTGCCGGATGAGTTTAGAACTCTGAGGGCCTCATTTAGCAGAAACTGGTGAAGCTCTGGTCAAGTTTTACCTGTGATCTGTGGCTAGTTCCAGCATGCTAATTATTGGGTGTTGGAAACAGCAATCTCCATGAAAAACCTTTTATTCTTTTTATTTCTTTTTTCTTCATTTTGGATGGTTTTGGGCACAAAATATGTAACAATGTTCATCAAAATACAGTAAAAAAAAACCCTCAAAAAAACAGAAATGTGAGATTTTAAATGACAACATCACTTTAAAACACAAGTGCTCCACTACAGCTGGTGCTTAAATGTGATCATTCCTGATTTCTGGCTGAAATTTCCCCATATCCAAAAGGTTTAGACAGGTTAGAAGATCAAATCAACTTCATAGCTACTCCACTCTGCAGAAAACAAATCTACGCTCTCCAGAAACAGCCTCTTCTCCCGTGTGCAACAGGCCATGAAACATCAGGAGCAGAGAGACTGATTAAATCTAATAATGGACTGGACATGATCTTGCAATATGTAATGTCCTATGTCAACTGTAAACAATATAAACACACAGTAGAGATTTATATTGTAAAATTAAAACAGCCATTTTCCTAAATCCTGAATTCAGTCACAGGAACGGTCCTTTTCATTATTATCAGTCCTGTCAAATAAATAGGAACGGGTAAAATTTAAATTTTTTCTGAATAAATCTCTTTGCACAACCTATTTCAGATGTTTTTAAATCAGACTCGGTGATAATCAAAAAGAAGAGATGAAGAAAAAAAACATTTGTCAAATATTGCTCTATTATTTGAAGCCTGTGCTACAGAACATTTAGCAGTAGCGTGGACTGGTCATTTTTGCCGCAGCTTCTCTGAAACGATTCAAACCGACACACACATCTGCACAGAATCCTGAACCAGGCATGTGTTATGCTCACATCGAAAAAGATCAGCCCATAAAAAAATTATAACTCACAGTATTTATTGGGTGGGGGCGCCAAACAAGCTTTAAAAAACGAGGAGCGATATGTTCGAGGTACTTCATTTGCAAAGCAGCTGAATCAAGGTATTTAAAAGTCTGGACTCTGCCTTAATTTTTTTCCATATGTTCTGTGTCCTTCTAGGTTATGTGCGTGTGGGTGTGTGTGCCCTCTACATGCTTATAATGCATGAATACACTGAGAGTTTTACTGGGTAAGAACATGATGACGTGAGCATGTGTGTGTCTGAGTGAATATTACTGAGGGATTTTGTCATGAAGCTCCGTTCCGAGGCTGGAGGGTCGGCAGCAGAGAGAGGGTATCTGAAGCATTTTTAATTAATCTGCCTTCCTGTCTCCAGGGCTCTCCAGTGAGGCTGCACTCATTCATTTGCTTGCCGTCACTCACACACAGCGACACTCGCTTGCTCTGAAACACAGGAACAGGTTTGTCAGACGCATCCTTCGCAAGTTTGCAGTGTGAATGCGAACAGTTGCCCAAACACTAATGGCTCACACAAAAACACTGAAACGTGTTCATTGGAATAAATACGTGACAATTCTAATTCTAACATCATTATCCACAAAATGTCACTGTTGCTTCTTCGTTTTGCTGGTTGAGACAACTGCTTTCCTTCACTCCTTACCTTCCAGACCAGAATGCTACACCAGATTAGCATCATGACCTTATTAGCACTCTCAAAGCCAAACCACTGATTCTCATATAGCCTGGCCATTGCCTTCCTACACTATTAGACTTGACTCAACTCTCTCTTCAGTGATTCATCTGGACATGATGAAGCACTTTCCAGGTCAATTTCTCCCATTGACCTGGATTTCTCCAGGCAGAATCTCAACCGGGTCAATCAGGAAACAGAAGAAGTTCAAAAATGCTAGCGTCAGTTTTCTGTGCTGCCTCAGAATTGTAGTCTGTTGATAGTTTTAGCAACGACAGTGGAGGAAGTGAACGAAGCCTCTCAGTCCGTGTTGGCCACGCTTCTAAATACTGAATTAACATTAACAGTCGTCTGGTTCGGCCCAGCATTTCTCTCTTCACAGAGGTTGTTTACAAGCGCAGGCCATTTCCAGTAAGCTTCATCACATATAGCACAGGCAAATGTTAACAATTGGGTAAAACTGAAAATCCCAACAGGGTTCACACCTGCAGGAAGCAACTGTCTCTCAACAAAGCGCTGATTTTTACCAGGCTATCATTGAACCAAATCTTTTGAAAAACCTATTCCCCCATTCGCCCTTGGTGGCGCTGCACCCAAAACCTCTCTGGGAAGCGTCACAAAAGCATGTGAAGAAGACACTAACTTCCTTCTTCACAAAATGTAAACAACAATAGAGTGGCATCCGATTTTAACAGTAGTAGGATTTCTCTTCTGTTTTTTGTGAAAAGACAGCAAACCATTTCTCTTGCTAGTGGCAGACATGTGTTTGTTTTGACTGTATTTACCCAGAATGCCATTAAGCTCCATAGCATTGAACATGCACATTACATACATCACGGACAAACGTTAGTGGCTGGGTAAAATTTTAAACCTCAGATTGCACGGCTCCATGAATGAATCGTTTCTCAGTAGTGGAGAGTCCAGACCTTCTGTATGAGGCGAAACGTGGAACAAGTGGCTGGATTTTACCTGGCTAGCGTCTTTGAGCAGAGAACAAAGAAAATATACAGTAAATATACATTTTTGCATAGAGATATATTGACTGTAATGTCTTTCAATTCTTGCAGCGATACCTGTTTTACAGCTGATTGGAGCATGCAAATATGAGAACCCCCCAAAAACACAAATACACTGTTGAAAAGTGAAGCTCGTCTGGAAACTCAGAGGCAAAGAGTCTCAGTGTCAAATCCCTTCAATCTGTTCAAATGAGACATGCTCTGTGTTGCGTCCAGAAATAGTTCTTTAGGCGTTCTCTGCTTTTCGTTTAATCATCACTTACATTCCCATCCATTTTTTATTCAGGTCTGTCTTACTTTGAAATCTAAACTATTTCTATTAACCACATATCTGTAACGTTTCAATTATTAACAGGGGTGCATAATTCAAGAGATGAACCAGGCTTGTATCCAACCACAGCAGGAAAAAAAAGCCAAGAACTCATTTTTAAGTTGTATGTTGATGTATATGATGATCCTCCCACCTGATCTGGTACCTTACACCCTCCGTTAGCCATTGCAAAGATTCATTTATTGATTGATTATAAATATTATTCCTAATTATAGAAGGTGTTCCAAAAACATGCCAAGATAATATTTGAAGTTAATAATATCTCTTCAAATTTTAAAATGATTAAAATAGAAGGTTAGCCAAAAACAGAGAGAGTTTAGTGAAGCATTCTGCGTTACATTTTGGCGCTCCGCATCTTTCTGTGTTGTTTGATTCATCGGTGGTTTCTTCTGCTTGGGCCGTGCCTTTGGTAAACTCCTTCGTTTGGCCCCCAGGCTTTAATCCTCTCTCAATGTAAAGAGATACTCAAAAGAAATATTAAAACTCTCAAACAGGTTTTTAGTGCATTTCTACACCACATAGGTTAAATTTGAGGTTTAGCTAGAGATGATTAAATGCCATCCGCTCGTCTTAAAAGATAGCGAAAAGAAAATGTTTTGCGCTGCTCCAAATGAAAAGCTGGGAGTTGGATAATGTCTTTAGTGTCGTTAGCCAGATGTGACCCACAGCCAGATTTTTGTGTATTGCCTGCATTGTACGCCACACATTGGTGCTTCCAAATCCCCTTTGAAAAAAAAATCCAACATGCAAATGAGCAGTAAAATGTGGCTTATGGCGCACCTGGCCATAAGTTTTTCCTTCCAAGTGTCGCCGCCCCATGACCGAATATTGCCCTACAGCATATCGCCCATTTAAAAATAAATTTTAAAAAAAGACCTAGATAAAAACAGTTATTTTGACACATGCTCAAATATATGTGATGTAAATCTAAGACAATCACCTAAACCAACTATAAGTGAAATAATTAGCCAGCTATCCAAAATAATTCGGTCCCTGTAGAGTGAAGCATAAACCACATTAAAATATTACTAGAAACCAGCAGCTGCATGCAGCCGTCCTGCATCTTCTCACTTAAGTAACAATTGCCTGGGCAATTACTAACTCCAGAACATGATCTGAGGGAAATGCGTCCAAGTCTTCCAGCACTCCCCGGGGCAAACGAAGCCTGTAAATTCAATACACTTCATCTAAATACAGAGCTGGGGAAGAGAGAGCTGGAATGTGAAAGGCTGCAGAGTTTTCAGAGAGTTAGAGAAAATATGTTTCTCCAATAGGTAACATCAATGAACTACATTGTAACTATACGTCTAATAACGGACAATCAACATGAGAGAAAGTGTATTGTTCCAGGTATTGTGTGGGGGTGTGCGCGCGTATTTATGTGTGTGTTATGGATTCAGATAGAGCTGTTGATTTCACCTGGGAAATGTGTTTCAAGACGTGTTTTCATTCTGTTGGATTCCATTTTACTGTCACCTGAGAGTTTATTTATTGTCATAGTTTCTAAAAAATTTCATAAACATTTTGAATATTATGAAAAATGTTCAATATTTTCTGTCATCCATTTCAGAAAACGAAACTCTGAGATTTGTTACACTTGGAGGGAACTATATCAAACCCAAAATTCAGCGTCTCAGGAAATAAGAATATTACATAAAATCCATTAAAAAATGACACTTTAAGAAGAAATTTTTTTTTGGAAAGTATGTTCATCTCTATGCACTCAATACTTAATTGGGCTTCCTTTTGCATGTATTATATGGTAATGTATATTGCATTCATACGCAATTCTGTTTGATACTAAGTTGGCTTCATAGCTCCGTCTGGGCTTTTTCCCATTGACTTGGATTTGTCCAGTAGAATTTCCACCGAGCCAATCAGTGAACAGAACTAATTGTCGATTTTATGCTGTTTTAGATTGTAGTCTGCCTGTAGTTTTGACAATGGCAGCGGAGGAAGAGAACAAAGCCGTTCGGTCCGTGTTGGACACTCATCCGAATATTGGATTCACATTGACGGCCGTCTTGTTCGGTTCAACATTTCTCTCTCCACAGTGGAGGATGGTTCTTTACAGCGTAGGCAATTTCCGGTGAGCATCATGGTGTCGGATTGGCGCATTACATACGTCACAGGCGAACGTTGTTGGAGTCAACGTCTACAGGAAGCAATCGTTTCTTAAAAGCTAAGGGTCCAAAGCCTCCACGAACCAAAGTGTAGAACAAGGGGCCATCGACAAACCAAACCTTTTGAAAAATCTCCTCACCTGTGGTGGCGCTGCACCAACAACTACCGAAAGAAGCAAACATGAAAACACGGGAAATGTAAACAAAAACGAAGTGTTGTCAGATTTTAGCGGTTGTAGGATTTCTCTTTTGTCTTTGGTTAAAAAACTACCACCCATTTTTCCCGGTAGTGCCAGACACACGTGTTTGTGATTTGACTACATTTACCCAGAATGCAATTTTGGCATTCACATTTGCATTCGAAACTCGCCAGAGTTCCCTTCAACCGGACTGAGACCTAGGTTTTTCGGGGGACCAGAAAACGCATCAGAGTTCAGCTGCACATTCACACATCCCAGAAGAACTGGACTTTCAGGGCAAACTAGAGTTCGATTGACCTGGACTAAACAGAGCTGTCGTGTCTTCACCCTTAACATACAGGAGGATCCGGTTAATAAACATGTCAAAGAAAATAATCACATTTAAACTAAACAGTGCTCTACGGTGCAAGCTTGCCATAAGCATGCTAACATATTGGGTGTGCCACATCGGCTGCCCTCTGCTGAATGGTAATCACTTTTGACTGGCATATTCAGTGTGAATATATGAACCATTACAGACGTACTACGGCGGGTTCAGTGGTTTATGAACTACACAGTGATCTTTGTAGTCAATTTATTGAATATTTTATTCCTCCCCAACCTGATGGTTTTAGTTGTTTCAGGAGTTTCCTACCCCTAATTAGAGGAGGTCAAACCTTTCCTTTCCTCCTGTAATTCAAAGCATACTTTTAATTATAATCCTTCCCCATACCTTCCCATTCTGTAGGCCTGTGCCTCGCTGAGATGTCAAGCCCGGGAATCGATTACTGACTGCTAGACTGGTTGCTGTGGGCGACGGGCGGAACAGTCAAGGTTGCTGATAGGAACACTGGCTCTCATTAATTGCCTCCTGCCTCAGTTGTAGAGAAGTTCCAGGATGTGTTTGCTGAAGTTATGCAGCCACGCATGCACACTTTCGAACGCTCAAAATTTGTGTTAAGCTACAGGCGCATCATCAGAAAAAGTAAGACAATTTCAGCACAGAAAGCAATGTAAAGCAAGAGAACTTGAAATAATAAAAAGATGTATTCATTTTCATTTATTTATCATTTGATGATTAAGAAAAATAGCTAGGTGTTTTTCCACTAGCCATAAAATTGCGCAATTTGAAATTCCAAAAATAAATTAGCCTAATGGAAATGTGGTAATAAAAAAAAATTACATTTTTCATTAAAAAGTTTCTGAGCTAGGATGAGGTGGCTTTTCAGCCATATAAAAATAGATTTATTCTGCAAAACTGTAATTGGAAATTCTTTTTTCTCATCACACAATGCTGTGAACTCGCCATCTAAAAACGTCACATATGTAGCTGCTCGCAAGTAGGCGGGGCTTGATGCTCAGGCACCTGAATATGACGCCGATTTCTCCTCTGACTGGCTGAAAGACGATGAGCGCCAGCACCAGGTCTGAATTATGAATTTATGTCATGCAACAGTTTACATCCGTTGCTGACATGACTTTAAATAGTTTATCTCTCAAACAAGCTGATTCATGCATGATTTTAATTTCATTTCTTATTTAATGGAAGCACAGCAATGGCAAAATTGTGGTATTTTTTACATTAGGAGAATATAGACATAGATATGTGCACATTTGTAAAGGATAGCAGCTTCTGATGGGGTCAAAAATAAGGATTATTCCATCGATAGCCATTTATACATGCAAATGATTTAAACAAAGTTACTTTATTCTTCTCATATTCTACCAAGAGGTTGTCTGTAGTTAACTTTGCTTTGATACAATGTTATTATATCTCCTATATGAGGAGTCTGTTGGTCCAAACAGGGTTTAGTACCATAGTGAAAGTCAAATGTAGTCCGAAAACAAAACAATTGAATTAAAATAAATGAATGACAATTTTCAGCATTTCAATGAAAACATGCCATCATAATAAATAAATAAAAATCTAAGGAGAGCAATAATCAAATGCTCTCTGATGTAGGTATAGACAAAAACACACAAGGAAAAACGCTTCATTAAAAATATTTTCCGCCTGCCAGTTAATCTAAGCAAGGCCAAGAAAACTACTCAGTTTGAAAGGAGAGGCGACGCCTTAAAAAGCTTTCTCTTGAAACCTGCTGGAAGTGTAAGTCATTATCGTAGCGGTTGAGGGGTAACATGGACAGCTTATTAAAAGTCGTTTCTTCCAGGCTGTGGTGCCGTCCCCATCAGCCTCGGTCGTAACACGCTCGAATCTTTGACAAGCAAGCTTGGTTCAATTGTTCAGTTTGATGAGACAGCCCTCGTGTTTCTGTGACACTCTCTTCAAAGAAGAAGTTACTTCATTAAATAAACATCAGAATGCATATGTTTCCTTAGGATGTCGTGTATTGCGTGAGAAGGCTTGATTGAACAATCCAATGTCATGTATTTAAGCAGGATTAAGTGAAAACATCGTACAAGCAGTTTTGTCTATAACAACCACCAAAAACTTTTAGCGCCATCCTTCATGATGAATTATAGCTGTATGGTATAATAATCTTAAGCTTCTTTAGTTTTCAGATCTTGAAAATGTATCATCGTTTTGTGACGCTCGCGTTGCTCATTCAAGTAACAGGTTGTCCATGAGTAACAGTTTAAAGACTCAACAAAACCTTTGAGCCTTAGCGCAGAGGGAGGAAGTTAACCCCCAAAGACTTCTTGCTGCGCGTGAGGAAATGTAATGGTGTAAGATTAAATTTAGAGTCTACACAATCTAGCACAGCTAGCGGGAGATAGAAGATGAGAAAAAAACAAGCAAAAAATAAAAATGCTGACACATTTTTTTAATCATGAATTTTTATGATTTTTTTTATCATGAAATGTAATCTGTTTTTCAAGCATTGTTACAAAATACAAGTTAAAATGATTTATTGAAATGTTATTTGCCACGCTCTTTTTTCTCATTGGCTACCAGACAAATTTATAAGGTTGATTTGCTACTCAAGCTACCATAACTACCATAACTAGCGCGAAATGGACACATTTCTAACCAAAAAAAAACACAAAAGGAACCATCCAGCAGTTCATCTGACACTGCTGCATTGAACTCTAATGGGAAACAAAAACTGGAATGTTTTTGTTCCAGGCAACATTTATGATAAAAGAAAGTAATAATTATGGAATAGTGAACAAAAATAAGAAAATAACAATCTGAAGGTTTATGTTTCTTTATGTATTTTATAGCATTGTCTGTGGATTTTCTCAAAGGAGGTCCCTGGTCATCAACCAATGCTGTTTAACCCTCTGAGCCCTAGTTTCAAATCTCCTCCTGCATATTTTTGCTTATTTTAATTGTGTGAAGTTCTTTAAATGTCTTGTGAGTAAATATATTTGCCCCTTTTATCCATAACAACTGGAACTTTCAATATCTAGCGATTATTTTCGCAATTTGCCTTTGTGCCATTCAGATTAATTTCACTCCCTGCTATGGCAGGAGTGAAATTACCGCAGTAACCCGATAACTCGATCCCCTGGTATTGGCCAGAAGCTGTTGGAATTTTTCAGATAGCGCAAAGTGTCGTGGAATTACAGTACTGCAAATTTGGCTGTGTCGTCACCGACATGGCATGAAAATATTTGGGAACCACGGCTGTATATGCAAAAATCTACTGTTCAAGAAAGACTCTGTTTCAGAGAATCAGCTGTATCTTTAAATGTCACATCGTCAACTAGATTTAGAGTATTTGCAAAAACTTATAAGGTTGAGAGCTGGAACAAGTGGCTGGAGAAAGGGAAGTCTGGGCCTCCCTTCTTAAGCTGCTACCCCCCGCGACCCGAAACCCGGATAAGCGGAAGGAAATGGATGGATGGATTACAGGGTTGAGAAGAGATTCATGAAAACCTGAGTGAAACAGATGGAAGTCATACAGATATACCCAAATTCACCTGCCACTACATTCCTGTTGACAAGTGATGGCAGAATTTAAGACCTGCCAGCGATTTCTCAAAGAAATCCATTCGGCAACACAGAACGGGTACAAGTCAGCAAAAAAAAAGGGGGAGTGAAAGAGATGGCAGGACAAGTGAGCAAACCCTTAATAATTCCAACAAGCCGGTTTTGCATTATGACACATGACGGCAGCTGCTTGCTGAGCTCCAGGCAGAATAGCGGCATTTGCATGCAGGGAGGTTGGTGGTGTGAAGGCAGACGGAGAGAACCGGAGAGTTACTTGGACACAGATGGAATGAGACTTTCCCCGAAATGATTCCGAGCGCCGCATGGGCGAGCGTTGACCTCCGCCTCTCTTTTAAAAGCCTGTCTTATCTCCCTCTGTTTATCTCTTTCACTCGATCAATCTGCCTCCATCCCTGCGTTTCTTTACCCTTGACTGCCCACACCTCCACAAGCCTGATTCCCGGCCTCGCCGCAAGCTCTGCCACAGCACAACGCTTCGTACTAGTAACGACGCAAACATGAGGACTCACGATGTACAGACGCTGTGCTTTGCAGTCATAGCAACCATGATGTGCTTCTTTATGCATGTGTACAAATAGAAGTCTTTTTTATTATTATTTACTGTGTAAAGTTAGCATGTTGTTTATTTCTGCTGTGTGTGTTTGAGCTCTTCACAAGCTGTGTTTCCATTACTAATGTTGATATTCTCATCTAAAGAAACGGCAGCGCCTCCCAGGGCTGCAGCCTGAGGCACCTGTCTACCCACATCCTATGTGGTTTGTTTGTGTTCATTGGGCGGGCCGTACTGACACGTTCATTTCCCCCCTGTGGATTGGTATGGTGTATTCATTCATTCGCAAAACTTTGTCTGTATTCCACGAATGTCGAAGAAACACAATTTTGCAATTGCGCCGCTCCCGTTAAATAAGAAACGCAAATAAAATCAACGTTAGTGAGTCTGTTCACGCCACGGCATCGTCCTCCTACCACTTCCTGCCGTCGTCTTCTTCGTCTTTTCCGCCTGTAGTAACATCCGGTTGTTGATCATGGGACCCGTGTGATGCGAGCAAAAAAGTGTTTCCATTGCAGTTTTGCGAAACACTAATTACAGTAATTTCGATACAGTCAACAACAAAAAAAAACACCTCATCCTGGCGCAAAAACGTGAGTTTTTATTTTTTCTAAATTGCCGTGCTTCCCATTAAGCTAATTTATTTTCGTAATTCCAATTTGCGCAATTATATGGTAAATGGAAACCGATACAGTGGAATGTAACCGTTGACGGGTGTGTGTGTGTGTGTGTATGTGTGTGTGTGTGTGTAGCCCCTTTTTCTTAGTAATGTGGAAAAGAGATTCAGCCAATCAATGACCCTTTCCCCCCCATCCTGACACGGCTCTGGTTTTCGGACCCTCCTCCCCACATTGGACTAAATGAACAGAGGCGGAAGGACTCCAGTGATCCAGAGCAGATAAAACAGCAGGGAGATGTTGGGTGGACTGCAGGCTGATCCTTCATCAGAGGTTGTCAGAGCGGAGAGAGAGAAAGGAAGGAAGTCTGGAAGTGAAATACTCGCCCTTATGTCCGCCAGACATGGACCAATTTCTCAAAATTCACAACTTAAACCCAGCGGTTGTAAACATGACGCACGGCGCTGCATAAATGATACGTTTTTATGATAGTGACGCTGTTTTTAATGAATGCTTAAACGTTTCCTAAAACCAGCAGGTGTTTTATGGTGTTATTGATTTATTTATTTTTTTGTTTGATTTGCTTTTGGTGATTAGTGACTTTTATTGTTGACATGGTAACGATGATGCTGGTTTGAATTATAAACACGCGACAAGCTCATTAAGTTTCACATGCTAATTCTACAAAGATGAGGTTGTGAAGACAGAAGAGTGGAGGGAATAAAAACTGTTCAACTTTAGCTATGTTTTTTTTTATTAAGAATAATAATAACATTTTGTTACCTTTGTTATGGAATAGACGCTCGGCCCTCTTGATGAAAGACAAATCTCAGGGTTTTAAGAAAATGCACACTTGAAAATCAATCATTAGTTGATAAGTTCAATCTACAGCAGATTAACTCATTAAGCATTAAGGGAAAACTTATTTCTACCACAAACCACATTAGGAAATGTACAAGAGCTTCAAGAAGTAACCATGGAAACACAACATAAAGAGGCACCAAAATAAGTATTTTTATGGTCATAATCATTTCTACCAGGTTAATTTCTTTCTTTACTCCTTCAGTCACTTCTCAATATCAATAAAACATTTTATACAGCCTCATAATATGACCAGAGAGCTTTTATTCAACTAAACCTTCAAAAGCTTATGCCCGGAAAGAGGCCGCATCTTTCAAAGCCCATATGACGCATAATGAAGGGACCACAGAAGAAGAAAGTGCCATATTTGCGTTATTTGCTGATATGTAGAAGAAACTAAACAGCTTTTTATTGACTCTCATCGCTTGCTCTTTCAATAATCACTGGTTTTATAATGTTTCAAAATGTTCTTATCTCTGCAGAAAAATACTTTATATACAGATTTATGTATATATATATATATATATATATATATATATATATATATATGTTGTCTGTCTTTAACCATATGGGCCTAATGAGTTTCTTTAGCTCAGATCTCCAGCTGTTGCCATGGTGATAGCCCCAGGTGGCAGATTGGTGGACGTCAGAATCCACCGCACTTCTCACGGTGCTGAGCTATCAAACCTATCTCAATTAGTGGCCAACAATAGTGTCTCTGCAATTATTGTTTGCTGAATGAACCAATTAACACACTTGCCACCCTTCATCTTAGTTAAAAATTCTCTTGCCTTCTACTTATTCCGAGGTATTTCAGCCTTTTTAGCCGGCCAGCTCTGGCGCACACTCTCACACGCTGTTCTCTGAAGCTGCTACGCTCCGGCAGTCTTCACTCCTTTCCAACCCTATTTTGTTCTCTTCTGCCTTTTGACTGCATCTGCTCTCACTGTGGGACAGGAAGAATCACAGCAGAGGGCTGGCGTTTTTTTTTTTTTTTTAAAAGCTACCTAGCTACCAGAATTCACTTAATAGTCTTAAACTAAAAGTTAAATATACCTGCAATTTATATGAGTAACAGGGATTGCTTGATTAAAAACAGTGAGGTTATTGGTAGCAAAGTGAAGTTCTGTACTTTATATGGAGTGTAGACACTATAGGAATTCAAGCATTAGCTTTTAGCCCTGCAACACTTTTTAAAAAATGTTTTGGCATTCTTTGCTAGGATACAAGATGATCATCATGTCTTCTATAAAGAAATTACTCGCCTAAATGATTCTCATCTCCGTTTAGTGAACTGGCTGGGATTTCTTCCATTGACGTAGATTTCCCCGGTTGAATTTCTAATGGCAAAGAGGAGTTGTACATGATTGACGTCAATTTTCTGCACCGTTTTAGAACCGTAGAATCCTTAAGGTTGTAGTTCGGCAATGGCAGTGAAGGAAGTGAATGAAACCGTTTAGTCCGTGTTGGTCACGCTTCCAAATACTGAGCAATTAATAACGGAGAAAGAGGAACGTTCAAGACACTTTATTGCTCGCAAAGATGTTGTGGCTCTCCTTCTAGCAGGAACGTTTACAGCGCACGTAACTTCTGGAAAGCTTCATCGAGCTAGCACATTACATACGTCACGGTGAAAAGTTAGCAACTGGGTAATATTTAAAACCTTAAAGCCCACGTTTTCAGAAAGCAATTCTTTCTCACTAGTGAAAGGTTTAGACCCTCTGTGTGAAGAGAAACGTAGAACAAGGGGCTGGGTTTTACCAGGCTAGCTTTGGAACGGTAAAAAGATGATTTGACCTTTTTTTTCTCATCAGTGAACATTCAGTTAAAAGAAATACCATGTCATGCTAACAACACTCTTTAGTGTGGATGCTATTACTGCGTAAAAGTTAGCTACTTTCTGTGTCAGTAAGGTCTTTAAAATGAAGTAGAGAAAACACAGAGATGCATGACGCCATTTAAAATACGTGTGTGGATAATATGTTGTTCAGACTGACTTAGTGAAAGAGAGCAAGTCTTCCAGAAGATAACAGAAAGGCGTTGCACTGTTTTATCTTCTGCCAAAAAATTATAGATTTACAATTGCTATACTATTTAACACTTGAGGACTCTACATATCTTTATGTATCTATAATAGCAATGCTAAACATGCTTACAGTCCTATTTAATATAATAAGCTAAAATAGTTAAAATCACTTTATAATAATATTGTCTTACATAATTTAGCTGTAGAATGACTGAAACATACCGATACTGACCACCTGAACTAAACGGGCCAGAAAATGTTTTTGGGATTATTACCCTATAGATAAGAAATATGCTATACAATTTTAGTATATAGTCTTTATTGTGTCTTTACAATAGTTTAAAAGTGCAACAAATAAATTTAGACAGGCTAATTACTAATATTACATGATCTAATCTGGACCGTTACTTATCGTTCCTTTATAAATGACATAATTCATACATTCCTTTCTCCATCACAGGGCTGTGTTTTAGATGAATCATCGTAAAATTAGCTGGTTAACACTTGCCTTTCATTGATTTGACCTTTTTTTTTTTTACAAATTTGTGGTTGTACAACACCCACCCACACTACAAGACCAGTGAACTCACCAGAGCTGCAGTTTCATTACTGACTGAGGTCCCAGCGGCCAGATGCTGTTTATTTTTACACCCAACAGTCCTGCCTGCAGGGGGAAAAAAAGAAGTGTTCAATGTTTTAAATAGGGTTTCTGTTAGAGAGAAGCCTTTAGTGATAAGTAATTCAACCCAGAGTGTTTTATTAATGGATGATTCAATCCACTGAGGAGGGGGGAAAAAATGTTAATATAGAATAAGATCTGCTTTGTCATATTCTGGATTCAAGACGAAAGTTTACTGTGAAAATAAAGCTTGCACATAAACCTCTGACGTATTATCGCCTCCAAAAACGTTTCTAAAAGTTGCAGTGTCCAATGTTTGGCTTTTTAATTGTGAGTTTGTTGTCGGTCCTGCTCCATATGCCGCAGCTATTTTACCAGACTCAAACTGTGATTAAAGCCGAGCATAAGCTGGTCTTCAGGGAAGTGTGCGCCGCTAAAAACTGTCCTCCTGTCTTCCTTTTTTGTATTCCCTGCCCGAAAACTAATATTGAAACTTTAAAAACATCGGAGAGAAATTTGTTCTGATTCTCACAAGTATGGAAGACGATTAGGGCCAAAAATCTGACTTTAAACTCAGAACTCTGAGTTTTTGTTTCTCAGGTTAAAGTCAAAATTCTGTGAAAAAAATGTCTGAATTCTAGTATTAAAGTCAGAATTAGTTTTTTTTCTTCTTTGAATTAGTTTTTCAACTCCTTTTCCATTGGAGTTGAAATAAAATTCACAGTAAATTGTCATTTTAAAGTGTCATTTAAAGTGTAGTTAATGCCAGGACTAATGTAGCCTTTCAACATTTTGCTGTGACGTCTTGTACTATCATGAGATGAGGAGTGACAGATCAGAGGCTGACTTTGGCGCTGCATGGTGGCGCTCATGCAGACAACGGAAATGTCGCTACATATTTCCTGTGTACAGTAAAATGATTAACAGGCTAATCTAAAATACGAAATGTTCATATTTATCAAGTCAGTGTTAAAACAATCAAATTTTTGTGTTCATCTCTAAACCTGATTTTTTTCTGGTGTGTGTGTTTTTTTTTTTTACAGCTGTCTGGTTGCCTCCTTATGATGGAGTGTATAAATTACACACAGAAGGAAAACAAGATAAATCTGTGAATTTTGTACAAACTGTAGGATTGTTTTTTTTTCTACTGAACCTGTTATCTCTACATGTTTCCTTGGTGACGGGTGGGGGGTTGAGGGGTTGAGCTGCAGAGTGGGGGGATTGAGGTGGGTTGGGGCAGGCCGGGGGTAGAAGTGACATTTTTCTGTAAACGGTCTGGGACTGTGCAATGGCTACCTGTATTTATTAAGAGTATTCAGAGTATAAAAGTGGAAAAAAAAAAATGTCCTCTTATGATAAATGAAATAAAGTGTTATATTTGCATGACTCTTTGTATTTTCATCGGACATACATTTACTGTTGTGTGCAATAATGTGTGTCGGGTTAAGAAGTGTTTGATTAAGAAAATGAAACGAAGGAACCCACAGTCACTTTCTTCTGTGATAGTAAATATATACATTTTTACGATCACACCTTTCTGCACAGCTGCAGTTGGATCTTTCATTGTTGCTTCCTCTTCGTTTCGTCCACAGCGGCTCTCAGACGTCTACAATCTGCCGTGCACTTTAAAGAGTTTTGTTTTGCTTTCGCAGACGGCTCCTGCCCTTGAAAACGATGCTTGTGGCCCGCTCCGCTCAGCATGCTAGATTGGCTGGTGGATGCGAGCACTTGACATCGCCCTCCTCCTTGATGGGAATGTATTGTGTTTTGACCTTTAAGCTTTCTCAATATCCTCCTTTATCCCCTCTTTGGGCTCCCTCTCTCCCACCGTTTCGCCCCCCGCCGCGCCGTGTCACTGTGAGGGCCGCCGACTTGACAACTGGTTTGAATCACAGCAGCTGCGGTAACAACGTTTTGTTTAACAGTTCCATCCCTTTTCCTGTCTTCCTTACTTTGCAATAAAACGTTTCGCCTTTGATTCCGTCTCTTCTCTCTCAGATTCTGTCTCGCTGCCTCTCTGTCTATTATTCTCCATCCGCATGGCTTTAATGAAAGTGAGAGTTAAATACCACTGTCTATTTCCTGTTTGAGAGGAGTTTAAAAAAAATGAAGACATTTGAACAGCTGAAAAATAATTTATGAAAGATTTCACAAAACGAGTTTCCACACCTGATATTCCAATGGACTCGGTTCAATTGGGGACAAATATTGTAACATTTATTACATTTTCAGCTGGTGCTGTTCTCTTTCACACTACACTAACAAACCAAAACCTTTGAAAAACCAGTTCCTCTCCTCGCCTGTGGTGGCGCTGCACCGAGAACTACAGAAGGAAATGACATGGAAACGTCTGAAGAACGTTTCCATGACGACACTGAGCGCTGCTTCACAAAATGTCATCAAAAATGAAGTGGTGTTGGATTTTAGCAAACACCAGGTAGTTCTTCACTACATGTGTTGTGAAATGAAAACATTTTAGTGCTATTTGTAATATTGAAACTAAATAAACTGAAAATGTTACATAGAGTAGAGAAACAAAATTAACTTGGCATAAACAAAAATTGAATTCTGCCTCATTAAATATGACAATTGGGGCAGCAGTAACGCTGAACACACGTCCGCCATCATGATGTGACGTAAACGGCGAGTCAAGAACATGAAGTTTGTAAGAAAACATAATTTCGTCCAAGTACATTGCAATTTTTTTTCCTTTTATTCCATATTTTACAATAAATTAGGTAAATTAGTTGTTTGATTGTATCAGAAATTGACTCATGTTGCTTTTTGCCATTCCTACACAAAAATGTCAACTTCACAGAGCCACCAAATGAGCTCTTGGCTTGTTTTTATTTGTCCATCTGTTCCATACGTCCTCTGTGTGGTTTAAGCTCCATGGTAGCAGCCGGTAATTACAAGCCATAAGCAGAGGGATGTTTGTTCATCCCTCGAGTCCGGATCGGGATAAAACGGGACAAATTGCCCATATTGCTGTCCCCAGTTGAGATTTGTGTGTTTATGGCAATGTAAGTAAAGCAAATGTTGCCCATCGTGGGAATATTTGAGTTATTGGTTCGATAAATTCAAATCAGAAAGTTACTTAAAAGCAGTTAATGCCATAACACAACATGACATCAGCCTAATAAGGAAAAAAAAAACAAGTCTTTACAGAAACTGAGTTTTATCTTTTCGCTAGGAAGGAAGACAAGTAGGACAGAGTATTGGGGCCACGCTAAAAAAAGAGAACAAAGTCAGAAAATTTTGAGGAAAAAAGTCAGTATATTGCCATAATAAAGTGACATGAGAATAAAATCATAACTCACAATAAAGTCGCATGAGGATAAAGTTGAATTAATATGAGAATAAAGTCATAGTATTTTGAGACTAAAGTTTATGGTATAACAAGAATGTAGCTGTACTAGAATAAAGTTGTAATATTCTGACTTGATTCACATATTATTTTGACTTTATTCTTGTAATATGGCTGTTCACAATATTATGACTTTAATCTTGTAATTTCTTATTTTATTTTCTTAGTATGGCTCTAACACTCTGTTGCAGACGAGGATTCCTCAAAGAGAAACAAAATAAGATTAAGAACTGAAAAGTTTCTATTTACATTTGATTTAAAATATTAAAAAAACAGCAAATATTTATAACCACCTCAATAATCAATGAGTAATTCCTTATTGGTAGTAAAGCTATCAAACCATTTCTATGGCTGCACACCAGTTTTTTCAATGATTTCAGACTCATGAACAATGATATTTTGTTAATTTGTTTTTGTTCGTTGAGCTCCAACGTTTTGTGTTTGGAAGGCATCCTTACCATCACCCTAATCTTTAGTTCCCAGATTCAACCTGAAACGTTGGTTGAGTGGCTCCTAAATGTTGGTATTATTTCCCACATGTTGACATGAAGGGTTACTCTAGACCTCAATCTTCTATTTGTATCAACAGAGGCAGAATGGTGAACTCTATTTTTACTTTGCTGTGCTCAGGAACTACGTCGCCATGGAAATTTGACACATTTTACTTGTTTCACATAAAAGTTTGACACAAGTTTTCTTATTTTCTATGTAATAACACAAATATCTGTTTCCAGAAGAAGTTTTTCTGGTACCATTCTAGTAACGGCGGTCCATTAAATTCTAAATGTAATGAAAAGGTATGCTCATTTTCAATTCTAGGCCGGTGTATTTGCATTTATTAACCTAAAGTATGATTTTTATATTTTTTTTTGCAATGTTTTGCAAATGATTTTGTACAGAAATTTGAGAAAAGTGGTGGCTCTAAACAGCTGTTAGCCACTGTTAAAAAATATTAATGGCACCATCCAAGTTTATCCATTTATCTTTGCGTTCAAGTATCAACAGTACAACAAACCGAATAGTGCAAGAGCTATGCAATATGTTAGCATATTTTTGAGAGAGATGTTATACACTGACATCTCAATAAGAGAAAACCTGACCAAAAAAAAATATAAAAATCCTTCCCTCAGTTTTTATCCGGGCTCTTGGTAAAATGCCATATGCCACTGAGGAAGATGTGACATTTCAATATGTGACTAAAGTTATTACAGTGCAGTATAATATTCCCTCAGGAAGGACATGCTCAAACTTTACAGAGAGAAATAAAGAACTCCTTTCAGAGAGCGCGCTGACATATCGTAACAGCCGGTAAACGTCAGCCGGTTCGCTTCTTTGTGTGTCAAAAAGAAGAGACTAGCACCGTATTTCAACATGAAGAAAACTTTAACACCTTTAGGTCTGCAGCTTTTCTCAAAGCTGTTGGCCTTCTTCTCCATAATGGCCTAAACACTTTCCAGTCAAGAATCTGTAATGACCGTAGTATTTTTTTTTTGTTTTGTTTTGTTTTTTGCCGTGTCTGGATTTTCTGTTTTTGCGGCACAAATCAGTCTGAAAGCCACTTTTAAAAAACCGACTGCAGCTGCAGGAGCTGGAGGAAGGACTGAGAACACAACGCATTTGTCTTTTCACTCCTATTGACAGTCAACTTGTAACAAATAAAAATAGAACATATCCTTGACTGGCACTTTGACCTTTGTATTCCTAGAAGAAAAATAAACAAACAAAAAAACAATTACCTTGGAGTGTGTCACTGCTAAATAAAAACTTTGCAAAATAACAACAGCTAATAATTTGTTTTAGCTAGCTTGAGCGGGAGATGGTTTCCTGTTAAAAGTCAGCCCTCCATTTCTACTGCCTGATGTGATCACAGTTTTATTTGGAAAAGCCTGTTTTTACTGTATCTTTCAGTTATTGCTCCTTTAGGACTTTAATATCGGCTGTAAATGTGCTGCAGATTGTGAAAGATCGTGTGTGGGGTCTAATTACAAGCTGATTACTTCTTCCACCAAAGGCCAAACATTACGCAGTGAAAAAACAGACGTATTATTGGTTCGGCTCTGTTAAAAGTGAAGTGTGTCTCTCTCCTTTTTTTTGTACACACCTGTGTGGTTACAGTGCTGTGTCAGCAGCCATAAAGTCAGACACTGAGAAATTTAATGTGGCCATTCATCCACAGTGACCAGGCTTCCCTAAGACTGCGCTCGGAAAATTGCCTCCACTGTGAAAATAGGCAAATGCAGAGGCTGCCATTTCAAAATCCATCTCTGGGAGGAAAAAAGCTGCTTTCCGCCCCATAAATAATATTTTTTTTAAAAATTCTCTATCATATGAAAAAATGGCATTTTGTTTATTTTTTTATTTATTCATTGAAATCTAAACCTACTGAAGTGCTCAGCTTGCAATTAATCTGCTGTTATTTTTACATATTCCAATCAAATGAGTCAATTTTCACTCAAAATAAATTCGACCCCAAGAAATACATTAATAATTTTTTTTTTTTATAGCACTAAGTTATTCTCCTAAATCAATTTTTTTATGCTTTATAGTTACCTTATTTCCTGGACTGTAAGTCGGCCTGGAGTATAAGCTGCATCAGTCAAAAAAAGCATATTGAAGAGAAGAAAAACATATACAGGCCACTGCACTGAACCCCATTGAAAACCTCCTGGTTATTCCACCAAATATTAATTTCTGAACTCTACCTGAGTTAAAACGTTAGTGTTGTTGTTTCTAAATGAACATCAACTTATTTTTTTTGTGTTATTTGAAATCTGAAAGCACTGCATCTTTTTTGTTATTTTGACCATTTCTCATTTTCTGCAAATACATACTAAAGTTTTGCTTTGCATTTCAGAGACATGGTGTCAGTAGTTAATATAATAAAAGAACAATCTTCATTTTACTCAAACATAAACCTGTAAAGAGTAATATGAGAGAAATTGATCATTTTGCAGTGGCCTGTTTAACTTTTTCCAGAGCTGTATGTCACACTGGAGTATGAATCACAATTTAATTAGAAATTGTTAGAGCTGCAAAATATATATATAACAAAAAACATATTTTTTACATATTGTTAAAATTATCACCATGTTGTTACATTATAGTATGACACAGAAAACCTGTGAAAAAGTAATAGAGCAGTGTAATTTCGGGGTGACAGAGAGACGGTAACACTAAAAGGTCCATCTGCAGTCGTTTATATTCATCTTCTTATAAACTACTAAGGCTGCCAACAGGTAGCACATAGACCAGTGAGTGCGGTCAGGGGAGGCAGAGCCTCACCTGTCATTATGGAAAAATAATATATAATGATAAAATAATTTATATTGCTATTTTCACCCTATGTTTTGTACTATAAAGTACATATTTTTCATTTAGTTTAACCAACTCTGATTATTTTTTCTTCAAAATCGCTGAATTTTCGCATTTTCCCATTCAAATGCTTGGAAGCAAAGCTGATGAGGCAGCAGCGAGCTGAACCTCACCTGGGATTGATCAACCTCTCTCTAACTGCACTGGCTGTCATTCTATGAGAGCTTGCTCCTCCTGTCTGTACGGCGCCAATAAAATGGCTAAAAAATATTTAATATATAAACTGATTTTCCATTATTTAGCTTATGTATATAATGTACCGTGTTTTTTGTCACCAATTGTGTGTTTAGCGTGTTTTATGTGCTGAGGAGCGATCAGAAACGGCAGAGAACAGATTTGAGGTGAGGCAGGCAGTTCTCTTGCCTCATGGCAGGGGGCGCTCATGATCCCAGACATTGTGACTCCACAACTGCAGAGTAAGAGACAGTAGCAGTGAGCTAGCCATACAGTAAGGTCAAGTGCAGGGATATATTTATAGTTTTCTCCTCTTACCACAGCAATCACTTATTAATAATCGCAAAGTAAACATTAAGCCTAAAACAATACTACTGCAACAGACTGAATGTTCTGCTCTTTGTGGGCGAAATATTTGAGTGTTTTTTTGTCAGTTGCTATGGCAATGAGCCTGCGAGCAGCTGCGCTGATACAGAGATGTACTTTAACGGTTTTCCCCTTTGCTGTGGAGCACAGCACGAAATTAATAATATCTACATGCCCAAATTTGATTGAATTAACGAAATTATTTTACGGCGGCAGCGCAGCTAAGCACGGCATGTAGAAGAAGAGTCTTTTTGTCCTCCAGCGTTGTCCGCATGCGCAAGATTTCCTTATGTAAACAATAATGTGCAGGGGGTCTATATTTGTATATCTGATTATGATGAAGTCAGTGCCTCACCAACTATGAAGATGTGCTAGGGCAATCTAGCAGAGATTGTCAGAACATTGTTTGACTGCTTGTGCTTTCAGCCTGTGATTAGTTTTCCTCACAGCTGCAAACAGTAGTGTTCGGTTCATTTCCATCAGAAAGAATTGATATTTAATGCATCAGTCAAAAAATGTCATAAAAAGAATATATATATACATATTAAAGTTACAGGACCTGCCAAATCATGAAAAATAAATTTACTACTTCTCCCAAAAATACGGCATGCAACTAAAGTGATTTTATTCCACTGTATTTGAAACTATGCAGATTAATCATTACTCTTGTACTTACTTTAGCGCAACAATATGCAATCCTTTTCTAAAACGGTGTGCACACACTGCTTGACATGCATAACAGGGCCTTAAAGTCCTAACAGACACACCAAGAAAAGGCTGCACAATAATTTATTGGTGCAGCTATTGACATGGCGGCGCAATCAATTTTTCACACAGCTGGCACTTCTTCACAAAGGCTGCATGCACAGAATCCCTTAAACAGATCTGCCCACTGCCACGGAGCAGGGATTACACAACACTCTGACCCGCACGCTAATTGCTGAGCTGGCAGTATTTTCTCCCTGTTTATCATCTAATTAATATGCAAAGTTTGTCCTTATTCCAAGAATCCAAGAAAAAACAAGATGCCACACGAATACAGAGAGAGAGAAAGAGAGAGACATAGCAATCAGGAGGAACCAGTCTGGAGAGCGTCCTCTGACTTTTTTGCTAACTGGAAAACAAACTGTTACATTGTTATTTAAGGGCTGGGCTGTCGGCCATTTAAATGGAGCTACGTCAATTCTTAAAAGCAACAAAAACCATTCACAAATAGTGCATTGTTTCTTGGTTTGCATAATAAACATGTTGTAGGCAGTGTTTGTCTCAAGGTATTTGTCTTCGGTTCCTTGGTGTGAACCTTTAGAGTCCTTACATCAAACTGAATGCTGCTAACAATGACCAAAGCTAACATCTTGCTGTAAATAAGAAGGAAAACATTTCCATTTTAATTATTTGCAAGATTCCCCGTCTCTTAATTCACAACTTGATGATGGCAGAGGATCATGCAACTGTCAATGGTTTCAAAATACAAACACGGCTAATAGTTCAAATAATCACAAAATACATAAGAAGCGCTCACGGCAACCAGTCAATCCGTCTTGTAATGATTACGACAGTTATACACTTTTTAAAGTTTTTTTTTTTCTTTCATTTCTGAAAATAAGACCTTGTGTTTAGCGACACGCACTAGGATTCCAACTCCAGGAAATGTTTTGTTAGTGAACACATTATCTCTAGGGACGATATAATCGGCACTAATATCGGTATCAGACGATATTAATAATCTTTTAACATATCGGTGTTGGTTTACTGAATGAAATTGGGCCAATATTGACAACCAATATTTATTTCCATCTTGTTGCAAAGAAGCAATGGTGTAGGTCAGTGGCGTGGTCGTTCTTTTCAAGGATAGTAAAATAATTGTAATTATATTATCATATTGTGTATTATCTCGGTTATCGTCCATAACAGAAACAGCTTGCTTTCTAAATACCAACAAAACTTGAACTTATTTCCAGAAAACAGTGCTAAATATTTGTTTATTTAGCTCTTCAAATGTTTCTAAAAATATTAGGGACTCCAATGGAAGAACAAAAACATACCAAAAGAGAAATGTGCATAATAGTTCCCACATAATTTTGAGTAATTTTTCTATTTGTTCTTACTTTTGTCAATTTTAAGTTATTTCATTGCCCATACGTGATATTTTTGTTCATCACCAGAGGAATGTCAACAATTTTGTTAACGTGTTTTTTCAAGGATATTCTAATTTACTGAGGTACAAATATGCAGTCAACAGTTCTACTGGTTGAAACGTATCCCTGTAGTAAATGAACAAAAAGTCCTGCTCCCAGAGAGCGTTTATTTGTTTTTTTACAAGTTGGTAAAACGTACATTTTCAGTTGAAAATGCAGAAAATAATTACCGCATCTTAAATTTTAACTACAATGCGAGTAACATTTAAGGACTTGTTTTGTTGTTTATAACATCTCAAATGTCATTTTTACAGTTCTCCCATTTCTTTTATCCGGCTCTTATTTTAATGGCTTCTCACGAGTTTCACAGTCTCCTTTTGACTCCACTTTACCAACAATTTCCTCTCCCCTCTCTGTTATTCTGCCCGGCTCTGCCCTCATCTCATCTTGTAAATGTGCCGGTGCTCTGTGAGTCAAGTGGGCTCCAGAATCCTCTTGTAAAGTTGGCAAGAATCTGTCCGGCTAAATCCGTCCTCTGTCACAATGCAGTGCTTTTTTTTTTTTTTTTTTCTTTACATTTACATGTAAACAAAAATAGGTCAAACGTTTTTAAATATTCCTGCACAAGATTGTGTATGAAAGTAAAAACATTTAGGAAAATATTGTAGTTGGAATCAACACCTGAGGCCTTATAGTCAGTATGTCTAGCTGCTGCCAAATGACATTAATGGACTGTGGCTGCATTAAAGTATAATAAAACCTTTCATTAGAGGCTACAAAACATTTTTCCAATCTCTTTCTGGGCCATTAAGTGTAGATTTTCTCTAGATTACAATTCAAGATCAGGTACCTTTGAAGTGTTAAATTTAATAAATTATAGGTCCTCCTTTATCCTCATAGGATGAAGGAGTAAACTCTCAGGCCTTGAAGAGGAAAGCTAAGCTTTAAATGAATTAAATGAACACAAGACTAGCATAAGATAGTTTAATGTAACATTTCCCCACTTTTTACATAAGAGCAAAATATGCATTTTCAATAATGGCCGCAAAATGCCAGAATATTATAATTTTGTGTTTATGTTTTTGACTTATGTATTTATTAACACATCAATATTGCAACTGAAGCAAACTCCATGCTTTATATTATTTATGTCATTTAGTGATATAGTTCACTTTAAAAAGAATTACATGAGATTCTCGCACGGTAAAGAAACTGGAAAATGGAAATCGGCACCGATGTAAATTTATTTAAAAGATTCTTCATGCATTGTTTATAATCTCCAGCTAACAGCCTCCCTGCGGCTCACCTGTAGCTGCCACTGAGAGGAGGACTAATTGGTGTTTGGTTGTAATGGTGGCCCAAGAGGAGACTCTTTGACCTCTGTCAGATAAGCTGAAGTAACCCACCAATTAAGTTCTTATTATGCAGACAAAGTGGGAGTCCAATTATATACAACTAATAACATTCATTTTTGCATCCAAATTTGATTTGTTGTGTGGATAAAGTTCTGTATGATGTGAATTTGTACTTATGCATCGCTACAGATGTAGAATTGTAAATTGTGCACATCAGTTAACCAATCAGAGGCATTCCAAAGCCAAGATATTATCCTTATCCTAACATTAGGATAACAGTTGAATCAGCCAGATGAGATGTTTTAGCAACTATGTCATAAAGTGAGTGACTTCCTGTTTTTGCAGGATGAACTGCAGCCTCAGAGCGTGCTACAAAGCTCACACTTGTTAAAATTATTAAGTGGTGACAGAATAAGACAGATAATCTGTTAAAATTCTTTTTAAAAATCGGGTTCCTCTACCTTGTCCTCGTGCTCCCAGTTCAAACTGCAGAAATACGCCACTCAGTCAGAAACAACCAATCAGAGCCAGGAGGAGAGTCTTAGCGCTGTCACTCATGCTCATGCACACATCACTCACACACTTCCCCCTTTTTCTCTGCTATGCTACAGCTGGTTCACCACAACATAGCCTGTTACGAATGTTAAGGCTAGTTAGCATGACAATGAATAAACAGTTTTTCTGGGCCGGTAAGATGTTTCTCCACTGATAGCAAATCTAGTACACAAGTATGATTGACAGCGCTAAAACCCTCCTCTTGACTCCGATTGGCCTTTTATGACCAGGAGCTGTGCATTTCTTCAGATGGCAATATTAGCACTGGGAGGAAGTCTCATCCTGTACTATCATAACATGGTGACAGTTTTCACAAATATGTAAAAAACATTTTTGCAAAACCGCAGCTTTAGATGATGACAAATGGTACAAGGTCTTGAGCTTTATCTAATCCAGAGGATTCCAAAGCACGTCACCCTACATTCACACACACATTCACACACTGATGGTGGTAAGCTACATTGTAGCCACAGCTGCCCTGGGTCAGTCTGTGAGGCTGCCATGCTCTGGCGCCACAGCGCCCTCTGAACACCACCAGCAGGCCAGGCAGGTGACATGCCTTGCCCAAGGAAACACCATAGACAGACAGAGTGGGGGTTCGAACCAGCAACCCACTGGTCATTAGATTAACTTCTCCCTGCAGATTTTATCAACAAATCTGACTTTGTTGATAAAAAAAAACTACTTATATAAATATTTATCTACATGTCCATACATAGAGATATGATTTTTGATTGACCAACAAGGAGAATTAAACATGCAGGGCACATTGTATGACTTTAATGGGATGTGGGAAACTTTCATGGTGAAAAAAATACCAATATTAATTCACCATTAACTTTGGTGCACAAAGTTTACGTGTACGTATCCCTGTATACACAACTTCATACATTTGAATTTGTCTGTACCATTGTTTATAAGCCATGTATTAGGAAAGTCTTGAGCCCCCTGGTCTTGAAATGTGTTTTTCAGGCTAGTTTAAAACCAACCCACCAGCTCACCGCTTTGTCTCGAGGCTACTGCATTAATTGTTCATCCAGTGTTGGGAGAATGGTTTATTTATGAAGAGTTTCATTGATCCCCCTGTAATGAAAAGAGAGTTGTGCTGCAGTTGATTCTCTCTGTAAATCAATGACTTGCATTATCAGCAGGAGAAATGCTGCGTTGGGGTCAGGGGTTAGGTGTAGTACCAGGGTGTGTATTGAGTTTAGGTTAGGTTCAGGGTTAGGTATTTGTTTGCAGTGGTTAGGTTAAGGGTAAGGGTCAGGGTTAAGCGATGGAAATGAATGAAAACATGAACAGAAGTCAATGCAAAGTCCTTGTGAAGATAGAAAGACATACTCTGTGTGTGTAGCTGGAACTGCTAGCGTATACGGTAGCTGTGAAACAAACACAAAAAAAATCAATAATGTAAAAAGAATAGTTCATATTAGGAAAATAGATTTTTAACCATGCCCTCATTACTGCACAGCTTCCAGTAATAAACAGATGAGTCTGCTGTTCAAAAGTGGATTTGTGTTTGTTTTCATTCTTATAATTATTATAGAATCACAATTACAGCCAATCTCTGTTCCCATTTTATTTCCGGCATGTGTGTTTTAGGTGGGCACAAAAGTGTTCCCATTTGTTTACTTATGCATGGATGTTTAAGTTAAGAAGAAAAGTATGTGCTTCTAACTTGGCTCCTTCTTCCATCCATTCACACAGGAGCGCCATCTAACAGAGGAAATGGGGCGGGGGATTGTGTGAAGAGTCGTTTGTCAGCCCTGTTGAAATGTTCCTAATGAGATTTCCTGGGCTGTAGTGTAACATGGTTGCAAGGGGAAGCAGAGACAGAAAGAAAAATGAGACTAGATAATTTACTCATCATGAAATGAACTTCTTCTGTCCTTTACCCCCCGATTTAATATAAATAATTTGAGCAAAACTTTAAAAACTGAACATGTTGACGCAATGGAATTTCAATATTCTGTTTTCTTTTGAAAGTATTCAAAGTAAATTTGAATCTTCTCATGTAACTGGTAGTTGTGGTCAAACCAGATTGGGACGAGGGGCGAACAGATATTTTCTCGGTGCAACGTGACAGAATTTTATTCCTTACATTTTAGGTTTGATGTATGAATCAGTAAGGTTTGACGTTTGTTTACTGTGGTAATTTTGTGAAATTGCTGACAAACCTGATAATGACGTGTGTGAAGCTGCAACAGTAATTGCTTTTATTGCAACAGATTGTTCTGAAGTCCAAAATTTGGAAGAAAAAAAAATAATTCAGATTATCAAAAATGCTGCAACAAGAGTTCTGAAGAAAATTGAAGATATTTCTCATATTTCAGCTTCCTTCATTGGCTTCATGTTAAGCCCATAATATAATTAGAAATTCTACCTGGAGAGTTGCTTTGAATGTTTCAGGCATGTTTTTAGCAATTCTTGAAGTTTGCTTTACTCGTGAAAATAATGGTAAAGTCCTGCAGTCCTGGCTCATTTCACATGTACTGCTTACAGTTTATCATTGAACAGATTTCAATTGTAATTGATAAGCCAGGATGTGCTCATAATCTCTTTTCTCTTTTGCTATATAAATATAAAATATAAATGTTTTTGCTAACACTTTATTTGACAGCGTGTGCACTGTCATGATCATGAAGGAGTCTTTATGAATGTTTATGACTGTTGTCATGAAGTGTCATTCGGTAAATAATGACACTTTTAATGCAAAGTTACACTAAAACTTGCATTAAAAGTCTTCAAAAGTGTAAACTTTGCAATAGAAGTGTCATTATTTTCTGAATGACACTTCATAACAACAGTCATAACCACCCATAAAGTCTCCTTTATGTTTATAACAGATATTATGTTATGTTTATGAACAGTCATGTCAGTCTTATCCACACCCCGTCAAATAAAGTGTTACCATTTTTTTTAAATGAGAATTTTTTTTATGAGAGTTGGTGTTGAGACAAAACTGCTCATCGAAATAATGACGTCTGCAAAGAAACATATTGCTTATTGCTGTATTGGCAAACATTTTTTACACATTGCATGCCTCCACAGTGTTTAGAAATCGCCTTACATTACCTTTGCCGTAACAAACTCAAGCGAAGCGCACAAAGCAACAGGCAATAGTGTGACCAAAGTGAGAAATAACAAGAAAATGAACATAAAATGTTCCAAAATAAAATAAATGAAACACCTTGTTCCATGCCGTTAGTAACAGAAAGCGAGTTCACTGGTTTACTACGCACTCAGGAGAGATTTTACTGTTTTAACTAAACCACAAGGCTGTTGTGGTGCATAAACAAGCCATGCGTCTGCACTATCCATGAAGCAAAAGAAAGTGAAGCGGCTGGATGGGGAAAGGAATTTAAATGTTAAAAACCTGAGGTAACCAACAGAAAAGCAGGATTTAATTTGTACCAGTGCTTCATAATCTCTGTGTAGAAAGCAGAAAGCTTAACTGGTAAGATGTTCGAAAGATTTGAGACACCTAGAAGGCAGCTTGTTTTGCAAATGTGCATGTAGGATTGTCTGTTTTAATCGTCTGTTGTGAAGATATTTTATTGATACAATTAGAGAAGAAAAGTCAAGAAAGGATATTGGAACGATTACCCTAAAGGAATTTGAAACAACAAAGAAAAAACAGAAGAACTTTACAAAAAGTAATACAACAAAGAGGAAATTACATAATTTGGCAAAAGATAGATATAAGGACAAAGGGCCATTAATTACCTATTAAATACTTCCACCACTGTATAGAGCTTTGGTGTAATTCTAATTATTCATCTGAGGACAGAAGCGACTCACTAGTTTCCTACAGAACTGAAAACAAAGTCAAGGCAGAAAGACAGAGGAAGAGAGAGAGAGAGGTATGAAGTAGTAATGAGGGTTCAAATAATTTAAAAAAACGTTAGAAGAGAAAGCCGAGACAAGACTCGCACAAAGAAAACAATGTGCTAGCTAATTGTTAATTAACCAAAGACAAAAAAAAGGCCCAGCAGCACCCCGGGATTATAAGAGCAAGGGATAAAACGGAGGTGGAAGTGTCCAGGAATGGGAGAGAGCGACCGTGTTCACCACAAATATGCAGAAGGTATGAAAGGGAGGGAAAGCAATGGGGAGGCTTAGGAATTAACCTATTAACACAGCTGGTTTGTCATGCAGTAATCCTCTTAGGACAACCTTTCGGAGCGTAAAACAGTGAGAATGTCAATTTAGACACTTTCCGTGTTCGTAATTATACCCAATCTCTGACTTAGCAGCTTAAGTTGCTTGTTGACGGACAGGAACTTATAGAGGAGGATATTCGGGTAAAAAAGCAGCACTTACCAAACACATTACATGCATATTTTATGTTTTTGCAATGATTCACTACTGGAAAAAGCGGGTCACTCCCTCAGCGTCAGGGCTCAGTCTTTGGCTCAAGGGGAACAAGTTTAAATAGAAGCAGAGGTCAAGTAGATGGACTGGGACAGTGTTTCTCAACCTTTTGTGGGCCAGCGCCCCCCTATCCATTATCCAGGTCCCTTTCCGCCCCCATCGAAGAATTTGTGGGATACTTTGCACTGAATATTATTTTATTATTAATATTACTATCACTGTTGTTGATGTTTTGATTTTTTATGCTTGTTTCTGTATTTATCGTTAAAAATAATTTCCCAGGGAACAAAAAAGCCATGTGAATAGAAATTATTTTTACAGGCGTCTAAGAAAAATGCAATGAATGGACATTCAACTTAAAATTGGTAGACCTATCAGCAGCCAATCAGTGGGAAAAATATTCTTGTTCTGTGCCATTTTCCAGTTGCTAAATATTACACAAAATTTGCAAAAAAGACTGAGCGCTGCAACATTAAAACATGGATAGAACTACAATTATGTCAATCATAACTCTTCTTCTCTCCAATGTTTCTGTCAGATTCTGGTGGTGCAGCTCTGTGCTGCCTTCAGGAGAATGGGACATCAGAGTATCATTCATAAAATTTCACCTACATGGGATTTACTGTGTAAACTAAAGCTTTCAGTGGAAAAACAAAAGTCCCAGATTCTTTTAATGACATACAAATATGGGACAGGAACATGGATTATATCTTTATATAGACCTGTCTATTGATTTATAGATAATAGTTCGTTGCTCTGTTCTATGTCACGGTTCTCCTGTTTCAGAGTTTTGCGCAACGTGCGCGTCCTCTTTTTCTTTTTTTTCTTTACCCCATCTGTAGGGTAGAGAGGCTGGGACGGGTAGCTCCTTTTAAAGTCGTCAGTACGGACGTCTACAGATATAATGTGTTAGAACATTTTCACACATACTGTATAGATTTCATTTGTTGTTTGGTAGGTTATGGTTCAGTTCCTGTCCACACAGAGAACACTCAAACTGAACCTGAACCTGCTAGACAAACCACGTGACAACGTTCGGTTTGTTTATGAGTCCAATGTGCGGGAGTAGCAAAAAATAAGTTAAAAACTGCTAAGAAAAAAATGATCATATTAGTTTGTTTCTCTATACTATTTCATGCCAAAATTATCTGAGAAGTACTGAGCAACTTCAAGAAGATGTTTTAAAAATTACATGAGGTTTTTTATGTTTTACAGAAACTTGGCACTGGGCTGCAGAAATGGCTGAAGTAGGCAGCGTACATTTGGTCGATGAGTTGGGATGTTAAGACAAATTACTCGCGATTTCATTGCTGAGAAGTAGAGCATTATGGGTACCTTCACAACTGAGATGCTGGTTTACCTCCTGCTTGAAGGGTTTAGTTTTTATAGATATGAACTCAGCAAATCAACAATTTTCCCAACAGTTTCTTGAATTGGAAGAGTATAAAGTGTACAGCTGCTGCTGGATCTGCACGGTTGGATGAAAGTGAAACCAAACCATTTCAGTTTTTATAAGCAAAAGATGATATGATAGAAAATGGTGTTCATCATCATCATTCAACTTTTATGTTTATTTGGTCAAAGTTTCTTGAAATTGACAAACTTATCTGATTATGTCAATTTTATCTGTAAGGCTATAATTGATTAGCTGTTATTTCATCATGTCCCACCACATCAGTAAAAAGATTCAATTATTGTAAGATGGCCAAAATAAATTTGCATAAAACAATAGTGAAAATTACTTTTTTCCAAAGAGCTTAAGGTGTTTACCTGGACTGCATGTCACTGGTTCTTATCTGTGATTTGATGACAACTGAAAAACCTCTTTTTATAGTTGAGAGGTGGGGAAAAATAAAAGCAAAGGGAACAGTGAGGTGCACGGAGGAGGAAGACTTGAGAACTCAGGAGGGCGTATTGATGCAGATGAGTTCAGACAAGTACGCAGGGGCAAGGTTATTGGTGACTTTAAAGTACCAAGAGTTTAAAGTGCATGCAGTAAGTTGTGGGAAGCCAGTGAAGTTCCTGAAGGACGGGAGTCATTTTGAAAGCAGAGCAGGTTCTTGTGACGGCTCAGAATCAAGAAGTGCACAGGGATACACTCACTCACACAGGCAGGAAGTATGGGCTTCTGAACATAGTCTGAGACTCCTCACAAGGACTTCATGGACTTTTTGAACTTCTGCCATTGGCACAATGATTCCTCAACATCAAAAGCAGAACCAACTTTTTGCTTTAGACTGTTAAAATATGAAACTGCTTGATGTTAATACAGTCGTGTTCAAAATGTTTTATCTACTTAGGTATGTGTTTTATCCGTCTAATTTGTACACAAAACTTGTGGCATGAGAAACAATCCCTTGCTTATTTTGTAGTGCTATTTTATTTACAGTTAAATAACATTAAACTAATTCAAAATTGTATTAAATTACATACAATAGACCGTTGCGACTGCACAGTTTTCCATGACTTGTGCTAAAGCCATGGAAAACTTTGACCCATTATGCTTCCTTGAACAGGTCAGGTTAGGATAGGTCTATGGCACCAAAAAACGTGCTCAATTATACATCCATACAACTTTGAAAAGCAGAAATGACGCCTCCTGCACAACAAACAAGAATGCAGCAATATTTTCTGAACGGTAAGTCAACAGCAAAACACTTCTCTTTTACAGCAGCCATTGTACATCAAAAACCAGCTGACCAAACATGCTGGACCTCTGCATGGGTTGCTAGCTGACGGTCAGAATGCTAATTTGTGACTTTGCATTCCGAAGGATTTTGAAACGGCTCATTTTCCGGCCACCAAAAAACATGAACTAATTGTAGAGATAATATTTTCCCTTTAAAGATTAGAGTCTTAAAAAATTTTAAATTCACCGCTTCGATGTGGTCTGAAGTAGTCATTGTGTCTTACTCCACAAGACTTGCAAGTAGTTTCATACCAATTGTATTTTACTGAGATGTTTTGAAAGACAGATACTTTAATGACTAATCTAAATATGTGTTTTACTGCCTGACAGAAAACGGAATTAATTATTCCGCAGAAGTGTTTTTATCAGCTACTCTGGGGACAGAGCAGAGAGGATACCAACCGTCACCCTGTTAGAAAGTCGGGGGTTGGGGGTTAAGGCATCTGTTCATGCTGCTTTGTTTACAAGTGTGAGTCTGCCTTTTTGACAACTTTGCAGCTAATTGCATTCCCTGATTACCCTGTGGAACATTCTGCTGACAATTTCTAGTATTCAGTGGCGCAGTCGGCTATATTTATTGAAATGGGATTCCGCAGAGAAGCTACTTGAAACTGAAATCAGGACAGAGGCACTGGGTGAAATATTGCTGCATGTGTCCAGAAATTGGTGATGCCTTCGTGTTCCTTTTCCCGAGGATTTATTTAGCAGAATAACTAAGCCTTGTTTATTGTCAGCTGCCTGATATCCATTTGCTTTTTTTAAAGGTTTTATTGGCTCTAGTGGCCTTTATTTGATAGTTAACTGACAGGATATTAGGAAGGGAAAGACATGCGGCAAAGGTCGCCAGGCCAGGAATCGAACCTGTGACAGCTACGTTGAGGACTAAGGCCTCCATATGTGGGTTGTGCTTAACCCCTGCACCACCACGGCAACCCCAATATCCATTAGTTTCACCAGATGTAGACGTTTGATATTATTACTGAGCTTTATAGTCTTGATCTTCTGTTTAATAAACTTAACTGTTATGCTCATATAATTAACAAACCTCAAATGTAACTTGAAGAACTTAAATAAATTTGTATGTCTGACTTGACTCTCACTCCGGGCAGATCTCTTAACTTTTAGCTCATCACTTAGGTTCTATTAACATTTTTTTTTTTCTCCGAAGAGTTTTTGCGGCGCTAGTGGCTCGTATTTTTCTACAGTAGGCTGACTGGAAACAGGGAAGGAGAGGGGGGAAGACATGCGGCAAAGGTCGTCGGGACCGGGAGTCGAACTTGCGACGTCCGCGTCGAGGACTAAGGCCTCCAAACGTGGGGCGTGCTAACCCCCTGCGCCACCACAGCATGCCCCCCTCTATTAACATTTTACTAAATATAAAAATGATATAGTCAGTCAGAGAAGATGCAAAAAGTCTCTTAGTTGGGGGAATGTATAATGGAAGTAAAGACGCAGAAGGATCTTTAGTATTTAGTTTAGACGCTCTTCATGCTTGAACGATAAATAAGTTTCCAGTCACTAGGTGACAGCAGAGAGCAAGGCGGAGGAGCCTTTAAAGTATGCTTATTCAAATTTTCAGGCTAAATGTACCCACATGGTTAGACGTACTTCTCACCACGGAGGTCCACAAGTAGTCGAGGCAGACATCCACTGGACACATCTGCACAAAAATCGATTTTTATTACTGTGTACTTGCACTCCGAGTCACACAGTAAACTGCTCGGTGAGAAACAGCGTTCACATCGAACTGTTTTGAATAGGACACTGAGCTGAGAAGGTTGAGAGTTGGCAAGGATGGGTAGCGTGACTGCTACTCTGGCCAAGATGACAGCTGTGCAGTGGCTGCCTAGGAACAGAGCTTGGAGCCCAACTAGCTCACCAAACTTGCTAGTATCCATTTGGATTATGGGAAATGATCCAAATGGATCATTTGGATCATTTCCCATACATTTCACAAGAAATGTAGGCCATTGGTATGGTCGACTATGAAAATCCAACGGTCCGCAGAAAGTTTGCGCAGAGTCTGCAAGACTCACAAAATACACACAGTAAGCCTGAGTATGTCCACCATTTTCTCAGAACTCCTACTATAGCTTTAAGTATTTAAGGCCAACGGTCCAGAGCAACAGAGTGTGTAGAAAAGAGGTGAAGAAGTGTGCGCAAGCAGGTTGGAATGTGTGGAAGAAACTGTCAGGTGTGATGTGTGATTAGAGTATGAGCAAGAATGAAAGGAACGGTGTAAAAGTCAGCAGTGAGACCAGAGATGCTGTATGGCTTAGAGTCAGCGTCAATGAGGAAAAGACAGGAGGCAGAACGGCAGGTTGCACAGCTCAAGATGTTGATGTTCTCTTTGGGAGAGAAGAGGATGGATAGGATCAGCAGTGAGTACGTCAGAGGGACAGCTCGTGTTATTTGTCTTGGAGATAAAGTCAGACAGGTCCGACTGAGATGGTTTGGACATGTTCACAGGAGAGACGATGATTGCATCGGTAGAAGGACGCTGAGGTTGGAGCTGAAAGAAAGCCCAAAAATGCCTCACAATCCGATGTTCTCTCGAAAAGTACTTTTCAGTTTCGGCCACATTTGGGACATATTATTTCAGCTATTCTTCATCCGTCTGCACACTGATATAACCTGAACAACAGGAGGTAATTCCAAGGACAGCATGCGGAACATATCCGTAAGTGTTGACGGTGGCGAGGGCGTCTGTCTTTCCATTTTACCAGCACAGTCGGACGGAGCTGGAACAGTGAACACAGAGCAAGCACTGGAGTCTGACAGTGATGCTATTTAACGCAGCCATCTACCTTCAGGGCCAAAGGTCTGTCCACATAATGCTTACATTGTGAAAGCCAAGGGCAATATATTTATGTGCATGCTTGAACATAAAGATTACAAGCTTTTCTCTGAGCTGACTCTATGTGCTCATATTGCATGTTGGTCAAATTCCTTTTATTCTGCTGAAATAGAAATTGAAGTCAAAATAATGCAAGAATAAACCATAATAGTAGGAGAATAAAGTCATATTATGACCTCATTCTCGTAATACTGCAACTTTATTCTTGTATTATTTAGGCTCTTCTGGACCGATGTTATTCTCGTAATTTTTCTTATTTTCTTAACATCACCCTAATATTTTGCAGTAAAATATAACACTTTTCCACTTAATAAAAATAAAATAAACCTACAACCTTCATGTTGCTTCAAATGCCTTCCAATTGCAAACTATGTGGAATTGATGGCTTAAAACTTAATTATTCTTTAACAGACTAATAAATTACTCCAACGTTCATCAAACAGCTGTTTCGACTTTACCATGATGCCATGTCTCACTTCAACAGTCTGGTGAACGTCAAGCTAAATATCTTGCAGGTTCAGCTTTTAAAAGATAAAGTGAAACAGGAAGATACATTTCCAGAGTTTGAAATGGGATTGGTGAAAAGCAGAAACCACAGATTGGTCAGACTTAAAAAAAAAAAGTTGGAATGACAAGTGAAAACTGCAAATCTGAACACATTTTTCTTAAGTAAGAACCAGCAGCAGGACAGAAATCTTCTGTTTTAGGAAAGTGCAGTTTTTGATTCAGAGCCAATCAGAAACCGCCCCTGCTGTCTGAAAATGCTAAACACTTCACACACACCTAGACCTTGAGCTGTCCCTGAGAGTCTATTAAAGCAGCACTGACCTCCCAAATGTGGTAAGTGTACCTAGAAAGAAAGCTATCAGCGACAGCAGCAGTAGGCATGGTGAGTGAACCAAATGGAAATTTAAATGGAAATCTGGGAGCCATTGTGTGCCAGTGGTAAGCCAAATGAACACTCCAGTTGCACTGTGACTTCAGCAGATCTGGCAATTTATCGTACCAGGGTTATTCCGCAAAAAAAGAGAAAACCTTTTTAAAAGCCAGACTATTCACTAAAAGATGTGGCTCTAGGCCTAGAGCAGTCATGGTTGTGACGGGAGAATTTGTCGGGCATGTTGGTAATAAGAAGTGTTTGTATTTGTACAAATATGAGAGTTGGGGTAACAACTGTATTTAATTTTCCTAGGTATTATCCATGTGTCTTTAAAAGAGTTACTAATGTACTTGGACAAGGATCAAGCTGGGCGTCATGTAGAAGTAAAAACGACATTGCTAAAGTAATTGACTTTGTAATTTAACGCCTTGAAATGGGGCACCTGTCTCTTTAAGAAACTCCATAGCATCATAATGAGTAACCAGATTAACACGTCACAAACTGATTACCTTGAAAAATGTAGGTTAGCGACGACCAACATCCACCACTTCCAGAGCAGGTAAAAAAAAAAGAAAAGAAAAAGTAAGTCCTTTCTCTTTCCATCAGTGCCTCAAATTGAAAACAATATCCACTTTTATCTGCTTTTTCCTGGTTTGACAATAAGGCACCTGTTTCATTGCAGGATGCCTGTATGTAATTGCTCGACTTTTTTATGTGACTGTTGCGTGAGCGGTTAGCAACGTTGCTCTCAATCAAGGTCCGATTATCTACATGGAGTGAAAACAATCCATGGGAAATTGCTCTTAGATTGTGATGCATACAGTAGCATGGAGCCCCACTTAGAGTAAATTTTTAAACTGCAGGCTGCGATTCAGCCGACGCTGAGCTCAGCTGCAAGGCAGGAGAACCTAGGCTCTTTGTTTCAGTCAAGGTACGAACTATAAAAATTAAATGGCTCCAAAAATTTAAAGCAGCCTTTTAAAGGGTGATGTGTTTTGTAGTTTAAAAACTAGCAGCCAACTGTTTATATTGCTCTCGTTTTACTAATTCTTCGTCTTGCACATAAGGAATGCACTTTGTATCAAGGACATTATGTCAGGCATTTTATGTTACTGCAATATTTGACTTTTATTTATCTGCGTACTTTTGTATTTATCATTATTAGTATTATTACATGTTACCTGCTATGAGGCCCCGGATAAAAATTTCCTGTACTTCCAACTCAGTCATAATTACATCTTTGCTCTGTAGCTACATTTCCATAACAAATGTGCTCAAAACTTTGTCGATATTCCACTAAAGTTGAGGATTTACAATTTTGCAATTGCTGTGTTTCCATTATAAAAAGAAATGCAATTAAAGACATGTGTGAATAAGCTTGTTCAATGCGATAAGCCATTTAAAAACATGCAGTGTCATCATTTTCCTACAGAAGATGTTTATCTTCTGTAGCAGTAACATCCGAAAAAAGTGGAAAAACACGACCACAATACACAATATACGACCTGTTCGAAATTACTGTGATTCCATTTACTTTTGTAAATCCAACTTACGAAAGTATACAGTCAATTGAAACGCAGTGGTAATGTTCACAAATACGAGAAACAAAGTAACAGCCAAGTGTTCAGGAAGCAGGATTGAAACAACTCCTGTTTTATGATGCAATCTGGAATACATATAGTGACGCTTTTCCTATCCCGCGTTTTGTTTTTTGTGTGTTGAACCATTTCATCTAGATTTCAGCTCACTACTTCACCAGGGAGCAAACCTGCCTCACAAAAAGGCTAACTTAGAAAATGTTATATTGTTGCAGAAGTGAAGGTATCTGTTTTTATGTTGCTTTCATGTTGTGCTGACATTTTATCCTGGAAGGTTTCAGAGTGCTTTAGAAATACTGTAAGTGCCCGGATCATTCAGAAACTTGCCTCTATGTGGATGTAGTGGCTACAAGAGAAAAGTGTCTGATTAAATAAAAAGTTTAATTAAATACAGAAGTAAAAGATGTGTTGCTTCCACATGCAACTCTGATCTGAGATGCTGTATTTCTTCAGCCTTTTTGGCAAAGGTTTTTCTTCCACTTCTGCTAAAAAAAAGGAATTTACAACTTCCAACCTCCTTCATCTTGTTCTCTGTGTTTTCCTTGTTCCTTTTGTTTTATTGGACTTTTCCTTCCTGAGACCTGCAACCTTGAACCAAGCCATTACAATTCATTAAAAGCCCAGATGTATTCTTGGGATGAAGTTGGCCTTTGTATGCCAAAGAAGCCTTAAAAAAAACAGACTGTGAAAAATGGGGACTGCTAAATTTATTTAAAATAGTACTTTTCGGCACTAAGCTGTACATATGTAACGATATCAGGAAACCTATTTCTGCTCAACTGCAGACAAAATTTATTTTCCCATCCAAATGTCAACATGGCATCCATAAAAAGCATGAGTGTTTTTATGACCCTGAACTTGTCAGGATCTGTGTTTTTCTGTGTTTATTTAGAGTTTTCTGTGTCCTTGAGTCTCTTCGTTGTCCTGTCCTCCCCTTGATTGTTCCCAGGTGTGTCTCGTTTCTGTGATTACCCGCCCATGTATTTAACTCCACCTGTGTTCCTTGTTCCTCGTCGGGTCCTTGTCGTTGGGTGTCGTTGTCAATGTCTAGTCGTCGTGTCCATCTGCCTGCTGCTCGTTGTTTGGACTGTGTTCCCGTCATTAAAATCATCATTTTCATTTCTACCTGGGTCTCAAGCGTCTGCCTCACCACCTCACACCGCACCGCTTCTTGACAGAAGGACCCGACCAGACCGAACGGTGAGGCACGCTATTTTTTACTTTTCATCATGGACCCAGAGGAGTTAAAGGAGCTAACTGAAACGATCAGGGAGTACGAGGAGGCAATGGCCAAGCCGTACGCTGCCATCCGACGCCTCGGTTTCGCCATCCGCTTGGGACTGCTGCTGGACTACTGGGTTCCTCGTTTTCCGCACCCGGGCTTGGTGGAGTTGCAGAGGGAGGCAGAGTGGGAGCGTAAGGCGGCCCTAGCCGTCATGGCTGGCGAACCTCTGCCTCCCAAGCCGCACAGTTTCTCCGCCAGCCCAGATCCCGCTCCAGTTCCGGGACCAGCAACTCCAGCCAGCGTTCCAGCCGGCGCCCCCGAGGCCGTTTCAGCCGGCGCACTCCAGGCCGAATCAGCCGGCGTTCCGGTCGGCGCACCCCCGGCCAAGTCAGCTGGCGTTCCAGCCGGCGTTCCTGCCGGCGCACCGGAGGCCGTTCCAGCCGGCGTTCCTGCCGGCGCACCGGAGGCCGTTCCAGCCGGCGTTCCTGCCGGCGCACCGGAGGCCGTTCCAGCCGGCGTTCCTGCCGGCGCACCGGAAGCCGTTCCAGCCGGCGTTCCTGCCGGCGCACCGGAGGCCGTTCCAGCCGGCGTTCCTGCCGGCGCACCGGAGGCCGTTCCAGCCGGCGTTCCAGCCGGCGCACCGGAGGCCGAATCAGCCGGCGTTCCAGCCGGCGCACCCGAGGCCGTTCCAGCCGGCGTTCCAGCCGGCGCACCGGAGGCCGTTCCAGCCGGCGTTCCTGCCGGCGCACCGGAGGCCGTTCCAGCCGGCGTTCCTGCCGGCGTTCCTGCCGGCGCACCCGAGACCCAGACCCCCTGCGTTCCTCCCGAGACCCAGACCCCCTGCGTTCCTCCCGAGACCCAGACCCCCTGCGTTCCTCCCGAGACCGAGACCCCCTGCGTTCCTCCCGAGACCGAGACCCCCTGCGTTCCGACCGAGACTCCCAGCGTTCCACCCGAGACTCTGACCTCCAGCGTTCCACCCGAGACTCTGACCTCCAGCGTTCCGACCGAGACTCTGACCTCCAGCGTTCCGACCGAGACCCTGACCTCCAGCGTTCCGACCGAGACCCTGACCTCCAGCGCTCCGACCGAGACCCCTTGTGCTCCGACCGAGACCCTACCTCGGGGGGCTCGTCATCGCCGTCTGTGGGCGGCCCCCGGGACTCCCCATTGCCACCTCCAGCGCTGCGGACGGCCGCTGGACCGCCTCCGGGGGTCCCGCCTCCGTGGTTCCCGCCTCCAGCGCCGCGGACGGCCGCCGGACCGCCTCCGTGGTTCCCGCCTCCAGCGCCGCGGACGGCCGCCGGACCGCCTCCGTGGTTCCCGCGGACGACCGCCGGACCGCCTCTGTGGTTCCCGCCTCCTTTGCCTCCGCCCACCCTGTGGGTAGTTTTTTGTTTGTTTATGGACTCTTGGCCCTTCTTGTGTTTCCGCCCACGATGGTGGGTTGTTTTTTGTTTTTCTGGACTCTGGCCCCCCGTCCAGCGCCCCTCCGCCCACCCTTGTTGTGTTTTTTTTTTTGTGGGCGTCTGGTAGCCGCCCTTGAGGGGGGGGTACTGTCAGGATCTGTGTTTTTCTGTGTTTATTTAGAGTTTTCTGTGTCCTTGAGTCTCTTCGTTGTCCTGTCCTCCCCTTGATTGTTCCCAGGTGTGTCTCGTTTCTGTGATTACCCGCCCATGTATTTAACTCCACCTGTGTTCCTTGTTCCTCGTCGGGTCCTTGTCGTTGGGTGTCGTTGTCAATTTCTAGTCGTCGTGTCCATCTGCCTGCTGCTCGTTGTTTGGACTGTGTTCCCGTCATTAAAATCATCATTTTCATTTCTACCTGGGTCTCAAGCGTCTGCCTCACCACCTCACACCGCACCGCTTCATGACAGAACTGTAGTGCTCCAGTCTTGTCTGTGTCAAAGTGTCACTCATGACACATTTCATGACTAATTAATAATTATTCCTGACTTATTTTTGTTTGTTTAAGCTGAATGTGTTCAGCTCTGAAATGTAAGCTTGTCTTTTTGTCCTTCACATTTGAAATCTTGACAGAGTAAAAATGAAGTTCCAAGAAGTCGGTAGGTTTATCCACAACAATGATTGTTCCAATGTTAATTTGGTTTTTCTGAGTTTAAATGAGGCAGAGAAGGAAAAAAAATACTATAAATGTTTGTGTTTGACTTTTCCAATGAAAAGAGTCAGGATGTACGTAGGACTTGGGGTGAAACTGAACTCTGCATGGTTGTTGGTGCCAGACTGTCTCCTCGAACTATTTCAGAAACTAGAAAATACTTTGTTGATGTCAAAGGTCAAGGGAGAATGATCATACAGGTCTGCTGATGTCTACCACCTGCTACACCTGAAGGCCTGTCACAATAATAAATTTACCCTGACAATAAATTGTCCCAGAAGTTATCGCAATAAACTATAATGTTGTTATTTGGAGACCATTTTCAAGTGATATAATGAGAAGGACATAATGATGCAAGAACACATAATCAAAGATCAATAAATTTTACATTCTAATGAACATTTAACACTGGAACTGGAAGACATTTTAAATATTCTAAAGTAAACAAAAACAACAAATGAAATGAATTACGAAGTCTTTGCAAACAAAATTGTCCTTAAAAAAGGGCTGGTTGAGACCAAAGCACCAGACTGAAGACTTTTGTCATTCGGTTTTAGGTAAGAAGAGAGAAAAGAGAGAAGTCATCCAAATGGAAATTATGGAGCTCTCTTCAATTTATCATGCGATTAATTGATTTATTGCTCATTAGACAGACAGGCCTATGTGTCATGTCACAAAGATCAAACCATCATAAACTGGTTTCCTGAACATGTCAATGAGTTTACTGTACTACAGCTGCCTTCATGGTTGCCATGAAGGTGATGCCATGATGTAAAAATGAGAGCAAAACAGGGTCTATCCTGAACCAACCAACCAACCTGACTTTCTTTATACCTCCTTTCCTCCAAGGAACAAATCCTGCCACCACGTCCTTTTGAAGTAATCCGTTCAGGTGTCAGATCGTGACATGGTGACATTTTGCAGATTTCTGTCACACCAGAACCCCGTTCTGTAACACTGATCACTGTGCTGTCAGTGTTTTTTTTTTTTTTGTCTCTATAGGGTGAGATTGCTGCGAGTGTGAAGTAATTAACTGAGATCGGGGGGTAAAAAAAACGCAGACGAGGTTGAAAGAGAAACGGATTACGTTTGATTAGTCACGTCACATCCAATCACAGACACATCTCGGAGCTGATGAACTCATACAAATATTGGCGACAGTGAAATTCCAATTTGAATGTGTAATATTTTTCATTTGACTGAATAAATGTGTGAACGCTGTAGCCGTTTTGCGCGGAGAACTTCACGTCGACAAACGTTTGGGAGCGACGCTCTCGCTCGAAATGATGTCATTTGTTCTTACCCTGGTGTAATTACACATCAATTGAAAAAAAAAGCAAACAAACACAAGCTAAAGTAACTAATTGGAAAGCTTTATATCTAATTAAGATTTGAGGGTCGATGGGTGTTATGTAAAGCTAAAGCAACCTTGGATGACCCACTTCAAAACACAGGTAAAGTAAAGCAACTTCAGCTGCTGTTTAATTAGAGCACTCTTCCTAATTGTGCTCCGAACACGGCGCTGTTCTCCGGGGACGCCTTGCTCTTTTACAGCTGCTCAGATACGGCCTTGCATCTTAGGAAGATTTTTTAATTTTTTTATTTTAATGGGGGTTTAATTGCACGTTCTTGAATGATTCTTGTGGTTGCATGACAGCACAAATTCACCATCAGTGTAACCACTGTGACCCTCCTCCTTTATTTTTCAATTTCCTCCTTCACTCTTTAAACTTTAGGGAATTTTCTCCATAACTAGGGATTTTGTTCTTTCACAGATCCAGTTTGGCTTTATTTTTGTTTAATAATAAAGTTAATGGTTTGAGGAAACGCCTGACCAATGTACGGAGGTCCTTGACCTAACTGCCACAGGTTCAAGTTTTGTTGACCTTTGCCCTCTCTCACAATCTGCTTTCCTGTCAATTCACTGTCAAAGGCCACTAGAGCAAGAAAATAAGAAATCCCTTAACTACAGGTTCCTTCAAAAAATTATTTCACTAAACAGTCTGCTACACTTGGCAATAATTACGTGGCCACTAAATGTGGACCAGTACGGGTGTCACACTAACTGACTCCTGAACTGGTCATTTTATTGCTTCCCAGCAAAGCAATTAGAAACATGTTTTGTTCACAAATGTTAGGGGAAAAATACAATAACCAAAACTAAATACAGCTCTTTCCCTCCGTTGGAAAAATAAAATAAAAATTGAGTCCAGTTCTTTAGCAATGTTGCTACCCGGGTAGCGTAGCATCTACAGTGTTGATTTATGAATTTATAATATTTCAACATCTATTATTTTAATTAAAACCAACTTATGATATCTTTGCCATTGCTTGTTAGTATGAGGTGTATGTGTTTATAATGAACCAATATGATTTAGAGGGTTAAAAGCCCATTCTGCGTGATAGTATAGCTAATTCTGGCTTTGTAAACCAATACAGGCCTTTAGCATAAGCATTTGTGGCTAGTGCTAGCATTAATTAACTTTATCACTACAATGATGTAGAGAACACCAAAGCATTTAAAACAATAGGACAACGTTTAACAAACTCCCAATTGGTTTATTTATTCCTCTTTATTACTGCTTATATTCTATTTTACCAACAAAGGACCTCTTGCATCATGGTGCGTTCACACCAAACGCATTTCACGCGTCTGGTTTACACTCAAAGTCTATGTGGAGGCACGTCGATAGCCTGTTACGGCACGTCTCGCGAAGCTAGCGAGGTGCCATTTGAAGCGTCCAACACGTCTGACAAATAGGCCGGCAACGGAAAACAACAGCTACAGTGATTTTGACGCGTGTGATGCGCCACATAAACTTTGAATGTAAACCAGACGCGTCTGACGTGCCAAATGCTAGGTGTAGAGCAAAATGTCAAGCGTCTGCATTCAAAGTACACACACGTCGAACTTGAAGCGTTCTCATGTTACCCACCACCAATAAAAACACAAACACTACCTCTCGTTAGCATTATGTTTTCACATCAGCATTAATTCTTCAGAGGTTCAAGCAGATATATTGCTTAAGCAACATAACAATATATTGCTCCAGAATTTATTTTCAAGCTGTGGCAGTTAAAGGCTTCTGTATGTTTCAACACCTTATCAAAATTTAAATAGCAGCAGGAATACATGGCCATCTAACTAATGTTGTAAGAAGGTTGTGACACTAATTTCTAACCATAACTATTGGATCAGAAAACCAGAAAACCTTCTAAAATTCTCTCTACTAATTTTTTTTCCACAGATATTTCTAAAAAAAAAAATGTGGTCACTTCTGTTGCACTTCTGTCAGTCAGTGAACAGACAGCTCCACCCTTGTTAACCACAAGTCAGTAGAAATGCTGTGTGCCCTCTGGTGCACCCTCCAAGAATAACAACCTAAATTACACAGACGGTTAGTAATCCCATGTTTCATGTGGATTACAATTAGTTTGTCATAAATGTATTCTTTGTTTTACTTATTTTTTTATTTTTGTTGTTGTTCATCTACAGAAATGTCAGAACTTTTATTTAGACAGCATCAAGTGTGTGTGTTCTTGACTAAATTAGCCGTATTTTGGTGTTTTGACTATCATCTCCATCCACTTAACTACATCTAAATCCAGCTTGGGCTATATTTCCATGTCACAACAAAACCAATCAAAAAGTATTTCAAAGTACGAATTAAGCAAAGGTTGTTGTACGTTCTAAAGAAACTGCACTGTCACAGAGTTGGGGTGTGAAATCCCCCCTCATTCTGTGACTGTTTCTGAAGCTGTTAACAGAAGTGACATTTATTAAGAAATTAGCTTACATCTGTCTTCACTTAAGAGACATGTCCCTCTTTGGTCAACAGAAAATCTTAAATTAAACATGTGAACATGCTGCTTTTATTCCAGGAAAACATCTATTGCTTGGAAGACAAGTGCTGTTGTGTCTCTGTTTGTTTAAGTACATTAGCACCCTGTCGCTGCATTTAGCTAGTGTTCAGACCCTTCCAGTGTTTCTTTTTCTCAAAAGAGCAGCATGTTTTTTTCTGACATCTTTTGGAGACAGATGCAGAAAAACGTGCCATTCTTGTTTTTTCTCCAACAGGTGCCGCCCGCCCGGCTCCCAAAGCACTCACAGTCTTCAGGCGGCGGTCCCTTCTGCCTCTAATCTCCCCGTGTTTTCAGATTGCAAATGAATTCTACCTGCACAAAGTCACCACTGACATGTCAATGTAAAACTTTCTTTGTCTGGGAGAAACAAAACATAGCACAAATACAAATCACTGTCTTTGAAAATTATCCTCTACAAAATAACACCCATGCTAGTCAGCAAATAACATTTTTTTAAAAACTGTAGAACATTGAACAGATTGTCATTAAGAAAACACAAGACCATGGAAGAGAGAAAGAAGAAGAGATGCTAACAGACTGGGTTTACTGATAAGCTTTGGGAAACTATGACGAAATACTAGCACTAGACTAAAAGGGTGTTTTAGTGTTAATTACAAAAATAATGTTATAATATGACAATGTGGCGTATTTTGTCAGTATCCTCACAATGCTGGTGTTGTAATGCTTCAGGTGTGTCTGCTAATGCATCTGGAGTCCACAGTTTTAATTTGTTTTTCTAACTCAATGTCTTTTGTCCGGACTGTTCCTCTTGAACGTTTCCAAAAATGTCCTCCGGTCTGATCAGACAGTGCAACAATAATGTCAGTATATATAAATATTAGCAGAATAAAGACTATATTACAAGACGAAAGTCATAAAAATACGAGAAAAAGTCATAATACAGAGAGAAAAACTTAGATAATAATCTAGACCAGATATGATTATTGTATGACTGTATTCGTGCATTATTACGTTGCCCTTTTATTATGACTTTATTCTAGTAATTCTATGAGTTTATTCTTGTAATATTTCAACCTTCTCATGTTGTTATGACTTAATTCTCATACAATTATGTCTTCAGTTAATAATATGACTATTCTCTTATAACTACAACTTTAATCTCGTATTATTCTGACTTTCTCATTCGACTATTTTCATAGTATGATTTTATTCTGATAACATTTTATTTCTGTGTGATTAACATCTGTTTCCTCAGCTTTGCCCCAGATATTCGTAGGAAAATAAAATTAAGCTACAAGTGAATCTGTGAAAATGGTTGAAACTACAGCAGAATTTTTTAAATGTGTGTAAATGTTACAGTGATCTACTTAAACCAGCTTTGATTTGTGTTTCAAATATAAACTCGTGTGCACGTTTTCACTGATTATATTTGACATTTGTTGTCAAAGGCTAAAAATACAGGAACCACAAATCATGGTATTCTTTAGTGCAAGTTCAAGTGAAGAGAACCTACTGCCAATAAAGGAAACATGTTGGCGAATGAAAGGAAGGAAGACACATTTTGAACTTTGGGTCTAAAAAATTAGCAAAAAATGTATCGCAGGATGGGATGAACTATTTAAACGCTTTTGACCTCGAAATGTGTGCACATTTAACCACTAGTGTGAAGCATCTATCTCCCCATGGCTGAGAGCTACTTGGCAATAACACAACCAGAAGAACAGCTGAAGAAAACAAGTGTGCACATCCTGTTACTGCGGTAACGACTCCATCAGTCCCTACCAGCCTTCCACCTGTAAACCCTCGCTCGTTTGACATGTCTCCATCATCGATCTCCTACTGGTCCCCTTCGTTTAAATCATTACATTCCTCAGATTCACTGCAAGGATGTGTTTGATGTTTAATCTCCTTCATTACGACTTCATCCCACTCTTCACTCCTTCTCCGATGTTTTTCTTGTTTTATTTTGGCGCTCTAAGCCTCTGCTTCCCCGTAGCCGTTCCATATTCTGGCTTCCTTTTCCTTCACTCCTCCCTGTTCACCACCTTGTTGTCATAAGCTGTTCCTGTTTGTCAGACTGGTTTTAGAGGAAGTTGTAGCAGAAAACAAAATGTGGATGGGGCGTGGAGGACCAACCCAGTGTCGACTTGCATCGACCTCCCACCCCGCCTCATTACAACAGGGTCTTGGACTAGCCCTCTGGGAGGTTTTGGGCGTCGTGCAGGGTAGTCTTGGTGTAAGACTGCCTCGACAGTAATTGGTTGTCTCTGAGCAGTCTCTTGACAGCTGGTGGGTAGATATTGCACACCAATTTAAAACAAAAGGGAAAAACAGTGGCAGAGAGGTGCAACATGCCTCTGTGATTACACCAAAAAAAAAAGTGAGAATTGCTGAAAAAGTGACAAGACAAGAGAAGTTTTACTCTTAAAAAAAAAAAAAGAGAAATCCATCTTGGTTTGCTTGCCTGAGGGAACAAAGTTACAAACACTAAGCAGATTATTCACAAGCACAAACAGCCTCTCCTTCTCTTGCCCTGCAGGACATTAGGTTTGCTGTATGATACAAATGCTTCCCTGCTGTTTAAGCTTTAAAGTATGTGTGCATCTACACATAAGGAAACCATCATGACTACAGAGCTAAATATAAAGCTCAGTACGGTATACCTAACGAAACTAATTCGTAGAGATGCACCGATTCGATATTAATATCTGTATCAGTCCTGATACTGAACATTTTTTTAGATCATGCATCGGTTACAATGTACCCAATGTATAATTGCAGATCTATTCAGTCTAGTTCTATGCTTTGTGCTCCGAGCAACGTCATGATCTATTATGTATTTCACAAGTTATTCAGAAAATATTGATGAAGTCAAAACTGAAGACTATGTGAATAAATGTGCAACTCCCTATGTACATATAGAAAATATATTAAGATATGGAATTTTAAGATATTTATCCCTTTTTTTCTATTTTTTAATATGCAAAATCAAAGATGGAAATTTGTTCACATGTAATGTGTGACTTTACAGGACGAATTTTCAGGCCAGAAAATCTTAGTCATCTCTTCATCCAACTATTGAGTCGCTTTAACGTAACGGAAACAGAGAGGAATTTCAAACCTTGATAATCCTCCAGATTTAACAGCATTTAGTTTCTTTTAGAGAAAGAGTCATTGTTAAAACTACAATATTGAAAAGTTCTAAGAGCCTGAAAAAATAAACACCGGAGGCATTCAACAAACAACATTAAGTTTTGAAGTAATAACACTTTCTTCAAATTTGCAGAAGTTATTTTTTTTTTTTTTCGTATTTCCAGTATCACTTTTATAAGTTTGGCTTTAATGCTAAAGCACAACTCTAAATCACACAAAAGATTACAGCCTTGATAAAAATATGTCGATGTATATACTTAGAATCACACAAAGTGATTGACAAGTTTCTAATGCTATGCTGAGATTTCACACAAGCAAGCATACTTTTAAGGGAAGGTGTCATCTTATCGGATTTTTGGAATGAAAAACTGAACAGGATTTTTCACTGCCTGATCTTGCCAGCTTGTCATAAATAACACTGGCATTTTTTTCCCTTATGGGTGAAAGATATCAATCATGTTATTTTCTCTGTAGGAAGAGATTGAATGGTTGACATTTAGTAGTTTTTTTTTGTAACCTTAGATTTTTTTCATTATTCTATTATTATTCTGCTCACAATGTTTCATCTAGCTCAAGGTCTCTCTTAAGTGTGTCCAAATTTTAGTTTCATTTACATTCTTCTATTAATTTATAATACTATTTTTAACCACTGGTCTAATAAATTAGAAATGATTGTTTTTGCCTTTAACCTTTTATATTGTTATATTGTGTCATGTATCTGTATTATATTGGTTACTGATACACAAAAATGAAATTCTAGATGTCTTATATTGGCAATAAAACATTGATTTGAGATACATTAATTCAAGTTGTATCAATAACACGAATAACTGAAAGATCAAACTACTAAGGAATAAATATGTTTATGGGAGGCTAGCTCCATTGGCTGCCCTTTACACGTAAACAATTTCTGTCCTTCTGAACCCTACTCCATAAAATCATCTTCGTAGGACCAGTTATATAAGGAAAACATAATAGTCCATCAGTGGCAGAAGTATACATTTTTTTTAAAAATGGAACAGGCAGTAAACATTACATTGTGTCAAATGCCATCATCAAAATCATCAAGCAAATACACATCAGATATGTTGATGTGTATTCATATGTCTGTCATTACTCAACGAGGTGACAATTGCAGGTAATTCAGCCACCCAATTCAGGTGGACACGTCGAAAACACTCCTGGGTTTGCGGACCCCTAATCTAGTTTACCGTATTTTAAAAACATTTTTAGTGTGGGGAAAGTGAAGAAAGTCAGTAAGAGTTGACTAAAACCGATCCTTTCAGTCGTGGTAAGCCCCTTCGCATGCTGAGAGCGATGTCAGACGTTCAGACGTTATAGACAAAAGTGAAATAATTTTAAAGGGAAGAAAGAAACAAACATATGATGGCGGCAAAGTGCTTTTATGTTCTTTTGTCGGTGTGTAGCAAGCCAAGTAGAACACCCGTTGAGATTAAAAAATAAATTAAAAACCACACAATGAAGCACTCAAGTCAGCACATAAAAAGAAATTTTTATACCAGCTGAATAAAAAAAAAAAAGGCAGCGGGGAAAAGCACTCAAACCAAGCATACTCTATTTTCTGTTCAGATATCCATTACTTTCATATTGACTGTAAATCTATATATTAAAAGCTTTTTTGTATATTCTTTTCTTTTTAAATTTATCCCTAAATTTGCCACACCTTAGAATTATATTGCAGTATTGTGGCCTCATATCTGTCTTCTTGAATTTGACATTTCTCAAATCACAAAAATGGCGACTCGGGACACATTTCAGTTGCCAAAATAAGTCTAAGTCAGACACTTCAGGTCTGAGACTTGACCCTTCGTAATAGTTTGTAACTTATGTAATGAAGAGTGAAAACAAAGCAACAGACTGCAGCTGCTGCATGTTTTACAGTAAAAGGATGTTACTAGCGAGCCGTGTTCGTCGATTATGGGATTCTACTGATACATAGCAATCTGTCCATGTTAGCTGGAGCTTCATATTAACGACTACACAAACTATTCAACTAAACTCTACAATAAATAAATTTGGGTCATTTCTGAACTAAATAAACATAACTCAGCTCCGACGCTAGCGGACAGCTAAGCTAGCTGTGAGCGTACGAGGAAATGTTCGACCGAAAATATGAAAATAAAGGAACTTCCTGTTCTGTTCATTCAGAAGTTCTACAAATTATGTTACACTTTTTCTTGTTCACTATGCTGTCATTTATGCATTAAATGTGAACATCTTCACTGTTTAATATTGAGAATAAAAGGTTTTAAACGTGGCTGCACAGCTGGTAGCACTGCTGCTAGGTTTAAATCCCAGCCTGAGGTCTTTCTGCATGTTTTTGCCTTTAACCTCTTATATTGTTATATTGTGTCACATATCTGTATTATGTTGGTTATTGCCAGGCAATACACCAAAATAGAATTCCAGATGTCTTATATTGGCAATAAAGCATTGATTTGACTATATATGTATCAACTGAAGTTGTATCAATAAAGGACACCTTATGGTGCCTGGCTGTATGTCCTTTGTGTCTCTCTTGCCCAATGACTGCTGGACATAGGCACCCCCCTAAATGTGGACATACAAAATAGTTTCCCAAAATTAGGGGGGGGAAATAAATAAATAAGAATTTCCAACTCAGAGTGAGGAGACAACCCCTCCAAACCATATTTAGAGCAACGTATTCTGAAGGAGTAGACAATGTAAAGCCTGTATGAACATGTTATTGTTAAGCAAATGTCTTTTCTTTCAGAATTTCAACATTAACATGTTTTAATCTCTCGCTGTTATTTTTCTCAGAACATAAATGCTTATATTTCCAATATGGAGTAATTGTCAAACTAAGCCTTTAGCAACTACTGGGTAGTGAATTAAAGTTTAAGAGATAAGTGTTAACGATGTATGTGGTCATTTAGGTCTTGAAGCGTTTATTTCAGTCATTACAGACTTTGACTTGTGGGAAGAAAAAGACTTGTGAGCATCTCTTACTTATCCACAACATAAAAGAACCGAGTCAGACATCTCAATAATAGACACTGGGGAAATTGGCCTGATAATAAAAATGAAACATTTTTTGGAAGGTGTGCATCTTGATTTAACTTGCTACATAAAACTAACAGACTTTCATCACTTGAACAACTGCGGCTCAGTGAGAGATACTGTAGTTGCCAATGTAGTTACACTGAGACCCGAATTGCCAATCTTTGTACGTGTGAATTTCTGTGTATTTTTAAAAACAAATGTGGTTTTGGTGTGAAAACGCTCTAAGTGGTCAGTGGTGTCAGTAAAAAAAAAAAAAAAAATACACAATATAAATTCAGTTTACCATTTAGGGAAACTTGTGGCATTAAAATTCATGCAACAAAGACGGTTCTTTCAGGTTCACTCTGAGCCGCAAGCAACAAGCAGGGAGGCAGAGTCAATGTCAAATAAATAAATATGCAAATAAAGAAAGAAAGAGATATAAACTGAAGTCACATCAAATTGTAGAGAAACTTGGCAAGTTCTTGCTAGATTTCAATAAATTATACATTTTTAACGTGACAGTCTCAAATTTACATCAGATTAACAAAATGGTTTTAATATTTACAACAGGGCATTATAAATGAAAAAAAACATGGCTGAGCTTTTAAACTGAAACAAGATACAGTATAAATAAATTGAAATCTTATATCTTGGCAATGTGAACACTAACTTGGCGGTTTTTAATTTTCGGAGGATACGCTACACTCAGTTTTCCACAGTTGATGAACTAAACAGTCTCTGATTTTACAGCAGCGAGGTCATCTGAGCATTATTAAGCTCCATTAAATCATTTAATTTACTATTTGACAGCAGCTTTTTGCAGCTGTAACCCCTAAACGATGAAACAAACTGCACATCCACGTTCACCTTCACGCATTTCTATGATTTATTGCTGTATTTGAATGTTCTTCACGAATTGTAACAAATTAAATACTTAAAATTTCCTTTAGTACATTATTTAAAAAAGAAAATGTAATGTTATTGATGAACATGGATGAAAAACATGGATGAAAAAGATCTAACGCCACAACACATCATGATGGCACCATCTCATTTTAGGCCACAGTGAGTAACTTTCATAAAACAAGTTTGAATATGTAAGGCTGAAACAATTAATCTGCTTAATAATCGTGATGAATCAATTATTGAAATCATTGTCAACTAATTTAGCAACTGATTAATTGTTAACTAGAGTAAACAGACTTAGGGAGGTTGGGGTCAATTTGTAGTATTGTAGTATTTACCTCAAATCCAATAAAGGAATCCTCTGTTATTGCGTTTTAGGCAATAACATGTTTATTTTCTTATTTTACAAAAGGAACTGAATTATTCATTGGCATCTTTTGACATACTTCTAATATTGTAAAATGTTGCTACTAGTTTCCGCCAGTAGTAGAATCCAGTTGTTGATCATGTGACTCGTCTCACAAACAAAGCATTTCCACTGTAGTTGTGCAAAATACAAATCAGCTGGGAAAAAAAACACCTCATGAGTTTTTTTTTTTTTTCAAAATTGTCATATTTCTATTAGGCTAATTTATTTCCGTAATTCCAAAATGTGCAATTTTACACTCAATGGAAAGGCAGCTAATGATTGCAATCCGTTTAACAATGAATGAAGATCTCATTCTATGCTGGAAACATAAAAAATATGCAGAAGGACACAGAATAACTTCACTGCATATATGAAGAAATGCAACAGCACAGAACCCTGTCAGCCCCAAGAGAGATTAACTGTATTAGTTAGAGAGTCTGCTCACAAACATACTATGCCACAATCAAAATGAAAATGTATGTGCAAAAGCATGCGCCTGAATGCAGTTTAAATCAAAGGAAATCAAAGGAAATTGTTTGTATATTAAAGTGCGTACATACAATTTTAAAGGAACCGTCTCTTTCCTGTCCCCTCGCTCGGCTTTTAAACAGACTTTGCTCAGCTCCTGCCGCAGTCATGGCTAGAACTGTTTTGAGTTCCCGAAAGTCTGCAATAACTATTGGAAATTACAAGATTTCTATACATCCATAGAGGATTACAAAATATGTGAAACTTTTACCCAGGTTTTTCTTCTTTTTTTCACATAGCTCCTCAACAAATTTTCATCCGAAGTGAGACTGAGTTCAATGTCAGGGGAACACATTAGCACAGCCCTGCACCTGAGTGTAGCGAGCAGGTGCAGATTTCCACCGGGAGTCAGTCTGGATGGAGGGGAAAATAAGAAGAAGGCCGCAGTTTTTTGACTCCATTTACCTCTGCTCAGAATTCTCACAGCACGATAATCTTAAGAAAGAGGCGAGGGCTTACCTGTATTTACATTTAAAAACAAAAATAAATGACAGGGTCTTCTTGCTTTTTAATCGTATGCTGCTAAAGTAAAATTATACAAGGTGTTGACTTGCCACAGTTACAATAATGCTATAAAACTTAGCATATTTTTATCTAAAAAAAAAAAAAAAAGAGTGGAAAAAATGAGCACTTTTTGCTTTTAAAATTTTATTAGCAGTGAGACTTGATTAATAATTGAAACACAGAACCTGTAATTAATTAATCTCAATTTATGACATTTTAATCGAAAACTACACATGCTATCAACAAAATATTTTAAATTCAGAGAGCCCTGTTTGCTGGTAAAACACTGAATACATGGACGTATGAGCTCAACACATTAAAAAATATTTGTTTTCATTTGTTATTCAGGTTACTCAACCATCAGATTGGTACAGAGTGTTATTCTACCCATTCAGCTTTCAAGTGTTTCAGGAACTCCTGGTCATTCATGGAACTGCTTTGAAAAACAAAAACAGAAATGTGAACTGTGAATGTTGACATTATCCTTGTCTGTTCTAAACTTTGAGAACTTAAAATGAAATATACAAAAAAAGTGTACAATTTTAAATCTTTGTACAGCTTGTTATCAGAAATCAACCTATATGGCATTCCTTACATGCTACAGGAAGCCTCCTTTTATAATTTTTTTTTTTTGCACTGTGATAAAAGGAAGATTAAACATTTTGGTTCCCTTGAGCTCCAGTGTTGATTAACACTGGAGCATAGAATGCATAGAAATGCACTCTATGCATCTCTATACTTCCCATGCTCCAGGCTTACACGTGAATTTTTTTCCCCTCCTCTCATTATATCATTCCCTACGGAGCCCTCTAGGGGACATGGGGAATTTTTTTTCTTTTGCGTTCCCTCGCAAAACTTTTGCGTTACTTCGCAATACTTTTGCGTTACCTCGCAAAACTTTTGCGTTCCCTCGCAAAACTTTTGCGTTCCCTCGCAAAACCTTTTGCGTTCCCTCGCAAAACTTTTGCGTTACCTCGCAAAACTTTTGCGTTACCTCGCAATACTGTACTGGTCAGTTATGCAGCATAATTGAATACTGCAAGCCTTTCTTACGGTGGGCGCGGTGCTTTCTGCTTTAATATAAGGTTATGTGAGGTTTTTCCATGAATGTTAGTATCTTTTTGTGAAATATCTGAAGTTTTATATCTTTCTTTAGGATAGAAAGGCACCACAAACCTACGATATAAACAGAAACCTTCCGTAAGTAGGAAAGAAATAAAAATACATTATAATTTGGACTATTTCTGAGTTATTATCGCGGGTAATAAATCATCTGACAGTTTTGATTGTGTCTCTGTTGTGTTCTAGTCTGAATGGTTTAAAGAGCTGCTTTCAGTGCCGCTCCATCTTAGCCTTAACAGACATAAACATGCAGTAATAAATCGATTTTCAATCAGTGTTTTGCACCAAACAGTTTTTACTATTAACAAGTTTTTATTATTAAAAACACGACAAACTAATGATGGTAAAGGGCCGAACTGGGTTAACTCGGGGAATCTCATCTGTCCGTTTATCAATCAACTCCAAACCTTTTCTTTGTTCTGTCACAATTATCGATTTATTCCATTTTGATGATCAGGCTCCAAACTTTGCAAGGACTGACCGCCCCGCTCACCGCTTCCTAATACACACAAAGCCAGTATCCTTCCCATTCATACCTGGTGACGTCACGCCCACATCGACACACCCACCACACAAGTGTCAAAGCCGCTGCTCCTGTCATATCAATAATTACTTATTTCATTCATATGGCTCTTACAGAGCCTCAGTGAAAACTTGTTTATTATTATTTTTGCGAGGTAACGCAAAAGTTTTGCGAGGGAACGCAAAAGAAAAAAAATTCCCCATGTCCCCTAGAGGGCTCCGTAATTCCCAGATGTGAAATATTTGATGTTGACAAAAAAGGAGAAACAGTTTTATCTTCAGAGTATTAACTTCTAAAAAAAACAAAAAAACATCCACCACCCAAAGAGTGTCACTAATTTTAGACAAAATGCGGAGCAGGGAGGATGAGCTCCTGCATGGCTGATGTAATAAGATACTGTATGAATATTCAAAATTAGTGCAAATAAAGTCAGACTCTTAAAGGCCATGCAAATAGGCCCATCTGTACAGATATTAGCATAATCAAAAATCAGATTTCAGCTACATGAACCTCACACACAACACATTAACAAATGATTAGAATTACATTTGGAGCAGCTGACGAACAAGCAGAAAGACACAAAGTGTACACGTACAAAATAAAGGTATAAAAATTTAAACAATAAATTTCTCCAGGACGTTGATCAGACACAACACTTACAGTTCATGTAGATTTTCTCCACGTTAGAAGTGTCCTGTAAGGTTTCCTCTGATTCATATAGTTACTTCTTGACATCCATGAGCGGTTTTAATTAAGTGGCACACTTATTAAAAAAAAAAAGCAAAACACTACTTAGTTTCGGTGTTTATAAATCTGGGTGATTAGAGCAAAAGCACTGTGACTAATAAAGGATTACTTTGGTGCAGTTTTAAAATGTATTTGTAAATACAGTGGAAGGACTCCGCTCTGGTTTCTTAGTTAAGTTGGCTTGAAAACGTATTGAAGCTGCTTCACGGTCTCATCCGAGGCATTGTGACTGCAAAGAATTAATAAATAAAGCTCATTTTAATTTTTTTTAAAAAAGGAGCCCTGTTTGGAAAAGTTAAAAGAAAAATCACCAAAAGAAAGTGATCACCAGTCAAACCTCACATCTGCACATTCGCTACAGTAACGTCACGAGTCTGTTTAATTAGGACCAGAGGGGTTTCCTCCTCGGCATTAAAGTCAATCGTTGTATTTTAGGAGCTTGGGGACCTGATGTGGAAAGAAAATATCTGACATTTTGCACAATCATGGGCATCTGTGCCAATATGACCAGAATTTGAACAGGAAAGTCTCCTGTTGCACTGGACCTCGGGCAAGCTCCACTTTGGCAGAATAAAACGAGACAATATTAAAGGCACTAACCTTCATCATGGCCTCTGGAGCCTGACATACATATTTATATAATTTCCCTTGAAACCGAGCAAAACTAAAGAATGGAGGTGTTTTAAATAAGTAAGAATGAAGGAATTGATTAATGATAATGATGACTTTAATGATTTCTCCAACGCGCTACTGGTATGGTAGTAAAAAAAAAAAAAAACTGCTAGCGAGGGGTTTCTCTTACGAGAGGTTAAACTTTAAATTTATGACGAACATCTATCTAATTAAAATAGGTAATATCTGTGAGAACAACAGTTTAATGCATTATTAACCTGCTGACAGTAATCTGTATCAGTTTTCCTAATTCTTACCCACACATTACCATTTTATAATCAGCCTACGTCCATTTGGAAGCAAACTATTTTGTATCCATGAATGTAACAGTTCTGTATCTGCTTATTTCTCTTGATAGTAAAGTATTCTGATCAATTACAGCGATAAGCAATGCTCTTTACATTCATTGTCAATACTGAATCAGTGCAGGGTTGCCATAGGGTTGCTACCTACAGTATATTCATTGTCACCCTGAACAAGAGTAAGTCATAAAACTAATCATATATCTATCTACATTTTTAAAATGTCATAATTAAATGATGTGTTGTTTTTGGAGGGTTGAAAAGCACACCCAGTTCCCACTAAACATGGTTCTGATTGTCATTTGGGTCAGCGTATTCTTATAAAAGTGAGAGAATATGGCATCTGATTTTCATCTTGTTGGTAGATATTTAGTGGAGTCAAAAAAAAACCATTTACTTAAAGTGGATTATAAGCAGATTATTTGAAGTGGTTACATTCACAATTCTCTTGATCGATAATTACGTATGGCTGCTTAAAAGTACATAGCCATTTGGTGTCCCCCTGTGTTATGTTCTGAACCCCTTCTGCTTTTGTCATATTTGCTCCCTCTTTGTCGACTTTAAAGACTTTAAAAGGCAATAAGTTACGTTAGAGAACGTTTGTGTCCATATGTGCCCAGCAGATCCCTGGGCCCATGAGTGCAGGGGCTACTGATAGTACTGTGAACCACTTCATGTTTTGTTGTTTTGACTGCGTGCTGATATAGAAGCAAAAGCAGTTTTTTAAATTGTCAGACAAATCTGTGTTAGTTGAGGCACTTTTGGAATTGTATATTAAATATGATTTTTAAAAATTCTATAACTGCACTTTTGTTATATAATGTAGAATATGTTCAGCTGTCTATGAGCCATTGCTTTCCATTTTGTTGGCCACAGAAATGGACCATATTACAGGCATCTTTCTCCTAAGCATGACAGCTGCTGTTGAAAACCTCACCTACAATAAGCAGCTTGATTGGGTAAAGTGGCAGCACCTGCTGTAGCTTTAGTTTTTCTGTGGCCTCCAGACAAAAACCTGATGTCAGACATTTCTTCCCACGCACCGAGTTAGTTTCCAGCTCAGTAACTGCCCTAAACCTCATTCTGCCCCTGCTTGGTGCTTCGATCTGTTATTCGCCGTTGGCTATTGATTCTGTTTGCTCCCACTGCTGACTCACGTTGACACGTATGAGGGCTGTTTTTCTATTATGTACACATAATACAATTTTGACTTTTAATTATTTGAGGATTTCTTCCGTAAAAACAGCAGAGTAAGTGTTGAGGCCAAATCAGCGATTTTTCCTCGCCTTTGGGTATGACTCTTATAATGATGTCATTTCCAGATGAAAAGTACCCATGTTTACATATAGCTTTCAATAGCTAAAAACAAAGTAAACGTATCTGAAAATCTTTTTTTTCTCTCTCTCTCTCCATAAGGTTGTGTGATACAGGTAGTTTCAATACTAACTACTTGCTTCCTCCAGTCTGGACATTAGTTTAATACAAGTTGACCTTCCTTGTCCATCTTTTATACCATATGTTGAATTTATTTTTCTATCTCTAGTCATTTTTTCCTCCTCGCTCTCATCCCATAATATGTTAATTATCATTACCCATTTTAGAGAAATGTTCTCTTCCCTGTCTCCCAGTGTTACCATTATCCTTCCTGCTGTTTCTCTCCCATTTCTTTATGGGCCTAGCATCAATAATTCACAGTCCCCTGCAGAGACCAGCTCTTGGTGGACTTATTAAACATGAGCAGGAGAGGAAGACTGAGAGTGATTGCAGAGGTCTGGGAGAGACGCACGGGAGCGGAAATAATGGCAATAGAGATGAATCAATGTTTGAGACATACTCAACACAGACTGGGGATACGCAAGAAGGAAGAAATTAGTTCTCGGTGTGATATCCAATTTGATGTGGATGCATGCCTTTTGTTTATGACAGCCAGTTATAAAGTAAAGTTGTCACCAGTATCTCAAAAATACTGGGCACTCGAAACTTAAAAGTGTGGCACTTCTTGTGAAGATTTTGAAAGATCAAATTTATTGTGCCAAATAATTTGCACTGAATCGCTTTCAAAAAAAGAAATTGACGCAAAATGAGTACGGTTAAACGTACGTTCAGACGTTTTGTGCAGGTGTGAAAACACTCAAGTGAACTTTGGTCCGGACCAAACAACCGGCTTGTGAAGCAATATTTATAGTTAATGCAATATGTAAAATGTATTAAGTGACTGAAACTGTGACGAGCAAGGCTGGATTGGAGGTTATATCTCAATAGAGCTGGATAGTAAGGATTGTAACAAAAACCAAATTGTAGAAACCTACTATTCGAGAGCTGAAGCTAAATGTCATAGCATCATTGAATGTTTTGTTCTTTTGTATTTTTGTTTATTTTTTTCTTACTTTTCATGTATGAAAAGGGCCTGTTATGCAACCATATGCCAACTTCAATCTGCCTTGGGGGCGTATCAAACTCCTTTTGATAACTAATAATTTGAACTTTCTATTTTATACTCGGTTGCCTGATTGAAAACAATACACTAATACCTATGTTTAAACTATAGGACAACTTCTTACTCAGCTTAGTTAGTCTTTCCTTTTATAGGTCTGTTTGTTGTGACAGTTTTGCTTTTAGGTTAGTGTCCTGTATTTCATGAAAAGAAGAAACTTTTAACTGAAAACGAAACTTAAGTGTGTGCATCTGTTTGGTTGCCTTGCTATGTGGTTGACTGTGCTTTATCCCTATCACAAAGTGGGCAGATGCAGCTGAACTCAACCGTCTGTGATTTATAAGCCTTCTCTAATGTTCTACTGTTGGGTGAAAGAAGCATCACATTAATATTGTCTCTTCTGTTTAAATCTGCCACATCATCTCTTTCCCATTTACTATGCAGTCACCCGTGAAGAAGTTTCTTCCCAGGAGTTTACTTTATGGTGGTGTTCTTTTAGCGGTACTACTTTAATAACTACCTGATAATTAGTTAACCTCGGCTGTACTTAGTTATTTAGCTAGCTAGCCAACATGTAGCTCCTTTCTTGCTTTTGTTGAACCTTGCTATACTTTTTGGATTAACTTGGGTCTGAAGTTGACTTTTGAAGTTAAATCTTTTCAGTAGAGGAACTGTACTTCATTAGCTTCCTAGTTAGCCAACGTGTCTTGCTAACTAGCTAGCTCTTTTCTTGCTGTTGTTGGACCTTGCTGTAGCTTTTATATACTACACTACAAATTTCCACAGACTTCACCTGAGACTTTTTTCTGTTTCTAGACTTTGGAACAATTAGAATTAAATTTGTATTTTAAATGAATAGTTTTAGCCTAGCCCAGTCTGGGAATACTTTTCTTGATTTGTTACATGATTTTCCTCACATTTCAAACTTCTGTACATGTGCAATGCACTGTTGACAAAAACAACCATAGCGTACCAAGAAGGGAGTTAATCCAAATGCTACTTTAATACTGGATTGCTTATCAAAGGTAATGTGAGAATCATGATTTTGCCTGATGTGTTGACAGATCCATTTTCGCCCTAGAAAACTCAAGTATACAGGTCTTATATTTTGAGGCTTCAGATGATGTGGTTGTTTGTTAACACAAACATCCACATCATCCAAATGGTAAACCCATTTGGACCCCAGATGCCTGTTGCACACACTGTGTTTCATTTATTTAGTACCAATGTGTGTTTTATTTTCAGAAGGGAAGTGTGAAAATAAGCTACATTAAAACTCGTCTGCAGTAGAAAGCCGATAACATACACACAGTTATGATGTGAAGGCTTCCACAGTTTTCATAGTCTTTGATGACATTGAGCAGTAGAGCTCACAATAATTTTACTTATTGCATTTCTTCTTTTGGAAACATGCAAAAAATTTATATCTGATGTGCTGACAAATTTTACTGAGTAACAATTTGCATAATGCCATGACGGTTTGCATTGGTTCCTCTATGGGTTTCATGCTCTATACTAAAAAAAAGCCTTTGAGAACATGCGAACAAAAACAAAGATGAGAATACAGCAGGTGCTCGTCACGTCATCCTGCAATAAGAGATATGTTCATCTATTCCGGGTTGGTGGGAATTTTCAGGTTGATAAATACCACATTAAGATTTTCTCTATCCCTTTATGTAATATAATTTATGTACAAACTAAGCTGATCTGTAAACACAGAGCATCAGAACTAGAAATATACCAAAAATGGTCAGAGATTAAGTTGTAGAGAAGTTTGAAACAGGGATAGTTGACAGAACCGTATTCCAAGTTTTTGAAATAGAAACTGTAAGCCTATCAAGAGGTCTACCTAAACAGAAAGGTTGGTGAAGGTGAGCAGTAATCAGAGAGAAAACCGCCCACTGCTGTGTCCGAAGCAGCAGTAGCATCCTGATGTTGGGATGCTTTTCTTCAAGATTCCCCTTCCTGCAGGAGATTTAACCTGAAGCTGCTGTCACACAGTTTCCTATCTTACTATGTATTAGCGGTGGGCGGACTGATCTAAAATATTGATAACCTCGATACCAAGTCGGTGCCTGTATCTGTATCGGATCGATGCTAACGTGATAAAATCAATACTTTAGTTTCAGATTCCTTCTTGAAATTAAATTTTTGTATTGTAGTTACACAACTCTACTGTAAAAAAGGTTTTTTTCTCGTTTTGCTTTCACTGTATTTAGAAAACAATATACTTTTATTGTTTCTATTTATCACGTAACTATGCCATTAAAGTATTCTGTAGACCATTATAAACTACCTAAATTCTGTCTGAGGTTCTTGCAAAGTACCGTATTTTCCGCACTATAAGGCGCACCTAAAAACCTTCAATTTTCTCAAAAGCCGACAGTGCGCCTTATAATCCGGTGCGCCTTATATATGGACCAATATTGAGCCACAACAGGTCTCGCAACTATGGTAAGCAGCCGCCGACTTCATTTTCCCCCGTGGAAGAAGAAACGGGAAAGCAGACGCCAACTTCATTTCCCCCGTAGAAGAAGAAACGGAGGAAAGCAGACGCCAACTTCATTTCCCCCGTAGAAGAAGAAACGGAGGAAAGCAGACGCCAACTTCATTTCCCCCGTAGAAGAAGAAACGGGAAAGCAGACGCCGATGCAGCCAGCGGTGCAAGCTGGGTTTTGTGTAAAGACCCCAAAATGGCTCCTATTAAGAGACATGCTTACAACGCAGAGTTTAAGCTCAAGGCGATCAGTCACACAGTAGAACAGGGGAATGGGCTCTTTGCACCTGCCGCGCTGACGTCACAACCGCAAGCGCAAATGCGGCTCTCTTTTTTCGCTTTGAGTTACCATGACAGCTAGAAAAGACAAAGTCTTATTTCAGACGCAAATAAAACAATACTATGCACATTGCTGTCTTCCTAATATAATGGGCTTTTAAGTTTTCATGGATTTCCAAACGATCTTGAATTAAGAAGACAGTGGCTTGTAAATATTCGTGCTACCAGTTAAAGCTAACGCAGCACAGCAAAGTTTACAGCCTTCACTTCACTCCGGATCAACTTCTTCAGCCTAAAGAAGAAGGTAAAGGAGCTTTCTGTGTTATTTCCATGGAATCACTTCTGTATTCAGCCTGAATGATCGAGTTTATGGGAACCAGAGAGCAGACCAGAGCCTGACAGCCGAGCTACTGATCCGCCTGAACACACTGCTGTAAACACCGTCCTGCTTCACAAGAAGCATGCAAAACTAATAAGCGAAGTAACACGGAAACCTTAAGGAACACCGTTATATTTTTCTAAAAGCAACAACTTTGAGCCTGAACCGTCAGCTGAACTAGAACTCCGACACCAGAGCTAATGTTAAGCTATGGGCTCATTTTGCTTCAGAAGCAAAAAGCCTGAACCGTAAAATCCCCGTTACTTGGTCTCTGACACTAAAGACAATAAACCACATAATATACTTGAAAACAAGGTAAAAACATTGTCCGTTAGAATGGATGAAAAATGTTTAGATACTTAAATAGCACATTTTTACAAGAAAAATGTCTAGCATAAGCTAAAGCTAATGTTAGCCACAAAGTTTAAAGAAAGTAAAACTCACCTTCGTATCTGTGTATAACAAGGCGAACATCTTAAAACCTTTCTCCAGCTTATTGTCGGGGCTTCGGCTTGATGTACATCATTAAGCTGAGGTGCAAAGAGCCCATAGAGCAGCAGAGAGAATTTAACATGAACAATCAATGGTGCGGAAGTGGAGGAAGCAACAGCTGTTCATTTTGGGAATGAACGGAGTTTTCAGAACGCTGGTTTGTAATCTATTAATAAAGTTTGACTGACCTATCTGACTATTTTGTCGACATTCCCTTTATCGCAGTTCCATCTAATGAATGCATAACGTAACCCCAGCCTCTACTGTAGCGTCTATTCTATGCGCCTTATAATGCGGTGCGCCTTATATATGAAAAAAGTTTTAAAATAGGCCATTCATTGAAGGTGCGCCTTATAATGCGGTGCGCCTTATAGTGCGGAAAATACGGTAATTCAAACGACAACCCACAAAAAGTCAGAAACTTTGGCGATTTTCATACTCATTATTTGTCATACTAACATAATAATGAGTGTCGGTATTAGTATGGATATTGGCGATATATTTACTTCGTACTGGATCAATACCAAAAATCGTACACCTCTACCATGCATGTTGCCATCAAGAAAATCATGCAACATGGGTACAAATGTGAACAAATTAAGGAAATGTGAAATGTTTGTTCATACTGAGAACAATAGTGTGGAATTCACAGTGTTCTGCTGTGTCGTGACAAAAACATTACTTTGTTTTGTTTGGGGCTTTTTAATCGTAAAAGATCAACTCATCTTCTGGAGATAATCTTGGTGTTAGATTCAGTTTGGGTTTTTTGGGGCTTTTGCTGTAAGGTTTAAGTCAGAGTTGTGATGACTCTGTTGCAGTGTCACACTGGAACATTTATGGTGTACCTGAAAGGTCAGATCTCAGACACTTATTCTGAGATTATTATTTTTTTAACATGTCTGAAAAAATCCATAGGAAACTAATTTATGTGGTGATCAAACTGTGTTGGATCTATTCAGAGGTGTGCTATTTTCTTGTCGAGTGTCTATCAATACCAGGCAGTTAAAAAAATTTAAAAATAAAGGGTGTTATGGAACAGTGGGACAACGGTCCAAATATATAGGCGGAGCAACAATGCAATGTTTTAGATCAAAGCATAATCGTGTCCAGCGAGAGACAGCTAATTATTATTATTTTAAGCAGTTTCTTAATGGGTTTTATCTGTACCTTCCAGCACCACCGGCCCTTTGACGACATTCATGAGCTCGATATGGCCCAAAAATGAAAATGAGTTTGTCACCCCTGGTTTACTGTCAAAAATAGCTGAAAAAGACCAGCTTTTGTATCCTAGGCAAAGCCCCTCACAGGAATTGACTTTCTTGGCATGGTACCAAATTGCTAACCACTGCAATCTAATAACGCACTGAGCAGTTTTTAAACAAAAAGTGAAAACAAGGTTATTGATGTCTGAAAAACACAAGGTGCTACCTTGAGTCACACTAAAACGCACAAGGAAAATAAGCATTAGTTGGGTGATCTAAACACAATGTTGAAATTTTAACAAGGCAATTTGTTTCTGTAAAATTGTTGCTCATATGTGAAACAATAATAATCAGGGTGGAACAAAACATTGCAGATGTAGTTCAACTAAAGAAAGGACAATTCACACACATAAGGAAAGAGAATATTGCTTAATGGGAGACAAACTCCCACAGATTGTTTGCAGCCATTAAAAGTAATTCTGATTTAACCTGAACAAATGACTTAAAGCATACCACCAAATGAAGCAAAGAGATTATTATTTATCTGTGTTGCTTTGAAAGCTTTGGACAGACAGTTATGCTTTCATGAAGACTTCCTGTCTACTTCTTAGCTTCTTCGTTCTGACTTAATAATTAAGTCATGCACCCGTCTCTTTGAAGCAAATAGTCATGCAGAGATAATTCTCTCCAATTACTTAATAGTTAGCCAATCCGTTCGGTCCATTTCTACATGACTGAAGCGTCCGCGCTCTTTAATGATCCCTACCGACACCTCCGGCTGCAGACATATTAGTGTCATATTAGGAGGAAATGAAAAGAGTCTCCCCAAAGGGGCGCCAAGCATCTCCATTTATTTATGGCCTCTCCAGAAACGGGACATTCTAAAAAAAAAAAAAAGTGACCCAGAAACTGGAAATGTGGCGATGGCAAGCAGATGCCGGCGACACGTTCAGTGTGCGCTTCAGTCAGCCGAAGACAGCGCCTCTGTCCTCGTGTCCACTTTGACGAGAAAGTGACAGTTTGTCCGAGCGCTTCAAGAAGAAAAATAGAGGCTAAAATTGAAGCACGGTTGCCACGTGAAAGTTTGAGAGACCGTTTAAAAATCTAATTTTCAGATTTTTTGACAAGCGGCTAATAATCGGACGTCGTCAGGATGTGCACCTCACAGCTAAAGCAGTTGTTGGATTAATGTTTGAATTCTGGTTCCCGAGTGAGCCCAGATGAAAGGTCATGATTTCATTTGCATAATTTGCATAAACTGTCATAGAGCAACATCCATTGTGACCGAATATTGGCAAGAGCTTTTTTTTCTATAAATTTTACCACGGTTCTGAAGAAGTTTGTTTCTGGTAGGATTTTGCTTCCTGATTATTGATTACCTCCCACCGACGTCTGGGGCCTTCACACAGCTCTGGTGAGAATCATCCATGCATCAGTTGTCTCTTTGGGAGGTCATCTCTCCATTTCCAGGGAGCATGACTCCTGGGCCTGTTTGATATTGGAGAAATTAGAACCGTTTAAACAAGGGCTAAAAACAGAAAATACTTTGTAAGAATAGACAAATTGAGCATTTAACCCTTTACTGCCTGAATTTATTCACAGTTACCAAGCAAAAATAAATTATTTCTGTTTATGCTGTTAAACAGCTTCTAATTTGAGTGCATTTAAAAAAAAAAACTTAAGAGAAAAAAATTGGTATCGCTTTGTCCGCTAGATCGTGGCAAAATAATATGATTCTTAATATGTGTAGAATAAGCATCAACAGGGTTTAGTGGTGCAGTGTTTGTGAAACAACGTTTAAACACAGATGTTGAAAGAACATTTTTATTACAATAATGTCCAAAGTTAGCATTTTTAATATAATGCAATTAATCTAATAAAATTGAGAGTGATGAAGACAGCAGGACCCATAGTTGGGCAGGCAGGAGACAGCTTGTGGCCCTCAGGAGCCAAGAAAACTTTATTTTAAGCTTCAGCATGCCTTGCGCAGTACAACTAAAACATATCTGCCTGGTAAGTCTAAAGTTTAGCACTCATGATGTTCTTGAAACAAACAATTCCTTCAAAAAGTTTATTAAAAATAACTCCAAAAGGGGGGGAGTTTTGTCTGCTATAAGCTGATCATGTTTCTCTAAGAATCCACAAAACTCCAGGTTTACCAAATGCAGGGAGCCAACAATGAGAGACAATATGAGATTTAAACACAAGGACCAAAAAACAAAAAGAAACCAAAGTCCAACTAAATCTGTACCGTGTCATTCCCAAAGATCTGACTGTGACAACTGTGACCTTCCATTAGTGGATCTATGCTTTAGAATGAGAAAACAGACTTTAGATTTGTCTTTCATTCATAGATCGACAGATCAATAGATAGATAGATAGATCCAACATTAGGAGCTCATTTTGGGAGTTTTAATAATACCATTTAATAGACTTGATTCAGCAAAAAATAGAACTTTTCTACGTTCTACTTTTGTCTGCTGATACTAAACATATATATATATATCACCCCCATTACTTCATCCTTTCATGTCCGTATGCAACACAAACCTTTACACCATGTAACTTAAACACAGAGAGACAACACCCAGTATTCATATTCATAGATGAAGATGAAACAGAATTTATTGATATTGTTCCGTGTCAGTGTCGTGTCTCAAATTTACATCAAATACACAGCGAACAAAGCACATCCTTCAAATCTGATGCTCTGCCGAAAGCAGCTGACAGCACAGTCAGGGCTTTTTGATGCCGTGGAAAAACTCTGTGTGAACGCGGCATCAACTTAGTGGAATTAGGGATTAGGGAACCGAACACACGAACAGAATAACGAGCTTTTTGTCTCGAGATGCTGACTCGCTTCCTTTACAAAACCCCGACTCAATTGTCAGGCGGGGGCACATTACGCGATAAAGAATGCTGATTGATGTCAGAGAAGTCTTTTTAATAATGCATTCTGCATCAAATTCACACCTCAGAATTTGGTGCAGAATTACTGATGCTCTCTCAAAGTGACAGGAGGCAACTCTGATCTGTTCAGGAAAAAAGGAGCACAGGGACAAGTCAATGAAATTAGGAAATTGTCAAAAAGTATTTCAGCAAATCAATTTTTTTTAAAAAAGTTTAAATTATATAATGTGAAGATTTATACCACAGAATAAAATATTTCAAGTTTCTGAGAGGATTTCAAATACATCATAGTGTTTCTGATATTGCCTCTGGATTAGGAAAAAATAAACGCAACAGTTTTCCATTCCTTCTGAATCTCTTTCAAACTCCCAAATGGTCGTTGCTGCACAATCCTGTTATGGCTGGAGAAAGAGAAAGAAGCGAGGCATTTTTAACAATGTTGATCTGATTGGGGTTTTTTTGTCTTTTGCACAATGATGACTTTTGCAGCATTTAATGTAATGATTGAGCTAAACTAAAACGTCACATGTTGTTGGGACTAAAAGATAAGACACCAGTTCTATGGACTGTAGCTGATGCTTTCAAAGCGTAACGCCATCAGGGCCCCTGGAGGCATTATTGACACCCGTGTCTGAAATTGTGTCGGAAAGACTTCTCTCTTTTTTTTCATTTTTCTTGAATCAGACCGACTACAACTCGTCTATCATAGGGCATCTCCTGAGAGCCCCGAGGGCAGAAGAAGTGAACTAAGTTCACAGTCAGCATTTATAGTCAGGAAGAGAAGAAACTGTACTCTTTCAATACTAGAACTCTTTTCTAAAAGGTTTATATATCATTAAAAACCTGGGATTGTGGAAAAAAATAGACAAAATTCATAGGACTCACAGATTTAAAAGAAGCTTTTTAAAATACTTATTTTCTCTACTACATACCTTAAATATGGTTCATTCAAATGGTAAGGAGGTCAAGACTTTCAGCAAATAACATGAAGGCTAAACAGAGCACAAAACATTTCCCTGTTAAAACCTGCTGACCTTTTTCTGAGGCTGATGCTAAGCATGCCAATTAATTTTATGAGATGCTAGAAGTTTAAAATGGCCATTCAAATAATGTTGTCTCTTCTATCAACAACAGCAAAGCCCTATTTTAAAGCCACTGCTCTCTCAAACCATCGACCCCTAGAATAAAAACTATCCTCTCCACAATAAGGTCAATAAAATGAGTTCTTAGATGCTGTTCTTTTATATTTTTCTGATGTACTTCTTAAAGGGAAGTGGCAATTGAGTAATCTGCAAAAACTTTTCAAAAACCGGATTTTTTCCTCCTTTTTAATTTATCATCTTTTCATTAGGTGTGCACATATTTTGTCCTGCTCAGTTATGTTAGGAAGAGAGAAATACTCATCCGAACACTCGCTACCTCTTGTGTTTCCTCTTTTCTGTCAATGTCATGGAGAAGCTGTGTACTATGTGGCATACTGTGTAGTTTAAATGTCTCTTGTAATGTCTCCTTTCCTCCTAATAAAAATATTAATAATAAAAAAAGCAATCCGGTTGAGCAGATCTACAATCAATCCCACTTCCAGTCAAAAGGAAAATAAGTTGGTCAACTTAAGCAACTGCTTTAGACCAATATCTGCCACTAGTAGGACTAGGGTTTGGTCTAACTGTAGAAAGAAATAACTGTTATTTTTCCTCTGTTATTTTACAATATCAAATCTTAATACGTAGAAATATTCTAACAACTTCTGTGAGGAAAACTAGGACAATTTACAAGAGAAAAGTTCTTCTAAACACTCCTGAAGGAGAAAAAGATAAATTTATAAAGGTGACTCATTGTAAGAACTTAAAACTAGATAGTGTGTGGAGAATGCAATAGACATACATGAAAAAAGACCTTCTTTTGCAACAGCACTCATGCTTTATCTATTATCTAATATCTATTAGCCAAGAATATCTTGGTTGGACAATATGTCTGTTCTTCACCAAATCTTTTCAGATCACCCAGATTATAAAGTTCACGCCTTTATTCCATTCTCCTCCAAATCAGACTATTTATTATTAATTAAATATGGATCTTAGCTTTGACCAACTCCTTCTGGGTTGTTCATCTTCTTTGGATCAAAAACAACCTACAAAAAATTCTCCTAACAGTTTGAGTGTTGTTTAGCTAAAACGTAATTTACTAAGTTGCCGGGAAGCTGATGACTTGGCGTTCACTAAGGTTTTGACGGTCTGATGAGATTTTCAGGGGTCGTGACCATTCTACCGAAACGTAATTGGTAACTGCTGGTAGAGGAGAGATTAGCTGCCATTTCCTCCTGAAATGAGTCGTAAGACACAGCTACAAAAGCCGTTTGAAGGGGCATAAAATCAAGACAGTGGCTTGAGCTTCAATTGTCCAACTGTGCTGCATTATCTACCAACACACTTCGGTAGGATTAAGTACTGCCACCATAAAATAAAGAGTTAATATGATTGTTAATGACTCCTGACCATTTTTCCAGTCAGCAATTTCCAAACATAAAATAAATTAACATGTACAGTTTGCACATAGCTTTTATCTAATGTTATGCTCACAATATGCAGTATATTGATGATGATAGCCACTCAGTAAGTCCTAAATGACTGTTAAAGATCCAATTATAAATTCATTAGAAATCTAACAAATTAACTCTGTCATTTAGAAATCAATCACCACCTCCTCTTCATTAATGCACTTTGTGGTGGGTTTTGTTGTTTTTCCTTATGTCTATTATGACTTCTTGATTTTAGGTGAGACAGCCTTGGGCGACCCTGCTGCTGAGCGTTAAATTGGAAGAGGATTGGTTTTCTGACGTTAGAGTCGGTTACTGAGTGGCAGAGTGAGGGTCCTAGACCTTCAGACAAAGCTGTTGGGTGTTTCCAGAGAAGTGCGGGCTGTTTGGTGTACAGTACAAACATAAATTGACATCATCTCTAGTTCTTTTTTCTTTTGTATGCAAATTGGTGCTGGTTGAAGGTCAGTATATGGGGGAGTGTCAGACTCGCAAAGAATGTCATGACTGTTGGGGAGAGATCAACTGGCCGGTAGTTGTTCATGCTGGTGACGACTGTGGTTTTGGGTATGGGGATAATAGGGGTAGTTTTAAAGTAGTTGGAACTCAGACATTCCGATCTCTGATTCGGAAAATTCAACTGAGATGCTCCCCTGAAGACGGATTTCCAAATCGTAAGAGATTCTGTGAACAATGGCTACTTCGGCATCACCACATTGAAATCCTTCTTCTCCGACTATGTGAACTGGAACGCTGTTTACTTGACTTCAAACTTCAAACCCAGCTCAGACTTCAGAGATAACAGGAACAGTAAGACAGGAGGGTGAAGTGGCTTGCTGTAAGCACAGATTGAAAATGCTGTAGATTACTGAGGCAAGCTGGTCAGGCCATACCTTCAGGCTATCTAAAGACCTAAAGGCATGTCCTTAGGTAGCTATCCTGTCTGATATGCCATCAGACCCAGCAGCTTTAGTGCAATTTCTTTTGAGAACTTCTCTTTTAACCTGCTGGGTCAGGGGAATGATTGGTTGCGAGTCCTCTGTATAGCTTGGATTCAGGGTCTGGATCTGGTTTACTGTTGGGGCTAGAACTGCTTTCAAAGCAAGCAAAACGTGTTGACCCAAATGAGGAGAGAGAATGATGTTTTTCACATCTTCCACAGGGCGGTTGTGTTGAGGTTGTTCTCAATACACTGCTTTTATTGCCTTTTTGCATCTGTGATGCCTCAATGTAAATTGATTCTTGCAGTCCTGTACCTCTCCTTATCTCCTGACCTCAGTTTCATGCGCTGAGCAGCTGTCGCACATCTCTTGTGAACCAGGGCTTATAGCTGGGGAATTCTTTGATATTTTTTTTCCTTTTTTTTTTTTTTTGCAGTGACGATGTCTGTGCCAAGGTTGATGTCAGACAGAACTTAGGTGGCAATTGTTGAGTGTTCAAAGAGTTCACTTGTTGTCCTCAAAACAGTCCTATAGGACAGCCAAAACGTTCTTAGTTCAAGTTTGCAACTCCATAGTAATGAAGTACAGTTGAGGATGGGTTCTTAATGTGGAATCAGAAAAAGGGACCACTGACGTAACGGTCTGAGATGAGGTGACGATTGAGGTTTGTAAGGCACACAGGAACGATTCTGTAGATCTGCTCCAGTTTTTAATGTCCACATTCTTGTAAAGTCTTGACAGAGCTGTCTTTAAGTTTAAGAGGCAAAAATCACTTAACTTAGCATTAGCTTGGGTGTGACATTGACATTGATACCAGATACTGCAACACATCTTCAGGGGTCTGGTACTGCTCACTTGCAATGGGTGTGAGTGGGGTTGCTGGCAGGTGAGGAACCAACACACAATTAGGCAGGTGATTATAATCTTATGTCTGACTGGTATAGTTCTGTTTGATCTACAGTCAGAAACGGGCAGCAACATGATTAAGTTGAAGAAACGAAGGAGAAACCTAAAACACTCCTTTTCCCTGTTCTGTATCTGTGGGCCTTTTTTCCTTGCTTACTGCATGTACAGTTACAAAACTCTATGTTCAGTATCTGTCGTAATCCATGGGGAGATGCCAGACTGGTGGCTTCACAGTCCAACAAATCCCCAAACCCTCACAATACGTGACTGGGTGGATTTCTCATGGAGCTGAACATTAATAAATACTTACACAACAATGACACCTGCTGGTGAAACTGGATCCTGCACTATCATAGAATGTACTTTCCTTAACACTGGGGATGACAGTAATTTACCTCCAAAAAAGTATATTGGGAGTTATTTCTCAATAAAGATCAGTAACAGTGGCTTTAATGTTAGCAATTGTGTGAACAGGATTGTTGAGTATTTTCCTAATTCCTTCGTTGTTAGGATTTCATTTCGTAATGCTGAGTCCTACTGGACTGGACTAATTACCTGATGGGAAATGTTTGTGCTTCATTCTGAAATAGGGAATTGCAAACCTTGTAGCTGCAGTTGGGGAGCGTTTATTTCAGCAAGACTGATTATCTAATCGGCAGCTAACTTCAAACCTGTGGTAACCGTCAAGCCAGGAGCGCTGATGAGCATCAATTATTCAACTTAGACAAGCCAGGTCTTTTAACCTTCTAATCAAATGTTTGATATGTAAATAGTTCTCAAATAAATGTGATTTTTAGGGTTTGATTTTGTAGAGGCTCTGAGGAAAATGTTTATATTTTATTTTTTTGTAACCTTGGTAACTTCTACCAGTTCTGTGTGTAAAAGGAAAACGCTTACAAAAATGATTTCAACCGTAGTTGACTAAGAACTCTAAATAATGAAATTCACAAGAGGGTACAAACTCTTCAAGTCTGCCCGAATAGAATTTCTGACAAATCCTCTTAACGCGAAAAAAGAAGAGCTCAATGAGAGGTTATAAAATCCTTCCTCGTATGAGAACAGAGTCTTTGTCCTTGACTGTGCGAATGTGACTCCCTCTGGTTTTATGCTGAGTGGTTTTATCGCCTTTCATTTGGCGATTCCTCCAAATCAGCAGGTTTAGCTACATTGACTGAAATTATACACCTGCTTGACATTAAAGGAAACGTCTCCCAGATGTTTAAAACCACAATCCCGCATTTACAAGACGTCCTTTTACACCACCGCCCCCGAAACACAGAATACAACAAGACACAAGATGAATTTGTATATAAAGAAAACCCAGCGTACAAAATGAGACTTCAAATGATTTCACTGGATTACATGCCGACTCGCTCACCGGTTTAAGTCGTATTCATTCACCGCAACATCAAAATGACATTTACCCTGGACAGAATTCTCCTTTCAAAATGCAGGAGAGCATCTTTCAAAGTCTGCTGAATGACACAGCTCAACAAGGCAAGGCGAAATGTGTTAAGGGGAGGCCTGGTTTACAGACTTTAAGATGGACGGTTTTACTTAAAAATCTACGGAAGAGGATTAGGGCCACATAATTTGCTTTTTCTTTTTTAAAATCAGAATTCTGGCTTTAACCTTCTGAAATAAAATGTCAAAATTCTGTGGGGGAAAAAGTCTGTTTTTTTCCCCCAGTGGTCCTAATCCTCTTCTGTAAAAACCTGTTTGTTTAATTCCATTTTAGAAATTATCTCCGGAGTTTGAAATACTCCTTTAATGTTGATTTTTTTTTTTTTTCACTTGCTTCTCATATAGATTTTGTATTCTTTTCTTTAGTTTCAGGAGCTTACCTAGCATTTGATAGAATTGCTTCTCAAGCTGTAAGGCTTGGGTCAAACGTGTTGGAGATTTCGTAACAAGTTTAACATGGCAGTTTACCAAAATGGTGACCCCTTCCTCCTGATAGATCAGATCTAACTAAGCCTGTCAGTGACCTTTTCACCTTTTTAACTGCTCATAAGACTGAGATGAGCGAGCAGCTCTACACGCAATTTGTGTCTGCGGCCCAAGTTTGGTGGGGAATTGATCAAGAATAAACACCGTTTTTTTTTTTAATATATTATTTCATGCTTTGTGCTGCAATTGTCACATCAGGGATTCATGTTGGAAAAGAAGAGCTGCCTTAATAATTTGAAATCAAAGCTCAAAGCAGTGGCAGAGAAACAGTGAAAATGAAATTGAAGTCACAAAAGATCAATTTCTACAAAACCCAGATTTATTGTGAACGTTTCTTTTTTTAATTCAATCTCACCTAATTAATTGGTTTGCTTTTATTATTTTTTAGGTTGTTTCTATGCATTAAGCCTAGTTTGTCAGTGCGGGTGAAACAGAAACTATCAGAAAACACATGCCGTTTCTTCACAACAAAAATCTTCCACAATAATATAAAGCAGGCAAGTCCTGACAAAAGCTCTTTAGAGGGAGACTGGATTTACACATTTTATCACTTATGAAAGGACAAACTGAAACCACTAATCAGATATTAATTTTATCGTTTCTAAAACAGTCCCACTCTAAACGGATTTGTTGCGTAGTTTTGTGTTGCCACCGAGCAAAATCTGTAGTTGTACATAAAACAAACCCAAAATTTTTAATCTAAGTTTTAATCTGAGTTTTCTTTCTTTTTCCACTCTCGTCGATATCTTCTCCGACCTCAAATCTGCAACCATATTGTGCTCCATTGTTCTCTTTTTCTGGCTCATTCATTGCCTCATTGTCTCTCTCCACTCCCACGCAGTTTTCAAATCAATACACTCTTGGTTCTGCCCATTTCGTTGCCAGCCTGTCTTCCCCTCCATATAACCTCATAGAAGGAGAGACGTGATGCAGGCAAAAATGTAACAATCGAAGGACGCAAGGACGGAAAAATGGGAGGTAGAAAGCTGGCGACGACGAGGGAAAGTAGTAACAATAGCACAGGAAAGAAAGGACAGGACAAGAGGGAGCCAGGACAAAGAGGACATGATGGGAAAATTTAGGCAACGTAGGTCAGCATATTGGAATACTGAAGATGAATTATAGACAGCGCAGGAATCCAAATAATCTATAGCAAATAGTGGTCTAATCTACATAGGTTATTTGGATTCCTGTGCTATCTAGAATTGGTCTCCAGAATTTCAGTATTTTCAAAATTTATTGTGACAGGAGTAAAGATCATATCACTGGACATTGAAACAGTAGAGATGTGCTCTCTGGAGCCTTCTGGTGAACTATTCTGGGTTTTCAGGTTGAAATTCTTCTCTACAAAAATGCAATGTTTGTTTTGAAATGCCCATCGTTATGGTACTTGGAACCTGTAGCATTTTCTGAGGTGGTGCTTGTTATTTAAAAGTTTAAGTAAGAGTAGATGTAAAATGTTGTATTTGCTGCGCTAGATAAAAAGTATGGGTGTAGAAACAGATAAGTTAAAACTGAAAGCCTAAGACAGTCCCATAAAGTGGAGTCCTATACAGCAAAGAATAACCATATTAGCAGAGTTGGAGATGAAGCAAAACAAAATATGTTGATGTATGCAGGGTTATTCCAGAGTGTTGCAGTCTGCTGAGAATGACTGTGCATGAATATTAGATACACAAAGATGCTTAGGGATTAGGCAGCTTCATGGATTTTTCACAGAGAGAAAAAAACCCAGAATGCCATAGGAGGAAAAAAAACCAAATGCCGTGAAAACTTTGCCTGGTAACTGATCTTTTTATATATATATATATATATATATATATATACTGAGATTGAGATAAAAAAAAATTTTAAAAAGCTAATCTGCCAACTTTTAACGGGGAACTTCAAAAGATGTTGATCTGGAATAATGATTTTAAAAGTCTCGAGACGTTTTTGAGCCATTTGGGTCTCTCAGTGACAGAAATATCCATAAATAATAATAAAAAAAATACTTTTGTCATCTTTGACAGCTATTTAAATTGGTTTGATGTACTGAGACACCGGAGTGCAACAAACTTGCAAAAAAAGAGGAAATCTGGAAGAGGGAAAACACTTTCATGCCATTGTATTAAAAAAAAAAGCCTTTGCTAACTGCAGAGAAAGATTCTACAAGGTGCTGATCTTAAGGGACGGACAGGGTGGTTTCAATGTGTCCACACTTTATTTGTGCATAACTTTGACAAAATATGTATACTGCTTTCATTTTCCTTCAAAATTGTGTGCATCATTGCAGTCTGTGGTATACCAAGACAAAAACAAAAGGTACTGCAGATCATGTTCGCAATACAAACACAAATTAACCACCTAAGGAACATTGCAGAGAAAAATTCAGACTGCAAATTCACTCTCAGGCAAATAATCTGAGTGAAAACAGATATCAGTAGCTAATTTTACTCTCTTTGATCAGTGTGCTGCTTTGGAAAATTATTCCATAACTGTGCAGACGCTTGATCTTGCAGAGAGGTAGATTTGGATGCCTGATAGCCTTGATTGGCATGCCCCCAGCTTCCTGTGGGACTCCGTGTTATTTGGGTTAAACAAAGAAGAAGGATATTCATTAGGAGTCGAATATGAATAACAGTCACAGCGTTCTGGTTCATAAATATTACTCTATCCTCCTTTGTTTGGCGGAGAACATGAAACATTTGCCGGCACATATTTAATGTCTTGGCTTTTCTTGTTTTCGATTTTAAAGGTTTGTTAGGATTTCAATTTACCCAGAATGCATTAATGTCAAAAATAAAATTAAAAGTTATTCAGTCGTGCAAAATTAATAATTTTGTGGGCATTTGATTACTTAAATAAAAGTGATGGCCATAGACTTTGATGGGATGGTCAATTTTTTTTTTCTTTAAACATTTTGAGATTTCTATATTAACAAACAATAAGATAAGTTTCAAGACACTTTATCTCCAATTACACCAAATATATTTTAGAATTTCGTATCTGCAGCTTAACTATAACAGAGTAAACTCTGGAATGCTGGATATTACTTTGGACCCAGATACTCTGATATGATGATTCATTTTTAATCTCAACAGGGCTTCATGTTTCAGCTTCTCCATCTGCTTTGAGAACATCTCGACATCATTAAGATCTGGGGAGTTTCCAGGCCACTCAAGCAAAATGTCGCTCTTTGGAAGCCTACTTTTTTATTTTGCCCTGTGACACAGTGTGCTGCCATGATTTCAGGATTGTTAGAAGAAGTTGCTTCTTTTCTTCCATTATTTATTACTGCGTTAATCTAGAACAACGAGATCACTTCTTTGGACAAGAAGCAACTACAAACTAAATTGTTACGGGATACATTTTATTCACCGATGGGCATCGGGATTGTATGATAACCGTATCAGGCATTTAAAAAATATCACGGTTTTACGTACACAAAGGACAGAAATCACAACTATGAGCGCGTGCATAGGAAATGCGCGTTCAGTTAAAGAACTCTTCAGGTAAAGCTACCGAAACACTCAGTTCTTAAAATTAATCAAATACTCAATGTAACAACTCCAAAACACTCATGCAGACAAGTGAGTGTAACATGGTGATATTTGTTTAATTAATGCTAGACGCTAATGGCAGTTTGTTCATTTCGAAACAGCATAAACTTTAGCTTACCTTGTTGAATTTAGCAAGTGAGTTGTGTTTCCCCTCTCCCCCCCTCTGGCTGCCACTATCCGTCAGCAGTTTTGCACGTAGGACAACTTTCTCCCTCCAAGTTGCCATTTGTCTTCTTAACGGTAATTTCATATAGCGGACTTTATTCTCTGAGACAGGGCGCGCGCGCGCGGGACGATTCGGCGGGATTTGCAAAGCTAGTAGCTAGCAGGAGAAGCGCGAGAGCAGGGCTCGTGGTACTGCAGACTGGAGTCATTTGATCTGCACGTTATCTCTGACCAGAAATAATTAAAAAAAAATTTTTTTTTAAACCGCTTGTTCCGTCATATCATAGGAACGGTATGACGGACAATTTTTGTGGTTTAGAAACTGTCATTTTTAATATCGCGGTATTTCTTGAAAAAGACGATTGAGAACGTCCAAGTCCGGGTCAAAGGATATTCAGTATTACACAGTTTCAACTTTGCTCAGGTGTTTTAAAGGCAATTAGTTTTATTTTAAAGATCAGAACTAAAAATATTAACAATGAAAACTCAGTAAACATTTTTTTTAAAGTACATCAATGTAATAGGCTTTTTAGTTCTTCATTTTCTTGATGAGAATACAGAAAGAATTTTTTTAACCATTAGGAATATGAATATTGTTTGGATTTACTGTTCAAAGATTAAATCACATAACTGATTTAACAATATGAAACAGTCAGTTTGCTATAGCAAATTTATTTAAAAGGGTTTACATAAAAATGGCACCACTTAAATTAAACTGCTTTTTTCCCCCATTTACACAACCATCATTTTTGAATATAAATAGACAAAAAAAGATTTGAAAGCTCATTTCATGCAATCCACCATCAAATATGGGTAGCATGTAAAATGTTCTGGTTGCACAACATTTACTGTTTTTCAAACAATGTGAAGAAAATGGCAAAATGTGTAGACACAAAGACACTAAAATTAACTTAACTAGTGAGAGTCTTCATGGCTTCTACACAAAAAATAAGGTTTGTCTATGATTTAAAATATGAACAATAAAACTAAACTCCTATTACTGACCAGAAACATTTAATGTTGCATTTAACAAATCCTACTTCTGAAGTCAGAAAATGGCTGCTGCTTGCTCATTTGTGTGGACTCCAAAATAAAAAAGAGCAGCTACAATTTAGTGACTTAAATATGTTCTTCCTTGGCATTTGATGTGCATCGTTACAGTGAGACTTCTGGACCTACGAGTTATCATCATAGATCAATAATAGCTGGATGGCTGCAGTTCTCAACATGGTTATCCTGAGTTCGATTTCTGGTCTTCCCCTTCTCCAACCACTCAGCTTCCTGTCTATTTACTGTTCAATAGAGACCACTAGTGCCAAAAACATCTTAAAGAATATAATCAAATAAAAGACTAGAGGAAAACAAAAAACTAACAGTCAGTTTGAATCTAGTTAACATTTCTTTAAAAATAAGAGTGAAAAAATGTGTGTAGTTGTAAGGACTAAACGTATTAAACTGCTAAAGAAACTGAGGAAATGATAAAGCAGATAAAGTGGTTTTTCTATTAGAGATCAAACCTCAGCAAGATGGATTTTTCTTTTTAAATGGAGAGAAATTTCTCCATTTACAAACGTGTTATGTGATTTGAAATGCAACAAAAGCTACAATTTTCAGGTATCTTCTATTCAATTTCCAAAATATTGCCAAAAATCAACACTCTTTTCAACACACCAAGAACATCTTAAGCAGGGATTTTTAAAACCGGCTCCCATCAATGGTAGGGTGAACTATCACCCTATCTCAATAAATAAAGCATTTATTGAGTCAGAGATCTACGGCCAGCCATCCACATGCCGTCAAGGCAACGGCAAACCCAAAAATGACTTCCAAACAACGGAAAATGTTGTGCCCAAATGTACTTGTTTGATTCTACCTCTGTTCCATCCAAAAGGAACAATAAGGGCAGCTTACAGTAATAGAAAAGAAAAGTTTTGCAGACTGGAGGCTGGGCAAAAAAACAAGACGATGCCTCTAGTGGAAGTTCTGACAAACTACTAATATGGCGAACGTTGCAATGCACAAATGCAAACATGTTTGTAACTTCATACCACCTTCCACAGCCTATTGAGAATTACACCTTCTACTGTAGAAACAACAGATAGGGAGTCAATGTTTTTAAGAGAACCGGATGATGAGGCAGGAAATCTTCAGCCTTTAGGATGAGCCTGCTGCTCCTGTGGGCATTGCCGAAGACATGGTTGGTGTATTTTGACCTTTCCCTCGATGTCTCTGACCCCCTCGCCGACGTCCTCCGCCTCCCGATTTCAGCTGCAGACAGACAACACCACGCTGGACGTTAGGAGGAATCAGGTGAAGCTGGTTGGTTTTAATGAGAGAATGCAATTCTGGGAAGTTGAGACCACGTCTCAAAAAAAAAAAAGGTTAAGAGAAAATTATAAGGCCAAGAAAAACATATGGGATTAGATTGATTCAGGGTGCTTGAAGTCCAGAAAGTTACAATGCTGATGTCGGTTGATGTAGGTTCTGCTCATGCTAACGATTGCAGTTGGAGTTAGGATTAATTTTTATACCAAAAATAAGTATTGAGTGCTGCATATTAAAAGTAAAGATGTCGGCTTAAATTAGAATCTACTTAAAATCAAAAACAGTTTTTTTTTTTTAGACAACTACATAATTTCTTTTTTCTAAAAAGTCTAATGTTCTGTTTAACAAGCTACAAGATCCAGTAATGGTGTTTTGTCTATCTAGGTATAAATGTCAAAATAGCAATAAATGAATGTCATTGCATAATTGTAACTGTAATAGTCAATACATTACTTTAGGAAGAATTATTTATTTGTTTAGTTTTAAGTTCTTTGTTTTATGCCTACGGAAAGTTATCAAACTGCTGGGATTTTCAATAAACTGATATGTAAAACCTTGTTCTTGAACGACATGCTTCCTCTACAACAACCTGCAACATCAGCTGGAGTCGAGAGTAGCCAAGCTTTCTGACGTCAAGTTTCTCTCCACCTGTTACTGTGCGTGAGTTTGCGAACGCAACGTGAAAAAGACAGCACAAGTGTGTGTTTAGATACAGAAACAGGTGTGCGTCTAGGGAAGGGGGGAAAAAAAACTCCTGTACGCAGTCTGTGGCCATTTCTCCACTTCTCCAGGGAGGAATCTGCCTATGGAAAAGAATTTGTTAACCTCAGATGCTGTGTGTGAGGTGTAGCAGCCAGTTGCTATCTGATATATACTGTATGTTTCTTATATATATAATATATAAGACACAGTGTCTTAAAGAGGAAGCTTGCTTGGTACGGATAAAGACGAAGAGTCTCGCTCGGGGGACCCATTGTCAGTCAAAACTTATTACTCTCTAAGCTACTGCTGACTGAAGGCTCACTAATAATCCAGCTACGCAGAGACAGGATAGCGGTCCTCTGGGTTCTGTTGGCAGTTTGATTGACATAAAAGGTGTACTGTCTAGTTGTGTCACACTTTTACCTTTAACATAGACACAGCAGTGCTTTGTTGCTCACAGATATGCTCCTTTGAGGAATCTACTAGGCATGCTCATGTGGCTAATGGTAGCTGTTTTAAAAAAAAAAAAAAGGCAAGTATCAACTTAATTAAAGCTCAGGTTAAATATTTGATTTTATTTTTCAAAAGGAAAGGTAACAGACAAAAAGGCAATATTAGAAACATTTTATAGCTATGTACAAAAGAACTAATTAAATTTTGCTACTGTTATTCATTTGCAGAATCCAGATATTCAGGTCAGGTAGTAGCATCTACCCGGTTACCACAAACATGTATATATAAGTATATATACATGTATATATGTATATATATATATAATATGTATAAGTATGTATTCTGATGGAGCACAGTATTTCTGCAAATAGCAGTAGGACCACAGCAAGAAGGCAGAGGAGCTTGATTTTTTCTGCAGACGATCTCGTATGTTATAGTTTTGACAAATATGTAAAAATAAAACTTTCTTCTTTTTTTCTACATATTTGTATGCAGTACGTAACATTAAATAAACGTTACGTACTGCAGCTTTAATAGCAGAAATTAAAACCTTAGTGTTGTAACGTAGAAATTTGTACCCCAAATGGAGGTTAAAGTTCAATTGAAGACTTCTATGCAAATCTAATTTATCAATTAAAAAAAGGTGTGTTTATCACAAGTGACTTGTTTTTATTGAAACAAAAATGATTAAAAAGCAGTCACTATTCTTCAACATTTTTATTAAACCGTTGGTTTATTGTTTTCTTTATATAAGAATATTATTCTGCCTTCATCTTTGTGGTCTCTCAATATTTCTGAGAATTGCCTGATGCTGTATTTACTTCCATTTTTTGTTGATTTGTTCACTTTTTCAGCTTTCTCTGTGCCACGTTAAGTCACTGCTTTCAGAGCCCGCCCCCGTCTTTACCTTGTTTTCTTTGTTGTCATCTTTACATAGAGCATCTTCCTCTGCCACTGTCTAACGCAGCATGTTAAGACAGCGAGGGTGAGAGGAACAGGACAACGATGCAGTTAAAGCACAGAAAATGAGTGGCAGAAATGAGGGGAGGGAAAAAAATGAAATGAAATCACAGTAATGATAAGGGAGGGTATGTGAAGACAGATGTAGAGTACAATGATGGCCAATGAAGGTCAAAACAAAACATGTATGCCAACCAAGAAGGGAGGGAGGGAAGGGAGTGTAGAAGAAAGAGGAAAGCACAACAAATTAGCAGGAAAGATTTGAAAAGGTCAAAACACACAAAAAAAGCTTCAAGTGCAATTTTGAAAAGCTAGCAACAGTCAATTTATGTTTCTTGAAAGCCAAAGTTCAAGGCAAATAAACTGACAACAGCAGCAATACTCTTCCAAGTGGAAGTGGTCACTGAGAAAAAAGGACGACTGTTTTCAGGATTCAGTGGACCCCCATCTTTTGGAGGTTCAGTAATCACAGATTCACACATTTGGTTATTTTTTGGTGGAACATAACTCCAAATGACTTGTTGGAAATCAGTGTATTTTCAGATTTATTTCACAGCAGTCTGAAATATTCAAAAGAAAATGTAGATTGGGAAGCTAAAATAAGCGCAATGCTACTTGTCATGATTTTGGCTGGCAATTGGAAAATCCAATTACCAATCCAGGAGCAGCATTTATTGTCCTGGGCTCTGATTGGTTGTACCCTCAAGAACAGACAAGGGATGAATGTCAGCTTCCCCAATTTCCACAGCACACGTTGGGGTAAATTTGGTGTTTGAAACATTAAAGTAGACCGGTAAAAGGATTTTTAGAGGGGCTCTCGAGTATTTGAGGATGTTAGCTATTTTTGGGCCCCTGTGGTCAATGACCCCAAATGAATACCGAACGATAAAAAAACGACAAATCATTCAAATGGAATTTATTGAGCTTATTTTAATCTATTGAGCGAATAATTGATTTATTACGACGAGCCTACTTGTTCATAAAAGCATCAGTTTTTGTTTTGAAAATCAGTTTTACAGGCAAATTGAAATTATTTATAATTTCTTGTTGGTCTAAATTTAAGTACCACAATCATGGCTTGAGGTCAGAAGAAACCAAGTGTTTTTGATTTCTGGAAATTCTTCGACAACGCGTTTCAAAGAATTTCAGAAAATGCACCAGAAAAATCTGTTGCGATCACTCCTACTTTTAATATGAAGGTTTTCCTTTAAGACAAAAAAAAAAAAAAAAAAACATACTTCGCTAACTTTCTTATTGAGAAACGTTTGCAAGTAAAATAGTTTGAGACTGTCTGGCCCGTATTCTGGTTAAAGCCTTCTACAAAAACACCCAGCTGAAGCCGGGGACTGATGACTCACCGATGCCATAGTTGGACTAAGCGGTCGTGCTGTTGACCCCGTGTCTTCGCTCCCTGTCGTTCCCTCTCTAGAAGACTTCCTACTGACCTGAGACTTGGCCTGCTGGGCTTTGGCAGCTTGTGTGCTCACCGACTGGAGGAGCTGGGAACATGGCTGGTTAGTTAGTCCTATTTGCTAAACACATAGCTAATATTAACGAGCAGGGACTACTTTGTTTACTGGTGTAAACTGAAACAAACAGCCATGAGGCCCTTTACCTTGGTGATGGTGCCAACGGCTTTGGTGCGACCTTCCCTGAACACGAGCTTCTGATCACAGTGCAGATACTCGGGTGTCTTAATGAAGCGAAAATGGACTGAAGCCTTGTCCCCTGTCCTGAGGCAGTCTTTATTCATGGTCAGGATAGTGGCGGTCTGTCTGATGCTGCCACAGTGGACTACGAGATGGAAAGTCAACAACACGTTTACTTGGACAAGTAGGTTTTATACAAGAGAAAAGGCTTGTGTCCATAATAGTTCAACTCACCCATGGCCTGGTACCTTGGAGATATTGTGGTTGGATGGTGAAGCACCAAGATCTCAGCCTCAAACTCCCAGGTAGCCTGAGGCATTATCTTTGGAGAGACCATCACCATTCCTTTCCTGATTGATGACCTTTTAATCTGAAGACATGAATGGAGGGTGAAAACAAAACATCACTACAGATAAAAAATGAAAAGATGATTTTTGGTGCAGAACAACTACAAAAACTTTAAAACCTAGTTTAAGAATTGTTACAAAATGACTTTTTCAGAGGTGAAATTTCATACACTCCCCTCGATAAAGGTCTAAATGTTTCCCTACTGACCTTCTTCAGAGCGAAGGATGCAGTCTGTCCACCGTGGACCTCCCTGACGGGCATCCTTTTGCGGTGGATGGACTTCACCGTGATGGGGATGAAGATACCGAGCGGGTCTGGGCCTAAGAGTAACGTGTCATTGAGTCGTATCAATCCGCGCAGCGTAGTACCAGAAACCACCGTACCCACACCCTGCCAAAGAAGATCGACATGAGACCAGGAGCAGAGCTAGACCTCATCACTACGGTGATTGGCTAACTGCTTCAGAGCTTCGTCGGTGCTGAACTAAAGGAGTATTTAGCACTTTTTTTTAATAAAGTCTCAGCAATTTTTCATCCATAAACCCCAAAATCTAGGGCCATCAAACCTGATATGGATAATTCTGCACTGAACAGAGATTTGCTCAAATAGCTAAAGATTTTATGAAACTTTTACTTTATACAGTTGAAAATAGATGTTTACATACAATAATTAAGACATGATACTTTTTGACGTACCAATCAAAGACAATGCTACCAAATACTGAGGAAGTGAAAGTTTTCAATTTTGAAGACATTAATTAATAAATGTCAAATTTATTTATATAGCACTTTAAAAACAGGTTCAAAACTGCACCAAAGTGCTGCACAAAATGATAATAAAATAAGTTGATGAAAAGAAAAGAGAAATATTACAAGAAAGGGAAAAAAACAATCCATATATATTGTTAAAATAATATAAGTAATAATAAGTATAAAAAAAAAAGACAGAAGAGCTACGGTATCAGGTCTCAATTGAATGCTAAAGAATAGAAATGAGTTTTAAGAAGCGATTTTGAATGATCCGGGCTGTGGGCAGATCTAATCTGAAAAGATAGAGTATTCCAGAAAGTAGGAGCAGCAACAGAGAAAGCCCGATCTCCTTTTCTCTTAGATCTCTGACATTTTCTCTCATTATTTAGATATTAGGAAAATATAAATAATTTTGGTAATTCTTTCTGACCTAAAACAAGATTTCATCTGATCCCGCTTCAGACACCCAAGAGAAAAGGTGTGTGCGAGTTTTTTTATATAGTGTATGTAAACTTCTTGCTTCATCTGTAGGTGAAAACACGACAACGTAGCATCTTCAAGTCGCGGTTGCCACTGGAAGCAACTTAAAAATAGACAGATATAATGAGCACAGTATGTATAAGAGCAAAACTTGGATACTTGTTGTTGATTCGTCGATGCCTTAATAAAAACAAAAAAATGGTGGCGTCTTTCTTTCACCAAAACTATGAATCTCATCTTATATTTTAACTTGCTTTGGAATGTGGAAAGGAAGTACTTTTTTTTCATTGTTTCATACTTATTGGAAATCATTGACTCTACTAATGAGGATGTTTCACTTTCTTCACATAGATTTTTTTTCTCTAGAAGCATGTAACGCTATAATCTTTATTTTAGCTATGAGTGTCCACCCAAGCAGAATGTTCTTGCTTTTAAATTCTGCTTAGATGGTAAAAAAAAAAAAAAAGAGACAAGATACCCTGCGCACACACACACACACACACACACACACACACACACACACACACACAGAGAGTGCATTCATGCAATTCAGTTTTATTTGTTTTCTACATCAGAACTGACATTGGCAATCACCTGTGGCAACGGAGTGTCAAAACAGAGTTTCTAAATTGGTTCAACTTTAATGTTTGAACCTCTCGCTGGCCCCTCGCTGTAAATCACTTTTTGAACTTTTAAAAACCTCTCAGAGCGGGCGGCCGAGTGTGCAACCAATTCCTTACCGGCACAGAGTACGTGTCGTCAATTTGGAACTCTGCGGGCTCGTCGTTGTTGAAAGTGGTCCTCGGGGAGAGCAGGTTCAGGAACATCTTCAGCAGGTCCATGTTCTCCCCCGTAACGTTGGAGATTTGGAAAATGGGACACATCCTTAAAAACATGAGAGAAGCTCAGTGGTGAGCATGGGGGAAAAAAATCTATATATTTAATTTAGCAGCACTGTTGATGTTGAAAAATACTTAAGGAGTTGTTTGCCAGGCACATATTTTATAGCATAATCATACAACTATGTTAGCTTAAGTTGTTATAAAAGTGGGGATCCACAGTGGCGCAGCGGGTAGAGCTGTTGCCTTGCAGCAAGAAGGTCCTGGGTTCGATTCCACAGAGTTTGCATGTTCTCCCTGTGGGCTTCCTCCCACAGTCCAAAGACATGACTGTTAGGTTAATTGGTCTCTCTAAATTCTCCCGAATTTGTGTGTGAGTGTGTGTGCATGGTTGTTTGTCCTGTCTGTCTCTGTGTACCCCGCCTCTCGCCCGAAACGTTTCTAGGTAATTTAACGTCTAGAAATTGGGCGTCTGTCTCTTTCTGAAACTCCGCCTTCATAACATGGCTCCTCTATTAACAACATTTTTGCCAGCGTTGCTCTAAGACGTAGCTCCTATAATGAGCTCAGCAGATGTTCAGTTCCATCAGGTGTTTGCTAATTGCAGCTGGCTAGTCTGAAGGAGCTGAGTGGGGGAATCACACTTCTGTGAGGCAGAAGCTTGGAAACTGGAGCCATAAGGAGTGACTAGGGCCACACAGTCGTTTTGCACAGCTGAGTGGTTGCCACGGGAGATTAAAGAATTCCTCAAACATGCATGAAAGACTCAAAGCAGCACTCCAGATAACTTTTTGATGAGGGAACAACATTATAACATGATGTAAAACTCAAAAAACTCAATATTTTGTATAATACTGACCCTTTAAATTACATAGCTGAGGAACTCAAGTGAGTTTCTAGAAGAGTTGGCTACATCTAAATGGATTTGTGTAAATGGCCGCCCCCCTCCAAGAACTCCCCGATTTGAATTGGTCGTGGATCATAAAGCATTCTCGTTTCATTTCAGTTTCAAAGAATGACAAGTAAAATTTCTGAATTTATTATAATGTTGAAGGAGACGGGCAAGAGATTGCTTTCCAATGGAAGCTAAACAACCAACATCAGTTAGCAAACAGCATGTTCTGGTTACCCAGTTAAAGGCGTTTTCTCCTGCTAGCGTAGATGGCAGCATAGCACTCGTGCTCCTGTGTACTGCTAGTCGGCTGGCTGAATGAAAAGTTTGATTCTGTCTCTTTTACAAAAAAACAACTTTTAACTCATAACATTTAAGAAAACATTCTGGTCTCAAAAACTACAGAGAGGTAAGGTTTGAAAACTAAAGTCTAGCCAACCGCCGCTCTTGTTTACATTGTTTTTAGAGGCGCACCGACACCCGGTCACCAATATTTGAAAAGTCTGACCTACTGATTCCGATTTTGGCCGATACCGATTTTTTTTGTGTCTGCAAAGTCACCCAGCATAATGACAAAGTCGCTCAGTTAGCAACAGTGGGGTGAGTATCGTCAACCGCGCACGTAGATCAGTCACCGTGCGTTTTGTACGTTTTGCTGTACAATAAATCATCCCAGAAGTTATTATTACAATAAACAATGACATTGTTGGTTTGGGACCACTTTTAAGTAACATAATGGTAATACAATAATAATGTAAGTGCAGCCTCTCAATGTTCAATAAAGCTTAATTTCTAACATTTGACATTTGAACTGGAAGACATTTTAAAAATCCAAAACAAATAAACAAAAACAACAAATAATGAGGGGTAATTATCATTACTCTGGAAGCTTACCTCTCTGAACTAAAGTTGGAGGCGGTGACAACAACGTCATCCTTGTTCTGGACCAGAACCGGTATTTTCCTGCAGCCTGGGGACTTTAATAATCTTTGTAGTAATTTTAGTGTCTCTGTCGCAACAAAAAAAGAAAATAAAAACAAGTGTTTTTACAAAGTGCGCAAACATCACAGACTGAAAATAACAGACTTCATGACCAGGAAGAAGGAAGCGGTTTAATGATGCATGTTAACATGTTATCCATTGTGACATTTCAGGTCAGGAATCCTGACGCTTCTATTCCGTAATTTTTCTCACACAACCTTCTTTTGTGTTACGTTGAAATCTCCCCTGGTTTTGCTGGTTTTACTGGTTTACTTCCAGAGTAATTTTTGTACCTGCTGATTACCATTAATTATGAAACTATGAAATCATTTAAAAGCCAAGAATTTAAAACGTAGGTATAGATCAGGGATCTGCAACCTGCGGCTCCGGGGCCGCAAGTGGCTCTTCGCAACTTCCACAATGGCTCAAGCTAATGTTTTTAAATACAGCTTTAACTATAGCAAATGTATATAGCCATTTTTAATGAAATAACTTACTTGAAATTCGACAACATTTACACCAAAAGTACCATTAACATATATTTTATCTATTTTTTTTGTCATTGGCTTGTAAATGTGCTTTTTTAAAAATATAAATTTCCCACAAATATCAACATCCTACAGCAGAAAATGTATTTGTCCTCTTTTTCCCAAGGTTTAGTGTTTTTGTTTATTTGTTGATAGTTCCAACAAAAGCCAACCACATTCACCAATAAAAATGACATTTTCTTAACACTGAATCTAACCACAAAGTGCATAAAATGGAACTTGCATCTCCAGCTTTATCATGTATGCATTCTGCGCCGTCTCCTTACCTTGCAAGATGTTAGCTGGACACATATCTATCTTTGTAACAACTACAAACACCGGCACATTCAGGGCCAACGCCAGGCCAAGATGCTCCTTCGTCATGCCAACTATGCCGGCGTTACTGCCCACCTGTGAAAAGACGTGAAACCACAACAACAAAAATAAAAAATAAAAAAAGAGGTAAGAATCATTGCCACTTTCTTTCAAACAATAACATATGCTAAAAAAGGATTAAGAAACATAAACACAAGAGTCACCATAAGCATGCAGAAGTCTGGCAGGTGGCCCGTCATCCCAAACACGGTGGTTTTCAAGTACTTCTCATGGCCAGCCAGGTCAATAAAGGTGATGACCTTTGAGGATTTCTCGCAGATCTTGGTCCAGTCCAAGCCTCCGCCGTGGCTGTCTGGCTTGTTGACCACCTAAAGTAACAGAGGGACACAGACATTGACTTTTTTATCTATTTCTTTACATTGAATATATATATATATATATATATATATATATATATATATATATATATATATATATATATATACAGTATATACTGTATATTTAGCTAAATAATTGTTTGATTAAATTTCAGCCTTCAGTTTACTTTGGTAGGAGACCACATCATAACCAATATTGGCATGACAATATTTTTGTACATTTGGGAACATCTCTTATGCGCCATTCTAATACGGAGATAAAACATTTAGAACATATCAGCCACCCTTAGGTATGGATATTTTTTTTGGACGAATGGAAGTCTGTCTTCAAACTCCATTGGTGTTGTTTGTTTCCAACTCCAATTTGTCCAATTCCAATTTGTTTCTTTCACCCAAAAAAACAAAGAAAGAAAAGGTTTTTCTCACATGCAGAACACAACCGGTAAATTCAGGAAATTCCCACCAGTTCATTCAGTCTTGATGTCGACCAATTGCCAACCTCTCTGAGGAGTTTCAAATTCGTCTTTTCAGCAAATCTGTACAAATGTAAATCTTTTTGTAGTATGCCCACATTCCAATATAGCAGACGAGCCTCACAGTAGATGAACAGAACAATAGATGGATTTTGTACCATTCTCCTTAATGTTTTTGCTGAAAACCAAAGTATGCCAATGACCCAAACATCAGGACTGTCATACTCCTACGGCTCACCTGACCCTCCTGGTCGAACCCCAGGATGTCGTTGCCCACGCTGCTGGTCCTGCCACTCTCCATTTCGTGCTTGTGCCTGAAGAGCTTCTGGCGAGCGAAGCCTCGGCCGTTGTCCAGCTCGCCATGGGTCAACACACCGAGCAGCGTGCTCTTCCCAGCATCCACATTGCCAACAACTGCAACTCTAGAGACAAGACGACAGAACGTCAAGGGTAGGTAATTAAAATTTCTGCTCTGGATAATGTCTACTGGGATATTGTATTCATATATGATCATTTAAAAACTCTCTAAATGTGAAGTCTTAACTTATTTATTGGTCCAGTACTCAACTGGTTCCAAGCTTACCTAAAGAACGGAGCTTTTAGTGCCCACAGGTAACTTTTCACAGGAATGGGGATTAATCACATGTGGTGTACCACATGGTTCAATCCTGGGGCCCCTCCTAATTTAATATCTACAAGCTCCCATTAGTTCAGGTTATAACAATAGGAAATAAGATTAGTTGCCAGAACTCACAGATGATATACAGCTCTACATTACAATGTCAACAGGTGACTCTGAACAGCTAGAATCTAGTGATCAAACCCAAAATCTGAGGGGAGTGATGAACCTTAAGAGACACACAAATACAGTTACAAAGTCGGCCTTCAATCATCTGAGGAACATTTCCAGGATTAGAGGACTACTGTCTCAGCAAACTCATACATCTTTAGTCAAATTGATTACTGCAACAGTGTCTTCAAATGTTTGCCTAAAAGAAAATAAAAAGAGAAAAAACAACTTTTGATTTTTTGTAATAAATGGAAATTTGATCGACATATTTGATGTACATTAGCTTAAAGATTTTGATGATGGCATTTGACAAAATGTAATGTTTACTACTGATTTCATAATTGATGATTATTATATTTTTACGGTGTGAAGCACTTTGAACTGTGCTGTTGCTGAAATGTGCTGTACAAATAAACTTGAGTCGACTTCCAAAAAGGCCTTGCCTGACTTTATTCTTTTTTTTTTCCAAAGACATTGTAACAGTGAGTGGATGAGAATGAACACACATCACCATCTCCTTTAACACAGCATCTAAGGGCTAAATTCAATGAATTTCTTGAATAACAATATAGTTTCTCTTTCGGGCACAAGAATGGAAACAAAAGAAGAAAGAAATGAAAATCAAAATGAAACAAGAACAAGCAGCCGGCAGCCAGGTACACCAGGCTCACATGCATTACTAACAGGCTTTGTGCTGTAATAACCTCATCTGTTAGTGCCACCGTATTTACCGTTAGAGGTTTTATGTGCTGGTACAACTGCAGTGGAAATGTGCTCACACTATAATCAGATGAAAAGTAAAAAAAATTATGTTATTATACTTTTTGATGTTCAAATATCACCCAATCTAAGGGACGAGTTATTAGCTGATTGTGGGCATTTAGGAAAGAGACGAAACAGATCTGAAAATAAATCTAGTAGAGTATTCCATTAAGTGAGTGACAGCAGTAGTCAGTGCAAAATGACATAATATTCCTATTATTACAATCATAATAATGTGAATTAAGGCTGGACAATAAATCAATAACAATATATATCACAATAAAGACATGATCAATGTCAATAGATAGTACATCTAATATAATGTTCAATCAATTCACTGAATTCCGATTCAGAACCGCACAGAATTCTGGGGGATGTAGGCAGAGGAAAGACTGCATAGGTGCTCAACCTTGAATTAAGCAACGCTGGTGGCAACCCGACAGGTTGGTTACCTAGCAACAACCTATCAGGCAACTCGAGCAGCAGCGGTTTCAGGTTTTGCTGCTTCAAAACAAAAACAACGGCGTAGAACGAAGGAAGGTAAAGGAGTACAACAGGTTGAGAGGAAGCTGTGGAAAAAACAGGACAAGTCACATAACCAGTTTGGTGACATTTTAGATATTTAAAAACAAAAATAACTAATCAATAACTATTGGTAAAGACTGATGTGAAACATTTATGTCGCGGTGAGTTTTTCAACCCTAATGTCAACGTAGGAGTGAATAAATTTGTCTTCTTCCCACTCCTTTTCAAACTAAATACATTCTGCTCTCTGCCCAAATAAAATATATTACTGTATTTATTTGTGTATAAGTGGGTGCATATTTTCTTTATTAATTTTTGTAACCTACCAAGTGGTATAATATGTATTATTTTCTTTTATGTGGCTTGAAAAAATAAAGCAATAACAACCTAACCGCCTCATATTCGGTTGAATGAAGGTCGTCAAACCAGTTCATTAGTTTGAGTTGAACAACGTTTTGCTTTTGAGATGAAATGACTCCACCCATCCCAACTATCATAGAGGTAAGAGGTTAACTTCCACTGAGAGACTGCCACTGCTCCACACAGATGCCCCAGCACCCTCCTTCACATGGTTTACATGCCTCTGGCCTGCCACAGATGCACTGAAACCCATCAAAAACTCTCAAAAGCACACAAAGAACATCCAAACTGAGCACAGAAATGCTCCGGCCGAGGAGGAAACCGTGTCAAAGTCATGAATATTTCACAAAAGCTTTTCATCTGCAGTAGCAGATGAAAAAAAGTAACACATTCAGAACAAACTGTACAATGTCTGGACAAATCCTCCTCGACTTCATCGCCAGTTTACATTACTAGGCCCGTTCCTAGAACCCAGAATAATTCATACCTCACTTCCAGGAAATCCTGCTCCCCGACTCGCCGGCGGATGAGGTAGTCTCGAATCTTCCCGCCGCTTTCCGTCCTCTCCCTCAGCAGGATCAGGTCAGCCTCGATCTGCTCACACAGCGACCGCACCGTGGCCACCGACGCCTCCATGTCCTTCTCATCCAGACCGTAATCGCCTCCATCTGCACAGAAAAACGACGAGACGGCGCTTACTGGACAGCGGGACTGAAGCAGCGGCAGTCCTGTGAGAGAGGGCAAAGCCCAACTGAAAGACGTAAGACGTATAAAATAGTGGAACAAAAGATTTATGGGGATGTCAGTATAGAAATTTGAAAAACTTCAATTACCGTGACCCTAAACAACCCCCTGAAACGACTTAATTATAGCGTATTACCTTCAAACAAACAAAGAAAACCATACAGTATTTTTTTAAACACTGCAAAAACAAAATATTACCAAGTATTTTTAGTGTACTTTCTTGTGAAAATATCTCGGTAGACTTTAACAAGTCAAAAATAACTTACAAGTAACTCTTCAGTATGACAGGAGCTTGTTGTAAGTCAAGAGTTCCTTAATATTTATGGAAAAGTACAAGGGGAAAAAGTCCTGTAATAAGTGAAATAATCTTTCAGAGCAACTAGTGCATTTTTATCAATATCAAGAAATTGTTTGCTTAAACCAAACTCCTAAATCTAACTGTGAAGCTACTTGTAAGTTAGTTTTGTCTTATTTCAACTGTACTACTTGCACAATAAACTCGACTAAAAACACTTAGTGAAATTGTGTGTTTCTGAACGTATAAATACTAAAGAGGTGCATTCACTTCAGTAGAATATTTTTCCAAGAACGAGTCGGATCAACTTCCATCGTGCTTTATGCAGCTGCGAAGTACTGCTGTCCACTTACAGACAAGAAAAGCTGCGTTACCCTGAGAAATGAAGACATTTACTCAGGTCAGCTGGTAACCTGGGCAGAATAAACACAGAAATGTGTTTTTAAGCCCTGACAAACGATACCCTTTTACATACGCACTGCAGGTCCCGCCCACACACCCCGTCCAGAATGCCACATAGGTCAGGCATGCTGCTGCAACGGGCAAAAAGAAGTCTGGCTGCCAACAAAAGGCTCTCGTGTTTGTGTGTGTGTGGGTGTGTGTGGAATAGAGGCAGTTTTAGAGCGAAAGCCAAACAACAAACAGATAGGATTTACCATGTAGGGTTACTTTTGCCATGTTTGCATATAGATAACTTTTACTTGCGGATTTATGTAAATCCCCGACAACATGTTCTGCATTTTACGCTCACATTTGAGAAAAGTAGTAGAGATGCCCCAATTACAATCACCGGGTATTAGAGAATTTTACATTCATGGACTGATTGGTGACTGGGAGGTCAGATACCAAAAAATCAGATTTTTTTTTTCTTTTTTCAACCTACACATCTAATACCACTTTTAGTCCATAAATGATCAAACCTACAGTTTTAACTAGAGTTAATTTTTTTAAATTTGATAAAAATGGGGCGCTGGGCGCCTCAGTTGGTAGAGAACACACACCATGTGCGTAGGTTAACTGGGTTGTCCTGGGTTCAATTCCGGGTCTCGAATCATTGCATGTGTTCACCTATTCTTGTAATTTCTTAATGGAGAGTTGTTCAAATCACATTTTAAACTCTTTTCAAAAAAGGATTTGGTCAAATGTTTAAATACACCAACAATGAGCTGGATTTTAAATAGGTTAAAATGCAACCAAAGTCCACAGAGAAAATGTAGAAAGAAAAGGAGCAAAAAAAATTACAATAACCAGCAGAAGAATCTGCATAATGTTTTTGTTTTTATTGACTGATACCATCTGTATGTGTGCTCTATAACAGATACTAATATTTGTTAGGAAACTGTGGTTCTTATTTGCTTAAACCCAAACTTCATAAAATCATCCATACTACCTGAGCCCATCCCGACCACATAGATGGTCTCGCCACATCCCTCTTCTATCCGCTCTCTTAGCTGCCGCAGTAATGAATCGTACTGTTCTCCTGTTGGGCTCACAAGAACCAGCTGAAAAATGAGAGACAGCGACAGAAACATCTCATCAGCAAACCACATGAAACGTTTTACTCTTTAGGTTCAAAGGTCATCTTGTTCCCTAATGATTTCATTCAATATCAACAGTTAATGTTTGAACAGATGTCTTGAAAGTCTGCACTTTCGAGTCATGTTTTTTGGAACATCTACACTGTGAAGATTTAATATCACTGCTCTGCAATTTGTTTTTAAGCCATCAGCTTCTTCAATTATTTTTTCCCCCCGATTGTAACGGGGCTCACCTTTTTGCTCAAGTCTAGGTAATCCACAGACTGCCCATTTGTCCCTTCGCCGTCCTCAAAGTCTTCTCCGCACGACGGATCATCAGCACATCCCCGGTCCGGTGCGAACATACAAGCTGGCACTATGGACTCTGGAGGTGTTGAGCCTGGACATGTCGCCGCTGATGCCATATCTAAAAGCAAACAGCGTTAAAAAAATAATAATCAGAATTAAATAATCTTACACTGTTCCTTAGCTGTTCCTGACTGGATATGAATAGTAAAAGTTAGCAAATAGTAAACACAAAAGTTAGGCTGAGTACCATATAGACCTAGCTAACGCTAACCAAAAGCCGAACTTGGAAGTGAGAAAACAACTCTATACTTGATTAAAACAGACGAACATAAACCTTCACGTGTCAGTGCTCTTATACTTTTAATTTTGCATTTACAGAAATGGGTCGTTAATGTGGCAATGAGTTCAAAACATACCAGTAAATAAAAGCTAGCAGATCAGCTAACTTTGTTGTTTACTCTATTTGGCTTCGATTTCTGGGCTCACAATGTTTGTCCCGCCCACAACGAAAGCAAAGGCAAGGGATTGGCTACATAATGTTACGTCATGAAACAAGTAGGCTATGTTGCATTCGAGGAACAGGGAAAGAAGAAATTTTCTCCTACACTTCTTTGATAAAAAGTTAAACGTATGAATATGTGCTTATATCTACGAATAAACGCCTTGTAACATGAATCCCAATTTAATTGTCACTTGAAGATATTACATTAATTATTTTCAAATCAATTAAAGACTAAATGTATGGTACTGATATTGAAATAACTATCAAAGAACGCAACTTCCAACTTAATTCAAAATGGAAGATTCTTCAAATAAAGTTAGCATGCTTTACGTTAAAAATGTCACAACAACTCCTTTAGAAATACAAAGAACTAGGCGAGGAAATGTCTTTAAAAAATGTTTCGTTTTGGGAACATTAATCATTCAGTATCTAGAAAATACTGTGTGAAATCTGTCACTGCAAATGAATGCCATGAATGCATCATGAGACACAAACCGCACCCACTTGAGTGGGCGTCACCTCGAAACTAAAATTATATATTCCTAAAACTCAAGTCCATGACACGTAGACAGCACTTCATGGTACATTATTGTACAATGATGTACCATACTGGCAATAAACAAGAACTAAATAAATTAAATCATGTAAATTATTGTGGTTGTTGTCCAGTTTTAAAGGACGATTCGGTCTCAGTGCAATTCAAATGCTTCGCGCTGACAATAAAATATTACATTATCTTTTACTGCTGCAGAACTTGTACTAAGGCCAATCACGGTTTTCCACTTCCGAGTGAAGCTTGGAGTGAGACCGGGGTCCAGATGGTGCAAGTCATAAAAGCGTTGTGTGTCATCAGGGTTATTGCACTCACATATTTTTTATTATAGGTCCCTGAAATATGAACAAAACCAACATGATAAGAAATTGATTTTAAGTTGACAGCTTGACAAGTTAGCTAAATGATCTGCTAATCACATTTTATTTTTTCTATAGATTACTTATCAAGTTATACTTCACCTTATTGTTTAGTACTGTTTTTAACTTTTTTATTTTTTATTTTTTTTAGCTTCATAGGAGATGTATCCGTCGTGGTATAATTAACCAGTATCACCAGTATTTTATTAATTTATTTTTTATTAATTTAGAATGTCATAATTTACAATTTTATTATTTTAATAATTTATCATTTATGGTGAGAATAATAAATTATGAAATATTCATAAGCAAATAAAAAAATCTAACTTCAGCAGACTGAGAGTTGGTAACCCTGGGAGAATGCATCCCATAAAACCTACACGTGCCTAAAACATTCATACTCGTTGAACTTGCACGGTAATAGCAAATGTAACCACTGCTCCACATCCGATTGGCTCCTTCCTTCCCCCGCAACGTCACGAGGAGAACATAAAGCGTTAGGCAGCGAGCGGGACGTTTTCACTCGAGGGACAAACCTCTGAAGACCGCCAAGATGGTGAGTAGCGTGAACAGCTTAATTCCAGAAGTGACTCGAGGCCTTTTCGTTGTCCGTCATTTTTGACTAACTTGGTCGAAAGAAAATCTGTCAGAATCTATTTTTACCCACCAATTCTTAAAGTAATTATATTTATTTGTGTTTCATTTAGTTTAATTAATATTTAATATTAAATATGTCGACATATTCAATAATTAATATTTGTGTTATCATAAAACCGAGTAAATGTAACTTTTTCTCTTGAGTTTTGAAATTTTTCAGAGGTCGGCAAAAAAGAAAGAAAGAAAGAAATATATATATATATATATATATATATATATACCTGACCACATGTTCTCTGTGTGGTCAGGTGTGTGTAATCTGTCAAAATGACAAAGGACAGTATTGACCATAGCATAAACATTTTCCCACCTGACTGACTTTGAATACTCAACATTGTTTTTATGATATATTAAAAGGTTGATTTACATTCATTTAGTCTTTAATTTGCGGTGAACGATTTAAGCATTTTTTTAATTTGTGAAATTCTGAAAGAGGAACATGAAGTCATTTTCAGATGATTGACCTGTCTAAAATACATAGGAAGACTCAATTGTCATTTTTGATGATATATTAAATTTAACGAGGACCGACCAATTGCTTCTCAGCCAGCATCAGCTGCTAGTTCTTGATGAGGATAATATGGCTACTCGATTATATCGTTGGCAAAGTGCAGCACATTGCAACTTTTACAAGTTATAACTTAAAATGTGTCCAGGGAGGGAAAGACGTATAATCTTGTAGGAGATCTAAATAATTAACTTCCTCACAGGGATCAATAAAATCCAGTCCACTAACTATTTATCCAGCACCGCCTGTGTCAAGTCAATTATAAACCAAACTTATCTGCCTGGGAGTTTGGGGGTTGTATAAAAGTGAGACAACTGTGCCGATATAGATATAAGGGGGGCAGAATGTTGAAGTTCATGTTTAAACTATGCGCTCAGCACATAGATAGGAAGCACACATGTGAATGGGATTTATAGCTTTATTGACAAGATAAACAACTTCGCAGAACTGAAGGAAAATCCCTGGAAAGTCAGGGTGACTTTCTCAAGCACAAGCCTGGAATAAGAAACGGCTCATTTGCTTTAAAGAAAAAAAGAAACATTTCCATTTTTTGTCTTTGTACACAAATACACAGAGGCAGAATATATGAATTTATATATCTGTAATATAGGCTGCAGATTGTAGCATTTTGGTGTTAGGTGTGTGAGTGTGAAGGGGGGTTGGATTATTTTATGATTTTGCTATGTCAACATGATGTCCACACGTCTTTGAATAAATAGAGCACCTTCCTCTTTTGACTCTCTTTTACAACCATGCATTGTTTTAATCCTGGTTGATCATCAACTGCCAAGATAAGAAAAGCTTCTCATTACTGATTCTGAATTTAACAACGTGACTTTCTCTCTGACACACACACAAAAAATGCTAAAAAAATGCTATATAAATTATCATTTCATCATTTAACTGGTAGTGACATGAAGCTGCTTATGAATGCATCTACTTCTCTTGCAAAGCAACTTTTTTGTGTGAAGAATAAAATTTTTTCCCTAAATATAATTTTTTTAATGACTTTTTTTTAGAATCTGTGTTAAGTATGAATTCAGTGTTTGCCCTGGTAAACTACATTCACACAACTGTAAATCTTTTAACAGAAAGTCAAGGACATGGCATTCAAGGAAGGGCAGGAGTTTAAAGTCCGAGTCAGACCCAACGATGACAGCTCTAGGTACGCACATGCTTCTATTTTTTAAGCACAACAATAACTTTATCTCCTTTAAAATGCAGATTTCAGTTACATTTTCATCAAGAGGAAGTAGCGCGGTGGAATACAAGTTCATGGCGTCGTGCTTCCTCCCGTTTCTTTGTCCTCTTCTTACATGTTCCTGCTTCCGCCGCAGCTTTGCACTCAACATCGGTCACGATCCCGAGAACATCGCGATGCACTTCAACCCCCGCTTCGACCAGAACACCATTATCTGCAACTCCAAGTCTGGTGGGGAGTGGGGTCAAGAGGAACGAGACATGAACTTCCCCTTTGTGCGTGGGGAGGAATGCAAGGTCTGTTTGTGGAATAATTTTTGCAAAAGATACGGCAATACAAGTTTTCCTGTCCAAAGCGAGCCATTAGACTGAGACGCACACAAACTGCAAAAACGCAAAATCTTGCCAAGTATTTTTGATCTAGTTTCTAGAGCAAATAGGCAAAATTTCTAGTCATCAACAGAACTCAAAGATCACATGTTCATTCAGATGAAGTTGAAGAAAAGAAACTTTTACATTTAAACAGAACATAAAGGCCATTCATTGTTTATTCTATATTATTGAATACTTAGTGAACTGATTTGTGTAAATTGTAATTCCAGTGCATATCCAAAAACAGATTCCTAGTTGTTGCTTCTATATGGAACACATTTAATGAAGTCTCAGCCTCATCAGCTACAATAGACCTTAATATAATAAACTATAGGATAACAGATGACTGAATAAGACAAATGAGACATAAAAAAGTTTGAACCAAAACAAATTAGTCCTTAAACATGATTACAGAAACATTCAGTATTTCCAGACTCTTTTCTCCATGATGAAGCATATTAAGAAAAGGTAAAACAATGAAGCTGAACTTTTCTTTCATCATTTCTTTTTTTGTTGTTGCTGTAATGACTCAAAACTATTCCTGCGTCTCAGTTTACCCAATTATTAAATAATTGAAAAAATCTTTTCCAATCATTATAATTATTATTGCACATTTCTACAAGTGGGTGTAAGGTCTAGTTTGGAGCACTGCTCTGTAGGTAATCATAAAGGAGAATATGGGGCCATAAAACTCACAATCTCCATTATTATTGGACCATAATTCTATTGAAAATGCTGCTTTAGTCGTTCTTTAACACATGTTCTTCTTCTTTAGTGTTTCTGCTGTACAAGTCAGATTTTTAACTGAGAACTAATGCATGTGCTTCCCTTCTTTTCTTGCGTTTGGCAGTTTTACATCAACTTCAACATGGACCAGTTTTACATCAAACTTCCCGACGGCAGCATGATAAACTTCCCTAACCGTCTGGGAGACGTCAAGTACAAGTTCTTCGACGTCACTGGCGACGCAAGGATTGTGGGGATCAAGATCAAGTAGAGGATGAACTCCTCTCGACATCTTCTGATCTGCTGGTGGGAGAAACGGTCCATTTCAGAGTCACTGAACCCGGCCGGTGTTCTGATTGCTTGCAGAGACACAACTGTGTTGCAATGACGAGAAAAGGTCTGCAGATGGCGCCAGATCATATCTTATGTCACCACTTTTGCCCTTACAATAAATCGCCTGGTCTCTTCAATAAAAGCTGAAAAAGGACAAGTTTGACTCTCCTTTTGTATACTAAAATTACACTAAAATTTAAGTATACACTCATAATTCACTAAAATTTAAGTATACACTCAATTTTTAAAAGATTATTACAGGTCATCTAATCACAATTGTACACAAAGTTCAAGGGATATCTGACATATTTACAAGGTATAGGCAGATAAAATTGCTGACAACCCTGAAAGAAATGCATAATAAAAACCCTGCTCAGTAGTATAATCTCTGCTGATATTGATTAGAGAACTACCAACATTAGTTGTCGACATAAAAAAAAATAGTAAAAAAAAAGGCAGAAAATTGACAATCGAGCTCCATTTCATTTTGTGTCATCTATAGAAAAAAACATAATTTGGGGAGAATATTCACGGGGAGGTGTGAAACCTGGTAATGTGAACGAAGGGACAAGTGTTAGATGAAGCACTCTGTCAGAAACAATTTGCAGCAGGACTCTAAAGAAGCGCTGTAGAGACGCTGAGGAATGTAACACGATTGAACCACATTCACTGTGAGGACAGGAAACCTCATTTACAAGTTAAGAACTTTGCTTAACACAGCTTTAACCAATTTAGAGACATGAAAAGGAAAAAGTTGTAACCCTCTGATTGGAATCAAAACAGGACTAAAATATCTGCATCAAACAAATTCAATGGTGGGATTTGTAATGCTCTTTTCCTTCAGAGCAACAACAGTTTGACATTATGCCACCAAACATCCATTTCTGCTGGGCTATATAAAAATGTACCAGCATTTTCCATCACAGGCATCTTAGGACAAAATTATTTACAATTAATTAATTAGCTTAACTTGATAGCAGGTTTTCTCCAGATGCACACAAAATATTTTGTTCAAAGAAGAAGAAGGATAATAATCACATTAACCTTCTATTTGAGAGTCTACAGTGGCCCCTAAGGGACATGGGAAATTACCACATAAAAGTATTGCATTTCCTTGTAATAAATATTGTGTTCCCTCGCAATAAATTAGCAAATACATTTTATATAGAGTAACAAATGTCAATTTAAAATTGCACGTGCACATTTAAGGAGCCTCAATGGAAACATGTTTATATATTCTTAACTCTTTGGTGCAAAAAACTATTTGAAAAATTATCTATTACACCGTGTTCATTTTCTGCTTGTGTAAGGTTGAGATAGGACTGCACATGAAAATGACCCGTTATTAGACATTTAGACTACCAACAACAACAACAAAAAAAATTTAAATTCTCAGATGACTTATTACCCCGTGAAAACAACTCAAAAATAGTCCAAATAGTTTGGATATATCCTCCCCTCTCCCCGTTTTTTTTTCTTTCTTCATACTGAAAGTTTCTGTCTATGTCTTAAAAGGGATGGGAAGCCACAAAAAAATCCCCCATATCTTTAAGGGGGCTCCATAAGAGTCAGACCTCTTTACATACTTTACACCAGTTTGTTTTTTTTTGTCTTGAACAATTGTAAAAACTGAGTTGGTGACTGAGACTACTTGGGTAACTCCAACTGGAGCAATGGAGAGTAAACACGCCTTCAAAGTGTCTATGTGCAGTTGAACAATGTCTCTTTGTCCAGCTTCATATTGTCGGATCATGGCCGATGAGTCGAGGACGTTCCATTGCCTGAATGTGCGGTGATCCATTAGAGTTCCTGAAGAGGTGTTGTCACAGCCGTCCCAAGATCAGCCTTGCTAGATCCCCCAGACGGACCTTTCTGAGCCAAATAATCTTTGTAGTTTCGGGTCAGGAGAGTATAAAGAAATGGATTGATGCAGCTGTTCCCATAGGTAAGACATGTGACAAAGAAATTGACGTATTTGTGAGCAGCTGCAGACAAAGGTTTGAGGGAATCTGGGGAGAAAAGTTTAGCTATCTGCCATCCCCAAAATGGTAGGAAGCACACCCAATAGGCTACTACGATACTTAATATCATCGCTAGCACTTTTTGTTTGAGTCCTTTCCTCCGGGCTGAGCGGCTGCTACCTCCTAAGCTAGCCTGCACTGTCCAGTAGCGCCGTGCTAGCCCAGCATACAGTCCAACGATTATCAGTCCAGGGACTAAGACACTTGTGAAAAACAGTACTGTGAGGTAAGCCTTGAAAGCTTCAGGTGTCCAGGTAGGGTAGCAGATTCTCTTCACAAGGCCCTTGGCCTCCCTGAGCTGTATCATCACAATCATGGGAAGCGTTAGCGTGAACGCCAACCCCCAAATAACTCCTGCAGTGAGTCGTCGGTTCCGAGACGAGGATCTGTGGGCACTGAAGGGCTTGGCAACGGCACGGTAACGTTCTAAGCTCATCGCAACCAAAATGAAGACGCTGGCATGCATGGTGAGGAGATCGAGACTCAGGAGGATGCGGCAGCCAGCCTCGCCGAACAGCCAGTCCTGGACAAAGTAGGTGCAGACAACAAAGGGGATGGTGGAGAGGTAGAGCAGGTCGGCCAGGGCCAAGTTGACGATGTAGACGTACATGGAACCCATCCGGCACAAAGCGGCGGAGCGCGTTACGACGAGCGTGTAAATGTTACCCGCCAGTCCTATGGCGCACATGACCAAAAGCATGGCACCGAGCAGGGACGTCACCCACAGACCTCCACTGGCTCCAGAGGCACTACCGCCAAACAGAGAGGTTCCATCTTCAGCCCCCGGGGTCAGACCAGGTCCAGTCTCAGAAGTGATGGTGCCATTGAGGGTGCGGTTCATTGCAGATGTATAGATCAGGAATTAACGCAGACAGGCTCTCTGTCTGACTTTATGAGAACATCTTCTAATCAATCCAAGTGCAATTCAAACACTCTTGACAGCCTAGGGTGTTTGAGACTAATTAAACCTGACCAACAAGGAAACAGAAAATAATGACAATAAGTTTTATGGTAAAAAGACAGTACTGTACAGGGCAGATTTGAATTCAATACTCACACGACCTGAGTCTGAAAATTTCTGGCTCCTTCCAGTGTTTGTTGCCCAATTTCTTCCAATTTATTTATGCTTGTAATCGTGGGATTTCAAAGACACCTCAAAATAAAAAGCAATGTTCTCACTTCCAGACAGCAGGGTTCTCTCCCGCTGGGTCTGCGTTAAAGTAGAACCAACATGAGATTTTTGTGAGCAGTAGGAAAGTCTCAGCCCGTCAAATGGACAAACTGTGCTTACAGCCTTTGATGGCGAGTACTGAGCCGTTTTTGAGAGGACTCCAGTTGCTAATATCTCAGGAGCAGTTTCTACAACAGAGAGGAGAAAAAAGATCCCTTCTCCACTTTTACATAATTTGTAATTCTAACTCCCACTCGTTTCACTTGTCTTGAAGGCACCAAGTTAGGTTATGTGAGCAATTGTCTTGCATCCATTCAGAATCAAAACTTATCTTCTGTCCCTCTAGGCTTCTTCACTGATGTTGCCATTCAAGACATCGTGGTAAAAATCCTTAATTTCCATATAAGCCATGATGTTTTCCTGCCGGTCTCGTTTATCTACTTGGTTTCCCGTGGTGGAAGACGAACCATCCGTTTCTCCTCGGCTCCGAAAATCCAGCTTCCCCTTAGAAGTTTTCTTGGTTGCAGTTCTCTTGTCTCCCTTTTCAAATCCGTCCTCCCTCTTTCTCACCAGGGTGAAAAACTGGCACAGGCCGATTGATTTATGTGGCATTCCTCCCTGGCCTCAGCCTAATGTCACAAAAGCACCGAGGTGTGGATTTAGACACCACAAACTGCTGGCAGGGGCAACTGTCAGCAACTACTTTATAATGCCAGAGTTTATATACTCCCATCGAAGTGTCTGTTAAATTGAAACGGTGTCATTTTGGGGGGCTTTTAATGAAGCGATGAAGTTTGAATTCAGTATTCACTTCTCTCTAATCGACACAAGTTCAGATATGCACATCTGCACATATTAAAGTTTGGTTAAATTTGAGGTCTTTTAGCAAGTTGCAGAGAAAAGCATGACATTTCTGAAGTCATTCACAAGTTTCAAGCATAATTTCAAATAAACATTTGACCAATGTTCTTGACAGATAAAGAAGAGGTTATTTAAACTGGTTGATTTCTTTGCATGGGCTCAACTTGTGTGGATTAATATAGCTCAAACTATTTCAATAGGTTTAAAGTCAGGGTTGTTTGGTGTCTTTGTCATGTTAGGACACACATTTGTGTTAAAGTTTCAGTCAGCTAACCCAAATTGTCATCATCAGTTGAAAGGAAATTGGTTAGAATGTTCAAGAACAATAAAGAACCATCAAGTCCAGACAAATGCGTAAAAAACAAAAATGTAAAAACCATTCTGTAGAAAAGTTACGTACAACCCAATTTATTCAGTTTATTTGCAAAAAAGTTAATTTGTGGTTCAGTTACTTTTTAAATCTTGAACTGTTTTTTCGTGAATTTAAAAGCACAGATTTATACACAAATGTCTTTTTTTTTTGAGAAATCAGGTTTTTATTAGTCAACATTTTTTGCAAGTCAGCAATTGTGAGTCAAGAAAATACTTCTAATGGAAATTAAACTGAGACGAGTACATTTTGAAATTACAGAGAAATCACAAAATGAAAAGGCAACAGTAACAGCCATGGTAAAAAGATCCTCATCAATTTCTAGAGTTGTATATATTTTGTAAACTTGAGATTAGGCTTTAAATGTTTTTGAACTTTAAACAACAGATTGATCGTAAAATAAAATCCTAAAATTAAATTTTATGATCAACCCTCCCCTCTATAAAATAAATAGAGGGTAGGGTTTCCTTTTAGCACGACCGCAGGTGTTGGATAAATAAATTTGTAAGCATTTTTAGTTTTGATAAAGTGTTGTACCACATGGAGGTGCTGCTAAGTCATACAACTGCTGGAATTGTTTTCAGCATCTTGCTCAAAATAGATTTTTAAATTGGCTTCCATATGTACTTTTTTTTGTAAGAATACTATAAAAAGTATGCATATGTCTTTTTGAATAAAAAAAAGTAACAGACACTCTGATCTTTTGGGAGAAGTAATCAAAAAATATAGGTATATGTTACAACTAGAAAATTAAAATTCTGCTAAGTCAATAATAGGATTTTTTTTCTTCTCTAATAAATGACAACATTTCGACCCATAGGAACATTGCAAAATAGACATTTTTTTTTGTAATTTACTGTACAGAATACCAAGCCTTGTAACCACAGCAGCTAAAAAAAAAAAAGCTCCAACATTTGGGTATCCATAAAGCTTTGACCATAGTGTTTCCCATAACCGTGCATATACCTAAAACTTTACTAGCAGTAAAAAAGAAATTACAAATTCAAAACATAAACACTTAGGGAGAAATAGCCAACACAATAGGAAAAAAGCATCTTTTACCATCACATAATTTAAGCTAGCTAGGTAGAAAAATATCTATTTAGCCAGAAAAATAGCTAGCTAGCTACAAAAATAGTCAGCTAGCTAGTTAAAAGAATAGCTAATTTTGTATCTAGTTAGCTACAAAAATAACTAGCTTGCTTTGTAGCTAGATAGACAGATGGATAGAGAGAGAGATAGCTAGATAGAATATACTTATATGGATTCAATTAATTACAGTTTATTGTTGCATGTTATTATTATTATTATTATTATTATACACCATTAGCTATAAGCCACGAGTAATAAAGATAGAAAACATGTCTTTGTGACTGACTCGGGACACGTAACTAACTTTGTTCTACGGTAAAAAGCTTTCATGATACAAGGGTCAAAAAAAAAAAAAAGTGGTATCAAAATTAAAGCACAGTTAACCCTATCAGACAATACTTTGGTACATTTGTTCTCACTTTTACTCCAGAAGTCCACATTTTTGGGATAATGTGACGTGCGCCAGCTTTTGAGTAGCAGGGTCAGTGTTGGGCCCGTCAGACTGATGGTGGGTGTTGAGGGGAGAAACGGCCTCTGGTCTGTCAGTGTCGGTGCTTTAACAGGGCCTCCACTTTGAACACAAACAAAAATCCAAAGTCAATGTAAACCTCCTTGCAGCTAATAAAATCATTTTTAAAAAAGCATTAGACAAGTCTGAATCCTTACTTGTGTAATCCTGAGGGGACATCTGAGTGTTCATGACATTCTTGAAGTGCTTCAGCCAATCCAGTTGGTCACTCTCCGTCTCGCACGTAAACAGGAAGGAGCGGTCAGGTGTTTCTATAGTGATGCCATATTGCCAAGCGCCGTTGCAGTGGGTCCCAGGCGGTAAGCCGGCAGAAGCACTGTAATGGTTGTCATTGTTCCCCAGGAATACCTCACCTTTAGCAAAGGCATCCTTCAAACACAGGCAAAATAGAAGAAAGGGGCAAACATAAAAAACATTTTGTTTTAGTCATCTCCAGTATGCTATTTTTTAGCATACTACTGTTTATTTTTCTTATTTTATTAATGAATCAATTTTATTTTTATATACCTGGTTGGATATTCACACAATGAGAGTGAATATAGTAGAAAAGTATTTTCAGTTTTATTTTATAATCATACCTTCATTATGATTAAAGCAAAAATATGCTGCAAAACTTCAAACCGTGTCTAGTTTCTAGTGTAAATATTTTAGTGCACTTTAAATAAGACAAACTAACTGATATTAACTGGTACACACCTTGTTATGACTAGGTGTGGGCATTTATCGTATCGCTTATCACTTATCGTGATAAATTTCTTCAGAAAAGAATTTTGATTTATCATTGTCAAGATAAATTCCAATTAACGATGTTTTAAACCCTCCCAAAAATGTTCTTAAATAAAGTTACCGTGTCCAGGTTGGTGACAGAAATCCCACTTTTTTACGTGACTGATGTCCTAAAGAAGCATGTTACAAATGGGAACATTTTTCAAGAGCATTTATTGTGTTTGTGGGTCTATGCTTGCTGTGACATACAGTCGCAGTTACCTAAAAAAACATGTATGAAACAGTTCTTATTTTCACTTTTATCATTATCACAATAGCTCAGCAAAATGTAGTGATAAAACCTTAATCCCTATCGCCCACTCGTAGTTTTGACTACGGGTCAAAACTGAAAATGTTTCCAAAAACCGAATTAAATTTTTTTTGGGGGGGGGGGATTTTGACTCAGTCTTGTGAAAACTACAGAAACCTGGTTACTGAACAGGTTCAAATCATGGAAAAGTACCATCAAATCTTGTTTTCTAGCCACTGCAACATGACTTCACCTCTACTCAGCATATTAAAAATTTTGAATGTTGTTCTTAGAGTCCTGTTATAAACCATTACTTTTGCAAGATGAAAAAAGTTCAAAGATTGAAACCATTCACTTTTTACGACTCTGTGTGGCTGCAGATGAACCGGCGTGTGTGTGAACAGACTCTCATACCAGTGGATCTTTGAAGTACATCAGCCGTCTCTGATCCAGTGTGAACCAGCGCTTCTTGAAGCCTTCGGTTTGCTACGCAGACGAACGGGGAACAAAACCAGAAATGGAATCAGTAAGGCATCGTGCTCACATCGATAGCACTGTCTGTGCATTTTAAACTGAAGCATGTCGTGCTCCGGTCCGTTTCCAGAATGTGCTGGTTGGTTTAGAAAAGAGAAAAGAAGAATTTAGAACTCTAAATTCTTTCTGTCAAACCGTCAATCGACAATTGGTGATATCGGTAAAGGCTTTCCACTGGAGTTCTTTCGGAAAACATCTCTAAATATCGAGAGATTGATTGTTTTTCTCGCATTTTTTCCTGTGGGCTTGTGCCAAAATGCATCTAACTCATGAATTAATTCAAATGCAACTAAATCAACTCAAAAAGCAGGAGGTTAGTGAGTCATTTCATCTGCCTACACCACATACATACACAGAATAAAAAGATATTTATTTTTCCTGATTGTCAGGAGTTAAATCAGACCAAACTTCTCTTGTTTTCTACCAGTTAGAGTTACCAAAATGATTTCTATTTGCTACAATAATAAGAGAAAGTATTTCAGATGTTCATTTATTAATGTCTGAAAGTGCAAGTGTTCATCTACACAATGATAATTTCTATGTATTTAAACAATGAGGGAAAAATGACTTTGGAAACTTCTGATAGGTTAACTGAGTCATTTGAGCTAATTAGAGTCACACCTGTGGTTGTATTTTAAGGCCACACCTTAAAACACACTGCGCTCTTTTTTATTTTCTTTTTCTTTGACATGATGGGAAAGTCGAGACATCAGGAAGAGAATTGTAGAGGTGCAAAAGTCTGATTCATCCTTCGGAACAATGTCTAGAAGTTGCTGCGTTCCTTTGTTTGAACAATTATATACAAGTGTAGACGCGATGGGAAATGTCCGGCCATCATTCTGAATGAGTTTTGGCCCGAAATGTACAAATTGAACCAAAGCCAAAGGCCTTGTCAAGATGCTGGAGCTGGTAAAACATAATTTGCATTGAAATGTGTTCTGCATCGAAATGGGCCGAAAGGAAGAAGCCTTTATTTAAAAATAAATAAATAAATCCAGAAAGCAGTTTACAGATGAACACAGTGACATCTTCATCTTTGGTCCGGTGGTCTGATGAAACTAAAGCGGAACTGTTTGGCCATAATGACGATCGTTACGTTTGGAGGAAAAACCGGGATGCTTGTATCATCTTAACTGTGAAGTAAGGAGGTTGGCAGTATCAGGTTTTAGGATTGCTTTGCTGGAGGAGGGTCTGGTGCGCTTCAGAAAATAGATGCCATGATGATGAGGAAAGAACATAATGTAGAAATATTGGAGCAACATCTGAAGACATCAGCCAGTAAGTAGAAGCTTGGACACAAGCAAATGGACAATAACCCCAAGCTTGCAACCAAAGTGGTTACAAAGGAGTTTAAGGACAACAAAGTCAATGTTCAAAATCCTTTAGAGAATTTGTGGGTATATTTGAGAGAGCCTACAAACCTGACTGACCCTAACCCTAAAGGTTTGACCCAAGTCAATGTTGCCAAATACCGAGGAAATGGATGCAAACTTCTGATTTTGCAGATATTAACAAATAAATCCCTGACGTATCACTGTGGCATTCATGGAAATAATTTAGCTAATTCTGACTAAACTAAAACACGAGACGTCTGGGCCGATTTAACCAACGCAGACATGTGCTGGTACTGGTACATGCCTGCGTGTTTACACAAATCCTTACAAACGACTCTTTGTTTATTTGCACGGTGCATATGTGGCTTCCGCGTTTGTACTTGAGAGATGAGATTTAAGAGAGTTCTCACAAGGGAGCCTTTCATTTCCTCAGACAGAGGAAAGTTAATACGGCAGGTCTGGTCAGCCGTCTACCATCCAGTCAGACAGGTAAAAATCAGTCGCATTGACAGCCGAGTTAACCTTTTAGCCATGTTTATTCTGTTTTTATTTTTTCCCCCCAATTAGGGACAGGAGACCAGGAGCTGGAATAAAAGTGGGACATAGACATGTGTTTATCTTGTTAAACACTGATCCTAAAGGAAGACGGGATCAGTCTGACACACTAAGGCTGCATAACCAATTGGACACAATTTAACTGAACTCTCCAGTTTACTTGCAGTAACAGAGATAAGAAATAGACCACAAGTAAGAATAAAAACGAATGCTGACTGCTTGTGAAGTATAGAACAGGTTGCTTTCTATAATTAACAAAAAAATCATGGAAAAAATTAAAAAATTTAGAGAACACTTTTTTTAAAGAAAAATCTAATTTGAGAAAATTAAATGAGAAAAATCGATTTCTATTTTTTTTGGGGGGGGGGGATAGTGAGAGGCTTTTGTTGTGCTGGGTAAATCAGAAAAGTAAAATAAATAAGTCGTGGTGGAGGAGTTACAGCTGTGCACATGTACAGGCAAGCAGCAGCAGATTTACTTACCCTGGGGCCGGTTTTTTCCATGTATCCTTCTTTGACAAAGTTTCGAGTAAGTTTGGGTACGAGCTGAAAAGGAATCACAAAGTTTCTCAGTATGGTCAACCATGAGCAATTATTTTTAGGAAAGGTTAATGCGTCTACCTCGGCATCAGTTGCGCCGGGAAAGGCCACTCTTAGATACTGAAGCTGAACGGCACGGATTGAATTAAACCAGTCAACAATTTCCTGAAAAAAGAAAAAACAGAGAAGTGATCAATCATTTTCTTTACCAAACATCTGATTTCTTCACATTGACTCCTAGGCAAAGTTACACACATATAGACTCTGTTAAATAATTAAGTCACCTGTAAACACAACTACACCAGGTTTTAAACTAAAAGGTGTCAAATTAAAAAGGGAAGTTTGAAAAACTAAAAATTATTTCCCCCCCCCTTCACTTTACAGTTATGCACTACTTTATATTGGTGTATGTCATAAATTCCAATGGAATACATTTTATTATTGTAATTGTAGCAAAACGTGAGAATTTTTTGTGGAAATTTTGTGGCACCATGCCTTTGTGGAGGTAAAGAAGATTGAGTTTTCATGCAATTAAGGAAATTGGGCGATTTATTCACTGGAGATTTAATGATGCGCCGCTAATTTTAACTCACCTCAACATTTTGGCAGTTTTCCATGGAGAATTTTATGCAAATTCTACATGGACCCATATTACAGGGTACTTAGGCTGAATTTGCCAACAATGAGCAATTTTTTATTTTATTTCTTAGTAGATTGTCTCTTATATCACTGATATATCACTTATACAAGAGACAATAAATTGCATAATTGATCATTCTTCTGCTTTCTCTCTCCCTCTCTTCCTACCAAAACCCATCTTCAGTCTGCTGCTTTGGTCTCCACTAGTCCTTTTTTATGAAAGACAATTTTGTTTACAGAGACTTCATAATCCAATGTCTTTGTCGTTTCTGTTTTGTTTCTTTATTTTGCAGATTTCAAACATCTCCCAGTTCCATTGTCAAACGTTCATTAGAACTTAATGCTTATTTATATTTAAGAATGTGTTCCTGCATTACTTTGCCATCACCATTATATTACTTGAAAATGGTCTCAAAACAACAATATTGTCGTTTATCGTGATAACTTATGGGGCAATTTATCGTAGAGCAAAATTTATGGTGACACTCCTAACTGTTTATTAACAAAGACAACAAAGTCTGATTAACACAATCAGTGCAAGTTGATTAAAATTAATTAGAACTAATATATATATATATATATATATATATATATATATATATATATATATATGAACGTTTCCAGCTAGCTTAAGTGGTTTTGATATTTGAAACTGCAATTACAATTGAAGCTGTCACAAACTCACTACCTGACAGATTAAAAACAGGGGGGGGGAAAAGAGTTGACGGAAAGCTTGGTGTGCCACTTTATTCCACTATAACACTCCCTGAAGTAGAAAATCAGCTAAGCAACTCTGCAGATCGCCGCTAATGCAATGACACTGATCTGATTTTACTGCAAACTCCTCAGTCCCGGGTGACAGACGGCAGCAAATAAATCACACAGAAACACGCTCAATATATTCCACTGTGTTTCTGGATGACAGAGAATGATGCATGTGATGCTTGAATGTCATCCGATAATGGATTCCACCGGGAAGCAAAGACTGGCACAAATGATCGGCTCTTCCTCAACAGTACCGGCGAGATAGTTAGAAAGCATATTCATCACATCTATCTAGACAGACGACAAATGATTTAAATTATACTTTACATTGTTTAATAGAGGTGGAGAGAAATTTTTGATTCCACAGAGAACCACAATTCCTAGTCCTGGCATTTCTGAATCGATTCAAAATGCTCAAAAGTTTTATGGTTGTTTTTTTTTTTTTTTGTAAAATGACATTTTGTATAAATCTTTTTAATTTGATTTTTTTTGTTTAAGAAAAAGCTGGGCAGCAAAGCTAACTTACTGCTGATAATTTAAGCTACAGAATTTTACACACAAACCTAATTTTCCCAAAATATAAAGAAAAATAAAATTTTAAAACAGTATGGACCAGTGTAAAATTCCTTAATAAAATAAATGTTATATATATAATTTTTTTTTTTTTTTACATTGTCTTATCCTTTCATCAATCACACGATTTAAACAGAATCTCTAGATACATCTGAATAGAAAAAACTGGTTTCCGAGTTAAAAATTGTTTCTGAATCGAACTGCGAGACACTGAAAGATGTTCAAATCAGGCTTCTGTTTTCCAGTCATTACTAAACAGAAATACACAAGGTGTGTGATTCTCACCTTGCCACTGTCATGATACACAAAGATATTCCGGGTGCTGTAGTCTTTAAGGTAGGTGATCTGCAGGCCGTTGGGATTTCCGATCTTTTCTGGCTGGAATGTCGCATTGATGGTGTCCACCTTAATCACTGCTTTGGGCTCCTTAGCCTAAACGAATCAGCAGAGGGTTATTAAAACTCTAAGTATAGTTTGCTGAGTGTTGCTTTATTTAAGTGCGACTAAGCGAGAGGCAGAAGGCAGTGAAAGTGGAGGTTCAGTCGAGGCGTACTCAGCTGGTTGCAAATGGCAGATGAATGTCGCTACAAACTGACCATCATATAATTACTGAAATCCCTCTTGTCTACTGCCATGGCGCCCAACTCTGGCACCATGACCAGGCCCAGCTCAAGCTAAATATAGATCAGTCAACTCTGGAGCCGAACTGTTTAGTAACAAGCAAAAAAAAAAAAAAGTTTTAAAGCATTGTTGCTTTTTCAGACAAAACTTTGAGAACTTCCCAAACAAACTTGCGTGTCAATACCTGCGTTTCCTTTACAACTCCTTTTTGACATTATACTAGTGTAAAAAAAATAAAAAATAGAATAGAATAGAATAGAATTCAACTTTATTATCATTGCACTGTCACAAGTACAAGCAACGAGATGTAGTTTACATCTATCCAGAAGTGCTCTACGAGATATAAATATTTATTTACAGATGTACAAGACTATGTATGTATGGACTATAAGGGGTTATGGCAAAGAGATATAGATATTGTGTATAAATATAAATATAAATATGGGAGCTATATGCACAGATTATACAGAATATACAGAATATACAAGAATGTTAGGGAATGGATTATATACGTATGTATATAATGTAATACAAGACAATACAATTTTGCAGTTGTGGTGCTTCCTTTAACAAAGAAACTCAATTAAAATCAAACATAAATACGTTTGTTCAAATGATAAGTATTTTTTTTTTTTTAAATCATGCGGCGTCATCCTCCTCCTGCCACTTCTTGTTGACCTCTTTGTCTTTTCCAGCAGTAGTAACATCTGGTTGTTGATCACGTGATTCGTGTGATGTGGAAAAAAAGTGTTTTCATTTCAGTTTGGCGAAACACAGCAATTTCAATACAGCCAAAAAGCCGAAAAGCATCCTAGCGCTTTTACGGTCGGTGGAGATGCGGCTAATGAAACAGAAACAACTGCTGGTGATTATTTAAGCTGCTCTGTTTCAAATCCTATTTTGAAAACCAGTGAGATTTCCTTACTGATCTACTCAGTGACAAGATTCAATGCTTTTAAAAAGACAAGTTAAACAAAATGCATCTCTAACATTTGTCCATTCAAGCTATTCTAAGTAAGAAGGAACACAATTAAACTGTATCCTTCAACCAATAACCCAGTTCCTTATAACCGCCAGTTCCTTATAACCAAGTTTTACAACCACTGGTTTAGAAAATCAGAGGCCACCGCTGTTGTACTTTTTATGTTTTTATAAACTGGCTGTGCAAACGCAGAAATTGGCTATATGGATGTGCTTAATAATTAAAATCCTATATGTGCAGAGCGTCACGGTTTTTCAATCTATGACAGTTGATTGATTATAGCCATTATTGCAGTGATATCAGTTTGTCAAATATTCAGATCACAACACATATTTGTAATAATAGACATCAGATAACTATATATGATAAGCTGGAACACACAAAGTCCTTATTGTTATGGAAACATTAGCTGGTTTTGTTTAGTTTTTGTGACCTTTATACACAGTATTTGTTTCCAGCTTCTGAGAATAATTATTTTGGATGGTGAACAGTTCAGACGCACTCCACAGTAAACTTGTTTGAACTTGCACAAACACAACGGAGAAGGCAAATACTCATTTTGCTGTCTTTGCCGTCAGTTTAGTTCAGTTAACCTGGAATTCAGTTGAACTGAATATGTGAATATGAGAGACCAAACCCTAAATCATACAGAAATCATTTGCGAATACACTTCTTATCTTTAAAATCTTTTATATTTAGGGGTATTTGTATAGTGGGTGTAGACTAGAGCAGAATGTGCTTTAAGGTTTTTCCATCATCATACCAAACTGGATTCTCATGAGCTGCTGCTTACGTCATATTTGGTGTAGTACTTCAGATTGCCCTCTCGTTCAGAAAGGACGAATCGCCTGTTCAGAAACTGCCCGTTGTCCCGTCCCCTTTTCATCAATGTGCCCTCTCTCGTTTCTGCAGGATGCAAGCAAAACGTGATTATTCGAGGGCCAGGGCTTTTTTGTTTTTGTACAGTTCGTGTGAGGGTTTGTGCGCGCTCACCTGATTCGTACGTCAAGCTCTTCCCAGGTTTCGAGAACTCTTTCCTCTCATACTTCGCTCTGATCCACTGCTCTCTCAGCACCCTGAGCAAACATGAACAAAACGGAAAGACACACACTTCAGAAAGCTAACTGATCAAACGGCAAATGGACTGAGGTTATGTAATGCTTTCCTTGTCATGTTAACCTTAAAGGTCTTTTAGAGGTCAAGTTGACCTCTCAATAAAACTCTCAAATACGCGCGCAGTCGTACACCAAAGCACAGACACGTTTATTGATAACATTTCCTCTGCATTTTAGTTAGAGTCGTCAAATTAAAAGAAATGAAATGAAACTTTATGTTTTTAAAGAGGAGTGAAGACATGTGCAAGCGATTTTTTTTTTTTTTGGTGCATTTTTTTTAAACCAAACTTTTGTAAGGCACTGTGGAGAAACATGACCATCCATGTGATAAGCCACACATTCAAAGATCACCTCCATTTTGTATAACGTTACTCAAGCTCTGATAGTTGGCATGTGGAGCTGTGGTTACTCACTGACAGTCCTTGTGGGTTGGTTTGTAGTAGTAGACAGGAACATCCGCCTCATATTTTGCCTTCATTAGCCCATTTCCATTTTCAGCCATGAACTATCTCACACACACACACACACACACACACACACACACACACACACACACACACACACACACACACACACACACACACACACACACACACAACACATATAAAAAAAAAAGACAGTATTAAAGTACGAATGACGCCCCAGCACATGAATGAACAGAACAATAACATTAGGACACATTAGGCAAAATAAATTCAGACGTTTTGGAATATATTCCATCTTAAAGCACATTTCTACAAGCATAGAAATAACCTTTTAAAATGTCCACATATATTTTCTTAGAAACTGATTTTAAAAGGGCGGTATTATGCGTTTTCTGACCAAATGTTGCCATTTTATATCACAGGCAGTTACCTTTAGTTTAAAAAATGCTATATGCATCAAACATGACTGAAAAGAAAGTTGAAAACCTGTGGTGCTGTGGTTAAGCACAACCCACATATCTCCATATGTGGGTTGTGCTTAACCACAGCACCACCACCTTAGTCCTTGATGCGGCTGTCGCAGGTTTGATTCTCGGCCTGGCGACCTTTCAAGATATTTAACATCTTGAAATTGAACCTCTGTCTCTTTAAAAACTCATGTTTTTTCTGAAACTCATGTTTTTTCTGAAACCGTTAAACAAAATTTTTTACCAGCATTGCTCTGAGAAATAGCTCCTATAATGAACTCAGCAGATGTGCTGTTCCAAAAGCTGTTTGCTAATCGCAGCTGGCTAGTCTGAAGGAGCCAAGTGGGAAAGTCCCAGGGCAGGGCTGCTCCGTAATGCGGAAGCTTTGAAGGAGGAGCTTCATCTTGAAGGTGGGGCTAGGTCTAACCAGGGGTTTTGCACAGCTGAATGGTTGCCATGGGATACTAAAGAGATTGTCAAACACGCATGGAAAAATTAAGGCAAAACTCCAAATATGTTTTTGATGAGGGAATAACATTATAACATTACGTAAAGGTTTAAAAAATCCTTTTACAATAATACTGCCACAGTTAACATGTTTCTGATGTCCTGGTTTAATCTGAAAATAATAATTGTCCTGTGGGTTTTGTTAGTCCATTAACGTTTTTTTTATTTACCATACCAAAAGGGTTATGTTTTTTTGTTTGCCATAACAAATAACCATAAAATTACCATAAGAGTGCAAAAAAGTAGGATTTAATTAATCTTTTTTACTTCATTTACTTTAGTGTGAACATTCAGAAGCTTTATGTTTTGATTTGTTAGTCAACACAAAGCTTTAATATCTAAGTTGCATGGCATGCTCTCCCTTTGCCAAAATCTTAACTGCTACATATTTTTGTCTTTTTGTGTAAAGCTAGTTCCAAAACGCCTTCTCTCTTCCTGCTGGGCAGTTCTAATAGAAAATCTGACACAAGTGAGAACCTGAAAACATGCAAAATGTAAGTAAAATATGCCTGTACATTGACTACACAACGCTACCTGAGTGTGAACTTGAAACAACCAGATTGAAAAGAACTAAAAAGCAAAATCACACAAGAAGTAACCAGCAACTTTCTTTCCCTCTCACCATATGCATCCTTACAAGGAAGCTTAAGTGATTAAAATTATCTGTTGGATTTGTATGAGTGAAGTTAAGTTCCTATTGCAATGACATAGATATTCTAAAATTATGCCTCTATCGGCCTGATTTCTCCCAAAAGGTCAGAACGCAAATACTAGGAAATTAGCATACTCAACATTAAACCTTGACTATTTGCGATGTAAATTGATCAAATTAATTTAAATTATAGATTGAAGAATTGTCTAAATGGTTATAAATTGATAAAAATGCTTGGTGTGAATAGCTATAGATGGAATAAACACATGTTGAATGTATTTTATTGTTGTTATGACCCGCCATACAACCTACAGATGAAAAGTAGTTTTGAGCTTAATCTGGTGTAATTCTCCAATTGACAAAATTTTGTGAAGAATAATGTGTTTACACACTGTCCCTGATAAATAAAGAATAAAACCAGCAAACAAAAGTGAAAAATCCTGAGGGAAGAGCAAAGCTAACAACTAGCCAGACAGACCCAAGTTTTAGCTAATTTTAGACATTTAAAATGCTAGCATCCGTTGAATACAATAGATTATTAAAAGGCAGAATAACTTTGGTACAGCAACCTGTACATCATTCAGCTAAGGCAACGTTGATAAGCTTAATCTCCATTATCTACTAATATAACATTGTATATAGTTATGCTGTTTTTCCCGTTGATCTTTAAGCTGCTCAAATTAGCTAACACGACTGTCAAGCTAGCTTTTAGCCTTCCAACTCAGCTGAGTAGCTTTCTCCCCTTTCTGTTAACTCACTGTGTTATCGCATCTTTGTACAGCAGATAAAAGTACAACTACTGATAACCAGTTACATTTTTTTGTAAATCTGTAAAATGGCTCCCCACACAGGAAACCGCAAACCTTCATAAAAAAACAAGAAAATCCCGACTCAGCTGGGAAATTTGGAGAATATCAAATTAGGCCCTAAGTGCAGTTTTGTGAACATATTTATCTTGGAAGCAGTCATGAATAGAACGTTGTAGAATTTACTGGAAATATTATTTTTTTTAAATGGAGCAGCAGAGCTAATACTTTGTTGGGCCAGTCAAAATAAACGGCACATTATGAAATTGAAACTGCAGTTTTTGGGGTTTTTTTAGCATAAATATATACATGTTTTGTTCTTCCTCTATAAATTTGCCTCCTTATTTACTTTCTCACTTGCTTTATATCCTCTTTTTAAAAAAACTACATTGTAACAGATGAGATCCTGGGAGTCGCTGGTTTTGACCTCTCACCTGAACCTCCTGGTCCTCCCAGTGGGACAGTCTCAGGGACTTGACTTTGGAGATTTCGGGGATGTTGCGATGGATTCCAGAGCAGTCCAGACAGATGAACACACCAAGGGAGCAGGAGCCCCAACCCGGATCTGCCGCAGGTTAGAAAGTCAAAAAAAAAAAAATCAAAACTGAAAGACCAGAATAGAGTCCCTGTGCTATACGTACAAAAGGAGATTCTAGATATTAAAATTTAAAGCTCGAGTGTAAGATGTAAGTGTTACCATCGCTAAATGATATAGTGAAGAGATACAGTATGTCTGAAAAGTACTCAATGTTCCTCAGTTTTATAATGCTATAGCCTCACTTCAAATACTGTTAAGTTAATCTATTTCCTCAACATTCGACACACTAATACCCCATGACAATGTAAGAAAAAAAAAAAATCTAGAGCAGTTTGCAAACTGGTTAAAGAGAGAAAACCAAAAATAAATAAATAAATAAAAAATCACATTTGGGTAAATATTTACAACCTTTGCTTAATACCTTGTTGAGCCGCCTTTGGCAATAATTACAGCCTTTTTGAAAATGATGTCACAGTTTCATTTAGACAAGGTGGTTCATTCTTCTTTGCAGTACTTCTCAACCTCCATCAGGTTGGACGGCAGGCGCCCGTCAGACATTTTCATTCAATCGGACTTAAAGCTGCAGTATGCAACTTTTATAAACGTATTAAAACTGTCACTGTGTTGTGACAGTTTGGTGTGAAACAGATCATCTGTGAACACAATTGAGCTCCTCTGCCTTCTCCCAGTGCTAACCAGAAACAACCAATCAGAGCCAGGAGGTGGGTCTTAGCGCTGCCAATCATATTTACGTACACGCTACTCACTACCCTCTTCTTAATGAAATTGAAAAACACTCAAAAACTTTTTTTCCCCCCCACGTTGTCATAATGGAGTATTTGTGTGTAGAATTAGACTAACATAATTTGGAATGAGGTTGGAACATAAAATGTGGGAAAACTGAGGCATTTTGAATACTTTCTGGATGCACTGTACTTCCAGTCCTATTGCTTATGTGTATTTTTCCAGAAAATCAGCGTTTGATGTTTTAGATACGTTTCAATTCAATGAAAGAAAATCTAGACGTATAGCGAGAGCAATGCGCCACATTCAATGTTAAAACATGAAGGATCACATGAACTCAATATGAATTAATTTACTAGGAAAAGGAGGGAAAGAAAATCTATTTCGGTAAGGTAATTTTATATAGCACATTTTCAGCAACAAGGCATTTCAAAGTGCTTTACATGAATTAGAGGGAACACAAACAAAACAAAACAAAATAAATAACGGAAGAAAAGCAAAATATAATCAAAACAACAAGAGTAATTCACAATTTATAACCTAACAGGAGTTTCTCTTAGGAATAAGAATAAGTATTCCACAATTTATAAACTAATAGGAGTTTCTCTGGGCCTTTTTGTTCCAACTTATAGGTTTTATTCCTGTTCTGAGTTGAGTGAAGCGTAAACTAGATGTTCCTGTTCCGGGCTGCTGGACAACAAGAATAAAATAAGTACTCCACCATTTCTAAAAGTTGTGTTAGTAGAACTTCCATCCTGATCACCCGTGTTATTGCTTTAAAAAAGCATTTTGGAATGACGTGCCTGGCCAGACAGCAAATCAAAGTTTCTGCTAGGTGAGGATAAAATACTTTAACTCAATAAACCCTTTAACTCTTACCGTAAGGCTCACCTGGAACAATGCCACACAAAGCAGGAAATCTTCCAGGTTCATTTGTCTTTTCTGTTCCTCTAAGCTAAAAGATTTAGAGTTATCATTTCATTGCTTTGTCTTCCTCCCCGAAAAACCCCCATCTTGACAGCTTGCCGGTAAACACGACTCCTGTGTGTGAAAGACCGCCCTGACCTTATCAGGAGAAATTATTGATGTCTGAGCAGGAAGAACATTCTTTCAATTTTCCAAATAAGTCACAAGCAGATTGGAGTTTGGATGTGGCCGGTTGGTCAATACCGATCCCTGACTGCCTCCCAAATCAAAGTTTCTGAATGCTCCCAAAAAGCACACAGAGTGACCATCTTTACTTACTCAAGGACAAAGAAGAAGGAAGAATATTGGCTGAAGCTTAACCGGAAGGCCGTTAAGGTACATCAGACCAACCAACACCTTTACACTTCCTTAAGATTGTTCAAAGACACAGACTGAGATGAAATGACAATCTGGCAGTGATATAAATCCTCACAACGGCACAGCTTTACTAACTTTTTGCTTTGCAGATTAGTGTGCTTATTGTTGAGAAGCTAGTATAGAACTAAAAAAAAACAGAACATGACTGTTGAGCTCGTTTTAATTTTGGCTTTGTTGCTAGAAGAGAAGTGTACACCTTTAAGGTCAATAAAACTTCAACTTGGATCAATAAAACTTCAACTATTTCATTTCATTATTCCAATTCAAAAAGTACAGCTCATTTCCCCACGTTTTGATCCAACAGTGATTCAAAAGGGATATTTCTCCAGTTTATGTTTATCTTTGTTTACAACACGTTGGCGCTGCATGCTGAGAGTGAGATGTTTTTATATTTTATGTTTACAGTCATCTCTATGTTGGCACCTTAAAATATTGGCCGTGTTTGACAGAACAGTATGTGTTCGTACGTGTGATATTAGTTATTTTAGATCTCCTTCTTAAAGCTGCTTTTAAGCTAGTGTGCTAAAAATGTCCGCGTACGCCTGAACCATGACAAATAAACAGAATCTTGAAGAAACTGACGATTATTGATTACACTCAACGACGGCTGACAAATCCAGGTTCTCGAGAAAAAAGAAAAAAAATCAAGAATTTTTAAATAGAGAAATGTCACATTTTACTGTCATCCGGTTACCGCTTTGCAAAACAAGATGGCCGATCACCCGACCTACCATCCAAACAAATTTATGGAAAGTTGAGTGGAAGGAAAATGCTTTGTAGAATAACAGGGAATAACTGCAGAAGGATGCTATGCAGATAATCTCCTCTAACACATTAGCAGGATGAGGATGCCTCGACGCTACGGATGCACTGATGCAAAAATTCATGTAACAGGAGCCCCAAAAAAGTATAGAGTGCATTTATTACAGTAAGGTACTTTCTTGCTGAATTAGGAATATTTTTAGTGATCATATTCCATCAGATTTCTCTGTATTTAATGGATCTATAACTTACTTCAAATTAGGCCTGTCGCGATAAACAATAAATCAATTAATCGTACTATGAATTAAAACTATCGACCTAATTTTAATTATCGGCATTATAATGAAAATCATTATAACCTATTTACGTCACGTTAACGAAGAACAGCTGAAAAGTTACGGGGTTTATCAACTGCGGTAGCAACTTCGCTCCAACTGCTCTCCTTGTCATTGCTGTATTCTTTGCCCAACATGTTGAATAAACATTAATGTTGTTTCCACATATCATGTCCAATGTCCACAATCATAAAGCGCGGATTCCCTCCGCGCTTTCTGATTGGTTACCTGTCACATTCAACAAGCTGCGTTAAAGTTCCCAGTCGGGGAAAACCTGATTTGGATCGGAGCGGCAACAACGATCTACCGTAACACACCACACACAACAGAACGATTAGTTACGAAATCGCAAGCGACAATCTTAGAACGGACGATTGTCCGTTCTAAGATTGTCGCAAGGGGAAAATCGGGGCAAAAAAATCATGTAGTGTGAACTATTGCATCAGGTAGTCGATGTGCCCATTTTCTCTATTTAAACCTAATTATTACTGAAGGGCAACATGATATACAGACTTCATAATCTGCACTCTTGGTTGAATGCAGTATTTATTTCCACTTTGGCTTTGTTTAGTTTTTATTTAAGTTCATTTTTTGTTAATGGAGACTGAGAATCCATTTTATTTTTGTTTTTGGTTGTTTTGTTTATCAGTTTAAACTGATAAAATAAATTCCACTTATTTTCAAAAGTGTTCTTTTGAAAATAAAGTGCATCTACCTTTGGCAGGAAATCGCATGCATTATTACGTCATTTCCATTAAATCAGTGTTAAAAGGTCGTCAAACAATATTATCGTTTATCGCAATAATTTTTGAGACAATTAATCGTTCAGCAAAATTTGTTATCATAACAGGCCTACTTCAATGGACTGTTGGTGTTCCAGCCAATGATTACACTGGGTTACATAAAAATATTTTTTTGGAAGTTGTCTATGTTTTTTCAACTGAATTAGGATTATTTTTACAGTGTTGAATACGAAAATGACATCCAGTGTTCTCAATCAGGCCTGGATTTTGTTCCAATTTGATTCAGAGAAATTTAATTGATGACATTGTTGTGACATCATCAGTTCATTAATATTTCTCATCCAAAAACGGTTATAGGAGAAAAATAATGTTTTTTTAACGGAGCGCATTAACTAAATGTTACAAACTTGGAATTCTGTAAGTTGAATAACAAACACTGATAAGAGTAAGGATACGTGAATCGAACATTGTGTAAAATTCTCCGTCTCTTTTCTGTCCCTGTGTCCCCGTTCTGTCCCTGCTCATCACTCGTTGATCCCAGATTCTCAGGAAACCGATCCAGATGCGAGAACAAGTCATGTATTTTGATGCTCATGTTGCTCCACAGTTCAGAAAGTTGACCTGAATGAGCAAAGTCAAAGTGATTTTTGGATTCAGCTCATCAAAATGACCCTGAAACAGGTGGAAAAACCTCAGACAATAGTTTTTGACTGTTGACCAGTGTGATTAGTGAACTTATGTTTCTCCAGTGGATTTCAGCATTAAATGTTCAGATTTTCTTTGCTGTATGGGAGAAAAATAAATAAATAAAAGGCAGATCATACTTTTTTTTTTTTTTGGTCTTTGCTGAAAAAAAAAGGGTGTGTTCTGTGCAAGTCCTACACCGCCCTACACTCAAGCATGTGAAGTCTTGTTCAACTCTCATGGCTTTTTCTTTCTTTTTTTTTTCTTCCCTGGATGCTCCACGTTGCACACACCAAGCAGAAGGAGGCCACTACAACTTCACCTGTGGTCTAGTTAAAGCCCCATTCTCCTGAAATCCCAGCATTCTTTGTCACACATTTTCAAATCAGACACCAATCTGCAAGATTTCAAACTAAACTAGTGGCACTCCGCGACCTTCCTATGCGCCCTAAATGCCTTGGCATTCATCAAACACTTAACTGGATCAGGCAACGCTGATTTTCTTCCACCTACCCAGCGCGCCGCAGTCTGCGCAGACGTCATTTCCCGGCTTTTGCAGAATCTCTTTAAGAGCTCGGGTTGCCCTTTCGTTTGTCGACATTTCGGCGTTTAGATCCCTTATCCGCCGGCTTGTGAAGAGCGAGGAGGGAGAGAGAGAGAGAGAAATGGGGTGCAGCAGAGTAAAAAGAAAGGAAGGAAGAAAAAGAGAGAGAGAGAAACTTATAAGGCAAAAGGTATGCCTACTGGCGTCGCGCCCTCCCCTCCTTGAGGTGCGGACAAGACCGCACAGGTAGGCCCGGTGTGCGGCCGCAGCACAGACTTTATGCTTCCAGGTGAAGGAAAAAGCAAATCAAAGCCTCTCCGTCCAGTGACGCGGTGAAAAACTTAACATAATCCAAACTTTTCAATTCCCCAAATTGCGCCACCTCTCCTGTAATTCCGCAGTGAGAGCAGCGGACAGATTGGATCTTTCTACCTCCGGGCCCGGACTGCATGTGTTGAACGGAGAGAGTCAGACGCCACACTAGGAAGTGAAGAGCCGAGGTTGTTCCAACACGCTGTTGTTCCGCATATTATGCGCTTTGATCGCATATCTCTCCCGCAGCTGCGTAAAATCTATGCAAACGCTCTGCTCTCACCACGTGAGCTTGCATGTTGATTTGGGGGGAAACAGAGAGAACATTTTTAGTAATTTTCAAAATAATAAAACATTTTTTTGTTAGTAAACGCAGCTATTAAATAAGTCATTTCAGTTTCTGAAAGTGAGAAAACGATACAGGATGTGGGTGAGCTGGACCAATACAGTCACCACATTTTTGCCATCGATTCATTTTTCACTTCTATGTTTTAAAGGATTGAGATGTTTGTGGGCTCATAAAACAAGTAAGGACGCATTTTGCGGTTCGTGTTGTTTAAATGAAGAGACATAAAATCTGGGTTGTGTTTAGAAGATGTATTTAAAGTTTGGGACGTCAAAACAGATTCATATCCGTTTCAGTTTTATACCAGGGGTGTCGAACTCATTTGATCAGAAATATATCAAATATATCAAAAATCGGAATGTTCTTAAAGGGCCGGTAGCATGTATTGATGAAACCCACTAAACTGTAAAAATATCAATAAATAGCTGTTTGTTTCACCATTCAAAAAGCTGCTCTTTAAATGAGATACTATTGGACATCTTTTCACACTGGTCAGTCCATCCAGGATTATGTGAATATTTTTGGGCCATATGGTTTTTTTGTTTGTTTGTTTGTTTTGTTTTTTTGCAATCAAAATCACAGATTTTGTGGTGCTACTTTAAAAATATTTGTAAGGATTTTTTAATTATATTTGCGCTAATGTACGATGCTAAATGTAACTTTTTATTATTCACCAGATCAGTCATAGCTTGACATCAAGTAAGGCTGAGGCAGGAGTCACTTAAACCCAAAGTTTTTTGGCCAATTGTAAGAAAAAAATTGCAGTAAAAAATCAGAAAAGAAATGTGGGGATCTGTTGGTTTTGTATGACTTTTGCAGATTTGTGGAAAAACTGGAGGGACCAATTGATGTGATTTGGAGTCTAGAGGGCCGCATAAAAAGCTACGACGGGCCAAATTTGGCCCCCGGGCCTCGAGTTTGACACACGTGTTTTACACCATGTGAAATTAAAACCTCCAGCTGTAGTGTGTGCGTCTGTATAAGCAGTCAGTTTTTTGAGCATCCATAATGCTGCACATATAATATTGTATAATAAATAGATGCCATAAAGATGTCAAATTCTGCGTCACGCAAACTTTAAACTTTAAGAGCTACAGAGCAGCACGATGTTAGAAAATCTTTGATGGCGATGTTGGTTTAAAAGAAATTCTGATCATGTTAAGGATGGGAATTGCGGGTCTTTTCCGAGAGTCGGCTCTTTTGGCTCGTCTCCCAAACGGCTGTTAATTCGCCACCATCGATAGCCTCGTATTTCACCTCACGAGCTATGAATGTTCTCTACGTTAATAAAATACTTTTGCATTTGCTTTTTTTTATGAGAAGCCTTATGCTTTCCTAATTTGATGTATTTGTTCTGTTATAACAGCAGGCCTTTTAAAAAAATTTGTGTGGTATTCTAATCAAACTTTTAATTTTCAGAAAAAAAACAAGAACAAAAAACAAATGAACAAAAATATTGCTAGAAAATCTACTAAACAGAAACATAACAAAAACAGAACCAAAGAATGTTTAAAAAAAAAAAAGACAAGCCATCATGCTCCCAATCAAAACGTTCTGAGCAGGGTGGAGCTACTGAGAGTGAGAGCTGAGCAGCAAACGAGGAAAAAAAAATTGAAGCCAACTCTCACTTCATGGGAGTCTGTTTTTTTTAGCATGACCCATCACTAGACAATCAACCATGTTTCTCATCTGTGCTTCCATCCCTCTGTAGCCTTTAGCATTTTGGGCAACGCCACTGTGTCTGGAATGAGACTTTGTTGTTGTGAGACGCCGTTCAACAGGCTAAAAATTACACTGGTATGTAAAATGTTAAGTTCAGAACACTTTGAATATATTGTTCACCCCTAATATATTCATAAAGGCCTTGAGAGATGTAGAACATGGACATATTCCTAGCTATGTGACCAACTGTCTCAGAAGGTCAACCTTTTGGTGCCAAACCAGCCCTGAATGGATGAGGTCTGGATGCAGATAGACCTTCTGAAGTTGTGCTGTGGTATCTGGGAACAAGATGTTAGCAGCAGATGCTGGGAGTCGTGGAAGTTACGAGGTGGGCCCTCTGTCATTTGGACATGTTCTTCACCTTCCAAAAATGCTCAGACGGATTGAAACCTGGACAATAGCACCTTGTACTTGTGCTATTCGAACCCTCGGCACGTGTCAGTCTTGCTGAAATGCAATGCTATACCACCTTCTGACATTACAGCTATGCAGCCATGTATTCTCCGCCCAACAACAGTCACTAACCGCAGCTGTCAGCAGACATAACGTTATGTCTAGTGGATGTAAACGGTCATATTCCATAAATTAGAATGAGTCTAGTTTCTCAGATTAAAAGTAGCTTTTGAAAATAACTATCTTTCAGTAGGTATTAAACAAGCTTTTCACTAAACTTGTATTCCTGTTTTTTAAAAATACATTTTTTTTTTTTATTGGTCTGATGTAATATTTAAATTTTAAATGTCATGTTTCCACTAGCTGTTGGAAAATCATCATTACTGAGAGAAATAAAGGTGTTAACACATCAGTGTCTGTGTAATTAATCTATTCAACGGTGATAGAGTTACTGAAAGAAATGCCTTTTAAATAATATTCCAATTTTTCTAATTGGGTGTGTATATTAATTTCCAAAAATACAAAGGGAGAAAGGGAAGTACTTTAGTTAAATTACCAATTAATCACAATTTAAATTGGAAAGGGCTTAAAAAAAAAACAACCAGATCTTCACTTCAGAATTTGTAACGGTTTCCACAGAAATTATGCAAACTGTTTCGAAATCATGTGTTATGGACTCAAACAGCAGATTCCTGATGATACACAGCAGGAGGTATATTCAGCTAAACACTTTTCATGAAATAATAACATCCTTGTTGTTTTTCCACAAAAACAGAACCCCTGCTTTGACGCTCTGTCCTGTTTCTTTGGTTTCATTATTCTTCTCTCCTATAATTTATAAAAACTGATTAATAAAACCACACATTGTTCCAGTCTGCATCTATATATACGAGTTTGAATCAAAACAAGGAAATTAATCAGAACCTTTGTTCCAAATCACTCAGCCCTGTACAATTATCTTCATATTAACTTTAATCTGCAGTGTGAAAATTGAGAAAAATGTCACATTTTTTAAAAACAAAGTGTACCATTCAATCACCTGTTGATCATGTTAGTATAATGTATTAAGATTCCCTTTTCAAAATATTAATTTAATCCAGAGGGTTGCTCAAAATAATATAGACAGGTAAGCAACAGAGTCAAAAAGGTATAAGAAATACAAACAAGCATTAAAAAAAATTATTGAAAGTTAAAAGCAAGTGCATAAAACATCTGCATGTAAATAAATGAAAGCAGTGATTCTTTACCAGTTAACCCACGATGCCTTCTAGCAAAACCTCAGACTGCACTTATGCCATATTTGGCCAGTAGGTGGCAGCAGTTCAACACTCTTCCTGTTCCTACAGGTACTCTAGGATTTTGTCCATGTGATTCGCAGGCGGCTGCACCAGCTTTGCTCTTTCAGCTCTCCGGGTAGAAACGTGAAGCCCCAAAGAAACGTTCAGCCGAGTGTGAAGGACGTTTCACTGTATCAGTGGCCGTAACGCTGATCAGCAGTCCAGTGGTGTTCTCACAAGAAAGAGACTGATATGTTCTCAAGAAGCAAAATTATTTCGCCTTTGAGGAACGATTCCTCAGCTGATCATTCACTGCTCCAGCTGGGTTACTTAAGTGAGACAGATAGGGCAATTCGGCTGTCAGCGAGGGTTTGATGTCATTATGAAATACAATTTTTTTTTTTTTTTTCCCCCATGTGACTGCAAAAGGCTGAGGCCCTGTCACTGAGCTCATTTGTTAGAAGCAACATGGCAGACTGCGATCCGTTTGCTTTCATAGCTGCCCCTAAATCTCCAGGTTTTCATTACATATATGATTGTAATAGCTTGACTGTTTTGTTTGTTTGTTTGTTTGTTTTTTCAGATACAAAACTGCATCACTTCGTTAGTTTGAGCAAAGGTCTGCTCTTATTCCACATGGGTTGTGTTCTCCACCATTGTTCTGCTCGCAAAATGTCTCGATTAATCGAATTGAGCAAATTCCGATGGAGTAAAAAGCACAGAAATGATCCGTCCTTGAATGTAAACCTTTTATATATCCAGTGGAATAACAAAAAGTTAGTGTAGTGATCGATTATTCTGTCAGTTATTCTGAGGATTAATCAAGTTTTTTTTTTTTAAATCGGCACATTCTGCAGATTCGTCATTTGACCACTGAAGCTTACTGTTTACAGTATTGGAAGTATATTAAAAGATGCAAATAGGCACGTTAGATTCTTTAAATAACATTCCTTTAGCTAATAATGATTGGATAACACAAGGTGCTTAATTGGAGATTTATTTATTTCTACAGAATTTGAACCAGGTGAAGCTAAAACTTCGCCACTTGAGGAGTTTTGGTAAGAAAATATTTACAAAGGTTTTTATTTTTGGTAATGTTGAATGCTACATGTTGGCTACATATTTTTTGTACGGTTTTGGCTCATTTCCTGTTCTGAGCATGTTGTTCTTTCAGCAAATGGCCTTTTGGTTTGAGTCTATATACTCCAATTAACAATGAATCCATTACTAAATTAGCTGACGAATATTTCAATGATTGATTCTTCATGATTAATCCGATTAATCGTTCCAGCCCTACATGTTTTAGAACAATAGTGATAAGAAAGGTTTCTCAGGGATAAGTTTTAGCTAAGGAGATAACTTGTTTACATCTTTGTGGTGGTTTCCCTTTGTCTAAATTATGTGGTTTGTGCAAATAACATCTATTCTTATGCTATTCATTGTTTCCATTGTGTGCTGCACTATATCTGCTTTTATGTTAAGTTCAACACTCTAATGTACCTCCATCAGCATTCAGTTTATCCTCCCTTTTCATTTCCTCTGTTAGTTTGATCTGCAGATTAGAATAAAATATGGGTCCCAAAATCCCTTTCTGAGGTTCATGGGAGACTCAGAAAATGCTTAATGTTAAATCCTTAATTACTTTAATAATATTTAAAATCGTCAGAGCCCAAGGCTTAAATTTTTCCTTTTGGGTCATAGTTGTTCTTTTCTTTTTAGTTAGTTTGTGTTTTCTCCATCTCAGTTAAGAACTGCTACAAAAATCCCAGTGTCATAAATATTAGATTTAAACATTTAATTTAGCTGTTTATTAGCTCCTGTTGAATCAGGTTTCTGTTAGGCCTGAAATAATCATTTTCACAATCATTTGTGGATTGTATTTCTTTTGTTAAACTCAGTCAAGTTGTCCGTTTTCTTGACACTAGCTGTGTTTCCATTACAAATGTGCGCAAAACCTTTGTTGGTATTCCGCCACCGTTGACAAAACACAATTTTGTAATTCCATTAATTAAGAAATGCAATTAAAATCACACGTGAATAACTCTGTTCACTGGATAAGTCATTGAAAAACATGTCGCACCATCCTCCTCCTGCCACTTCCTGTCATGTTCTTCGATGTTTCCACCAGCAGTAACATCCGGTTGTTGATCATGTGACTCCTGTGATGCAAAATAAGTGTTTCCATTGCAGGTTTGTGAAAATCAATAAAAAAATAAATAAAACTCACCTCATCCTATCGCAAAAACTTTTGATCACAAAACAGGTTTTTTTTCCAGTGTTTCCATTAAGTGAATTCCCAAATTGCACCATTTTATGGTAAACGGAAACACAACTGCTGTAGTCTGCCAGTCAGTGACTAGGCTAAATGTGCCCCGGTCACTGCGGTCACACTTAATATTTAATCAAAGAAAGACGACTATCGGCAGATACGTTCAATTATCCTGATGTTAGACGATCAAACAGCACATGGTATTTCTTTTCTGTCTCTTCATCTGATGATTTATATGCACGCAGTTGGTGGCATTTTGAGTCTCGGCAGGAATGACCGGGACTGAATGGCAGCTGGTGGAGGCCATTATTATGTGTCTTGCTGGGTGCTTCTGACACATCACTCCTTGTATTTGGTCCTGCCTTTGAGGTTGGGCTCTTTGTCCGTTCTGTGATATATAGCTGTAAACGAAGCAACAACAGCTCTCCAGCAAAGTTTAAATCAACCCTGTGGGCTGGACACCGGAGGCCGTACAAAATTTTCACATTAAAGCATTTCATGAGCTTAAAAAGACTTTACAGTGATTAAATCCAACACCGACAGACTTTATTGGCAGGCCAGGCGTTAAGAGTAAAAGCACATTCCAGGGTCTCTGAGAGTCACACACTATGACTGTCGTTTCACTGGGTCAGTAAATCCTAACAAAATATCACCGGGAAGTGTAATGTAGGTTTGTATTTTCTGTGTTTATCTTTTGATTTTTTTACCCTCAAATATTAGACGATGCTTGATTTTCTGGGTCCAACAACGCAGAATCCTTAATGTCATTAGACTACCACAAAACTACTCTAAAAGGGTTGAGTGAAGACTTTTTATATGGGTCAGTATGGCTCACCACGCAGGGTACCATTTTGTGGGGGTGGCACAAACATATGCCGAATACCTACATATAAACAAAAAGAAGAAATCAAATGACAGCGATCAGCTAGCTTAAATTTTAACTTGCTGCATTGGTCATAGATCAACTGACGTCACTAAATTATTGATCTTACAGGATTTACAATTAGCTGAAAACATGGTTCAAAGTAGGTGTGAGGCATACATATGGACTTAAACTTCATCACGGTATTTTGCGGCGCTATTGTGATAACGATAAAAGTGACGATAAGAACTATTTATCACGTCTTTTGTAGCTAACCGTGACTGTGTGTCACGGCAATTATAGCCCCACAAACACAGTTAATGCTCTTGAAAAACGTTCCCATTTGTAGCACACTTCTTTAGGACCCCAGTCACATAAAGAAGTGTGATTTATATCACTAAACTGCACATAGTAACTATAATTTTTTAAAAACTGATTGGTATTTATTAATGCATTCACTGAACAAACAGTGGGGAAAATAGTAAAATGAATAATTGCAACCATACAGACAGTTTTGGGAGTATTGAAGCATCATTATTCTTTATCATGAGAAGAAATTTATCACGATATATGATAAACGGTAAATCCCCACGCCTAGTTCAAGCTATTGATTTCTACAGAGTTCATATTGAATAATTATACTTGTGAGAACCAGTGTGCAGAAGTCAAAGATAGAATATGAAAAATCTAATTAAACGTGTTTTTATGTGTCTTTGTTGAGATCTAATATTCTCCACGTCTCTCCACACAGTTAAATAACGCCTCACATTATATCCACTGCTATCTGCTCAAATGGTCATGAAAACAACTAAGATTTAGTTCGTCATAGCATGTGCATGGTAATGTCAGTGCACTTTAAAAATGTAAGAAATAAATTGCATTTACAGACAGAGGACAGATAAGTTAGCAAAAAAAACTTCAGCAGAAATCAGATTGGAATATATTAAGAGGTACGGTAGACTCCGGAGAAAAAGAAGAGAAACATAAATGGGGGAGATAAAGGCTAAAAAAGAGATTAATTCAGGAGAAAAACAGCTATGGACGAATAAAAAGATCCCAAGAGAAAGACTGGAATGCAAAGGAGGAGTGAGGGATGATGGCAGACAGCTAAGTGACAAACGCCCAAAGCAGGAAAAAGAACAAAAAAAAGAGACAAGAAAAAGGGGCAAATAAAGCTTACTACTTGTGGCAGACTCTGTCAAGGAGTTAATGGGGTTTTGCCACTTTCTTTCGTCTCACTGCCTCCTGAACCATGACCCTTGCATGCAGAAAGATCATTAACTCCCCGCTCTGCCTCCCTCCAGGGGCCTCATCTTCTTTTTCTTCTGCAGGACAACTTGTCAGCCTGAGCCTGGTCCCTGTCTCCTTGCCTTTTGGTTAAATATGCATTCCATGTAATCTAATCTAAAATATCATCTTCTTTACCTTAGCTGAAATGTTATTGTTACATATTGAATAAATAACCTAAGAATAAAGAACAAAAGGCAAAAAAAAAAAAAGCAAAACACTTTGTTTTCCTTGACAGGAAAAAAAAAAGTAAACATGTCATTTCACAAACAAAATGACATGTTGGCGTTAATATTTTCATATTAACAAATGTGACTAACCTGGTTCTCAGTTGATCTGAATTATCATTTCACATTTGAAAGAGCATAGTGTTGGATCATTTATCTTTCTGCTATTTTATTTATAAAGTGTAGACTGTGAGAATGATGCTAACTTTCTTTGAGGATATATCTGCAAGGAAAAGTGCATTTATTTTTCTTCCATTTTTTTATATTGGGGCCACATTGTTTTTAAAAGTAGCAAAAACTGGGTCAATTTCTCCTAATGGTGACAGAACAATGTGTCCTTTTTAAAAAAAAGGTTTTTCACCAGTAAGTTAACAATGCATTATGCATCATGGCTGCCAGCGCAGTTTCACTTCAGAGCCAGAGCAGTACGATAGAGGAACATGGACGCTGCATTCCGAAATAATTCAGAACGAGACGTGATATTTCCCAGCTAATATTTGCTCCACGATAACAAATTTTGCTGTGCGATGAATTGTTCCAGAAGTTATTGCGAAATACGATAATACTGTTGCTTGGAGACCGTTTTGTGAGTAATGTCATGGCAATGATAAAATAATCATGCAAGAACACATTCTCAAAGATCAGCAAACTTTAAATTCCAATGAACATTTAACACTGGAAGACATTTTAAATAACCCACATAAATAAATAAAATGACAAATAAAATGAATTTTGAAGTCTACGTAAACAAAATTGTCCTTCAAAGAAAAGGGATAGTTGAGGTCAAACCTCCACACTGAAAACTTTTATCATTTAGTTTTTGGTAGAAAGAGAGAAAAAAAGAGATAAGCGATAAATCAGGCCAACGGAAATGACTGAGTTTGTTTCAATTTATCATGTGATTAATTGATTCATTGATTATTGCGACAGGCCTAGATATGATTTCAATGAACACTTGAACATCAGTTAGACATGTGCTTAACAAAATCGTCCAACTGGACATGCAGCCAATCAATATAACAATGTTCAGGGTTGGACTAACTGCTAGCAATATGAAATGATAGATTCTTCAATTTTGTTAATAGAGTAAATTTGTTAGATGAAGATAATATGTAAATGTTCTTGTAATAAACACAAAATAAATCAAAACAGAAAAATACACATTTTGAGGAAATGTTCTTTCTAGCAATGGGTTTCATTAAACCTAAGAAATAATGAAGAAAAGAAAATACTTACAACACTTTTATACCTTTTGAAATGGGATTCTCTCATATGGCCTCATGTTATGTGGCCATATGTGTGTAGTTGTGTGTAGTCCAAGTCATTTGTAACTGTCCATACCGCTGACCTCTGGTGACCCCGCCTTCCTGCAACTGTGGGAGAACTATAGAAACAGTGGGATGGATTACATGTTGTGTATAAAAAAAAACAACCAAAATCAAATCACAGCCGTGTAAAACGGGAGAAATGTAATTTACCTCGCTCTATATGCAGAGTTTTTCCAGGCTACTAAATATCACTTTTACCGGACAGCCAGAGGCCTTAAGGTCAGCAAAGAGTGTCTCTCTGTCTCACAGTGTGCATGCATTTGTATTCAGATATGAATCTATTTGACGGAAAATAAATAAATATATCGTTTTGGCCAAAAACGGGAGAGAAGAATATCTTCCAAAGGAGAGGTGTTGCTAAGCAATTTGTAACAATTTCTTCTGACCTTTCCTGCAGAAAGCTCTTATTTATATCACTACCATTATACACTGCTCTGCGCACGAGTAATCATGGATGTCTTTGTTACATGTTGATATATTCTACGAATTTGCCAGATAAATCACTGCAGACTTATGCTACTGAGATCAGTTTTCTATGAATACCAAGGGTTCAAGTGTTGCATTCAGAAGATTCTCTGGATAAGAACAAAATGTTTAAATGATTAATGTAGGGATGCTACAGCACATTTTAAACATTGAAAACCAGATATGTATGTTATCTAAGTTCATTGTTTAGTTGGAGAAATTTAATGGCACTATTCCATACAAAATAAGTAAAACATTAAATGGGAGTCAGAGCTTTCTTCCAACAATAGTTTTATAGTTTTCTAGAGAACTCTGGCACAGTCTGAATCCCAAATGCTTCCTCTGAAAGCAGGACGTAGACTACAGAGCAGGGCATTCTGGGTAAAAACAACCAAGACTAAAATGCTATCAAGTCTAACGCTAGCTGGAGAAATTTTCTACAACTGCTAAACTCTGACGCTACTCCATATTTGTTTGCATTTTATGAGGAAGGAAGTTTTCCTCAGTGTCTTTTTGAGAGGTTTTTGTGTCGTTTCCTTCAGTGGTTCTTTGTGCAGCGCCCCCACAGGCGAGGAGGGGGAAATAGGTTTTTCAAACGGTTTGGATCGTTTGACGAGACAGTGTGAAAGAGAACCACATCAGTTGAAAATGTAACAAATGTTGCAATCTTGGTCCCCAGTCAAACCGAGTCTACCGGACTATTAGGAGTGAAAACACCTCGAAAGTACGAGAAGGAGAAATAGGTTGTGGCCTTTTTACAAATACAAAAGAGAAATCCTGACACAGCTAAAATCTGTCGCCACTCCTTCACTGTCTATATTTTGTGAAGAAACAAGTTTTTCAAAGGGTTTGGTTTTGGTTTGTTTGACACAGTGGAAGTGTGAAAGAGAACCACACCAGTTGAAAATGTAACAAATGTAGCAAATTTTATGGAACCGAGACCAGCAGGTGTGAAAACACCCTAATGCTCGCATGAATACCACACCAACACATATGCAGTACAGGTTTGCTTGGATTCCTTTTTTGTAGATTGTTACTAAAATACATCAGAGGCCTTCATTTGAAAATGACAAGAGTTTAAAACACATAATCAGCCGCAGCAGTACGTTCATCTGTAGAATATCGTATAGGACGTGAGTTGTGTCCTTGCACGTACGAGCAACCAAAGACTGCCAACAGACGCTACTGGGTTTCAGGCTGGGGCTTCAGATCAGAGATAAACTAAAAATTAAGTCAACAGCCTGGGTCCTGACTATTTTCTTTGAGTTATTACCGAGGAGTTCAGAAGCGATGTAAGCTAATGCCATGGAGGAACGCTTGTTGACTTGGGAAAACATCCATACGGAGGCTGGCAGCCAGGCTTGGCGGCAAGACGTCGCATTTATCTGAGGAGCAACATAATTTACTTCGCCTATTAGCCGTTTTAATGTGGCACCTCATCAGTGTAGCTTACAAGAGCATACATGATTAAGAGGATTTAAGAAGGATTTGATAATTGGGCTCAGTATCGCATTCAGGGGAGCGTTACAGAGCTGCGGCTCATTACCCTAATAGCGACCAAGAGATTTTGTGTCGTCAGGTTGCTGAAACTGAATCGACATTTCTTCTTCTACAGTTCACGTGGTTCAGTATTGAGCTTGAATCCTCCCAGCCCTCTCCTTGTTTCTTGCTCTTTGATAATACATTCCCACTGGAGGCCTGGGAGATGCATCGCTAGCATCGCTTCTCATCAGCAAAATGATTGCGTCGCCTTTACCTGCCGCGTTTATCATCGCTAGGACCTCGCTTTCTTCCATCTTGCTCCTCATTGACATGCCTTTCATTGCGGCTGCGATGGCGTTCATCATTAATGACGGAGAAGATCGCCGGCCGAGCGATGGGAAGTTAAATCATCGGCACTTGTCTGTTTGTATGGAAGCGTGTAATGGCATGCGGACAATGTGCATCCTGAGGCTGCCGCTAAACAGATCAGACCAAACTGACCTAGTGTGATTACTTACTGAGAAAATGCTGGTTGTCAATTATCAGCCTTCCACTTACAGCGGAAAGGACTGTTTATGCCTTTCGAGGAATCTGATTTGCTTGGACTTTGATTTATTTATTGTTCATTAACATGAAGGTCACATCACCAAAATGTGTGTATAGTTTTCGTATCCTTGGAACATTTTTGCGTTTTATATGAGAAAATGTGGAAATGTTTGCTGGTTATGAATATACAAAGCTGGGCATGTTTGTGAACTGGTAGGTTAAAGATGAGAGATTTTTAGAATTTTTTTTTAAACAAAACATGGAAAGTGGGGCTACCCTGCATCAACACTCCCCAGAAGTCTTTCAGAATTTGTCTGTACTGGCTATGCACGTCTACAGACTGAAATATTTGCCCATTCTTCGACACAATATATCTTAAAGAGGGTATTTTACATCTTTCAGGCACATGGGGCCATTTTATAGCACAATAAAGTAACTATGTCACCTTCAGCTGTCTCTTTAAGAAGACAAAGGCCTGATTTCAAGGCCTCAAACTGCGAAGTAAAATTTCTTTTCAGTCCTTTTAAAAATATGTAGCATTTTTAGAGCAGCTCAAGGTAACAGTTACTAGATTGTGTCATGAAATGACACGTTGTGCCTGGATAATACATAATACTTACCCTTTTAGCATATTTGTTCAAAATGTTTTCATTGCCATTTATTTTTCTTTACTACTTCACGTGAACGCTTTGTGTTGGTGTGTCGCATGAAACGTCAAAGCAGTAAACTTTGCGGTGCAATTTTACCCTTTCATACAGTTTCAGTAACTTTAACTTTCTACTGGTATAACATTGATGGAAATAGACAACCATAACAATTCTGGATAATAAGAAAAAAATCGAAACCGTCGGTGACGACTAGGTTAGTCTTTTTAAAAACGCTTCACCTGCATAAATTGTCACCAGTTAGCGACACACGCGAGTTGGGCAAGACGACAGACGTCGTGCCACTGTGTGAAAAGCGAGGCCAGGCAGGAAACCCGCATTATGGATGCGGCACTCAGAGGCACAGCGGGTATCAGAGCGAGCGCAGCTGGTTCAACGTTCAAACGTGAACAGTTACTAAAAACTAAAAAAAACGGCCAACGTCAGACCGAGCAGCTAATCTAAGAAGATTAGCTGTTTTCACATTGAGAACCAACGTTAAAAGGTTTATCTGACTTATATAAAGTGGAGGAAAAATTGTTGCCGGTCAACATGACTGGATGAGACACAGAGACTACCAGTATCTTTTTCTTTTTTTCCCAGTCAGAAGCTGTCATTTACACCAATGTGGGTTTTCTAAGATGAGGACTGGAGTTGAATGTGAAGTTTGGCTCAGCTTTAAGCTCTCTGCAGGACACGCTGAAAACTACGCAGAAGGAAAATAAAAGAAATATGGCCGACTGGCCCACGGGCGTGTGTGTGTGATATACGTTAGCTGTGTGCGTACTGTGCATGTGGGCGTCCTTGAATTCCTGCCATTACAATTATTATCCTACACTTGTCATATATAAAAATATGGAAGCATGAGTCTCGGAAAATTGCATTTAAAACAAAAAAAAAAGGCAAGCCAGGAAAGTGATAAGTAGCTTGGTGTACAGTATAGTTAAATAAAGAGGTAAGTATGTAAGTAAGGAAAAAGGGAACCAAATAAATTCATTAAGTCAAATAAGTTAACAAGTAAGGGAAGAAAACAAATACAAAGATAAGTATACTTATGTAAGCTAAGAACATATTTTAAGAAAAATAAGTACATGAATAATAGTAAAAATGCAATTATGATGATTAAACATGATTGACAAAGGCTGTTCCTGTGTGATAAGTGACAATCTACATGCACCAGAAAATCTTTAAAAAAACAAAAAGAGCACAAGTAGGTAAATAACTGAAAAGTAAATAATAAGCAATATGAAGAATAAATTTGTCAGTAGAACAGTAAATAAATAACAAAATGAAGAAAGAGATAAGTAAGTAGGCAAGTTAATGTCTAAAAAGTAAACAAACAAGTTTATTAATGAGTCAAAAGTATTTCAGATTGTCATGTCCTGATTGGCTGAGGATCTGCACCAGCATATTGTATTTTATCTCATATTAAGGACAAAAGAGGCCAAAATAAAAATGATCTCCCGGTTTAAAAGATTGTGAAAATCCACTGCAAGGTATTTTAACACATAAAACAAAACATACAGCAAAAGCTGTTGTCCTGGATCCAACATTTTAGTAAAGACAAAATCCTTTATTTGAAAACAATGCAAAAATGAAAGTAAGGAACCACAAATGGCCAGAGCAACGAGTTACAGTTGGTCCTAAAAAGGTTTAAAATTGCTTAAAGGAAACATTGAACGTGTTTGAGTTCGGTGCCAGTTGCTGGGCAACCGAAAAAAAGATGTAGCAGGAACTTCGCTCGTTTTTCCTGTGGCAGATTTAGATGCAGAATGTTTCTGTCAACTGTCAGAGCGAAACTGTAGCAACACTTTCACTGTGGAGTGGGAGGAGGACAGAATCCAGCAGCAGCTGGTGCAGGTTTGAATGTCTTCAGAGTTTGGAGTTTAGCCTCCCTGGGAAGTTCCAGCCACACACGGCAAATTCCACATCTGCGTCAGTCTAAAGAAACAAGATCCGGGTCAACCTACACTGATCAGGGTCCAGAAACACAAAGCATAGAAAGGTTCCTGTAGCAAGCAGAGATGACAGAAACGTCCTCTACATTAAATGTGCAATCGCTAAAGATTATTTTTAGTGGTTAGATCATCAATAAACAAACAAAACTCTGGCTACGTCAAAAACAGCATCGTGTTCTTTTGTTTTTGTTTATTATCATGTTTTTAATTTCTTTGTTTTATATGTATGATTTTGCATATGTTGCCACTGTCATGTTTTAGTATTTTGCATTATTATTACTATTTCACTTCCTAATAGTTCCTAGGAAGTGAAAGAGTAAGAGCATATCTGTTTTTGCAAACAGGTATACTGTTTGTTTGAAAAAAAAAAGAAGAAGGAAAGCCCATTTAGCGACAAGTGCTACTAATTAGCTATAAGCAACATGATGCAAGCATGGGACGTCTGTTTAGTTCAGTTTCTCTGTGTTATTGTGTCTGTAGCTGTCAAGTAAACTTCATGAAATAAATGCAATTTCTATATCGTTTCCATTACAATAATCAAATGATTCTTTTTTTGTTGTTATAATTCACGTCATCAGATTCCATAAAATAGTAGTTAAAATATTGGACAAATTGGCAAGAAAACAAACAAACAAAAAAGAAGCAATAAAAGATATTTGATAGCTTGACTTACAACAGGCGAGAACTGCAGAAACCAACGGCAAAATAATCCAAAAAGCAAAGAAAAAAAAAAAAAAAAAACCCTACAGGCAAGCCTTACGGACACAGTGAGCAGATATCAAGCGGTCAGAACATCAACAAGATCCGGGAGGAACAAAAAGAAAAGTGACAAAAGCCTTTGTGGCGGCCCTCTAATGAAAGATGCATTAAAGTAAAAAGCAATCAGCCAGGACCTGGTACCTGACGAGGGCTGAGGAAATCAAAGAGAAAATCTTCAGAAGACAACCGTAAAGAAACGAGGGCGAGGCCAAGTAATCCCCACACAACATAAACCTAAAAGATGTATCAGGGTTACATGAATAAAAGAAAACAAAGAACCCAAGAAAGAAAAGAAAGACTAGGAAATAGAGGACTAGCTTAACAAAATATCAAGAGATAGGTGAAGAGTGGATATATATATATATATATATATATATATATATATATATATATAGAGAGAGAGAGAGAGAGAGAGAGAGAGAGAGAGAGAGAGTTATGGAGTTATGTCCATGGAAATGACATAAGTGAATGCTAATGCAAGAATTTGCATTTTTCTTATTATTAAGCAGTGCAGCTATTGCTCTCACTGTAGGACTGAAATATAAATAAACAGTTCTTATATAATCTCTTTGTTTAATTGTTTTTGCATCAATGGGTAACATGCACAGATGATTGGACATATGTTTTAAAAAGTATGTTTGTTTTTTTGTTTGGTTTTTACTGTGAAATCATTGAAGAACTTTTCTAAAGATCATGCCCTGAAAAAAAAAAACTAAACATTTTAAGAACAAATCATATTTGGGCATCTTCAAGATGTTTTTTTTTTCATTAAACCAAACAAAAAGTAATAAACACTTTATGGAGTAAAACAGGAACAGAGAATCATTTGACTGTAGGTGAAGGCGAAGCAGACTGACTCATTTCCTCCCAGTGTTTTGTGTAAAAGCGCGGTGCCAAGCTTATTATTTCCTAATTGTCTGCACTGATTGTCACAATTGTACAAAAACTACCAGCTCACATTTTATTAAAAGGTGCAGGGAGAAAGAAAAGGGAGCCGCGTTTATGTAAATCACCTTTGTTTGAGCTCCGAGAGAGGGCATGTGACTTGCTCCGAGTGCGCCCTTTGAGTGCTCTCCTAACGCCGCCGCGTCTTCCACTCCGTCTCCATCGGGTTTCTAATCAGGGTTTTTCTCTCTCCGTTGAGGAAGGTGACAGGCGTTTTAATTGGAGCAGCACCAATGACAGCAAGCATCCATTAACATTCATTAAGTATATTTTCACATATTTTCTTCAAGCTATTCAAGCTCAAGATTCGCAACAACAGACACGACAGCTTAGAAAAGTAAAATATGCAAACTTACAATAAAACATTTGAAAAAATCAATTGAATTGAGAGAGAAGAACGTTAAAAAAAATATGCAGCGATGGATTTAGGGCGTTTTCACACCATTGGGAACCAAAGTTGCAAACATTTGTTACGTTTTCAGCTGGTGTGGTTTGTTTTCTCACTCCACTGTGCCAAGAGATCCAGACTAATTGAAAAACCTGTTCCCCTCATCGCCTGTGGTGGCGCTGCAACAAGGACTGAAAAACCTCATTAGAAATTGAGCAAAACTTCCTTCTTCGCAAAATGTAAACAAAAATAGAGTAGCATCAGATTTTAGCTGTTGTTTTCTCTTTTGTCTTTGGTAAAAAAGAATAAATAAATAAAAAACACAAGTAATTTCTCCTGCTAGCATTAGATTTGAGTGTTTATTTTGGTTGTATTTACCCAGAATGCCCTGTGCTGTAGTCCACTTCCTGCGTTTGGAGCGCTCTTTGGTCCACTTGCATCTCCATCTGCATTCAAACCGCACCGGAGTTAACTTCAACCGAACCGAGACAGAGGTTTGTAGGTGGACCAGAGTTCACCTTTTTGGTCCACATCAGTTATTTCATGCCTCCCCAAAATGAACCAAACTTTCTAGGCAAATAAACTAGAGTTTGATTAAAACAGACTAAACAGGGATGGTGGGAATGGATTCTGGATGAATCAACAAAATAATTCAAAGATTTACAAAATAAAGAAAAAAAACCCAGCAGTTCTTTTCGGTCGTGGTGAACTCTAAGGAAGACTAATTGTGTTTAAGGAAGAATTGCAGTCAGAAAACCTTAAATCTAAAGATACTTGTCAGTTTTGTAGCTACGCGTAGTGTGAAATTAAGGAACAGTTTAACAACAAAATTAACGGTTTGAGTGTTGGAAACCGGGGTTTTTTGGTTTGGGTTTTTTCTCGGTTCGCCTGCTGCTTCATTCTTCATCCACCAGATGGTGTTAGAGGCCGCACTCCTGGAGGGGCCGCTGATTCTGTTCAGCGCACCTGTGTCTCATCACCCAATTATCCTGGAGCTTAAGAGGAGCAGACTGCCAGCACCTCGACGCCTGAGTGTTTGCCAGTAATGGTACTCTGAGCCCCCTGAGTTAGTGCATTGTGTTTTCCTTAGGAGACCTTCTAGCTATCGATTCTTGTTGCCCCTCTCTCTCTCAGGTGATTCCTCGTGATGCCTTGGAAGTTTCCCTGTGAAACCCTAGGCGTGGCTTTGGATTTCCTCCCTCGTGACGCCATGGATAGTTACCCGCTGGTTGCCCGAGCCCCTTCGTCGTCTCTGCAGTTTAACCATAAACCGCTCCTGGATTTCCCAGCTGGCAGTCGGCACGCTCCTCTGTTCTCCTTCTCCACATCGTCAACCCTGCTCTTACGCAGTGGAAACCTCACTCTGGAACCTGGATCACCTAAAGGACACCCACAAAGGAACCGAAACCACAAACCCACAGTTTCCCTTCCTTTTGGTGGAAGTAACCTGCAAATCAAATAAGATCAGTCTAATTTCTCTGAAGTCCCTGTTTACTGATTTTCCCCAAACTCACCGTCTTCCTTTGCTGCTCTTCAGTGTGCAGACGATTCGTGTGGCTTCCCAAGGACCAGACCCTTTCACCAACCTTTCCATATTGTTCAATAAACTTTATTTATTTGATTTCCTGTTCTCCTGGTGTTAAGAAACTGGAACCCATCATGACACTGAGTTTGAAACACAATATAGAGTGTATGTAATTACGAAGGACCGATCCAATTAAGCATGAGAACACCATGGTAGTTTTTCTAAAGAAAATGGGCAAATTTTCCTCAAAATAACAGATTCAAACATTTACAACAGGGCCCTTAAAACAAACCAAACTGAGCCAAGCCACTTTTATTCTTGGCTCGCTGACTTTAACGTCAGTAAGACCTTATTTGTTTTCATAACGGGTTTCATTGCGTCAGTCTTTATGTTTTTGTATTGTGTTATAAATGAAATTGGTGTGGTATTCTAAATATGCACAAACAGAATTAAATGGAGTGGGGGGGATTTTCAACATTGTTGCTGCATTCAATAGGAGGAACATTTTTTAGAGTCCCTGTAAACCACATTTCATGTTTTCCCCATTTGCCAAGCGAGTCTATGAAATGACAGGGGCTGTGAAAGAAGAAAACTGACAAAATCTGATTGGCTTTTGGCAGCCAGTGACAGAAACAAGTTCAGCCTCTGTCAGAGTGACAGGCTGATGAGCTCATTCAGCATCAGAGCATCATCTGAAACACTATTGATGTCACCACCACTTGTATGACTTGGTAGAAACTGATGGTTATTTTTCATTGTGACACTGTGAGACAAGAAAACCAGTTTTTATAACGGCTGCAAAACAAGATAAAAAATAGGAGAGAGAGAGGGAGAAAACAAAAGGTCCAAGTAAGTAAAAAGGGTAATGTAAGAAAAACATGCACAAATATCCAGGCTTTTCTTTTACTTTTAAAAACTTTCCCCCAACCCCCTAAGGTTATTTTGATCTGTCGACTAAGGAAACAACATGGTAGATTTCAAAAAGGTGGAATCTGACATCCTCAGACAACTCGAGTTTCTGCTTCATCCTTATGTTTTGAACAACATATCTGTCTCAACGTTAACAGATACAGACTTTAATAAAATGAGGGACAGGATGGTAGGCTGACATTAGCATGTTATAACTTGTTAATTCATAGCTCGAAACATGTGAGATTCCATTTCAAGCACATGCAGGGAAAACTTCAAATAAATGTGTTCTTTAGCTTCATGGACACAGCGCTTTGTGTTCAACGTGGTAACATTTTCAGCTGAATTACAACCTTTATAGTTTAAACGATACGTTCTACAGTTTTCTTTCGTCTAGCTTCGTCTCCTTCGACCATAATGTTACGCAAATTGGAATTACAAAAAATGCGTTTGCTCAACGAAAACAGGCCAATTTTCAAAAGAGCTAATATTTTTCGATTAAAGGTTTCGCACAAGGATGAGGTGATTTTTTCAGCTGCATTGAAATTTTGCAAAACTTGCAATGGAAACACTTTTCCACGTCACGCCAGTTAGTATACAGCAGCAACGCACTTATTTGCAGCCATCGGCGTTCTTGGGAGATGCAGCTGGTTCTACCATCGCTTGAGTTAGTCATTCAAAAGTGTTGAATCCACAGCTGTTCTGTAAAACCACACACTACAATAGTGTTTCTCAACGGTGGCGGTATTGCCTCCTGGAGGGCATTCAGAGGACGGCAGGGGGCGCTGGTGGATATTTTTACAAAAGGGGGGCGGTGGGATTCCTTTGGGGGGTGTTTGCTTGAAGGTAAACTTTACATCTTAAATGCACAACAATACCAGTTTATTAGACTTTGAGCAACCTGCTAAAACTGTATTGTGTAACATTGAAACATGCATGGCTGCAATTGTATCGACGGCAGCTCTCCTTCTCTTCAGTGTTTATTAGCTACTCCTGCTACTGTTAGCTTCACCGCATCAGTTCAGCGGCACACCGGCTGATGACGTTGCTGAGATTCACTTGTCTGGTGTCTGATTTTCAAATATTTTATGTTTTATTGAGGATTTTTGTACATATGTTTTGGCACTGCTGTGATCATGTCAAAGCAGAAACGTATATTAAAACGTGTTTTATTGACCGTCTGGATGCTCCACGCTTCCATAGATGGACAACGAAATATCGCTCTTATGTAACTAAAATCACGATACACTCACTGTGTATGCCTCAGAAAAATGAACTACAATTTCCCCAAAGCGCAGCGTACGTAGCCACTCCCAAGTAGGCGGGGCTTTTTGCTCCAGCACCTGAATAAGAGGCCAACGTTTCCTCTGATTGGCTAATAGATGATTAGCATAGCACCATGGCTGAATTAAAATATATCTCATGTAACTGTTTACATCCATAATTTTTAATGACTTATTGACGTATGATTATATAATTGCGTTTCTTATTTAATGGAAACACCGCAATTGCGAAAATCAGTTTTTCCGATGTTAGTAGAATATAGATTAAAATTTGCACACATTTGTAATAGAAACAAAGCTACTGTCATGAAAGAAAAAGGAGTATTTTGTTGTTGGACCTGTCTTCAGATAGCGTTCCTTAGACAAAGTTACAATCAAAAAAAATATGTGATGCTTGGACATGTTGGATTCCACAAACCGGGTGACAAATCATCGGGGTTGAGATTCTACACCAGATCTGGTTGCAGCAGTGCGCAGTGAGATTACATGTCTTTTGGCCTACCCATCTGTCTGCTGGTAGTGGGGGGCGGTCGGAGAATGGGGGGCCGAGTTCTGGGTCAGTTTCCTCATTCTTTGGCTCAGCACCTCCACACCCTTCTCTCTGCTGCACCAGCAGATGCTCTCTGTTAATTAACAAGCTGACACAGCATATGTAGAGGCTGAAATCTGGATGTCACAAAACTCTCTGCCGTCTCCGGGTTTGTGGAAGTCGAACGTCTCCAAGGTGTTGGGCCTTAGGGGATAGAGCAAAGGAAATTCACCTGTTAGTTTGCTGCCAGAAGCAGCGAGGTTCTGGCAAATTATTACGTCCAATTAGTGCCTTAACAAAAGTCACAAAGCTATGCCCGCTACGTTGACATAAGAATGCTTGACAAAGAGCTAAAATGTATTTATTTTTAATCTGCAAATAAAATGAGAAACTGAACTGTTTTTCCAAAGTTTTGAAGGAGAAATTGAGAGACAGGGATCCAGTTCTAACAAGCACCTCATGCTCTTACTGCTAACATTTATCCAGTTAATGAGGATAAGGCTGTTGTCTGCCGCATGCTCACAACGCCAACTCAGCATTGGCTCTGAACGGGGCAGTGCCACTGCTGCTGCTCATGGTTGATGCTGGATCAACAGAAATAAATGGGCTGCATTTACTTCCTGCCCTCCATCTGCATTGCGTGACATCGGTGCTCCTCCAAATACTTCATTGCCAGATGTATAAAATGTACAAGAAAATGCAATTTAAATGCAAAAGTTGTACATATGCAGATCACTCAAGACAAACTATTTACAATAGATTTGACAGAACTGTACACAACATCCATTCACTTATTAATAGATTAAAAAAAACACAGGTTACATCTATATGGAGAGATTTCATTTCTAACACAGCTGCTTGCATTAATGAATGTTCATCCAAGAGCTGTGACTTGCAGGAATAGAGAGGTTCTATACTGGTTTGTCTCCTTTTAAATCAAGAGGCCCCTGATAGTTTGACAGGAGACAGCAGATGACCCACAGTTGATTGACTGAACCTGAAAGAGGAACAAGTCCATTCCAGATATGGTACTCCTTCACCCTTCGTATGGCCCTCTCCACTGAAATCCTCAGTCGAGCAATACCCTGGGTCTTCTGGGTGTCCTCCATGTTGAGTTGGGTGGATTTTTTAAGTGGAGGAATGATAAGTGTTGCTCCCACCTCTGACAGAATCTTCTCCATCTGGAAACCTGTGTTGGCCATTACTTCATCTCCGGGCTGAAGTAATGTTAAGATCTGTGATTTCCGAGTTATTTCTATGTCAGAGAAACAACAGTCCAAAATCCAGGCAGCACAGAATGAACAGAAGGCTACTGACTGGTAGCTGGTAGCGACTAGTAACAATGGACATCTAACTATAGACTTGACAGGACAAGACAGCTTGACAAGACAGATAGACAAGGACCCGACAAGGAACAAGGAACACAGGTGGGATTAAATACACAGAGGGTAATCAGGGAAATGAGACATAGCTGGGAACAATCAAGGGGTAGACAGGACAACATGGAGACTCAATAGACAAAAAACTAAATGAATACATAGAAACCCCCCCAAATCCTTACAAATGTATTGTCCATCAAAGACTCAGCAGTACGCAAGTTGCTGGTAAAGTTCAATGCACCTTTGGCATTTTAGGATGTTTTCGCTCCTGGTAGTCTGGTAGACTCTGTTCTATTGGGGACCAAGATTGCAACATTTGGTGCATTTTCAGTTGGTGCGGTTTGCTTTCACAGTGCACTGTGTAAAACGATCCAAACTTATCAAAAAACCTGTTCTCTTCCTCTCCTGTTGTGGCGCTGCAACAAGAACCACTGAAGGAAATGACACAAAAACCTTCGAAGTAGACATGAGCACAACTTCCTTCTTCATAAAATGTTAACAAAATGGAGTAGCATCAAATTTTAGCAGTTTTAGCTCTTTTGTCTTTGGTAAATGACCACGAGTCCTTTGTCTCACTAGTGTTAGACTTGCACGTTTGTTTTGGCAGCTTTCTCCCCAGAATGCCCTGCTCTAGAGTCTGCTTCCTGCTTCTGAAGCAGTCTCTGCATGTATCCACACATATGTTCACTTCATCTGAACCGAAACCTAGACTTTTGTTCGGACCAAGTTCCTTCTTTTGGTCTGCACCGGAGTTTGAATGTGTCCTCACGCCTCCCCAAACGAACTGAACTTTCTAGACAAACAAAAAAGAGTTGCATTGAAGCGAAATAAACTGGGCTGGTGTGAATGCAACCTTAATGATTGTCAAAAATGACCAACAAAAGTGGACAACAGTGCCCAAAGTCATGAAATGAATTGTCTAATTATCTTTGCTGGTAAGACTTTTAGTTCACAACTCGTGGAACAGTTAGGTTATTCATTTGCACTCAGTTTCTATAATAGGTTTAAATTCTCAGTTGGTATGGGTAAATGGTTCCACACATGCTGTACTCTCATAAATACATCAGTCACTGCACCAAACCCTGCCAGCCCTGATTCAGAGGCCGCTACTTGCCCATTGTCCCTCCAACCATTTTGGCTGAAAAAGGATGATGTTGACATTCCTGGCAGAGCACATGCTTGGCACCGCGCAGCTAATTATCCAGAACCTTAAACCATTGTCACTTGTTTTGCTTGGGCTGAGCGTAGCCTTTGAGATTTTACATGTTCTGTGTATTGTAGAGATATTAAGGTAATGATTTGTAATTGTCAATAATTTTTTTTTTTTACTCCTTAGACTATTTTTCCTCTAAATACAGGAACTTAGCAAATATAAAGGCATGACTGATTTCATGTGTTTGGAATAAATATCTCAGTAGGCTGTTATTAAACATCAGTGTTAAATAAGGCTGAGTGGCAATACAGTACTGAGGCATAGTCTTGTTCTTATGGTATTTATTACTGTATATATTTGTGTAAAACTGGATATTCCTTCCTTTTTTCATTTTTTTTAATCTACTGGAAGGTATAATATGCCTTTTTTCTTTCATATGGCTCAAAATAATATTTTGTTTGTGACATAACTGTAATATACAAAACCTTTTGGCTTTACTGCTCATCTTTTTACAATGGCTACACAATGTATTCACCCCCTTGGATGTTTTACTCCTTTCATTGCTTTTACAAATAAGCCATGATAAACAAAATTTGGCTTTTTCAACAAAATAAATCCCTTCAATCACAAAGTGAATAATGATCCCCACAAAATTATGACATATACAGCTATTTAACATAAATGAATGCCTAAATACTTTTATTTTGTCGAGCTTACCACGTTACAAAAACCTTTTTCACTCAATCAATTCAGAAAAATTTCAGTTTTTCTTTCCCCTAGAACTAATTTTCTCTGTCCAGACATCTTACTTGAACTGCTTTTATGAATAGGAAACTGACCAAAATTTAGCTTATAATTATATAAGTTTAACTTAATAGTTACATAAGTTAAAACTGAATACTTTTAACTGTTTGAGTGCTATTTAATTTTCATCTGCAGCAGTAAATTCGAAAAGCTAAAATTTCAACAAATAGACAGGTACTATCTCAAACTGAAGATCCATTTTACCACAAACAATATTAAAAAAAAAAAACAAGTCTACACACTTTTTGCTCTACAGCCTCTTCACTTGATCCAGTCCTCATTACAGGTTGCTAAATCAGCCTGGATTACCTGTGAGCCAGCTGTTCGTCTACATACCAGCTTTGATGAAGCTGGTATGTAGAGCTAACCAGGTGTCGGCACAAGAGGGGGCCTCAGCTGTGACATTTGCTTAGTGCCAATTCTGTGCAGGAATATAGCTCTGAGAAGTGAGACGATTTGGGGAAAACCCAAACGGGACGCGTGTGAATCTGGGAAAAATTTGCTTTCCACTTGAATGGAAGTATAGCAGTGAACAGTTTTACTAAATTAGCTCTTAGGTTTTTGCCTGTTCTACATCCGCAGCGATGATTTTTGCAAAGATGTTGTCACCTGCCTGAATGAAAGAAGAAAGGGAAAAGTAAAAACAAAAAAAAAATTTATGAACAGCTAGGATGAAAAAGATTTAGGATTAAAAGTTATTTATAACTCCGAATAACCATTCAACTGCAATAATCGTGCATTTTCCTTGAACTCGAAGGTTAGATTTTTCAAGTTCCTAATTGGAAATGGATCAAGAACACTCTCTGAAGTCAGAATTCCATCTGGAAAAGTTGGAGAAGCACCAAATTTGGTATGTGTACGCTATTTATTACCTTCCAACAGTGGCGCGCACAGTGCTGTAAAATATCCATTTGTGAACATATTCCTTTTTAATTGAACGCATAAAGTGAACGTTATGGGGGAAATTTTCTGCCATAACTCGAGAGCACGCATTTTCATTTTGAAAGCAGGATTACATGTCTTCTGTTCTCAAAACGTTTAATACTGCTGCTTACATTTTCATTTTGAAAGCAGGACGTCATGTCTTTCTTCTCAAAACTTGTAATGTTTGTATTCAAACCTTTCTCCTCCCACTCTTGCAGAAAACTCTTATGAAACATTCTCTGCTTGCTTTTGGAACAAAAATTAGGTTGCCAGGCGTCGGTGCCTTTTTGTTCTCAGTAAGGTTTGCCACTTTTTCTAAAATTGCAGTGGAATTGTCACTTTTGAGTATGTTCACACTGCAATCTGTTGTTAGTGGTGCAGCTGGTGTTATTAGGCCCGAGCAGCGAAGCGCTGCAAAGGTCTATTGCAATCATAAGATTTATTATTATTATTTGTCCAACAAAAGACGTGGCTTTTACATATTCAAAAACTCACCAAACTTCACCCAAAATTGTCCCACAACTGCAATTTTTTTTTAAATTCACAAACACCCAGTGGCTTTGCACTTGTCCATTTGTCAAGTATAGCATCAAATGAAATAGACCGTGCCACACTGTTTTCAATAGAGATCACTGCTAACTGGGACAAGCGATCATTGCTCATATTTGAACGAAGGTATGTTTTGATGAGCTTCAGCTTGCTAAATGATCTCTTTGGAGATGCAACTGTCAGAGGCATGGGGCTACCATCAAATTTGGAAAAACCAAATCAAGGTTCTCTTGAATGAGGAAATTAACTTTTCTAGAGCCTTGTAACCCTTCAGTAGACGGCTTACTGGGTCTATTTCTTGAATGATATCCCTTGAAACATCACAGGTGGTCCAGGTATATGTGGCCACTGATTCCTCCAGCTCAGCTTTTGTCATGTGCTCCATTTTAGTGATGAATTTAAATTTCCCAGACACAAGTTGAAAATTGGAAAACCTTTCAGGCAGCTCTTGCAGGAGTGTGTCAACAATAACATCGAAAACCATGCACCTGAAGTGCCTTGTGGGTTCCTTTTCATGATGACCAGGGCATGAATTGTCATCTGGGAACTTCTTTTGCTTCCCAAGTCGTTTCTCTTTGAACTCAGGAGAAGCATCCATTTCAATGGCTATCTTGCCTACAATGTCAAGTGACTTCTGAAAGCCCTCTTCTCCGTACTTGAGCAAAAACTCTTTCAGAGACTCGATTAGCCTAATGGCTGCGTCCATTGACACATCTGCTGCTTGCAGTGCCTTGCTTGCAAAGTTGATCTCACATAATAAGTCATACCAAACTATGAGGCACACAAGGAACTCCATACAAACAATCTCATCAGATAGTGACTTTGCCTCTGACACAAATTTGCTGTCTCCTGCCACTTCTCCAAGCTTTTGTAGTGCATCTAAAATTCCCCCCAACTGGAAACGTATAGCTTTGACAGAGTCTAGCTTTGCTTCCCACCGGGTGTCACTCTGAGGCTTCAGTGTGATGTCGACAAACTCTGTGAGAATGTCCCACCTCTTCGCAGAAGACGAAAAGATTGTGTGCAATCTTTGAACAGTGCCAAAGAAAGTTAGACACTCTCTGCTAGATGAGGCTGCATCAACTAACAAAAGGTTCAGGCTGTGGCTACAGCAGGGGATGAATAGAGCCTCTGGACATCTCTGTTGTATTAAAGCTTGAACACCCTTGTTTATTCCCCTCATATTGGAGCCATTGTCGTAACTTTGCCCTCTACAATTAGCCAAATCCAACCCCAGATTCTCCAGTACCCCTGTTAGTGTATGTGTGAAGCCTTTCCCAGTTGTGTCCTTCACAGTAGTGAACCCCACAAATGACTCTGCAATAGTGACTTTTTTCTTCTGATCTGTATCAATACATTGATTGATGACTGAGGCCTGCTCTTACTTTGAAATATCAGGTGTGCAGTCCAGTTCTGGGCAGATATTTTACCCAAAACACACTGATATTGAATCTAAAAATTCATTCTGAGTTCACCATGTCACATATCCAGTGGTTTGTTTGGAGGCAGCCGTTCTAAGATGTTCTGCCAGTGTGATGCCATATTGTGCTATGAGCTCAAGGATTCCCAGAAATTAAAATTTTTAGGATTTCCTAACTGAGAATTTTCCCCCTTAGTGGCAAGTTTCTATCTGCAAGGAACAGTATGCAGTCAATAACTCGAGTCAACACACTTCTCCAGTGTGCTTTTCCAGCTGCCATGGTTCTCTGCAGTTCACTAGGTGCAGCGCCCCCTATGCGTTGCATACAGTGCATACCCACTTTTTGCACCACTGCCAGGGAGAGAACTAAAACGTGCAGGATGCCGGCCATTGAGGACCGACTTTGGGCACCAGCCTGAGGCAGTTTAGGAGAATAGTTTAGTTGAATGCAGGGACAAAAATATTCGGAAATATTCTTTGGAGACTGATTTATAAGTCTAGTTAAAGATCTTTCTACAGCCGTTACAAAAAGAAAGACACTGAACTTGTCTTCAAAAGGCTTCATTCAATACTCTGTCATTTTTTTTGGTCATTTTTGATGGGATGGGAAGAAAACTCAGCCGAGACATCTTCCAACCTTTCAGAGGAAGCCTCTTTTAAATGATAATCCAGTAGTTAATTACAAGCTTGTGTAGTGTTTCCAAAAAACCCTGGCACATCCTAGGACAATTAACGTTCCAAAAAACTATCTTATAAAGGCATTGTTAAGGAAAATGATTATTTAAGTGCTAAAATACTTACAACATGTGTAAAGGTATAGCCAACACTTTTATTTGGAACAGTTTTCTGTTGAGCATGTGGGAGCTGACAATAGCAGACATTTAAACAAGCAGGGCTTTTTTCCTCCCCCGCTGAAGACAGAGTAATAAATTTACATTCCGATAGGGGGCAAGAGACTTCTTGGCGCCTCTCCCCGTACCAGACGGAGATGAACGCGAAGTGGTCCGCCCTCTTACTTGGATAAAAACCAGACATCTGAGCTGCAATGAGGGGAGTTTCCAAGTTTCTCTGGGGGGCCGAAACAGGTCTCTGATTGGTTGAACAACAGAACGCCTTCGTTGCATAAATTAAAATACGGAAACACCTCTTTGTATAAGATGACGTGTAAAGAGAAAGAGAGAGAGTTTTTTCCATCTTTTCTCCACGTGGGCGCCTTTGTCTGTCTGTGTGTTTCGTGTTTGTCTTTGTCTGTTGTTATTTTGTGATAAAATGCATATCTCTGTATCTCTGCAGCTTTGTTAACTGATTCATGCGTTGCTTTGTATGGAATTAAACTCTGTGATCTGTGACGTCAACACGCCTTGTTTAGTTTCGTTTTACAGCTGCGCTGCTCGCCGAGAAGAACCCGGCTGTGTTAAGGAAGAGACGAGCCAAACGTTTTGTTCAAAGTTTTAATAAATAATTCTTCCTTAATAGCATGAAACTAGATTCCAAATGCTGTCTGTTGTGGAGGCGATTCAAACGTCTAACCTCTAAGAGTCCAGCTAACCTTGAGCCTGGCTCATCCTCTGAGTTAGAACCAAACTATGAGATAGGACCAACAAAATCTGAAAGCCAGGACACAAGTGAAGCCCCGACAGATGTGGTTTCCTTGTAATCCTGTTTTGAAGTCAGTCAACCCTGAAGACCAGGACAAAACTCAACCTCCTAACAGTCAAGATGAAGCCCAGAGTTATTATGGGAAGATTTCCCAGCACCTGAGAACTCACCCTATGACACCAGTGGACTGTCCTGAACAATCGCCGGTAGAAAGTACAGAGAACATTTGTTGGACTTTCTACAAAGTGAGTTTTGACCTCATTCCATTAAGAGATGAGTGTTGTCCAATCTTCATACAGGAGCGTCCTTGTAATTCTGTTGTGGAAAAGCCTGGAAGTCAACAGAACACCAATAAAGATCCTACGTATGTGAACTTCTGTGAAATCGTTGGGAGATCCGGAATTAGTAGACTTTGAGGATCAGGACAAAAACAAAGACTATTCATGTGTGAACATCGATGACTTAGTTTCATTTAGAACATCGATGATCTAGTTTCATTTAGAAAAAAACGTCATAGTAAGTTATACAGGCATACACGAAGAGTGTGGTACTGTACTGGCAAGTGTGATATATAGTGCGCTAAAGTGCACTTTTACACATACAAAGTACAAATTGATGAAAAATATTCTAACTTATAGACTTAATAAACTATTCCAAAAACAAATATATATATATACGCACACAAAAATTGCCTAGAGTAATAAGTCAAAAACATTAATTATTATTAATTCTGATTTCTTTTTTATAGGACTTTGTTTAAGAACTGAGTTCACTCTACAATGATTTGTAATCTCTTGTGGAGGCCGGCTGCCAATGCCATATGATATAATTTACAAATGTTAAAGTGATATTTTGAGGTATTATATCCCTAAACTTGCCATATTATTCTTTTGGTTAAAAGTCCTTTCACCTGGTGAATGTACCAATGTTTCTTAATATTTTCATCCCTTTTAGAGTTATGAGAAAATGAATTGTCACATGCCACCTGGGTGACATAACTACTACCATAACTGGCCCGTGTTTGAATGGACAGATCTGGCTCAGGTGTAGCATGCCTCATGTGAACCATTGCCATCATTGCCAGACCTGGCCTGGGTCTGGTTGACATCCAATGTGCCGCGCCAGAGGTTTGCCAGATGTGGCAGCAGAACGCCAGATCCGGGCCGGGTCAGTCTGCTCTGTGGGTCCGACCCAACTATCAATCCTGTACTGTGCTTAGTAATTCCCTCAGAGCGTCTGTCCAGGATGGAGGCAGATAATATTTCCTTTTGAAAGGAAAAAGCGTAACATGCAGCCGCAGTAGAGAGACTACTGGATGTTCTGAACATGACAAAATGTTTAGCTGAAATTAGGGATGTACTACGATAAAAGAGGTTGCATCACACTTATTACAGTTAGCCAGCAGGTACAGCATATACAATAGCATTATTTGGCAACTTTGCCTAATTTTAAATAAGCTAGTCTAAGAAAATCATACCAACATCATAAAACATAGGCAGCCCTGCCTACAGTTAATACAGTAAATAAGCTAGCAAAGAGGGAGATGTTCCTACCAAACATGTAGAGCACCTCTGTTCCTCACCAGCCTTAAACGCAGGGAACAAAACGTTAATCGGCAACTACTGTATGTTTTGAAGAATTTCTAAATAGGGTAAAAAATGTTCCACACTATGTAAATAAATAGTGCATGTACTTGACAGCTGTTTCAAGTGGAAAGCACTACAACAGTGATTTCTTTCTTTCTTTCAGAAGCTATGTTTTTTAAGCTAACTTCAGCTAACGACAACATAACCCACCTGCTAAGTTAAGCTGTACCTTAAGGAACATTTTAGGAAGGTTGGTAACAATGAGCATAAGAACTGCGTGCCAGTCAGGGCTTCACATTGATGATGCTATTTGATTCAGTGTTTCATTTTTATTTCACTGCATCACTGAAGCTATGCAAGCTAACAGCTAGCATGATGTACACCCATGTGCTTTTGAAATGTTAGCATTTTTTAAACAGTTAAAACAGAACGTGTCTATCAGTGAGATAACACACTGTGTTAGTATTCTACGGTTTCACAACACACTATTGATATGCTTAGTGCTGTTTTCTTCAGCCAACCATTGTCCATGTTCCTATGTGGAGTTACCATAGTTGAGTATCTGTACCGATCTTCCTGATCCGCTGTGATTCTGCAGTCTGCTGCAGCTCCTTTAAGAACAGAGTCAACCTTTAGTTTTTGGTGTGGAGTAGGATCAGAGCTGTTTCCAGGTCTCGCGTTTTTATTTAAAGCATTCCAGCAGAATTACAATTAGATGATGGGGCCCATTGTTGCTTTTGCTCTGCTGTCATCTCTTTTAAGGATATGTCTGTAATGCAGTTGATATCCGGTTGTATATTCCTCGTCTTCCTAATGAGGCTTCAAAACAGCACATTTTAGTGAAATGTCAAGCTTTCAATGAAAAGCTGACAGATTTCTTCAAGTAAGTAGAGAAAAAAAAAAACTATTAAATTTGTTTGCCCCAAAACAAAAAAAAACTAAAGCTAAAGGAGATCCTTAGACCTCTTGGCGTTTTTAGCTAAATCTACTGTTAGAAACCTTGAGATAACCTTTGACTTAACTTTTATGCTTTGAAATTCATATCAATTCTCTGGTTTGATCCAGTTTGTATGATTTGAGTAATAATGCCACATTGAGCTCCATTGATTCTTCTCCTAAAGTAGAATATTTTCTTCAAGATTCTTTGTCTCCTCTGTATTAATGTAATATACTTTCTACACGCATCTGCGCAAAACTTTCCTGGACCAGTTGCAGTCTGTATAAAATGTTGCTGCCATGATCCTGACTGCATTTTTTGTTTCCTGTGTGATTCTACTGCTAAACCGACTGCATTTATAATAATTCTTTATTGTTTTTATTTAATCAGGTAACCCCCGTTGAGATCTAGATCTCATTTTCAAGAGGGACCTGAAACAAACTTCACTCCCCGTCGGGGAATCGAACCCTGGTCTCCCGCGTGACAGGCGGGGATACTCACCACTATACTAACGAGGAGAACTGCATTTTCCCCCAGTAGATCTTCCATTGAATATCCAGATGGTGGTTCAGAGCACAGACAGGACTAATGCACCCCACATGAGGTATCCCACACAAATAAGCTTATCTCGAAAGATTTACTTGCTGACTTACTAAAACAACATTACGAAAGAACATCAAGAGTCCAACACGGTTGAAAAGCTATTCCATTGTTTTATGACACAAGCTTGACATTTAAGAAAACTAAAAGAAAAAGAAAGGAAAAAAAAAAACATGCATTTTGGTAAACTAAAATTGGGTTGAGATGGCGGCGAAAGGAAACACAATTCAGAATACATGAATACACAATCCTCCTTTTGGTGACCTTTTTGAATGATGGTGACATTTTATTCCAATACATAAATTCATAAATTACAATCTCCTCTCCTTATATTGTCTGTCTCTATGAGTCTCACACATCTGGCTGTACATCATCACATCGCATATATTGCATATCTCAAATAGAGGTGGGGTAGTCATTTAATACTTCCTCGCAGAAGGGAGCTAATGCAATTGGGTTAGCTTAACGAAGGGGATGAAGACAGAGCAGCGATCATAAACACCGAGGTTTCCTCTCTCTTGTCTGAAACAAGCACAAAGAAATCCTGCATGGTGTTGACATCAACATCTTGGTATGAAGGTGTTTGTATGATATTTCCGATGGTATGTATGATTTTTTTTTTTTGTGTGCATTTGTCCACCTGAGGCCTATCTGGTTGGCTATTTATGGACTGTGACATGTATTAAACGATTTGTAATCCCGTTTAGTCAACACAAGTGCTCAAATATAAACATACAACATCAATTTAACCAACATTGCTTGCTATGCTGTTTTCTAAAGACGTGCTACACTCAAGCAGACCTGGGTCAAATAGCTTTTGGCCTCACTTTTAAAGAACCGACTCGACCACATAGATTTTAAAGGAAATCTATGTGGTCGATTGCGTAAAGAAGGATCCAAACTTGTGTTTTGTTTTTTTCTTCATATTTGTTTAGACTGTCACCATGTCACAGCATGATACGAGATGGATAATCTGTGACAAAATGGAGTTCCTCTGCCTCATCCCTGAACTACTGTTACCGTTTGAAGAAATGTGCCGCTCCCGGTCAAAAACAACCAATCAGAGCGAAGGGAAGGGTCTTAGTGCTGTCAGCCATCCTCATTCATGTGCTGCTAAATGTGCTAATGGGGGAGAAACAAGTTACCGTTCTATTCAGGAAACGGAAAACACGGAAATGACCATGCCTGCGATGGAAAGTGTATGAGCGGCGTGTGGACGAGCGTGATTGACAGCTCAATTTCTTTTTATGAGATAGACATATCATCTGCCTCATACCGTAATGTGATGACATGGTGACATTTTTGTAAAAATTACATACTGCAAGTTTAAGGATCATAACAGAGGTCTCTTTATATTCTCTTTGGATTGGATCAGTAGTATATAACTTTAGGATGACCTTTTCAGCACTCATTTTTGTTAGATATGTGTCTTTGCAACTCAAAGAACCGATAGGGTTTCCAAGCCAATAAGCTAGACATTAGCTCTGCTAAAAAAAAAAAAAAAAAAAAAGGATAAACAACAAAAAAAAACTTTGGATCAGTTTGCCTCTATGGCAATTCGTTCTCTCAGTTGAAATCACATAACTTCTTTTCTTTGCGGTAGACTATGAATAGATGTTAACAAAAAGTATTTGGACTCCCTTCTTACCAGTGCGGGTGTGAAAATTCCCTAAGGCTGCTATGAATTGACGGACAGTCGGGTACCAACAACGTGTCCAAAGCGACGTATGAAACAAACCGAACTGCAAAAGTACGAAAGAGCAAAGGTGCAAACTGTTGAGCACCCTGCCAATTAAAACTCACAAGAAAACCCTCTAAGAAAATCCCCCAAAAACAAAGAAAACGCTGTTAATGAAGGCTGTGCTTTAGCTAAGCTGGTCAGACTGGATTAAACCAGATCCCTTTAAGCCTATCCAAAGACCTGCCCCAACAGCTAACAAGGACCTGCTGTCTTCTTGCAGAGACTGCAAAAAGTATTCATTATTCTGATATAAAAGTGATTATCTCACTTCTAAGGTTACTTACTCTTCTGAAATATATTTTGGAGGTTTTAAACATTTAGTATGGAAACAACTATTGCCTACATTTTCCATGTCTAAAGTCGTGAGGTCTTTCAGGTCAGTGGCGGTGCCTTGATAATATTTTCTAATAAAACTGAATAAGAACCATAGCATTTAGCCCAGGTTTGCCCTCAGTACATTATAGCCCTTCATATGCACTTGAAAAGTAAAAATGGTTCCCTCTGTTAAAGTGAACAATGCTCCCACCTACTCCTCACTCTAATTCTCAGCAGCATTCATGGACTCTTTTCAACAAGAGTCCCTTCGTCAGGTCAGAGGCTCCTTTATATTCCTGTCCTCTGCCTGGTTCCCACAAACGGAGGCCGGTGGGTGTGTCTTCAAAATCAACAAATGAACAAATAATAATAATAATAGTCTAAAAAGTAAAAATACACAGTCTGTCTTAATCTATGAGATTCACCAAAGATTCCAAAAAAGGGGATGCTACTGTTTTTATCCGTGGATATTAAAAAAACTCTAAAAGACTAGCTGTACAAAGTTCAGTGTTTCCTCAAAAAGGAGCTTCAGAGGTCGTCTGCAGTCATGTAAGACTGTTTTGTTTTTGCACAAAGGCTGTGGGCACACGGGGTCAATGGGGCCCCGTCTCTTGTAATTGAATGTCATCATAGTAATCACTGCAAACTTCAGGCCTGTGCTCTCTAAATGCTTCTTCCATAAAACCCCCAAGCCTGGCAAAGTTCAAAGCCAAATCATGGCTATGCCAAAAAAAAGAAAAAAAAACGTGAATCAACTTGTAATTACTGCTAAAACCTGTCAAAAAGTAACCATCTCCTGTGCAAAAAGGAAAGAATTAGGCATCTTTTAAAGAAATGACTGATTCCGACAGAGTACAACAGAGCACTGAACAAAGGACACGCGTTGAGGAGTCTCTTCCTGCTACGTTCAAACACCACAAACGCAGAGGATTTCACTGTTCGGCGACAGAAGACCAACGTGCGTTTCATCTTTTTTTCCTGTCTTTTGTGTTGAAATGCCGAGCGCTGCTCTTCATCGCGTTACTGTCCTCCAGCGACGCTTCTCCCCTCCCCTCGATCCAAGGACTGGACGAGAATCCGGGGGGATCTACGGCGCACGTGTGTCGGCCGTCTTTACCTCGGGCGGACGGGCTCGAGCCGACTATCGATCCCGTGCTGTTGCATTTCTTCATCGCCGTGGGTGCCAGAGAGCCCGGGGCGAGCAACGACGTGAGGGACAGACTGTTGAGCGTTTCTGAGAAGTGTTCGCCGCAGAGGGCCTGGTGGCAGCCGTCCCTTCCAGTCCCTGTGCCCGCCTCTTCATCTGAAGGGTCCACGCAGTCCTGTTGGGGGCAGCCGGGGCCGCTGCTGCTGTGGCTCCTCTGTTTCCTCTGAGTGGCAGAACTCCGTCCGCTCTGCGGTGGCTGCCCCCGGTCCGCTGTGGGCTGCTCTTTAGGACGCAACGCGACGGCGGCGACCGGGCAGAGGACGGGCACGGGGAGATCCAGATGTCGAGGTGGGCACACGCCAAAGCCGAGCCCTTCATCCGGCGCGGCCTGCAGGCTGCCATCTGAACTGCCCGTGGCCAAGGACGAGTCGCTGTGCGATGGATGCTGCACAAAGAGAATGATTACTGAGTTTTTGAAAAGTTAATGCATTTCATTACACACAGTGATATTTTTCTATTTTTCTGATGATAATTGTGCAGCCACTGAAAACCCAAAGTTATGGTAATCTGAATACTGCAAAAAAAAAGAAAAAGAGTTTTATAAAACAGACCTGTCACAATTGTCCAAGAAATGATTTCTATAAATGATAATATTGTCATTTTGGGTCTGTTTTCAACAACTACAATAATAATGGCATAGTAATGAAAGTACACTCAGAGATCTCAGAGATTAAAAATCAAACTATCCACCCATCTATCTATCTAGCTAGCTATCCATCCACCTTTCTATCTATTTCTCATGTTTGTGTTTTGAAACAAAGTCAGGACTGACATGAGTGTATCCAAAAGACTAATAAGGCTCATAAGGGACACACGAAGAGAAAGAGCACCAGGGAGGGAGAAATGAAAGAAACAGAATAAAAAGGCAACATGGGAGACAGTAAGAACCTGAGCCAGAGGGGAAAACAGCGTGCAGCGCGTCAGTATCAGGCTCTGGGCTGGGTAGGCTAATTAGCCGAGCGCCGCAGAGCATTACTGTAGCAGCTGAGGATCACAGAGACTCTCAGGCACGAGGTAAACAAACCGAGCAGGTACACAAGAGTGTGGGGGGGGGGGAGGATCTGTTTCCATGGTTACAAAAAGAGCAAGAACTAAAAAAAGCTGCTTTTTTTTTATTCTGGGTTGTTTCATGCAGAAGCCAACAAAAGGCGGCGTGTTAGTTTCACTGTGGAGTAGGATTCTCATTAAACAGCGATAAGAAATGTTCAGCTGCAGAAAACAAAAAAAAAAACACAGTTACTGTCTGGAAGAAAGGCCAGACTGTTTGAAAACTCTCACTTCACTCAGTTAAGTGTTGACTTAAAGGCAAAACCAACAGATTTATGTTACTGGAAGTCCAAAAAACCTGGGATTTAAGATCCATGGATTCAAGGATATTAAAGCGTCAAGACTCTCTAAATTAGACATATGGAAAACATTGCTAGATGGGTTTTCCATGTTTAAAAGAGAAATGCCTTGTGTTTTTACCTGAGAGCTCAGAGGCCTGCTGTTGGCTCCGGGAGAGCGTAGAGAGGCCCAGGAGGCGGGGGACGCCAGCCGGGACGGGTCCATGTCCCTCGGCCTCATGCTGTCCCCTTGACCGTCTGAATGCGCTGCGGCGGCTGGGTGGAAAAAGTCTGCTGGGAGCTGAAACACGGGCGAAGCCACATCAGCAGCCCCACTGTGTGTGTTCTCATCGCCTTCTGCGGAAGGAAGGCGACAATTTAGTAAAGATCGGCTTTTATAAATACATCAAAAATGAATCGGACCATCTTTATTCTGGACGCAGTGAAGGGTCTGAAGTGCAAAGAGGTAAAAAAAAAAAAATAAAACCTAAAAAGAGATCGACGTCGACGCGTTCCAAAATTGCAACGAGAGATAATCTACACACGAGCTTCCTGAGCACTGCAGGGCATGGGGGAACAAAAACATCCACAAACAGATGGCTAGCATTACTCCATGTGGCACGTCGAGTTGTAGCCTCGTACCAGTAATGTACGCCGGATAAAGTTTCTGCGTGCTGCTTCCTGTGCGCCGCCGTCGCCACAGATGGGCCGTTTACGAAAGGCTTTAAAAAGAGCTATTTTCAAACAACTTCAGCACTCAGCCGAATTTCCTGATCAGCATTTTAGCGTGTGCATACATCAAACCATACTGCCTATAAGTGTCATCAGATGGGTCATCATTTATGTAAAGTAAGCATTTCACCTCATGTTGAGACAAGGAGAAATCAGGAGGGATCAGAGTCTTATCTGCCTCACTACTAACTATCATATTTGTTCTCATTTTTGGCATTTTTCTTAAAAGCTGCACTATAGAACTTTTATAAAATAAAAATGTTTTTTTCTTTTTACATATTTATTAAAATTATCATTATTTTGTGACATATGAGACAGAAAATCTATCTATCTGCTACCTTCTCCCAGTGCTCCCAGTACTGACTGCAGAAATACACCAGTCAGAAACGACCAATCAGAGCCAGGAGGGGGGTCTTAGCGCTGTCAATTACTCTCGTTTACACACCGCTCTCCCCCCTCACCCCCAACAACTCCCCTTTTCCTCCGTGCTACGCTACAACTAGTTCACCACAACACAGCTAGCCACAAATGCTAAGGCTAGCTAGCATGGCCACCGTTAGCGGCGGATAAATGTTTCTCCAGAAAACGTTACACAAGGAAATGTGGTGGGAAAATGATTATAAGTTAACATCTGCTGATTATGTTATATTAAATGCTTGTGAACTCTCACAAGCATTTAATATAACATATTAAATGTTATATTACCTGCTTGAGCTACACACACACACACACACACACACACACACACACACACACACACACACACACACACACCCACGCACACACACACACACACACACAAGGTTGGAAGTTGTTTTCCTGCAGCTGTTTCCCATGTTTTGGATTTTTATCCTTGGTGTACAACTCATGTGTTGACTCTGCCTGGAGGAGCTTTTCATTCAGAACTTCTTCATCATTCACTTTCTTACAAGCTCTCTGTATTGTGCACAATATACAAATAAACCTGATTGAGTGATTACATCTAACAGTGTTTTTTAAATACATTTTTTTCCACAACAGGAAAAAAGAAAATTTAAAAACAAAGCTTTTTTAAAAAAATAAATCCTCTGCAGTACCTTTTTCGTGTGCTGAGGTTTGCTGCTCCACAGAAGGACGTTTAAGAGGCGGATGGAGGAACTCTTCGCTTCCTGAACTAGAGGGGTAAAGTCTCCTGCGGCCTTCCTGCATGAGCAACTCCTCTGAGCTGTGGGAGTCACTGCTGCCCCTCTGCAAGAAACCCCCCCCCCACAAAAAAAACCAGAAGAAATTCTTAAGAAGCTGGGTCAGTCCAGAAGGAAAATTATGCAGAGTTGGCGCTTTGCCCAAAATGCACTGAAGTTTCACTGAAGCCTTTCATTTCCTCGCGCCGTGATGGAAATCAATTTGTTTCCACTTCCAAAACGCTTGCTCATCATGCCCCCACCTTTGTGCATTCATGCAAGGCTGATTTAAAATTTCTAGCGCTAACAGGTATATAACAACAACCGCCTTCAAAGCATCAAATTGCTTAGTTGTTGTCGTCGTCGTCGTCACTGTTGTCGACTGCACCGCGGGACCAAATGAACTGAGCAGAGATGAAACAGGCCAGGTGGGCTGGAAGCAAAGAGCAAGTCTGAGGATGGAAATATGAAAGACACATTCGGTCTTACACCGCACACACACCCCCACACACCTCCACACACACATCCGCACACGTCAGCTCAACCACATCAAAACACAGTGGGAGACATGTTTCAGTCACTCGCTGAAGCATAAATGGTAATTAAAGGTGATTAGCAAGTTAGCCTGTCAGGATGATTTGTAGCTCTTTAAAGCCCAAATGACAGTATCTTTTGAAGTCTTACCAAGGTTTTCACACCTCTTGAATTTTTAAATTTTTTATTAAATTTTTTTTTTTTGTCTCATTACGTCAGCAAATCTACAAATGTTTTGTTGGGAATTGGCGTGGAACAACAGCACGAAATGGTGCATGACTGTGAAGTGGCAGGAAAGGATACATAGTGTCACTTGCTGCCATAGGAAAAACTGAGGAGTGTGGCATGGATTTGTATTCAATACCCTTTATACTGAAACCTGTAAATGAGGAGCGGCCAGTAGCTGTTTACACATTTAGTGAAACTATTACTATGTCGTGACAGTACAGAATATGACAGATAATCTATGAAAAATTGGAGCTCTTCTGCCTTCTGCCCCAAAAACAACCAATCAGAGCCAGGAGGCGGGTCTTAGCGCTGTCAATCACAATCATGTGAGGCTCATCCTCACTCTCTGTCTTATTCTCCGATAACCTGCAGCTAGCATAGCACGTTGTGGTAGCTCAGGCCAGTTGAGCACAGATGATGGCTGAGAATCGGTTTTCCTGTAACATCAAGTTGTTTCTCCACCATCAGGACTTTGAGCAGCCTTGATTGACAGCGCTAAGACCCTCCCCCTGTCTCTGATTGGTTGTTTTTGATGCATTTCTTCAAATGGAAATAGCAGTTCAGGGAGAAGGTGGAGGATTTGACCGATTACCTGTCTCACATTATCATTATCAACTGTCATGACAACATAGTGACAGTTTTAGCAAATAAGTGAAAACATATTTCTGTAAAAGTTACTTACTGCAGCTTTAATGTAGCGTTACAGTTTAAACCAAACCTTCTAAACAAAATGGAAGAATATGGCACATGCAAAGTCCACACTTTCATGTAATTGAGAATTTTAGAAAATTTGAATTCAGAGACACGATCCATACAATCAGACTGAGTTTAACTTATTTCACAAAGTAGAATGGACATTAGTTTCAGTGCCTAAATGATAAAGCCTGTAAAATAATGTTCCTAAATATTTGTAGTGGTGTACAATGTGGTTCTCCAGAGTATTGACCCAGGGAGTTTAAACAAATGCAAGACTCACTTTTTAGATTTTCCTTTCGTCTGAAACATGAAAATTATAAATCATATTCCTCCCCATTCACAATTACGCACCACATTGTGTTGGTCTATCACATAAAATCCTCCTAAAATGCTCTCAACTTTGCTTTTTAGCATGAAAAAGTGGAAATATTCAAGAGGTATGGATGGTTTTTCAATTATTGTTCTATTCATTAAAGTTTGACGTAAAAACAAAAAAATGCTGTAAATTGTTTTTAAAAAAGCGTGAAATTCGATATAACAATATCTCGTCCATGGAGAGAATTATGGGTAACCAGTGTGAAACAACACAAGTGTGACAAGTGAGTTGGAAAGGTCTTGTTAGGCGTGAGCGAGCGAGTCGAGACACACACCTGACTGTCTCTAACAAGCAGCTGGTAGCTGCTGTGTTCATCCAGGCTGAGGTCATCGGGTAACGCTGGAGAGGAGGATTTGTCTGACAGCTGTTCTGACATCAGTGATGCCTGCTCCACCTCTGCCAGTCGGACCTGCATCGCAAACACGCAACAGTCAGTCAGAAATCAGGAAACAAAATGTGACCTATAGGTTAGGAATACCAACTGATTTGAAGTGAAGGAGAATGCAAAAGTCTTAAGTATTTTAATAAGTATTTTTCTAACTAAAACAGGACAAGATTTTGACTTATTTCTGTTTAGTGTAAACAGTTTTTTAATTTGTTTAAACACACATTAAAAGTTAAGGAGTGATTCGTTTTACTTTTAACAAAAACCCTGATTCACAACGGCGTTGATTCAAAATAAAACACATGCACAAGATCAGGATCACGTCTCGGTCACACACTTTACCGCAACGCAAAACTACAGTTTGTACACACATTTATTTAGACTGGAGTAATTTAAAGTATTAAAACACATGATGGGCGATTATAAACTCTCAATAACAGTTTGGAAAGACGTTCCCTAGTCTGATACGTCTCTGTTTCGGCTGTGCCGTTCAGATGGTAGAGACAGAATTTAATGCAAACATGACAGTATGAATTCATCAGTTCATGCTGGAGGTAGAGTGATGTGTGCTGAGGGTATTCCCTTATGTCCCTTGAACATAACCAGACCTAAATGTCCTTGCATAACCACTATGTACCAACATAGCATCTGATTGGTACTTGGAATAGAACAAACTTTATTGTCCCACAGCGGAATTTTGTAATGGACTCAAAAGTGTATATTGCATAGAAACAGCCGCCCAGACAAACAATAAATACACATACAATTCATATAAACAGCTAAAAATGTAGATTCAGTTTAAAAAACAACAACTTCAAAACACTAAAGTTACTGCACACCTTCCAGGCCTCAACGTTTTGTCTATTTACAAGACAATGAGTCCAATGGATTCATTGACCACCGGCCACCAACTCTCAATCCAATGCAGTCTCTTTGGGATATGAAGGAACATGGATGGATCATGAACATAGAGCCAACAAATATGCAGCAACTGCGTGGCACTGTTAAGCCAAAAAGTACTAAAATCTGTAATGCTTCACGTCCACTGAGCGGTACCGCACAGGTTGGTGTAGTTCAGTACGTAGTTTTGTCTGTTTCCATTGTAAAAGCAGACCATACACCCGATGTGTACCGCAACATTCCTGGGCACCCTTCAGTTGTAGGGCCATAGGACAATGGTACGGTGCAGTTAGGGCATAGTTACTGGGATCACAAAACAAAGGCCATTGATTGGGAAACAGGTCAACTTTACTGCTTACAACACAAGATATGAGTTCTGTTCTGATACTAGTTAACTCATGAAACGTAAAAGCAGTTTTGATGGGTTTTTTTTAAACATCTGTTGTCAGACGAGCGCATAGGAGCTATTGTAAAGAGAAAATAGAACTGACTGAGTTGCGTTAGAAAGGTCGGCTGTATTAACTGTAAATGACTCTTCACAGCAGTCCAAGGTGACTTTGCTAGATTATGCGTAGAAGACACGTTAGTTCAAAACTGCTGAATACAACCTCTTATGTAAAACCCTTTTACAGCAAATGCACCTGACTCATAAAATAAACACGTTTCCACACAAACGTTTATGTGATTATGTAGATAGCATAAGCAAAATGGGTGTATTGAACTTTCAATTGCAAGGAAGCTAGTTTACTGAAGCAACACATTAGCTCATGACACTAGCATGTGTCAAATGTTTGGTCACTGAAAAACTGGACATTTCATGACTGTGTTATGCAGAGACAATGTCACAAAACTCCCACAGGTTACTGAATAAATCAGCATCCTGGAGGTCTGTCCTCCAGGATGTGAGAAAAATAATTTTTTGAAAGAAAAAAAGAAACGTTTGACTAATAATGGAAGACTATACATCACGTGACCTTAATGAACATAAAAACTGATTTTGTAAGGTGGAAATGAACATATTTAACAAAAAGAGCTTAAATTGTTAACCTAAAAAATTACCATGAAAAACTATCTGGATTATTGACTGTAATCCAGTCAATAATCCAGTATTATTGACTGGATTACAGGGTGGTTTCTTTATTTCTTAAATAAATGAAAGCAAGGTTGTTGAGCATAAACATACCTCTTAATGAACTAAATGTTTACTATAATGTTAATATTACTGCTTGATATTAGGTTATAGAGTTTCGTTTCATTGAATATATTTGTCTCCACAGATTTAAAAACAAGAAGAATTATATAAATATTCAACACTTTTGTTGTTTTTCGTGTAAACTGTCTGTCTTGATTCGTCTATTCATGAATCACTGATATTTGTTTTTTAGAGAAAATACGCACCTGGGCACAGACTTTAGAAGTGGAGCATGCGGTGGATCAACAGTGACGTTTGGTCTTGTGTTGACCTGCAGGGTCAACACAAGACCCTTGTGTTGACCCGAGATACACTAATAAGCCTGACACTCAAAGTGTCTCTAATGCGTTGGTGATCTACGTGGTTTACATCTGGCGTGAAAAGATCCACGTTATTCAAATGAGAATGTTGATGGAGTGGCATTAGCTCATCCATTCATGAAGCAAAAGCACACACGTTGCAGTGCGCAGACGGCAACACGGTAAATAAAACGCCAAACATTATCAGGTTATATTTATACGCAGCTTAGAAAATGTACATTGAGCAGGTCACCGTCTTTCTCAGCAAATATGTTTCTTTTAGGGTAACTGACATGAAATGTGCGACAAATGTTCACAACGACCAACACGAAGAACTCAGAAGCTGCAAAAATGTCAACATCTTTAATGTATGTTTTCAACGCTGTACTTCTCAACGTTAAAAAAAAGCAACAACACATTGACATCTAATTCATAAGATAATAAGTGTACCGTCTCCATCTTCCTCAGGGTCAGCAAAATGAATTAGTTTGTAACAGACAGGGAGGGAATGTGTGTGTTTTTGCGTTTTCCACACTCACCTCTTGCGGGTGACTCTTGCAGTCCTTGCAGACAGGAGAAGAGCAGTAGTGGTGAAAAACGGACCCAGAGAGGTTGTCAATCATGTCCCCTTCCAATGAGTCCTTAATCAGCAGAGACACACTGTCCAGCCACTGGCTCTCCTGCAGCACACATCAACAAACACGCCGTTTACCTCACTGGGAACATCAGCAAAAACATGGTAGCTTGGTGCTACTGTAACCTCATAAGATGAAGAGTGAATGTAGCTTTCATTTTCAGAAGCAACAACAAGACAATCAAATCCCTATTCTCTAGATGTCAATAAAAGTCAACTTAGCCAACATCTGATCATCTGTGTCGGGTTTCTCCGATGCCGAACTCAGACTTGAAGAAACTAAAGCGTCAGCTATTCTTTTCCGCCGTTCCTTTATGGTTTCTCTTTCATTATTGCCTCCTCTGTAGAACATGCCGGGTGCATCGCGGGAACTGCTGTTTAATTAAGCGCAATACGTTGGAGCCCATGTTATTTTCAGCTCCGACTGGCAGCTGCAAGACGGTTATCACTGACTCTTGCACTTGTACCTCCTGCCGACGGGGCCGGAGTCGGAGACAAATGTCAACCTCGCAAGTTTAATTGTGATTTTTTTTTTTCCATCTTGTCTCTGTCACCTAGTCAAAATCTATTCATCTCCTAAGAGTTTGCCTGCTGGTATCTTGTTATTTTTATGGAGCAGTTTGGTTACAAAGCTCTTTCTAAACTACTGGACGCTTAATTAACAAGTAATTATTTTTTTGTTTTACTTTCTCTTTCCTCTCTCTTCATCTCTTGCTAATGTTTTTGTGCTTGTTCCTGCAGTGGTTACCCTTTCCTCTTGTTTTTTTCCTTGCCCATCCAGATACCATTAAAAAGACTTGCTAAAGGGTGGAAGGTGAAGAGGGCAACAGACAATAGCAAGTCCTTGGCAGCGCCCAAGTATTCACTGAGCGTACACATCGCTTCACATGCTGGCAAGGCGCGCAGTGGGGGGGCGAGGCAGCTTGATTGATTGATTGTCCTGGGCAGTGAGTGTGGTAAACTTTGCCCATGACCCCGTTTGATTCACTGCTACCTGGGTTCTTCACACTCTGAACCCCCTATTGTGCAACACGCTCATCTTCCTCAATATACGCTTTATATTCCTTCAAAACATTCAGACGGTGCCACAGAGAGATGTGCCGTGTGGCTCAACTACTTATGAAGACTTGCGCTTCTTTAGTGAAGCTGTCACAATGAAGGTACTGCTAGGGTGTATTTAGGGAAAACAGCACGCAGGGACTGAGTTTCAGATGCTCGTCTTCCGTCCGGTTCCGTCGATGTGTCCTTGGGCGAGACACTTGACCCGCCTTGACGGATGGTGTTGGTCAAAGGGTCCGGTGGCACAGATTGAATGGCAGCCTCACTTCTGTCAATCTGCCCCAGAGCAGTTGCGGCTACAATGTAGCTTACCATAATCAGTGTGTAAATATGTTTATGAATGATTGACTGTAGTGCAAAGCAGGGGTTCCCAAACTTTTCCATCCCATGACCCTCTGTAGAGCATTGAACTCTGGTTGTGGTCCCCTCTGCAAGCTAACAGACAATGCTAAAAAAATATGTAAAGAAACATGAACTTTTAATGTTTTTTTGTTTAATATTGTATAATTATTACATTCATTTAGCATAAATGTTTCCTCATGCCTCCTGATTTCAGATGGTCATGAGTTCTGTTGTGGAAAAATTTTACTTTCAGAAAATATGACTTTATTACCAGATAATACAAATATTCAACACAATCCCCTCTTTTGATAATAATAAAATATGTAATGTTTTACATCAAATTTGATTTTATTCTCCCAGTTCTTGTGGGTTTTTTAAAACCTTCAATCTTTCTCTTGTCAGAAACGTTTCCATTTTTTGCTTGCTACGATAGTTTCAGGAGCAAAGCAGCTACATAAATTTAACTGAGCTTCATAAATGACATTTAATTCAATTATTTTAACTTATATTTTATTAAAAATAATTGGAAAGCCAAAGTTATGATGAAAAAATTTAAGATTTAAAAATTTTCATAAGATTAAATATTTTTTTTCCCCATGTTTTTTCTTCTTCTTCGCTCCAACTTTCTGAGGCCCCCAGAGTGCCCCCTGGTGGTCCCCAGTTTGAAAAAACACTTATGTAAGGCAGTGGTCCCCAACCCCCGGGCCGTGGACCGGTACCGGTCCGTGGACCAATTGGTACCGGGCCGCACAAGAAATAATTAAATATTTCCGTTTTATGTATTATTTGAGTCTGGAGGATCTTTTATTTTGAAAATCCTTTAACCGGATTCTCTCGGTTACGTCTTGCGCGCCAACATTGAGTCACAAGCAGCAAAATGAGTCAGAAACAGATCAGATTCTTTGGAAAGTTTCTTTGCGAAGGGAAAAGGCTCAGAGAAGAGACAGGAGAATGGATTTATCCCGGTTGATGATTCCCACATTCCAAGCTCTGCATGATATGGTGACCGGATGTTAATGAGGCAATGAAGCTTCAAACTGCTTCGCTACTACAGACCAAGCACGCTGAGCATAAGCAACACTTCCGGTGTCATTGTCTCTCATCACTCCCAGAAGAGGGATCGTCTTGTTGCAGAGAAACAAGCTCAGGGCTCCATTAATCGTTATCGTAAGTAAAATGTTCGGTTTTGTTGCACATCTGTATCTTATTTTGAAGGGATGTTTAAACGTTACCATAGCGACCAGAGTCAGAGAGTGTTAGGGCAGTGGTCGAGAGGAGAGGAGTAGACAGTAGAGCTTGTGAGTTTTAGGTCTGGTTCACATGGCACGATTTAAGGATTGTCGGCCGATTTTCTAAACCTCTGTGACCACAGAGCCAATAAAAGTCCAACAGGTTCCACTCACGAACAACCCGATTCCAGAAGAAAATCCAGTAAAAACCCCAACACAAAATATGTGAATTTACAATAAACAAACACGGGTGACCATGTAGAAGCAGCAGTGATAGTTTGTGGACTCATTTTAAGCGATAAAATACGTAACAAATAGAAAAAGCATTTGATAAAAGACGGAGGGAGCAGCCGCTCTATTTGCAGCACTATGATTTGGAGACGAGTTATTTTTTTCATAGTTAACAGTTTTAACTACATGATAGTTTTATGATGAGTAAGAATGTTGGACCCAAGCTCAGAAACGTGGTGGAGCAAGGATTCTTTGATGACTTTAATAAATGGGAAAAAAAAGCAAAAAAAAAAAAAAGGTACTTCTGAACATGAAACAAAGACCAGCATAGAAAACAAGGCATCAAAAAAGCAATGGAGCATGGAAATATAATAGAGGAACCTGTAAGAATTAACGCAACTTGAAAAGTTTAAATATTAAGGAAGGCATGGGAATGACAAAAAAGGACAAGAGCTAATTACAGGTGAGTGGATGCAGCTGGGGAAGGGATCAGGTGGAGGTAAATAATTAAGAGCTGGGAAGCAAACAAGGCTCTGTGAACAAAAGGGAAAAGCCTGAAACTGATATAAACTGTAAACAAAAAGAAGCACTAAACTAAAGAGACAACTCCAAAACAAACAGTGATAGTAAACAAACTACCATCAGTAACAGCATCAATGCTGTTATTTAAAACATTTAGCATTTTAATAACATTTATTAAAAACATTTAGCATTTTAATAACATTTGTTTTTAAAAACATTTAGTTCTACTGTACTTATTGTTCAATTTTTCAGAAAATTTGGGTTTTCATTGCACCCTAACAATCTACATTATTAGAAACAAGTGCTTGAAATACATTACTGTGTGTAATAAATCTACATAACAGCAGTTTCACTTTTTGAAAAGAATTGCTGAAACGCCCCATCAATCTGCTTTCCATTTCTTTGGCCAATATACTATTATAGATAGGATGTACTCATAATATTTTTGTACTAGCTCTTTATGAGTTTCACTTTTCCCTCCGTTTCTGTTTCTCTTAGTGTGCAAGAAAGATAGAGACAGGGGGAGAGAGACTGGAAAACATTTTAATTACACAAATAAAGGTGGCAATGCAGTTCTTATTAACTGCATTAACATATTAATGCATTGGTGTTGCTCGTTTTCACTTTTCAAGGTCTTACAAATCTTAATTCACACTGTGTCTACTTAGTGGTAATTGGTCACTGCTCTTTTGTTTGTGTTTTTGGATATTTCTTTGAAACAACCCCGTCACAGATTCCTCATGCTGGAGTCATTAGTAAGTGAAATTATTCAGACAAAATGAATTATTTAACAGGCGTGTTAAAATAATATCGTTTTGGCTTTTGTAAGTGTTTTGCTTGGAAATAAGCTATTGCAAATGGTGAACTATGATGTTGTTTTAAGGCCAGATTTAGATGAAGAGCTGGGATTCCACACGTCAGATCTCAAGTCTTTATTCTGACACAGCAAAGACAAAAGGTGGGAATTCTTAGTAAATTGATAGTCCGGTAGATTCGATTCGTTTGGGGACCAATCCAATTTCCATTTTCAGCTGGTGAGGTTCGCTTTCAGACTGCACTGTCAAACAAGCCAAACACTTTGAAAAACTTGTGCACCTCCTCACCTGTGGTGGCGCTGCAGCAAGAACTACTGACAGTGACATCAGAAGAAGTCACTGAGCTCAACTTCCTTATACACGAAATGTAAAGAAAACTGATGTAGCGTCAGATTTTTGCGGTTGTAGCATTTCTCTTTCATCTTTAGTAAAAGACGACAAGCCATTTCTCCCGCTAATGCTAGACCTATGCATTTGTGTTCGATGTATTTACCCAGAATGCACTGCACCAGAATCCAGCGGAGCGGTTTCCGGCCCGCTTGGCATTCACATACACAATGCACCAGAGTTCACTTCAAAACGAACGTAGACCTAGGTTTTTCAGCGGGCCAGAGTTAGCTTGTGCATGCACGCCTCCCCAAACAAAATGAACTTTCTAGACAAATGAACTACAGTTTACTTGAAGCAGACTAATCAGAGCTTGTGTGAATGCCCCATACAACTAAATTTCAACTTTTTTTTTTTTTTTTTTGACAAAAGCCACATCATCTTCTTAAATTTACCAGACGCAGACCATTAACAGTCCATGAATTTTTGGTATGAGCTGCAAGTTATTAAAAAAAAATAAAGAATCCTTTGTAATTTCCTAGCGCCAATAAGCCAATCAGGACACAACCCAACTTCACCCTTCTAAATTTTAAATTTCGTTGTTCTTGTGACAATGACAATAAAGATTTATCTATCTATCTATCTCTTTGTTATGGACAACGTTTAGTCAAGCCTATCAGCAAAATTCTGAATTCTGAAAAACCTCTTACTATCAGCATAAAGGAATATGCAAGCTGTATGTCTGAAATGGCTGTTTGCTGACCAATCAGAATATTCCTTGAAATAAACAAATTCTAAAGAAAAAGGTGCACAAACAGAGGTCTTCCCTTCCCTCTCTTTTTCCATTCTCTTTTCAATCTTGCAAAGTTAAAGACATCAGTGAGCTGACAATGAGCCTGTGGGAGAGCCTGCCACCCACTCACAGTTCACCGTTTTCCCTCCTCTGAGAGCATCTATTGCTGTTTTCTCTTCCCTTCCCGCTCCGCCATTGATTCAATGCTATTCCATCTGATGGGTGACAAAGGTCATTTCTTGCTAGTGAACAATGCTATGAAAGGTTACAGAGCATTTTTGCTGATAGGGTTCCCAAAAAAAGTCTAATCAGAGTTGCTGTGAAGATGACTAATATGAAGAGGACATCGTGTCTTTTCAAGTTGGGAACAAAACAAGTACTTAAAAAAAAGAAAAAGAAAAGTATAATAGATAGTAAATAGAGCAAAACAGAACAATATGCTGGGCAGTAACTGTACAGTTCAGCAGGTTAAAACGTCTGAGCCAGGATTACTTAAAGCAGGCAGGACGAGCATTTCCACATAATTAAGTAGATAAAGTCAAACTCTGTTTAAAGCCACAAAACGAATCCCAACCTCTGCAGTTGATGTCACAAATCTCAACTCTGATTTTGTTCATTAATTTTTTTTTCATTATCTTTTATTCACTTTGACAGCTCTTATTAAAATAATCTTCACCTGCTGGTTTTAACAAAAAAACCCTCCAGAGTCATTGTTCTGTTTCTGTCCATCATCAAATAAGACAATCAAACAAAAGATAGGAGCAGTTGGCAGTTAAAGCCTTTCATCCAGACAATGTGGTGACGAAATTAAAGTTCTTGCGAGATTAACAAAAAGTACTTTTGAAAAAGAAGATATGTTTTTTTAAATTTTATTATCATTTTCAGTGTGAGTTTAAGTCACAGCTGGCACTTAAATAACAAGATGCACAAAGATATTGGTTCATATTTTAATGTCACTTCAAATGATCGGTTACTTAACACAACTATGAAATAATTGGATCCCTGTTGATTACAGAAGAACTGATAAAACGGCAGATGAGTGGAATCAGACAACTTTCCCCTCGATTCTGAACTTTGATCTGAAAAGCTGACAAAAATGTGAATGTAGGAATTAGAGGCGGAGTCTGATTCCTATTTTTTTTTTTTTAAATGTGGGAGGAAATTAGTCGGGACTTGAAACCTGGCAGTTCCCAGCTTCGTGAGCTCTGACCGGTGTCTTAGCAATCCCAAAATCAAAATCTAGCCTCACTTCAGCCAGTGAACGCACCATAAATAAGAACTATCAGTTTGTGGTAACAACACTTTTCAGTGTTGATGCCGTTACTAAGTGAGAAATGTAATCCTTACAATTATCTATTTTTATTATCAGGACGGTGTCCAAAAATTCATTGCCACTTATTTGACTTTCAGCACACACCAACATTGTCTCTTTATAATAAAAATACAATTTTCTCTCACACACGGAGAGAAGCCACCTCCATTTCTAACATGGATAATTAATTATGAATCGTCACAGAAGTAGGCTTGAAATGAAAAATCAATGCTTACTTTATATCTTCCTATAATAGAGCTCTTAAGGAGACATTATATTCAACAAAAACTGAAATAGACGGTTTAAAGCTTTACAGACTCCAGGGATAAGAAATCAACCACAAAATTCAGATAATTTAATCTCTCATTTTTAAGCAGAGTTCTCTTTTGGTACATTCAGAACTTTTATGAACTCTTTTCTTTTCCCACTCATTCATCTACTTCAACAATTCCTCCATCCCCCCGTTTTGTCCTCGAATGCAAAGCATTGCTTCCTTCTTTCTCCTGTTTTCACTCCTTCCCGTTTATTTCCACACGGACTTTTTCGGTACATTTACTTCCTTCATTTCGAATTCGCTCGCAACCTTCTCAAAGCGCCTCTTCCCATTTTGCAGAAGGCTTATAATTTTACACTAGTGCGATTATGATATCATGAATCAGGCGGCTGAGGAATGAAAGTCAACATAGGCAGAGCGTTCGCTGGTGGTATTTTTAGAATAACGGAGACAGCCGCTATTTAATATCCTGGTAAATCTGTGAGCTGGGTTCCTCTGTGTGACTTCCAGTATCGCCTTGTGTCTTCATATCGTATTTGCTCAAGTAGGTCATATGCGTTTCATATCAACATAAGCAACTCTGGCTGCATTATTACCAAAAAGCCTGTCAACTGGTGTTGTGGGAGAAGTTAATAAAGTCTAGAAATTATCATATCAAAAAAAAAAAAAAATCCAATCAGAAATTGCACAGTTAATAACCTATTTAAAGCTGCAGTATGAAACTTTTACAAAATATGTTTATTTTACATATTTGTTCAAACTGTTACCATGTCATGACAGTACGCTTTGAGTCGGATAATCTGTGAAAAGCTCAATCTTCCTCCCTGTGTTAGTATTGCCATCTGAAGAACTACAGCGCTCCCCACCATAAACGACCAATGACAGCCAGGAGGAGTGGCTTAGCACTGCCAATCATGGTCGTGTGCGGGCTGCTAAATGTGCAAATGGGGCAAATTACCAAACCTGAAAAACTGTTTATCCACAGTCAGCAGTAGACACGCTAACTAGTGTTAGCACTCATGTCAGACTTTGCTGTGGCGAACCAGCTGTAGCGTAGGGGAAGGTTGTGAGCAGTGCATGCACTAGGATGATTGACAGTGCTATGACCCTCCTATTGGCTCTTATTGGTTGTTTCTATTTAGCACTGGGTGAAAGCAGAGGAGCTTGAATTTTTTCACAGATCATCTGTCTCATACTTTACTGTCATGACTTAGTGATAGGTCTAACAAATATGTAAAAATATATATATTTTTTTCATAAAAGTAACATATGGCAGGTTTAAGCACTACTGCACAAACCAAAATCATCATTCTCTATTTTTTTATTCTATTGCATCCTATGAAGTATTCTATTGAAATTTAACAAAAATGCAACTGTATTACTATCATGACCATCTATTCCATAAAAACAGAACACAAACACATCGGGACGGATTCTATGAGCCACATGTTGAAGAAAAACTGAAAAAGTTCCATATGTTTTCCTCTGATCATCTAAATGCAGATGTTAAGGAGAGATGTGATCAAAGTTAATGTATTCTAAACTGCATGATTGCAAAGTGGTTAAGCTGAGCTTCTCCTTAAAGAGCTCCAATCAGCATGTTTAAAGTAAAAGTGAAGAGTGATCGTTTTCTTGATTGCCTGATATTCCACTTACTTGAGACGGCGAGTAGAGCCGACATCGCGGGTGGGCGTGTCCGTCGTGAGCAGAGCCGCTGCCTCCTCCTCCAGCTCCGTCTTGAAGTGGCGCCGTTACTCCGCCGCCCAGACTCCCAACCGCACCCCCCACGCCTGCCGCGGCTGCGGCCCCGCCTGTCGCCCCAGCGATGGCGCCGATGTTTCCCATCATGCAGCAGAGGCCCCCCTGAGCCAGCTCCAGTTCAATTTCCGCGTCCATCTCCGCGTCCTCCTGCGCCTCCTTGTTGGAGTCGTCCAAGTGCTTCATGAGCACGGCGACGACCACGTTTATCAGGACGAACTGAGCCGTGAGCACGAACGACACGAAGTACAGCGGGGAGATGAACTGCAGCCCAGCATGGCAGCCGTAGTCGGTGCCGGGGAGATGTTGTGGGCACTCTCTCAGAGTGTCCTAACAACAAGAGAGAAATGAAGAAACCAACAGGACATGTGGAAAGTTGGTTTAGACACCTAATCATTTACAAAAAATGACTGCAGAACTGGAAATACTTCAAACTTAGGAAACATTTTTATGATTTTATGTACATTTTAAGTACTTGCGTGGATTGGCAATTTTAGTTCTACTTGCTTCTGCCTCACTAAATGCTTCTTAAAGGAGCGGTATTATATACATTCCAAGCACATAGAGCCATTTTCATCACAATTAAGTAACCATGCTACCTTCACTTATAATAAAAATGCCATATATGTCTAATATGATTTATAAAAAATTGACTTTGCAACTTAAGGCTGTGAAATTGGGCCTCTGTCTCTTTAAGAACCAATTGCTCTTTCTGACACTTCAGTACATCATCACAATATTCCTCTATTATGTGTTTAACTTTTTTTTTTTAATCAGCGTTTAATTGAGAAGTAGTTCATATAATAAGCTCAGTTCCACCAGGTGTTTGTTAATTGCTGCTGACTAGTCTGAAGGAACTGAGAGGAGGAGATTAAGGGATTCCCCATAAATGCATGTAACAATCAAAGCAACACACCAGGTATGTTTTTGTTGAGGGAATAACATTATAACATGACGTAAAGCTCAAAAAAGTTGATTTTACATGAAACTGCCCCTTTAAGAAAATATTCAGAATTTCACTCATCTTTTCCTTAAAATTTTGAGGTTTTAACTAAACTTTTAACAAAACTCATACCTTCATGATGCCATTCCAGTTGTCACCTGTTGATACTTGGAAGAGTGTAAGAAAAGCCATCCCAAAGTTTTCAAATGTGGCGTGGCGGCTCATTCCCTCACAAGGGTAGTCGGCGTTACACACTAGAAGGGAAATATGATGAGAAGAAAAAAAAAAGAAAAGATCAGTTGGGGCTCTCATAAGATCATGTGGAGTTATATCACAGAGAACTTCAACATAAAAAGTAATTTTTTTGCATTTTGTGCAGAAATATTAACTCAAGCACATACCGAGCTCGCCAAAAAGCTCCACTCCAAGAGCAGCGTAGATGAAAAACAGCAACATGAAGAGCAAGCCTAGATTTCCCACCTGAAGCACAAAACGTATCGTACATCATATTGTCATCTCGGCTAAACCAGGCTGAACTTTCAATAATAGACTGTGAATGCCAAAGTTTGATATGCATGATCCTTACATCTAGAAATATGTATTTTCTTACCAGTCATACAGAAACATCTTACTTTATTTCAGTGTTTGCTTAAATATTTATGCTAAAAGGGCTGCGTTTTCCAGTCACATGCTATCATTTTATAGTACAATCAAGTAACTATGTTACCTTCAGAATGCTGCATATGACGTAAAACAAATTTGACTTTGTAATTTAATGCCTTGAAATTGGGCCTCTGTCTCTTTAAGAAACTTCTGCTCTTTCTAAGACTGCGCCTTCAGGAAGTCATCACAATATGGCTCCTCTATTAGCCCTTTAACATTGTTTTTCGCAGCGATGCACTGAGATGTAGCTCATATAACGAGCTCAGCTGATGTGCTCTTCCACCAGGTGTTTGCTATTTACTGCTGGCTAGTCTGAAGGGGCTGGGTGGGAGAGGGCTGCTCTGTGAGGCAGAAGCTTAGAACCTTGGAAACTGCAGCTCTGAGGAGGAGCTTCGTCTTTAAGGTCCACCAACGTGCTTTGCACAGCTGAATGGTTGCCATGGAGATTAAAGGATTTCTCAAACATGCATGAAAGAATGAGGACAACAATCCAGGTATGTTTTTGATGAGGGAATAACATTATAACACAACGTAAAGTTAACAAAAGTCATTTTTACATAATACTGCCACTTTAACACTCTTTACACGTTTTAAAGTCATTATTATAATTACTATAATCATAATTATTTTTTATCCGCATGGATAAAGCACCAGCACTGGATATATAGACAAACTAAACTTTATTTGCTTCAAGTTATTCACTATTAAGCTTATTATCATACTCCTAAATAAAAAAAATTAAATACAAATAAGCATGTTTCATAAGATCCAAAGTAAATGCTAACAATCTAAGTACAGGCTTATTATGTAGGCAGTCACACACTGGTGTGTCAAGGCAAATCACTTTACTTCACAGAGAAATAAATTGCCTGGAAATTCATCCTTGTAAGGTTACTTAGCATTTCCACGGGGAGATATGCAAAGCAAATGGATAAGGAACCCCCCTGGGGTGCTGTAGCGGGCGCTAGCAGCACACCATTAGCTAAGTCGCTTCACAGAGAAGCCGGTGGGGTGCTTCTGAATAATATGTATCTGTGCTAATCTTTGAGGCAGGAAAATAAAGTGATTGTCGATGAGGAAACAATAACATGTACAGTCGTCACTCAAGGAAAAGATGAAAGAGAACCGTCGCAGGAAGTGAAGATGAAAGTAGCGCTAAGCTACTGGGAGAGGTAGTCACGGAAAGCCCATAGCAGTTTGAGGCAAGTAACTCAAACCAATGTGATCCCTTTCGCTCCTTTGGGAAGAGAATGAAAACAAACCACAGTGCCGTAAAACTGCTTAAGACCGATAATGCATAAAAGCTAGTGAGTGACGAGCTTAAGGTACAAAAGCAAACAGCTGGTTTCTGTTGCCAGCACGCCTACACTGGTCGGCTTTTCCTTTGAGCATACTTTTTTAATTATGTGTCTACAGTGTCCCAACTGTATAGAAATCTAAGCAAAACAAAAATAAGACTCTTGCATTTATAATGGGAACATGGTTTTACACATTGTTATAATGTTTTCAACTAAAATTTACTTTAAAATTGGGGGGAAATATTTACTAACAGCTACAAAGTAGTTGATTTTCTATGTCTCTCAGTTAAAAGTTTACATCTGTTTGGTAGATATTACAAAAATATTACATAATCTGACATCTCACAAATCAAGATGATACTTTACTGTATGTGCCTGGAAAATACATGATAGGCCTACCGCCTCTTTAAAAACTACAACTAAAGTTAGTATGTGTTTATGATCAAGTCTATCAAAATAGAGGTGATAGATTTCAGAACTGATAATCATTGTTGATTTCTGCTGCAATTGATGCTTTTTGATAAGTAATACAAACAATAAGGTCATGTTATATAATCACAATTAATACATTTGAATGTTAATGTTTGTTTATTTCAGCAACTCAATTTACTGAGTGAAACATTATGTAGATTAATTACACACAGATTGAGGTTTTCCAGCCTTTATTTCTGTTAAATATTATATCTCTTTGTTTACAGGTGATGAAAGCACAACTTTAAGATTAGATTACTACATCCTATCAATAACATTTCTAAAACAGAAATAATAAGTATTTTCAGAACATATTCTAGTCTGACAAACAAGCCTTGTTCAACCCATATTCAGCACTCTGACTTATTGAATACAGAAAACTGTTGTGTTAGTATCATAATGCTGTGAAACTGATTTTTTTTAAACAAAATTTACTATGACTTGAGATTTCATATATATGCCCAGTTGTGATGTTTTTAAGGAAAAAAACAATGGGAACATGTAATTTATCCTTATTGAAGAATACTGGATTTAGTGACTTTAATCCAGTCGGTAGTAAGCCATGTCTCCAATATTGACTTTAAGTGAATATTGGAGACATGGCTTCTTTTACTATACGTAATTTCAGTTGATAGGTCAGCTATATTAAAGGTAAATCTCTGTAATGTATTTTATTTTACTATACTTTTTTATTTTTGCGATGCCCTGTGTTTGCAATTCCTTCTGGTTCCACCTTCTGTCACACAAAATGAGGAACATAATGAAAGGAGAGCAAGCAAACACGTTGGACAATGTTTGAGAAAGGAGACAAAGGACCAAATGTAAGTTTTATGTTATCTGCAGAAAAGCTGATCACACTTCAGAGAGACACAGAGAAATAATAATGACATGTCCTCCTATTTTGCCATTATTAGAAGAAAAGAAGTCATTTTTTTAAACACTTGGTTTTGGGAGTTTATATTCCCATTTTGAAAATTTGATTTAATTTATCTCTGCAGGCATCTTTTCAACATACTAGTCCCCTCATTACCACGAAGGAAAAAAATAGCATTTTGATCGGCAGCTATGATGGAGCACCTGCTGTTTTTTGTCTTCATCACCTTCTGCACTCCAAGGGTATTAGTGGCACTTCTGGGGAAGCAATTTTAATAAATAGGCATCTGTTTTTCCTAATTATCACAACAGTTTTGTATCCAGGAAAGATCTCATTACAAAAGTACTTGGATTTTTAAAAAAAAGTAGTGCCAGTTTGAAAGGCAAGGAATAACTACGAATCACTTATTCTCTACTAATAATCAAAACTCTTGATATCTATAATTTTGTTCGATTGTAAAGTGGAGTAGCTTAGTGTCACATATTGACAATTACCCATCTGGTATACTATTGTTTTGTTTCTTTCTTGTTTTTTTTATTTTTATTTATTAGCAGATAATAGCAAATATAGGTTTAAAATAAACTTAACTTCATTGTACCAACATGCTTCATGCTGTATTATGAACGTTTAGGGGTTCCAAACCTCCCGAGTTTACATTGATCATCTTTTGAGAGATACATACTTATATAATTTCCTATCAGAAACACATTTCTGGGTCGTTGCAAATTTTGGGAAGAACTCGGAATTTCTAAAATATACATCATGTGCAGTTTTTTTTTTTTTTTCGTCCATCAACCAAGTATTCAGATCCCTTCCCCAAAAACACTGACATATTAATCAGGGAGTTAGACCACTGAGGCTCCATTCAGGAGTCAATTCTTCACACGCACCATCCACCTTTTCATATATGACTCACATTTCTGTACGCACCGTTACATTTGAAGATACTTGATAAACACATACAGCTGAATCCTGGGTGCTCTCTCACTATTAGATGTAAAGTGAGACCGAGCTCGTCACTCTGTTATTACTTAATCTGTTGTGAAAGACGATAATGCTAAGAGCGCTTCATAAATTGATGATGGTTTGGAAACGGAACGAAGCTTTTCCCGATACACAGAGAAACGCCCCAGAGACAGCAGAGAACACAGATGGTGTGAAGGATTAATGCAAATGAAAAAGATTAAATGATTCAAATAAATAAAAAAGGAAGATCTGTTGAAAAATATTTTAGATTTTTTTTTTTAAATAACCTATTTAAAGGGGCAGCATTATGTGTTTTCAGCCACACAGAATCACTTTATAGCACAAACAAGTAACTATGTTGCCTTAAGTTGTTATAAAAATGCTGTATTTAAATCAGATATGACTTCAAAGAAATTTGACTTTGTAATTTAACGCATTGAAATTAGGCGTCTATTAGGCCTCAGTGTGCATCACTGAGGATGTCTCTTTAAGAAAGTCCTGCTCTTTCCAACACTCCACTTTCACAACATGGCTCCTCTATTAACCCTTTAACAACGTTTTACCAGTGCTGCACAGAATAGTAGCTCGTATAATGAGTTCAGTAGATGCACAGTGTTTGCTAATTGCTGCTGGCTAGTCTGAAGGAGCTGGAGTTGCATTTTCAAGATGACGACAATGACGTCAAGGTCAATTGAGCATAATACTGTCCCTTCAAGCAGGTATGTTTACTCTCTCGCCAGCTGTGGTTTTGTGATTCTTCCACCTTTTTTCATATTTTATGTGAACACCCCTTTGTTGAAGCTGAAAGTCAGCACTGGAAACCAATGTTCAATAAAACTCTAACCTTACACGTCTCAGTGACGCTAACAGGACTAAAATCCAGCTATTGTTCACATACTTCACACTTAACAGCACATGAAAATGAAGGAAATGCTTGAGTGCCGAGTCTTTGTGTACTGAAGGAGCACAAAATCTTCAGCTGCTCTTGTCTCATTTATAGCTGTGGGAATAAAACCCTTAACTTTGTGCTACTAGAGTTCCTTTATTTCCCCAAAATTCAGATAAAAAGGCCTGAGACAGATTTTCATGGCATTAGGGAGAAGAACTTTGCCATAACCTGACTTCCTGAAAGTCAGTAATTCTCTGGGACCAGTCACAGTTTCTGGTCGTTTATCATTTAGCAAATGTTAATTAACTCCTAGGTGTCCTCGCAATAAGCTAAGGGAAGATACTGCGAGCGGTGTGTGTGTGTGTGTGTGATGACACATACCTGAGGAAGAGCCTGGACCACTGTGTCCAGCAAGGCCCTCATGCCGGTTGCCATTTTCAGTAATTTCAGCACTGGGAAGAGATGGCAGACGATAAGAGAAGTTTGGCCGCAGGACAAATCATCCAATTTTAGTAGATTTTTGAAACGCTACGGACAAGCCTAAAAGGCAAAGGAGTTCAGGTATCGAAAGAAAAACCCCCGGTGAAACAGAAAACTGGAAAAAAAAAGCCCTGCCTGATATAGAGGTGAGTAATCAAGATACATTAAAGATAGACAGGGAACACGAGAGAGAGAAATGATCAATAGAGGGGGAATGTGTTTCTGGACGCGACACAGGAGACCCTCCGCTGTTCCCAGGCGTCCAATTTCTGAAGGAACACAGACGCTGCCGGGGAGAAATCCACATGTGCATCACTGAGGATGTGTACTGCTTCACAGATAGCAGGAATATGGACACGTGTTTACAAAGATAAACATTCTATTGCTAAAGTTTTTATAGAAATGGAAATTGTTTTATGATTCCAATTAAAACATAAAGACAGATTATTTTATTTGTTTAAAAATGCATATCTTTCTACAAAGACTGTAGTCATGAAGTGCAGTTTTCTAAAATATTTTACTTTTACAAAAGATTTCATGCTGTTCCGTGGAACTAACGAACAAAGATAATAGATGTACACGGTAGCACTTAATATCCGTTAAACAGCCGCTATATAGCATAAGCATTCATTAAACACAAATTACTCAATGATAAGAAGAACATATAATTTTTTTAATTAATTACTTAAAAGTGAAACGCATTAGCACTAGATGTCAATAAGAGATAGAATTATTATGTTTTGTTATCACTCTTACATTAGTAGTTTTATATTACTAGTTTGTTTTTCATTTAAAGGTTTTAGTGTTCTCATCCTAGAGAGAAAGAACTTGATAAAATGTGTAAAGACATAACTGGCCTTTCCCTTAACCTCAAGCATGTTTTTACAGGTGGCGTCTTATCTTCTAGGAATTCTCCTTAGTTGTTGTGAAACTGCCTGTGTGCAGAATTTACTTTCTGTGTTCCCCCTCCCCGCTGTCAAGATAAAATGTTGCTTTCACTCTCCCACATTCCATTCTTGTCTTGTCTTTTTGCTAATAAAAGACAAGCTTCTGCAGTAGGATGGCAGAACGCACGGTGAACAGCTGGCAGAAATGCCAGGTTTACTGTGCCTTCTCCTGTTGCAAAAGCTTGGTTGAAAAACTATAACATTGTCTGTGGTTCTTTTTATAAAGGTTGAGAAAATACCTATCATTAGGATTTGGAAAAGCTAAGCTATGTGGATTGATGCTAGCCTGGAGAAACACAGCTCCCTTGTTCTACGCCTCACTTCATCCACTTGGACCCTCCAACATTGAGAAACGTTTGTTTCCTGCAAGTGTGGACTCTGTTGAAGTTTTAAATTTTACCCAATCGCTAAAGGTTGGACATGTCGGTGGTATGCTACTTTGACGCTCAGAAGCTTAGCGGATATAGCCTGCATTGTAAACAACTGTCCTCCACTGCAAAGAGAGAACTGGTGAGACGAACGAAGCGGCTGTTAATGTTAATTGGCAGTAATATGCATTTTATTTTATTATTGCCCGATAGTAATCTTCAGTTAAAAGCCCTGAAGGAGAGATTGAACTTTAGTCTAAATAATGTGCAAATTAAAACGTTTACATCTCAGACAGAGGAGAAACTGCAAAGGTATCATCACATTTATGTTTACATAAAATATCTGGTTGCTCCTCTCCTTTCTTGGCTCGTATTGTTGTGATCAGATCAAAAATGCCACTGCCAGTCCATGCAAGACCTTAATGTAAGCAGCTCAAATCCTAAAATCCAAACATCACTGGTTCTATTCCAGAGAAGGGATTCCAAATCTGAAGTTTTGTGTTTGCTCTCAGATTGGTGGAGCCTGTGTGAACGGCTTGCTGCAGAGGATTTCAATATTAGGTCTGTAAATGATGACTTCAATATTAGTCTTGGTTCCCTGGCAGAGGCGGCTGGGCTTGGCAGAGCTATAATGTCAAGGCTCTGTATTTGTTTGGCTGTGTGCTCGACGGCTGGAAATATGGGAGCTTTAGTCAGCTGTGCTCTGCTTACATAAGATAAAACTGTGTGAGATGATTGTGATGTTTGATGAGTTCAGAGATAGAAAAAAAAAATCTAACTGAATTAATAATTCACAGAAAGAAAAAATATTTTGCAGAATAGGTTATTTTTTTATTTTTACAGGGTGTTTTCACACCCAGTAGACTCAATCTGATTTTGGACCAAACATATTTTGTTGCATTTTCAGCTGCTGTGGTTCGCTTTCACACCGCAAGGCATCCAACGAACCGAGCCCTATGAGCAACCTGTTCCCCTCCTTGCCTGTGGTGGCGCTGCATCAAGAACCACTGAAGAAAACAACATGGAAACCTCGGAAGAGGACATGAGCTCATCTTTCTCCTTCACAAAATGTAGACAAACATGAAGTGGCATCATATTTTAGCGGTTGTAGGATTTTACTTTTGTCAAAAGACATTTCTCCCACTAGGGCTAGTCTAGCAAGTTTTTTTTGGTTGTATTTACCCAGAATACCTTGTGCTACAGTACGCTTCCTGCTTTTGGAGTGATCTCTGGACACATATGGATTCGAAACGCACAGGAGTTAATCTTACCCGAACAGAGTCGTACAAGAGTTCAATCTCTTGTCCGTATCAAAGTTTGATTGCGCATTCTCACCTCCTCTAACAAACTAGACTTTCCAAGCAAACAAACTAGAATTTGATTAAAGCAGACTACACTGGACTGGTGTGAATATGTCCGTAAAGTTCAAAAGGCACCTAGCTATCAATTTCTAATAGTTCTTATAGATTTTTTTACATTGCGAAGTGCATTTTCAAACCTTATTAGTCAATCACATTTACATTCCGTTCAACAAAATGTGTAATATTTACAATTTCCATAAACAGGCAGAAACACAAAAAGGTAGTAAATGACAGAATAATAATAGTTTAGTCATAATACAGAAAATAACATCAACTTTAAATATTTTCTGTGTTGTTTTCAGAAGTCAAGGAAAGTTTTTCCAGAGGTCAAACAACGTGGCAAGTATAACGAGAGCATAAAAGAAAGACTGAAAGTGACTTGTAGTCCTCACACGGTCAAATGCCCCTCTTGCTTCCAAATTACAGCTAGCTGTTGCAAAGTAATTAGCATATCACCCATGGGTCCTCTCAGCAGTCCCTCAGCAACCCAGCGGAGGGCAAAGGGTGAACGTTAACGGGTGAGGATTATACAAGATTGATGTAATTAGACTTCATCCTCTTCAGTGTGAAGTTAAAATAAACTGTAAGCCCCGACGGGGGTTTGCTTTAATTTCCTCTAAATATGAGGAAGCAAAGTGCCAAACGCGAGACATTTAAAACGCTAATCAATTGGCTTTATTTAGCAGCAATAAAGGCAGCTATACAAGTGATGCAGCTGCTTGAGGTATGAAGTGTTTGTGGTCTCTACACTTTTTTTGTTGTTGTTGTTGCATCGACTGTAGGGGGAATTACCTCGCGCTATCCGGAGCACCCTCATGATCCTGATGATGGTGGGGTTGATGGGAAGGGAGGCATTGATCTCAATCTCCTCCAGAGTGATGCCCATCACCGACAGCAGAACTATAGCCAAGTCCAGCTGATTCCACCTGCACACACACACCCAAATCTCTAATATCTGAGATGTAAAATTAGACATTACTCAGGCAAAAAAGGAGCAGAGATTTGCCTAATTAAGTGTGTAGCTCTGAAATTTAGGAATTCACATACAAAAAGCCTAAATTATACTAATTTTGCAATGAATATTAATGCTTTGTATGAACTCAGTGAGCAATTTGCTTGACTTTCCAACCTGGCAGATGAATTGCTACCATTTGGCCATAATTTGAAAGGCTGGTGCTGTCATTAATATTAATAACAATAATGGAATGGAGATGCTAACAGCTAATTGAAAGTATAGTCTCAAATAATTTGGCCCCAAATTTACTTCACCTTATTTGCATTTTCTTAAGATGAGTAACTACTGTAAGCAATGCTAGTTAGGTTAGAAATACAGTACACACATTATCTGCAGTAGAAGCCAAATATTTACATACACTGACTAAAAAGACACAAACCCATTTTCTTTCTAATCATCTGAAGTTAAACCAGACTAAACTTTTCTTGTTTGCTCAGTTAGAATGACCAAACTTATTTCTATTTGCTAAATTACAGAAAACTTGATCAGGACTATATATATATATATATATATATATATATATATATATATATATATATATATATATATATCCGTATCAAAGTTTCCTCAATTCAAAAGTTGATATACATGGGGTCAGTATGTTTTAAATTGTATGAGTTGGGTCAAACTTTGGCAGAAGACTTAGAAAAAGTGTTTGTATTTTTTTATTCAGTGGTTTCAACTGTGCATAAAGGTTCCTAACTTCTGAGTGATATTTGCAAAGAAACCAGGGTACAGATGGGAGCAGTATTTAAAGAAAGAATTTTACCGATAAATTGAATCCGTAATATTTGCTACAGAAAAATATAAAATATAAAATGGCACTCGGTTCATCATGCAAGGATAAGAAGCCAGAGTACAATTGACAAATCCTCTCCGGGACAAAGATCTCAGATCTGGGAAATATTTCCTAATGACCATTTGTACATTTGGAGAAGAAACGGAGAAGCTTGCACAAGACTTTTAAAGCTCATCTTAAAACCCATCTATTTTATTTGGCTTTCAACTCTAGCGGGATCTAGTTTTAAATTGTATGTTTTTGTTTTTAAACTGTAAGTTTTTATTTTATGCTTTTTTATTGTTATGTTGTGTTTTGATGTACAGCACTTTGTATCAGCTGTGGTTGTTTTAAAGTGCTTTATAAATAAAGTTGGTATGGTATAGTATGGTAAGACCAAGAATATTATTTCAACTGTGACGGCTGGCAGCATTGTAACTTTTGGGCTTTTCTGCTGCTGGAAGTCTACAGACAAAAAATGAAATTTAGGATTTAGCATCAGGCTGCTTGTCTTAACGAGACAAAAAGACACAAAAATCAACACGTTAAGAAGCTGCCCACCAGTCTATGATCACATTAGCGATGCTTTCAGGCATTCATGCGCAGAGTTAGATAGTAACTTAGTTACATTTACTTGAGTAATATTTTGGAAAAACTTTACATTTAGGAGTATTTTTACTACACTGTACTTTGAGTAATTTTATTATGAAGTATTTCTACTCTTGAGTAATATTTCTGGATTCTCTACCCACTGAATGAACAACAAACATGTTTTAACCAAAAATTCACCAGACACAGACACACACCTGCAGTTTATGTTGACGTTTCATCAGTTTTTTATTGAAAGACACTGATTTGGAAAAACTTTCTTTTCCCAAATTTGGTAATTTTTTGTTACGTACAAAGATTATTGTCATTTTGATTCTTAAAATACCAAAATTTCCACTTAACTTTATATTTTGGCCCATCTGATTACATAATTTTTAAATATTACTCAGTACTTCAGTAGACTTTTTACCAAATACTTTTTTACTCTTAACTAATTTCTTGGATGGAGACTTTTTACTTTTAGATGGAGAGGAGTAGGAATATGTTGAAGTAGTGCTACTCCTACTTGAGTATCATTTTTGGCTACTGGCTGAGAACTGTAAAAACTTTAGCGTTCAACATGCTGGTAAAATTACAGAATTACTTTACACTTGAATCTGCCAGTGGTAAAAAAAACAACAACAAAAAACTAGGCTGAACTGTCATTTCCACAAGATCAGCCCAGTATTAACATATTTGAAAGCAGAACGCCATTAAAATAAGCACATTAATGAAAGATAAAGTTGAAATGAGAAAGCAGGCATCTGGTAAAAAGCCAGAGGTGTACCTGTCCTTAAAGAAGCGGCGGAAGCCAAAGGCCACTAGCTTGAGAGACGCCTCAATGACAAAGGTGGAGGTGAAGAAGTAGTTGCAATACTTCAGGGCGGTCTCAAGCGACTGCAAGCAGAAAAGTTCAAAGAGAAAAAAATGTAAGTTTGAAAGAAAAAACGGCATCAGGAATGCAAACTTTAATATGTCTTCTATCTGGACTTTTTTTTTTTTGTTCGTTTCATTTGATTCTGCTGGTCATTTATTTATCGCTTCATTTTGAGAACTCAGAAGAACATAATCTCAGCTGGTTATGAGGATTGTTGCTCTGCGAGTGTGTTTTGACAGAAGGAGCAAATGATCTCGCCAACAAATCTCTCTTAATAGAGGCGAGTTTAATTGAGACAGACAAGTAAATTATATGAGACTCTGGAGAGGAAATGCGCAGCATTTGTTTTTTGTTTGTTTTTAGCTACTACTCTGCAATTAATGAGGTATTGAAAACACATGATGATTAAATCTTATTTGCATGTAGATGGAGAGGAGAAGCACACGCTAAAGAAGCTTTGGTAATTTCTATCACATCCTACAAACAATTTCAGTTACATGATGCTTTATAATAAAGGAGTAGTGAACTCCTTGCAAGTCATCATGTAGACTAATAGAAACGCCATACAGTGAACCGTTGCCTCTTTGTAGTTCAGCATTTGTGAATTCACATACTTGCTGATTTTCCTGTGGCGCTTACTAGCATATTAACTGATTTATATGCTAATCAGTTACTAGCCAATACAGCTTGGGAACTTAAAAATACAAATGTGCATTACTACTTGGCACGCTATTGGCTGCGGTTTACAAAGCAGCCAATCCAGAAGCACCATTTGTTTTCCTAGGTGCTGATTGGCTGTACGCCTAATAAGGACAGATATGAAGATAATCTTGGACGTTAGCTACTGTGGTAATAAACACAGACGCTATCCACTGTCCGTGTTTATTAATAAATATTAAAATCTATGCATACGTAAATTTTTTAGTTCAAGCTATTAATACAGTTCTAAGTATTTTCAGATTTCAGGTATTCATGAGGGGTTTTGGGCTCTAACCTCCATAAATACTCCAGGTCTACTGCTAGTACTACAGTAATAATCAATATGTTCCATCATTTGGCAGAAATATGAGCTGTTTTGTTTGTTTTAAGTAAAAGTAATGTCATGATTCTATGTAGGACTGTGAAATGTTGGTGTTTTTGTTCAAGATTACTATAAGTATTGCCCTGATTCGAATTTGATATTGGATATCGGTTGGATATAGGCCAAGAAAAAAAGGAGTATCGGATTATATTAGCCCCTGTCTAAACTCTCCGATATTAGAACGCCAACAGAAGCAGTCCTCTCCAGAATTTAGTCTGCCCCAGCATTTCTATTTAGCAGCAGTTGTAATCTGAATGCAAACCCACTGGATAATAAATAATACATGGGTCGGTTCAGTGGTCATACCTATTGCTATTGACTATTGTTCTCTGAGTAATATCACCTGATCAGATATCTTCTAACATTCTCCATAAGTAATCAAAGTCTGCATTATTCGTGCTGGTATCGTATCGGGTCAGTATCTGTATCGGCCAATACTCAAAGCAGCAATATCGGTATCGTATCGGATGTGGAAAACTTCTAATTACTGTACAGTAAAAATCTCATAAGGATTTACGTGTAGTCTGCTTCTATCACAGTCGTTTGGTATGGAAGAGCAGAAAACTCTATTGAGATAACAAAAAATAATCAAAAACAAACAGCAGGCAGAAATCAGCAGCAGGCGTTTGCAAGAGACCCAACAGCCAATCATCACCAGATGTCCTGACGCCCTACACGAGTCCACAAAATCCCTCTGAATCAAGATGTGTGTTCACCTGTGGCTGGCTGTAGTGCTCCAGGGACATGGTGATGACGTTAATGCATATAATAAAGGTGATCACGAGGTCCAGGTAGTGGCTAGTACACAGAGCATGGATGGCCAGCCGGGTACGGCCGTAGGAAGAATAGTAAGGCAGTTTCTGGGCTTCTGCACCACAAGATGGCAAAAAGTCAGATTAAGGATTTAAAAAAAAAGGAAAGATCAAAATAAACAGGACACGGTTTTGAGACATTTAAAAAAACAAAAGAACACCAATTATACAATGTGAAGGAGGTTGGCTAGTAAAAACACATGTGAAGATCTCCTCCACCCCCCCGCCCAAAAAACAAAGGAGAAACTGTGCTTTTTTAAAAACAAGGCAAATCGAAAATGTTAATGTCAAATTTGTTTGTATAGCACATTTAAGACAATTTACAGCAACGATTAAAACAATAAAGTCAGAGATATTAACAAACAGAAAACAAAGAAAGAGAATTAGTGTAGAAAACACAAGGCACAAACAAGGTTTAACAACAGTTTCAGTAAAAATGAGGAGCAGAGGAAATTATGCAAAGAAAGACAGACATAAAAATAAGAGCTCATATTAAGGGAAGAAGTTTCATAATTGTGAGCCGAAGGTTGAGTAGTTTTAAATGAGTTCAAATAAAGACTCATTCTCATTTATGTTACAGAAAGACTTTAGCATGTGTTATCTATGTTTTTTAAAAGCAGGAGCTTATTTTAAAGTTTTCAGCCCAATATAACTGTATGTTACATAACTTTCTTCTTAGACTACATTTTGTTCTCAAACACTCCAAGACTTAAGAGTAGACATCAGTCTTTTACTTTATCAATTCTTAAACTGATGTTTGTCTGGTTTTAGCTTTTTCTGTGCTCCATTTGATGCTATTTTAATTTTGTTGCCTTAGAAGATTATTGTTTCTAGTCCAGTCCCCATGCCAGCTACTTCTCCCCGCTCAGTTCTTCACCTTCCCCGATTCATAAACTCATCACTTCCTAAAATCGTACCTAATTTACTACCTCTACATGTCAATCCACAACTTTCTCTTTCTTACTTCTCCTCTTCTTTTCCATGCGACGCTGGCGCTTTTCCTCCCTGCGCCTCGCCTCCTCCACCTCCTGGTGCTGCCGACACTTGTGGAAATTCTCCACCACCACACCCACGAACATGTTGAGGACGAAGAAGCTGACGATCAGGAGGAACGAGATGAAGTAGAGCAGCATCCACGGATTGTTGTTGGTCAACGGCTGGAGAGAGGACAAGGAGAGAAACAAATGAAATGATGAATGACTGGGAGGGAAAAACAGTGACTCTTATGGAATAAGAAACCACGAGCATGGTCAGATTGGAATTTAAAAAGAAAACAGTTGTAGATCAGTGTAGCTGAGGTATAACTGAAAATAAAATGATCTGTAATAAATGAAAAGTACTGAACTGTGAAATAAGAAAATTAGCTTTTCAGTTAATTGAAAAATGACAAGATAACAGTTCCACACCACTGGCGCAAAAAACAAAACAAAAAAAAAAACCCAGAGGATTATCTGCGTATAAATGTCAATATCAAAACCACATATATACTGGAAAAACACTAAATCTTTCCAAGTATTTTTGTTTATTTATTTATTTATTTTTAATTAATATTAAGGAATTATTGACTTAAAACGAGCTTCTGCATGCAGCTAAAAAGTAACATGTAAGCTAGTTTTGTCCTACTTCAGGTGTAGTAGGAAGATATTTCCACAAGAAACTAAACCCAAAATACTTGGTAAGGTTTTGTGTCAACAGTAACAGCTGTTCGTATTTAGGCATCATGTGGACAAGTTAGGAATCTGAATTTGAAAAACAAAATGCAGAGAAAGGAAACAAAAGAGAAAGAGTTGACAAAATGCTTTAGAATTAAAGACGATGTTAATTTATTGATAAAAAATGTAAGATAAAAATGCAAAAAAAAAAAAAATAAATAAATAAATAATAGAACTAAAATGTCAAAAATGAACAGGCTCAGAAGTGAGTAGCTCCACTACTTGTGTTGAAGGCCTTAAAGGACATTATGCTCCAGGAAGAAGTCCTTTCTGCCATTGTTAACCGTTGCATTGTCCTGTTGACAAACCCAATAAGTGTAAAGACGGATGTCTATTGCAATGTTTCCGTTGAAAGGAAAAACTCTTTTAGTTGGATATCCTTGTAATGCTAAAGACATGGAAGCCATCATGTCCAGAGTAAACATTTTTTCACTAAAAAAACAACTTTAATCCATATTTTTGTTTTCTATCTTTAGTGCTGTTTGCAAAGTCAAAACAGAGCTGATATTTTATTTTTTGCCTTTGAAGATATATTTTTGTAGCTTAGGCCGTTCTCTCACAGATCCCGACATTGTTGCTGAATGAAGCATCACTTTTTTTCCCCATCTTTGTTTGTCCAAACTCTTTCATAGTCTATTAAAAAGGGAGAAAAGTCTGATTTCATTTAAAATGTCTCACTGTCTTCAACCTTGACAGTGATGGAGGAAGGTCTTTGCTAGTGAAGCTCAGAAATCTTGAGATGTTCAAAGACGGAAAGTGTCTTTGCCTCTGTTACCAACGAAATGTGACATGTAAACGCCTAACGGAAAACGACATGAAAGCCAGTTTTACTGGCATATTGACTTTTTTGAGACTGCGGTGTTCAAAGTTTTGAGCAGCTGATTTAGCATTTTGAAGGGATATACAACACGGTCACCATCGCACTGAAAAGCACAAAATCTTACCAAGTATTTTGGTCTTGAGCTTTCTATAGGCAGACTCAGGTTTGCCTATAGAAACCCGAGACTCAAAATTTCTCTGTCAATAGAACAAGTACTTTTTCATCCATATTAAGTAATTATTTACTTAAAACAAGCTTCTATGTCTTGCTGAAACATTAATTGTAAGTTAATTTGTCTCATGTAAAGTGTAATAAGATATTTGCACTAGAAACTAGACCAAAAATACTTGGAAAGATTTTGGTAAACATTTTTTTCCCCTCCGGTCTTAAGAGTTTGGTCAGGATTGAAGAGTTCAACAGGAAGTACTGCATGTGTGTGTGTTTGAGTGTGGTCACTGCCATGTGCCAGGCGTTTTGATGTGTTGTGCAAAAATTGGACGTTTTTGTGTTTACCGTGTATCAACCGCTATCTCTATGGCAACAAAATGATGCAATTTTCGTTGATTTGAGACACTAAAATCATCAGTTCAGAAGATTTTAGTGTCTTTCTAAGTCCTGCCCTCACTTTGTCTCAGGTTTGCTAGCTTACAAATCCATCATTTGGCATTGTGCTTAAAGAAAATATTGAGTTTCTTTCAACCCTCAGTAGATTTCGATCAGATCCGAACCCAAAACTGTGCTCCAGTGAGAGACTTTAAGAAGCTTCCTTAAAATATTTGCACTTGTTAATGTTTAGACGGCTTGGGCTAAATCTAGAAGAATCAAGTTGTGCCTGTGCTTAATTACAGCCTTCTGAATCTCCACAGGTCAGCATGTTTGTGACTCAGAGTTTCTATAGGCGACTCCTGACAGACAAAATAAGCTCTTGTTTGTTTAAGTCGGCAACGTTACCAAGCCTCCACAACATAAACGACCACTCCCATTGGTCGTCAAGCCTCTAAACACAAAAGAAAGACAAAAATCGAAGCACAGGATAGAATCAGGAAGACAATGTGGGAAGGAGGAAGAAAAAAAAACTGGAGTGATTTAGAGAAGAGGAGATAATCATCAGGAAACAAAAAAAAAATCTATTTCAGGGGCAATAAAGTCAGAGATGAGAGAGACACATTTTCAATCTAAGTGCTGAAAGCTCAGCATGGAGTGTAAATGAAATTAGTCAGGCTGTGCAAAGTTGGAGAGCGGTGAGGTATTCCCTGACGTGCAGACTGACTCATCCAGCATGATGCCCGCTCTTACTGATGGAGTCGTTTTTTAAGAGATGGCCGCCAGAGATGATTCATTTGCATTATATCCTCTAGCTTTACGGTCACTCCTGTGGAAAACACTGCATGGTAAACACTTCTAACCCAAAGCTGAGGTGGAAAGGACAACAGCTCTGATGCCACGGTTACTAAAGAGAGCTCCAGCAGTGAGAGAGGAGTCAGACCGCAGAGGCGACCGTGGGCGGTGTTGGCAAAGATGAAGTTTCTCGGAGAAGAGAATGCTTTCTTTTACTTTCTTCTTCACTTGTTAAAGAGGCAGTACGAGGTAAAAATCGACTTCTTTGAGATTCACATCATGTTATAATGTTATTCTCTGGAGTGTTGATTTAACTCTTTCATGCATGTTTGAGAAATCCTTCAGTCTCCCATGGCATACATTCAGCTGTGCAAAACACTTGGGTGGACATAGCCCCGCCTTTAAGGACAAAGCTCCTCCTCAGAGCTGCAGCTTCCAAGCTTCAGAGCTTCCACCTCACAGAGAAACCCTTCCCCACTCGGCTCCTTCGGACTAGCCAGCAGCTATTAGAAACACCTGGTGGAACTGTGGATCTGCTGAGCTCATTATAGGAGCTTCTTCTCTGCTAAAAACCTCGTTAAAGGATTAATAGAGGAGCCATGTTGCGATTGCTTCCTGAAGGAGAAGTTTAAGAAAGAAACGCCGTCTCCTTCAAAGAGACGGAGGCCCAATTTCAAGGTGTTAAATTACAAAGTAAAACTTCTTTTAAGTCATATTTGATATCTGCAGCAATCTGAAGGTCACAAAGTTATTTAATTATGCTATAAATTGGGACTATGTGCCTGGGAAACACATAATACTGCCCGTTTAAGTGTCCTATGTTTATATATATATACCGATGTCATTGGATCTGTCTAATAACTCAATAACCACGTTCTCCAAATGTTCCTCCTGCATGTCTACCTGCAATAATTAGCCGCAGCAGGAATGTTATTTTCCTGAAGCCGAATAACAGAGAGAACATTTTGTCTGAAGACGCCGTCTGAGTATTTTAACTTCTCCTCCGCCCACCGGATGTGCTCTATTAAGGCCCCATTTATGCTCCGTTTATGTATGTAAATAGGGCCGTTGTCAAGCGTCACTCCCCTCGACTTTAAAAGCCGTTTATTAAGTTGCCACGGTTGATGGGCAACCGAGTCACTAGAGGGCGTTTTTCAATTAGCTTCCAAATTTAGAGGAGCGTCTCAGACGACAACAAACATGGCGACAGCGAAGGGGATCTTGATAGTGCGTAGTCTCCGAGAAATGAAAAGAGGCACCGCAGTAGTTCATTAAATGCGTTGCAGAATGTGAACTGAGAAGTTCTGGCAAGTCCAGAATCTTCATCTTTTTCTTCTTTCTTTTTGCTGATCTTGCATGAGCTACTCTACCCAACACTGCCTCTAGGGGAAGTGGTGGGATTGTTCAGTTGATGATGGACTAAAACACACATGAAACACTTCAGGTCAGTTCAGTTTACAAGAAGACTGACATATTGTCAACTTTAGAAAAGAATGACCTCAGTCACTTTTTGCCAAAAGAGATTTTGGCAAAAAAAAAATAAAAAATCAAAGCCTCTTTCTTTCCAAAAGACATTTTAGGCATAAAAAACAAGTCACTTTTGGCAAAAAATGACTGAGGTCATTATTTTAGGAAGGTGACCCAGAGTAACGTTGTGCTTTACCAGACCAAAAATAACTGTAGATAAACCTATACACGTGAAATGTTGTTAAAGAGGGCATCTTTGAAACAAAGTTTTAATAACTATGTTACTGCAATGCGGTCAAACGATCACAAGCAAAACAAAGTCATCATGTTAAGAAACGTTTCCCTAAATGAAGTTGAATTCGACAGTTTACGAGACTAAAATTTTCGGGATCATTCTGGAGAGAAAACTTAGTTGGAAGCCTGATATTGACTGTATTAGAAATAAAACTGCAAAAACTACTGGAACATTGTTTAAAATAAATGATCTAATAAATGTAAAAGGCTTGCGTATTATATAATTCCTCCTCGGTTATTTGTCATATCAGCTGAGAAAAATGGGGAAATGATTAGGAGTACATCATTGTTTGATGGTTTTCCCATCAGCTTTGTTGATTTTTTTTTTTTTTTTTTTTACCACAAAGGCAAACATAAAATAATTCCACAAAGAAAGATTAGTGTAGCGGTAGTATCGACAACATAAAGCTGGAGTCCAGCTCAGTTCCAAAGACCATCTGAAAAGGTTTTTCCGGGCGAAAGCTGGAGTTTTAAAACATTCAGATCAACAGGAGCTGTTTGAAGTGCCTCGCTGTTGTAGAACTTTAGGGGATAGTAGGGAGCTCCAACTGGCTGAGGAATCACAGGAACAGAAGGATCGCATTCATACAGTCTAACTAAAAAGACAGTATGTCACACCTTGACAAAAGGTAATCGATTCGACTGTGCATAAACCCAATGGACTGCAACACCGAGGAGTTAAGAACGGTTAGACTAAGCGTGAAAAATGGGTCACTGAACGCCACGTGTGTTTACCTGCCGGTCAATCCCCACTGCGTCCAGTCCGTGGTACATGATGTTAACCCAGCCGTCTTTTGATGCTAGAACAAACAGCGACATAAGAGCCTATGGGAACACAAACAAAACACACGCTTAGATAAAAATCTTACCTGTCTAATAGGGAATTTGTACTTTTACTTCATTTGTTGTCTACAGTGGCCCCTAGGGGACCTGGGTGATTTTTTATTTTTTTTTACTTTGGCATTCCCTTACAATAATGTACTAGTCGATTCATGCTGCATCTTGAACACTGAGTTTTTCCGAAATTATCTAAAGACAGTAAATAATTCTTAATGTTTTTCTCTTAAAAACAGGAGCTGCAAAAAAAAAAAAAATTATTATGCCAAATCAGAAGAATCAGTTTCATTATTAAAAAGATTTTTCTAGCAAAATACTTTCCGAATTATCTCCCACGTTTTGAGAACGACCTTTTGTGGACAGCTCTATGTTTACAGGTTCAAAAATAATACAGACGTGACAAAAGGGGATATCTTTTTGTTTTTGGTTATGTTTTTGTCCCGTACCTGTCCAAGGTTGTCAAAGTTGTACTTGTGGTGAACCCATCGGTAACTGGCTCGGATGCAGTCCGTTTTATTCGTGATGTTCTTCACGTCCGAACCCACGCAGTAGTAAAACTTGCCTTTGAAGAGCTTTTGAGGCAAAAACGCAAACGGAGAGGGAGACATGAGCGAGCGAGGCGAACAAAGACACATTCTGACGACGGCATGACGACACTCGTAAGCACAGCCAGACGCCGCCTTTTACAACGCTTTTGAAGTAATCTCATATTCAGCGTCTGTAATGCGTTTGGTTCGCAAATAAAGCTTCAAATTGCAACTTGATGGCAACAGTCAGGTGGTCTTCTGCCTCATTCCTATCAAATACGTCATAGACGGAGAATGTGGAAAGCAACGTATGCAGGCGGGGGGATATTGAAATTAACGCCAGTTGAGCTTTGGGGAGGAACGAGAGATGACGGGAGGAGAGCTAATAGCAACTTGGGACTGCAGGTTGTCATTCATTCAAGTTTCCTCCATTAGTTCAGATGATTTGTCTTTGTCTAGAGATGCTGTCACTATTTGACACAATCAACAAATAGAATAATAATCCTCGATTTTCTACATTTTGGAAGCTCGACCATCAGCCAATACTTAAATCAGAAACTGTTTTTATCCATCGGTCAACAATTATTCTGCCACTGTTGCCAACTTAATCGGCAGGTCAGGCTTTTCGAGGATTGGTGATCGGCCAGAAAACTGCAATCGATGCACCCCTTGTAAATTTTATTCGGCACGGGGGAAGGTACTTTTCTGAAGATGCTTTCATGTACCTGAACTCCGAGAATGCCAAAGATGATGAAAAAGGCACAGCAGATGAGAACAATGTTTCCGATGGGTTTGAGGGAAGTAATTAGCGTCTCCACCACCAGCTTCAGCCCTGGAGCCCTGCTGATAACCCTGTGACCCACGCGAAGGCAGGCAGAGAGAAAACAAGTGAGACAAAGACTCACATATAGAGCGAAAGACAGAGAGCAAGAAAGCTGATTTTCAATGGAAAACTGTTAAATAGGAACTGAGTTTGCCATGTCGTTATCATCAAAGTAGCAAATGAAAAAGCTTGTGTTTTCACCGTAATATACGAAGAACAGATGTATACTAAATTGGTCATAGATGGATTGACTTGGATCTTTTTAATTGGTGTTTATGACAAAATAAAGCATCCAATACACTTGGTGGCTTTCCTCATAAAGATGAAAAAAAAAAAAGCTGCAGTGACATTTCATAGGTAGAAAAATTCAACAATTTATCTGGAAGTATATCTCTAGAGGTAAAAAAAAAAACCCAACAACTTTCTGCTATGAAATATTTAGTTTTTGGGCACTAACCGCATCAACTGTAAACTGAAGTCAACACAAGTCTCTAAGATACATATCTTGAGGTTGATTAAAGTCTATTAAAACCTTCAAATAGGAATCCAGGATTTCTTGTTTCTATGGAGTATAAATGTAGCGTGACAAAAAAGGAGCTTTCTGCTTCAAAATGAAAATAAAATAAATAAGGTATGTCTGTAAGACGGATGTGTGTTGGTCTTCCAATGAACTTGACTCTTTTTTTAATCGGTTCAGTTCCCCCATGCCACCTCCTCCCTCCTGCAATCCTCCTCCAGCCCTCCTATCCATCATCCTTCCACCTCTATCTCTCCTCTTTCTGCCTCTATTTCCTTCTCACCTTCTCTATTCGCTCCTACCACTCATCCTCCTTCCATCACTGTTGACCAGGTGCGGACTGAGCTGAGACGACTTCATCCTAGGAAGGCTGCAGGACCAGACCGGGTGTGTCCAAGGGTTCTAAAGGTCTGTGCTGCGGAATTGGGGGAACCTCTACAGCAGGTTTTTAACCTGAGTCTGCGACTGAGTGTAGTTCCCACACTATGGAAAACATTCTGCATAGTCCCTGTTCCAAAAAAGGGTCGCCCAAGTGAGCCAAATGACTACAGGCCAGTTGCTCTGACGTCATGAAAACATTAGAGCGACTGGTCTTGAACATGATGCAACCCCAGGTGCAGAACGTACGGGACCCTCTTCAGTTCGCCTACCGAGAGAGGGTGGGTGTTGAGGATGCTGTTCTCTTCCTGCTTCATCGTTCCCTCTCCTACCTGGATGGAGGGGGCTGCTTTGTGGGGATGCTTTTTTTCGACTTCTCTAGCGCCTTCAATACTATCCAGCCCCATCTACTACAGGAGAAATTGAACATCATGGCTGTGGAGCCCCATCTGGTGTGCTGGATAACAGGTTACTTGACCAACAGACCACAGTTTGTCAGGATGGCGAGCTGTAGGTCCACCACTTTGACCAGCAACACAGGTGCTCCACAGGGCACAGTTCTTTCGCCCCTCCTCTTCACCTTCTATACTTCCGACTTTAAATACAACTCAGTTACATGCCACATGCAAAGATTTTTGGACGATACTGCCATTGTGGAGTGTATAAAGGAGGGTGGAGAGGGGGAGTACAGGAGCCTGGTGAAGGATTTTGGGGCCTGGTGCCACAGGAATAAACTCGAACTGAACATCTCTAAAAACAAAAGAGATGGTTCTTGACTTCCGTAGGGTGCCCCTCCTTCCTCTGCCTATCACCATCGATGGTATAGAGGTGGAGGTGGTCAGCATATACAAATACTTGGGGCCTACAACTAGACAATAAGCTGAGCTGGTTCTCCAATACAGATAATGTGTACAAGAAAGCACAGAGTAGAATGTACTTTTTGAGGAGATTGGCCTCCTTCAATGTGTGCTCTAAGCTCCTGTACATGTTTTATAAGTCCATTGTGTCTACTGTTATATTCTATGCAATCGTTTGTTGGGGGGGCAATGCAAGGAAGAGAGACAGACAGAGACTGAACCGCCTCATCTGCAGAGCTGGCTCCGTGGTCGGTGTGAGCCTGGAGTCTGTGGAGACGGTGGTGGAACAGAGGACACTGTCTAAACTCAGTCTAGTCCTGGAGAACACTAGCCATCCTCTGTACACTGTTTTCTCCAACCAGAGGAGCTCCTTCAGTGACAGGTTCCTCTCACTGGGTTGTTCAACTGTGAGGATTAAAAACTCCTTTGTTCCACGGGCCATTAGGCTTTATAATGCTGCTATCTGTGGGAGGGGAAGAGGAGGGAGACGGGGTAACTAGTATTTTAACATATTTAAGCACTTTTACTAGACCTCTTTTTAGTGGTAATGTATTTATTTATTATATTCTTGTACCTTTTATGGATGCCTCCAGCTATACGATTTTAATGCTGTGTGGATGTGAATTAATGTGTGAGCAACAGATAACCTCAATTTCCCTATGGGATTAATAAAGTTTAACCTAACCTAACCTAACCTTCAATCGTCAGCAAATAGCTCCAAGAAAATGGATGCTACTCTGAAGAGTCAGAGCAATAATTAAAACAAACAAACAAAAAAAACTACAGGAATTTGGGGAACAAGCCTGAATGACGTACCAAGTTTATTTTTCCACTATGGATGATGAGAAGGAGAGTAAAGACAGTAAGATAAACTCCAGAGTCATTATTAGAGAGGTCAAAACAAAGAGTGGGATCTAAAAAGTCACAAAGTCTCCAAGATTTTGGTTTTTTACTCTTAGATAGAGTAATATTTCTATTTCATTAGTCTGTTAGATCGTCTGCTGTAGCTCATGAATTGAAACCAGTGCTGTGATGGCATTTTCCTTTTTATTTACATGATTGCACATAGAATAAGAGCGTGACAGACCTAGAAAGACGATAAAAAAAAAAAACTTGCACTACAAAGGAGACTTTGAGCTCAGTAACAAAGAGGTAGTGAAGGGGAGGAGAAAGCAGTTAACTCACTGACTTTGACCCGCTCCGAGTCAGACCGCTCTCTCTGTGTTGGACCTGTGATGGACTGTCCAGATTGAACCCTGACTCTTGTCTAGTGTCAGCCCGTCAGTCTCCAGGCCCTCCATGACCCCGGAGAGGATTAACCGAGTAAAGATAATAGATGGACGGACAGACAGCGCCATGTCTGGCAGACGAGTCCCAGACTATTTTTTGCATGGCTGGGAGCAGTGGTTGGAAGTGGTGGTCCGGCATGTTGCCTGGCAACTACTCAGAGATGAGTTGCTATTTTTCTTTACTATGCATTTTTCTAGGTAAGACTTTCGACAGACATTGTAGTATTTAGGTAACAACAAGCTTATATTGGACAGTTGAAGTGCTACACTACAAAAACACCAAGTGTCAGTATTTTTAGTCTTTTTTTTCTAGTGCAAATGTCTTATTACACTTGAAATAAAACGAAACAATAGCTATCCTTGTTTTAAGTAAATAATTCTTTAAGACTGATGAAAAAGTACTAGTTCCGTTGGCAGATAAACCTACTTACAACAAGACATTTTCCCGATGTTACAGGGGAAATAATACTTTTTAATCAATATCAGGGTAACAAAAAAAAAAAAGAAAGGATCTGATTATGGCGATGGGCTAAATTCTGTCCATTTGTCACTAACCTGAGAGGCCGTAACGTCCTGAGCAACCGGAGAACGCGCAGGACTCCCAGGATCTTAGCGCCTCCTGCCATTGACACAACAATATCAATCAGAGACACAAAGACCAGGAAACCGTCCAGGATGTTCCAGCTGCTCCTCAGATACGCCGTCTCTCCCAGGTACAGGCCCATGGACACAACCTGGGGGGAAAGCGAACAGAGACATGACCCACATGAATAGACGACTCATCAGACACATGGGATCTTTGGTGTTTAATGTGTTGTAAAAATGTATGAGCTAATTTACAGATTTCTTCTGTTTTTGGTTTTGGCACACTTCAATGTCACACAAAGATAACCAAAGCAAACGCATAGAGATGTTCTAAAAAATACTACCTTAAGTGTTTTCACAACAATTAAAGTAGCGTTTCTGTCTAATAATTTGTGTTAGCCAGAAACTGGCTAACATGGTAAAATGAAATTGTTCTTAAAAACATTAACTAACTTTAATGAACTGATGAAAATAAGTTATTTATACCAACATGGACCTGTGAGACAAAGCAATTTAGGATGTGAAATCTAAAATTAACTGTAATCTAGTTTTTTTGTGGGTTTTTTTGTAAAGCTCAGTTAAATTTAAGCCATTTTTTCTGCTCGACTGCCAAGAGGACACTATTCAGCTTTTGTTTACAAAATCTTCTTTAAAAGCGGAAACATTATGTGTTTTTCTGTCACAGTGTCATTTTATAGCGCAGTCAAGTAACTATGATAACCTTCAGTTGTTATAAAAATGCCGTTCATATCAAATATGACTTAAAAGATATCTGATTTCATAATTTAACGCCTTGAAATTGGGCCTCTGTCTCTTTAAGAAAATCTTACACTTTCTGAAACTACGCTTTCAGGAAGTCATCACAGCATGCCTCCTCCATTGACCCTTTAACAACATTGTTATCAGCATTTCAATGAGAAGTAGCTCCTACAATTAAAGGTGTTTGCTAATTGCTGCTGGCTAGTCTGAAGGAGCAGAGTGGGAAAGTCGTGAGGGAGGACTGCTGCAATGTTCTGTAGCGTACTATAATAATATTATAACATGATGTAAGACTCAAAACTGTTGATTTTACATAATACTGCCCCTTTAATCAAACTCCTCGATACTCATAGGCAAAAATAACAAAGATGTGGCTAAACTGCTGAATGTTGCATATTATCTCATTGCTCTGATTTAATATAACAAACTCTTGCTCCAGCAGGGACTGAAAGAAAAAAAAAACATTTCAGTGCAAATTCTTCAGAGAAAAACAAAAAGACGCTAGGCTGAGGGAAGTGTGAGACAGCTACCAGTCAGTGAATTGAAAGGCAGAAGTCAGGTATGATGAAGAAATGTATATAGAATAAAAGTGAAAGATGGAGTGAAAGGAATGGCAGATACAAGACCAAAAATAGAAGACGTCATCAGAAACATGTGAAATGCAACTTTTTCTGGGGTGTTTTTGTAGCATTTTTATGTCCCAACAAAAATCTCAGTGGAATAAAACGACAGAGAGGAGTAACAATTGTAAATCTTTTATAAAAACTAAATAATATTAATATGTTAATATAATTACAAGTATACTATATGTATCAAGTGATGTGGAAATAAGTCAGAAGCATTTCATTGGCATATGACCATAATTGCATCATTGTGTTTGTTACTGTTCTATAATATAACCTTTTATAACCTTTCACACCACGAGAATAACAGTTTGGGGTTTATTATTTTATTTTCATTTCATTTCATTGTGACTTTTTGTCCAATTCAATTGATCTTAACTAGTTTTTAGAGTGTGTTTGCTAGTTTTCATTACTTATTAAACATTGTTTAGCTTTAGTTTTTATTGGTTACAGTGGTTTTAGTTTTTTCATACTTTGACCTTTTTTTAATTCAGCAACTAAAAATTAACCAAAGTGTAGTATTGTGATTATGGATACACATATTGGGTAATGAACACTCAGATGATGATACCATTTTCAACAAATGTATTCTATTAGTGTTGAACAATGAAATGAAATTCAACTTTTGCAGTCGCCATTTTGCAGACTAGCGTAGCCAACAGGAGTATGGAGCGTCGTAATTTGTCAGCAGCTGATGTAAACTGGTTGAGTGGATGAAATAATATCTACTTTACATCAGTTTGAAAGGCTGATATATAGATTCATAAATATAAAAACAAAAGATATGTCTATAACTTCAGCATGTTTTAGTTAGTTTTATTATTTTATTGCACAATTTAGTTCCAGTTAGATACAGTTTTACCCCATTAGTTACAGTTTTTACTTATTTCAGTAAACGGAAATATTATCTCAATTTCAGCTTTCATTATTTTGTTAGCTTTAACAAAATAAATACCAGGCCTGAGTTGCATTTATCGTAAAATTAGACAAACTTGTGAAAAAACTTGCACCACCATGTCACGGGCAGCAACAACAGCCTTGAAAGAGAAGCTTCCTTGACAAATAATTTTCAGACAGAAATTAAGAAACAAAACAAAAAGCGGCACGTCTCAGAATGGATCCATCCAGATAATAGAACATAGGGTTCAACAAGATAGGCCTTGTTAAGAACCCTCCAACGTATTCTAAAAAATGTCTTCCAAAAAAAAACAACTTAATCTTTCCACACTGATCCAAACTGTACAGCAGTGCGCCCAAGCCACATCCCATAAATCAGGTTTTTATGTTTTGACAGCGTACATATGGAGTTATAACATGTCTGTTCTGTTATTAATAGCAGCCTGGTTATACTGAGGTTCCACTGCTACTATTGGAATGCCTCTGGATATAAATAAAGCAGATTAAACATCACCCCGGTAACATGATTCATTGGACGTCTGGCACTTCAATGCCAACAGTGACAAAGGTTACCTCGCGCCTTTCTTACTCTGTCAGCGGTGTGACACGCAGTGTGTGTCACAATAAAGTCACTTTTAGATTGCAGTCAAACTCCGTTTACAATCTGATATTTCAGTCATCCCTGCTATTATTGGACTTGCTCTTCAAGTGTTTTTTCAGTTTAAAATGGGATTACTTGCGTCTGCGATGCTAAACGGTGACTTCAAAATGATTCTACTGGACTGATGAGAACAGCATACAATTTTACAGATTGCCTATTGATATTTCAGCGGTGGTTTGAATATAAAGCAAACCTTAAATTGTAAGTACTATCAACACACACCCTACATACAGCCAGAGCCCCCCACACCACCATCATCATCTGCCACCCTTCAAGGATAATCAGCTTTTGACAATGGATGGATGGATAGCTCAAGTAGGAACTGGAGACTTTCTCACTATTACAATAAATTTATTCCTTTGAACCTGGCTGGACTGAATTTAAAACCAGCACTTGTTAAGGGTGAACTGGAACGACATTGAAACGAAGTTTCAGAAGAGCTCTTTGGGAAATGGCAATCATTGTGTTCGCTGTATTCGGCTCAGTGACTGTGGCACGGCTGAAAAGCAAGACACCAGGCCGTCTTTTTGATCTAATTCCTTTCAGCCTAATTTATTCAGCTTCTAAGAAAATCTAATGATGCAGATCTGAAGGAAACCCAGACACGAAATGGCATTCATCAGAAATCACAGCCTCAGCCCTGGAACTCAAAGAAATAGTTGGAAGGAAGCTGAAGTTACTCATGATGCGTTTAAATGGAGTCTAATGCCCGACACCAGCAAACATATTCTAAAAAGCTAGGGTCTTAAAGATCCTAAGACAGTTACATTTGCTTTAGTGAGGAAGGCTCTTCATGTGAGAAAAATGTATATCTTGGAATTTTAATAAATAATCACTTGAAACAGGGAATTTAGAAAACCGATACACTCAAAAGAAGAAGAAGAGAGAGACACTTTGTCCCACTACTAGACTGGGCATTGAAATTCTGCTTATCATCTCTCTTCACATCTCCATCTGGGCTTTCTGCCATTAACCTATATTCCTCTGGTAGAATTTCAACCGTGCCTATTAGTGAACAGAAGAAATTGCGCCTAAAGATGTCAATCTTCTGCACTGTTTCAGAGTTGTAGTTTGCCTGTAGTTTTGGCAAAGGCAGCAGAGGAAGTGAACAAAGCCGTTCAGTTCCTGTTGGCCACTCCTCCAAATGCTGAATTACCATTAACAGCCATCTTGTTCGGCTCGGCGTTTCTCTCTTCGCATTAGAGGACGGTTATTTACAGCAGAAGTAGCTTCCAGTAAGCTTCATAGCATCAATCTGGTGCATTGCATAAGTCACAGGCAAATGCTAACAATTAGGTAACATTTTAAACTTCAAATGGAGTTCATGCCTATAGAAAATAATTGTTTCTCAAGAGCTGAGGGGCCAGACCTTCTGTACATAGTGAAGCATGAAACAAAGGGCCTGTTTTTACCACCTAACCCACTGACACTTTCATAAATCCTTTTTACAAGCTTCTTCCAATAGTTTGCTAGAATTTTGGCCCATTCCTCCTTACTGATTTGGTGAAATTGAGTCCTGTTTGTGGGCACTAATATAAAATACCTTTCTACTCTGCCCATAAGTTTTCTATGACAGACATTTTTATGGCCACTCCAAGAAACTGGCTTTGTTGTCCAACAGCCAACTAAAGTAGTGAGCTCAAGGTCACAGGTTTGCTTGTTTCCCCCTTTCCTCTCCTGCAAACGTAGCAAATGGTCGTTATGGTGAAACACCTTAAAAATTACATTTCAACAGATCACACAACATGTCTCAGAAGTTATTTTTCTCCAATTAATTTGTAAACTGTAAATGAAAACAAGTAATATGAGCCTTTTACATTATTTTAATATATTTTGAGATATGCTTCAGTAGTTATTTCTGCTAACAACTTCAAGTTCTATCAGTATTTTTTTCCACAGAGGACACATTTACCACAATAATCATTTCTCTATCCTGGTTTAACAATTTCTTTTTTTCTTAGAACGCGCCACTAAGTGAGCAGCTGCTGACTTTTACTCTACATACTGAGATTTTCTTTGCCATACAGAGCAATTCTGGACCACTATTGTTTTCTCAAACTTCCAATCAGGACTAAACCTGGTTATGCTGGAGGGTTTCTGATGTGACATGGAAGTCATTTTTTTGCACTGTCACCACCTGAGGTATTGCTGGGAAATCAATACTTTAATGCTTCTAACTGGGCTTTTTTACATAGAGGAATTGTCGTAGTAAATGAAATTTGTCTGTCTTGTATTAAAGCTTTCAATTTTGTGTCATTGTGTGAGTGTGATTTTTATTTTTTGTGCATTTCTGTGTAATCCATTGGATTGGACCAGGTTTCTGAGTTGGTGCTTTCAGACAAAACTAAACTGAATTAAACTGAATCTGAAGAAAGTCACAAGTTAGACGGATGGCACAGCAATGTATATGTATGATGCAAGAAAAGTAGTAGAAAGAGACTCGAAACCAGATCAGAAAGTGCAAATGGAGCAGCAAATTAAAAGATAATAACGGAGCTACTTTGATTAAATTACCAATTGGGAAAATAAAGAAAGGGATACAAGACTGCAACCAGCTCCATCCAGCAGTACCAGTGAACCATACACTGTCACAATCTAGGTAACAATCTGCTACACATGCCTTCATTATCCATAATTATTTAAAAAATCATTGTAGGATTTATACTGGTGCAGAGAAGGGCTGAAGACTCAAAGATCTTAATAAAGGACGGTTTCATGTCTTCTACAAGGCAAAATGGATAAATCAGAAAGCATGTGTGTTTTTGATGGGAGGTTAGGAGTGGCTGAAGGCCAGCTGAAGAATGATAGTCTTCTAATTAAATTCATTATCTAGTTGCCCATCAGTAATGATACAAGTGCAACGGATTAAAACACCAAGAGTTATCAGTAAAACCGACAGGAGGAGCTAAATAGGAAGCAAGAGGATAAACAGTTAGGGAAGGATCCACCTTTCCCGATGGATAGATGGAAGACAAAAAAGGGGTGTCAATCAGATGATACAGGAAAAGAATGCCCAGAATATCCAAGTTCCAGAAAAAAATTAAAAAGGTAACACTAGCTAAGTTTCCAATGTGGGTGAGTATTTGTCTATATTCTGCCAATGTGGAAAAACCACAATTTTGCAATTGCGGTGTTTCCATAAAATTAAAATCCCGTGTGAATAAGTTTGTTCATGCGATAAGTCAATAAAAGTAATGGCAGCGATAGGTGTAAACAGTTACATGAGATCTATTCATAACTCAGCCGTGGCGCTCATCATCTATCAGCCAATCAGAGAAGATGTCAGCATCTTATTCAGGCGTTGGAGCGACAAGCCCCTTAGAGAGGGGAGCAGCTACATATGTGGCGTTTTGGGGAAATTGTAGTCGGCCATTTTGCAGAAAAGCTGCAGATTCGACATTTTAGAATGACACAAATTTTGTGAACTGTCTGGTGGAGCCAGCTACAGATTGTCTGAAAAAACTAAAACAAAACAAAACAATTATAATTCTTCTTCCTGTTGTTTTCTTCTTTCCTCTTCTTGCCAGCACTAGCATGTGGTGGTTGATCATGTTACTTGTGTGATGCAAAAAGTGTTTCAATTGCAGCTTTGCAAAATACACCACAAAAACCTTTCACTGGAGTTTTTTCAAAATGTTGTTTCCATTAAGCAAATGTGATTTCATAATTTCAATTCAAACATTTCTATATTTAATAGGAACACATTTTGTTTTTTAAGACAAAAAGAAATGCCTAAAGGATTTAAGATAATGTGTTAAGAACAAGATGACTAAAATGACAGCAAAACAGGCAGAACTACAGCAAAAACAAAATAAGAAAAAAAGAGTTGGAAGCATTTTACCTTGACCGTCATCTCTGCGACAAAGATGGCCGTAAAGATGTAGTTTGAAAGGGTGAGAAACAGTCTTTCCTACAGTGCAAATAGACAATAAAAATAGTTTGATGGATATATAAAAAAAGGAAAATAATTGTTATTCTAATTGTTTGATACAGTTTAATAATTGTTTGACCCACCTAGAAGGTTCAAAGCAAAAAAATATTCAAAACACACTATAAATGTTAACCCTCTGCTGTGCTCTGAAGCCTCTCTGACAGGAGTTGTCAGAGAACAGCGATTTGGATCTTAAACTTGCCAGAAGTGTTCAGATTCAATTTAATTGCATCGCTTGCTTGAACGAACTGCTCAGCATCAAATCAAAATACACCCAGATGACAGAGCATAATGAACTGTTGGAAAACGTAGGATTGTTGAGGAACTCTCTTAAAGAGCGTTCATGAATTAGATTATTTTTTACATTAATAAGGGCCATTAAACTGGATTGAATCAGGATCAGGAGCGAAAACACGACTCCAGTCAAGGGCTGAAATCAATGGCTATTAAAAAATACTACAATAAAAGCATAAATAGTCCATGCTTTGGATGTGCAGTATGTTGTGTTAAATGGTTGAAACAATAATTTTGTCTTTTCTAGAGTCATTTTAAGTACAAGTCAATAGTTGGGTTGACTTTCCTTCTACACGATAGCAATTCCAACTTTTACTATTGAAACTTTTACTAAGTTTGAACTTCAAAATCACATGTATTATAAAAACTTTAAAATACAAGTAGCTATTTGTAGCTAGTAGCTTCTGTTGTAGCTAATGTATCTAGTAGCTACTTGTATTTAAAACCTGTTAAAATAGAAGTGATTTTAAAGTTCAATCAAACATATCAAGAGTAATGCTATTTTGTAGAATGAAAGTCTACCCAACCTTCCCTCTAAATTTGTGCACAGCTAGCTAGTGCATAAACTAGCAGGCTAGCTAGTTTAGCTAGCTAATTTGTGCATTAGCCATGCTAGTTTGTGAAGAGTGAGTTAATAGCTAGTTTTTTGTTAAAGAGTCAAACAGTTAAACACTTAAAGAGTTAATTTTATCATGAGTCTATTTTGTCATTATCAGATTGGTATTAATTTGACGCTTTTACTTTACTCAATCTGTTGTTCAGCTCTGAAAGAGTCAATAAAATCTGGCACTGCATATTTAACACTGCAAAATTTACTGCGTGTAGAGAATAATAAGTAACGGTGACAATTATTGTTCTTACCAGGCTTCCTTGTAGTATCTTAGGCCTTTCCAGAGCCACTGTGATGCAGTTGAGGAAGATAAAGACCAGGACCACGTAATCAAAGAGCTTATGAGCAATGATGGACTGACAGAGAAGCCTGAATCTGAGAGGACAGAGATACAATAATAGTATTTTAGCGCTTCACATAGATTTTCAATAAATACTTTTCAAATTCCAAATTCCAACACATGGTTATGTTTCAGTCTAAATATTACCAAAACATCTCATCATGATATATTGTATTATGTGTTCTGTACTTGTGTTTCAGATGACGTGCTGTTGTTTGGTCTTTTGTTGCTGACGTTCTCAGCATTGCCCAAAGGTTTTATTTTGAATAATAAGATTTCTTCTTCTCTGTTTACTTCCTGTTTTCTCTGTCTCCTATTGCCTTTGGGTCACTCATGTTGAGTTGTGCTCTGTTTTCTGTGTGTGTGCGTAGTTTCTGTTCAAACTTTCATTCCGTTACATCAGCGGTCTGTAACTCCAGTCCTGAATTACCTCCTTGGTATTGTCAGCAGTTTTTGGAAAAGCCTGGTTATCGCCTATTTATTTGATTCAGGCGTGTTGGAGCAGGGTTGCAAACAAACGTTGCAGAACAGTGGCACTCGGACAACTGGAGTTGCTGACCCCTGAATTGGAGTTTTGCTCTCAGATTTCTGACTCAGCTGCTTCTGCACCACTATTCAGTCTCTTGTCTGTGCCTCGTCACAACAATCATCTCTCCTGGTTTTCTTGGTCATTTGTTGGATTCATGTTCCAACTTCCAGTTCTAGTTTTACTAAAAGTTAAGTCTATCATTAAATCTCTTCATTTTGGATCTATTCCTCATCTTGCCTGCATTTTACATCAAAAACACATGTCCAAATTGAGACCTATGAGGCCTTCGCAGAGTGGTTGTGATTAAGTTAAGCACGCAAGAATAATTATTCCAATCAGGTGACTTTCGAAGTTGACTGCATTGGGTTTTTATATGAAATATAGGAATAATGTAGGTTAAATACCAGTAAAACATCTCAAATCATATTTGTAGAAAAACAAAGAAAAACATTTACTTCTTAATTATGTAGTTTTGTTCTACTTTATCCATTTCATAGTTCTTAAACAGTAATTATCTTAGTTATTTTTCTTTCTTTTTCTTCAGAATCCATGAACAGCTCAAGAGTATAGGAAATTACCAAGCATCTGTCCAATTACTGTACAAAGTATTGCTTTGGCAAGCTCGGCTTCATTTTATTCCGAGCAATTAATTTGATCTTTTGGGTAAAAAAAATAAAATAAAATAAAACACAAAAGTTTTCGAAAGGAAGGGAAAATCTTAGGAGGATAAAAAACAAAAAACAAAGCACTGCACTCAGAGTTGTGCTTCTCTCTTTCTAGAAAATTAGACACGGATCATGTCTGCAGTAAGTATAAGCTGAGAACTATATTAACTTCATGCACCACGAAAAAGCCATGAGGTGCTTGCTTTGTGGACATAAACGGCAAACGACTTGAGGAACCTCATGATACCTGCTGCTGCGCTTCGGCTGAGGAAATCAATTAGCTAATCTGGCTGCCTTTCCTGCAGACCAGGATAAACTTTCTGTTTATCTATCGACTTGGGGTAGCCGATAACGGGGACAGGGTAGCCATTGAGGCTACCCTGTCCCCAACGGCACAGATAACGACCATACAACCCACCTGGGTGGCTCATTCCTCCGTTAGGATGGATTCACACCAGCCCTGTTTAGTCTGTTTAACCAAACTTCAGCAGGTTTGCCTGGGAAGTCCAGTTCGCTTGGCGAGGCATAACAGAACTCTGATTCGGACCAAAAAAAAAAGGGTAGTCTGGTCCGCCTACAAGCCTCGGTCTCGGTTCGCCTGAAGTGAACTCCACTTCTTTTTTTTATGGTGGTTGGAAAGCAACGTATTGATGTGCCATACCGCCATCTACAGGAGTGGAGTGTGGACCAGGATGCTAAATGTATATTACCCCCTGCCCAAAACAAACAAACAAACAAACAAAACAAAACAAAAAATAAACAAACAAAAAACCCCGAAGTGAACAAGTTTTGAATGGATAGGACTGGAGACCTCTCCAAAAACAGGAAGTGAACTATAGTGCAGGGCATTCTGGGTAAATACAACCAAAGCAAATCTGTGAGTCTAATGCTAAAGGGAGAAATGGCTTGTGGAACGCCGCTCCATTTTGTTTCTTACATTTTGTAAAGAAGGAAATTGTGCGGAGGCTTTCATGTTGCTTTCTTCAGTGGCTTTTGAAGCAGCGCCACCACAGGTGAGGAAGTGGAAAGGTTTTCCAAAGAGTTTGGTTTGTTTGACAGTGCAGTGTGAAAGCGAATCGCAGCAGCTGAAAATCTAAGGGAAGGTCGCAGGGTCAGTCCCCAATCGAACCGAGTCTACCGGACTATCCGATGTGAAATCACCACAAGCGTGTCTTCTTTCCCTGTTTCTAGCTCCACCCGGGTCGACTTTTAACACAAACATATGCAAATGCCTACACACACAAACCCAAGCGTGTAAAGTGGAATGAGGCATAAACAAGGCAAAGACGTACATATGCTCACACACTCCCACACGCGCATATGCGGAGCCCCTCTGAACAACAACAGGCAGCAAGTTATTACCAGAGATGTGGCTGAACAAGAGCGCGGAACACAAAATGGATGCTTGACAGATGGCACCTGCCGGCGTGCCAACACACCGTCCTTTGGCTTGGCTTCCTTTAAGTGGTCATCAGCACACTAGGAGTCGGGTGAGCGAGCGAGTGAGTGGAGGACAGTGATTTTTCGTTCTTGCAGTGTTCATGGGGAGTTTTCTGCGGCCTCTGGAAAAGCAGCAGCTCAGCCACCGAAGAAACGTGCTGCATTATTCTTTTCTTTATTTAGCCATTTGTGGAACCAGAGAGCCATTTTCTCTTTTGGAACTGAAATTATGTGAAAATTGACTGCTTGCTCATTCCTCAATATTCCAGCAGGGCCTTAAACATTTCCAAACCTTTGTGTTTTTTGAAGGCGGCAGTAACTTCTAAAAGGATATATGTTTTTACACATTTGTTGAAAATGTCACTATGTCGTCCTAGTGCGGCATGAGACAGAAAATCTGTGAAAAAATTAAGATCCTCTGTCTTCTTCCAGTGCTAACTAGAAACAACCAATCAGAGCCAGGAGGCGGGTCTTACTGCTGTTAATCAGCTCTTGTAAATTCTCAGGCTAGTTAGCACAGCTGCCGAAAAAGGCATATAAAGGGTTTTCCTGTAATGGTTTCTCCACTTTTCGGACATTTACCAGCCAATACATGAGCTTAACTGAGAGCGCTTAGCCCCTCCCCCTGGCTCTGATTGGTTGTTTTTGGTCAGGAGCGGTTTCTTCAGATGGCAATAGTAGCTCAGGCTGTTGCCATTATAACAAACACTCACAACATGGTGACAGTTTTAAGAAATATCTTTAAAAAAAGAAACATTATTTATAAAAGTTTCACACTGCAGCTTTAAGGTTCTTTAAGTCTTACTGAGAAAACCGGCTTTCTTGGCACCGGAGCGCTAAACAAAGACTTAGCCGAACCGTTTTGCCAAAGTGCACCTCAACACAATGAGCACACATGCCCACCACATTGCTCTCCCCTCTGACAAGTGACATTTGTGGCATTTACATCCCAAGCTCAAGCCACTGCCAATCCTGCACTGGCTTGAATAAAGGTCAGCGGATGTTGTTTTTTGTTTTAATCACAGTTATTGGAGAAATATCCCAATCAATTAGAATTTGGGACTGAAAAAAACGATGTCCTGGCAGCAGACTACTTTCTCTAAACATTCGGTAACGCTGCAGAAACCACTGAACGCGTTCAACGTTTTATTTTTATTCCATTTTCTAACGACTGTCCCTCAGTCGTTTGCCCACTGACAGACTGAAATTTGCCCAGTCATCTTCTGAAAATGGGTTAAGGTGAGTCAGAATGGAGGGCGTTTTTTGACAGTTTCTCTGGTGACTTTGAGTGAAGACTGAAACTCTGCCAGCTTAGTGCTTCCAGTGTAGCTCTGCTGAGGGGTAACAGGTTTTTTACCAGTATTGGCCTTTATGTAGTACTTTTCATCTTTCCACCAAGTCAGACCAGCGGCCATGTCATGCTGAAAAAAAAGCAGTCCTACACATTGATGTCAGGTCAGGTTTACTTATAAGACCAATTTCAACAACAAGGCAGTTCAAAGTGCTTTAGAATATGAGCACATAACACAATAAACAATTATAAAACAAGCAAAAAATATATTTTGTAAAATGTCATCATTACAATTGTCAAGAATAATCACCATCAAATGTACACTGAACATTTTAATCAATGTTCCAGTTGTTATTAATTATTTAAACAACTCCAAACAGGTGGGATTTTGATTTAAAAGAAGTCAGTGTTTCGGTTTTCGGGATGCTTCGTCCAGATTTGTGGTGCACAGAAGCTGAATGCTGTTTCTCCTTGTTTGGTTCTGATTCTGGGGATGCAAACCAGAAGCAGAAGACCTGAGAGATCTGGAAGGTTGATACAACAACAGCAGATTGTGGTGCTAAACCTGGCAGTGATTTATAAACTAACAGTATTTTAAAGTCTGTTTTCTGAGCTGCAGGGAGCCAGTGACAGTAGAACCGGTGTGATGTGCTCTAACTTTCTGGTTTTAGTGAGAACTCTAGCAGCAGCATTCTGGATGTGAAGACACTGTTGCGGTAATTAATGCGACTAAAGATAAACGCATGGATGAGTTTCTCTAGATCTTGCAGAGACATTAGTCCTTTAATCCTGGAAATATTTCTTCAGGTGAAAGAAGGCCGACTTTGACACATAACTGTCTTTATGTGGCTCTGGAGGTTCAGGACCATCACTAGGCCCAGATGTCAAACCTGATCACTAATTTATATCTCTTTTAGCTGAAGAAGTGTACTGATTCTAGACCAAAAATAACTTCAGTTTTGTTTCTTGGGATTTTCTATTGGAGATTATTATTTAGTGTTATTCATACAGTTCTGAAGTGCATAACTAATAGTTGTTCTGCCAACAACTTCACCCACCTGTGCAGCAAGTTTGTCATAATTTATTTTCATTTCCCAAACCCCCATCACTGATGATTACGTGTTCATTGTTGATTTGGTCTTTAATTAAGCCCTGCCTGCGAAGATTGCTTTGTAGATTGATTTCCTGTGTTTATCTCTGCTCTGTCAGTAAACAGTTTTCCTCTCAATGCTATTCTCACTTGGCATTTCTATGTTTCAGCTTTGTTTAATAATAAATTAACACAATTGACTACAAAACTAAATATTTAATATTTGATATATATTCGTATATGTATACGCACAACAGTGTATTAGGGCCATTGTAGATATTTTAAAAAAGAAGTAAATTTCTCTGAAAATAAAACTCAGAAATTTTTTGATTAATTTCAAAAATTTTCTAAAAAAAACCCCAACATTTTCTGAGATTTTAAAGTCAAACATTTTTGACTTTGGAAACTTAGAAAATGTCCACATTTCCAAAATTTTATGATGTTTGGGAAATTTTGGAAGCTGTTTTCTAGAATATTTCTGAGATTAATCTCAAAATTTCTAAGTTCCTTGCACATTTTCAACTTTTATAGAAAGTTTATGGGATTAATTTAAAATGTGTTTTTTTTTTTGTAGTGGAAATTACTTTTTTCTTTCTTTTTTGGGGGGTCTGCAATGGCCCTAATACTTTGCCATACATATACTTTTACAAAAAGCCAAAATATTTTGTCTCATTCACTTCAATGATTTCTTAAGCTTTACATCTCAGAGCTGATTTACATGTTGTGGATTTGTAAAACTGCATTCTTTTTGATAACTTTTTGTGTTTAGACTTCAACAACATCTTAAAGAAATTATGTATTTTACCCAAATCATCTTTGAGTTTTATAAGTTAAAAGATTGTTTGTACTCACTTGTTTTGAGGAGAGAACATGTAGACAGACCAGTCCTCTCTAGTCTCACACCAGTCTGGTTTGTAAACCTCCATCATCTTCTGGATACGGAAGCACAAACTCTTTAATGAAAACAGAGAAAGGAGTGAATAAGAATCTGGTATAATGGTAGAAATAAAGGGTGTGCAAAGTTTTAAGTTTCCTGAAATCAAATCAAATAAAAAACAATAACATTGTATTGTTTTATATACTGTTTAGTTATTTACACATAGACAGTGTACAACATTTCTTTAACCTTTTAAGACGAGAGATTATGGCAAGAAAATGCTAATTTCCACCTGCAATTTTTGGACAGGTTGATGTAACCAAGTATGATTTAACAGATTATGTACTGGTGAAAATCCATCGAGTAATTAATTACAGGCATGTCATTATTCAGATCTCACTAAAACCCAAGCAAACCAAACAACAAACCAACAGGAAAAAAATAAACTATGTCTTTGCCTTTGTCAATAATGAGAACAAATCTGCTTACACCTTGTCCAAATTATTATGCAAATTGGATTTAAGTGTCATAAAGATAAAAATTTTTGTTGTGCTATTAAATGTATAGATGGTATTGTGTGTCAGGGCTCTTTGAATCACTATAATTAATTTCAGAGAGCTGGTTGATTAGTTTGTCTGGTGAGCTCAATTAAAGGAAATCTACTTAAGAAGGATGTTCCACATTATTAAACAGGCCACAGGTTTCAAGCAATATGGGAAAGAGAAAGGATCTCTGCTGACGAAAATCATCAGATAGTGTAGTGCCGTATGACAAGGTATGAAAACATTTGATATTTAACAAAAACTGAAGCGTTTATCGTACTGTGAAGAGATTTGTGGCTGATTCAGAACAAAGATGGGTTTGTACAGATAAAGGCAGAATGAGGAAGGTTTCTGTTAGACAAATTCATAGGATTAAGAGAGCAGCTGTTAAGATGCTCTTACAAAGCAGCAAACAGTTATTTGAAGCTGCTGGAGCCTCTGGAGCCTCAAGGTGGAGGATCCTCCAGAGGGTTGTGGTGCATGAACCCACTATTGGGCCCCTAACCAGAGCTCACAAGCAGAAACGGTTGCAGTGGGTCCAGCAGTACATGAAGATTCATTTTCAAACAGACTTGTTCACTGATGACTGCTGTACAACCCTGGATGGTCCAGATGGACGCAGTAGTGGATTGGTGGTGGATGGTGGATGGCCACCACGTCCCAACACGGCTGTGATGTCAGCAAGGAGGTGGTGGAGTCATGCTTTGGCCGAAATCATGGGGAGAGAATCATTGGTCGGCCCCTTCAGAAAATGACCTCAGCAAAGTAGATGGACTTTCTGACTGATCACTTTCTTTCATGGTTCAAAAAGAAGAGCCGTACCTTCAGTAGCAAAATCATCTTCCTGCATGACAATGAAGGCTGTAAGGAATACCACTGTGTCATTGGCTGCTATGGGCATAAAAGGGGAGAAACTCATGGTGTGGTCACCATCCTCCTCTGACCTCTAACCTCAACCCTATTGAGAACCTTTGGAGTTTCCTCAAGCAGAAGATCTGAGGGTGGAATGCAGTTCATATCAAACCAGCAGCTCTGGGAAGATATTCTGACATCCTGCAAAGAAATTCAAGCAGAAACTTTCCACAAACTCACAAGTTCAATGGATGCAGAAATTATGCTGTGATATCAAAGAAGGTCCTATGTTAACATGTAACTCTGTCTGTTAAGATGTTTTTGATTTAAATAGTTTTGATTTTAGTACATGTGACCACTTAATGCTGCACATTCAAAGAATGACCGTTTGCAGTTCTTTATAATCCATAAAATGCTTAGAAAATCTGCTGTGCATAATAAATTGGAACATTTTGCATTTTGAGTTTTTTATTTTTGAAAAAAAATACTGTTCTCCTGGGGAGCTTTGTTCAGGAAAATTTGATTTATACTGTAATAGTTCATGACTTGAAAATTAAACTGACCATCATTTGTATTGACCATTTAGGAAAATCAGAGAAAATATCACCTGCATAATAATTTGGAACACGGTGTATTTAACAGCAATATTATTGTCCAACGTGCAAACATGAGCAACTAGAAATGTAAAAGGGTATTGTACTGTTCAGAATATAATAATGGAGCCTGTCCACTCACATAGTCTGTTTCTTCATCTAGATCTGCTCTGTCCTTGCGTGCATTGACTTGAGGGAAGACATCGGTCATCAGATGGTTGTGGTGACCCGACGCCTTGCCGTTGCAGTCACGGTGGTCCACTCCCAGACCGCTGCCGGCTCCCGAGCCTCCGGTGAGCGAGCCCGCCGCCCCAGGCCCGCTCTTTCTCCCATGGTCGGGGAGCTGAATGGGCGGCGGTGCCGGAGCTTGTCCGCCTGTCCGGAGCAATTCTGGGAGTTCCAGGGAAAGAGCCCGCCGATCCCGTCTTCCTCCGAAATGTCTGGAGAGGAACATCGGGGGCGGCAGGGGATGATGGGAGTGATGCGAGTGGAGAGGGTGCGAGAGAAGGGACTCCTGCTCCGAAGCGTGGTGGTAGGAGTAGGGGGAGCAGGTGCTGCGCACGCGCAGGCTCCCGCCAACAGGGGGCGCCCCACTGAAACCATATGTCCGCCTACCAAGGCTGTTGGAGCTGGACCTGAAGAGCAGAAGATGAAAAGCAGAAATAAAAACCAACAAGTGCTCATGGCCAACTTATGAAATGTTAATGTTAAAGAAATCGACAATCTTCTGTGCATTTGCTGCAGTAATGGTTAACTGCAAAAACCACAGCTGAGACATGAATCACATATATGGACAGTTCAGGTTTCATATTAAGAATTTATTAAGACAAAATGTTAAATAAACAGCAAAGAATTGTCTACCTGCGACTCCATCCAGACTGTGGAGGAAAAGGTCGCCCCCAGTTGTGGTAGTTGGAACTGCGACCATGGCGCTGAAACATAAACACAAATAGTAAAAAGTACAGCTATCTAAACAGAGTCAAGATTTTGCTAAGGAGGTACACTGTAAATTGTAACGTTGTACATAATTGAAAAAATGAATGAATACAACTTGGCTTTGATCAAGTCCAGGGAAACTTTGAGAGTATATTGAATTACAGTGTTGACTTTAATTGAATAAGTTAATTAGATTTGACTTATGTTGCTTTGGCTATACTAAGCACTTGATTTAAATAGGTTAAGGGCCCTTTGAGGTAAAAACATTTTAAAAATTACATTATTTCAAAATTAACTAAGTTAATAAAGAAAGAAGCTTTCTTTTTTTACAAGAAGATTCAAGTTTAAAAAATGTGACATCAGAAAGCTGTGGGATTTATTCACATATACAAAAAAATTAAGCTTTAGGTGCCTTTTAAGTAATTACAGAACATAATTGATACTCAAATTTATTAGGTTAGCTTAATAAGTTAGTGCAGTAAAACTGTAACAAGTTAATGTTATGTTTCAGCACCACATTAACGGAGCCTGTTTTATCCACTACATACTATTCAGTATATGGCACGATGCGCTACCATCAACCACCATTTAATAAATAACAGTTATTTTACACATGAGACCAGGTTAGATTAGATAGTTTGGTAAAACTTTGACGGGTTGTGAATAAGACGGTCATGACATCGTCATAAACATGACATAACATCGGTCATGAACATGAGTAAGTCTTCATGAATATTTATGACTGTTGTCATAAAGTGTCATTCGGTAAATCATGACACTTTTAATACAAAGTTGACATTATTCAAAATGTCTTCGTTATGACAACTTGACATTAACCAAGAAATCATGATCCGACATAAATTTGTTCTAAAAGTATTACTGATTAAACTTTAAAAATTATGTAGCTTTATGTTATTAAAGCTAAAGTTGATGATCTGAGACAAGAGCAACAGAAAAAAGAAAAAATGAAGCTGAAACAAAAAACAAGTACAAGGGCACATGCAAACACAAAGCCTAATGTTCAAAGTTGAGTACTTCAGCATAAAGTATCACATTTTATGTACATCTAATTAACATTTGATAGCACTTTTTGTAATCTTGAATAGTAAGTCAAGGTATTTCCACCTCCAATTTGCACCAGATTTCAGTTCCCTATCAACAACAACAACAAAAAAATCATTTTGATTCAGAATCTATCAAACGCAGAAGCAACCCGTTAAAAAGAGTGACACCGATCGTATCACAGCGCCGCATCAAATCCAGTCCCATCAACACAGCGCAACAACAACAAAGCAAAGCAAAGCAGAGCAGAGCACCACTAAATGGATCTGATTCACACACCCTGGAGTGTGTTATCATCAAAGTGCTGACTAAATGAGCGCTGCCAAAACTTCAGCCGGAACAAAAAATAAAAGTTTTTCATGAACACCTCTCTTGAATGCCTGTCATCCAGTTGTTTTCAGCACCAGGTTCTACAAATGGTCCCTTGTTATAGAAAAAACCCTCAAAGGTATCTAAGTGAGGAGGATCTCATGCACACATTGAGTTTAGCATCATAACCTCTGAGGTACGAGCGCCGCCGCATTTCATTATCTCACCGATTACTTTGTTTTCACTTCTCTACATCTCCCTGCTGGAGTTGCCATCACATATTTATATATGTGTATATATTTCATAAGGCTTCAGTTCAGTTTACAAAAGGGAAAAAAAAGAAAAGAATGTATTTTGTGCATGTACATTAAGAGCTGGGTGCGTGCGGCTTACCCGAGGCAACTATGTAATTTTAATGAGGGGACTGAAACCGTACCAGAGCTGTAATGAATAGAATATACATCAAAGCGCATCAAACTCGATTCACTTGATCAAATCTAAAATCCCTCCCACACAGACATAGATGGCAGTGTTAGAAAACTAATCATACAACAATGTGCACCTGTTACAAAATCAGGGATTTTTTTGTGTGTGCTGATATAGCAACAAATTCCTCCTCCTGTATTCCATCATCGCAGCGGTGTCATAGCAACAGCAAACACACGCCTCAGTGAAATTATGACACGGAGTTTAAAAACAGCTAATGTGACATAAACTGCATGTTCAGTCTGTCTCTGTGGGGATGACAGAGCGATGAAGTACCAGAGAAAGGGAGCGTCTCTCCATGCTGCTCCACCCGAGGCTCATCAAGCTGCTCTTCCTCGACTCGATGGTGAAGCTGCGCTTCTCTGAGGAGTAGGACCCCCTGGAGCCCGACAGGGCCCCGAGCTCCAGGTGACCGTTTGGTGTCAGAGTACAAATCCTTGGATCTAGAGGTGAGTGAGGAGAGAATAAATAAATAAAAGTAAAGCATTGTTTTCCTTTTTGTGCTACAGTCTTTTGATTAAGGGTGTTTTCCACGCCTGACGGTCAAGTAGATTAGGTTCGATCAGGGATCAAAATCAAAACATTTGCTATGGGGTGCACCGATTTATCGGAGGTGATTTCCTGAATTTTGGGAGATTGGTGACTGGTCGAAATCGAAGCGCCCGTAATTTGTTGCATTTTCATCTGGCATGATTTGTTTTCACACTGCAGAGAATGAAAAACAAACAAGCAAAAAACCTGTTCCCCTCCTCGCCTGTGGTGGCGCTGCACCCAGAACCACTGAGGCAAACGACAAAATCCTCTGAAGAAAACGCAACTTAACTTCCTTCTTTGCAAAATGTAAACAAAAATGGAGTATGGTCATATTTCAGTGGTGGTAGGATTTATCTTTGGTAAAAGACCAAGAGCCATTTCTGCTGCTAGACTCGCACATTTGTTTTGGTTGCATTTACCCAAAATGCCCTGCGCTACAGTCCGCTTCCTGTTTTCGGAGCGCACCAGAGTTCACTTTAACCGAACTGGGACCTAGGATTTTATGCAGACCAGAGTTTGCTTTCTTCGTCAGAGTTCGAATACGAATACACAAACGAACTGGACTTTCCAGGTAAGTCTGATTCAAACGGACTAAACAGGGGTGCTGAGCATGCATCCTGCATCACAAAAAATGAAAAATCAGTGCATCTCTTATTAGAAAATAAGACTAGGCGAGTAGAAATTTACATTTTGTCTTGTCTGTCTTTAATTGTAGTGTAGAATTTTTCTTTGGAGTTCAACTCTTTGTGAAGATATAGAGTTTATAAAAAAAAGTCAAATATAATTTCATGATAAAAACATGTCTTAAATATCCTCAATACAGAAACCGAGTCCAGTTATGTGAAGAATCACACTTCACATAAACAGATCTGTCAGGAAGAAAAAGGGAAAACAATAGCTGTGTGTTTTGCTTATGTAAGTGGAAAGTGTGGACTCTTGTTGTTTTGGTTGTTAGGAAATAAGCCGAAGCTTTTTACACTGCAAAGATCATATCTGAAGAGCTGCTGGCGTTCCCTCGGCTGCAGGCTGAAACGGTTTGCTGTGAGATCAAATCAAAGATAAAAATGTATTTCATCTTGTAAAACTGCTGAATAAACCCTCTGAGCACAAACTCTGGGCAACAAACTTCTGTAATGTATTCAAAGGGAAAGAGCGAAACAAAAGGTTGTGAATTGGAAGGAAAATAATGCGTCGTTTTCAAGATTTGTTATAAATTGAAAACTGGAAAGTGTGGCATGACGTATGCGTTTTATTTTCAACAGTCTTTTTTTTTTCCCCACAAAATTTCAGAATGATGTTAAATTCATCTAATAGTTTAATGGTAAATGTTTTGGTTACATGCTTTTGCATTTTCATTGATTAAGATTATTTTTATGCTGCATGTGAATTTGTCCAAGATTCAAACAGTTTCTATTGGACACATTTTGAATGTGTGCTTTGGGATTTGAAATATTTTTTTTCTATCTCCATCACATTATCCTGTGTTGAGTAGAGATGCGCCAATCCGATAATAATATCGGTATCGGTCCCAATATAAAGAAAAAAAGTACCAGATCGGGTATCATGACAATGTGCCTGATAAAAATATGGCAGATCTATTCAGTCTAATTCTGTTATGTGCTCTGAATAATATTATGATTTATTATTTATTTTACATTATATTTAGAATTTATGATCGCAATTGCAAAGGTTTGTTGCTGTTACTTTTTTTTTTTTTTTTTACATGTTTTGACCAAGATTGTGAAGCTATTAGTGTATTCAAGTGTGCTGTACTGGTGCAGAGTTAAGAAATAAATGTGTTATTCAGTACATTTGTGTCTGTGTTTAACAAAAAAAAAAAAAAACATTTTAAGTCAAGTTCAGCTCTGTTTTTCTGTATCAGATCAGTATAAGCCGATAATAAACCTCAGATATCGGTATAGGAGTTGAAAAAAAAATTGTGAAACATCTTGAAATATATCAAAATCCATCCACTTTATTTGATTTTGTCGTAGATGTTTTTATTTTTTGGCTTGAAGCTGAGATTACTGATCCAAAGGAACAAAATATCTGCAGCAGAAACGAACCGGCGCTTGAGTTGCGAGGCGAGTGAACTCACCAGACAGCTTAATGGAGTCTCGTTTCTCACTCTCATCATAGTTGGAGGACGAGCGGTCGTCGTCGGAGCAGGAGCGATTCGCATCGCCCTGCAGGCGGAGAAACAAACCAGGAGCGTGAAGCATTAGGCTCACAGGGCGCTCTTCAACGACACCAACGCATGCCGCATCTTTTCTTTTAAAAAATGTCCTTTTGAAAAGTTCTTGTTTCACATTTTAGTGTTTTAAAAGCACAAAAAAAACATACACATTTTTTATGTTTCCAAATGTCATCTCTATTGAAATAATTGCAGATTTACCATAAAAGCAGAAAAATCCCTGCGGGACAAGGGCGATGAATCTAAGAGGCTCAATATGAAGTTCTTTCTGGAGATCCAATCAGTAAATGCTTAAAACCATTACACACCATTCAAGAGACCCTCACAGGTTTGTTTAGGACCTACAGGGATTTTTCTACAGCTGTTACGACAGTAAATTGGCTCAATAGTCCCTGGGGTGCGTATGTGTGTGTGTGTGAAGCGGATGAAGGCGATGAAGGTGAGAGAGTCTGAGGGGGAGCGGTGGGTGGGAAGAAAAGGAGAGGAACATCCTAGAAGACTGACGGCTGCCGTTGATGTGTGTCAGCACGTTCACAGCCTTATACAGTGGATCCGGTAATTCACTGATCAACGTTTAAAAAGCTGACTGAGTTATTAAACTAATCTTTCTGAATTACATCATTTTTGACATTAGCTTGACAGTTAATGGCAGCATCGTTTACCAAGTGAGAGGGATGGTTCAGAAATGCTAAAGCGCCAAAATAATGTCTGAACATCTACTAACCAAGTTGACTAAAACTAATGACATAAAAACTGACGGGGAGAAAACATTTTTGTTTACTGGAATAATTAACAGAGAGAAATTATAACTAAGTGGAAGTAAATTGTGCGTTTACAAAACTAACTAAAACCTACAGAAATATTAGACATGGGGTTATTATGCCATCACTGTTAAATTACTTGAAAATTGTCTCAAAACAACAATATATTGTTAATCACTATAACTTCTGGGACAAATTGTTACAATGACACTAAATTGAACATGTATGCAAAGATGTTTTTTTTCTGTAATTGGTCAAATGAATTTTCTGAAGAATGATATTTTTGGTTTTCATAAGACGCATGCTTTGATCATCAAAATTAATAGAAACTACACTGTGTGTAATTAGTCTACATATGGCATGAATTAAATGTTTAAGTGAATTACCGACATGAATTGTTCAAGTTTTCATGTTCTGATTAATTAAGATGCACCTGAATTTGCAAAATACAGGTCATATTAAAATCATGTTATTTAGTGTGTTGATTTCCCTTTTTAATTTTATTTATACATTAATTATGCCAGAGGCTGCTGTGTGTTATCAGTTTATACTTTTGTAATTGAATACTGGATATACTACACATCTTAGTGGCACCCAGAAAAATAACACATTGTCCACATAGTTTTCATTTTTGCACCAAAGCAGAAAAAACCTGCAGATTAAAAAAGTGCTGAGCTGTATTTTAGATGCAGCCGTGATAATGTAAACGCATTAGTAGTTGATGTAAGACGTACGCAGCCCGTTTGGACAGCTGCATCGATTGCCTTTGAATTGGATCTGCCTCGTCAAATGTGGCGTCATGTACATCACAAATGCTGAGCTTAATTTAGCTCTAAATGCCAAAGGTCACAGTGTAAACGCCATCGGCTCGCGCAGACAGACGGACGTCAGCTTCCAACTGGAGAGGAGAGCATGCTGAGGATGCAAGGATGAAACATGGACAAACAATACAAGTTTGTAGTTTTTGCTCCGCAGTAAATTGCTTTGGGATGTCACATTTTATAAAGAATTATATCTTTAGCTACATATTTATTCATTCATGTTGTTTTGTACATGTATTGCAAGATGGGCAAAAAGACTTGCAGTGTGTTACACGATCGCAAAACAGAGATTATAACAAAAACAGTTGAAACAAGCAAAAATGAACAACTCCAGAAGTTTTTTATGCATGTTATTAGTTGTTAGTACGGTTGTGTCTGGTTTCTTTTTTTTCATCATTTTTCATTTCTTATGGTTATTTTTTGTCTTGAAAATATTAAACGAATAATATTATAAGCTCAGTCCAGAAAACCTAACCTACAAATCATTCTAGTGTCTACATTTCTAGACACAAGTTTGGAAATGTGAGGAATGTCTTAATTTTTTCAATTATTTATTTGGACTCTTCTGCTTTGGGTGGAATAAAATACAATATTTGAATACATTTATTTTATGTGGTAAAATGTTTAACTTGCCCTGGACTTTCTCCCTAATCTACACAATAATATTTGGCAAGTTTCAGAGAAAACCACGCATTTTCTTTTTCTTTTACTGTTATAAAGAAACTTCTGACATATTTCTGGTTCAATGTTTATTTTGACCACATTTGAAGTTGGGCACAACTGGCTCGCTTTTTGTTAGGCAACATTATTCGTTCCCACTTTCGGTCTATGTTCATATTCATTGTCCTGCTGTTGTTGTGTCCACGTTTTACACATCTAGCTGCTTATTTGGTGAATTTGGAGGTATTAATATTTCCCCCTAATTTGTGCGGTGCACCAGTCAGTGACCCTGAGAATACAAAATACAGTTCAAATAAATAAAAGCCCCAAAATAATATTTTGTGGTTTTTTCCCCCTTTATGATCAGGACTTACCTCTGCCTGAAACCCTTCGACCAAAATGGCCACCAGCAGATTGAAGAGGACGTAGTTTCCAAAGGTCATGAGCGCCACGAAGTAAAGAGCGGCGAGCGGTGAGGTGGCTGCCATGCCGTTGTACAACACGGCGTTCCAATCCTCCTGGGTCAGAATCTCGGAGAAAAGCAAAGGAAACCAAAAAGAAACTTAGCGGAAGCTTTGCACACACACTTCAGCACAAGTTGGTTGTTGTTTACCATCACTAAGATGGATATTAATCAGCACAATAACACCCACCGGCGGCGCCCAACCCAGGCATGAAACTGTTGAACTCTAGATCTCCTTCAATGACAGGCTGCTGCATCCTTGGTGCACAAAGCAGCGTTACAGCAGATCCTTCCTCCCAGCAGCTGTCACACTCCCAACAAACTCAAGTGTTTTCATCCCTTCTGTTATTTTGGTTATTTTCACAGTTTTACTCATTTTTAAATAACATTTCTGCTGCTATTGCACATGTTTGTTCTGCATTGTTTTTAATTCTCATGTGCTGCAAACATTCTGTTTTGTCTTTTTTATTGCACAAATACAAGTGCACATTAGGTACACATAAAAATTTTTTTAAAAGTTATTCTACTCAACTGCACATTCCTTGGATCACTATTTTTGATAGCTGCAGAGTATTTTATGTTATAATCTTGTCCATAAATTACAGAAAATGATTCTCATTTTTATTTTTTACATAGTTTCAAGACTTCTTGATCTTTGTGTAAACCTACCTTGATCCTGCTGCTACACCTGAATTTCCCCACTGTGGGAAGATAAAAGATAAGTCTATTCTATTCTACCAATAATTAAAGCTAAACGTACTTCCACAAAAATGTGTAGATTGTTACCAAAAAACACATTGGCTCCATTTTTCTAATACTTTAGATCTGAAACTTCGACATGTCGACTACCTGGAAAACGGTGACGATAGCCCAGAGCAGGGAGTCAAAGTTCTTCCTGTCTGGGACTGTATCCCCAGTTTCTGTCTTCAGACTGAATTTACAGCCGAAGATGTGCATCCCGAGGATACTGCAACACAAAAAGAGCCACACAGGCAAAGAAAACACATCGGCTAAAGAATATAATCGCAATCTTCTTTATTTACAGTATGCAGAGCATGTCATTTTCTCATTTTTTTTATACAAATTGTTGTTTTTGTCTTTGTTTACATTGATTAGAAGGTTGAATCCAAAAACATGGATAGCTTTAATTCCTAAAAAGCGACTTTTTTTTTTTTTCAAGTAAACTCACTGAGTGGTTAAAAAGAATCATGTGGATGGCTTAATGTGCAAAACTATTTAAACTCTGCTTTTTATTGTATCACAAATATTTGAAAATGCAAGCATTCACATGGTAATCATGACCAGACAGCACCACCATCACAGAAATATTTTTTATTAATATACAATATGTTACACTTTGTGGACTCCTAAATATAGTAGATATATGGGTTAGCTTTAGATTTTATTTTTTCACCGATCATTTAAAGCAAATTGCCCATTGGAGGATAACAAAGTTCATCTGTTGAAAGAAAATTGACTTGAGTTGAATGATTCAAGCCCAGAGCCAGACGATGATTATTACTTTTTACCCCGCAGTACTTAAACATTATCTTATGAATTCCAACAAGTTCATAAATATATATATGAATGGAGTTTTACAACATCCCTCTAAATCAGTAAGGCTCTGTGTCTGGAGTTAGACCTTCAATTGTATTTATTTGGTATTTCGAACCTTAGGTTAATTACTGCTGAACAGTTTTGGGATTCCATAAACTTTAATGGAAATTTCAAGATAAAAAGAACTCATAAAAAGACATAAAATGTACTTTAAATCCCTAACAGAGCAGACAAGAACCAGGAAAGATATACGGATATAAAGATGTAGATTCTATTACCTTGAAATATTTATAACCAAGAACATACATTTCTTGACTAAAACACATGTCTAAGGAAAAGGAAAAAACAAAAAATATATATATAATTCTGCTTTTCTTATTAATTATGTCAGCTTTGGTCCTCCATATTCTGATGCCTGTGATTTAATTATTAATCAAGTCAATACAACTACAACAAGAAATATGAGCAAAAAACAGTTACAATATAACTGACAGTGCATGCATAGGTGGGCATATTAGTGTTTTGTAACACAACGACAAGTATTGCATATGTAATTCAAAGTCTTCTGAAACAGAAGATATTTTTATGAGGATGTGTTTCAAGTTTGTGACGCTAAAACCTCAAAAAAAAAAAAAAAGAAAAAAGAAAAAGAATCCGCTCTGTGTTGCAGAGCATTGCCTTACCTAAAGATGAAGATAAAGAGCATGAGCAGCATGCAGAAGGTGGCCACGTTGTCCATGGTCTTCATGAGGACAACCAGCTGTCTCCTGAGAGCCGGCATAAACCTGACCAGCTTCAGCACGCGCAGCAGCCGGAACGTCCTGAGCACCGACAGGCCGCCGTCTGACTGGCCGACAATCTCACAAACGCTGCGGCGTCAGAGAAACAAAACGCAGGATCACATTTCAATTTAAATCAGAGAGTTTGTTTTAAGTCCTCTTAACAGTCACCCTCAAAACGCTTACATGTAGGACAATGTGTCCATGAGGACACTGGTGGCACCATGGCATCTAAGGGGTTAATTAGAAAAAAACTCATGTATTCTCCAAAGTGTATTTGATTTATTTTCCTCCAGTATTCATTATATTTTTATATGTTTCAAACACTGGATGTGTTACGTAACTTGGACTTATGGTGTTTTTGCATCTTTGGATATTCTTTACGTTGACTGAGAGTTTTTCTCTCAGACTGAACCAACCAGCCATCAAAGGGTCCAGTAAGCACATCAAAATACTCTTTCCCCTGAACCGCTGAGTACTGAACGGAGGCACTTCCATAGAGTGGCTTTTTCCTCAATGGCCGAGGACATTCAGGAAGATGAAGACAGGGAAGAAAAAGAAAACGGGCTGAGAAGCATGGGATTAGAAGACAGACGCAGAAACGTTCAATCAACCTGCATCTTTCTGTGATGGGTTGCACATTTGATCTTTTTTCAGTTTTACATGCTTTGATGTGTATTTCATCTGAGGTGTCTAATGGGGATCACAGACAAAGACTTCTAACCATATGAACTAGGGGGGGGAAGGGGGGGAACAAAAACGCACAAGTAGATCAAAGCCACAGCCATTCACAGAAAGCTCCAGGCACACACAGCAACAGACAAAACATGTTCCTGTTGCTGCCTGACACGCTGGCATCGCGATCCGTACAGGTGGTGCATTTGTACCGGGCAGCGCGTGTTTGACACTTTGACAAAACTGGGGTGATTTAATAGAAACCACCTCTACTGAGTAACCAGAACAGAGAGGCAGAAAGACAGAAACAAAGACAGACAGAGAGAAAAAACAATGGAAAAAAGGCAGAAATAAAGACAGAAAGAACAAAATACAAGGACAGAGAGAAAGAGAAAAAAGAAAGAAAGAGGGAAGAAAGAAAAATTAACGAAGACAGAAAGATGAAACAAAAGACAAAGACAGAAGGAAAGGACAGACTGACATAATGACAGAAAGAAAGACTGAAAGATAAAGAAAAAAGAAGGAATGAAAAAATGAAAGACAGAAGAGAGAAAAGAAAAAAATGAAGACAGAAATAGAGTCAAAGACAGAAAGTTGGAAACAGAATGAGGGTAAGACACATGATTTAACTGCACTTGTTCCTGCTTGTAACGCATTAAATTTGAATTAAACTCACATTGTGAGCATAATGCACCAAGTTATGACACGTCTGCCCTTTAAGAACCTCGGCCTGTCGTTGACGAACGTAAGTGTGAGGTCTAAGGTTATTCTGCTTGTACCTTATGATGACGATGATGCCATCAAACACGTTGTAGGGGTTCCTCAAGTAGTTGAAGGAGCCGAAAGCAGTGAGCTTCAGGATCATCTCCATGGAGAACATGCTGGTGAAAACGATGTTGCAGATCTCCAGCACGTTGGTGAGCTGCTCCGGCTGACCGCCAGAGGACGCAAGATCAGAAATTCGAAAAGAAAAAAAATGAATAAATAAAAACAGAGAGAGGAGAATTAAAACTAAAGAAAGACAAAAGTAGAGAAAGTAGCAGGGAAGTGTCTTGCAGCAAGTTGCAACAAATGAAACTGTAATCAAATATGTTAAATGAAGCTCTTGCAGTTGTAGGAATGTTAGACTAAATATATGTGAGACTATTTTTCATAATTCATTCTTTTATATCATCAGCAGTTTGGTTACAGCTGGCATAAACTTTTAAGCTCTTTATTGTGTCAAACTCACCATATTTTGCCCTTACTGTACAGTATTTTATTCTTTATTCTGTTTTTATAGCAGCTCCAGGTGCCACTACTGTGGGCTGAAAAAAAAAAAGAAGAAAAACAAAAGAGCAGCAGGACCCAGGACCCTCTTGCTGCAAGGCCACAGTGCTACCAACTGCGCCACCGTTTATGTTTATTTAATGTATTTATATAGTGCCCATTCACAACTTATGTCATCTCGGGGCAAAAAAAAGAAAAGGACATTCAGTCCGTTTATACAGCCAGGTCACGATCAGTTTCTCACTTAAATTGGCAAAAACAATAAAACGTTTTCCATCCAAGGAAACAGAGCAGATTGCTTAAAGTCACTCACACTCAGCAATCACTCCTCCTGCATGAGCGCGTAGCGACGGTGGACAGTCGATTATTTTGAGTCGCCAACACTGCAGCAAAACCTCAAACTGAGGACGTGTAATTGAATTTAATTCAGTTTGGTTTGGAGACCGCTCCGACAGCAGGAAGTGGACTGCAGTGCAAAGCATTCTGGGTGTGTTTAGCGCTAGCAAGAGAAATGGCTCCTGGTCCTATACCAAAGACAAAAGGGAAATTCTAGAACCCTTGAAATCTGGTACTTGGTACAGCGCCGCCACAGGTGGGGGGGGGGGTACAGGTTTTTCAAAAGATTTGGTTTGTTTGACAAAACAATTTAACAAATGTTGTGATTTTCGATATCAATCGAACCAAATCTACCGGACCATCAGGTGTGAAAACAAAGCTTGGATTCCACAAATGGTATTTAGTGTGTTTGTTATATTTCTTGATGCAATTCCCAAAATACGTTTAAGGTTGGCTGAGCAGATTTAACTGTAATCATGTTTATGTTTCTTTAAGCTTTATTAATGCTGTTGCTACAATGCATGTTACTACAACATGTAGTCACAGTCACAGTTCCCCCAGAGAACTTGCTATGCCTGGTGGTGGGGCGCTAAGGCAGTCGTTCATCCAGCGGCCCGTTGTGTTTTTGAGTTAAAATTTTTTAAAATTTTGTTTAAATTTGATAGTATGACTTGATAACTATGTGTTATCGAAAGATTGGAAGATTAATACCTCAACACCAACTATAAAGTCTTAAAAATCACTGTCTTTGCTTCTGTTACTTCTACTGCTACCGTCTTCACTCTGTCTCTTTTCTTACTCTACTTCAGCTCACTGTGGAGCGTCTGTTGTTGCAGATATCAGATCTACAGTAGATTAATGTAATTCTTGCAGATTTGGCAGCGTTTTCCTTCAGGTTTTTCACTCTTTTTTTTTTGCAATACCTTCCTGCACTACCTTTTCTGCTTTGGCATTCCATTCGTCATCAACCATCTTAGTGTCTTTGCATAGCAGTTGAGATGAAATCTGCTTGGATCCAACAGTTGGCAGCAGAAGAAGAACGTAAGGAAAAAGATAATTCCTAAAGCAACCCTAACTGCAAAGCCTGGGCTCATAAGTGTAATTCCTCAGCTTTTTTTTTTTTTTTCTCACAAGTTTTAGCAAGATCTAGCAGTGATTGTTTCTCAGTGGTTATACTGAACTGTGCACATGCTTGAAAAAAAAAAAACCCGGAAAAGCTGCCAGACTATTCCTTTGCCAATCGAGCTCCGCAAAAACTGACAGGGGGGGGAAAAAAGGGGGAAATACACAAAACCCTCCGAAGTGATAAACAGCATACAATCATTCCCTTACACCCGATAACAACCTATTATCTCAAGTTATTGCACCTTGAATGTATTCGAACTGAGGGACAAACCAGCATACTTGGAGAAACCCAAGAATACACAAAAAAAACAAGCTCTGAATCAGAAGCTGTTAAAGCCTGGATTTAAACTCGGCAACTTGTTGCTGTTGGGCAACCGCTCTAAGCACTTCCACCTCGGCGTCTCATAAATAATAAAGTGCAACCAGAAATACCTCGTCTAATGGTATACGTGCTGTAAATTATGCAACCTTTCTTCCCCAACCGGCTGTGGCCTTAGCCACAGGACTTTGAAGAACCACGTGTGTTTTCCCCCCCCCCAGAACAGAACAGGTGAGAACGAGATCACAGTCACAACAGACAGCGTCTGTGATTCTGGTGTTTAACCATGTCGCGAAGGAACACTCCAGTTTCCTTACCAGGCAGCTAGACAGGCAAACCCAGCTTTGTATTTCCTCCCCATTAACACAGCAAAGTCTCTCTGTCACTTCCCTTCTGTCTCGCTATTTTTAGCAGCAGCTAGGATGAGAGATGACCTACCACTGCGGCGGTGGCAGGCATGAGTGGGCGATGGTATAGCGAGACAGAGAGAGAGAGAGAGCGAAATATTGATAGAAATACAAAGAGTTCAAAAAAGTTGAGCGACAGCAAAACATAGAAACCAGAGGGGGAAGAAAAAGCTAGAAAACATGCCACTGCATTGCTTTTATTACTGTGGGGCTTGGCGAACATAAACATTTCTATTATTTCTTTTTATTAAGCTTGGTAAAATCAAGTCCTTTAGGTTTTGGAAATAATCAGTAAGTCACATTCTACATTTCGCCTGGATCCCTACAAATTTACTTCCTTCTCAAAACTTCTACAAACATTACCCCAGGCTGACATAGTGACAACACGCCAGTTTATTCCCATATTCTCTTCTTAACCCTGTGTTACAGTAGGAGTTGGAAGGTTTTCTTCTCTGTACTCCAGAGAGTACAGAGAAAAGTTGGAGAAATTTTAATTGGCATTGGAAAATGTTTTCTAAATCCACACTTAAAACATTTGTTTTCTATTCTAAGTAGCAAAAGTGTGCAGGTAAAAAAAAACAAAAAACTTTGCAACAGGAAATAGTTTATTTGAACATTTCCAGCAGGAAATGCTCTTGTAATAACACAGCTGGCTTGGAAGTGAGTCAGAAGTGAGATAATATGTTTCAGCTTAACTTCAATATAAGGTTCAATGTGAAGTTTGTTACTATATTTTTAATAATAAATTATAGTAGTGAGAAAAAATTATTAATATAACCTGATTTCATCATCCCAATATTCAGTCATATCACTTTGATTTATCCTGATAATATAACACAGCTAATATAACTTTAGCTTGGTTTTTACTTTTTGATGAATATGGGAAGAAAACTTAAAACATTTCAGATACAATTACACACACACACCCATACATGTGTATATATATGTCTATCTACATATATATATATATATATATTTTTTTTTTTTGAAAAATAAATTTATTTTGGAATAAACCAAATGTGGAACAAGCGAATGTCTCGATTTCAATGTATTTTGTTGTTTTATATCCCTTGAGATTATAAGTTGTTTTTAAAATGAATTTGAATAAAATTGTAATTAGTTTCTGATCATAATTTTAAGGCTCAAAAAGTAGGACCAAGATTTTTTCTCTCTAAATTAAACCAAACTTTCACATTCTGCTATTGCAATGTATGCGAATAAAACTTCTGAAATTCTGTTGTTGCTTTTACTCTGCCAACGGAAGATAATTTTAGGCTTTGGGAACCTTGCAACATTCCCTGAGGATAGCTCAATTTGGAAGTCAATCCAAAAAAAAGAAATGCTAAAAATGTAAATAGTTCATCACAATTCCTTGCACTAAGTTCATTTATCAGCTTTGGAGGGGACCTGTATTCAACGAGACGAGTGCGAGAGACGAGATCATTTTGCAAATGATCAAGAAAAAATGTGCAGCATCACAGAAAATGATGTAGTAGCTATTCCGGGCCGATGGGCGGCGCTGTAACGAGGCAACGACACAAATAACACAGAACGGCGCCATATTTGTTATATGTCAGAGTCAGCCACATGCAGAAGAGACGGAGCTTCGACTCCATCATTTAAAAAATGATGCCGTCTTGCCACATGATAACATTAAACCGCCATTTTGTATCCACTCTGGAACTTGGTTTCAAAAATGATTTTTTCTGGTCTCCCGAGATGCTGAATCTGTAAGGATGCACAGTCTAAGTGACACCAAACTTTACAGACACACCTGGACATGAACTTAAGATGTCAAATCCTTGGAGTATTAACAACTATAATAAAGTTCCAAGGAAAAACAGATGGTCAAATATGCTAACTAAGGTGTGTTATCAATTAATGCTTGTATTACCTGCTCATGATGCTCAATCCCCATGCTGATGGTGTTGATAAGGATGGCCATCATGATGCCTCGGTTAAAGTATTTGCTCTCTACGATTCTCCACAGCTTCTTCCTCGTGTCCTGCCAAAGTTCTTTGCATTGTTTCTTTGGACTGCATCCTATACGGTTCTCGGCACTTTTCGGGGGTTTTTTGTCCTCGTCTTTGGTTCCTTGTTTTTGTTTATCCTCATTGTCGTTTTTGTCCACGGCTTCCTCCTCTGTTTCATCGCCAGCAACACAGACAGCTCCCACTCCGTCTTTAAGTTCCAGTGCTGCAGCACACTGAGGACAACCGTCTACCTTCGAGGCAGCGGTCAGGGCTACAGGCTCAGCTGACGAGGCGTGGACTTGTTTATGACGATGAGGGCACGGATGACCTGGGAACAGAAAACATTTGGAGGTCAGTATATATCGTGTGCATTATAACTACTGCTGTCTTTATCATGTTCACAGCCACCTACCAGGCCTGGACACAAGTCTCCTCTCAAGTTCTCGCCTTCCATTGGCCTTCTTCTCCCTCTCATCCCCTACTCGTCTTCCTCGCCCAACGCCCCGAAACCCACGGGGTTTACCTCGCACACTGTTAAAAAAGGCAACAGTTTGCCTCCTGGCCTTGCGAAGGCAGTGGCAGACCAGCTGGAAGAGCTCTTCGTAGCAATCTCCCGGCTCGCTGGCCAATGTCGAAGAGGACGAGCACCGAGCTCGCTGCTCCTGCATGAGCTGGTGCTCCCGCTGCTTGGTCTCTGAAAACTGGGTTGCGATGACCACAAGGCACAGGTTGATCATGAAGAAGGAACCGACCTGAGAGGGTGATAGGTGTGCAGAAAGTTTGGTTGAACAAATAAGTTTCCAAAGAGAGGCCAAAGACCAAACGAGGAGAAGCAGCATTCAGCCTCTATGCACCACAAATCTGGAGCAAACTTCTAGAAAACTACAAAACTGCGGTAACACTGAGTTCCTCTAAATCTAGACTAAAAACCCACCTGTTTAGGTGCTTTGAAGCACAATCAATTAAGAAATTAACGATGGCACTTGTCTAAATGTAATGTGTCGATTGTTGTTTCTATGTTGCATTACTTTGGTTTTTGTGTTTTTATGAAGTAAAGCACTTTGAAATGCTTTACTGGAATGTGCTATACAAATAAAATTTGACTGATTGACTGAGTGAAGCAAGTGACAGCTAGCAAAGGCACCAAGATCAGAAATCAAATCTGATTGGCTGGTTCGAGGACCAATAGCCTCGGTTTCTTTATCATCTGGATCAAGCTTAAGGAAAAGCGCAAAAATGATTCTTGGGCTTTACAACCTCATCAAAACTAACTTTCACACATTAAGGCTCCAATTTATAAATATATATATAAAAAAAAGACTATTGGAATTTATTTAATTGACCTATTCGTCCGGGAAAAAAAAGACTATCATTTTTAGAGCTGTATACACCGAACTTAAAACATATAGTTTTTTACCGTAGAAAGAGCGCAGGAGGATAAAAAAATAACATCAATGTCATCCCAACCTGCAGGGGTCATTTTGAAAACCAATGCGAGAAGAAATGCATCAAGCCAGGGAAACAATATACATCTCTGAAGGTAGTGATCAATAACCCTGATCAGCCGATTCTGTTCTCTCCCGTTGCTGCGTCAATACGTGCAGGTGAGAGCAGACATATGAGCGTGTCTATATAGGGTGCTGTGAAAAGTGCTCCATGGGTAAAGCTCCTCTTCATCGATTCAAAGTATTGAGTTTTCATCAGAGTCGCTGCTTTTTCAGATGATTTTACAAGACTTGTGGTCAGAAAGCGCGATAATGGATCCCAGAACCCATTCAGCACATTCACTTCCCCCTTGAAATATTTATACTCACACTCTCTTGGTACACTGACAGGACAGACATAGATTTGTCTTACTATAGTCAGCTCTTACAAAATAAACAAATCAAAGCTAGCACAGCATAGCTGCTACACAAAGCTGCTACCGTGAATGTCACAAGTCAGCAGCTAACCGACTTCCGCTACGGCGGAGAGGCAAATAACGGTATGTAGATATTAGAAAGTTGTTCCAGTTGAATATAAGGGGACAAGCAAAGAGGAGAAACGCTCAGCAGAACCCTGAAGAGGACGTTTTCTCTTGGTGTGAAAAAAAAGACTGTACTAACAGGCTCGCCCACCATGATAGCTTAGAGGCTACCAAAGCTAGCATAATCACCAAGATAAAGGAGGTGCGTTGAAATGTCAAAAGAGAAGTTAGCAAAGCTTTTATACTGATTAAGAAAGAACTTTACACTCCAGAAAAGAGATAAGTCAACAGCTAAACTTTCAAATTCACTATAATGAACTTCAGGTGTTAACTCCAGAAGACAAAGTTCTGAAAAAGAGTCAAAAAAGTTCAACATAGTATTAGTTGAGGAATGTGCAGACATATAAAACCAGGTGTTTGAAACTTTTCTTACTTCATGCATTTTTATTTCTGACAAATCCGTCAATTTTTCAGCTGATTTAGACATTACATTAGTGTAAAAGATTTATCATGGCTACAATTGTTTTTACAACAAAACATTTAAATGTGGTTGTAGAGACTTCTGAGAGACACTTTATGCATGATGTGCAAACTGATGCAAACAATAAAATCCTAAATTTGCCGTTAAACCGAGCCGACAAGCATGATTAGTCTTCTATGTTGGTTTAATGGCATGTGCTTAGAGATTTCTGTCACTGATTAACACTGTCAAACTGTTGAGATGCGTTCAACTGTTTGAGTCACAGTCGCATGTCAGAGCAGAAGGCTTTATCAGACAGACTTTGAAACCAAATAATGTTGAGGATGTTGTTTGAGGATGCTTAATCTCAATTAAACAGTCAAGCTGTTTTCCAAATAATGCTCCGACTCTGCTGGGTTTCTTGTTCAAACTCTCGATGATGATAATCACTCTGAGGAATTTATCAGCTTTATCCGACTCGTTTCATCTGTCTCTCCATCTGATGCTATCTCTTGTCATCTAGTTCCCCTCAAGCCGTATCTCCTGTCATCTTCTCCGTATCCCACGCCATCTCTGAGTTTGATTTACCTCATTTTAGCTGCATCAGAACGAAACCACCAAACCATTTAAACCAGTCTCCCTCTCTCTCTCTCTCTATACTTCCTTTTCTCTCCATACGTTCAGTCCGCTGTTGCTCGCTGGCTTAGTACTCTGTGTTGGAAAGTCTGTTGGACATTACTACAAGCCTCTCCGTCTGTCCGCCGGTTTGACGATGGCAAGCGGGAGAAATGTCAAATTGGAATATAGAAAGTGAAAGAGAAATAAATATATTTTTGGTTTTAATGTACAAATTACAATAACAAAACAACTTGACTACCTGTGGAAAACCAGGGGTGGTAAAGATGTTGAAAATGCCCCATAGTAAAAACAAAAAAGTATTTTATTGCTGAAGCACAATTGTATGCTTGGATTTTTTGTGTGTGTGTCTTTTAATTCAGAATGTCCATGTTGACAAATTCTGCACAATGTTGTCAATCCTTTGGCCACTAAAATAGTAAAATAACAAATAACATCTGACAAACGTCACAATAACAGGTGAAAATCGCACGTCTGCGGAAAAATTTGTGAATGACGACTGAATTTGCGTCAACAGTTGCAACTTCGTGGAGGGACTGCCTAATGTGGCTTTTTCATTAACGTTTAAGTGTGGTGAATTTACGTTTTTGAGTTAAACGATGCAGATTGGAAACAAAGTTAACTCCAGATTTTTAATGGTGGCGCTCAATGTTTAGATTGGTTGCTGGTCTCAGTTAGTCTGCAGCCACAAAAGCAGTTCCTTCCTCTGCTCCGCCTCAGGTTTGGTGCTACGTAAGAACCACTTTATTCATTCCGGAGTCAGAAGAAGTAGTGAAACCAATGGGAATTGGTGCAAAGTAAGCACTGGCACCAGTTTAACAGTGGAGCTGGTTTGCTGGAAGAGGGGCCTGTGAGAGGTGGCGAGGTAAAAGTGGGTCCTGCTCCAGCCCAGTGGGCCTTGGCTGATCAGATGTGTTGAATGTTGCAATATTGCTCAGTCTGGGATTCAAATTATGCCAGGCTTTTGATGTTTTATGCTGTATGGCACACACTGTATATGTACCTGCCTTAATGTAGCATTACACTGGCTTAATTTGAAGGGTTTGGCATGTATCTTATTGTATGACACGCTTGTTACCCCGATCCTGTGATCAGGGTGTCTGCCCTGCGCATGTGAGCCATAAGAGGACACGCTGAGAGACTCACTCTAATTAAGGACATTCCACTTGACATCAAAGACAGCGCTCGCATCGCCTCGCTTGCTCGCCCTCCAATCCTCTCCTGGATTTCATGCCGACACTCCGGTCCGTCACCATCACCTCCCAGTTTTTCCTGTTCACATCTGTCAGTCATTCCCGTTTTATCCCCGTTCATCACAGGCTCTCTTAAGCCCACTCTGTATCTTACGATTCTCCCTTGCGTATTCCATGCTGCATATCTGGCCATTCTTCCCCCTATCTAAATTTTTTCACAGACATTTCATCATCTTTCTTTTAATTTCCACAAATCCTCACTCCTGCCTTTGGTTATTACTCTTCTCTCCTTCCTCCTGTCTTCATCCTTTGGTAAACGACGCATCCACATCAAAAGGCGGCCATTATTTCACAAATCGGCAGTAGGAAGCCAATGTCGGCGGTTTGATGTGTTGGATAGTGTCCAACAGCAAATCAGAGGCAGACCGTGAGAATTTTGTCTTCGTGCCTCGGGATGTGTGTGTGTGTGTGTGTGAGAAAATAACTTTGAATGTTTTATTGTTTGTGACAATATGTGTCTGAGAATAGATTGTAGACATACTGTAGCAGCATTTCCAATGACCATATAGTTGCGCAATTTGGAATTGTGAAAATAAATTTGCTTAATGGAAATATCCATCCATCCATCCATTTTCTGTTCACCCTTGTCCCTAATGGGGTCGGGAGGGTTGCTGGTGCCTAACTCCAGCTACGTTCCAGGCGAGAGGCGGGGTACACCCCGGACAGGTCGCCAGTCTGTCGCAGGTTAATGGAAATATGCCAATTCTTTTTGATGAAATGTCTTGGCACTAGAATGAGGTGGTTTTTTTCTTTAACCGTATCAAAACTGGTTTATTTTGCAAAACTGCAATGGAAACGCTTTTGTCAAATCACATGAGTCACACTGTCAACAACCGGAGCTAACCAATGAAGAAGTCGACAGGAAATAGTTGGATGTTTTTGACTTGTCGGGTGAACAAATGTACTCATGCGCGATTTTAATTGAGCTTCTTAATTTAAACGAAACACTATTATTTTGTTTTTCAACATTAGCAAAATATCAGCAAAGTTTTTGCACACATTTGTAATGGAATCGCATCCAGTTACATGAGTGACGACTGCTTACACAGTCGACTGAGAACGCAGAGATGAAAAGAAGGCAGCAGAAGAGAGATATAAGGCTGTCAGAAGACAAAAAATAGTGTAAGGGGAACGGCGTATGGCAAAGATGGACTTGGGGAGAGAGAAAGAGAAAGCAGAGACGGAGGGGAATGTGTTGCGGGTGTGAAAGTGCAGGGAGCAGAGATTGACACATTCAAGGAGATAGAGTGATACTAGGAGAAATGACACATTAACGAATGAAGAGAGTATCGGCGGGGAAAGGGAAGAGCGCGAAAAAGCTTGTGTCTGCCTCAGAAGGCGAGGCAATTAAAAGTCTAATAAAAAAGACAAGACAGCCCCTGGGTAGCAGAGTAGCTGGAGCTAGCAGTCACGCCGCATTATGATAACACTTCCACACACACTTCTAAGTACACGCCGACAAGCTAAAATAGAAATATAGCGAGGAAGCCACGCATCGACGCTCACACACAAAAGCGTACTGTGGCACACATAGAGAAGCTAAAGGACTGGAATTAAAAAGTGTTTTATGGGAACAAAAGGGAGGATTCTTTAGGGATTTGTGTAGCAGCTCTCAGCAGGGGTGTGTGTGTGTAGGGATTTGTGAGAGTGCACGTCTAGCTATGCGTACAGGTAAGACACAGAGGACAGAAACAATACATGTCTACTGACAAATTGAACTCAACCAACCTTACATGATTATAAACTCACAATTCATAATTCACGTCATATTTGTCCAGATTAGTAATGTAACCAAATGTCTCATGAAAACTACTGAACTGTACATGTGTTGTTTTTTTTTAACCTATTCAGATTCACCACATTTACATTAAGCATTTAGTCAGTCAGTGTAATGTGTTCAACATTTTTGATTTAAACAAAAGTAAGTCAAGACTTACTATTATTAAGAGGATGAAGTAGATAAAGTTGTAGAAAGAGTGAGCATCCATTACATAGTACATGATCTCCACCCAGCCCTCCAGAGTGATCACCTAAAGTAAAGAAGACACAATAAATTCAGGGCCACAGAGTTTTCATTCAGTAAAAGGTTCAATCAAGGATTTGAGCTTTTTGGCGATATGCTTGTTTATTTTTCCAGACAAGCTAAAGTTAACAGTCAGTTAGTTTTGCTAGCATAAGTTTGAAATCAGGTAAAACATCAGGTGTGGCTCTGAGTAACAAAACCTGTTCCAAATTATGTATATTAAACTATGAATCAAATCTATCTATCTGGACAGCCATTGAAGCAAATCCAGTTGAAACATCATATTACAGCCAAAATGGCATATATGTCCCATTAACCAACGATTGATTAGAAGCATAGGGATAAACCCAACCGTGGTCGAGTTTATGTCTAGTTACACCGAATTTTGATAATTTGAGTACTATATGCCTAAATCTATCTCCGCTGTATGTACAATATTTAAATTATTATTAAACTTATCTGCAAAAGAGGCAAAAAGAAAGCAGCATATTGAACACTGCAAATAACACTCAATAGTGAATGCCAATTCAAAACATTTCAGGCTGCACAACTTAATTGGAATAAACTATGTTTTCTAACAGTCTGGTCTGCATTCATAACATGAAGTTGCTTTTCTGTGGACGCTTAAGGTAAATGCTGCTGGCACAGATTTTATCCTGACCCTCTTGTTTTCTGTTGCTGGTGATTCACAGGCAGTTTTGTGCAAAGCTCTTAATCCATGAAGCCACTTGAAGTGCTTGAATTGGCTCGTCAAATCCTTGAGCCCACTTCAATATTCAAACCAGAACAATGCCTTGTCATGAACTTTGGGAAGGGCAGGACGTAATCCATTAGGCTAAACACGATTTCAAACCAAAGCCATAGAAAACAAAACAAAACAATTAAAACTCTGATGGAACTTTTCACCCACCTGAAAGATGACAATCCAGGCATAGGCAATGTTATCAAAATTGATGGCACCTTTGTGTGGGTTGCTGCTTCCAGTATGACATCTGGTGTAGTACTGGTTCCAGTTGACGCACAGGCCAGCTACACTGACGCTGTTATTGGTCAAAGGTTCAGGACTCAGTCCAATGGACTGACGGTAGACAACGTCCTCTTTGTCCAAACAACAGGCCCGGCCTCCTTCACGGCGGGCTGGGACATCTGAGCAGGACATGATGCCGTTGTCGACGGGTAACGAGCAGATGAAGGGCCGCTCGTCATCTTCATCGGCCATGTAGTAAGGTCGGGGGAGACCGATACCCGTAGTCCTGGGAGTGTTGAAAGGACGTTATGTTATAAACGTGAACAGATATTGTTGGCGGACCAATTAAAAAGCCAAAATCATGCATTGGGTTAAATCAGGTCAACCAAAAACAAATGTATGCGCAGTCTGTAAATAGAAGGTCTTCACACCCGATAGTCTGGTAGACAAAAAATTGCAACATTTGTTCCATTATTACTTGGTGTGGAAACCAAACCCACTGAAAACCCTGTTTACCAAACTATTTAGATCTTCCAGATAGCAGTTGTGTGGTTGAATATTATTTTAACATTCAAATCATAGATTAACAAGCTGACAATTCATGATCTTAGTGTGACCCAAAGCAATAAAGATGTTTAAATACATTAGAGCAGCTTTCTAGTCAAGCTGGAGCAGTATAGTGAGGTTAAGCTTCCGAAAGCTCCAGAAATAATATATGTTGCTGTCAGGAATAGGAGATTGGAGAGACTGCTGTATCTGGAACGTCCTGGCAGAGCGAGTTAAGTGCCCCTCTTTCACAATGCTAATGTAGCTCATGCAACACTGACTGAGTAGATTGCACTATTTTGCTGCAAATATCCACCATTGTACTGATTTTAATGAATTATTAGACTAGGACTCGGTCTCCGTCCAAAGAAAAAAAAAGCCCAAAACATAATTGAGTCATCATTAAAAATAAACAAGTGTGAGATTCAAAGAGCAATAACAAATCATGCTAATACAATTCTCTGTGCTATTTTTCTAGATTTAGACAGTGACTTATTAAAAAAAAAAAAGTGTAATTTAAACTGAAAGTTTTGTTGCTCCAGGCACAACTAAATAAAAACCTTCATGTGGAGACGGGGGTTCATGTTTTGTACGCTGAGTGTCGTATAATTATTGTGGCTATTACTGTTTTTTAAAAGGTTTGAAATCACCTTTTGTTTAAGGTTCTGTTGGGTCCAATTTTGATGTTCAGATTAGATAGTCCACAGATTCGTAGAAACAGAGAGATAAGGGTGCGGACAAAACTAGGGGAAAAATGCTTTTATATACCATGAAGGGGACACTCAGCCTTGGGTATTGTTTATGCTTTCTAAGCAAGCAAAACTGCATGTCCTTCATGGTCATCTCACGCAGCTCTGCCGTTTGAGACTGGAACATAGAGCAGTATTTTCTCTGAGATGGAGATGAGTGGATGAAAGGATGGGGAGACACAGAGGGACTTCATTATACGTGTAATGGTAAAATTGAACAAAATGAGATCAGACGGGGACAGGCAGAAAGACGGCACTATACAGAAACACGCACACTTCAAACTCGGCGCCATCAGCACCGTCTGTCCCCACGGTTGACCATTTTATGTAGTTTCTCGGTGTGCCAACCCTTGCATGTTGTACTTTACACTTTTGCTTGCAGTCAAATTGACTGATTTCACACAGATCAGCCTCACACAGAGCTGTCTGACCAACTGCTCAACCCAAGGAATCACTAATTTCACCAATTTTTTTCTGGTTTCTTTCCCTCTAATCTGCAAATCACAGTAAGAGCTTAAATATGCCTGTTAAGTTTTATAGTTGAGTCTATTTCCTGAGAATGAAACGAAGTGATTCATATCTTTTTTTTTTTCCACTGAAACTAAGAGGCTGCCTCCTCAAAACCAGCCAAACACCATAATCCTACCTGCAACGGCTTTTACACTTGACACAATGCATCCAGGGAAATGCTGTTGTCCTGGCAACTACAAAACTCAAACACTTCCATCGAACGAAGCATGATTCTTCAGTACAGAGAACACACGTCTACCGCCACAGAGTCCGAGTGCAGTGTGCTTTACAACGCTGCATTCACTACTTTACATTATAGTCACTGAAATAGGGCTTGGTTGAAAACCCATTTTATGAAAGTCTGTTCTATATTTACAATTTTTGAGCCGATTCTGAAGGACTCATGAAGTTTGGAGGTCTGAAGCGACTGATTTGGCCTCAGCATTTGCTGAACCGGCCGTTTGTTTTTATGTGGCCTACCTATTTATGTCCAAGTTGCCGTCATTCCCAGTTGCTTCCACTTTTTGTATAATTTCTGTCTGCTTTGAGATCCTGGCATTGTACTGAATCTGCTTTACTCAACGGTAAAATGGTAAATGGCTTTGCACTTGTATGACACCCTATCAAGTCCAGAGGACTCCAAAGTGCTTCACAGTTTTTAAGACTTAAAAATATGTTGACACTTTTGGTTTCACCTACCTTCTTTATTCCAATTTATCTTTTTACCATCATAGTCAACTGTTAGAAGTCAGAGTTAGTCAAAAATGCATTTAAAGCTTTAATGTATTATTTTTTTAGGCAACGAAACAGGATATCAGAAAGAAAATGATAGAATTATGAGCTAACTGAACTTCATTTACAGATTTAAAGTCACGAATACTAGAAACAATGAAAAAAGATACATTTTTATATTATTTGTCTTCACATTAGGATAAAACAAAGGCAGGACATAAAGAACAGCAGAACAATCTGTGATCTGAGTTTCTGTCTCAAGGGCAGAGCAGAAAAAAAATACTGATAGATGCAGACAGTTGGCAATTATAGCTGACCTAGCGTGTGAGCTGTTTCAACAGAAGAACTGTGGCGCTACGTCGCTTTTCACTCAGTCAGTCTCTCTTAAGCATTCAGCGTCTCCTTTATGAACCCTGATGGACTATCTTACAAAAGAAAACACTTTTCAAATGCAACCGAGCAACAAAACAGCATTTTCTCAAAGGATGATTTGACGAAAAGGTTTGGCTTGATTTTTGGTGTTGGGCTCTTCTGTTTTCTGCCAAAGCAAAGTGATTTTACAAGTTTGTACTAAAGTCTTTTGATTTGTAATGGAGATCCTGTACAGTAAATCAAAACGGAGATACTAGGGGTGTGGAGTGATTCAATCCAATTCAATTCAAAAATACTTTACTGATCCCAAGGAACATTAATGTTGTAACTTATATTAGATTCTTCAAAGAGTTCTTGTGGCCGAAGAAAGGAAGGATTGAATAAAACACGCACACAAAAAAAGGAAAAAGTGAAAACTCAATGTGTCAAGCTGCTCCCCTATTTTCAAAAGTATAGGTCTAAACCTACAGTATGTTTCTGATTTCTCTCTTTTTTTGACCCACAGAAATATAATTACTGTCCGCAGTCCACCAAATTTAGGAAGTGCTAACACATTTTTTTTATTACCAATAAAAAAATAAGTATTAGAATTAATTGCTAGATTTTATTCCCACCCTCAGCTCTACCTCCATTTGACTCGACTTACATAAAAGTTTCTTTTCTGTCCGTTTGCAAAAGCGGAGTGAAAATTTTAATCCTTTCATTCCTGCCTTCTCATAGAAACAATATTCTGGTAATTTTTTTATTTTTTGGGGGGTTATTTAAATGTAACTAGCTGTAACCTGTTTACATTATTAATCAGTACATAACCTACACTGAAGACATAAATAAATAAATAAAAACTCCACCTCTGTCACAAAAGAAGTCTGTTAGACATCCAGCAGGTTCATACCACCTACCTTTTGTTGGAGGGTTGAGGACTGTATTCTCTTTATTTGATGGCATTTTAATGGATCCTATGTATGATCCATGTGACATAGATGTTACATAACTTAAGTCTACCGCAAATCTTATCAAATATTCTCATAAAAATGAGGAAAAACACTTATTTCTTCCTCCCATCCAGCGGCCGGATCCCCCTTATCCTTGCAGGATTGTTTGTCTCCAGCGGTCATTGTTAGAGAGGTGGGGAGCACAGCTGACCCTATATTGGGTTTTCTAACCTTCTCATAGCTAAAAAAAATTTATTTTTTCAAATCTTACTATTCTTAGGCAACTACTTAGCACTTTCATTTCACGGATCTCCACAGTGAAGCTCTCGTTTCTATGGCAATTTACATATGCGCTCACATTCATGCGTGCGTTAAGAAAGCATCGGCTTTCCAGCCGCGGGTCTGTCCAGAAATGATTTCCTGTGGGCCACCTGCGACTTCTGCCGCTTGTGTTTTTGCCTTCGTTGCCGACCACAGGCTCTGGCAGCGGCGAGAAGCCACCAGAAATAAATGAGGTAACCCACCCACCCACCTTCTCTACTTTACTTTTCCGCCACTGCTGTGTGTGACTAAGCCCACATGCAGTAGCAGCAGCCCGTCTCATTATTACACCGACTACTGGAGATGTGTCTCTGTGTATGAAGATGATTAACTTCACCGGATGACAGACCTTTTATCGTTTTGTACCTGAGGAAATGACTGATACCTGAGCAAAGATTTAAAGTTGCATTTTTTTTTCTTGTCCTTCAGCAATTAGGAAAAGAAAAAAAAAACATGAAACGTTCAACAAGACAAAAATAATTTACTTTCTTTGGACGACATTACCACAATTAACTCGCCATCGGTTCAGTGTAGGGGTAGGACATCCCATAATTGTGTTCCCTTTAAAAGTCTCCATTTCGTTTATGAGATGGTTGCCATGGTGATGAGCTACCCCAAAGCTTCTTATCAGATCATTATTTTCTCACTGGGCTTGGCAGTGCTAACACCTGTCAAACCCATTCCTCCATGCCGCTAAAGCAGGCTAATCAAGCGCTTGGCTGAGAGTTCGGTCTCCCCAGGCAGTCACAGCTTTACTCTTAACGGACCGGTTGGAAAAACAAACAACACCTGTTAAATATCCCGGCTTCGAACTTTGATTTGCTCCTGATGCTGCTGGGGAACATTAAAATGATTGTTTTAACTTCTGACTGGTGGATGGATAAACACTACAATTAGAGTTCATCCTTTATTTATTTATTTTTAATCACATTTAAAAGTCATAAGCACAAATAAGCACCTGCTTCTTATTTATGTGAACGAATAATAAATAAAACCCGAGATACAGTTATGACTTGGGATCACCAACAAGACTTTATATAAACTAGCAAAGTAGGTATCTATTTTTCTTTTAAAAACACTATTAGTTATTCCCTCATCAAAAACAGACCTGGAGTGTTGCTTTGATTCTTTCATGCATGTTTGAGAAATCCTTTAATCTCCCATGGCAACCATCCAGCTGTGCAAAACGCCTGCTTGGATCTAGCTCCATACTACTGTTTCCAAGCTCCCATTCTTCTGCCTCATGTAGCAGCCCCCCGTCGCCCAAATTACCAATTCCGCTCCTTCAGACTAGCCAGCAGCAATTAGCAAACACCTGGTGGAGCTGAACATCTGCTGAGCTCATTATAAAAGCTACTTCTGATAAAAATGTTGGTAAAGGGTTCATAGAGGAGCCATGTTGTGATGACTTTCTGAAGGTGGAGTTTCAGAACGAGTAGGAGTTTCTTAAAGAGACAGAGGCCCAATTTCAAGGAGTTATACTACAAAGTCAAATTTCTTTTAAGTCATATTTGATATATAGCATTATTACAACAACTGAAGCTAACATAGTCACTTGATTGTGCTGTAAAATGGCACTTTAGTGAAATGCACTTCACTTTACAAACATGCACACAAGAAATACAGAAAAAAATAAACTAAAATATCTGTAGTCTTTTTCTCTATACTTCCCCATGCTGTGAAAACAACTGTAAACTTTCACTCTCTTTTCCCTGAGTTTTCTGAGGAATCTTAGTTTAGTTGACATTCATTCCATCTTCAAACAAACTGTGTGCTGTTTACTGAGCATAGTTTTCTCTAAAGAATTACAGTTTGATTCTGGCACTTTAAAAGGCCCATATTTAGTTTTAATACAAGCGCTACACAGCAGCGCTTTGGCTCGAGGAAGTCCCTTAATCTACAGACATTATGTCAAAGAGAGATTAAAAAAAATAATTTATTTTTGATGTTTCTGACAGAAATTTAGATGGAATTAGTTTTTAATCAGTGCATGTAGTGTATTACAGTAAAGGTGAAGTAAATTGAAAATGGTTGCACATTTCATGTTCTCAAAACAGCCAATCGCAGACAGATAGGTTTAAAATATTTCAGATTAGCAATCAGTTGACAGAATGCGACTGGTTATAGATTAAATAATTTTGGTTATCTTTAGCAGCAAACTGCTTTTTTAAATGTTCATTTTCAAATTCATTAACAACAAGTACTCCCCTTCATATTAAATTGTGGTAAAAGAGAGGAATTAAACTCAGAATCTTTTTGCCATGAGGAAAAATCGGTAAAAACTGCAGCATTACACCTTCAGTGCTTAAAATCATTTTTCTATTGATCCAAACATGATTAAAATTACCTTTAAGTTTCACCTATGGCTTGGTGCACTGGACTAATAATGAATTATCATCTGATACCGTAAGGAGTAGTTTCACATGATGTAAAAGAAAAGAAAGACAACAAAAAAACCACATGCACGTTTCAACTTTTAATGAAGTGCCAAACTCGATTCCGAGATAATGATATTTGCTTTGCGCACATTTTGCCGTGCACAACGAGGTTAGCCTCATTATGTTAGGACTCGGGAGACTGAGAGCCGGAGGGGCTCTTCATCTCTTTTCTTTTTTCTGCTTGTGATAACAGTAAATTGAGTAGATGATGTAATTATTCTTCTCACCGGTTCAGATCAGGTGATGAGAGGAGAGCTGGGAGACACTGGCACTGCAAACGTCACTCACATGTAGAGCTGCAATGTATTTTCTAATTCATGCAAGCTTTTTCCTTTTTTTTTTATTTTTTTTTTTTGTGTACAAAATAAAATTAGGGCATGTTGTTACAGTCACGTTTCCATGGAGACAGAAGTGCACTAGGGGTTTCTTACACCAGTTTTCACAGGTTAACACACAAAACCAGACTTGGACTCACAGTGTGAAGTTCTCCTCTGGGTAGCAGCGGTTCCTGAGCAGCCCCGCCCACAGCTGCACCCCGATGATGCCGAAGATGAAGAAGACGAAGAAGCAGAGGAGGAGCACGTTACCCAGCATGGGCAGCGTGTCGAGCAGCAGGTTCACCAGGATACGCATGCCTGCAGTGGCACACAGACGAGTGAAAGCAGTGTGAACATGCTAAGTGCAGTATTTAAAAGCAGGCAGCTTGGCCTTTATACAGATATGCGGTGAGTACACTAACACGTAGCACAGTATACATCTGTAAAAAGTATCCCACAGGGTTTTATCAGTCTGGCGGGGCCACAGGGCTGAGAATTGTTTAATTCAGATGATTACATTTTTTTTTTTTTTTGTTTCCCGTTCATACGACTTTACAGTTGATGTTTAGGTATCACAAATAATGTCTTCCAATAAGACATAATCACCTAGTCATATTTTCCCATTTCCAGTCAAATTTAAAAATTTTTAACTTGAAAACATGGTGGGCCGCTGGATGACTGCCATAGCACTTCTACCACCAGATTTAGCAAGTTTTCCTGCGAGAAACCCTGAAGTATTATAGCCATTTATTGCCCAAATTTTTTTTTTCCAAGTAGGGTACTCTATCAGTTGATCGGATTGTGTACGAACATTTAATCAATGGTGGACAGTAACAGTGAATTTTCTTGAGTACTGCACCATTTTTTGGGTATCTCTACTTGAGTATTTCTTTTTGGGGGAACGTAAGACTTTCTCTCCACTACATTTCAAAGACAAATATTGGATCGCTCCTTAAGTGTCGTGAGCTGAGCTCCCACTTTCATTCAAACAGAACTCAGCAATGGAGACGGTTGAAGAAACCAGCGCCGCCGTGGCCAGATGTTAGCGCCATGTTTGATGTTTGTAAGCTTCCATGTCAAATATGGCGTTACTTATAGTTACCAGTGTTGCTGTTGGGAGAAAAAAAAGTCTCTCCTGTTGTTGTTTTTTTTTTTTTTTGCTTTTATTGTGTGTTAGGAATTTTAATGATTAGAATAATAACATTAGCTGACATTTTTTAATTGTGTTTTTTTGCTTAAGTTTTCACACATGGTGTAGACTTTTTGTAGCAGAGTTGTTCAACGTGTCAATGCATCATCAGCTGGTTTCAGCAAGCTAAAAGGTTCGGTAAAATAATACTGCAAAGTACTGATATTAAAAAATATAATTTGTACTTTTGAATAGTTAAGTATTTTCAAAAGTACTTTAAGGTGAGTAAACGTTTGACCAATCAACTTTTACATGTACTTGAGTAAGTTTTGACCAAGAGTATCAATACTTTTACTTAAATGCAGTTCTGATATTAAGTAGAACTGTTTGGTCCTGGAACGGTGGATCGGTTTGGGCCTCAGGGCTCTAAAGTTGGGCCTGTGTGGATCACACTTTAATAAAGTTGGGAGGTAAGTGCTTTAGAGGCCATGTCATTGCTGTCTGCTATGCCTCTTCAAGTCCTCACTCTGTGACAGCCGAGTGGTGAATATCAAACTGACATGAACAAGACGTTGCTCAGCAATGTCCTGCTCTCCAGAGAGAGATTTTAAAGATGACGTGCTTAACACTGAACAATAAATTTGAGAGTTTTATGATTGTATCTCATAATTAAAACGCTGTGTTAGGGCAACTGTAGATTGGGGAAAAAAAGGGGTATATTTCCACCAACAAAACTCAGAAATGTTCAGAAAAAAACCCAAATCAATTCCTGAGCTCTAAATTTGAGAATTTGGAAGGAAAAAAAACAATAAAATTGTTTCCTGAATATTTTCAGAGATTTATATGAACATTTCTGAAATTTTTATTGCAAATGTCTAATTTTTCAAACTCAGAAATTTCCACGATTTTCTAGAAGTTTAATAAAAAAAAAGGTGATGGTACTTTAGTGGAAATTTACTCCTTTTTCATTTTTTCTAGAATGACTGCAATTTGACGTTTTATGCCATACTTAATGTTTTAAATAAAGACTGTCTAAAACCTGAGCTCTAGACACACGTTGCTGTGTTCCAGATGAGCGTATACATGAGAAAAAAGAAAAAGTCTTTCAACCGACTCCTGTAGTTTCATCTTGAACGCAAATATCCATTATTCCACATCAACACTTTCATTCTCTTGCTCATCCTGAAACTATTAGAGTTTTGTGAAATTTCCATTCCATTAATTGCAATATTATAATTAATAAATCATCAAGCTCCATTGTAACAATAGTCAAACAGCCTTTACTTCAGCAAAGATCTCCAGAAGAAAATTAAACCGGTGGTTAACTCTGCATGCAAAGTAGACTGAAGATGGATGGAGTATTTAGCTAATTGGGGCCAAGAGAGGTTGCTGTTAAAAAGAAAGAAAGTAAAACATATTCTTTTATAAAACAGTCATTAAAACCTGTTTTTAAAGGAGTGAATATTTATGCAGTCATTATTTGTTGAATATATTACGGAACGTTTTACAGAAATCAGTTTTCACTTTGACATTAAAGTTTTTTTGGGGTAAAATTTTCTGTAATGAAAACCAAATTGTATTAATTATGACTTGCAAAAGCAATAAAAAAAAGGGGTAAAACACCCAGTGGGTGAACATGTTCTACAGGCAGTGTAAAATGTTCTCTAGTAAACACCAGAACATGCTTCTATCCGACTGTCTGAAAGCAGCAGTGAAATTAAATCGTCTGACGATTGTAACTGGATTTCTTTCAGGTGAAAATGCAGCAAAGGTGTAGTTTAACCTTGACTTTGTTTCTGTCGGGTAATAAATATCACAGGCCGGGATTTCCTTTGACAAAGATGAAACGGACGTCTCCCATTGATTAGGTCCGTTTGAAGTCTGCAGCAGCTTAAAGCGCAGCACTATCAAACTAGGCTTTAATTCAAAAAAAGATTGAAATATGCAGCCATTTACGGGCAATTTATAAAGGAAAGACGATCAATTATTCAAGTTATAATGTGCAGCGTAAAAGGATTCCTCTAGCTTAGAATTTAATATCTCCAATGGTTCCGTCTTTAGGGTGTAAAATCTTTTATTAGCAGCGATAGAACATAAAACAAGTATTCAATTAGCTCGTACAATTGATTTAATAGTACCAATAATAATAGATAATGTCTTTAACTTTGACCAGCTGAAATTGCCTGCACCAGCTGTGGAAACGGTGAGCAGAAGGAAACGCTATAGCCGAGGTGAGAACCAGGCTGAGACGGGCTCAAACCAGATTAAAGGCGAGGCGCATTGGGAGCAGATGGACACAAACCAACAGAGTGGGAATACGCTGATGGCCGTTGCCTTGGTTGCTAACACGGAGCCTCCCGTGGGGACTGCGGGTAATGCAGACAACAGACCCAGGCTTTTAAGCTGCGGCCGGTGGGAGCCAGACATGGAGAACTTCCATTAGTGCAATTAATTGACTCGCACCACACAGATCCTCCACCGAGAGTAAGAGCGCAATCATTCAGTCATCTCCTGCTAACCGGTGTTAGCGTACACATGCATGCGTGTGTGTTTGATGCTGCACTCTGAGATGAGCTCTGTGGTAAATTGTTTTTGTTATAGCTAAGATTTGCTTCCCTATCCATGCTACAAATACAGAGCATGGAGCTAAATAACTGCAGGTACGACTGCGGGTATAATAATAATAATAATAATAATAATAATAATAATAATAATAATAGTGCATCATATGTGACACTTCCAATCTATGTTGATCATTTTCTTGCCAATAGCTGATAGATCATAAAAGTGACATTCATTTAACAATCAAGAAAGATGGCAGGATCCCCTCAGGGACGCGGCTTTAAACAGATAAACACTTACATGCGGCACTGATGGAGGATGATGAGGGTAATTCACAGTAATAATCTTTACAAATCAGCAGTTATGACCTTCTACTTTTCTGCATAATTCGAGCCCGACAGCGTCGACCCAGAGTTGGATTTCCACGGAAGGACTCCAGGTATTGATTTTTCCAGAAGGCATTTTGACATGTCAGAGCAAAGTGTGTGTGAACCACCAAAGTGTGTGTTTAGTTCACTAAACAGTGGTGAGAGTCGATAAAATGAACTCTCTGATGAGCTAGCTGTTTGTAAGATAAAAGCAGATTTCCATGAGGGAATAAAAGAAGTCATTTTAGATCACAAAACAATTCAGTTGGCATTTTATACTTATATAAATATATATTTTATTTCATTTTTTGAATTAACATCTGCTTAACCTTCTGAAAATTTGCTTTACATAATTCATGAAATTATGGTGAAATTAAGGTGACTCTCAGAAACATGATTGAAAATAATTTAGTTTTTGGTCAAATGTATGTTTTTAAAAAAATATAAATGTATGTTCTGGGTTTAAAAAAAATGCAAAGAATCACTAAACTAAAGTTATTTAGTATGCTTGTGTTTAATGAGTTTTTAAAATATGTGATATTAGCTTAGTTTGAATGCATATTCTAACGCAGGCAACTGTGGCTGTGTGGTAGAATAAGTTGTCTTGCAATCGGAAGGTTGTTGGTTTGATTCCAGCTTCCTCCTGCCACATGTCAATGTGCCTCTGGGCAAGGCACTTAACCCCACATTGCCTACCAATCGGAGTATAAAGGTTCTGCTTCTGGCTGCGTTTTGTGTCTTTCATCAGTTCGAGATCTGACAGAAACCGTAAACACTCAAACTTGTAAATTATTCCTAGTGTCTGAATTCCAATTTTTTTGTGTGTTTCACAGAACACGGCGACCACAACGCTAACAAATCCACTGAAATAAAACTCGGCATTGCTCTGAACGCGCGTTCTCTTTTTATCATTCATAATCGCCGCTCCCTTCATTCCCCTCACGCCACTCCTCTCGTCCTTTTTGTCCCTCGCTTGCTTTATCTCTATTCAACAGATGACTCCCTCCCTCTGTCCCCTGCACTTCCTCGCGTCTATCTATCATCGTAATGGCCTGTTCATGTGGGTTCCCCAGCATCTCTCCTCTCGTCATCGCTCCCTCCCTCCGCTCCATCTCCACCCGTCCCTCGTAAGGCTGGATAATCCCATCTTCCCAACTCCATTTATCTCTTTCACTTAACCCCCACAATCCCATCACCTTCGAATTTTCCCTTCGTGCAAAAGTTTCGCCAACCCAAATTCCATGTCCTTATTGAAAATGCTGGATTCTGCATTTATTTTCATATTTGCCAGCTCACCTTTAATGCTAATCACCATCTTATTGATTTATTTTATGTAAAATAATGATATGATGCTGATCAATATTTGCTTTCAATGGTGACATTTTTAATCAACTTATGCTGTAGCATTCTACTCAGGCTTTTACTAATTACTCTTCAATCCATTAGGTGCTGATCATGCGTTTGTTTCTTAATTGCTTATGTCAAAAGAGGAAGTTCTGCATTATTATTAATTGTTTTGTTATGAATTTGACAACAGATGCATGTTCTTGCAGTTCAGTACATGAGAGCATCCTGTTAGTACCGCAGCATAAACCCAACACCTGGAATCTGGCTTAAAACCAAGAGAAATTCATTTTTCCATTATTTATAAAGACAGAAATATCTGGTGAGAATGTCAGGTTATGGTCCTGCTGTCCCTGCTGATCAGCTCAGCCTTCCTGACTCCACAATTCACAATTTATAGGACAAGATCATACGTTTTTTTTCCCCTTCCTCTCCTTCTCTCTCCCTGTGGAACAAATTGTTCCCAGAGGATGACTAGTGCCTATACCATGGAGAGATGAGATGAAATGATGTAAATGATATAGGAGAAGACGGTTGAAGAAAGCTAGAGTCAGACCAAGTGGAAGGAGACTAACATTATGACTAACATTACCAACCAAGAGAGGTGAAGTCAAGTGCATAACACTGATTATCTCTTCTTCAGGACGCCATGACACTGTTGGGATTTAGGAGACACCAAATTAACATTTTGCCCTCGATGTCTCGGAAGGAAAACAGATCGGCAAGTGAACAAGACAGGGAAAAAAATAAAGGTTTAAAAGCTATGCCAAACCAAAAGATTTAGAAACCACTTTCTACTTACAATGATTCTCCTGAAGGGGCAGTATTACGCGTTTTACAACCACATAGTAATATTTTATAGCACAATCGAGTCACTATGCCACCTTCTAGTTGTCGTTTTTTTTAAAAAGCCATATATATCAAATATGACTGAAAGGAAATTTGGCTTTGGAACTTGGCAGCTTGAAATTGGGCCATTGTCTCTTTAAGAAGCTCCTGCTTTTTCTGTAGCTCCAACTTCAGGAAGTCATCACAACATCCATCCTCTATTGACTCTGTAGCAAAGTTTTTACCACTGACAAGTAGGCCTGTCATGATGACAAATTTTGCTGGGTGATAAATTGTCCCAGAAGTTATTGCGATACACAATATTATTGTTGTTTTGAGACAATTTCCAATTAATGTAATGGTAATAATACAAGAACACATTCTCAAATATCAATAAACTTTAAATCCTAATGAACATTTAACACTGGGACAGGGGGACATTTAAATGAAATGAATTATGAAGTCTCTGTAAACAAACAAACGAAATTGTACGTCAAAAAAGAGCCAGTTGAGACTAAAAAAATTAGACTGACGACTTTTGTTGTCCAGCTTTTGGTAGAAAGAGAGAAAAGAGAAAAATGATAAATCACGCAAATGGAAATGATTGAGCCCATTTATGATCCGAATTTATCATGCGCATAACTGATTTATTGTGACAGGCCTACTGACAAGTAGCTCATATGAGTTTAGCAGATGTGCTGTTCCACCAGGTGTTTGCTAATTGCATCTGGCTAGTCTGAAGGAGCCGAGGGCTTCGCCTGATTTCCCTGACATGGTACGTTGGTTAGGTCCAACCAGGCGTTTTACACACCTGAATGGTTGCCATGGAAATTAAAGGATTTCTTAAACATGCATGCAAGAATCAAGGCAACACTCCAGTTTTGATGAGAGAACAACATGACGTAAGCTCAAAGTCAAATTTACATAACACTGCCCCTTTAAACGCCAGTATGAATTTCATGAATGTTGTGTATTTACAGCATGAGTGCAGTTCGCTTTGAGTGGTATGCATCACTGTGCTCAATTTACCTCTCAGCAGAGCTGAACAGAATATTCTGGGCCATTATCAATGATGTTAACCGACCCGGCCGGTCTCGTTCGATCATTTCCTGACACTGGGCTGACCCGATCGCATCTCTCAACTCTCCCTCCGCACCGTCACACACTTTTCGAACACTTCGTGTAGCAACACTGGCTCATACACACAATGTTTCTCAAATCATGCCAGAAACTCACATTAGCAGTACAAAAGTGGGTCAATACCCTATTAAACAGGCCAACAGAATGTTATACCTAACTGGTGTCAATATTGTTAAAGAAAAAAAAAAATTGCTGTGATGAAGGATGTAAGAATGACATGAAAACAAGCGCATGGAATTTTGGTAAAATAAATTTTAAATGAAAAAGAATTTAGAACATAACAATAAAAAAAAGGATCAATTGACGTTTCACAACATGATTTGCGACAAAAAAAAAATACCAATAAAACCGCATTTCTTTTTCACCAGCCATATAGGCTTCCCTCACTTTTATAAAAGCAGGAAGACAAAGAGCTTCGTTTGTGCTGCAGATGTATGAGCTGTGGGTGGTGCGCAGCAAGCAATTACAAAGGAAGCAAAACATTAACTTCAAGCACCAGCCTCCAACTTAGAGAGTACTCATAGCCACTTAGAGTGATTGCCTGCTAAGCACAATTTAGTCATATCAACATAGAAAAAAAAAAAAGAAGGAAAAAATGTGGCGAGCAAAAACGCTCAGACAGTTCTCATCAAAAGGACATCAACTTCAGCAAAACACTCGTGGAATTGATGTGACCGGCTTCAAAGGCGCGTTTTAATCATTTCATTGACGCTTTTGACTGTTGGAAGCTTTTTTTCCTTTTTTGCCCCCTCTGGATTGACAGTTTTCTTCGTAGGCCGTTCATTTTCAAGATTCCGATTAGTCCTCAAAATCTTGAAGCATGAACTTCCTGGTTGGTTTAGTCGTGGAGGATAGCTCAGAAAGGCAACAGCTACACATCCAAAATAACTTGACAGAAAGTATTTTGTAGAATGTTCTCCCGCAATGGTGCTTGTTGTATAAATTTTATTTAAGTACATGTACGTACTGTATAATAATCAGTGACGTGCGGTCAGGGGAGGCAAGTGAGGCAAAACCTCACCTGTCGTAATGGGAAAATATAATGGTAAAATAATTTATATTGCTATTGTCACCTTCTGGTTTGTGCTCTAAAGTATTTATTTTTCATCCATCCATCCATCCATCTCTTACTACAGAGTAAGAGACAGTAGCAGTGAGCTAGCCATATATTAAAGTCAAGTGCAGCGATATATTATAGTTTTCTCCTCTTACCACATCAATCACTTATTAATAATCGCAAAATAAACATTAAGCCTAAAACAATACTACTGCAACAGACTGAATGTTCTGCTCTTTGTGTGGGAAATATTTCAGAGTTTTTTTTAGGGCCGTTGTTGTCAGTTTCTATGGCAACGAGTCTGCATGTAGCCTGGCCAATACAGAGAGCGAGAAAGACGTGGTTTTGAGTTGTACTTGAGTTGTTTTCCTCTTTGCTGTGGAGCACAGCACGAAATTAATAATATCTACACCAATCAATCAAATTTTATTTGTATAGCACATTTCAGCATTTCAAAGTGCTTAACATCATATCAAACACAGAAACACAAAGCAACATAGAATCAACAATGAAAACATGACATTAAGTCAAGTTCCATCAATAAATTTGTAACTGATTACGTTTCAAATACAATCCTAAACAGGTGGGTTTTTAGTCGAGTTTGCCTCCATAGAAGGTTTACCTGTTACACTCCTACTGTGTTATATGGAACAAAATACCTGTTGCTATTTTTATTCCCACTCATGCTCACAATCACACAGTTTAAAACCATGTAGACAGCATTTTAATGGGCTTCTGGCACGAGGCTCCATACACCTCTCACGGAATTTCGAACAGGGACTCCGTCGTCCCTCACGGATTTTTGTGCAATTCTATGGTACCTGTTAGTGTCTAGAATTTACAGGGTTTCCGTTACGCGCAATGACCCTCAGTCACTCGCCTTTTTTCTTCCTGCACGGGGCTCCGTACACCTCTCACGGAATTTCGCTCTGGGACTCCGTTGTCCCTCACAGATTTTTGTGCAAATTTACATGTCCAAGTTTGATTGAGTCAACAGAATTACTCTACGGCGGCAGCGCTGCTATGCATGACATGTAAAAGAATAGTCTTTTTACCCTCCAGCGTTGTCCTCATGCACTACATTTAATTATGTAAACAATACCATGCAGGTGTTCTATATTTGTATATGTTATTATGATGAAGTCAGTGCCTCACCAGCGTTGCACCTCACCGCACATCACTGATAATAATACGACAAGCTGAATGTTCACGTTGCAGTTTTAAAAATTCTTATTTCAACCCAACCCGCTTCCAAACCTGTCAAACCTGGAATTAAACCATTTCTAATACATGATGGAGATGAAGAACCACAAGAATGTTCACATGTATACATTTTTAAGTAAATATTATTATATGTAGACTATATAACATGCCTTTATACACGCCCAGTCGACTCAATACGACTAAAACCAGAAATAAAAACAGATATTTTCTAACAAACTTTCTAAATTAAAGTTAGAAAGTGGCAAAATCACATAAATAAAGTAAAAAAAATCACTTTATTCCTCCGTTATCAAAGCAGGAAATAAAAAAAACAAAAAGGGTTTGGATCGACAAACTGTTATTACAAAATGTCCTGCAGCAGACGCAACCTTTCAGTAACCCAGATAAGTCGGGTACGGAACAACTAAACTGCCAAATTACAGAGTGGTTAAAATAAATAGCAGATGAAATGAAAGTTTTTTGGGGTTTTTTTAACTCAGAACATGAAATAAAATGAAGTCTGAAGAGATTTGGCCACTTACTTGGCACCCTGTTGATGGCCTTGAGAGGCCGCAGCACCCTCACCGTCCTGATGGCTGTGAAGTTGACGTTCTGCAAATCCAGGGAATATTCAACCATCCTGGAAAACACACACACACACAAACAACAAAAAGCAGATGATAATAATTAACATCACGTTATGATTTAGTGGTAATTTTATCTTTAGTCGCGCCCTCAGATGATTCATTATCCATTTCATCCATCCAGACTTGTCCCCAATAGAAAGCAGAGACAGAAACACACACACACACCCCCCTACACACACGCATTCCCACACAGCTTGGGTCCTGCCGTGCTGGGAGTAATATGAATAATGTGCTTGAATAAATGGACTTTTTAATTCAACTTATTCAAATAAAGTTCAAGGGATATCTCTGCAAACAAGCTGATTTTTATCGCTTTTGTTTTTTTTTTAATTGTTAGCTGACCATGAGGCATCTCATTTGGATCCAGATGAAAAAAAGAAAGAAAAAAAATGTCAGTGGATCCTCCTGGGCTCTTGAAAAGTGGCTCTGCTGTCTTTTAGCACACGGAGCAAAGCATCAAAGTGCGTCCTGTCGGTCCCGAGGCATGTGCGAGCGAGAGAGAGGCAGAGAGAGAGGCCCCGAGACTGAATGTGCAGCCTGTCTGAGATGAAAGCGGAGAGTCACGAAAGGCGGCGAAAAACCGGAGGCAGAGGAGAAACCCTGGCATCAGGTAAAACCCAAGAACAGCGTGCGATAATGGAAAACGAGAGGGGAAGGCAAAGAGAACGCGTTCTGCTATTTGACCCATTTTTGACAATTCATTACACTGACAAATATACTTCGTCCGCGGTACGGAAGACAGCTGGAGAGAGCGGGAAATACGAGGCGAGGCTGCCGTGAAATCAGAGGAGAAAACAAATACTACAGGAGATGGAGAAGAAGCACACGATGGAGAGGGAGGAGGGAAGAGATCAGAAACAGAGCTGAAAAGGCGCCGAGCGTTGATTAAGTGCAATATAATGAAGGCAATAAAGTCAGATTGAGAGGGAGAGTCGGAGGGAGCCCAAGGCTTTTATCAAGTGTTGGAGATAATTACAACTTTAGGAACACACACAGAGAGAGAGAAGAGAGCAATAGGCATATATATACCTGCCTGAACAGAAATAAAAAAGCTGCTTGAAGACTTAAATAATGAAAAAAAAGAAAAAAAAAACCAAGCGCTGGGGAAGTGAGAGGGCAGACGGTTGTCAAGAGGTGCAAAAGAACAGTATGAAAAACGGAGGAAAGTTTCAGGTATTTGACACAAATGTTCTACTTTTACTAAAATATTCCAACTCTTCGTTTTAAGTAGATTTCCATGAGAGAATGTGTGAATTTTTTTTCAGGTGAATAAAAAGCCCTGGAGAATTTTTCACTTTCAAACACTTGACCTATGACCCGGAGGAATCGTCTTTTAGGAATTGTCAGAATATTAACGATGACTTGGAAAGTAACTGAGTTGATTTTAGAGGCAGTTCAAGAGAAGAAAAAAAACTATTAGAAACGTAATTCCTACGACTATTAAACTAAATGGCAGAGTGGAAAAGGAAAAGGCTTCCTAAAGTTGGAGAAATGTTTTTTTTAAAAAAAAAGAGAATAAAAATCTGCCATGTTCTGTGGCGTTTGTATTTGTTAGAAGCGGCATGTCATGTTTACAATTAGCAGGAAGGTGATGAAGAGCAGCGGAGGCTGGAGGGATTGAGAAGGAATGGATTATTTTCAGCCTTATTTAGGCTTTAATGGACATTGTGACTGGTGAGCTGGCATGTAAAAAAATTTTAAAAATTACAACTTCCTATTCTGTGGACTTTTGATGGTAAACAGTCATTTAATGCTGAAAAAATTCAAATAAGAAGAAGAAACGATAAAAACCGAAGAAGGGAGCTCATGTTTTTCCAACCCAAGATTTCCAAAAAAAAAATCACACATCAGGTTCACATGATTTAAAATCCTTTACTCAGCACGTGGAAACAGATTTGCCCTGTTTAAAAGTCAAACATTTCATTTCCTGTGCTTTCAACAACACGGAAAAATGCCTTCAGATTTCTGTCTTTTTCTTCTTCTTTTTAAAGAAATCTCAATGGTTTTTATGTTGACCACACCCTTAAAAATATATATATTTTTTCTTATTTATCTATGTTAACTTTTGGAATGGTGTGCCGGTTTTGGTCATTTCAGCATGCTAAATGAAAACAGGTTAATTAGCATGGCTAAAGATGGCTGGCGCTGCTTGTGACTAAGTGTTTAAGTTTGTATTTATTCACCATTTCTCCCGTAAACGTATTTCTGACTGATTTCATCTCTCTAACGTTGACCAGAATGCTTTAGCTTAAACATTGCTGTCGTAATTGTGCTTCACTTACTGTCCCGGGTTTGTTGGCGCTAGCATGGCGTCGCATTAGCATTTGTGTTTTTTAAAGCGAACACTACTGAACCATTGGACACATTTCTTCTGTTACAAGGTAAATTTCTGGTAAATCATTTCTGGTTTGTTTTATACTCACCACCACTGCTCGTCCATTTAGATCCCGCAGCCGGAGCAGGTGTGTGTCAGTGACCTGTATGACGTCACTGATTGTATCAACGGGCCCAACCAAATGGACGGTTCTCTTTTTTGGTATTTTATCGTTTATTCTCTTTAAAGTAGCCTTTTGAGTCAATTGTTTTAGCTTGCAAAACATTTGATTGTGTAGATGAGTTTGTAAATCAGATTTACAAACTTATTCCTGTTTCTTTAGGGGCTCTTTTTGTTTGTTTGGTTTGATATTTTCATTAATCATACAGACTAAAGAAATGCAGGTGCGTTTCCAATTCCGTAGAAAGACATGTTAGCAATATCATTAGCACTTCAGCAGGTAGAAGAAATAAAACCATTAAGAACAACAATGTGTTTATATTCTATAGCTCAACACTTAACAGTACACAGCATAGCATTCAGAACGCCAGACAGGCATTTTATTAGATATTAAACCGTTAAACGGCGGTTGTTCAGAATTCAAATGATGGGATTAGAAGTTTCATTTTTATAGGTACCCGCACATATTGGGGTTGAAGAACATGAAAAATGAAAAAGTGGATGGAGTGGCAAAAAAGGAAACAATAAGAGGAGGCAGCTTTAGAGTAACCACACGTAGATCAGGGGCAAGAAGCACAAGTAAACAAGAACTAAAGGGAAAAGTGGCAAGAAGAATGGACTGAAGGTAAGAAATGACAATGATATAAGAACATTCAAAAAAGAGGGGGAGAGATGAGAACAGGAAGCAGAAACAGAAGATTACTAACAAGATTGAGATTTGGTTACACTGGTCTCAGTTGTACACTATTTACGAAACATGAACACGATACTGGAAAATGTCAATATTGTGGAGAATTTGAAACAATGGAGCAGGATTTTTAAGATGTTGGAGACGGGAGGTAGAAAGGAGGTTAACGAGGAATTTAGGAAAAATAAGGAAATAAATAAATACGCAAGGAGATTGAGAAAGTTGTGAGTATTCAACTTTTGATAAGGTTTTATGGAAAAGCAACGCTGATTGACAAAATGAGATCATCAATAAAACATCTACAATTAAACAGACATTTTGGGCCACACTCCATACCAATCGGTGGCAGTAATGCATACCTAATGCTTTGTTGTTGTTTTTTTTGCCAGCCCCAAAACAAATCAAGAAAAATAATTCTGTAGTAAACCAGTAAAATTAAAAAGTTTGATGTCAGAAAACAAACATGGTCAAGATTAAATTCCACAGTCTGCTGCTGCTCATTTCTTATATTTCCTTTCTTGACACTGAACGCACTACTTCACGTTGCTTTGAGAGACCTCAATCAGATCTACAAAAAAAGAGCCACAAAGAGGGCAGAGAATCAATCATGAAAGACTGAAAGAACTCTCCTCCTCAGAGTTCAGACTTCTTCATTAAGGAGGTTTACTGATGCCTACAGGGTAAGATCAAACCTGTCCTTGAGCTCTTTTATTTCCGTAGCATTTGGAGCTTTAAATTATTCATGGTACCGAGTGGTGCCAAGAGTCCCGATATCGTTTTGTAAATGTTTAGATTCTGTTTAGATGCTTTCAGATTTGGTAGACTCTGCTGCGAGCAAAGTTGCCCTTCAAGGAAAATAAACTAAAGTACTTCATGTCAATTATTCAAGGTTGTTCTGATCTTTCTTGAGAAAAATTATTCGCCATTGTATCATGATAGTGTGGGAAGTGTGAGTGATAAGGATGAGTGGAAATCCATTCTCAACATCTATGACGTATACAATGACTTCTCTGACTTTTTTAAAAATACTTTTGTTCACAAAATGAAATCCCAAGAGAAAAAAGAACTCACCAGCTGGGCTTCCGTTACGAATTCACGCAAAACTTTGTCAGTACTCCACTAATGTTGAAAAAACAAAATTTCGCAAATGCAGTGTTTTCATTAATAGGAAACGCAAATAAAATCACACGTGAATAAGTTTGCTCATGCGATAAGTCATTAAAAGCCATCGTCCAACTACTTCCTGTCATCTTTTTTATGGTTTCTGCCAGTAGTAAAATCCGGTTGTTGATCGTGTGGCTCGTGCGATGCGAAACAAGTGTTTCCATTGCAGTTTTGTGAAGTAAACGAATTTAGATTAGAAAAAAAAAAGAACACATCATCCTAGTGCCAAAACTTTATCGAAAAACTAGAGTTTGTTTTTTTTAATTGTCATATTTTCATCAAGCAAATTCATTTTTAAATGTCCATTTGCTCAGTTAAATGGTCAATGGAAATGCAGCTGCTGTTGCTGGCAATAGAGAATGAGTCATTTGCCTTTCAGTCCAACCAACCTACCTGAACATTTTTGGTGCAGGGAGGTTCTGGGTCTTGCTGACCCAGGCTTCAATAGGGAGGCCTGTGAGCAGCTGTGTGGGTCCAGCTGCTGACCCGTGAAATATGAAATCACTGCTGCTGACAGGATTATGTCTCAACCACGATCATGACAGGAGGAAGCCAGCCTCTCTTTCTACAGCTTCTTACTCAGACAAAAATGTGCTAATAGCACACATTGACAGAAGGCTAGGTCAGAGTTCACTGCATTTTCCTTTAATGACACAGAGTTGGTCTGCAGTGTGTAGCTGAGATCTGATTTTTTTTTTTTTTTTTTCATTTTTTCTGTTATATTTAGAGGAAACGCACTGCATATAGCCACCGAACTGTGAAAACTATATATATTGTCATAGCAATAACAAATAAAATACAAATGTATTGTCATGAATTCAAGTATGAGTGAAAAAAGGGAATCTAAAGAAAACATTCTCAGAACAGCAACCAGGTCTCCCTACACATTCAAAACCAACTAAATTTGTTCAAAATGTCTGTTTTGTCAAAAAAAAACCCAACAACAATCTTTTATCAATCAGACATAGTTGATCATCTGTTAATGTATTTTCAACAGTCGTTGAAAAACATGTATGCTTGAAAAAGTTAGGAGAAATATTATCATGTTAGGATTTTAACAATTAAACATATTCATTGTAGTCCGTTGTCTACTATTTGAGTTTATAAAAATGTTATGGTTCGATAAAGTTTCTAAACTCTGAGCTGAGCTCTAGGTTTGTCTTCTCAAGGAGGACAGAGTCTCTTAAATGTCTTTAAATAAGAAAATGGAGGAGGACATGTCTTGAATATTGACAGTTTGTTTAGCAACATCTGTTGCCAAGAAAAGGTCTGATCTAGACCAGAGTTATTCATTGAAACTAACAACAACGAAATGCGGTGGCGACACGGCCACTCAAAATCCATGTATTGTATGACTAACAAATGGTCTTATAGATTAAAAGATCGTTCTCTTTTTGTTCCCGAATAGATGACAGACCCTCAAAATTTTGAATAAGCCCTTTGATTTTTGTAAATTTGTCCTTTTAGGATACTTTTAGTTACTTTTTATTGATTTTGTTAACGGCCTATTGAACTCTGGAATTGGTTCATTTAGTTGGAGTTGCGCAACAAAACAAAAAAACCAATTCATTGTTTATTGAAACAATACTTACAATTAAGTCAATTACATATAACTTGAAAGTGCACTTTAATTTGATCTGTAATTTTAATTTGATCTTTAACGTGAAAAATGCTTTATGGACCACAGCAGTTATTTCATTGATAAATGTGTAGTTGTTTTGGATAGAAGTAAAACGGTTTAAATGTGAATGCTAATTAGATTTTTATTTTTATTTATGACCTTGTTTAGGTCAGGTTTTTTTTCCCACCCCCTGTTTCAACCCAGGATGGCGAGCTACTGGATCACCGCAGCTTTGCGGTAGGACTTTATTGAACCAAACTGCTTTTCTTTTCTGGACCTATTGCCTTGGATCATGGACTAAAAACATTTGGATTATTGATGCATGGAGGATTAATCAATTTGGATACAAAAGAGCGGAGTCTTGGGCGTCATCAGGGTTTATTTTTATTGTTGTTTTCCTGTTGTGTTTAGGAAAATATTATTATTATTATTATTGAATACCTTTCTAAATAATATATGCAAATATATAAATTTGAATACAATAACTTAAACTTACTTCCTGTCTGATGGTGTTTTATATTCACACACACACGGGCTCCACAGCCGAACCTTTCTGACTGCCTATTACCATACTTGGCCGTAGTCAGGCGCCTAGCCTTAATTAGCGCTACACTAAGCTATAATGAAAAACCCTAAACTATTGTAACCCTGATATAGACTGGTTACTTACCAAACTTTTGTGTTCAAAGTCAAAAAGTCAAAGAATCAAAAACAACAACAAAAACTGTAGTAGAAATTATAACACAGAATAGAAATAGAAATATTATCTTTGGCAGTCATTGAGCGAGAGGCAGCCTTGTACAGGTTGCTAGTCCATCAAAGGGCAACACACACACACACACACACACACACACACAGGACAAAAAAAACCTCATTCATGCACAAACTCCACTGAGAGCAATTTACAGAAACCAATTAATCTTTCTCAGTCTGTATGTGGACGCCTAAGTATGGTTCCGTATGGAGAAAATAGAATAAAAGGAGGCTAAAAAAGTTCAGTGCTGCTCTAATCTGGGTTGCAATACCAAAGTTTGGATTTTATTTAAGAGCAAGATCTTTGAAAGCAGTTGCTAATGCTAATTAGCCGCCAAAAAGAGCTGTTCTCCAATGGTCTAAACATGTATTACCACAGCTATCTAATTAGAAACGCGGCCAGTCGATGGGTTTAGTCAGAAAAATATTATAGCTAAATAAATATTGTAGGAACTGGTCGTACACCGGCCTAATGGAGAGGAATATACTATCGTGGCAATTACCGCAGAGCTCTAAACGTCTCGTTTTATGCTTGCAGTCCAGACTAAACTCCTCCTGGAGAAGGCAGCATCAATTATTAAAATGAGATTAATGAGCGCGGTACATTTTTGTCTCCCAGAAGTGGTTATAAAGTCAGAGAGAAGCTACAGGAGTGAAGTGGAGCGCACGGATGCGCGGCTATCATCCCGGGTCTCGTATTTTATCCACCAACTTTTCACCTCACAAGATCTTTCATTGGTCTCCTGCTCTCCAACTCTCCCGTTTGGATGCTCTAATTCTTCAATCCTGCTTTGTGTTTTTCTTTTTTTTTGTATTATTTCCAACCAACAGTACAACACATCTGGTACACCAGAGGGAACGAACAGGAGGGCTCAGAAAACTGTAGAGAAGATGATAAAAAAATTTGATTAAATCATAATCTCTTTTTCAGTCACTATGACTGGGTCTGTCACAAAAGCAAATTTTGCTGTACGATAAATTGTTCCAGACGTTATTGCGATAAGCGATAATATTGTTGTTTTCAGACAATCTTTTTAAGTAATGTAATGGTAATGACAAAATCATAATGCAAGAACACATTCTCAAAGTTCAGTAAACTTTAAATTCTAATGAACATTTAACACTGGAAATGGAAGACATTTTAAATATCCAAAATATTCAGGAATACACTATTTGTCTTTTTCATCTTTCTGATTGGCTGCTACTCACATTTATCAAGTTGCTTTGTTCCTAGAGTTAGGTAAGGTAATTAGTGTGAATGCTGTAGGCTATTTTCACCATTCAACTTTTATACTACTCAGCTTGCTCTCCTAATGCCGGCTATATCTCTTGGTATTCATAACCTTTATATTCTTTATAATATTCGTACGTTTCTGTATATAAATACGTTTCTGTCTTTTTCAACACCTCCCGACTCGGAGGGACTCAGAGGCTGGTCCCGATTCAGGGGACGATTCCGACTCGGCGGCAGGTCCTAACACTGAATTTCTCCATTATTCAAAAGCTTATATATAAAACATATTTTATAGCATATTCTCATATATTACATATTCATCTGCCAGAAGATGCCAAGCCTGTTTGTGGGCCGCGGTAAAAGTTTAGCAACTCCTGTAATAAACCACTAACATATCAAGCAGGTTGGTTACGGATGATTCAATCCTGTCTTCTCTCTTCTTACTTCATCATTTTTATTTCTTTCCTTAGCCTTCATGGTGCATGCAGGGTAAAATGTAAATGGCACGGCCTCCACAGCGCCTGGCTATCGACGTCAATAAGTCATTTTACTATAAAAAGGAAAATAAATAAGCTGCTAAGCTGCTAAAATAACTGTTGTAAATCCATCAGGTTGTCTCTCGACTTCTGCGGCTCACTCAACGTGCATCCGTCATCAAAGAAACAAGCGACAGTCGGTGCATTTAAGTAGACATAAGAGAAAAACTAACTCGGGGAGACAGCGCGTAATCCCCAACGTTTTCACAAAAATATATTTTAATAAGAGCTGATTATTCATGTAAGACGTGGTTCTTAAGAGCTCACATCTGCTTTTTCAGCAAGCACAAGGCAACAGTTTGTCTCTTTGCTGAAAAGACACTAAAGCCTTTTTTCCCCTCCGTAACTCCCGAGAGAAGATTGACTTAAGAAGCATAAAACGTGTCAAGTGGAAAAAAACAAGAAATCCTCAGTACATTTCCATAAATACATGTTCAAAATTTCATATTAATGATGTTTTTCTTTCTAACTAGAAAAACATTCACTTTGTCTATTTAGACATACACATACCCACTAATGTAGGTGAAATCAAGACATAAACAATCAATGTAATTTTTCTAGACATAAGTATGTAACGTTAATTACAATGATTGTTCTCTTCTTGAAAGAAAGAGGCAGGTGATGCTAATTAAAACACTTATTTGATCGATCATCAGAGAGTGTGAGCTCCTCTGTGAAAACAGTTCTGGAACAAACAGATGCGTGTTAATATGACGGCACAAACGAAGGCAAGTCATGACTTTGGTGAAGTGACTGAACTTGAAACCCGACATTCTACAGTGAGAAAGATTAAAACGTTAGGAGTCTGTTTGCATGCAGTCGGTTTTTAGGGAAACCGTGACATTTTTGTCGCCTTCCTTACTCGTCACCAGAGATCGGCATCTCTGACTCCGGCATCTTTTTTAAACCAAGTCTCAGAGTGAAGCACCCTGCCGAGGTGTGACAATGCACGCGAGCAGAATACGCAACTGAAAGGTTTTATTCTACGCATGTAGAGGCACATAGCAGTAAAAATAAAAAGAATAATAAATGTTGGCTAGAATTGTGCGAGCCCTACTTAACCAATTCAGTTTAACACAAGGTCTAGACCTCTCAGGTCTTCTGGTTGTGGTTCTGCTCTGCTTCTCCCGAACCAGAACCAAACATGAAGAAGCAGCATTCAGCTTCTATGCAACACAAAACTGGAACAAACTTCTAAAAAACTGCATAACAGCCGAAACACTGAATGCCTTTAAATCTAGACTAAAAACCCAGCTGCTTAGAGTTGCTTTTGAAACATAATCAATAAAACATTAATCAACAATCTGATATGTAATGATGACAAAACGTAAAGTTTCAGTTGTTGACTGTGTTTTATGAGTTTGTAATTTTGTGTTTTTATGATAGAAGGCCTTGTTGCTGACATGTACTGTACAAATAAAATTTGATTTGATCTACAGATACAGAATATGTGTTGCATGGGCACCTGGTTTATCTGAGACACTTTGTGTTTCTACCCAAATCTCTTCCAATACAACAGCTATTACTAAAAATGAAATGCATTATTTCAATCTACTATGTCCATGTAATGAGGCTAAGCAAAAAGCTCTTCTCAAGTTTTACTACATTTGTTTCGACCAACAGAGAATGCCGTACATCTTGCATTCTGCATTTATACTAGTAGGTATTTTATAATACTTTATAGTAGGGATGCACAATATTATCGTTACTGGTATCGGCTGATATTAGCTGTAAAGTTTAAAATCGGACATCGGCCGTTTCGTCAAAATAACTCACCGATATAAAATGTGTTGTTTTTATCTGACAAACCAGAGACAGTGATGCCTGCAGCACAACGTCAAATTTGCAAGTTTCAGTGTCGTCATTGTCTTAAAGAGAGCAAATGTCATGAATAAATTTAAACATAATGCAAGTTGAAAGTGTTAAAACATTTTCAACCTAATATTTAGCATTTGCATTTGGTAGCAGGCTAAACTGACAAACATAATGCAGTATTTTAAATCCACAGTAGAGAAAGCCATATAGTTTCAGTAAGTAGATCTACGCAAAAAATATCGATATTGGAATCGGTTATCGCCAAATAAGTTTTATTGTATCGGCATATCGGATACCAACAAAAAATCCAATATTGTGCATCCCTACTTTATAGTCTTCACTTAAAGGGGCATGGCTGGGGTATGGAATACCGCTCTGGGATGAATATTAATCTGTTGCTATATACATGTAAATTGTCTTTTCACATTTTGGACTTGTCAGAGCAATAATATACAACAGCAAACAGTTGAGTTGTCACTGGGGCTGTTTACTCCTGAATAAGCAATGCGTACGGTGCTGGAAGGCCTGGTGTGTGTTCGGGGAAGGTCACTTTATTATTATTTAAATGTGTGGCAAACGTCTTCGTTATTGTGTTGTGATGCACTCTTAATCTGCCCTTTCACAAGATGACACCAGAGTTCCATCAGTGTGAGAAATGGTTCAGAAAACAGACTGTAGTAGACACGCACACACACGCACACACACAGTTGCCATTTGATGGGGTTCACTTGCTGCAGTTTAATTTAAACAGCAACCTTGCAAGAAGTCCCACCTTCATAAAAGCTGTGATGTTCAGTCGGTGCAGATCTGCATCAGGGATGCCCTTCCGTCTGCCGTTCTTAACAGTGAAAGGTCTGACAGTTCACAATGTGAGAGAAGCTGTTAAAACGTGTAATCCTCCCAGCATCTGTTTGATTCATGGATATGACATTTACGCAGCGCAAATGTTCTACAGGAACAAGCTGGTGTTCACAAACAGGTAGGGTAGCGTGGATGCGTGAACAGACGGGAAGTTAAACATCCTGACAAACGGGAGGCACCACTGCTAGATTCTGTTAGCGTTAGCTCAGTAGCTTAGGGTTTTAGATGAATTTTTTTATAAGACACACTAAAAAAAACAATTTTGACTTATCTCAGACATTCAGTTTATTATCGTTTCTGTTTATTCTGTCTGTTTTGGGTTTTTTTTGGCTCTCATGGCCTTTATTTGAAAGTGCTCAGACAGGAAAGTAGGTAAAGAGAGACTTAAGACATGCGGCAAAGGTCACCAGGCTGGGAATCAAACCTGCGACGGCCGCGTCCAGGACTGAGGCCTCCATATGTGGGTTGTGCTTAACCCCTGCGCCACCACAGCTCCCCTGTCCTGAGTTTTATCAAAACATTTTAAAGAAAAAAACAAAAAAACACCAAAAGGCCAGAAGTTTGATGAGATATCAAACTGTATTAAAAAAGTATTGGTATCGCAATACTGATGCTGTATTTACTTGGTATCAGATCGATCAAATCATCCCCAGGAATGGCTGAAAAACAAACTCCAAAGCTTCTTTATTGTGAACATTTATTATTGTAACAAGACAGTTTTCCCATGTTATAAGTGAAATAACCTGCCAATGGAAGTAGTAATTTTTCATCAATATTATAGAACTACTTAATATTAAAGCAAGCTCCTATATCTTGCTGAAATGTTACTTGTAAGTTAGTTTTGTCTTATGTCAAGTGCATTAAGATATTTGCACTAGACCAAAATATTTGGTAAAATGTGTTTTTGCAGTTTTTGTTGTTGTGTATCTAGAACCTCCTTGTACGTCGTCTTATTATCTGTTGGTAAAAGCCATTTTGAATCATAAAACAAACACAGTACTGTTCTTGGTTTCAGAAAAACAACAAAAAATCCATGTTAAGCTCATTTGGAGCTTAACTGTACGCCTATGTCAAGTTCAATTCCCCTTTAATTAACCTCATCAAGAGCTTGTAGCCAAAGTAACAGAAAAGTTTACACCTCGTGTTTGAATTAGAATCCATCCCAAGTGATCAAAAACATAAACTGTGATGTTACAGATACATCAGCAGACGGTTAGGTCTTGTTGTCTGCTTAGCTAGCAGCCCACTGTTTCAACGTCTACGTGTTTATTTGCATATAAGGCGGCAAACTGAGGTTCAGTTCCCTCAGAGCACTTTTGTTTTCTTCTTTCCTTTTAATGCCAAGTGAAAATGTAATTGCTTTGTGAGGGTACATTTTAGCTGAATTAGCCCGGAGTCACGGCAGATATGAACTGGGAGAATGACTCGGCTGATGTTGCGTGTGGGCATGCATGAAGTGGACCACGAGTCAGTTTGGCAGGTTTACATGGAAACAGCTAAATCTTTAATACGAACAAGGGGCTTCGTGTTAGATTGATAATTCCTGGTTCTGATTCATGTTAGGGTTGCAAAAAAAAAAGGAGAAATTCACAAAATTACAAACTCTGGCATTATACTTTGACACTTTTTTGGGGAGGAGGGCGGGGACTAAATTACACAAATCCTGCACTCGCAGTGTGATCAAATGGAATATTTTCTCTGCTGTGCTGCTTCTGCTGAGTGCTGCAGACAGATAGAGCAGGTCAGACGGGTCTGAAGGAGCTCTGAGGCCTCAGGAGCTTCTTCTGCACACGCCGATAGCCTAACCCAAGCACATCCCACCAGAAAGGCTGACAAAAGAGTACACACACCTCTAAATATAGAGAATACACGTATTTCTGCAGCTACATATAAACACAGGAAGTGTGTCAGGGACACAGGATTGCTTGCCTCTGTGTTGCTTTGTAGAAAATGTAGAAATGAATCTCTTTAAAGGCGAGTCGGAGTCACTTTGGGGAAAACGATGCCGACAGCGAGCAGAGGTGGAAGGCATGATAATTATAGCTAACTAAAGCAGACTGCTTTCATTCTGCTTTTTCCACAGTCTTGTGCTCTTTTCTTTTAAATGTCCAGTGTGTTTTTTGTGACAAGAAAACAAATGTTTTTTCTTGCAGCCTGCCACAGGCAAGCTTCGGTGCAGAGGTTTGATCGCTAACAGATTAGCACGGTGTCTCTAACAGGATGTAGCCTTATCACGTCATCGCCATCTGGCCGAACTGGGCTATATTTGGTTCATTTTCAGCCAGTTTTCCAGCACTGCGACAGTTTTTTGCGATTGGGCCGAGTCTCAGACTAGTAGTGTGTCAAGCATGGCGTAGTACGCGGGGCGTAACAAGAAGCGATTAGCACCGGGGTGTTCAAAGTGCGGTCCGGGGGCAGTTTGTGCCCCTCTGAAGCATTTTGGGCGGCGAAATCTGGCATGTTGGTTGATGCAGATCGACGATTTTCTGTATTTTAGGGAGAAATTTCTTACAGATAAATAACATCTAGATATAACCAGGTCCTATTCTGGAAAAAAATGAAAGAAAAAAAAGGTAATTTTACGTTAGCCATTTAAATTGATCACTTTGCATATAAATAATCCATACAAACAGATTCACTTTGAAGATATTACGCAGCAACTTACTTTGAATTACTTAAATTAAATCATTTTTGAATGATAATCTAATCTATACAATAGGGCTGAAATGAATAATCGGATTAATCAGATTAATTGTGATTAATCGATTATAGAAATAATTGTCAACTAAGTTAGTGGTCGATTAATCACCAACTGGACGATATGAACTCAAAAAAAGACCCTTCTCTTAAAATATACAACATATTCGGAGCAGTAACTAAGCCAAAACTGTTCAGAAATACACATATAGTTTGGGTTTACGATAAACACGTCTTTAGTGGCACTGATAACTTCCACCTGGTATTTTAGGCTATAAAATGTTTATATTTCCCTGTTTAAAAAAAGAACTGAATCATTTGTTCATCTGCATATTTTAATATATTTCTAATAGTACATAGAAACACTTAAGTGGTTGAATGAAAAATTTGCTGAATGGCGCAAAATTCAAATAACTGCTAGAATAATCGTTTACTAATTAGTTGCAGCCCTACTATACAACAACAACCAAGTATTTCCGTGTTCAACCTTTGGAAACATGTCAGTCATGAAGTATCTTGTATAACGTAGTTGTCAGAAAGGTGTCGTAGCAAAGGAAGCGTTTGGTTTCAGGTTGGCCAGCTGCCTCCTCCACTCTCAGCTAAGTTCTAAAAATCCTCAGATTTCATTTTTAACTACGCATGGCTCCAATCTGAGTAAGCCAAGCCAAACTCCCGCTGCTCGTCGACTCCTTCCTGCAGATTGCTTACGGTTCGGTTTGCGTTTTTGCAACACGCATTTCCCCAGGGGGTGCGGCATTTTCCCACGCCGCTACACACTCTGCATGTGGCCGGTGTGATATTAGAGCGTAATCGGGGAATGGCAGCGGAATCCCTCCGCCATGCACGCGCTAAGCATCGGGATTTGGCCCAAAGATGATGGAAAAGGTCTCCACTTAGCGCCTAATACTTAAGAGATGATGAATGAAGGAGAGGGAGAGCGAGGGAGAAGGAGGATGAGGAAAGATATTAGAGCTGAACATTTTTTGGAATCAGAGGGAAAAAGGGATTAGATCAAACATTATGCAAAAGCCCCTCGGGCATTAGGGCTGAAACTTTGTGCCACTGAGAGATAAAAGCTAGAAAGTCAAGAGAAAAACCATATTAATGACAGTAGGAAAAAACATACCTCCATTTTGAATGAAAAAGAAGAGATGGGGGGATAAAAAGGAGGATTTAGAGGAAAAAGGAACACCAGGAAAAGTGTAATAAACACATCCCAGATGTCTTGACAGCCACAAACTTCAATGTATTTCCTTTACATTTTATGTGAAAAAGACATTTTCTATAGCCTTTTTGTAAAAAAAAAAAAAAAAAAAATCATCTTCCGCTGCAGAGACAGCTGAAAGTCTGAGTTTTTGTCTCTACAGAGATACAAGTTTGCCCATTTACCTTTGCAAACAAGCTCTCAAGTTCAGATTAGAAAAGTGTTAGAGATGAAATTGATCTTAAAACCAGTTTAGTCACCTCTATGTCAGCGTGTTCATCTACCTCTGTTTGCATTCTTTAAATCAAGCCTTCTTAAAAAACAAAATACTTTTATTCCAGAGGCTTAAAGACTAGATGTTAGTCTTTAAGACTGAGGATGTAGGATCTGCTACAGCAGTTTTGGCGTAAAATGTCATGATTTCTTCCGACTTCAGAGAATCTTTTGACTTTTTGTTAAAATCATTTTTTGCATCTCTCTCCACTCATGCCATTTCCACATGTTTTGACATTTTTAAGCAAGATGTTTCTGCTTCAGAATGTGAGTTTGTCGCCTGATAACACATGAGGGGTGTTTACTTGTAAAAATAGGGTAGATCCTGGTAAGGAGCAAAGACATGTTCCTGCAGAAACATAAATTATGAAAGTACACGGTAAACTTTAGCTTTTAGGAATGAATTTTAGCATTCCACAGCACTGAGATTAGAAGTTGAGCCGCCTTTTGTCTTTCTTTGAAATTATTCTATGAATATATTAACGGAAATAAACCCGAGAAGGACAAAAGGCTGTCTGCTAAGACTGTCTGCAGTGTCCACTGATGGAACAAAAGTTTGACACCAAATCACAGAGTTTTTTGACAGAACATGTGACCTGAGCAGGAGTCAAGGAGTTTAATGACCTGTAACTGGACAGCCTCAGGGTTTCCACACCCTGATGTTCTCCCTCCTCACAAGACAGGATAGAAACGATCCCGTGGTTAAATAGACTGGCCTTTTAGCAGTAGCTCACAGGTGACTTCCTACACATTTGAACATCATTTATTGGGATTCATAAAGACAGGTCATTTAATATCTCCAGTTACTCTGTATAACTTCAATTCACTGCAATGTTTTGTGTGCAATATGTGGGAAAGTGAGATGTTAGGAATCTACAGTCCCAGTATTCTTTGGTAAGTCAGTATGATCAATTTCCTTACGTTTACTTTGAATCCAGCAACTAATGGTGGGAACCATTTTTGCTAGGGATGCAGCACCCATATAAAAATTTGGGCCAATATCGCACATAGGTTTTAGTGACTCGGTCGAGTCCTAAGGATGATGTTTTAAATATGGGCTACCAGCAACCTAAAAACATTTTCCACTTTTTCCTCTCCAGAATCAAACATCACAGCTATTTTACAACCATCAAAGAACTTTAAGGTGACTCATTAACTGAATGTCCACAACATCTTTAGATTTTCTTTATGCTAAATATTTTATTAGTAAGGCATTTTTGCAAGGGTCAGTACAGCTTAATTCAGTAGCAGAAATAATCAAATAAGTAAAATCAATCATCTAGTCTATCTTTCCCTACTGCTGACACTGAGAACTAAAAAAGGAACCTTAGAGCGAGACGGACGGAGTTTGGCGCCTCGAACCCCAGACCTGGCACGACGACGAAGAAGGTGCGGCAGCAGGAGGAGGAAGTTGATCGACGAAGGCAGGGATCTCTGTAGGTCCGATGAGCTTCTTCTCCGCATGGATGCTGAGGTCACACAGGACTTGGTGCTGGCAGGAAAAAAGGCACCAGTTCTTCTTCCTTGTCTTTGTCTTCATCTTTGTCTTTGGGGTCAGAACCCAGCCGATGAGAGAAGTGCGATTCGAAGCCACAGATTGTGGGCCAGACGGGTTGGTCTCCATGTGCAGGACAGTCTCCGGCTCCGTGGCCCCGGCTCTTCTTCAGCTGCAGAGTTCTTTGTCCATCTCGATCTTGGCTCGAAGCTGCCTGGAGGATCCAACGAACGGTTCCTCTTTTGCACCCACCTTTTATAGGGTTTATCCACCCTTTTGGTGCGTTTGCATTGGCTGTCTGCTTAGACAGATGATCTCATATCCATCACTGTCTTAAGAGACATCATGTCATGATGTCTGTGCCAATGTCTCAGGGTTGCTCAACCTCCTATGTCCCTTGCCTGCACAACCTTTCACCTACCATCTACCTCCAACATATCAGTGATGTTTAATTGCAGTTTTACAACCTTTTACACCATTTCAAGTTCAATGTCAAAATCACATTTATATCACATTTATTTTCTTTAGCTTCTCTGATCTATCATTCATTTATGATTTTATAACCATAACTTATTAGTTACTCTTATTATGATCTTAATGTGAGTTATTACAGATGTTTTTCTGAAAAGAAACCAAGAATAATACATGATTCTAATTATTTACTACTAAAGTTACAGTTACTTGTTTTTCTTGTAGTTCCCACAAATATAAGTGTAAGTATTATTACAAGTAAACCAATATTAATATAAGTATTTTGCTTTGAATCTTATCCAATTACTAATAATGTTTAGATTTCATTCTTTAAAACTTTACCTTTAAACTAAGGAATAGTCTCAGCTATTTTTATAAATCTGCAGGCTGGAAACTTCCTCTTTTTCCAGGAAACCTGCTTTTCCTGTTTAATGACTCTCTCTGACTGACTATGATTTCTTATGATTAGATAGAAAAAAGTAGAATTAAAGCAAAGTTTGCATGAGACAAAAACAACACACACAACCAGATTTATTTTATTGACACTTAAGTCTACTGCTGGGCCTTGATGTCACTTGAGTGATTCATTTTAAAGATAACTTTATTTATTATTACTGTTAAACTAACTTTATTGACACTTAAGTCTACTGCTGGGCCCTGATGTCACTTGAGTGATTCATTTTAAAGATAACTTTATTTATTATTACTGTTAAACTAAAATCTCCAGCATGGGGAAGTGGGATGAGCTCGGATTTTCTTGACACGATGCTCAACATTAATATTGATAATATGGCTGATACCTGATTTTTACAGATGTTACACACATAGTATAAATGTTTCCCTACTGGCCCAGTTTCATCAATCGGACCCAAACCAATATGGTCGATACCGACACCGCATATCGTGCTTTGCTAATTTTTAGGGCAACAATAGCCCATAAATTCAATACAATGCAATAGCCCAAAAATAACCAACAAACTAAACGTAAAAGTAAAAATTAATTTTAGCCACAAGTTTGCATCAGATTTTGACAGTAGCTGTGTTTCCATTACAAATGTTCTCAAATCACTGCCTATATTCTGCTAATGTTGAAAAAACACAAATTCATAAGAAATTAACTTATGGATGTACAGATGTGAACAGTTACATGAGATATATTCATAATTCAGCCGTGGTGCTAACGCTCATCATCTATCAGCCAATCAGAGGAGACGTCAGCGTCTTATTCAGGTGTTGGAGCCACAAGCCCCGCCTACGGCTACGTATGTAGCGTTTTGGTAGCGGTAACATGTGTAGAATTTTGGGGAAATTGTCATCAGCGATTTTACAGGAGAGCTATTGAACCCGTATAAAAAAATAAATAAATAAATAAATAAGATAAAACTTCTTCCACCTACCACTTCCTGTTCTCTTCTTCATGGTTTTGGCCAGAAGTAATATCTGACTGTTGGTCACATGACTCGTGTGATGCAAAAAAAATTTTTAAATATGGAGAAAAAACACACAAAACTGGAAGATTTCCATTAAGCAAATTCATTTTCCTAATTCTAATTTCTTATTACTAATGGAAACACAGCTAGTGACTTTTTGCCTAAGACAGAAGCACTGAGGCGTTCTGCATGGTAGAATTCAATTATTCGATTTGGCGTCATTTAAGTCCTTCATGGTAGATAATGTCAGTTTCTTTTTGCTTTTTTTTTTTTACAAACATTTGCTAAATTTCAGAATCCATTTATTATTAATAATATAAAACTAAAGTAAAAGAATAACATCAAAGAAGCCTGATGTGGTTAGAGTGAATTACTGTGGATGATTGATGCTCTAAGCATTATTACAGACAGCGAGAAAGAAGAAGAAACTAGAAAATATGGTTCTGATCCACATAAGCTCAGATAAAATGAACAAAACTGAAGCTCTCAAAGGTTCAATCATCGGTGAAAAAATATTCGCTCCCTCAGAGGTTTTCTTCTGCTTTTCCAGTAACTGTGTTTCAGATCTTTAAACAAATGTCATTATCAAACAAAAATGACCCGACATATAGAAAACATTTGCCTGTGAAATGTTTAAAAACTCCTCATACAGCCATTCCAGCAGTAAGAGACGTGTCCGAGATTCCTTTCATAAGCAGCAGCAGGAATCCGATGCAGGATTTATGACAGGCTCATTCCAGCTGATTCATTGAATTATTTCACGATGATTAGCCGCATCATCACAGCGTTAATAGAGGCGCTGTCCCAGGTGAGAGCCGGCGACTATCAACATATTAATATTTAACGCTGCCATATATATTTAACAATGGGATGATCAGCCATGCATGAGAGCGCAAAGGAGCGTGTCAGGAAGACAAAGCAGGTTGAGACGAAAAAAGCGATTCAAGGGCCAAGTCTTTAAATAGAGCCGCCATAAGTCATGGTTACATTTGAACTTTGGAACGATTTAAACGTGCTGCACTGGCGAGCTGTGGCTGCGATTCTGAACGTTTGCAGTACGGCGCAACGTTCAATGTTTAAGATACACAACTTTAAATGATTCAGCTGTATTTTGGTCTGTATGTTCTACACTCTGCATCTTATTGACATATGTTTCTGTGCCACTTTGTGAATTTTCACTACACGTGTCACCCCGCCTAGAGGAGGATCGAACAACGGGAACAGGAAGTTCTGACCCAGCCATGACGATGAAGAAATCCAGCCGGTTCCACGTGTCTCCAAGGTAGCAGCGCCGGCCGAAGATTCCCAGAGCGACCATCTTTATGACCATCTCCATGGCAAAGAAGATGTAGATGAACGCATCAAACGCCTGACAAAAAACACAAATAAAGTTAATGGGTTCAAACTATAGCAGAAGGGAACGTGCTTTTTTTTTTAACTGTTTTGCATAAAAGGGAAATAAATACTTTGTGTTTACCTTAAAGCTACAGTACACAACTTTTATAAAAACAATATTTTTTGACACATTTGTTGAAACTGTCACTATATCGTGACAGTGTGGCATGAGATGGATAATCAGTGAAAGAAGTGCTTCCAATGCTGACTAGAAACAGCCAATCAGAGCCAGGGGCGTGTCTTAGCGCTGTCAATCAGGCTCCATTTGGCCCGTTTTCATCTCCCTCACCTGTTCTCTGCACGCAGCAGAACCCGTTGTGAATGCTCAAGCTAGTTAGCACAGCCACCGATGATGGATTTCCTGTACTAGTAAGTTGTTTCTCTGCCATTAGCACATTTAGCGGCACGTACAACAGATTGATTGACAGCGCTTAGACTCTCCTCCTGGCTCTGACTGGTTGTTTGCATTTATTCAGATGTCTATAGCAGCTCAGGGAGGAGGTGGAGCAGAATGATCTTTTCACAGATAATCTGTCTCATATACATACTGTCATGATTTGGTGACAGTTCTAACAGATATATAAAAAGAACATTTTTTTGATAAAAGCAACTTTGGGAAAAGAAGACAAAATGTGTTTGACCTCTGTTAGAAGGTAATAAAGAGAAACAAACTGACTGTGCTCTGTAATGATGGTAGCAGTTGTTTTGTCTCCCACATGACTGAACAAAACCTTTAGCTTTTATACATCACTTGATGGTGACAATGACATTTTAAAGACAGAAAACATGTTATTTTTCCAACTCGATGGGTCCATATCGCCTACTGTCAAGAAAACACAGTGATATGAGGAAGTTATTATGTTTGTCTGCTCCTCCTTTATGAAATGGATATGACTTACATCATGCACTTTCAAAGTTTGAGCATACAAATTCAAAAACAGAGCTGGATACATCACTGCTGCTAAAGATGTGAAAAATCTTGAGATTTAAACATTTTCATTTATTTATTTTGAACTAAAGATGAAATACATATAATTTTTTTTTAAATCGCAGTTGCATAGTCTCTCACTGATGAAATTTAGCGCAATGCTTAAATATCCCATGGCAACCATTCAGGTGGTGCCTAACTGCCTGATCCTGAGATGCCCCGCCTATTTCCCCAAAGCTCCGCCTTGGACCTGCAGTCCCTAGACGAGCCCCCACTCCACAGGGCGACCCTCCCCTGCGCCTCTCCCACTCTGCTCCCCCAGACTAGCGGCAGCAGCAATATTAGCAAACACCTGGTGGAACTGCACATCTGCTGAGGTTTTTATACAAACTGCAACGCTCCACAGACGGTCGAGAGTTGTTGTGATGACTTGAGGGAGTGTTGGAAAAGGGTGGGAGGTTCTTAAAGAGACAGAGGTCAATTTCAAGGCGTCAGATGCAAAGTCAAATTTCTTTTTTAAAGTTATTTTTAATTTATACAGTATTTTCATCAAAGCTGAAGGTAACAGTCACTTAACTATGCTATAAAATGTATCTTTGTGCCTGGAAAATATAGAATGTCCATCCTTTCAAAAATTTCTAACAAAATCCTTGATAGCACAATTGTTGCAATTTTTTAAAGTAAATGTCACTTAAGTTTTCAGTTATATAGATATACTGTATATATTTTTTAAGTTGATCAGATTAAAACCTAAAAACTCTTTTGTTTTCCTGGTTTAAAAATATAGTATGACACAGAAGTTAATTCCTCTTAGCCTTTTCCACCAGGCCTTAACATTCTGTTCATGCACAGTGAACAGAATGGTAAGCGAGGCAAACTCACATAAAATAAAGGCCTAAAATCAAAGTTCATACCAACTTCTTCTCTAAACTTGCTCCGTATTGTTCTTCTAAGTTAATGTTTCATCTTTTCTCTAATTTCTTATCTGCATCTCAAAGCCCCATTCGTCTTCTCTCTATTAAATATGAATTACATTTTTTTTTCTTGCCCAAAGGCTGCTCTAGCCTCTTATTTTTTCCCCGTAGAAATTGAGCATTTTGCCCCTAAATGGTAGGATAGTAGAAAATAATTTGTTTGAAAAGTAATCAAAGATGAACCTCGCATGGGCAGCCCTCATATCACACCCAGCTTTAATCAAGCATCTAATTAAATGGAGAGAGAGAGGAGGGGATGAAAATAAAAATAACAAAACAAATCAAAACGATCTCAGCTTGTAACGGGGTATTGCTGTTTTGAGCACAAAGCCTTGATTAACTGTTCTCTTCTGTGTAAACGGGGGATTAGAGACGAACTGACACGCTCGGCGTTGCTTGTAATTTGATTTTCAGGGGAGGGGGGCAGGACCGCAAGCGGCACGATCTCAAGCCGAACCGTCTTTGTTCGGTGACGAGCTCGCAGCCGAAGAGCAGCGCACACTGCTGCCTACGGATTTCTGGGGAATTATTTTCGAGACACGAGGCTGGCCAGCTAATAAGGAGGAAGAACTAAAGTTTGCAACCGTCCAGGGGAAAATGGACAGAGCCATAAAAATGATGAAGCGTACAAGATCTCTTCTCTTGTACGCTGGGTAATCCCCGAGGATAGAACTGAGTTCAATTTGACCTACAATCCCGACAACAAAAACTGTTGCAAAGACTAAAATGAGATCCTCAATATTCTTTATTGACGTCCCGATGAACTGCTGATATAATTAATCCATTCTACCACATTTGTTGTTGACTGAGATATGTAATGACTTTATTACTTATAAATAATATTAGTAACTCAATAACCTCTCTACATTGTCAGTAGCAGACCAACCCAGATACTTAGACATCGGACTTGGAGCTTTCCTGCATCTTAAAAGTATGTAAAGTTGTACCTGCATACATAGTTAGCTTTGATGTAGTTATATTTGTTTTTGACTCAATAGGTTATATTTCAAAATCACATGAGTGTTAGGGTTACAGAAATGAACCAAAATATTACAATCAATGCACCCTAAAAAAGGCTGGGTTGTTTTCGTAACCCGTCTGTTGGGTACAAGCCGTTGGATCACAGGTTGGGTTAGTTTGACCAAACATTGGGTCAAACATCATAACTCAGGAGTCGAGTTGGCAATTTATCGGAAGTCTACAGCTTGGCTAATCCTGTTAGGTCACAGGTTGGGTAGATTTGAACAAATATTGGGTTAAAAAGGTTTTGGGGGTTAAAATTTTTTTACCTTGGGAAAAAATTTTCATATTTTTTTTTCAATCATCATGAAACATTAACAAAATTTAATAAAAATTTTTTTTTATCTGTATCTGTACTGTTACAAGATCCTTCAGGTCAAGCAAAGAGAAACCTCCACATACAGAACTTGCTTGTTTTGCATACTTCATAAATCAATATTGTGTTTCTCATACAACTCATGATTTTTGGGGGCTTTTTATTGCACAATTTGAAACATGATATTTATGATCGGTGAATTGTTTTCATGTCGCCAACTTCACATGTACGCACTTTTATGAGGTCACCCGTTCCTGAATTTCAATTTAGGGATATAAAGATCATTGCTGACCACATGATCAAATCTTTCATCTTTGCAGAAAGACCAAAGGGTTCACGGGAGTTTGGCTGTCAGATCTACATTTATTGGACATGGTGAAGATTTATGGGGAGCTGAGATGATCTTAAGGACGATCTAGTCAAAAAACAATAAAAGAACTGAGATGCAACTCATTATATAAGCGCATGGAAACATGGCTGCATGGTGGCACAGCTGCTGCCTTTTACAGAAGGTTTCAGCTCTTACTGCAGTTATCAATGTGAATATTTGGGATGAAAAAGCCTTCTGACTGCATACTGGATCTACATAACATCCACAGAGCTGTTCCACTTTAACCATCATGTTGCAAAGTCTTAATATTCAGTGAAATTTGAGGGGGGAAAAAAAAGGGAAAAGCATGATTTTTAATAAACAATCAGGATTTATGCAGCACACAGTCTGAAACACTCAAGAGGACAAGTTGCTGCTGTCGTCAGAGTTTTGCAACAACTTCTCTTGGGTTCATGTTTTACAACCTTTCAGTCTGACGACTTCAATAGAGTGTGATATTTACCCTTGGCCACTCAAAGTATACAGAAGTCAATTTATGGTCATCTTGAGGGCCAGTGGAGAAGCTACAACAACTTTGTGACTTTGTTCTCTGGTACTTTGTGCGAAGCTGCAACGCTTGTTTTCTGATTCTGTTTTCACAGGTATAATTGGAAATATCTGTACAGCAGGGTCATAATAGTTTTCAGTTTTTCTATGGTTTAGTTTAGTCTTGTTACTTTTTAGTTGTCTAATTTTGTTAGATTTAGTTTTTAGAGTGTGCTACTTTGTATTAGATAAATATTGTTTCGTTCAGTTTATATTTCTAATAATAGTTTGAGTTTTTTCTTATTCTGGTTACTTTTTAGGTGTAGAATTCAGAAATGTCAAAGAATTGTATTGTGATTATGTACATATGAAGTGGGTGATCCACACTCAACAGAAGATAGTATTTTCAAAATTATTATTGTTAAACAACCAACTGACTGATTATTTTCTCCCAACTTTTGCTGTCGCCATTTTGCAGACTAGCGTAGCGTAGCCGCCAGGAGGAGCATGGAGTAGTGTGAGCTGATGTCACCTGACTTAAACTGTATGTGTGGGGCAAAAATGAATAAATAAATAAATAAACTTCACATCACTTCAAAAGTCTAACAAATAGATACATAAACATGAAAATGGAGGGTATTAAGTCCATAATTTCAATATGTTTTAGCTAGTTCTATAAAGGCATTACATAGTTCTAGTTAGGTACAGTTTTTCCACTATGAAATGCCGTTTTTCTTTATCTCAGTTACTGAAAATGTTTTCTCAGTTTCATTTTTTGTTAATTTGTGAGTTTCAGCTGCCCACTCATCTTGGTGCACAATGGTGTAAAATCTACTAAGATCTACTGAGCTACCAATCGTCTATTACAAGTTAAGACAAAGCCTCTCCTGAGGATCCACGTGTGTTAAGAGTTCACAGATGTTAGCTGAATGTTCAGCATTAAGCAATATGTTACTGAACCACAAATTTTCTGAAAGAAATCCATTGATTCTGGTGAAGCTGCTCACTAAATCCATTTTTGCTATTAAACAGAGTCCATAGATACTTGGAGGGGAAACTCTATTAGGTCCAACTCAACAATCGGCCCCCCTTAGAGAGTTAAATCAATCTACTGCCAGTGTTTGCAAGATGTGCCTGTCTGTGCGCGCGCCGGTGTGTGTGTGTGTGTGTGTGTGTGTGTGGTTTGAGAATGTAAGGAAAAGGAGAGTAAGTTGGTTTAAGAAGTGGCTTCCAGCAAAAGATTAAAGCCATGTATGCACACACTTGAGTGCAGATGTTGCACCCACTAAAGACACTTCAGGCATTAAAGAAAAGCTGTTCTGTGTTTAGCTGCTTGATACCAAAGCTATTCGAGACTCAGGCTAATTCAAAAATACCAAAACCGCTCCCTAATAATGAATGGTGACCCTTTATTAAAACATGACAGAATATAAAATACCATATGGCTCCTGCAGTAAGTTAAAAATAAGATAAGATAAGATAAGATAAGATTTATTTGTCATTGTCATCAACAGACTACAACGAGATTGAGATTTGCTCGACTCAAGTTAAGATGCAGGTTATGTGTACATACGTAATATACAAAGATATATAAATAAGAGGAGGAATGCATGTTCACACAATAGGTAAAATAAGAATAAGAGACTTCACAGTACAGGAAAATGTACAACATCAGAAAAAACAGTACTAGACTGTTGTTTTGCATACTCAAATTAAAAGAAATGAGTTGGGTAATTTAAGGAAAAAATGTACAAAATGTGCATGTATATGTCTGTGTAAGAAAATAAATAAATATTAGCACCAGTTTTATGGGGCAAAAGACTTACAAGGTGAAATTATGGTGGTAATAATCACATAATGACTAAAATCACAATTTTCAACAAAACTTTAGCCTTAAAATGATTAGAAAATGTAAAATATTACAATGAATATGATTAAAATTATATCCATATACAACTGTTCAAATGTTGACATCCTGTAGTTATCCCTTTTTAGTGAATTACTGATAATTTAGGTGTATGCAGACCAGTTCTAAACACCGTTTCTGTGAAAATGACGTGTGGATTTGTGTACCTGTAATATCTGGCAGCGGTCTGAGGAGCAGTCGATGTTCTCGCAGGGCTGGTACATCCCCAGGGTCACGCAGTTCAGCAGGATGACCATCATGCTCACACGCTCGAACCACGTGGAAACAGGCAGTTAAAGAAAATGATTGGTCCATAGTTTACCACATCAAAAAAACATCAAATCTGCTACGAATAACAGGGAAAATGTTTTATATAAAGCTCTGGAACAAATGTAGAGACCACTGCACTGAACCTCCTGGTTATTCCACCAAATATTGATTTCTGAAATCATTCTGAGTTAAAACATTAGCATTGTTGTTTCTAAATTAATATGAACTTGTTTTCTTTGCATTATTTTAAATCTTTTTTTGACCATTTCTTATTTTCTGCAAATAAGTACAACATTTTTTTTCTTGGAATTTCAGAGACATGTCAGTAATTCATAAAAGAACAATCTTCATTATACTCAAACATAAACCTATAATAAGTAAAATCAGAGAAACTGAACATTTTGCTGTGGTTTCTTTAATTTTTCCAGAGCTGCATATTAAAACTTATTTGTAAACTTTCTTGCTGTATATAGTGTGGCACTATAGTTTCTTTTTCATGTACAGACACTTCCTATAAAATCTGAATATTAGTGAAAAACCAATTTAGCTCTGAAACTTTATCAGTAAGAGAAACATTGTATGAATTACACAAAGATGTGTGAAAGCTTATATTTCTGTTATCTAAAAGCACACATTGTTCTTACAATTTTTTAAAATTTGTTGTTAGTGTTCTCTGATGTGAACACTACCAGAAAAAATAAAAAAATTCTCCATTTAACTTAATCTTTCCACTAGCACTCACACATATACCTCAAATAATAAATAAAAAAAGCTAAGTGAGCCATTAGCGACGCCACAGGTGCAGCTACACAGAACTTAGCTGCAGCATCTTCTGTCTTTTTTTTCTTGGAGCGAGGCCATTAATTCGTGTTGATTCAGCGATTCTTTCCGGGATCTGAAAAAGCCCTACGAAGCAAAAGTTTAGGAACGTGTGACGGTGGCAAAAATTCACACAACAGCATGAATAAGCCCAGTTTAGAGGAAGGGGGAAAAAAAAAAAAGAGTTCAAACAGGCTGGAGAGAGAAAGTGTGGTTCAAGGTGTTTTTGCCAGAGAAGAGTCAAAGTGTTACAGATTGAAAACAATACGAATTGTTCAGGCAGTCGCCGCACAGCTTGATCTGCCCAGGAAGTCCAGGTCCTCCCTCAGGCTGCTGGTAACAGAAGGAAAGCAGCCTTAACAAGAAACAAATCATAAAAAAAGTAACTTAAATATTAGAAAACTGATCCCAAACAGAGGAAACTGCAGAAAATTCTCTGGGCCCTTCAACAAAGAAAACAGGTTACTGTAGACATCACAGCGTGGATAAAGATAGGCTGTGAGTGGGCAAAAAACACACGCATGCACACACACAACACACACGCACACATATCGAGACTTGCACACAAACACCCACTTCCCAGTGCTTACATGAGCAGAAAACGTGCAAAAGAAACTCAGCAGGTTCGAATACATAAACGCTGACATTCACCCACCTACATTTAAACTCACTTTCTTTCATGAGCACACACACACACACACGCGCCCACACACACACCTAACATTCAGTCTGAGGCTGGATGAGTGAGTGCCAGCTGATGGGTATCAGTCTTTCAAAAATAGTTAGATCTGCAGGAAAACGTGTTTAAAGTCAATGTTTCACATGCTTAAGGAGAAATGTAAGAGTTTAAGGGAAGCAGTTTAATAAATTTAACTTTAGATCCTTAAATTTAGTCATAAAATGTTAAGTGGAGAGCAGGGAGGTGTCTGAAAATCGATTCATCTATCCATTTCTTTTTCATAGCCTCTTCATCTTTATTCCTCTCGTGTAAGATGTGAACAATCTTCAAGAAACTATTGATTTTGTTCAACACAAGAAGTTGACATTTTCTTTGAAGTTTTACTTATTCTACTTGAATTTCTCAGTGTTGTAAAAAACTTTATTGAACATCCATCTTTCAAAATCAGTTTGACATACATACAGCGTTTGTGTGTCAAACTAACTGTGTTAACTAAACCAATGTGTGTTAACTAACTCACACTTATTGTCTGTGGGTCCACTAAGTTTATAGTAAACTTTTAAAGAGTGCCATGATCTTGAATGAAATGCCATTAAAGTTTTACTTGGGTATATTCTGTTTACTATTGGAATTCTTAAACATGTTGAAGTTTCAGTGAAAATGGGTTTTAAGGGTTTAGCGTTGTAGTTATTGCTTTGTCGCTGTTGTTTTATTCGTTTTAGCTTCAGTAACTTTTTTTCCCCCATACGACATTGAATATTCAAAAAGAAAATGTGCTGAAAATGAAGGAACATTTACAATTAAACGCTGATCATCGTCTTTGCAATCGACATTTGGTAACATTCACACAAAAACAAACCTGACACTGTTTTTTTTTTTTTTTTTTGCTACTTTCCGGGATGGAGAACTTTTTCTAAACAGCAAAGCCTTTCCAGGAAAAATACATATTTTAATGGGAAGCAAAGCTGAAGAAAAAAAAAAAAACTTTGGGTCAGCTTTTTCTTATTTCTCCACTCTAAGTAGGTATGACAGCCTTATGGCTATGAGGATTATCTGGAGGCTATATTATCCCACCGCAAGTGAAGTCGACACAAACAGAGTCCAAGTGTTGCTAAAGTGACGAAGACTTCCTGGTCGCTCCTGGGGAAACACTAGCGATGCAAACGCAACCATTAACACCGTGTCAGTCCGTCTCCTGGTTCTTCTGAAAAATGAGTCAATTAGTGTGGGTACCTTGGGGAAGGCTCCATCTATTATTTTATTTCATTTTTTTCTCTGTAACAATCACATGCTACTCATCAACTCTCCAATAGTGGATTTCAAAGCACAGAGCTCTAATACGGCAGGGATATTGGAGGGAGATTACCTCCAAAATAGTTTCACGTAGCTCAAGATCACTTTATGTTTTAAGCATTTATTAAACATCTGTATTTAAAAATAAAGATGTTTGCAAATGACTGTGTTACTTTTTCCAGCACATGCTGTTTTATATTCTGCTGTCACTTACTTCTGGACGTCCATTGAAAATAGTTTTGTGTATGGTATTATCCGGACTATAAAGCGCACCTTACTATAAGCTGCACCTACAACGTTTTTTTAGAAATTTTTTTTAAACTGGAAACGTACATATATGAGCCGCACCGGGCTATAAGCCGCTGGTATCTCCATCGCTCGTTTTTCTTAATAAATCTACTATTAAGGACGCAGCCCTCCGTCTCGGCTGCCATCCTCCAGATCGATACTCCTCAATTTAAAAGCTGCTTCATATGAACTTCTTCCTGTGGTTTCCATGATGAGTTTGAAAACATTTCTCACTCGTGCCTGCTGCTAGCATGTGCTTGTTCTAAATGAAAATGATCACTTTCTTCTTTGATTTTCAATGTTGACTTCCAATGATTCGCCTCCTGCTATAGAGCCCCCTGGTGGTTGAAGAAATATCCACAGAAAAGCCGCACCGGGCTACAAGCCGCCTGGTTCAAAAGGTGGGGGGCGGGGGGAAGTAGCGGCTTATAGTCTGAAAAATAATACAAAATCCTAATCTGATGTACTGGTGTTTACACAAAGAATCTGTAAATCATCCTGGAAGTATTCTAGGGTACAACAATATGACCGGGGTTCTATTTATTTTTTATTTTATTTTATTTTTTTTGCTTATTTTTAATATATTTGAATCATTTGTTTTATCTGTGAAAAAATCACTTTAGTTTGTTTTAAGCACATCTTGATCAATACATTTCTGCTACTGTTGTATTGTGGACAAGGGCTGCACACAATTTTGGACATTCCTGCAGTAGGTCATGACAGACACTTCAAATTATGTGAATGCATGGCTATAAGATGGTTTGTTTACAGATATGAAAGGCAAGCAAGAAATCAAAGCCAGCAAATTGACAACATCAGTAAGATAAGCCACACTACTTGACAATCACTCTCTGTCCACCCATTTTTAGTTTGAATAAAGTTTTTGAGACCATCGTGTATTATAATTTAATCGGGAATAACTCACAATAAAGAAGTGTGATTCAAAACTCTTGGAAAAACATTCAGTGAGTACATCACAGACCTGTCAAAACAAAATAAATAAAAAAAAGACTGAAAAGCTCCACAATTCAGCAGCAAATGGTGGGCCGTTACCAAAACGACGCACATGAGCCGGAAGCCTCAGCGTGACAGAGCCGCAAAGAGATGGAAAGATGAAAGCATGCGACAGCAGGTGCTGGATAAATTCTTAACACCTCGCTGCATGGAGTTACGTTTTCTAACCCAGACCCCATTACCTCTCCCTTTCTCTCTTTCGCCTCTCCTCTGCAATCTTTAATTGTTTCCAAACAGACGTCCAGGAGGCAAAGTGCCTCGCGTTCCTTTGGCAACCTGTCGACCGTCAGAAAGGGGATTCACACAAACGCTACTTCATTTCCCACATGGACATTTCAGCATCACGTTTCTGCATATGGAATAAAAATGTTTCCCAAATGCCAGTTTACAGCAGCCGTTCAATTCTGAATGGAACGCTGTTTAACAATGCAACAGTGAGACACGCTTAGTGCAAACATCCCAGAGTAAATAATGCCTCCTTCGGGGCGAGTGGAGGCCTAGCAGATAGAGTAGGGGCCTTGCAATTGGAAGGTTGAAGGTTTGATTCCAGCTTCCTCCTGTCACAGGTCAATGAGCATGTGGGCAAGGCACTTAACCCCTAGTTGCCCACTGACCTACATATCGGTGTATAAATGTGAGTGTGAAATGGGTGAATGTGACTCTAGTGTAAAACGCTTCCAGTGGTCAGAATATCTGGAAACGTGTTGTAGAAGTTCAGTCTAATAAACCGTTCTTTAAGTTCAACTTTTTTAGAAAAATTATTGTCCTTGGTTTGAAAGCGTTCTTGTGTGAAAATTACAGAAACTGGTGAAAGAGCACACCGCAGGAAGTCAGACGTACAGTATATAGTCACTTTGCTTCCTCTACCTACTTCTAACTTTTTCTTTTTGGCCATTGTGCACACATTAGAGTATTAAGTTTGCCGAGTTGTTTTAAGTGGTCGCAATTCAACACACAACTTCCTGGACTTTATTCCAGTGTGTTTTGACTCTCGGATAGCATCAGAAAATATACCGTACTTTTCAGACTATAAGCCTTTGTTCCCACGCTTTGAACCATGCAGCTTATATTTGTATGTTTCCAGTATTTTTTTTTTACTTTGTGGGTGCAGCTTATAGTGAGGTGCGTTCTATAGTCCGGAAAATACGGTATGTAAAATCAGCTATATTAAGGGACAACGTTTTTGAGCTGGGGAAATTAGGAAAAAGCAAACAGATGCAAACACAGTATGCATTTTTTTTTTGTTATTCTGCAACTTTTTCAGTTGTTAAAGATTGAATTTGAAATACTTCATACTGGAGTGGTAACTTTAACTTTTTCCCAAATTTCCAGAGGCTTCAGAAATCAGGTGAAATAAGTAACCTAGGTGTGAACTATCTGAATTTAATGTGAACCAAGTTCCCAGGAGTGCAGAGGAGGTGGGCAGTGGAGAGTGTGTTCTTTTTATTTACCACACACACACACACACACCCACCCACACACACGCCACTGCTGTGGCTACCAAAAGTTGTATTTTTTTTCCCGAATTTCCACCTCACTCACCAACACATCAATTTCCACCTCATAAAATTGTACTTTTGTTTTTAACTCTTTTCTCCATGGTTGCCATTATTAACCACAAAATATTATTGATCAGCTAAACACACTTCAGATATTGACTGTGTTTGGTTGAATGTGGATGTGTAGAAAGCAAAACTTGGAGTGAAACTTTGTACACAAACATACAAAGAGCAGCTGTGATTTATAAAGAGGAATTTGCTTTGCATGCGCATGGCACATGGTTTTATAGATCTTGAGTTTTCTTTGCTGCATGTACACTTTTCGCACAGATCCTATGCAGTTATGCAGCTCTGGAACAAATGAAGAGCCCACTGCATGAAAACCTCCTGGTTATTCCACCAAATATTGATTTCTGGACTTTTTCCGAGTTAAAGCATTAGCGTTGTTGTGTGGAAATGAATATCAACTTGTTTCCTTTGCATTATTTGAGCTCTGAAAGCACTGCATCTTTTCCGTTATTTTGACCATTTCACGTTTTCTGCTAATAAATACAACATTTTTGCTTGAAATTTCGGCGACATGTTGTCAGTAGCTCATGGAATAAAAAGAACAATGTTCATGTTACTCAAACATAAACCTATAAGGAGTAAAATCAGAGAAACTGATCATTTTAAATGGTCTCTTAATTTCTTCCAGAGCTGTAATTAAAACTAATGACCATTCTTGATATGTCCCAGTATGGAAACCCTAGAATCAAAAGGGAGTGTGCTTCATGTCTACTGTCATCACTGTAGCTTCAAATGGACATTATAGATATTTAATTGTATTTATTTTTGTTATGTCATTGTTTTAAATACCAGCCTTTCATATTAATGTGCTTCATTCATCCAAGACTCTAAGCTGCCCAAATAGATGCAACAAATGCCAAGCTTGACCAGTTACTAATTAGACCAGTGGCTGCAGAATGGAATATGTGGGTCTTTACGGGTCTTTGAAAATTACACCTTTCTGATCAATAGATAAATCCTGAGCATTAGTCATTAGAAACGTTAGGAACATGCCAACTCTCCACCTCGCCAAATCAATGAGACTCCCGTCTAAATCAGGCGTCCTCTCCGCTTCTTTCCCAGGTGGCCGGCGCACAGCTGCCGTACAGTAAAATTCATCAAGACAATCTCTGCCCTGTTGCTGTGGCAACCAGCGCTCCTCAAAATATTAAAGAATCCTTTGTTGTGTTACCATTAGTCTTGCATGCCCTCCTTTAGCACCAGAGAGTAGTCCTGCTGTGACCTTGATGATTATCTGAAAAAAAAAATAAAAAAATTGGAGTCTAACGTCTCATTTTTTTCCCCCGTCTGAAAGATTTCCAAAAGTCCATGGATAACAAGGTACCAGACACCAATGATTAGGAAGGCTTGCATTAATGGCATGCTATAAATCTTTGATAAAAATGTTTGTATGTTTCCAGGTTTTGTGCACCAGATGATGAGCAGGATGTTAAAAACGGGAAATCCGGCATTAAACAATGTGAGAGAATTACATCCCAAGGCAGACATGTCAGTGTTAACTGGACGGGGCTTCCACAGGTGTGTGTTGTGTTTGTGTGTGTACTTTTAGTGTAAGTTTCAGTGAACAAATCCCTATTATGTCCTGAATTGTGATCATTTCATTTTATTAAGATCTTAACTAAAGAAAAAAGAAACCAAACTTTTACTGGTTATTAGATTATTACACCAGAGTAATAATCTTATAACACAAAGATACTGCTCAGTATCTGAGTCATTTTGGTACCATCATTTCAACTTGTAATAAAAGACTAAAGGAATTAAATGAAATTGTACATGGCCATCTAGAAACATATGTTCTTCCTTTATCATAATACTGATGTTTACTTTTTTTTTTTAGCAATGAAGTTTAGAGGCTCACCGATAAATCGGCAATTGTGAAATTATGCCTTTTTACATTAGTGACATATTGACAAAGTTTTGCGCACATTTGTAATGAAAACTGCAACTATTGTCAACATTTTTTTGTCATCTGTAATAGACTGTGAAATTAATGACACTTGTGGTTTTGTTTAATCCTTTTGGTTTTGAATGTAGTTTCCAGATCACTTCATTTCCTTTTTGTGGTCTGTGTCCTTTCCTATTTTTTCAAACTTAGTTCTCAGATTCTAATTTAGGGCTGAAAGATTTTGGAAAATATTCTAATTGTGATTTTTTTTTTTTTTTACCTCAGTATTGCGATTATTTTCTCAATGCTGGCGTGCACCAATAAATTGTCCCTGATTTCCTTCATTGTGGGAGATCGGTGATTAACTGCTGTCCTCTTCTGCTCTGCTGTGAGAGAGTCTGACTGACTGACCAGTCCACAGGATCATGTCTGCACATTTGCAGTTAACAATAGTCATCCCAATGTTAGCAACTCAGCGACTTTCTTGCTACATTTAGCAACATTTCAGACAAAAAATAAAAAATTGGTATCGGCCAAAATCGGAATCGGCAGGCCAGATTTTTTTAAAGATCGGTAATTAGCGATCGGCCAGAAAACTACAATCGGTGCGCCTGTAATAAAGTCCTTTAACATATTCATTCCTGCTTTCAAAGAAATGTACATCTCTCAAAACAGACACTAAAAACCAATGGCTTAGGCAGTAAAACCTTTACTTCATTTGGCAAATACTCACCTTCTTTCAGTTGAGGAGAGTCAGTACACAGTAGGACCTGTGAAGATTGGTGGGACACATTAAATGGATTCTGCTGGTTTACTAACAGCTGTACCTCTGTGTCTCAGTTGTGGTGAGAGGAAATTGAAAAAAAAAACAAACAAGAGAGAGCCTTCAATCGCAAGCAGCGTTCTGCTTTTATTAAAAGATGAGCAAGCTCAGCAAATCTTCCAGTTCACACCATCTGGTGTTATTTCAGTTTTGTTTCCCGTTTTACAATCTGTTTTATTCCTCTGTGCTTTTCAGCCTCTCTCTCACTGTCCTGCTTTTTATAGGCAGGCGATCGATGAAACAAGGATAAAGTCCAGGTTTTCTCTTTAAGCTCATCAATTCGGCGACGCAGAATTTCTGTTTTTCTTCACTGAAATTATTTCGCAACTGAAAGCAACGTCGAAGCGCACAGAGTGACCACCGATACTCGGACAAATTCACTCCAGCAGAGATGAGGAGCCTCGGCGCAAGATAAGGGGAAGTGCCGAGACGGGGCCGCATTTAAATTCTGATTATTTTTCACACATGAGGACATTTTCATCTTGTCAGCACAACACAAAAGTGGGAATAAGTCTCTGCTGGATTCCATTTTTAGGAAACGCTCTGATTTTATTTATACAATTTCTTCATCTGTGGCTTTTTTTTTCTTTATAGAATAACATTCTGTAATAATCCCTCGCTTCCTCGTTGAGAACTGTAGCTTTGTGTGTACGCATAGATGCTATGGATATATGTTTGGTATGTATATGATTTTATAGATGAGTGTGTGTATATATTGGTGCAATTTGAGGATTTTTAAAATAATGCCAAGAATGGTACATTTTATGGGGATCTAGTGGATAATAAAGCATGTTATCTTATATTAAGGTAAAAAAAAAAAATCTTAGCTCTATTGTTCAGATTTATTTTAATAAATAAAATAATAGCAGAGGAAAAATGTCAGGAGTTTTTTTTGACAATCAGAGCAATAAAAAAAAACATAAAATACTATTTTGGATTTAATTACTATTAAATTGGATTGGAGCCACAAAATAATTAGATGATTTTGCAATTTGGAATCGGTTTCTTAAATGCTTCACTGCATTCACTCATCAACATTTAAAAGGAAATAGACCCAGTAGACAGCCAACAAGATCTTAAAGTATTATTTGAAAGCAGAGATTAGTGTAAAAAAGTGTTAAGTAATTAACTTATTTATTTAACTTATTTAACAGTACATAAATTGTAGGGAAAAAACAATAAACAGGGAAGAACAAACCTTTGTTTGTCACAATACAGTACATACTAAAAATGTTTCTTGTTGTCTGCCGTCACTGTGGTGTGACCTGAAAAAGGTGACATTAATATTCATTATCTGGATCAGAGGAGCAACGTGTTGTATCCTTAGGGACGAGGATCACTTTCAGTGGCAACAAGAGGGTTCCTAAATTGAGTTGCTTGTGTCAGAAAAACACTGTCGTACACGCCCTCACACACACACACACACACACACCCGTGTACGACACGTCAACACACGCCGCTCAGCAGCTCCCAAGATAGTGCGGTGCAGGCAGCAATCACTGGAGGCGAGTGTTAATGACAGACTAATGACTGCCATTTACCAAATTTCGGGGAATGTCTTCATTTATCTGGTGGTTTATAAATATATCATCTAAAAACGTTCATATACGAACAGAGTATGACACGGGTCCTCATTGAAAAAGCTCATCTTGCATGTGTTTTCTTTAAAAGGGACAGTATTATGTAAAGATCAACAGTTTTTGAGTTTTACCTCATGTTATAATGTTATTCAAAAGCAGACCTGGAGTGTTGCTTTCATACTTTCATGCATGTTTGAGAAATCTTTTAATCTCCCACGGCAACCATTCGGCTGTGTAAAACGCCTGGTTGGACCTAGCTCCGCCTTCGGGATGCAGCTCCTCCTCTGAGCTGCAGTTTTCAGTCGTACAGAGCAGCCCACCCCGCAGACTCCCCCCTCCCCCACTCAGCTCCTTCAGACTAGCCAGCAGCAATTAGCAAACACCTGGTGGAACTGAGCATCTGCTGAGCTCATTATAGGAGCTGCTTCTCAGTGCAATGCTGGTAAAAATGTTATTAAAAGGTTCATAGAGTAGTGATGCTGTGATGACTTCCTGAAGGCCGAGTTTCAGAAAGAGAAGGAGCTTCTTAAAGCTGCAATGCTTTAAATTATGAAGTCAACTTTCTTTTCAGTCATATATGAGATGTATAGCAGCTTTGCAACAACCGAAGGCAACGTAGTTGGTTGATTGTGCAATAAAATGGCACTATGTGCCTGGAAAATACATAATACTGCCCCTTTAAACTCTTCCAGTACATTAAACCATGTGTACTTTTTGTCATGTACACACCGCATACAATTCAGCTGCTTTTCTTTTCTGCAAAGAACAGTTCAGAAATGTGTGCCAGCTGATGCACAAAGGAAGACAGAAGCCTGAATCATCGCTCATTATAATAAACAAAGCGAAATTTGCTACAACACCTGAATTCTGTTTTTTTGGCTCCGCTCTTTGGTTGCCTCAGCTCCATATACTCCTACTTCTATTACCTAGATGTGCGAAGCGTTTGTTAAAAGCATGCTGTACATAAAAGCTACGAGGATTCACATTTACACGTTGCTGTTTAAAACTTACAATTCATTTCTCCGATAAGTACAGAGGCTGCTGTTCCAGTTCCTGCGAACCAAAATTTTTTGACTAGTTGGGCACATTCAAGATGACCTGTCACCTACTCGCGCAGACACACATGGAAACACACCTGCACGTGTGCACCCCCCCCCCCCCCCTCCCCACACACAAACACACACGCCCCTTAGCCATCTCTCCACAGGACGCAGTGTGTTATTTCAGCACCTGCAGGCCCGGTGGGCGATGCCACGATGACAGTAATGTGTATTGGCAGCAAGCAGCGGGAAGGCAAAGTAGCAATGGGCGGCTCCAGCTGCACAAGGCTGTGTGGAGCAGAGAAAGTTAATGCAAAGTGGATCAACATGCAAGTAAGAGTTCTAAATTAAATCTCCAGGGTCCATATCTCTGCATGAGATGACTGCTCCAAGATAGCAACTTTACCTTCTTTTTTTTTGCCTGCCAGAAAATGTATGCACTGCTCATGTCAAATGAAGTAAATATTGACTTAATTAAATCGAGGCGCTGTGGGAAGCCTTATGAATTTCATAAATGGTTAATTCACTTAGTCTAGTTATATTCATTTAAAATATTTGGACAATTTGTTGTTTCGGTGCCAGCTTTCATTTTGACCAGATGGCGCCAAACACGTTTTTAATATACTGTGGCTCAATGCTGTCACACAGTCGTTTAAATAAAAAAGATGCGTGCCGTGCTCTTTTTTCATCCCAGCCCAAAATTATCAATACCTCTGATAGATTTTTAATTCTAAGTCACTTTCCATACTAACTTCTTTTTCTGTCCACAAATTGTCTGACTCAAGTGAAGGACTGTAGCTGGGCCACCAAAACGCTACTATCATCTCCAACCAGAAGAGACATTTTGGTAAAATCAGAAGAAAACCTACTTCATAATACCTACTGGTATTTTTTTTAGCAACACAAACTAAAACAAAAAATATTACCTATTTAATTTATTTCTACTTCTTATGTTCTTATCGCAGTGGATTTAACCTTTTTTTTTTTCCAACTAGTTGGTTAAGTTGTCGTGATTTCTGGAGATGGATGGATTCAAGGTGAGGTCAGGGAGAGGCAGTGAGTACATGATAAAATATTTTAACAAAGTAGCAATTAAAAAGGAACTCGGGGAAAAATAAGGAAATCTCAGGGAGTCAGGGAAGGAGAGCAGCTGGAACTAAAAAGGGAACGGGTAACACTGAGGTAACGGAAGAAACCAGTGAGGGGAGGTGGCTAAATGCTAGGAGCTTGGTTACTGGACAAACAACCGGTGTTAACTACAAACAGGGTGCAGCTGGGAGGGAAGAGCGCAAGGCAGACTGAGGGAGAGAGAGACGGCAGGAGAAGTGGTGCAGACAAACCAGTAGAACATAAATGTTGAGTAAATAAATAAACAACTGCTACTTAAGTAAACACTGATCGAAAGTAAAACACACATCTAAGGTAGATCACAGTCGAACAAGAAAGTAAGAAGCAAATGTAGAAAAACCAGAACTACCCGGGATCCTGACACACACGGCTCTATCTGCTCAGGTTTGGGCTTAACTTCTATGACAAAAGCTCAACATTTTAGGTTCATTTAAAAAAAAAAAAATCCAATATGCAAATAAATTTAATGTACAAATTACTCCTGTGTATAATAAGCAAATCATCTACACGCTCCATCCTTGTTTACTCCTCATCTCCTGTCACCTCACTTCATTCAGTGATTGTTCTTCAAATGACTGACTCACAGTAAACACTGACGAACGTCGTTATCTTGGAGCCCAGGGATTTTAGCAGGCACGCTCTGGTTTCTTTAATCTTTTCTTTTTATTTTTGCTGAGACGTGGTAAAATAGCAAAAAGAAAAAAAGGACATTTTAACATACATTGCAGATAAAAAAGAAAACAAAAACCTACAGAGCATTTACATGCCGAGATTGCATTAATCCTCATGATGTAAAACAATGACAAAAAAAATGTGAGACTATAATCTAATTCACACGTATTCTTCTTCTCACGCGTACAGCTCCGCCAACAACACGCATCGGCGCTGGGATTTCCTGGCGGGCGTCTTGTCCCCGTCAGCATTACGCCGACCTATTCATTGGTGAACACTTCAGAGGGAAGAGGACAGGGATTAAACAAGCGGGATGCTGTGGGGCGTTAGAAAACAAAAATGTTTTGTCCTGATGAGTAGCTTTGACTGCAATGAAGATCCACCTTTTAAGAAAAACCTTGTAGAAAAAAAAAAAAAAAGTCAATCAATGATCATGATTTCAGGGGGAATAATTCTAATAAACAGCAACTAAATAAACACATTTTAAAAAAGCGCATTGTTTAAGAAACTGAGGAAGAAATGTAAGAATTTGAGGCGCTTCACCTGGATGATACTCAGGTAAAGAGATCAACTATTCTCACTAACTCAATTCAGAGGAAAAAAAAAACTTCTTTATTTTTTAACATTGACAAAAAAAAAAAAGAAAAAAACCCAACAACAACAAAAAATCAGAGTTGGGGCTGTTTTTGCTCCTTAGCAACAACATTAACTTCTGACTTTGAGTTTATGAGGCTTCCCCACCGCCGTACTGAATGGCCGCCCCGCGCGGAAAACACGCGGCCTTAACGGGCGCCCTGCTCCGGGTCAGGCAGCCTCCATCACTCTGATATAAAGAAGGCGCAGTGCGACTGTCACCTCTTCAGCACACCTCAAGGTGCAGCTACAATCTACTTCGTTTGCTCTCCAGATCCACTTCCACCCTCCAGGACAACTGGGTCTTCACTGCTGAACACGGGATCTGGGCTGGAGGTTAGCGGCCGCGTACAGAACGAAGTTACTGTCAGAGAAAGGAAAGGCTCGGCCCGTAGCGTCCGAAGCTTCGATCTAAAAATGCCACGTTGACCCTGTGAGCCGTTATCATCTTTAAATCAGTCTGCGGCTGAGCTTCTGCGGAGGTTAACCAGTCAGATACCATAAGGGCTTACTTCGTAAGACACAGAAGCAATTGAAATTATTTCATAATGTGCTTCACACCCCTTGTTTAATCAGTTCTAATCTCTCCCCTGGACGTTTTAATGTCTGCAGTCTTAAGATCAATACAGTCCAGCCCTGCAGCACCATCAGCAGCTGCGGCAGGGGCTGCAACCTTTTGTCTGTGTTCTGCTAATGTCCAAAAAAAACCAACAACACAATTTTGCAATTAGCAGCGATTCCATTAAGTAAGAAATTAAAATCACACGTGAATGAGCTTGCCCACGCGACGGACGTAAATAGCTACATGAGATAAGAGTCATAATTCAGCCATGGTGATTTTGAGAACCTCATGCAAACGTGAAACGTTTAAGTAAGGCAGTGCTAGGAAATTGGCTGGTGAGAGAAATCAGAAATTTTTGGTCAATTGCCCCTAATTCGTGACCAGCTAATCAACAACACAGTGCTGACGATGGTGAGCTTCAGTTTGCATGATGTTACTTGCAGAAAGAAAAGACTCAAAGTTGGTTATTTTCAGTATCGGTGGATTCCTTAAATTTACTGGCTCTGCGGAGGGAAAGAGATCTGACTTGAAACTAAACTGCACATCTGCAAATGTGTCTGGGATTCATTAAGGCTGCAGAAGAGTGACAAGAGAGCGAGTCTTTCAACAGGTAACAGGAAGCCTGCAGGTATTACTACAACGTTTCACGTGAGAAACTTTGTATTATTCCGTTTTCTTTGATCCAAAACAGTTCTTGGGTTTGTTAGCTTGCAACATTTTTAGCCGGTTTAATTTCATTTCACATTGCGACAAACAAACAAAATCAAAATAGAGCAAAAGCCTGTCGCTTCAAAAAATGCAAGAACGTTCCCTCAGTTTAAGATTCAGATGAGTCCAGAGTAGCAAACATCAAGGCAGGAAGTTTAAATGTTTGTTTAATGCAAAATCACCTGAGAAGTTTCCTGAACGATTCTGAGAAAATGTCTTGAAAGTTGAACATCTATCGACTATTAGCGAAGCAACCATCAATCATTAGTGAAGCATCTCGCTTTAGAGTGAGAAATAACATCCGACCGAACAGCACAGCATTTTAACAGATACATTAAAACAAAATGTAATACATTATGAAGGCGCCTCTGCGCAAATCATGTTTGTAACTAACGCGCAGGCTATAGTTTAACTCTACAAACCGCAGTATCTACAGAGCAGCTCATTACTGCTAAGACGTACACTAGGCACAGCTTTTAAATTAAAAAAACTAATTAATGGTTCTTGTTTAAAGCAGAGCATGAGTAGCAGAAGACTCACGGTCACCAATAGCAAAAACCTGCTGTTATACATCATTAAAAACGAAACCTGCAGCCAAAGGGATGAAAGTAACTCAGTGGTCAGATTCATTCTGTTGAGCAGACCATCTTGCACAGATAGTCCAGCTTAGCAGCATTACTGTAATAATCAGATTATTATATTGACCGGAGGATATTTCACCCACTATACTATGAGCGGTCACTTTGCATGAAGTGTAACTGAATTTGCATTTTGCAGGGAAAAGAAAACAAAAAGAAAAAGATCACACAAGATTCTGGCCCAGGTATAACCGGTTTGACTTCCTCCAGTGTCTGCTTGCTACATGAAGGATCCCATTCATTTCAACGGCTAACTCTTGTTCACAAGGGTTATTACATATAACGGCCCATTAAACATCTGCTAATTATGAAACCATTCAGCAGACTGACATCACGTCACATGACCCCGTTACTAGAAGCACAGCCATAAAGCCAACATGATTATTACTATAATCAAGTAACAATGGGAGAAGTATCAGCCGACAACAAGCACATCTATATAATTCAGCCCAGAAAAATAAATGATAAGCTCACTGCTCCGCTTGAGCTTTATTTTTGATGCGATGTGTATGGAATTGAAAAACAAAATAAAAATGCAGCTTCGGAAAACATTCGAGCAGACAAGGCGCAGCGCTTCCACACGAGTGTCTATAAATCAGCAGACATTTACAAATGTGAGATTTCTTGAGCGACGGAGTGCGGTGATGCTGGAGGCGGAGAAGGCCACATGTGTTAGTCCAGAGGCAAATAAAAGCAAATTGAAAACTATTAATCTGCCCTTCCCTTCCTGTCAGACTCGCTTTAGAGCCCAATCTCTTTTGACTGCATAAACTCGTCTTTCTCCTTCCTCTCTCCCTTACACTTCCTTCCCTACATTCATAAGTAGAGATTAAGAGAGCAGCATTTTTTTTTGTCCCACTTCTTTCTCAGAATCCTTCCCTATCAGAGTGAAGTGGACAGCGTCTTTGCCTGAGAGCTGCTTAATACGACAAGGCGACACGCTCAACCCAACTCCCAACCCGAGTCACAGAGAAATGGATAAAGTGACAAGAGTCCCTGATGGAAACGGCCTTTGTTGTATAATGTAGGGTGAAAAAGTAAAATGAAAAAAATAAATAAATAAAAACATATTCCATGACGTACAAGGTCTGACATTTCATTTCTTAGGCGACTCTGAAGATGATCCAGCGTGGGAATATTAGTTTTTGGCACAAACAAACAGCAATTTCATACAGACGGCGACACTGCTGGCTGCGCCTTCGTCTGAATGTGTTGCAGTGTATGAAAACGGAAAACTTGTTTCCAGGCAAAATGGGCCAAATAAACGCATTTGTTCTGTTTAGATGTGTGTACAAAATGCCCTGAAGAGAAAGATCTGAAACAGAAAGACTGAATGTCTTTTAGTACTTTTAGATTTAAGGAGAAAATACATTTGTTGCTGTAAAGTCTGGAGGAAAAAGTTCTAACTTAGACACAGTTTGTTCTTTGCTCCCAATTAAATGCAACTTCCAGTCAACGATGGGTTTTCAAATATTTCAAACTACTTTTTTAAAATGCGTCATAACACACAAGACCTGTTTGTTATGCAAAATAATGTCTGATTTATTGACACACATATTTGACATAATAAAAATGATCAAGGTTTTTTACTGAGATATCTGGGACATTGGAGTGACGGTGGGTCAGTGAAGTCACCTCTTAGACGGCGAGTTTTGGATTCAATTCCAACATACAGTATGTTGATATGATGTTTGGCGTCCAGGTTGCTTAACAATTTACTTATTGATGTGTAAGTTTTGCACTTTTGTAAGCGTAGCTGTGCAAAAGTGGGTCCAGTTTAAAAGCACTTTGGCTGGTCGGTCGGTCGCCATGACGTTCAGCTCCTTACACATAGAATCCATCTTCCTCCTGAAATGTACGATGGCTGAACACACCTGCAGTGTTCTTTGTTAATATTTGCATGTAATTGTTTGAACAGGTGAACATGGCACATTTTTAAAAGTTCTAATACGCTTGTTCGTTTTGGGTTATTTTCTGAAAGATGTCACACAAGTGTTAGAGGTGGTGCCTATTTTTATCTTATTTTGTTAACTGAAAAAAAAAAGCTTAGTTTTCTCAAAACTTACCTATTAAAAAAAACACCTTAAAGAGGCAGTATTACGTAAAATCGACTTGTTAGAGCTTTACATCTTGTTATAATGTTATTCCCTCATCAACAACCATTCTAGGAGTGTTGCATTTTTTTGTTTATATTTGAGAAATCATTTAATCTCCCATGGCAAGCGCCCAACTGTGCAAAGTGCCTGGCTCCTCCTCAGAGCTGCAGTTTACAGGCTCCCGCCTCACAGAGCAGCCCTCTCCCACTCGAATCCTTCAGACTAGCCAGCAACAATTAGCAAACAACTTCTGAGGTCATTATAGGAGCTACTTCTCAGTGCAACACCGGTAAAAACGTTGTTAAAGGGCTAACAAAGGAGTGATGCTGGGATGACTTCCTGAAGGCGGAGTTTCGGAAACAGCAGGAGACAGAAGCCCAAAAGTTAAAGTCAAATTTCTATTAAGTCATATTTGACATATATGGCATTTATATATATTTATATTATGTGAAGGTAACAGTTACTTGATTGTGCTATAAAATGGGACTATGTGCTTGGAAAACATTTCAAGTTTGCACAATTACAATAAGAGTTTTGCTGGATTAAGCATTATGTAGATTTAAAACAATGATATGTTGCTGATAGATTTTGCAGATGTGGCAGAGAACAAAAACATACAGAAAATATCAATAACATTCTGACTGAACGTAAGCCCCACTGTCACGGGCCTCCTTTGAGAGAAGGGTAATCTACTCAGTCATTATTTCAGTGTTTCCCTTTTTTAAACTGAAACCCAGAATTTCAAAATCAAAGCTTAAAATTTTTGCAAACTCTCTGTCTTTTCAAAGAAAAACAAAAACCAAAACAAACACACGTCGACTCCAATCACAACACACATGCAGTGAAGTTCCCGGAGTGGATTTGGCCACAAAGGACACTCCTTGTGCAGATCAATTCTCCGCAGCCACTCAGTCTGACCACACAAAGCGAGAAAGTGGCCTTGGTCAATAGCAGCCCTTTTATTTTGGGGAAAGTAAAACGGACACACACACACACACACACCCACACTTTTTAGCGCACGCATACGCACTCACACACAGTTGCTGCCACGCATGTTTCCACCCATTCAGCCTCTTTGATTATATTTAGTGTTGTGAGATTGACACAGAGTCCATGTGCGGCAGATTGTTCTCACTCTGCATGAGAACAAATTCACCGAGGCAAAAGACCTTTTAGGATTTCATGGAGTAAAAGAAAAAAAAATAAAGAAATGTCAAAAGCTAACCAGTATAACTGGGCTTTCCAGCACAAGTACAAAATGTGTTAAAAACCAATTTCCACAAGTTTGTACCAAAAGCGACATTAACTTCAATTGCTCGTTTTAGCTCTACCTTATTTCAGCTTTTTATCGGTATTGAGGATCATCATGGCTGACCTTCCTTCCTTCTTAGACTTGTATAGGTCTAGAGTTGTGGGGGTGGGGGGGAAGGCAGCTACCACAGCAGCTCTGCAGACCCCACACATCCTGGACATCAGCCGTTTGGGCTTTTACCTTCAGATCGGCGCTACAGAGTCCTGTCTGTAAAGATCAGCCACCACACAGACAGTTTCTTCCCCCCGGCTGTCTCTCTAATGAACACTTCACAGCCTGAGTAATCACCTGCTCTGCTGCTGAGCAAAAGATGCATCTTTTCACAAGAACAATCTACTCATGTTTCTCTCTCTTCCTCATGTAAACAAATGGCTGGAGAATCGCATACATACTCACCTCTTCTCCTTTGTTTCAGCAAGAGCAGGAGTTTCTTAAAGAGACAGAGGCCCAATTTCAAGTTGTTAAAAGAAATTTTACTTCCTAACTTAAGTCATATTTTATATATAAAGCATTTCTGTTACAAAAGAAGGTAACATGGTTATTTGATTGGGCTATGAAATGGTACTATGTGCTTGAAAAACACATAATCCTGCCCCTTTGAAGGTGGATGTTTCCAAGTTGATTTATCATGGTCTACTTAAAAAAATTTTTTACATCAAAAATGAAGTCATCTAACAGGGTCAGTTGTCAAACTCACATGTTTTAACTCAAGTGATATGTATGCACATTGTTCCACCAACTATATTACATGACAATATCACCACCTTCCTAAAATAAAACATTTTTTGTCAGAAGTATTTTTTTTTTCTTTATGACTCAGGCTCATATTTTAGACCTACATTTGTTTCTTTCAAAAAGAAACAAGCGTACATATCAGAATGCCTTTCATTCCTATTCATATTTTGTTTCTTCTCCTCGTCTCTTCATTCCCCCTCCCCCGTTTTCTCTGCCGTTTCCCTTTTCCATATATCTCTCTCTCTCTCGCCGCCTCAGTGACTTTCTACCAGTTGGCTATATCTCGCCTGTTCGCATTCTTCACTCGACTGTGCTGTTCCTGATAACCCATATATTAACTCCCACTGTGAGTCACGCATTATTGCACTGTAAATGTTGCTCTTAAGACTCCTGATAAGCACCCTGCGCCGATCTGAGGGGGCAGCATGCTCTGCGTGTCCTGCAATCTGACACACCTGTCATTACTCGCACAGGCAGAGGGCTAAGATACGAATCCGTTTGTGGAAACACTACGAGAATTTAAAAGAAATAAAAAAATCTAACTAATAAAAAAACAAAAAACACACAAATATGTGAATTCCGAAGGGCAAGAACCTGAGAGCAATTCAAAACAGAGAAGTGAACATGAAACACTCGCATAAGATAAAATGAGGTAACACTTTGCAAACGCCGCCTGATACGATCGTCAGCTTTGTGTTTGTGTTTTGCAAAAGCAGCACAACTCCAGGGCTGAACGTGTTAGATCTTGAATCTAAAAAAATAAATAAATAAAAATGCATCCAATTCACCTCTAGCAGGGACTTGCAGACGTATTCACAACCACTTCGCCACGTTCCAAACACACATTTCTGTTCAGTCTGAGGTTTAATCCGGCAGGTCCAAATAAAGAGTTGCACTATTTTGATACGGAATGAAAACGATGCATGAATTCCCTGATTTTTCCCCATCGAGGGACAGTCAAAGATCTCTTAAGCTCTGAATCTTCCAGTGAATGCAATCGGAGTCATACTTTGGACATCTTTTCACCATAAACCAGCCACATTAGAGGTCATCTTCAGTCTGACACAGCAGTCAACGTGACATGAAACCAATCTGTCCGAGATCCGTTAAACAACAAGGAAGATCTTCAGAAAGACGTAGAAACACAAGGCACACTTTTCCAATAAAAGCAATACATAAAATGCTCATCTGCAATCGCCTCTGTGCACAAAACAAAAGCGACAAAAGTGACCTACGAGTCGGATAAGGTTTGGTCCGATGAGGTCAAGTCTGGATGTAATTGCCACGCCGTGTTTGGAGAAGAAATTATTCTACAAGTTAAAGTTGTTGATGTCAAGAAACTGGAGTTCGGAGCTAAACACGGGGAAGAAAACCTGCAAGAGACTCCAGGCTGGGGGGAAGGTTTCCTAAAACATGCGGTCAGAGCTACAATGGAAAAATTTTGACCAAACCTGTTGGAAAAGTATATACCTAAATCTCACTGAGAATGTTTGGTCAGACTTAGAAATTATTATTATTATTTATTTTTTTTCAAAAAATTCTCTTCATTCAGTAAGGCTGAAATACAAAAGAAAAGGCTGATGTTTTTGCCTTTTCTATCAACATAACACTGGTTTTGTTGATAGAGGCGTAATGTGATTCTCTGCATTTTACTGACTAAAGAGGATGAAGGGAAATTAATAAGTACTGACTGAGTAAAACATGACGAATACAGATATGTATCTGCTCTGCATCCCCAGAACCAGAACCAAACGAGGAGAAGCAGCTTTCAGCATCTATGCACCACAAATTTGGAACAAACTTCCAGAAAACTGTAAAACAGCTGAAACACTGACTTTCTTTAAATCTAGACTAAAAACCCACCTGTTTAGAATTGTATTTGAAACGTAATCAATTACAAATTTATTGATGGAACTTGACTTAATGCTGTGTTTTGATTGTTGATTCTATGTTGCATTGTGTTTCTGTGTTTGATATGATGTAAAGCACTTTGAAATGCCTTGCTGCTGAAATGTGCTATACAAATAAAATTTGACTGATTGATTGATTGATTGATATGATGAGATGAGATTTTTTTTTCCAGACTTCCCACTCTCAGATTAAAGGATATGGGCTGCAGACCATGCGGATGCACAGACTGCGTGGGCAGGTTGTCTGCTTCAGACAGAAGAAGACCACAGGAACCAGCTCAGGATGGGGCACGACCAGCACACTGGTGTCGCTGCTGCCGCCGTCGGAGTCGTCGTCGCGCTCCTCCACCACCTTCAGCTCCTTTTCTTCTTCTTCGAGCCTCTCTTCCTGAACGACGCCCTCCTCTTCCGCTTCTGCCTCTTTTTCCTCGGGATAGACGGGGTAGCGAGGAGAGGGCCCGCGGGGGGGCGAGGACGAAACGACGCCATCTCCGCCTTTGGTTGCGGCTGGTGCGGTCCCGGCGGCTGTCGCTGCTGACTGCGTGGATGCTGATGCTGCAACACCAGGGCCCTCCTCCTCCTCACTCATGGCAACCTAAGAGTCTTGGGCGAGAGAGACGGAGAGCAAACTTTTAAACAACACTTTTATTTTAGAGGCGGCGCACAAGAGGAGCTTGTGGACAATGGGAAAAAAAACCAAAAAAAACATAAATGAGAAACGACAACAACGTAGGTAGTAAGACCTGCATATTATATATATAGTTGGTGGAAGCCCCGCAGATCGCTGCAGTGCTGGACATGACACATGACACGAACCGTTTCCACACCGACACCGCAAGGCCTGAAATCCTGTAGAGATGTGCTTGGGTTGGACGGTGAGCGAGACCACAAATGTCAGCCGGATTTGTTCTGCAATGGTGGAGATTTCTACACCTAGCCCTGAGGCAAAATAAATAAATAAATAAATAAAATTCTGGGAGACTGGCTGGAGAGACGGTGTGCAAATGAAGCAGCAGCATTTACTTGAAGTGACAGAGAGAGATAGAGAGGCAGTGTGTGCTGATAACACACAGATGTTTCTTCGGTCTTATGCGAATGCAGAAATCTTCATCTGACATTATTTACCTGCTATATGGTGAAATGAGCAACATCCTCAAGATAAATGCTAACCTACAACTCCTTCCTTGTATTTCACCCTTGAACTGCACATTTTCAGAAAACGTTGCTTCTGCAAAAGCTCTCAATGTTCTCCGGAAAATCTCTGGCTACATCCACACAGCAGGTCCTCATGCAAAGAAGAGGAATGTAGACGTCACAAACCGATGGAATGTTTAGGCATGGAGCCATTTATGGATTCATTTTAAAGTTTATCCAGCATTGGGAGCAGACTGCATCATCAAAAAAATCATAACACCTCAGAGGAAACTAATGAAAAGAAAGCACAGCTAAAAGCAGCGGCCTTTTTGCGGAGAACTGACTGCAACTTTTTGCGAAGTCTGGACGCATCACTCAAAGTTAAGAGTTGTGGGACCGCGGTTTGAAGCGCTTCAATGACACAAACCTCTTTCATAAACTCATAATCTGAATTTTCAGCCTTTGCTTGCATTCAAATTTACCGCGTTTGGCTTTTTCTGGTGTAAACTTGAGACGCGTGTCTCAAGTCGATGGCGTAAAAGTTGGATAAAATACGACGCGATCGTTCAGAGTTCAGAGGCTTTGAAAACAACCTGATACACGTCCGAAACAGTACCACATGGAAGTGGCAAAAACTGGATTTTTTTTTTTTTTTTTATGGGGGGGGGGGTGAAAAGATCAGAATCAGGTTGTTCAGAAAAAACAGTCAGATATGGGTCGCATGTGGGCAAAAAAAAGCGAATTTGAGTCACACTTGAGTGACCCAAATGAGCTTCAGATATTCATGCTTGTAAATCTCACCATTCAAGAAGTTCAACTTTTCACAGAAACCTTAAAGAAAGCAAGAGGTCTCCTAATGTTTTCTGTATTAAGTTCTAAAAAACAAAAGGCGATTTTAATCGTTTTCCACAAAATGAGAAACTCCTGCTTCACACAGCGTTTGTACCGTATAAAGATTGACCCAACTAATTATTCATGCCCAAAAGGAACAAATAGTTTTTTCTTTTCATCCAGATACAGTTGCCAAACAGTTAGCGGAGACGACTAACGGCAGATTTATTCATCTAAAAGCTCCGTCAGCTAACCACCCAGCATCTCCAGTCTCAGTTTCTCTTCCTCTGCTTCAAACTTTGACTTCAAACCATAAACAGCAATTAGCTGGGCTCCCCGTCAGACCCAGGCAAGAGAAACGCTGCTGAGCAACAAGAGGCGTTTGGCTGCAGACGCAGTTAAGGGAATAAAGGATTGCTACACTTCTCTGCAATCTGGACTGCAGCAGGTGTTTTACACCTGCTGCAGTTCCGATTAGCCACGTTGGCTTTGTGTGGATTCGCCCTATTCAGACAGTCGGTGCCAGCGCTTAGAGCTCTAGTGATGCTTTACAAAACATTCAGACTTGGTTGTTGGCACGAGGAATGCTCCGTGTGCATGATGAACCTGTGTGTGTGTGTGTGTGTGCCAACTCTGTAGGTGTTGCTGAGACGTTGGCGGGGTTTAATGCAGCTACAAGTGGCTTGTGTGCGTTCATGCCGGTGAGATTTTGCCTTCGTAAATTTAAATACGAGCAAGTCTGTCTGCGTCTGTTTGCTAAGTCTGACTAACACACGGCCGCCAGCTTCGTTTCCATTCCAAATGTGAGCAAGATGTTATCAACGTTCTCCTAATGTTGAAAAAAAAAAAAAAAAACAACACACACACAATTGTGCAAAGGCAGCATTTACATTAAATAAAAAAACACAATTTGTAGATCCTCCAGCTACTTCTTAACGCTTTCTTTGTGGTTTGTGTCAACGGCAACTTCCGCTTGTTGATCATGTGACGTAAATAAAATGTTCTAATCGCAATTTTGCAAAACAAACACATTTTGATACGGCCAAACAAACCACCTCATTCTAGCCGCGATGGATGAGGTGGTGCTACCTTTTACACCACCTCATCCACTGCAGATTTAACGGACTAAAAATAAATAAATAAGCATGCCAGATTGCAAAGCCATTTTTTTTTCTTTAAAATAACACTTGATCAAGTAAAACTGAATACATTATAAAATAATGAACCAAAAAACAAGATTTGTATTTATTCATTTTTAAATTAAGCTAATTTATTATCGAAATGTCAAACTGCACAGTTATGGTTAATGGAAACAAAGTTACTGAATTTGTCTATTTTTGTCACTTCTGTTTTTTACTGGATTTCTTTATGCATCTTTAGACAATGCTGACATGGAAATTGGCACGCTGCTTTTCCTCCTTCAGCAGCGTTTAATGTTGACATTTTTTGTTTTGTGACATTTATGAATCAAATGTTACGACTTGATCTTAAACCTGTAAAACTCATACAACATTTTAAAACAGATTTGAGTTATTCAGAGAGGATATATTTTTACGGAACACCTCAAAAGCGTCGCTCCCTCTTGTGAAGGTATACCAAAGTAAAACTAGTGAAAATATCTGGAATGGACTCATTAACCTCCACAGGTCTGGTTCATCAATGCATTATACTTCCTGTTGCCTGGTAGCGCCCTGTTCATCTGCTAAAACAATTAAATGCAAGTATATGCAATAACTTGCCCCATGTACGACTCTTCAAATTGAAATTGAAATTGGAAAGCTAAAACATGACAGTTGTTTAAAAAAAAAGAAGCATTAACAAGAATTGATCCTACTGAGGTTTAATGTTTGCATAGCTTGAGCAATTTTAATGTTAGAAAACCTCACAAGACGGCCTTCGGACACTTGTGAAAATAATTGTCAAAATAACAAAAAAAAGATGGCCAGCATTTACAAAAATGGGTTAATCTGATACCAAAATATCATTTTAATGATCTATTATTATTTCTTATCTACAGATAGTTAATAATGTAGAAATAAAGTGAACTTTATTAAATTAAGATTACATTTTTATTATTTCTTCCATGCTCTGTTTCAGTCATGTGTGTGTGTGTGTGTGTGTGTGTGTGTGTGTGTGTGTGTGTGTGTGTGTGTGTGTGTGTGAATGTAATTGAAGCTGACACCTCCTTACGGTGATCTGCTCTTCCATAAGCAGAGGAAATACCCATTGTGCTCCAAAGATGACGGCTAACAGAGTTAGCCTTTAGCTGATTGGAAAGCTAACCTGGTGGAGACAATGAACAAGGGCAATGAGGTTGTGGAGGAAATTAATTTGAGAAGAAATTTTTATTTGCTAGGAATATACAAGAGGATTGAGGGAGACAACTGAGGGGAGTTAAGTAATTTCTTCTTCCCTGAAGAGTCGATTTGGAGGTACGGGAATCAAATTACATTTCCATCTTACACAAACATTTATTGTTGCCGGGTTATGTTTATTCAGGTCCAAAATATATTTAACGAGGAAGCACTTTAGGTCAGAATTTACTGAACTATGTCTTGCTTGTGTAAACGTTACCATAAATTTCCTAAATAGAGTGCAAGCTAATTTATTCTTGACAAAATCCTGCTTCAATGTCTCCGTTTAGTCTTTGTTATATACCTGAAAAACATTTCTCTAAAAGAAAAATGGCGCTGGGACTCATCCAGGTGCACTTCGAATGAATGAATGAATGTTGTCAAGCTTTGCACTTCACCAGAGCTGGTACAAAGGTCAGTTCACACAGAATAAAAATGAACGGATGTCGGAGTTCTTTTGAAATTCTAATTTTAAGTCACTTGTGGTCCAAAAAAAAAAAAAAAGAATTTCTTCATAGTCTTTTAAATCTTGATGTGGTTTGATATTCTGCTTCAGCGTTTGATGTGAAGAATCAAGATTCTATCCATTTCAGCAAATCGTCCTGGTTCGAAAGCGGCTTTATGTCTTCCCATAAAAATATTGTAATCTTCACAATGACTTTGGCACACAGGGCTTGGTGTTTGTGTTTTCTTTTGACCAGTAGTGGTTTGTGACTTGGAACTCTCCCATTGAGGTCATTTTTTTCCCCTAATCACTGTCACTTTGTTGAATTATGAACACTGACATTTACTGATGCGAGAAAGCCCCGACTCAGTGCCTAAGATGTTTGTTTTTTTTAAATAGTTTCTTCTTTGCTTTGTAAATATACAGATAAACTGATTCTCATCTGTTCTTGAATTTCTTTAAATGGGTCATTCTAGGTTGTGTTTAAACACTATAGTCCAAAACAGACCTAATATTTGGTCTGTTTTGGACTATAGTGTTAAATGGGGGCGTCATTCTAGGTTGTATTTAAGTGATTTTACAAGTCTAAATCTAGTGATTTAACTAGGTATCCTGCTAAACGGCACAATGACTCACTAGCTAAGTTGCCGTTACAAATTTGTGCAAATTTTTGTCCATATTCTGGTAATGTCGAAAAAACACAACTTTGCAATTCCGGTGTGTCCATTGAACACAAAATTAAAATAAAATACACGCGATAAGTCATTAAAAATAATGGCAGAGACAGATGTGAACAGTGATAGGAGAAATAATAATTGACGCTAGCTTTCATCATCTATCAGCTATCATGGAGGCGTTGAAGCAACAAGCCCCTTTTGGTTGGGAGCGGCTACGTATGAGGGAAATTGTATTCGGTGATTTAACAGAAGAGCTGTGGGTTCAACACGTTCAAAATGACACACAACTTTTCATGTGATGCTCTGAGAGCTCTGGTGGAGCCAGCTGCACGTCGCCGGGAAAAGAAAAATATACATCATCCTCTTCCTGTCGACTTCTTTGTCGTTTCCACCAGTAGTAACTTCCGGCTGTTGATCTCTTGTGATGCAAAAAAAAAAAAGTTTCCATTGCAGTTTTGTGAAGTGCATTTTAATACAGCTAAAAAAAAAAAATCCTGCCCTCATCCCAACGCAAAAGCTATCAAAAAACATGAGTTTTTTTTTAATTTGCGTGTTCACATAAAGGAAATTTATTTTTGTAATTTCGAATCGTGCAGTTTTATGGTTAATGGAAACACGGTCTACAGTAATTATACTGCTTGGTTCCTAGAGACGACTAGGTATCACCACTGGGGGGAACCTGTTCCATTTTCTTTTGTTGTAATCCTGTACAGAGTAAGAACTCGCTTCCATGTTGTAGAGTGGAGAGACATCTGCTAAGGAGCAGAGCGGTGCAACTTTTGTTACTTTTCTCATGTATAAGAAGATAATAAGTTAAGAGATCTGGCTTTACATGGACAAAGTTAAATAAAGTCAAAGTGTGGAATCGTGCGTTCTGCTGAATCAGGTTAGTGTGGCTAACCACCTGCTGCTAACTCCTTCTCCACCCTCTCACTGCACCATCACAACAGGTATTGATCAGTGTTAGTCTACATTTTCAAATGCTTTCATATTTTGCTTAACCAACTGTATTTAAGTCTGCGGACCAGAAAGCAGACCTGCAAAACCGTGAGGCTATGGGTGAACAGGATGACCTGGAGGAAAACTGAGGTGCAAAAGAAGGAACCAGTGGAGAACAATGAAACCAGGGAGCTTACATATACTGACGAGAAATCACAGAAAGACCAGAAGAGCTAATTACAGATGAATGGATGCAGTTGGGGAAGGTGCAGGTAGGGATAAATGAGGAAATGATGAGCAGCTGGGATAGCATGGAGAAGAACGGTGGAAATACTAATCTACTAGAAAAAGATCTAAACTCAAACAATGAAAACAACTGAAGTAAAACGAAGGAGTAAACTAAAAAACAAGACAGCAGAAAAACAATTAAGAAATGATCAAGACTGAAAATCACTGAAGCTAATTGTCCAAACATCAAGGGATTGCAACAGTACATTGAAACTGAAGTTCTGATGTTAAGTCAGCAAAACGATGAAAACTTAAAATACCAACTGGGGTCTATGAATCTTCTTTTCGCTGTCAGAAGTCGATCGGAGAAGCTATTCCGGTTTCTTTGGCCTCCGACTCAAAGCTTTCGATCAAACTTTAAACGGAGCTGCACGACGGTTCATGTTGTCACATCGGGTTTTTCAAGAGAATTTCTTTGCAGCTCTTTTTCTAAAAAAAATAAATAAGGATTTTTGAAAAAATGCATCTTCCCCGCCGGATTAAATTCAGTGCTGCTGTGATTCCTGGTGTAAACATCAATACCAGCCGTCGATGTAAGCTAGTTCCTAAGAGCATTCAGCTTTGTGGAAATGTCAATGCTACATGTACGATACATCTTCAATTCGATCGCATTCTGGATGGTTTTTTTTAATTATTATTTAAATGCCTTTTAATTTTTTCACTTATTGGGTTCCTTTTCTTCATTCACAATGCAACAAAATAATTGCTGTGTAGAGATTAATAATCAATCTTTTGATTAAATTCAATATGTACTAGCTTCTTTCTGACTCTGTATACCCACAAGTTTTTTTTTGTTTTTTTTTTTACTGTGTGAGTGAATAACTGCTGTGTTTTTCTAAGCCTGTCCTCCATTAGTCTGGATGTGAGACTCTGACAGTATCAGACCACTAGGATCTATGGCTGGTAAAAATAGATTGCGATGCAGCTGTAGCCCTCTGCTGCTAACACAATCAGTCTATCTACGGCCCAGAGAGATACAGGAAGTGACCGTATATCAGTCTCTCACTTCCTAAGATAAATAAAATTATTGACACGCGCATGAGGAGGAAGTATTTGGAGGAGTGGACATACACACACCTCATGTTTACTGGAAGCAGCCTATCACAGTGATTGACCAGAAGTTTGGGAATTTGTAGTGCATCATGGGTAAAGTTTAATGTTTTATTTATATATATAGTTTTGGGTTTTTTATTTATTTATTGTGTCTTTCTTTTACAACATTTCGTCTTGCACCTTCAAAAAGGTTTGTTATGAACTATGTTTCTCAAGATGTTCTATTTATTTCAACAACCTTTTTGAGAGGTTATGTGAAAAAATACAGATGCATTAAAAGGTACTCATGGTGCATTTTTCTACAGCCCAGCCCTGACCCCTACCATAAACCCTACCCATTTATACCAGTCCATGTCGTCTGGTACCTCTGTACTGTGTTTGAATTCACCAGATACTTCAGAGTCTTTCTGAGTTTGGCGAGTTTGAACACTCCATGTTCAGTGGTTCGCTTTCAGCATAAATTTGATCTGACCCGAGCCCACTTTGACCACCTTCCTGCATCTTCTGGCAAGGACACCCAGGACAGACCACCATGTCACATGGCGCAGGCTCTCTGGTTGGTTGACGCTCTCTGTACAGATGCAAAAGTTCAGACTTTTCCAACTCCAGCGTCTGGGTAAGTCTGTGAAAACGCGCCACGAGACTTAAGACGTTCGAAGATGCACCGTAGTCTTTGCATGTAAACCCGACGACCCCGACGCTCAAATCCCGAGCGCAGCATAAATTATTGCTGCTGACTTTCAATCAAAAGTCCCCTGACATAATGAGCGGTACCTTGAGCTTTGAGTTTTAACCAGCGTGCGTCGCTCTTTATGCATCCCGTCGAGTCGAGCCGCATCAGTCAAATCTGATGTGTTTGTCGGCAGAACGACCTGCAGAAACGGCACTAAACTAATTGCTGATCATCAGGCATAGCCGTTTCTCGCACAATCTTTTATATTCAAAAACGTCTAAAAGCCTTCTACTCCCGTAATAAATCCCATCAGTGAGTCACCACCCCCATCAGGACTGCCGTTGCTTATTTTCTGTCCTGGCACACATTCGTTAGTGGAATCGACGGGCTTTTGATTTCAAAAAAGGGAGGAAGCTGCTCACCCCCTTCTACAAACACGCTGATGAATTCCCTCCCCCCCGTGGCTGAACGCGGACGGACGGACACACACACACACCCGCCGAGTGTGTATGATGGAAGGAAACTACGTTCCACAGTGGAAGACGGCCTGAAACGGTGAAACATTAGGAGAACGGCGTTTGGCGGTTAGGAGCAGGAGAGGCTGTGGGAATCAGATGGATATAATAAAACAAGATGAAATTTGTATGCATATGAGAGACGGAAAGGGAGCGGAGGGTGGAGGGAGACATGAGCACAGGGATGATGTATGGGAGAAAAGACGGGGCGGGTGCGTGGGGTGGTTGATTTGACAGATACCCCGCGAGAAAGATCAGCCCCGAGGCAAAAGAACTCATCACTGGAATTACACAGGAGCACCCTTGAGTTCTGTGCGAGTGAGCATGTGTTGCACAAGAAGCCGGGATATATAGGTCTATACTCTTGGATTCCCGTGTGTGTTTTATTTGGAAGATGTGTGAGACACCGCAGAGAGACGATAAGAAAGGATGGTACTCTTAAGCGACAGCATCCATTGTACGGCAGTGGAGAGAGAGAGAAAGAGAGAGTCAGACACAAAGGGGGGGGGGGGGGGGGGGGAAGCAGAGATAAGTGTGTTTTGAAAAAATAAAAATAGAGACCTAAGGTGGATTAGACAGATGACAAGGGTAAGGGGGAGGAAGAAGCAACTGAAAGAGACAAAAAAAGAAAAAAAGTTGTGCTAGGGTGTGAGATTAGAATGTGAGCAACAAACAAAAACACTTCCACCAACACACTCGCTAACCAAAGATGACAGCTGGGTTGTCGATATCTGGACCGCTGTAACTCTCTAAGCATCTGAACCGCTGACTGAGCACCGAAACGGGAAGAAAATCATTATGGCGCATCTCTGAGCTTCAAAGGAGTTTTATTAGTGATAACACAAAAAAAGGTAAGAGGCTGAAAGAAAAAATGAGGAAAGAAATGTGTTTGTTTTTTTTACTCTTTATGCGCCCCGTATTTTATAGCGGTAAATGAATGGTGTGGAATTAAAAATGCCCTTCGATGGGCTAGGCTACTTTTGACAAAATATTGCGTGAAGTGGAAATTTTTGCTATATTTTAAGATCAACTGATGCATCTGGGAGTTAAAGTTTAATGCTCAAGAGATTGTGAGTTACTCAGAATCAGGCGGGTTGTCAGGTGTAGCCACTTCGGTATCCAAAGTCAGCAACATTCATGAGTGCAGACAGAGCGTCAGCATGGCGTAGTGTGAAATTAAAGTAAATCTTACTTTAAATGTTGCAGCAAGATTACGTTCTACTAAGGTTTTTGTCTCCAAACTCTTATATGTACGTGCATTCAAGTCAACATCAGATTAACTTGTGAGACCTTCACAGACATGTTAAGCCTTCTGTGAAAACTATTGTTGGCATTATTTCCCCATTCTTGATCCGACCCAATCGACTCAACATAATATGTAACAGCAAGTGTAGCCATGGTTGCCTCGAAAAAGGATTCCGACTACAGATTACTGAATAATCTTTTAAAAAGTAATGCCACGTCAAGTCTGTGATGTTCCAAAGTCTCTTAAGTGTCGCATTTAAATGTCGTCATTTAAAATAAAACAAAGGAACCAAGAGTTGGAAGTGATAGACCTGTAAAGAGAGATCAAAGAAAGGTCTTGTGACATCGAGACATCTGTAGCTTTCTATACAAGCTTTCAAACATCTTGCTTTCTCGACTTACTACGACGGTTTATTAGAGCCATTGTAGGTAATAAAAAATAAAAAATGGAGCAAGTTCCCACCAAAAAGAACAGATATTTTGAGATTTCTAAAACAAAACAAAAACAACTTGGAAGTTTATTTCTTTAAAATTTACTACAAAAAAAATCTTGGAAATTTCTAAAACAAAATAACTCAAAAAAATTCCAAGTTTTTTTTATAGAATATTTCTGAGAATCTCAGATTTTTGTTTTGTTTTGTCTTGTTTTCTAGCAAACTTTTGAGATTAATCCCAAAAGGCGAGGTTTTTCTTCTTCTAAAAAATGTTTAGCTTTTGGAGATCCGAAATGTTCTTGTTTGTCCTAAAACCTTTCTGAGATGAACCTCAGAGCTTTTTGGGGGGTGAAAATATACTAATTTTCTCTGTCTACAATGGGCCTAATAATATGCTGTCATAACTTAACATCTTCATAAGGATGGTGAACAATTATTTTACTAACAGTACTTTACCAATGTGCAAGGCGTAAGCTATCTGAGAGGGAATCTCTACATTATTCCACTAAATATGCAAAAGAAAAAAAACAACCCGTCAGCTGTGAGAACCTTGAATTGTCACATATAGATAATCAAAAACTCCACATCAATGTTAAATATCATATAGAGAACAAAGTGGAAGTGGATATAAACACATAATGAATGGGAGCTGTGCTTCTTTTCTGGAAGGAAAGTCTCTCTCTCTAGGCTTACACACACACACACACACACATGCACACACACGACAAATATACACAGCACTGCACAGCAACAAAAAACCCACGCACTCACATGCAGTGATATCATTAGTCGTTTCCTTTTATATTAGACTCTGTCAAGACTTTTAGCCCCTCTAGCCCACATGCAGGGGAACATACATGGGTAGAGGGAGCATTTAAATTGTGTAACCTGCTGGTTTTATGTAAGTGTGGAGCACACCCACTCCATGGGAGCTCAGAGTTCGCAGAGCACTGAGGTGAGAAGAAGACAGAGGCAGAGACAGACAGTAAGGAAATGCCGCAGGGAAGCCATGACGGGGGGAGGCACAAAGAAATACCACGCTTGTTCAACTTATTTATTTCATTATTTTCTTATCATCTGCTTATAAGACGGCTACTGTCATTTGTTAACAAGTTTGCACAGTTTTCTGTTGGCTTAATAAAAGGATCCTGACATGCTTTGGTTTAACGCAGCAGGGTTTAAAGTGCTGCAATTTCCTACTTAACTGAGTTGAAACGGATGTTTCTAGAGCAGCTAGCTTTAGCGCTCGTGTACGTCTTAATCTTTATGAACGGCTCCCTAAATTACATATTTTTGTTACAAGGGTTAGCACTGTTTGGGACTTCGGTCCGTTGCATCCACCCTCTGAAAAAATGTTAAAAACTATTTTGGCAGAAATAAACAATTTGATTTCGCTGACAAAAATGTGATGCACCTGGACAAATTTGTAAAAATAAAATTCATTTACATGTGTTGGAGAGGCAAAGTGAGCCGATGATTGCAATGATAAATATAGTTAAAACTATGGGTATTTACTTATGAAGAGCATAGAGATGCACCAATTCACTTTTTTCACTTCCGATACCAATATCGATATCAGAGGTTTAGTATCGACCAATATGGATGCGATACAGAAAATCAGTGCTGAAATGACTGAAAACTTTTTTTGTTTGTTTTTTTTAAACAGATATAAATGTACTGACTTACAAAATTTGATAGCTCAGCACCAGTACAACAACATACTTAAATACAGCACACTTATATATATATATATATATATATATATATATATATATATAAAACCTGTACTTAAATACAAATATACACACAAATATACTGTATATATATGTGTGTGTGTAAATGTAATTGCCTTTTTTAGAAATAAAAATAAACAAATAATTGCAATACATTAGTTGTACTGTAAATTATTATTCTGGATTTATATTCCAATATGAGGAAAGTGATGGCAGCATGCCATGCAAGTGAAAAAAGAAAACGTTTTGCAGCGTCATCGCAGTCCGTTGCAGCTGAACAAGTTGGTCTGCTGAGTTATTCATCGCATAATTTTCACTGGTAATGTCTTTGAGAACAGATGGAGCTTTATTAATTACCGCGACCCACTAATATGTGAAGCTGCAGCTTCATCAAGCTAAAGTTACAGTATGTACGAAGCTATAGCAACTGGGACTAACATTGCTAGTTTTATTGTTGGAGAGCATTAAAAATCCTTTTTTTCCACTTATAAAAACCAAGTGTTACTTCACTTAACAGTCGAGGTGGCTAACAGGAAGTGGCTACAAACAAGCCAGCACTTGGAAGAGTTATATAATGAAAGCTACCTGTATAGCGTAAGGCTAACCTGAATTAGCCATTGTACATACTTGCTAATGTTCAAAGGGGAACCGGGTCGTTGGCCAACAGGTGGCCGACATGCCGCCAGTCTATGCCAGGGCAACACAGAGACACACAAGCCAAATTAGTTAAACTAAATTATTTACCAAAAAGAAATCCTGAAAGTTTCAAGAATGGTTAGACAATTTTACTTTTCTTTTCCTTTTTTTTTTTACCAACTAACTAAGCATACTAAGTTAGTATGAAATATAAGAGATCTCTCTCAGAGCACGATAACTCTTTATGTCCGGCCCGTCTGAACGCGCTCAGTCACACAAAGAAATATGTCGACGGCCCGTGCCAGCGTTATCCACACCTCCCGGGATAAAGTGTTACTCTCTCCTTTTGTTACCACAACACATAAAACCAAACAAAGTGCATGTGTTAAGATCCTTCTCGCACCAGCCGGCGTGTTCAAACACTCGCACTTCGGTTTCGATGGAGCAGAAAATGTGGAGCGATTGCATCAGCCATTCACCACCGAGCGGGGTGTTGCATTTCCTCCCATCTGCTCCCAGCGAAACGGGCAGCGCTCTCGCATCTATCACGGCAGATTCTCGTTTAGTCGACGCACGTTATCGCTCTGGCTGTGAGACAACGTGTTCGTGGAAGGTACCGCAACAGGTGTCAACGGAAGTAACACGTGCTCATTTGTGGGTTTTTTGGCAAATTCTCTAACATAATTGCAAATTCCATACAACAATCTGACTGTCTTTCTTCACATTGTCTTTCTGTAGCAACTTTTAAACCTTTGATAGTGAACACTGCTGCCACCTGACTGCAAATCAGCCTTTAAAGGGGCAGTGTAATGGAAAATTGACTCTTTTGAGCTTTACATCATGTTATAATGCGATTCCCTCATAAAAAAAACCCCCTTCCTTTCATATGTTTAAGAAATCCTTTAATCTCCATGGCAACCATTCAGCTGTGCAAAACGCCTGGATAGACTTAGCTCCGCCTTCAAGGACAAAGCTCCTCCTGTGAGCTGCAGTTTCCAAGTTTCCGTGTTTCCGCCTCACGGAGCAGCCCTCCCTCTCTGACTCCAACACTCGGCTCCTTCAGACTAGCCAGCAGCAATTAGCAAACACCTGATCAAACTGCATATCAGTTCAGCTCATTATATGAGCTACTTCTCAGCGTAACGCTGGTAAAAATGTTGTTAACAGAGGAGCCATGTTGTGATGACTTCCTGAAGGAGCAGGAGTTTTTAAAGAGACAGAGGCCCAATTTCAAAGTGTTAAATTATGAAGTCAAATATGTATAATATACTGTATACAGCCCTTTTATAATAACTGAAGGTAACATGGTTACCCAATAGTGCTATAAAACGGCACTTTGTGCCTGGAAAACTACATAATACTGCCCCTTTAAAACAGATGCATTCATCTTTGAAACTCAGACCTGATGGCACTAAAGAATATTCTAGATAAATACTTCTGGAAACATGAGAGAAACTAATTTATCTTCTCTTAAATTTGTTTGGGTGTTTTTAAAAGTCATCTAGCACAGTCAGTACGCTGCCACACAAAACGCCTGCGCATGTTTGAGTACCTAATACCAATAGTTTTCTCTTTTCTCCAAAGTACATTTGCATATCAAGAAAACCAGCGATGAAACTTTCAGACAATACACTAAAAGCAAAAACGACGGTGAAAACAAGGACACTCTGAGGGTACTTGGAAAAACATCTGTGAAGTGTTTTTTGTGCGCCTCTGGCTCAATTAAGATGCTGCAGCAGCATTAAAGAGTGTGACACGTTCACCCGGTGTCGTTCAAAAGCCTCGGCTCATTACTGCTCTTGTTCCAGCTATTCCCCCCCCCCCGATTGTCTCTGTGCTTCCCGCTTCCACTCTTCTGCTTCACCTCTGTTGATCCGCAAGAGCTGAAGCACAATGGCTCCTTGATCCGCGTCCAGTTGTGCTTTCCCACCTCTCATATGTTTTAGAACCGTTTGTTGTTTCGGTGTATCGTTAAACTTTTATTCCCCTCTTCCTGTTTTGCTCTTTTTTTTATGACATTCTTATTTAGTCATCTCACTCACTTAAGGTTGTGTTGACTTGAATGCACTCAACCAGCTTCAGCATGAGACTGTTTACATTCGCATGTTTCCTAAGTGGCTGACAGATACTCGTATAAATGGACCTAAATGTGAAGCGGTAAAGTCTGTGAGCATGCATTGGACTAAACCATCAATTCTGCTGCTTGATTTTCTACTTCGCATGTTGGAAATTTGTCTTTACGGTCTCTTATTTCTATAATTCTTTTATCTTTATGTTAACGTGCATGCTCCCACTTACCTTAACTCACTGTTATGATACCTGGATTCCCACAGTGTGGGGCAATAAAGGATATTTCTATACTATTTTATTCTACATTTGGTTTACTTAATGGAGCTGGTGCACTGAAGCCTCCGGGTTTGGATTTTTTAATATATTAGCTTTGTAATTTGCTCGAACTCTCGTATTTTGCTTTGCTTAGTCATCGCTGCTCTGTTCACTTATTGGAAAAAATTTTTTTATCCTCTTTCCTGGTCCTTTGCAATCATTTTGTGTTTCTTCTACTCAACCACTCATGCTTCTTATGTTGTTATATTCAGTTAATCACACACCTGTTCTTCGTTCCACAATCAGTCTCCTCTGTGTTAATAGCTGCGGTTCCTTTGTGCGACTCTAATTACTTGCAGCTTTTGCTCCTCAATGGTTTTACTCCATTCCAGTCAGAGTCTCTTTTCCCTCTGGTTTGTTTACTACACACGTTTCCATACGAATATGATCTTGTAAACCTTTGCCGATATGTCGAACAGACATATTAATAAGTTTGCTCATGTAACAAGTCCATAAAAAAAAAAAAATATTGCACCATCATCCTCCTGCCTCTTCCTGTCGTCATCTTTGTCGTTTCCGTCAGTGGCCGCGTGCGCTTGTTTGGTCACTTTTTTCGCATGTGACGCAAAAATGTTGTACACTGCAGTTTTGTGAAATACACAAATTTCAGCAGAAAAAACCCACTCCATCGTAGCGCAAAATAAACTTCTCGTTAAAAAAAAACGAGGCTTTTTTCAAAGTTGCCGTGTTTCTATTAAGGAAGTTCGTTTTTGTTATTCCAATTTGCGCACCAGTGGTTGATTGAAACACGACTACATCACTTCTTAAACACTTTAATTGTCTTTTTTTTTTTTTTTACTGCTCTCTTAATAATAATCACCAAAGGTTGTAATACAATTTCAAGTACATCATCCCTCAACTTCAAACATTAGTGAAATCCAGGTCCAATAACACATTAGACACTAACGATTATAGATTTTATTGAGGAGGTTTTAAAACCAACTCATCCGTCAAGAGTTGACAGAATAATTACAGGACTTAAAAAGAGGACAAACGTGTTCTCTGGCTTTCTCTTTGAAGTCCATCAACATACAACAATCTCATGAATTGCATCGCATTCCTTTATTTTGCTACCTGTTGTTGCTTTATATTAATTAGAAGTCTTGGGAAAGTGGACAATGAATGGGCTAGTCACAGCTCAATGAGAAAGAAATAATTAACTTGCATTCATGTTTGGAACATAGCAAAAGGGAAAAAATAAAACAAATAAGGTAGATTGTATAATCATAACAATACAGTCTAGACTGGTGAAAGACCTTTTGATCTGTCTTCCAAGTCTGAACAGAGACAAAGGGAAACTTTGAAAGGCCCAAGAGACAATTTAAAAGCGATGATAGAGTAAACTTGTTGTTACAAACAGCTCAGATTTGTAAGCGATCATTTCAGTATGAGCGGAAAATCATTTCGTGAATGCGTCAGTAAGGCCGGCTTCCCATCGTCACGTCATTCTCTGCTATTCAGCAGGAGCTGACAGACAACAGATGAAAGGTTTTTGAACTGTGTGCGCTGAAATACGGTCTGCAACATTCAGCCGTATATTGTTGTTTGACACTTGAGAAAAGGGGCATGGTGAATTTCCAATAGCCGATGACCTACACAGTTAGATGTCACCGAGTATTCTCACGGGCAATGGCTGCTACGCGTGAAAGGGCACCGACACTGTCCTGCTCACAGCTCCTCTCCCAGGACCCCAGCTCAACTTAACTTTCACATTCTCTCGCCAATGAATTGTTGGTTTTTTAAACCTCGTACTCCCCATCACTGACCTTTAACTAGTAAACAGTTCATCAAAGCATCATCTGCTGTTTATGAACATTTTTAATACAAGCAGTAATGTCAAGAGATTAGGGTTTAAATGTCTCCTTTTTTCAGCAGTACCAAGATGTTGGCTGTAGCCTTTTAGTTGATCATTGTACATTCTCTAATATAGTTTTGGGCTGCTCGACTGATAATCTCAGAGATATTAATTCAGTTGATAGCAATGTTGCTGCGGTTCATGGCTATGTTAGTCGCACAGTCCAACAGTATGACTGTGGGTTAACTGGCCACATTGACCGTGCACGTTGTCTTTATGTGTCTCTGTGTTGCCCTGTGATGGACATGCAACCTTTCCAGGCTGTACTCCACCTTTTGCCTATTGCCAAAGACCATTGGCAATAGGCCACTACCCCGTCACCCTTTAGACGCTCCTACCCCCTGTGACCCTGACAGAATAAGTCGGTATAGTCAATAGCTGGATGAATGATTTTGACATTGTGGGTATGAAAATGTACTTTAAATCAGTGGCTCTCAAAATAAGTAAGACACGGATACGGCTACAAATAGAACAGCATTTTGTAACAATGGTTGTTAGAAAATGTACAGTTGCAGATGAATCCCAAACCCTACACTAAAAAATGCAAGTGCAAAATGATCAAAACTACTGCAGTGCAAAATGGTGAATGAGCAAAATGACCAGCAACCTTAACCCCAGATTTACACTGCATGCGTCTCCGCTCCACTCCGCCACTATGCGCACTTCGGCGGGGGATCGCAGCCGTTCCTGATCACCCTAATTTAGATTCTATGCGGTCCTGCTCTGCTCAGAAGTGCTTCTAACAATGCATAGGAAATGAGAGTGTGTTCAATAAAATCAGTCATAAAAAGAATGAGTAGTGTCGTCTTAAATGCGGCTGCTCTCAACTTCCAAAATCATTATTTTTTGTCCCTCCATTGTGCTTACTTCATCTGCCTTGACAAACACTCCTACTGAAACTTGAGCAGGAGAACTTACCTCAAGGTGTTTCAGAATAAAAATCAATGTTTAACTGACAGCATATATGTATAAATATACCCACATTTTTGAGAAAATGTAGTCATGGGTGCGTATTTACTGCAGAGTCTGTTCCGTTGCAGGGAGCAGCGAAGCGGAGACGCAAGAAGTGTGAACAGGGGGTTAGAGGATCATGGCAGCAGTGGGAATTCATATTGCTTCATTTTGTTTGGATGTACTCCTCTGACGACTCCAGTTACAATATTTATTACTTTCACAATATTCTATATGGTACCTCGCTACTGTCAAAATCTTGGTGTGAATAAGAAAACAAATTTGGCCTTACTGACTGAAATTCTACCTCTAAAATATTTATGTTTGTCTTGATGGCAATCTGAGAAAAAGAATTTGATACAAGATTAATAACAAATGTGCCTTATTTTATTGGCTCTCCTCTGAATGCACGACCTTTGACATACATCAACCCCCCAATATAAGTGTAAATGTTTTTTTTAATTCTTCCGTTGTACTGACTATTTGTAATTAACAACCTGGTTGTTCAGGAGCTGCGTGAAGACGGTCGATATCGCCTTCACCGCTTTAGTGAGGGAGGCATGTGCTGCACACACACTGTCTGACTCAGCTTATCACTTTACTAACTGGTTGAACTTTGCTGTGGCAGACACAGTTACCTTGCATGTCTTACGCATTCCGCAACAATTAAAAGTCCAACCATGGACAAATGTCCTTACGATCAAATGCTCATTCCAAAATGTTAAGCAAAAGCAAATAGCATAAAAATATAGAGTTCAGTTCTGGTTCATCCAAAAATACAACTCACTGCGAGTACAAATAAATAAAGATTTTATGACCTGCGTATTAGGTACAAATGCATGAAAACATGTTTTTTCAGCTTTTACTTTTATCCTCGGTTAGTTTACCATTGTGGTTATTTGCAAAATATACAAGCTCAATTATGCCTGGGGTTCTTTCGTCTTGCATAGTTTTGTATTGTAAAAATGCCTTCTGGCATTGTTTAGGGATATTAGACTGGACTACCGATAAAACAGAGCTGGACATGCCAAAGGAAATACATAGCTAGGCAGTAGGTATGGGGGAGAGAACAAACAGATGGAGATTACACACGCTGAACAACAAAATAATAGTCACATAAAAAGAAAAAGGGTGGATTTGATAAACAAAGAAAGGAAAATACCTCACACAAGTGATTACATTTCCAAAGGTTTTTGCAGAAGCCTTACCCTTATTTTGGACATGGAACAAAAAAAATGTCTGAGCATGAAGCGCAAGCCAGTTAATGAGGTGCACTTGTTGTGTTGTGAAGTAGTAGCTCCTTTAATCAACTGACAAGAGCTTTTTTATTATTATTTTAAATAAACATTTTGGGATATTTCTAAGGGGGAAAAAATCCCTTTTCCCCCCTTTATTTCAATTTCATTTTGAAATAAAATTGAAATAAATCTTATTTCAATGTATATTGAAATAAAATTAAAGGAAACATAAGTACACACAAAAACGTAAATATCTATTAATTCACCCATAACTTCCCAATTGTGGAAGACATTCAGAAAATCCTTCAAGGGAAGATTTCCAGGATGCCTTGAAGCAGGGGAGTCAAACTCATGTTTCGCTTTGGGTGAAATCAAGGTCATGAGTGCTCTTAAAGGGCCGGTTGTGTCAGAATGTATTGATAAAACCTGTTCACAAACTTTTTTTTAAAAATCAATGAATTCTTAAAAGTAAATAATAATATTGAACATCTTTTCAGTTCCGCCAGGATTTCGTGAGATATCGTGAGTGTGTGTGGTACTAATTAGGAAACATTTGCAATATTTGCACTTATTTATAAATTTTATTGTCATTGCACTGTCACAAGTACAAGCAACAAGATGTAGTTTGCATCTATCCAGAAGTGCTCTACGAGATATAAATATTTATTTACAGATGTACAAGACTATGTATGTATGGACTATAAGGGGTTATAGCAAGAGATATAGATATTGTGTATAAATATAAATATGGGAGCTATATCCACAGATTATACAGATTATACAGAATATACAAGAATGTTAGGGAATGGATTATAAATGTATATAATATAATACAAGATAAATAATGGCAGATAAAATGTACAGGTTGTATGTGTGTGTGAAGAAAACAGTCCGTGATGTGTGTGTGTGTGTGTGAGGACAGTCCATGTGTTATTGTTGTATGAGAGGATAGGGGAGTACAGTCCTTATAGTTTATGTTTTATGTCAGGAGGCATTCAAAAGCGTGACAGCTGTGGGAAAGAAGCTGTTCCGGTGTCTGGTGGTTCTGGTCCGTAGGCTTCTGTAACGCCTCCCAGAGGGCAGGAGGGAAAAGAGTGTGTGTGCTGGGTGAGTGGAGTCCTTTGTGATTTCCTGCACATACGTAGCACAGAGGGTAGAACAAACTTCGGATACCGATTTTATTTGATTTAGGTAAAGTGGAGGGGCAGGTTGGACTTTTGACCTTTAAACTTTCATGAATATCTTCAAAACAAAAGAAGCACAAATGAATATCTTAGCAGCACAAACTTTGATTGACACCAACACTTCATAAATCCGGGCGAGACGTTTCTGTGGCTGACCTCCAGAAACGTTTAACGAAATCTTAAAAATGATAGTAGCACAAATGGAAAGTTTTGCTTCATAAACATTTGGCACAGATTTTGTTTGAATTGAAGGTGGCAAATTTTCTACAAATCAAACTAATTGCAAGTAAGGACACTTGAAAAAGGATCTCAAGTCCCCTTACTAAAAGCCACCACCTTGGCTTGGCACTTCACAGGTGTTTCCCAAGTCCTATAGCATTAAAGACATGTCTACCACAACAATCCAATCATTTTCAGACTCTTCGGCATCTTGGGCAAATCTCATCTACCCCGATTACCTTCAGTCCTCATATACTCCATGGTGACCAGATCCCATTTCTGAGCAAACCTTTCCGTAGCCTTTCCATACTCCTACGCCAGGCTTTTTCCTTGGTACATGTCTGCTTTTTCAAAGAAAAATCCTCTCAAAGACAACAAAGCTCTAAAGTTCCCCTTTAGCTTGACAACTTCCATCCTATCAACATCAACCTTACGTACGTTTTGTAAGTTAAACATAAGAAATGTCATTAAAAGCATCTTACGCTTAAGCATTTCATTTTCTACCACTAATAAGCATAGTGCTGCATATTTGCCTGTTGTTTTTCCTCAATAAAATATCCATATCCTGGAATGAAAATCGTTTGACAGTTCTGATGAGCCATTTGCAAGTTGTTGCACTAGATTAAATTGAATCATATTTGACATTCAAACGCCTCTGCTAGGGCTCGCTGCATCAGTATTTGTGGGAGTGGAACTACGCAAAAGCCATTGATTATTATGTGGGTGTGCATAAAATTTCATATTCTGCTTTACATAAAACAAGACACTCTTTTTTACCTCATGACTGACAAAAGGGAGTTTCTCTGTACTGATGGGAAAATTGTCAAAGAAAGAAAAACATATGAGGCCAATTTAACTTGTGACTGCTGTACTATATTTATCTGAAACTTTACAACAAATAGTCCAGAAACTTAACCAAACTAATAATTCTCCTGTTCATTTTTTTTTTTTGCTTCACCAATTTTAAATGTCAAAAATGAAAAGAAATGAAAGAAGAAAAGGTAATAAATAAATAAATAAATAAAATCTGTTATGTTTGGTCATCACACTAACAAGAATGACAAGAATTAAAGGTTTTTTTGGACATAAAGTAAAACAAAAATGCATTTGCATTGTATTGCATTGTGTCAAGGAGAAACACTGGGCTTGGTTGTCATGTTGCTTTTACGTGGTCTAACTAAACAGACTGAAGAAAGAGACAGAATGAAATACAAATTTCTTCCTCTCAGGTATTGTAGCCAGTAAATCCATTCTGTCATATCTATCCAAAGTCTTACACCAATGGAGCCCTGAGTCGCTGTGAGTTTATCCACCTGCTCTGACACAGTTGTTTGTCTCCCAAGGGAACAATTTCTTCTTAAGTTTCCTTCGTCCAATCACTCCAAATATTAGGTCAAATGGCCAAACAACCACAGCAGCAGTACATATTAGAAACTAGCACAATGACCGAAGCAGAAGGGAAGCACAAGGGAAGATGTGAATTCGAGTGGATGAGGGAAAAGTTCCACAAGTATTCTGTGATTTATGTGAAGTAAAACTCTGTGAACTCGGAGAGCAGAGAGACAAAACAAGCAGTAAAAATTCAAAGATTGTTCTCACAAGCTCATAAACTCATAAAAACATTAAGCAAGCTTTATGCTGGGCACACACTTCACTACTTTCACAGTCTTCACAGATCATGACTGGAAAGACAGCGTGTTCACACTAAACACACTGGATTTACCTTGCTGAGGGATCACAGACCACAGGATTTACCAAACCAACTAAAGTTAGTCAAACAATTTAACAAAATTCTCTTGACTGGATGGTTCAAATAAACCTTGAGAATCTATGATAAACAGATGAAGTTTGCTTGGAAAATTTTAATGTAAATGTCTCTAAATCAAGTCCCATTAACTTTAAATTAAATATGCGAGTTGTTTGGTCCTTCATCAATACTTTAGTCCAAAATGTGCGTCTCTTTTTTTATCACCCAATCTTCTTATGACAAACTTAAGCATGCTCTGATTATTGTGATGACTCTAAAGGCAATCTTAAGAGATAGTCCTGCTGCGTGTGGTGGGTAAAGGTCAATCTCGTCCACTAGGAAGGACGTAGGGACGTTGCCAACCTCTAATTTGGTGATATTCAACATGTTGAATTGTCTTACCAGATGTCCCAGCCTGTGTGGTGTTCTCCAAGGACAAGCGAGCATGCAGTCTGTTGACGGTGACGGAAATCCAACATACAGAAAGCCCTTTTTGATGGAGGAGATATTTTTTGTGTGTGTGTTAGTCCACAAACTGTCGCCATTGCTTCTTCTCCTTAGTCGACCATGTTTACTCTGAACTCATGTTTGGTATCGGGAGGTTTTACGAGATTTCCTGTCCGATACCTGAATGTTTGTGGGTGAAATCTGTGTGTGTGTGTGTGTGTTGCGTTGTATTTGCTGCATGGCCGTACAGCACACGCTGCAGGACCAAACCCACATTTTTATCATCATGTGTGCGCTCTCGGGTTTTGAAAGACAACCTGCAACTTTGAAATTTTACTGTGTGAACTAGGCGAAACACAAAACCGTTTGAAAAACAACGGCTTCCAGCCGACGTCATGTCGAAATACGCAATTTGCTGTTGGGTCAGTAGTCAGTTCACACCCTATAACTGCGCTCAAATTTGACTCAAAAAACTCAAAACATGTTTGAAACCTGCAACTTTGAGATCGGGTCTGATCGATACTCCTCTCACTCCAACAGATTTTCGGTCCAACATCCTCTGCCAACCTGTGACAACAACTGTAGACTTTTCTCTATTGGGAATTAGGGAGGATAGGGGGGGTATGATCTGACAAAATAATAAAATCAGACAGTGTGTCCCCAGTTTTATAGCTCAAAGTGAGCATCTGAATCCAAATCCTAGCTTCCAGTTGTGCGTCCATGACTGCCTGTGAATGTCAGAGAGGTAGAGAAGGTCAAACTTCTCCATCTGGACTATGACATTTACCGCCATCCCTGAATCTCACGACTTTTTCTTGTTGATGATTCATTTCACTCAGCCTTAGTACCGAGTTAAAGAGTCTCTCATGTCTTTGGTGTCCAACTGTCTGCCAGCTGGACAACTTGGGACCACAGTGACTGCTGGCAGACTCTACAGAAACATTCGACTAGGGATTTTTATTTGCTTTACTACACGGTGCTGCCATTCTAAGTTTTCTTGGGCAACAGCAGAACTCACGTAGGATAATGTTCAAAGTTTGACAGGCTGACAATACCACAAGCTTTACTAAAAGGATATTCCCAGTATTTCTCATGATTAGGGGTGGGAGCAGAGGTTTGATGTAACTCACTTGTTTTCCCAGATATGTTTAGGTTTGAACTGGATCTGCTTGATAAATTGTGACTTGATGTGATATTTGTACTGTTTTGGTACAACATGAGTGAAGTGAACTGACTTGAACCGAATTGACCAAGGTGGCATTTGAAGAATCAATAGAGAAAAAAAACCCAAATAATGTGAAAACTACCCACCGAAATACTTCATTAAAATTTTTTTTTTTACCCCTAGGTCAGCTGATGGTTTGCTCAATGATCAATTAAAGAGTGATGAACCATGTGGCAAAAGTAGTGACTTGACTTCTGAAGATGTAACCTTTTTCTTAAAAACAATGTCACAATGAGAAGATTATGCGTTTTTAAAATTAAACCGCCCAATAGCACCAAGGTCGAGGTTTACTGCAGTAAACACGAAATTACCGACATCAAACTGAAGATATTAATAGCAGAAACACAATACAGCTTTCAAGTCTCATTATTGCTGGTTTAAGCAAATGAAGCCAAAACAGACATTCCCACTTTACTCTAAACTGCAAAGTTCTACATGATGGGGAATTTTATCAGCTGCCCTTGTCCTCCAGGAACCTGTTCAGACTTCAGCATGAAGCCTAGTTTTGTATGACTGCACTGTGTGTGTGTGTGTGTGCTGAAAGCAACAGTTAAACTTCCAATTAAGATGTCCTGTCTGATCATAAGCGGTGCTCCCCGCAGCGCGCTCAGAAACCTCTTCGTTATTATTGCATTATTGCTGTGAAACGTTGGTTTTGTGATGCACCGCAGAAGAGCACGAAGCCTCGCACTGCGCCGCTTTCTAAGGTGAGATTTATTGAGCCTCGACGCATACCGACCTATTCAATAAATCGAACTGTTATTGAAAAGTTAATTTATTTCAGTGACTCATTTCACTGAGTGAAACACATTATGCAGATCAACTACCCATTATGCCGATATCTTGGAGTCTTTATTTGTGTTAATTAAGATGATTTTTTCCACTTACGACTAACGAAAACATGACATTTATGGTTACAATGTTGCATCAGACCGACAAAAACAAATTTTGAATGCATAAACGTGGGCTTAATCAAAACGTATGTTAAATACCTTTTTAAAGGTTGTCATTCTTTATCCAACAAACAAGCCTCATCGCAATGCATTTCTTAGTTTATTGGATATGATTGTACCATTCGAGACATATTACCATTAAACTGCTACAGACAAACCTATACAACTTCTCTCAGGGGTGTTTTTCTTTTTGTCACAAGTTATTCCTGCCATTGTGGTATGGTGGTTAGCACTGTTAGCTTACTGCATGGAAGCAATAAATTGAAAAAAACTGAAAGATAAATGTCTATAGCTACCCGTCAATCTGTCTAGATATCTAGCTGTACGTCTTAGTCTTGCTTACAGAAAGTCTTAGTCTACGTCTTGCTATACATCTCACTAGCTACCCACCAATCCGTCTGTTATTCTTCATTTACCCAGTTAAAAACATCCAGGTCTCATTGAGATTAAAGTCTTTGTTTCAAAACAAAACCAGATGTAAAAGCAGCAACACGCTCTACAACCATCCTCGGCTCACATTGGAAGACCAAAACTAACACTTGTCAGCTTTGCTGCTGTTGTTTTCAGAAATATTCAAAGTCAAGCCGTTTCTTTCTTTTTTCTTACAAACTCTGGTGCAGAAAAACCGGCTCACGATCTTGTTTCCTCCTACCTTGACTACTGTGAAGACCTTCTCGTTGGAATCCTAGAGAAACATCTTCAGAAACTACAAAACACGGCAGAACTCCGACACACGCATTTTATACTTGCACCTCTTGCTTCCCGATACTGAATACAATATCTCGCTTCTCACCAGCCGGTGCGTCCATCGGCAGCCCTTCTCCTATCTAAAAGAAATTCTAACCCCACAAACTTCAACATGTTCCGTCCACATCATATTATCAAACCTGAAAAAAGGAGATTTTTTTTTGTTTTTCTTTCTCTGCCTTATTAGAATATAGAATATATCTTTCTCTGCCATATTAGAATGTGGAATCCTGACTTGGTTTCACAATGTGCAGGTAAAAGTGTGACAGTGCCTTCACAAACACAAAAGTAAAAATAAAAAGATAATGTGAGCCAACAGCGGTGGGTGGATTTGCACATGGGGGAAGAGAAATGGCATCTAAATTAGAAGGTTCTGCAAAAACTGAGCAAAATTAGGACCGAAGGAGCTTTAACTGAAGCGCGCGAAGCCTCACTCCCTCAGAAGACAATGTACTTCTTTTGTTTTGATGCTCATGTGTTTCCTTTCATTGCGCGTCCCTCTCATCTGTCTATCTAGCTCCGCTTTAATTATCAGCTGCCTGCCACAGACATTGAGTAACCACTTCTGACAACCAGGTGTGGAATGACAGTGATGCACACACAGTTGCCACACACACACACACACACACACACACACACACACGCACGCAGAGAGAGAAAGAGAGAAGGAATAACACTTTAACAGGATGCATGAAACGATGAGCCTTCATAAACATAAACAAAGGGAGACACCAGCAGATATGAAATCAGGACTGCCTCTCATGTGTTCATGGTGTTGTGCCTCTCCAAAACAGAACGGGGGGGGGGAGCGGCAAAACAATGACGCAGACATTTTAGGCTCTGTGGAAACAGATGGCAATCAAGGATTAGTTACAGGTGTGAGGAAATGGAAAAGAAGAAAGGGGACAAAACAAAGAAGGAAATCTGAATTAACTGAAGGTGGGTGGGAGCAAATTTTGTAAAGTGAACATTTGTGGGAGTAAAATAGTTAAGTTTCAGTTGATTTGAATTCCTTTGAAGTCTGCTGTATTGTCATGAAAAACCTGCCCATCGTTACAGTAACTGTGTGTTATTTCGATCCTTTAAACAGGTTTACGGTCCAGAAGAACTGCAGTCGTCACACCGGCTTGCAATCCTGCCGGTGTATTCTTAAGCAGGAGAGAATTCAGTAGTTTGCAGTGAACCGGACTTCAGGTTGGCCTTCGACGAAATTTTTAAATTTCAGCAAAAAAAAAAAAAAAAAAGTCCGAAATCTTCGACTTTTGAAACTCGGAAAATTTCCAAAAGTCAAATATTTTTAACATTTGAAATTCCCAAATTTCTTCTAGAAAATGTCTGAGATTAACCTCCAAATTTCTTACGTTTTTTGGCCGACATTTACTCTTTTTTTTAACTACATTGTCGTATTCAGCTTGATTTAGTCTTTTCATTATCTTCCTGAGTTCATCTCATGCTTCACTTTATTATTACTCGCCAACGGAAATAACGAGTGTCGTTCTCGTTCTGTACTCTGTACAGACGGCGACTGGTCTAAGGTTCCTTAATTGGGACATGTCTGTACAGTAACCCCACTACTGCCTCCATTATTTGCTCATGTTCCAGCTTTTCCCACTGGGATGGCAGCGTGAGGACTGAGCAGTGATCTGATTAGCTGTAGATTGGTTCAGGACGAGCAGCTCTGATCACGTTAGCCTTGTTAAGTTCTCCAGATATAATAACAGGAGCCTCTGGAGATAATGTTTTTCTACCGGACGACAATAATGCGAAATTCCTTTAGTGACCACTTAGTGTAGGCATGGAAGGTGAATGTAAAACAGCGGTGCAAAGTGCTGCTCTTTGTGTAGTCCCGGGATTTTAGCTTCACATGAGCAACGGCTGCCTTTGGTAGAAAGGATTCAGTCGTAATGTAAAATGTATCCCATACGATTGAAATGAGAGACAGAAATGTAAAAGGGGAAAATGTGCAAACTTGCAAAACCTTGTTTTGTTTGCTAAGAATAGAGCTGTCCTTTATTGTCCTTCATTAGGGGGAACTTTCAGCGAGTTCACATCTTAAAACTAGTACTTGGTTGAAAAACATTTTGATTCAATTTCAGCATCTTTGGCAAATAGAAACCAAACAGTCTCGGCATGTTGTTGTTACCACCATGTGTCACTGCGGGGACAGAGTTCATTCGCTGAAAACCCTTTGCAGTCGGGGCCGAAACGTCGTGTTTTTGGTTTCACCTGACGTGTAACACATCCGAACACAACACTGAGGTCAGCTTCATTCAAAAAAAAGGCTACTGTAATAAAACCCTAATGTTTTTACTCCAGACATGTTGAGTCAACGAGAAACTGAATGCAGCTAGTACTTGGAGGAAATTCCTGACACTCGCTCTGTGTTGTTGTAACCCTCTTGACAGCATTTTTCTGATGCATCTTCACAAATAAAAAAAACAAAAACAGACACCTAGCTTTTGGAATGGTCACATATTTCCTCCAAATATTTAATAACGTCTTAAATATGCGCTTTATGTAATGCCAACGAATTATGAATTGTTCGGTAACTTTAGCCAAAAGAAAATCCCACAAAAGTTGAGCTGATTACAAGTTAGGAATTAGACAGAGTGACAGCTGAAATTGAATCAAAAGCTGCTTTTAAAAAAATGAAATGAGGGTTGTGCACACATGCAAACAGGTAAACTGAGCTAATATGTTGCTTTTACAGATTAGCTTATTTCTTAGTTGTTTTGTCCAAAATATTTGTCGCATTTAAGATGGAAAAATGTAATTTTTTTTCAAATTATTGCTCACATTTCTAATCTAAAAGATTACAGACTTCCAAAAAGTGTTTAGAAAATGGGCATTGTCTGATTCCACCCACAGATCACTTAACATTGAACCATGACATCATGTCCTGCAGGTGCTAGTCTGTAGGAGCGTTTTCCCTGCATAACTTTCCTGACAGGAGCTTTGACCCGACGAGGCCCTGCCCAACAGGAATCTCCGGATCCTTGTCTTTCATCTCGAAAGGATCCATTTTATTGGAAAGTTTCCGGTTTTGTTTACCTGCATCGATGTAAAGCTGCTGGTTTCATGAAGCAGAGCTCGTCAACAAGCTCTTGCTAAGTCTGAGTATACAGGAGGAAGGATGAGCACTTCAAAGTCTGGGCTAATGATTCTCAGAAACCTGCTTTGCTGCTTCTAAATTGAGAGCAGTAATTGGCAAAAAGGGGATGTGAGTCTGCAAGTCGTGTTCGTGGGTACCAGAGGAAACGTATAGACTCTATGTTCAGAACACGAATGCATTGGCGTGGATTTAACAACAACTGTGTTTCTTGATAATAATCCACATTTACATGTGTCTTGCACACAGCGATTTTGTTGCGGTACAAGACCGGCGCCTCCGTGTTGCACTGCCTTTTCCCCGTGTTGCATCACAGGGGAAGCGTCAAACTTCAAAGGTAATCTCTGGCATCTTTTATTTTCATACGCCACAACGAAATAAGCGTCGGCAAAGAGCACGTCAGTGTCACTCCTGGGTCATTTCAGCATTATTACCTAAGCGGCAGCTGTAGATGCCAATGTTTTCTAATGAAATTCTGTCATTTTATATCTATGTTTCAATGCAGCAAAGAGAAAACCCTAGTTGTGTCTTTAAAAAAAAATACGGTGCGTAACATCTGCAAAATTATAAAGTCAGGATCTATGCTTTTTTTTGTTGTTTTGAAGAAAGCTGTTGACATCTTGTCTTATTGTTTCATTTTATAATTGTTGGCAAATAAACTCAAAATGTATTTATCCATAGGCGTACGTCTGCATTATGGGAATCCTATTTTTATGTGCATGATATTGTTAGCATATGACTGTTTAAAGATGGCAAAAAATGTCAAACTTTTATGCATATTAATGAAGTATGAACTGATGCGCTTCCCCCTCCCGACTCCCTGCAGTGTTCTACTTTCCCAAAAAAGCGATCCTCTGTAGAAAGGGGGGAGTCTTTGTTCCAAACTCTATTTTAAAATGGATAATGGTAAAAAAATAAAATAATAATAAGGTGGTATAATAAATAAATGACAGCAAACAAGTGGATCTGATTTAAAAGACAGACGGAGACTGAGAAAAATAGATGCTTCCGCTAGCTGCGTCGTGTGGCTAACAATCTCATTGCTTTGGTGTTTTCAATCAATTAGCTTGCAGGAGCCCTCAAGAGACCTACACACACACACACATTAACAGCTCCAATCAGTGCAGGTGATTAAGGATCAAATCAGAGACAAATATTCAATTTGGTAAATGATTACTCCTTTGGTTTTGGAGCATAAATGTCAGAGCTTTCCTTCTTTAATCACATTTGCATAAAAGTCATTTTTGATCCCAGTTTCTGTGGAATATACTAATTTCCCCTCCTGCGCGCCACCTGACCTGTTAACAAACACAACACACACTGCTGGATTACCATTTGTGGGTTTTGCAAAAGAAAAACAAAAAAGGTTAACCACCTGGAATATGAATATTTCTCAAACAGGTGTTGAAAATAAAATGTAGTTTTTACCTTTGGTTTTTTTTTCTCTCTTTTCATGTCATCACCTGTTGCAGCTCACTAAAGATACAGATAATAATCTCTGGACCTCACTAATAATTGGGTAAGTATCTTGTGGCTGTAATTGTACAGAATCATGTGTTTATCAAATCTATTATGCAGAGATGTGGTAGTCAATGAGACAATAACAAGGCAATAACTGTAGAGTACAATCAGGGTTATATGCTAATATTAGCATATAACCTACATTTTGGTATTTTAATTTTGGTTGCATGTTACAGTAACAAATCAAAAATGGTTAATTACAGACTTAATAGTCAGGGTTTATGATTATATACAAACTGAGACAAAGTGTGTGTTTCAGTATTGTTTACATAAGCTATTACCAGGTAAAACAATAAAACGTCACTTCATTACTTTACTAAACTGACTGATAATTAACTTCTTAAAACGATTGTAAATTGTTAAAAAGAAAGTTTGTATTTAATGTCATTTAACTGTGACTTTATCATGTCACAGTTAAATAAAGGAAGCAAAGAAGGCAGCTCCATTGCTAGCTCCTTTCCTTGACATTTACGTAAAAACAACAAATTAACACTGTGAGTATATGAAAAAAATTCCTCAGTATACATAATGTAGACTTTTTGACTTTATTGTTTGGTTATGTCTATATAACCATGATTTTCCAGCTTTACCATCAATAACTACAGCAGTATAACCGCTACAACACTTTCCACTCCAATTTTAATTACTCTGACACATTTTACACATGTACTCACTGTAATTAGCACATAATTACTGTACACAGCAATAAATCTCCCAATTTGGAGTTTTTACTGTATTACCACCTTCGTTCTCTCAATTCTTTTTTTTTGTATATTTATTTCTATTAAAACTAATACAAACACATAAGTACAGACAGCAGAACTTTACTAATTTTGATCATTTGAATGGCACTCATACATTTTTATCACCAGCCTAAAACCCTATTGTTATCATCTTATTGAAGAGAACATGGTCTTGATTTGATTTTTTAAAATATTGATCTTTATATATCTCTACCATTTGTAGAGATTCTCTTTGAGTACTATAAATCACATCTGCTTATGAAGTGCGTAATCACAAAATGATGTCACAGGCATAAAAATAAGTTGAATAGTTTTCCTAAAATTATTATTTGTTCAGGCAATATCTGTTTAAATATTACTGGGGGCTTTTGATATAGCTCACAAATAGTACAGAAAATAGCTTAGCATGCGGAAGAATGTCTGCATCTCAGTATATATAAATATGTGTGCGTGCGCGTGGGGGTGGGCGTGTGTGTGTGTGTGTGTGTGTCCCACGTCTCCAGAGGCCAATAATAATCTGTGGTCAGGGTCAGGGGCCCTGAGTTATGAGAACATATTGATTCCAGTGAGTCTGGCAATGATTGAGGGCTGTTTGTGACCAGAGTTGTTCTTCGTCGTCGTGCTCGGAGTTTTCTCCATTGTGCACCAGAAAGCCCCGATAATTTGTCATCCAAAATTGATGCTGAACATATTCTTCCCTTAGGTTTGTTGACTGCAGCAGCGCAGGATTTTACTGGGCCACCAAGCTGACCCATAAAACCAGCATCATGGCCTCACCTCATGAGTGGACGGCGTGTGTGTGTGTGTGTGTGTGTGTGTGTGTGTGTGTGTGTGTGTGTGTGTGTGTGTGTGTGTGTGTGCGCGTGTCATCAAGGTCTCTAAAAATTGGTTATCACGCTTGTGGTGAGTTATAAGTTCCTTCAATTTATTGCTTCCGAGCCATCAGATGATGCGATTGACTCATGAATCACCCGTTATGCTCGATCTAAAAAGCAACAACTAAACTGAGACTGAAGCCGATGTGGAAGTCGCTTAAGTGCAATATCAGTGAAAATAGCCTGGGGGTGCCTATAAAGAAATAAAGGAAACGGTTTCCTCCTCCTCCTCCTCCTCAGCCCCGTGTCCAAATATGATTCCAGTGCACGTTTATTTGAGGTTTTACTGAAAGATTGAGTAAATGTAGATTATATGTTTAAAAATATCAAACCTGAGAAGCTATATTCAGTGTGTGTTTTTACTTCTATATTTTACTTCAAGAAGCAATACCAACAATTTTTTTTTTCAAAATTGTAAACAACTGACAACTAGAGCCTAGCAGCCAGAATAGAAAGGAATTACAACTATTAGCAGTTTCTATCTCAAATCCTGGTGATGTTGTCAAAGTGTGGTCTAAGGTAATTAGTTCACTGGAAGGCAAACCCCCTCTACTATTGCCCCATGATAACAAACACAAGTCCCCGACAAAGTTCAACTAAATATGAACTGGGCTTCTGTATCTTTAAGAAACTTCTGCTCTTTCTGAAACTCCGCCTTCAGGAAATCATCACAACACGGCTCGTCTATACTCAGTTCCATCAGGTGTTTGCTAATTCCTGCTGGCTAGTCTGAAGGAGCTGAGTGGGGGAGTCGCGGTGGACGGCTGCTCCGTGAGGCAGAAGCTCTGAAGCTCGGACAATGCAGCTGTTCAGACAGAAATGCGACCCTTTGCATTTAACGTGATTACAGAAATTTCAAATTCAACAAGAAAGCATCAATTTTAATATTCTCACATGCTAAGTTCTAGCCTTCCTGTTGCATTGCAAATGAGGTGATCCAATAAAATCTGAAAAAGAAATTTGAAAAAAACCTAAGGTTCAGCAGACACCCCCTTGCCCACTTTTTCTCAGCTTGTTTGATATCTTTACTATAGATTTACCCGTTTGGCTGCAGAACGCTGCAACCAAATGCGACATCATTTTACCTCCGACCTTTCAACTGTACCACACTTTTCCGTTTCTGAGACACTCCCCTTCAAACAGTGTCAATATTTCTCATCAAAGCTGTAACAAGTTAATGTTGATTTTCTTTTTCTTTTTTTATGAGCTACTTTGACGGTTGCTTTGAAAGACTCTGATGAACAACTGGTTATTAACCATAAAATGGAGGTATGTCTGTGGGTGTAAGTGGCGTGACTGGCGTGTCTGACGAGTTGTGGGAGTAAATGACAAGCTGTTTGGACGTGGCTGCCCAAATGGTTGATTCACCGTTGAAGCAGTTGCATGTACAGTGTTTTGACTCAGCTGTGGCATAATGACTGTCATTTTGAGGCGATTCCAGTCGACCAATAGGCAAGAAGATACTCTCTTTTCTTTCATTGGACTCTATTGTTGTTGTGGCAATAATTGTGTTGCTTTAGATAATCACAAATAGAAACTCTCAAGGAGTTTTTATTTCCAGTTGCTATGTAATAGGACACATGTTGACGTACAGATATTTCTGGATTTCTTCTTCTTTTCTTTTTTTTTTACACCAATCTGTAAATAACTAAAAGCTAAATGTTATTTTCCATGGGCATTTGAGCAGTACTTATGATACATAGGAGCTTGGAAGGCCATGAACAAAAAAAATGCAAAAACATACACCTTAAGATTATTTTTGTTACTCTTTGTCACACTTAGAAGTTTTGAATTGTGGGAGAACAATTGGTCAAAAATAACCCGACTAAATACAAAAAATATTTTAAAATGTAATTGCCCACTAAGCCGTGCACTATGAGAACCTTAAACGACTTTAGGTACGGTTATTCTTTATGTAAAATGCCGTGTTAGTTTTATGCCAGACGTAACCGATCACGTTTTCCAAAAGAACTTTAAAACTTCAGAACTCACTTCTGAATCATGAACACTGAACTTAACTACGGCAACTATAACCTCCAGTCCTGTCTTAGTGGTGGGATTGAAATTAAAATTGATTCAAATTAACTTGATTAAAATTAAACATTTTAATCAAGTTAGTAGCCGGGTTTATAGTTAATTTTTGCTTTAATCAAAAACTAGCAACACTTTTGATCCAAAACCCTTTTATGCTGCTTAGTTACTGAGCAACAAACATATCTACATTTTTTAGTCTTTTATTTAGATAATTAAACCATCAGATTGGTGTAAAGTGCTATTGTTTGTTGTTGCATGTGCATCAGATTTAGGTGCGTACCATAAACATGGAAAATAAATGCGATCAATTGCATTGAAATTTTTAACGCGTTTAAATCTATGTAATGAATTCAGCAAAATGTAAGCATTTCCCTGCCCAATATGGGACAAAATGTTTTGATTTTTCAGATATTTTACCAAGCTACATGTTGTCAGACAGGTGGAACTGAATCAAGAAATGCGGTTAATTAATGTTAATTCATGATGGAAGAGTAGAGGTGATTAATATTTCAAACATGGCCAGATTTGTGTGTGCAGCTTCTTTATTTTCATCCCTAAATCATCATTTGGGAACATTTTGTGTTAACCCAGGTTATTAATGTCTGTTGATTTTGCTTAAAATCAAAACCAAGAACAGAAGAAATATCACAATGATGTATGTGTTTGCAAAGCCTGTTATAAAAACATGTTTACATGCATCAAATTTCTCTGAATTGTTTTTTTTTTGTTGGAAATATTACATTCAAAAGTGTGAATTCAGTTTTAGAAGTCAACATCTACTTGTAGAAATGCTAACTCGCAGAACGTGGCAGCCTTTAATTAGGCCTGACAATTAATCCTCATAAAACCTCAAGCGCTTACAAATACCAACAAAAAAAAAAAGTAATTAAATTAATTTAATTATTAATTTAATAATAACTCAAACTGAAGGTGTATCTGTCAGAGAAACTGCTAATTTATTTAACAAAGCGGCCTTTTTACGGAGAGAAAACCGGAGCTGCGAGTCAAAAGACACCGACGGGAACAGATGGAGGTTTCACACGCACACACACACACACACACACAAAAAGAAAGACACAAAGTATAACTCACTGGCTCAAAAAGGGAATTAATGAAGTAAATCATCACTTCCGTGACAGACTCTATGACAAATCTGTCAAGGTTCTCCCAAAGAGCATGTTCATCCCAGGACCCTCAATCAGAGGCAAAATGACACACCGCCCTTCACTATATAAAAAGTAATGTGATTCTCTTTCATCTTTACACCCAGATCTTCCCAAATTCACTTCTAGAAACAGCCAGAGGGTTTCTTCAACTCACAGCGAACTGCTACTGCCATCCAGCTCTCTCCAGTCACCAGGCCGGGAAGATGCGGCAAGGTCGCTTTATATATAATTTAAGACGCAGGAGGTTAACACGGCTCCCTGATCCCACTTTACGGCTCATTGCCCAGAGCGCACGCTCTAAAAGAAATGTTGTTGTTTCATGACCGCCATGATGGGGTTAAACGCCAAGCTTGACCTCGCCAAAATCTAAACATCATAAAATCTTTATGTGCGTGTCGGTGGCCCAGAGAGTCGAAGCAAATTTCCTTCTCCCGTAATACCTCACAGAGCTACAGGCGTTAATATGGAGAGAGATCAAATATGTTCTGACAAACTACAGCAAGAGCATGAAAGGGCCTCCATAATAACAGGGCCGGAGCCGTTCTAAAGACAGCGGCTACTTGAGAGAATATTCCATGTACATCTGCAGTGAGAATGATAACTTGTTGGTGTAATTTGCAATACAAATCTGCTTATGAATTCAAATGTACAGTATGTCCTTTCACTTTATTTTTATTCCAGTATTTCTTTGTTTATGTGGGGGGAAAAAAACTTAAGAGAAACAACCTGATTTTAACCGAGTTCGGCAAAGAAGTCTCGAAAGGTTTGTGAAGCAAAACCCTTTACAGAGTTTAGAGGAAATGTGTAAGTGTTGCTACAGTTAGGGGCGCATCGTTTATCATGATAATAATTCAGATTTATTGTTGTCGCAATAAATTGCTATCAATGTTTAACCCAACCCAAAAACTCTCTAGATTATTAAAATGGTTATTTTTTTTACCATTTTCTCCACTATTTGCATCAATAAGTTTGAAAATATAGTTAAATTGCAGCTCTTATGTGCAGTTCAGTGATAGAAATCACCCTTCATTATACAATTAGTGTCCTAAAGAAGCATATTTAAAATGTTTATGTTTTTTAAGAGAGTTATCTGGGTTTGCGGGGCTATAATTGCTGTGTCATGCAGTCAGTCAAGCAATACACAGTTCTTATTGTCACTTTTATCGTTATCACAATAGGACCACCAAATATTGTCACAGAAAGCTGGAGTCCATGGTTTAAGATGGGCTGCTTATGTTAAGACACTACTGAACTTTAAGCAACTTCAGAAGAGTCTTACCTGGGCTGACAAGGGAAAGGAGTGTAGCTCAGTGACCCAAAGTTCACTTTTTAAACTATATCCAAGTTAATTGATGTTCAGTAAGATGTTAGTTTCCATAATCAGGGATGACTTAGGAAGTCATATGATGAACTAATGTAGGAAAAATCTTTTCTTCTCATGTCCAAAGTTTGGGCTGAAAGTCCAGGCTTCAGGTGCAAAGTCATGTTAGACTTCATATCTACAAAAGGTGTCTCAGTACAACTTATTCTCTCCTGATACGATACCAATATTGCAGCTTTGGGTATTAGTTTAATATTATGGTATTGGGTCAACCGATGTTGACTGATTTCTGATATCAACATTAGATCGGGACAATCCTAGCACCTACCCACATTCCCAAAAACACCAACAACTGATGTAATGACCACAGTATCACTGTTTTTGATTGGCCAACAAACTACACTCACCTGATCACCATGGAGATCCTACGGGGGATGATAAAGAGGAATATGAAAAACACCAGATTCGGCAGTGCAGACAACCTGAAGGTTCCTTCTAAAGCGACACGGGGTTCGTTAAGACCTCAACAGCGTTTCAGGCGGATTACCTCCATGCCACAGTGATGCAGTAATTCAGACCAAAGGATCCGTGAACAAGCGTTGAGTTTGTATACTGTACAGTACATGGGCATAGTTTAAATTAGTTTTAAAACATTCCTGTATTAAAAAAAAATCATTGCAAGTAACTATGTTATCTTCAGTTGTTATAGAAATGCTTTATATATCTAATATGATTTAATAGAAATTTGACTGCGATCTTTAACACCTTGAAATTTGGCCACTGTTCCTTTAAGACGCTCTTGCTATCTCTGACACTGACCTTCAGGAAGTCATCACAACATGGCTCCTCTATTAACCCTTTAACAACATTTTTACCGGCATTGAACTGAGAAGCAGCTCGTACAATGACCTCAGTAGATGTGTAGTTCCATCAGGTGTTTGCTAATTGCTGCTGGCTAGTCTGTAGGAGCAGAGTGAGAAAGTCGCTGGGGACGGCTGCTCTGTAATTCAAAAGCTCAGAAGCTTAGAGAGGAGGAGAGGTGCCTCAGAGGCAGAGCTAGGTCCACCCAGGCTAAATGGTTGCACAGCTAAATGGTTGCCATGGAGATTTAAGGATTTTTTTTTTTTTGAAACATGCATGAAAGAATCAAGGCTGCACTCCAGGTGTGGTTTTGATGAAGGAATAAAATTATCACATGACACAAACCTATAAAAAGTCAGTTTTTCTTAATGCTGCAATGCTTTAAGCAATATTTTCTCAGAAACCGAATGTTGGATTTTTATTACTTCGAAGCCACAATCATCAAAACTTAGAGACATAAACACTTATGCTACATTTTTAGCATGTAATGACTCTAGACAATATCTGCCAGTTTATTACAAGGCAACCCAGAGACACACAGGGACAAACAACAATGCACTCCTCTGGGTCGGTTTGCAGGAGCCAATTAAATCTACATTTTTGGACTATTGGGGCGAAGCTGCTGTAGCTGGAAGGAATCCAGGCATTCAGAAGAAGAATGTGCAAACTTCATGCAGCAGCAGTCGGAATCCAGGACTGTCATGCTGCAGGGCAACTCTGCAGCACCAAGTCCATCTAAATCGATATAGAATATTAACAGCTGTCAAGGCCACATGGACCACTTTATTATTATTATTAAATCTGAAAAAAGAAAACAAAGCCTGGAAGATGGACTTCCTTCAAGAAATTGATGAGATGGACACCAGAGGTCGCTCTCTGAATGTGATTATCTCATGGCCAGAGGCCTGAGACCCCCACCATCCTCTGGAGACCACCTTGGCAAAAGTTCATTCTGCGGAGAATTGGATTCTTCTCCAACAGAATGCGTGTGGGGGAGTGTGTTGGTGTGTGAGGAGACCTGACCTTGAAGAATTGTTTGTTCCTATTCTCACAGTTTCTCTATTGCTTTCCCAAATGCTTATTCTCTATCAGCAAAGCTACAGTATATCATAGCCTATTATCATCTGTGTTTTGCTGTGTGGGGACTACGCTCCTCCATTCGCTGAATTTTTTGTGACTTTGTTGTTCCTGCTGCAGGGTGGTGTCAAAGTAAGCATGTGAGGAAGTAAGAGTGCTAAGAACTTTTGATTTTTCACGAGTTTTATTTATTTATTTTTTAATCATGTTTAGTTTTATCCTCTCTGGAGTGATAATTGCTGTAATCACTGTTTAACTGCTGTGAGAGCTGCACTTGAAACACATTTTAATCCATATTTTCCTCATCAAAATCTATAGATGGGCAACAGCAAAACATTTGACAAACAGATATTAACCAGAGCCATACAGAGTTTAACCATAAAAGCATGAAAAGACATTTCTTGGCCACATTTTTATCCATCAGGTTTAACAGTAGCCTGGTAAAAAGCAGCCCCTCTTTCTACGCTTCTCTTTGTACAGAGGGTCTGGAAATTAGCATAGCTTCCTTCATAGGGAGCCATGCTAATTAGCTTACAGAAAATTGCGTGCGCTGTAAACAATCATCCCATACTGTAGTGCGGAGTCAAAATGCTTAACAGCAGTAAAATGTCTTACACGTTTCTCTTGCTCCGACTTTGCTCAATATTTGGAGGCGTGGCCAAGATGGACTGAATGTCTTTGTTTACTTCCTCCACTGTTGTTGTCAAACTACCACCAAAGTCCAATAACAATTCTAAAACAGAGCAGAAAATCAACATTATTGTTCGCTGATTGGCCAAGAAAAAGTTCCTCCTGGGAAATCAAACTCCATGGGAGAAATCCCAGATGGAGAACTGAAGGGAGATGAGAATCGACTGGGATTGCATTGGAAAGCAATAGCCATTCTGGTTTAGCAATGTCACGAGTTTGGTAACATTAGCAAGTAGTTCCTTAACTTGTTTTAAATTGGAGTGGATCAATGTAAAAATTTGGGCCGATATTGATACCTAATATTAATACTGCTATTATATTTGATAACCAATATTACCGATATTATAGATATATATATATATATTTCCCAACACTTTGTAACACACTGCTACATTGCTTTTCTGCTTTAGTTGAACACCCCAATAATCCTCTGATGCATAACTTGTTCAGTCATGTCATCACATGATGGCACAAATTCCACATGGCCGACCTCTTTACCCCCAATTCCTGAAATACAAGCAGCAACAAAATGAAAATAAACATCTATTGTTTACATCAGCATAGTTTTACTTATCGGACGAATACCAATATGTTAAATTACCAACATCAGCCGATACCGATATCCTGATATATTGTGCATTCTTAGAGTCAGGAAAGAGATGGATGTTGTCCTGCGTCCGTATCTCATACTAAGCATCCAGATAAAAACAAATCTACAGCTAGAATTACAATCTCCCAACACCAAAATAATCCCCACAAGAATCAAATACAATTATAGTTGTTTCGATTTTGTGTTCCATACATTGACGGACTGAACCGCTTGCCTCATCGGTCAAGACGCTGCTGATTTCCTGTACAATGAAAGTCTGGATGATTGTGGTAATTATCTCGACACCCAGAGAAGTGCTTTCAGCAAAAAGCGCAATCAGAGTAACCTCATCCAGTGATTTGCACAACTGAATGGTTGCCATGGGAGATTAAAGGATTTCTCAAACATGCATGAAAGAATTAAACCAACAGTCCAGATATGTTTTTGATGAGAGACTAATATCATGATGTAAAGTTCAGAAAAGTCACTTTTACATATTGTCAGGTGATCGATACACCTTCTGTCTTGCAAACAGAGGTTGAAGGCCCTCAGAGGTCACTTGAATATGACATCACTTATCACAAAGAAAAGATGGCATTTGCTTCCTAAACAGCCTGTAAAAGTGCCTGAGAAGTGAAAGACAGAAGAGATGTCCTCCATCCCCAGAACCAGAACCAGAACCAAACGTTAAGAAGCAGCATTTAGCTTCTATACACCACAAATCTGGAAAAAAAATAAAAACACCCAGAAAACTGCAGAACAGCTGAAACACTGAGTTCCTTTAAATCAAGGCTAAAACCCCACCTGTTTAGAAATGCATTTGAACCACAATAAATGGAACATTGACTAATATATTCAAAACATATTGAACCTAAAATACTTATTTATATTCTGATATAGAAATGCCTTGCAGCTAAGGGATCTTATTTCTAACTTTTCATAAACTTGAGATTTTGTTTTCTGGATAACAGAACACATAATATCAGCCGATAGAGCGCCCCCATTTGCCTGGATGGGAAACTTTTTTCTTTTTCTTTTTTTTTTGCCATGAGTTGACCCAGACAGAGGTCCTAACTTGTATTTTCCTTCTGCACAACCAGTTGACAACCGTTTTGCATCACATAGGAAGAATAAACGAACTGAATATACACGTAGTTAAATGATGCTCGTTTCTCAGATAATTCAGACATCGAACCGTCTGAACCAGAACATCGGCGACAACAAAAATAGCACGAATTGTTATCTTTTGAGCGAGATTTCTGTATATTTTAAAATCGAGGCTGGAGTAGTGACACAATTTGCCATTCTGTTTGATCTGCGGCTCTAAACGTGAACGCCACGTACTGCATGTACTTTATAGTCAAAGAAAAAGGGAGAAACACGGGTCTATTAATTAGATACATTGTTTATTATTATTATTATTATTATTATTATTCGATTTGAGTTTTAATGTCCAAACTCAAATTCAGTATCTGTAATGCAGCAGTTCATTCAGCTAAAAATTTTAAATAAATTAATGTCACGCTGATGTTAAAAAGTGATGTAATGTCCCCAAAATTTACGAGGCCTCTGAGATACAAGCAACAGACTCATGAATCGGAAATGTGTGTGTTTTAAAAAAAAAATATTATTAATATCGACGGGATTTGCTTTCAGTAGTGTTTTAAAAGCTAAACTCTTGTTCCACTGCAATCCGAATACAAGCAACGGGAAACGACAGACAGACGCGTTGGTTTCTCTTACCTTTTCAGACATCAAACTGGACGTCTGTGTTGTTCAGTTGAAGAAAGATAGTAAAGAAAAAAAACCGCCTGGTAATCCTCAAACGTGAGCGCCACTTTCCAAATTCTTCACCGTAACTCCAGAGCACTGCGTCTCCCCCATGATCGGGCCCGATATTCCAACCGCTTTGTTCTCGAAACCAAAAAAACAAAAAAAAAAAAACACAATCACATCCGAAGTCGTCCTCGGAGTTCAAAAAGTACCGAATATTGATTTCCTTGTCGTTTTGAGTCGTTCGGTGGTGAAATTTGTTGCATAACCGTGAAAGAAGGACGGGGTAAATAATTGGACCCCGACGCGCCTTGAAGCCATGAACGTTGGTTTAGCGCGTTTCCTCCTTCCCTTCTCCATCCGCTTTCAGCTCACGCAATCGCTACAAACTTAAGCGATGAGAAAGGAGGAGAGAAGTGCATCCAAGTTGAACAGAGGCAGCTCCATCAGCCAGCGCGGGCTTGACGCGCTGCGCCCCCAGAGATTGGGGAGCTCAAACACGCGTCTCGGGGTGGCAGATCCGCGCCGTTGCAAAAAAATTACAATAAAAAAAAATGGAGGGAAAAAAAAAGAAAATAACAAAAATCAAAATGTCAGAAAAAGGCTCCTCGTCGCGTGCCTCTTGGCTGTTCGCTCCATCACCAACTTCAATCGCGCGAGCCAAACGCTCCTCGCGCTCCGCGATGCGAGCGGAACGCAGCTTTCTTGCCGGTCACTTGGTTTTGAACGCGCATCTCTGCGGGACTCGCCTCTGCAAAGTCGGGGGAATTCCTCAGTACACACGCCAACAACAATAATAAAATGTAAAAAAAAAAAAAAGAGAGAGAGAGAGGAGGGAACTACATTTCCATGTAAACCCTGAGCGGAACGCAGCTTTTTGCTGGCTATCTCACCCGCCTGTTGCGACTATTCTTATATATTTGTTTATTTATTTACTGTGGGATCCCGGCGCACGTTCCGAAGCGCACCGACATCACCGGGCGATCGTTAAAGAGTGCGCAGTACAAAGCAGGGACGCGCTCTGTGGGTGACTTCATCCCTGGCTGAAAGACCGTCTGAACCATTTCACTACACTCTCCTGTCCGGATGTTTTATTGGCGAAAAGGGTCCACGTGAAGGATCTCGAACGCACGCGGAGATGAAATGTTGGACGTGTGAGGTGCCTGGTGATGTCTTTTTGCTGATATTTGCTACCGCCGTGCAGAGGCGCTGGTTGTGTCTGCCGCTGGGTACAGGTGGAGTGGGAAGTAGAAGGGCCTTTGAGGTGCAGCGAATGAATATTTTAAACGGCAGCAGCCGTGAACGCAGAGAGAGAGAGAGAGAGACACGGAAGAGAGAGCGGAGGTGCGCGCGCGCGGCCCAGTGTCGCGCGCAAGTTAGGAAAGCACGGAAACATAAACTTACGACACTAAGAGAAAACTCTGATCAGCACCAAGGACAGTGACCTTTTTAGCAAAATTTAGCTTTTTTTAAAAAAAAAAACAAACAGTTATTTTTAACAGCTCAGGAAGTTTTTATGTTCAGCTCATTTCAGCAACGAGGCAGTTCAAAGTGCTTTACGTCACGAAAAACCCAGGAAAAAGAGTCATAAAAACGTAATAACATCTGACGAAAACTTGCTTCATTCTTCATTTATTTTTCATCATTCTTCTGGTTCTTTTGGTGGATTGATGGGGGTTTGATAAAACATATTGATCTGAGTCAGCTGGGTTCACATCAAGGCCGTTGCAGAGAATTTCGCGTTGCTTTGGATGCGACTCACGTCTCACGTTTGACCCAAATGTTAAAACGTTTTTTTTTCCTTCAGCAAACTTCATCACCATTATGAAAGCCAAACTCCTTACCTTGCGGTCATAGGACGTTAAAATATTTTTAAAAAATGTTCGAGTTATCGGCCTCTGACACTACACTATAGAGACAGTATTGTAATTGTGTGGATTTTGACTGAATTCATTTTCATTTCAATAGTCTGCTATAAACAAACGGAGAAATAACTATAACAGATCAAGAATAAACCAAAGCTACCAAAAAGGCACATTTTGACAGAACAAGGAAGAAATAAAAGCATTTTCAGTTTGCAAGAGTCATAATTTACCAGAGTAATCCATATATTGACATAAACAACCAAAAAACTCAACTCTTAGAAACAACTTTTGTTGGAATGAAGGGTTTCTTATTTCTTTGATAGAGTGAATCTACATTTTTGGGGAGTTTGATCTGCGTTTAGTTCATCGGCAAAGAAATCCACAACTAGTCGCCGTTAGTCCCCGCAACTAATGTAACATAAAGTTAGTGTCTAGTTTTACTTTTAGAAACATAAAGCAAAATATGTTTTCACCCAAACTTTTTGGTTTCACATACATTTGATATTTTATAATAGTCTGACATGGACAAAGACTGACTGAGCGTTGATCAGCTGCTTTTCCTTCCTCAGTCTCTGTTTCCCCAGTCCTCTTCAATAGCATCTCTTTGTGTTTTTACTGGTAATTACATAAAGACAAAGAGAAAGCAGCAGTGTGATGTATCAAAATCCTATTGGATTACACTCTGTCCTCATCCTCTGCCAGCACAACAAGGAAGGTCAAGTGTTCTCCAAGACGCCACAGAATGATCTTCCCCAGAAAGTAAAGACCGGCTGCTCAGTACCTCGGTCACGTTCACGCCGTCTCCTCAAAGCTCAATTGTCTCTCTTCATGTCAGGTTCTCATACCACTGATGGACCACAGGGAATAGGACATGGTGGACGCAGTTATATATTGCGAGCAGCAGTGAAACAACACTCTGTGATTGATTTTTATTTGAAGTTTCCTGTACGGATTCTTGTCTTGGGACAAACTTACTTGGCGAGCAAAGGCAAACCAGGCAAAATAAAGCCTTAAGAAATAGGTGTCATTTTTCAGGTGACATAGTCAAACAAAAAGCTGCAACAGCATGGAGAGGAAGGTCTTTGGATAGGATATAGAGCATTTTATTTGTAGATGTAAAAACCCGTTTACGGGTTAAGGGGTAATTTTGCACAACAAGGTAAAAGTAACCTGATTCAAAGTCCCAACAAGTCAATGAGTCTCAGTCATCGATGAGAGTCGATGACTGATGACGATCTCTTTTTTTTTTTTGTAGCAATGTATGTAATTGTTATGGTAGTCATTTGTTTAAACCATGATCTTGCAAACGTTAAAATTGGAGATTAGCTAAGTAGGTCAGCAAGGATGAATTTCTAACGTTGTTCTTTTTTTTCCTTTTCTTCAGATGACTTTTTTTTTAACTCCCAAGCTTTTTCCCTCCAAGTTTCTGTGCAGTTCTGTCCTGCTGACTGCTAACATAGCTTCATCTCTTCAAAAGACAAGACAACAGGTAAAAAGACAGCTCTTCAAACATATTTGAAGCCACAAAATAGTCTGGAAATGTAGAGGAGCAGCTAACCTAATCTATAACTTTGAGCTTGCTACAGCTAGTTAGCCTGCTAAAGTACCATTACATCTCCAACATAGTGTATAAGAGTCTGTAAATGAGGACAAAGGTGAAAAACATTAAAGTAGTTTCTGTTATTTTTTGAGTTTGTTCAGCCACAGTGGCAGGTGGACAAAAAAGTTAATTTCCAACCCTGGTTACATATAAGGACTGTTCACATGTTTAAACCATGCTCCTGTGAATTTAAAGTTAAGTCAGTACTAACAGGTGCAACTATGTACAGGTGTAAATTCTGCAGCATTTGTACTTCAGAATTTACAGAATTTTGTAGTCATGTGAAGAAACATCAACACACAGCTAATTATTGGTTTGCATGTGGAATAGAGCAATGTCCTGCTTCCTTCAGAACATTTTCTGCATTCAGGTCCCACATGCACAGGAGTCACCGCCATTGCAGAAGTCAGACTGAACACACTCAGTTCAAGGGTAATTTTGCTAGTGGGGTTGAAGCATGTACCTATGTGGCAGAACATTTTTCAGCATTATGCACTCGCTTGAGATTTCATATTAGATGTAGGAGTAAAGTCTAGTCTAGTCTCCGGGGTGAGGTTCTCAAAAACCTGTTGTAATCTGGGTGAACTGGCCCTTTAAATATCAATTACTACCAGTAATTGATATTTAAGAGAGTTTTCCTTTTATGTTTTAAAGGTGTCTTTCACCAAGATGTCTGTTGAAATGGAAATGACCTTACCCACTACACCAAGGGTAATCATGTTTGGTAAGAGGAATATTTTCTATCATTATAATTTTTTTGTAGCAATGTATGTAATTGTTATGGTAGTCTGTACTTTTACTCACTAGCGTTAGCCTGACAAGGGTTTGTCTATTTTAGGAAATAGCTTGATGTCTGCAACCCGGTGGATGGTCAGTATAGAGGAGAAGGTATTTTTCGAGCCTGAGCAACTACATGACTTTGCCAGCGTCCTTGCTGTCTTTTTTTGGGTCATATTATGTCTTCAATCTGGAGTATCAGGAGTCAGCATCAACCACGCTGGAGATGATACAACGGCAAGTACTCTACACCAAGCCATTTATGAATTAAATTTAATGACAGTTTGACTGATGATGAAGAACCATAGCTGATTGCTGTATTGTACGTCTTCATTAAAAAATACAATTAATATATTTTATTTCTGTTAAAAGATTCTTTGTGAGGATCAATCCAGATGTTGGTACCAAATGCACAGCCAAAGTCGGTACAAGCCGCAAGACGGGAAGTCTTGTCAAGAGGAAAGTAGTCAGTGTCAACTCCCGGATCACCACCTTCTTCCAACAACTTGCTGAATTTGAATGGAGGACTTCCAACTAGGTAAGTATTTTACCAAATGTAAATGTTTATTATTTTGTTGTCTTTTCCTCCTATCTTGCATGCTCTGACTTTACTTTAGCCTTTTTAATATGATTTTAATGATTATTTATAAATGGCATGTGATTCCTACACAATAGCCCTTTAGAGTAGCCTGCATCTTTTCTGTGTCCATGGTAAAAAGTGGATGTCGCTGCATCTCTTAATAAATCACAGAACTGTATAAGTGTGTAGTCGTTTAAGTGTGGTGTATTTTTATACTATGCAGTTTTCAGTTTATTAGGCACACCTTTACAGTAATCCGTCAGCACCAACAAAATGACTAAAAAGATTGTTGTACTTCATTGTCCCATTGGGGACATTTGTAGTACGCAATCTTTTGAATTAGTGAAGACTGACTGACTAACTGCTTTTGCCATAAACAATCCAAAAACCTGAAGTGAAGCCAGTCCTGCTCATTCTTTATGCAGCTTCTATTATCACTTCAGTGCAATTGATTTTTTTTAAAAACAAATTATCAACTTAATGCTGCTTTATGACAAAGATTTTATGCATTTGAACATTGTCACTTCAACTTAATTTGTCAGCCTTCCTGGTAAATTTGAAAATGTAGATAACTTCCTGACCATCTCATGACCTCCCACATTGTCTGTCTTATTCTTTACAGTTCAGCTTCCACAAGATGGATCCCACTGATTTTGTTTGACGAATGGAATAAAAGTTCTTCTGATGTAGGAAATGTGTTCTATGGTTTTGTTGTTTTACAGCATATTATATTGTATTGTGACATTGCGAATATGTAAATGGATTTTATTTCTACAAATCTGCTGAAAATAAATACCTGTTGTTATTCACAGTACTTGGACTAAATTTTCTTTTATGAAATTTTTCGGTTTCTGGTAAAATATTCTTATATTAAAAAAATGTAAACTTTAATTTACAGTAAACCTGACATTATGTTGTGAAACAAGTTTACAGTAGACCAGCTTTACTATAAAATACAATTACAGTATAATACTATAAACTACATTTACAGTAAAGCAGTTATAACTGTAAAGCGTACTCACAGTAAAAATTAACTGTGAAATATCATAACAGTAAAGGTACTGTAGAATGGTAATTACAGTAACTTGCTGGCAACAGTGTTGCCAGTAAGTTACTGTAAAATTACCACAAAAGGTCTAACAGTGCACCTGCCTCACTGTAGGTTTTGTTCTGATCAGCAGGGGCTTCCATCCATCCATCCATCTTCTTCCGCTTATCCGAGGTCGGGTCGCGGGGGTAGCAGCTTCAGAAGGGAGGCCCAGACTTCCCTCTCCCCAGCCACTTCTTCTAGCTCTTCCGGGGGAATCCCGAGGCGTTCCCAGGCCAGCCGAGAGACATAGTCCCTCCAGCGTGTCCTGGGTCTTCCCCGGGGCCTCCTCCCGGTGGGACGTGCCCGGAACACCTCACCAGGGAGGCGTCCAGGAGGCATCCTGACCAGATGCCCAAGCCACCTCAACTGGTTCCTCTCGATGTGAAGGAGCAGCGGCTCTACTCTGAGTCCCTCCCAGATGACTGAGCTTCTCACCCTATCTCTAAGGGAGAGCCCAGCCACCCTACGGAGAAAACCCATTTCGGCCGCTTGTATCCGCGATCTCGTTCTTTCGGTCATGACCCAAAGCTCATGACCATAGATGAGGGTGGGAACGTAGATCGACCGGTAAATTGAGAGCTTCACTTTTTGGCTCAGCTCTCTCTTCACCACGACGGACCGGTACAGCGCCCGCTTGACAGCAGACGCTGCGCCAATCCGCCTGTCGATCTCCCGCTCCCTTCTTCCCTCATTCGTGAACAAGATCCCGAGATACTTGAACTCCTCCACCTGGGGCAGGACACCCCCCTTGACCCGGAGAAGGCACTCTACCCTTTTCCGGCTCAAGACCATGGCCTCGGATTTGGAGGCACTGATCCCCATCCCGGCCGCTTCACACTCGGCTGCGAACCGCTCCAGCGAGAGCTGCAGATCATGACCTTATGAGGCCAGTAGGACCACATCGTCTGCAAAAAGCAGAGACGAGATCCTAAGGCCACCAAATCGGATCCCCTCAACACCTTAGCTGCGCCTAGAAATTCTGTCCATGAAAGTAATGAACAGAATCGGTGACAAAGGGCAGCCCTGGCGGAGTCCAACTCTCACCGGAAACGAGCCCGACTTACTGCCGGCAATGCGGACCAGACTCTGACACCGGTCATACAGGGACCTGACAGCCCGTATCAAAGGGCCCGGTACCCCATACTCCCGGAGAACCCCCCACAGGGCTCCCCGAGGGACACGGTCGAACGCCTTCTCCAAGTCCACAAAACACATGTAGACTGGTTGGGCGAACTCCCATGCACCCTCCAGGACCCTGCCGAGGGTGTAGAGCTGGTCCAGCCAACACAACCCTACAACATCCAGAGCCTTAAGGAACTCTGGGCGGATCTCATCCACCCCCGGAGCCTTGCCACCGAGGAGCTTCTCAACCACCTCGGCGACCTCGTCCCCAGAGATTGGAGAGCCCAACCCAGAGTCCCCAGGCTCAGCTTCTTCAATAGAAGGCATTGGTGGGATTGAGAAGGTCTTCGAAGTACTCTGCCCACCGGCCCACAACGTCCCGAGTAGAGGTCAGCAGCACACCATCCCCACTATAAACAGTGTTGGTGCCGTACTGCTTCCCCCCCCTGAGACGCCGGATGGTGGACCAGAATCGCTTCGAAGCCGTACGGAAGTCTTTCTCCATGGCCTCTCCAAACTCCTCCCACACCCGAGTTTTTGCCTCAGCAGCCACCCGAGCCGCATGCCGTTTCGCCTGCCGGTACCCATCAGCTGCTTCCGGAGTCCCACAGGCCAAAAAGGCCCGGTAGGACTCTTTCTTCAGCCTGACGGCATCCCTCACCGAAGGTGTCCACCAACGGGTACGAGGGTTGCCGCCGCGACAGGCACCGACAACCTTGCGGCCACAGCTCCGACCGGCCGCCTCGACAATGGAGGCATGGAACACAGTCCACTCAGACTCCATGTCCCCCGCCTCCCCCGGGACGTGTTCAAAGTTTTGCCGGAGATGGGAGTTAAAGCTCCGTCTCACAGGGGATTCCGCCAGATGTTCCCAGCAGACCCTCACAACACGTTTGGGCATGCCAGGTCTGACCGGCTTCCTCCCCCACCACCGGAGCCAACTCACCACCAGGTAGTGGTCAGTGGACAGCTCCGCACCTCTCTTCACCCGAGTGTCCAAGACATACGGCCGCAGATCCGATGAAACGACGACAAAGTCGATCATCAGCAGGGGCTTGTATGCAGGAATTAGCATAACAGATAGGTGGTCTGAAGAGCCAAGGTGGGGGTGGGGGGGCGCTCTGAATGCTTCTTTGATGTTGGTGTAGGCCAAGTCTAGAGTATTCACTCCCCTGGTTGGAAAATCCACATACTGGTTGAAGTGAGGGAGAACAGTCTTCATGTTGGCCTGGTTAAAATCCCCCAGCAAAGATGGATAGATATATCTATTTATATAGTAATGGTAATATTAATAATAATAATTATTATTATCATTAACATCCATCCATTATAAATCACACTAAATCTTTTTGGACTGTGGGAGGAAGCCGGAGCGCCCGGAGAGAACCCACATATGGACATGGAGAACCAGAAAACCCCATGCAGACAGAAGCAGGCTGGGATTCAAACCCAGGACTTTCTTACTGCAAGGCAACAGTGTTACCCACTGAGCCACTGTGCAGCCCTGGTGTTTTATTCACACCAAAGGAGAATTTAGAAACTAATTAACCAAACAGTGATGACTTTAGATTGTAGCAGGAAGCCGGAGCGCCCGGAGAGAAACCTGCAAACAGGATGTTAACTTTTGATAGTTTATTCACAAAATTCAATGTTTGTTCCTCCTCTAAAAAAACAGCTTTGTTGTTTTGGAGGTTGGTCGCAGGAGAAACCATTAGGTGGGATTTTCTGTGGAATGTGGCGTTTCTCTTCATGTGTTTGCTTCTCATTATGAATCCTGCTTTTGTACATGTTTTCTTGAGAACAGGTTCAGAAAGCTCTAAAACCTGAGAACAATTTCTGAACCTGTTGGGAAACTTTTACAGAGGTTGTCCTCTGCAGAGGACGTCTTTATGACAGCTGGAGTCTCAGGATGATCTTTGCGCTGATCATAGAAAACTTCACAATCTAGATCAGCTTTTCTTTTGGGAAATCGGTAACATTCAATCCCAAATTTAAAAAAAAATTTTTTTTTACCCCTCCAGGGGGTATTTTGTGGGCTCCAGTGTCCCTTATATGACAGTAGGCTGACAGGAAGGAGATGGGGGAAGACATGCGGCAAATGTCGTCGGGTCCGGGAGTCGAACCCGCGATGACCGTGTCAAGGACTCAAGGCCTCTAAATACGGGTCGCGCTAACCCCTATGCCACCACGGCACGCCCCCGGTCCCAAATATTTTCCTCTTCTTCTGAGGTTGAACTATCCCAAAAGGGGTAGTTTTTCTTTGGGGGAATCAGTAACATCCTGTTCCAAATTTCTTCCTCTTCTGGGGTAAAAGTGCACCGTCTGGGGTAGCTTTTTGTTTGGGAACTGGGTGCTAGTGGCTCCAAAAGTCTTTCTTCCTCTTTTGACTTTGAGGGGTACCTTCTGCCCTCGTTCAGGGCAGTTTTGTGTTTGTGGGCAGTCTTACTGCCTGGAGCTCCACTGCTGCTCCTGTGTGTTGAAGTTGATGCTCCGTCTGGGGAACATTTAAGCTCAGAGACCCTGGAGGATGTGCCATTTCTCAATGTCTTCTCTGAACACTCCGGACATAAAATTGTTGAAATTGAAGCCTGAGCTTTGAGATTCGCCGCAGAAGAAACTTCCCCAGCCGGGTCAGCTTGATTTCTGGGATCCGATGGAAACCCGTCCCAAAACAAATCTCTCTCCACATCCTGGGAGCTTGAGAAACTTCTCAGTCTTTCAGCAGAACAAACTTCCCCAGCCGGGTCAGCTTTATCTTTGGGATCCGATGGAAACCCGTCCCAAAACAAATCTCTCTCAATATCCTGGGAGGTACTTTCATCCGAGTCGTTTCCGGGAAAGAAATGGTCAAAAAGTTTCTTCATCCCTATCGACACCAGGTATCCTACTCCAACACCGAGTGGCAAAATGAAAAGGTTTTTCATCTCGGACACACAAAAATCTTCACTACAAATAAAAGCTGAATCTCACTGAAGCGTTTGGATTCTAACTGATGTGTTGAGATTCAAGCATTCAAAGCCTCAGAACTTCTTTGATCTGTTGTGATGTTCATGATGTCATCAGTGAGGTCACTGTGGGTCTGGGTCCTGCTTCTGGTCGTTGCTATGGAAACGATCAGATCAGTGACTAAATATTTAAAAAGTTTGGTTTTTTTCATTTATTTAACATGAATTGATTAACAATAGATTTCTACCTTGGTTTTCTGTACCTGCTGCCATATAAATTGTCTTTATCCATTATTAATTTGGTTCTGGGAGGAAATTGTTCAGATTTTATAAACATTTACAAAACAAAATTTTCCCTAATCTTTGTTAACTCTCTGATAATGATCAAATTTTATATATTGTTGTTGCGCAACACCCCCCTCCCCCCCCCCTCTTCTCTCTCTCAATAGGCTTAGCGTAAGGTTCTGGAGACTGGCAGAGTAAGTAGATGTAGCAACATACACCTAGGCTACATGTCCATCTTAGCTTACAGATAAATGCTACATTAGCTAAGCTAATTTTGTTAGTTTGGTAGTAAGTACTACGGTAAATATCTGGGATATTTACCGTAGTATTACACTAATGTGAGTAAGTACTCAAAAGTTGTGCTACAGTAATAATTGTAATGCACTCATACGGTTTATAAGTTAGATAGGAAAGAGGCAAGAGCTAGCTCTAAGCTTATATGTTGATTTATTGTCATAGCAACTCCCTGCCAAGATGGCTGTCAGTTACGACGCTCACAAAAGGGTGACGTCGCATGAGAATTATGTACTGACCCTTTGCAACTACTCACTTTGTCACTGGAGGCGCCATGACAGACACTAGAAATGAGGGACGTAGTATCGAACAGAGCGACTGAAATTGTTTCCCCCAAAAGTTGTTTTTGCCAATTTAGCTGAGGCTTCTACTTTTTTAAGTCGAGCTAATTTGTCTGAACGTAACACACACCTGGTTTGGGCTCTCAAACGCCGATATTCATAAAAGTTAACAGCTAGCTTGGAAACCGACCCAAACCTCCTCCCTCCTTATGTGTTGGTCAAATTACAGACTCTGCCTGAATTCACACCACATAGTTTATGTCACCGTTTCAGAAGCAGCGTTCCCCTTTACACCGGAGCAACCTTACAAACGTACAAAAGACGAGACGCTAACTAGTTTTTTTCCATACATGCTGGGCTACATGACCGTGGGGCATCATAATACAATACTTGGTATCTTTCTAATCATACTTACTCATAAAGTATATGTGCGTTAATCTTCTAACCTTGCAAAATGTGTTTGCTGCATAGGCACGATTACATCGAGGCAGTCATTGTTATTGATGGCTGCTATTTTTTGCCGCCGTATTTTTCCTCATTAAAAGTTATACAATAAAATGACAAAGTTTAGGTTGTGTCCTTGTTTGTGCAGCCAACTGCAGAGCATCTTATGATAATTTTTAAAGTGAAATCGACTAAGTAAAATTGATATTAGGCTCCCAGACATTTGGTTTTTTTTGACAAGCTTTACAGGAGCGCATAGGTTGCTTTGAAATCTGTCACGGCGGAGCGGGCAGAGCTCTGGAGAGCCTGACGTCACGTACCCAATGGTCGCTATCAATCTCTTCAGGTTAACACAGACAATGGTGTATAATTTTTCAATTCTTACACTGCTAATATATTGCATTAAAATCGTTGTGTGCTATGAATAGCTCTCTTCAATTCAATCCCGCCGTGTTTACTCGAGCAGTAGGCCAGTCACATGTTCCGAGGCGCTGATCACACATTGAGAAAAGCCTCCTGAAGAGATTTCCTCATTAAAATAAAGGACGGGCGTCCTGTCCTCCAGAAAGTCACCTCTTCACCATGTGACAGTGTGTTGGCGACACTCCGGCGGTCTTAGATGTCGACCCGACAAGGCTTTCATCGCCAAAGCCGCCCGTTACTCAGGGAGCCGCTGAAGCAAAGGCCTAATCAAGTGTCCTTGTTTATGGATGTTTTGTCACGTTGCTGGGAAATGGTTTGTTTAACTGATCTGCAAAATTTGTCCCTGGAATGATCAGCGGTGCATCAGCCTAATAGACCATTAAAATGTCCTGGGGGGGTCATCTTTGGTGATTACTCTTGTTTTGCCCCATTTCAACCAACTTGTCATTGTGGTCATTTTCAGTGACCTTGAGGGTTAAATGCTCTCGCTGGATGCTTTATTGTTTTATGGTATATTAGCAGTGGCGCCCCTAGAAAATTTCCATTGGGGTGGCCAGACGAGGCCAGTAAGAATTTAAGAGGGGTGGGGAATATATATATATATATAGACACACATAGAGATGACAATCGATTAAAATGTTTTATTTAAATTTATTAATCACACTCTAGCGTTGTGATTAATCACAAATAATCACTATGCCTCACTTTGTAAGCTTGAAATATAAATATTCACACAAGTTGTTGTTCTTGCAAGAATGGTCCTGGGCAACCAGTTGAAACGCAAACAGTTGTCAGATTTATTTTATTTGCTTTTTTGCAGCAGCAGCAGAAAGAAGCAGGTGATGTAGCCTCCCGGGATTCAGCAGCAACTAAGGGAAACTTACTCTACTGCACATTCATGCAAGTGGTACCAAGCATGTTCCGGGAACAGCTGACAAAGAATATGTGTCAAAAACCTCCATATGTGCACGTTTTCAAACGAAATATTTTATTATCTGGAGTCAAACATGTCTGAAAATGTATCCATTTTACAGTTTTTTATATTTAGGAATCAGGTTTTTTATAAAGGAAGTCATTTTGCTTTAAATGTTAATTTAGAAATGTCTCTGAAGGGGAGATGAGAATTGAGCAGAATTGTGTAGGAAGGTAATGGCCAGGGTGACTCACTGTCATCATATCATATGACAATGTCAATAAAAAGACATTTGAAGACAAAAATTCATTCTGGCCTTTTGCCTAGAGAGTTTATAAAACTATGTGGTTGCCTATGTGGTTAAATTATGTCCTTTTCTGGTTGTCCTTAAAGGTTAAACTAGGCGTTTAAATATTATAAAGCATGTAAAAATACATGGAGATGGTGTCACTGAAGAGAATGAAGGTAACAAACAGAAGAATATAATCGTTATTATTTCTGACTTCTACAATCCATTTTTCAGCTGGATTACTCTCCTGAAGCCCAGGGAATTATGTTTACTTAAAAAAAAAGAAGTCAAGAAAAGTTGAGTTTAAAATATGATCAAGTTTTCCAACTAATGAATGCTAATACCATGCACTGTTATATACAGTATATGTTTAGAGCATTACTGTTTGTAGCTCAGTTACCAAATCCTACCTGCCATGGACAGGGTTACATTGCAAGTAACTTTTTTTTCTCTTGCCAAATAAACATATATAAAGTGCTTTTTATGCTTCCATATATTTCATAAAGCAAACATTGCTAACCTTCTCTTTAAATCGTTTTATTCATTTGAATGTAGCACAAGAAGGCTCACACACCTCTCTGGGTGAGATGATTAAATGGACACTTGTCCAGAACTCTATCCCACACATATTACCACATGAGCCAACAAAACACTCCCCACCACCTACGGTCTTGGCTTACCTGGAAGCGCCCACATACGCACACAAACGCACACACACGCCGTGCGTGCGCACCGGATGACACACAAAAAGACACAAGCGGAAAGAAATCGACGCCGTTAAACTGCTTTGCAGTGAGGTTGGCGGGTCAAGTGGTGAGGTCGCTCCATACTCTGCACAGCATTTTTCACCGGCTGCCAGCCTTTTAGATCAGCACTGCTTGGCGTGCGTGCGCGTGTGTGTGTGTTACAAAAGTGGGCGCTCACGTCGGACATCTTGAATATCCGTCACCATACACATTATGCACATTATGACACCTAACCACCTGGTGCATGTTTAAACCATGAAACCGCATGTATGCCACATTACAAGAGACAAAATGTCCGCCATGTGTGGTATAGACACACACAAACACACCCACGCCCACACACACACAATGCTGTTCTTTGTCTTTGGAGAAGCAGGATCCACTCCAGTGCATTCTTCCCGGCTATGTAGCCCAGATTAGTGGCCCCTGACTAGGCCGTAATGGCAGTTATGGCTTATGAATTAGTCCAGAGCTTTCTGAACCTCAATATTAGCAAAAATAAATAAATAAAAATTAGTATACATACAAGCTGAACTTTAACATGTATTGACAAAACATTGGAGCAACCAACAAGGTCAATATTCATGTTTTTTTTTTGTCAAGGTCATGAATGTTTTTAAGCCTCAGGGTGAATTTGATTTGACTTGACCGACGGTCCTTTGAGTTGAGTTGGACCTAAAGTGGGTCAGCATCCAACGATTGCTACTGGTTTCATATGTGTTACTGTCAGGGTCATGAATTCAAATGAAGTTTTTTTTTTTAGCAGCAGCAGAGAAGGAAGGTCAGGAAATAAGCAAAGTGATCACAAGTCTCTCTCTGGAGTTGTTTTGTGTGCACTGCAGCTGTCAAGATGTCCCAGCCTATCAGGCTTAAAGCCCTTTGCACTCATAATAATTGGCCATTAAAGCATCATCACAAGCACAAAAGAGCACCAGTCCCTCCACTTGCTGATAAAGCGAAAGACACTTGTGAGTTTTTTGGAGGAGCTGGGAGGCCCGCAGCTACCCTGGAGCCCAGAGCTGCCAGATGATGAGGCAGCGCTCTCTGTTCTTAGGACGAATACTGACCCCTTCGGTATATTAAACGTTTGTTCACCTCAGTGTCTGTGATCTCCAGCTGTAGCCTGTTGCTCCAGACCAGCGAGAAACAAAGTTGAGGTGACTGAAGTCTTGCAATTGGTAGTTTCTATTTTTATGGCCACACTCGTACACATCCTTCCCCTCCCAGCCCTGTCTCTCTTGACATTTAACAGTCTGTCCTCGTCTCCCCTGTAATTTCGTGTCACGACTGGCAATCTGGCTATCTAAAGAGAGGATAAGGACGTGAGCTGGAATAGACAGGTTGGGGTCAAGACGAGTCATGACGACATTTGATGGCGTTCTGCAGCAGTTGCAAACCGAGTCAAGTGTTTGACCGAGGCGGATGATATTGATGAGAGTGTACTGAAGACAACAGTCACCATGGCACCCATGTTTGATGGCGGCAACATGGGTTTTATTGGAATAAGTAGTGTGGGGAAAGTTTGGACTTTAAAAAGAAGAATGTAATCAACTACATAAAAGTTTACACTGAGATCCAACAAGATTAAATCACCAACATTACTATTGGCGACACTAGTAAATAGCTAGACTCTTAAAAGAAGTCTTACTGTGCTATGACAAGTCCTGAACCTGGACTGGCATTTTACTATTTTACATTTTACATAGCAAAGACTATTCACATACAGTCACTTAAGCAAGTTTTTAAAAAATAAAATAATTCTGTAAAAAAAACAACAAAAAAAAGCTGTTTATGTCAAATGCTTTGTGAGTTTGAAGTGATGTTCAACATGGAGCATTTGTTCATGTTTTCCAAATTACAAGTGAACAAAACAAAACATATATAATAAGTAGAAATAGATTCCATTTTTTACAAAACTATATAACAAGTGAAAGGTCTGAGTGCATGTGTGATGGTTTTTTGTGTTTTTTGTCGTGATGTCGTGATCAACAAGATAGATTCATTTCAATTCCATATTTTCAGTTGATTGAAAAAATAAAAATAAAAAATAAATTCCGGTGCACTGAGGCATGTTGGCCATGGTGCTGTATGGTGGTGACATGGAAGCCCTGCGGCCAGGCCATCTCCTGTGGATGTACCATCTGCCGCTACTGGCGAGCAACGGCAGCGGTATGGGCCGACATACCAAATATGATAATTGTCATAAAGACCGCAGGCATCACGGTCTCTATAGCGACTCATTTAAGAGCAGTTTTTCATTTTGAGTGAATTAAAATTTCTTTGGAAAATACTTTAGAACACACAATAATTCATGTTTTATTAATTCACCAAGTCCTTCACTGGTTTTTTAAAATAAAAAAACGTAGAGTGGCAGGGCAGTTGGATTCTGTCCTGGCTGTCAGCAGGGGAGAGGCGGGACATACCCTGGACACGATGGCAGTCCAACCCAAAGACACAGTCATGAACTCTCTCTCTCTTCAGAGGTCATCAGTTAACCTAGCATGCATGTTAACTGACTGTAGGGGGAAGAAGGAGGATCTGGAGAAAAACCACATTGACGCTACATCAGAGCCCCACCTGAGATCCGAGATGGAGGTCTGGTTATGTAGCAGAATTGTTCTCATTTATAGCTAAGCCCAATATTATTTGGGCTAATTTAGGTTTTTAAAACAATCTTAAAGGGGCAGCATTATGTAAAATTAACTTTATTTATGTTATAATGTAAATCTCTCATCAAAAACAGACCTGGAGTGTTTCCTTGATTCTTTCATGCGTGTTTGAGAAATCCTTTGATCTCCCATGGCAACCATTCAGTTGTGTAAAAGGCTTGGGGGGACCTAGTGCCACTTTTGAGGCTCCTCCCTCCACAACTGCCCCTCTCAGCTCCTTCAGACTAGCCAGCAGCAATTAGCAAACACCTGGTGGAGCTGAACATCTGCTGAGCTCATTATAGGAGCTGCTTCTCAGTAAAACACTCCTTAAAACGTGGCTAAGGGGTTAATAGAGGGTCCATGTTGTGATAATTTCCTGAAGGTGGAGTAACAGAAAGAACAGACTTTTTTAAAGTAACAGATGCCCAATTTAAAGTCCTTTTTTTAAGTCATATTTGATATACACGACATTTTTATAACAACTGAAGGTAACATAGTTACTTGATTGTGCTATAAAATGGCACTATGTGTCCCTTTAATTTTGTCAACATGTGTCTTCTGGCGTAATGTGGTTCTGTTTCTGAGTGGCCCAGCTGAGTCCTGACCTCACCAAAGACAAGCTGTCAACGGTTGTTGTCATAGCGATGCCTGAGTCAGCGGTAGAATGAAAATTGCAAGAGGTACCAACAATTTAGTCCTTATCTGCATCTATGCAGCACCTTGCAATAGCATTGATGACCCTTTCATTTTTTCAACGTTTGTGGCATTACAACCACAATTATTATTATTTTTTTTAGATATTGTATTGAGATTTTCGGAGAAAGAGCAAATAAAAAATTGAACTATAAGATTGAAAAACGTTTCAATATTTTTTTTATAAATAACCTGAAAACTATGACAGATTTGTTTTCATCCCCCATGAGCCAATACAAATAGATGCTGTTTGTTATACGAAAAGTCCTAAGAATGTCCCACTGATTTTTGTGGTTGTAAAATGAAAAAATGTGGGTGGAAGTGGGGAATCAAGAGGTATGACTATTTTGCAAAGGTCCACTTGATTCTCTGAATATATGAATATGACTCATTCATTCATTCAATCACTGAGTGTTCACAAAATGTAATGTTTCTTTCTCTCTTTTTTTTTACACTTTAAAGTTATTACGTCGTCAAGCAGGCTAGCCCAGTTACTATGTTTCCCATCTAACAGTAAAGTTGTGCTTCTCTTCCGCTTTTAGTTCAAGTCCTAATGACCATACAGCACTTCACTGCCCCCTGCTGATCAGTATTTGGTACTTGTCGTTTTGAAACTAAATCCCATGTTACAGAATATAAATTCCAGTCAAATCAGTGTACATTCTGTTTTATTCTCTTTTGTTTTTGCTAATATTTAAATATTTCCTTTAATGATTCGATTTATTTTATTTTATTCAATTTACTTTTACCAATGGATAGTAAATACATCTAAACAGATTTTAGTCAACCACAGGAAACCACTATGCTTCATGTAAACAGAGTAAATTCAGTGACATATTGTGAGTGTGGAACTGAACAAAAAGTAACATTTAAAAATGTATTACCTCACATTATATAATTCTGCGACGGGGTTCTGTGGACATTTCTCATGTATATTTAGGTCCAGAAACGTGAATGGAGATACAAAGCTATCTTAATTTTTCATTTTTTTAATAATGTATGTATTTATTTATTTTACCCAGACAAACGAAATACGTTTTATTGCTTTATGGGGCTTTTTTTTTTTTTTACAATCTACATTACAGAGAAGGTTTTTAATTTTGGAATTAACATAAAAAAATGTTACAATTTTTTCTTTATTTAGTTATGTTTTGATTCTGTCCTGAAAAGAATGTTGGGGTGGAATTATTTATCTACACTGTAAAAATAGGAACAGGTCTAATCAATGACTAAAACCATTTCAGCAACTATCTTACCTCTACTAACATTCGAGGGGCAATAGAAATCTTAAAAAGAAAAAAACTAACAATGCTGGGATATACAACCAAGCTGTGACTGCTACACTCTGGTTATTAAACGGGCAGTATTGTGCATTTTCCAGGCACATAGTGTCATTTTATAATAACTATGTTATCTTCAGTTATTATAATAAATCCTGTATATTTCAAATGTGGCTTCAAAGAAATTTGACCTTGTAATTTAACGCCTTGAAATTGGGCCTCTGTCTCTTTAATACATTTCTGCTCTTTCCAACACTCCACCTTCAGGAGGTCATCACAATTTCACCCCTTTATTAACCCTATAACAATATTTTAAGGAGTGTTTCACTGAGAAGTAGCTCCTATAATGAGCTCAGCAGATGCTCAGTTTCAACAGGTGTTTGCCAATTGCTGCTGGCTAGTCTGAAGGAGCTGAAGGGTCCTCAAAGGCGGAGCTCAGTCCCACCAGGCGTTTTGCACAGTTGCCACAGGGCGCTCAAGGATTTCTCTAACATGAATCAAGGCAACACCGCAGGTATGTTTCTGATAAGGGAATAACATAACATGATGCAAAGCTACACAATACTGCCCCTTTAAGTGAGATGCTCTGCCAGTGTCTACTTTTAAGACTCCCATATTGAAGTCAGAAAGGAAGTAATTCCTGAGTTGCTCCTTTGGGTTCGTGGAGTCCACTGCTTCCTGTCTGGACGGTTGTGCTCTAAAAAAAAAGCTTGAATTGTTCATTCTTGGACTGAGCATATCATTAGCGCACAATCAGAATCACTGCATGGGCTATTTTATTATCGTTTTAGAACTGCCCTCTTTTTCTTTATTATTCCGACTATTTGTATCAGAAAGCTAGTCTGGATGTGAGTAACATCTGATTAAATTCACTGGATTTGAAAAATCCAGTGAATTTAATCTCATCACACGCCAAGGGATAAAACACAAGGGCACGCAAGACAATATTTTACTGAGATTGACAGAGCGCACTCCACAGACCGCTGCCCTCCGTATAACACCTCTGTTCTGTTGAATTATTCAACAGGAGTGGAACGGCGGCCGGCGTGCTTGTGTGTGTGTGTGTCAGCGTGTGTCAGCGTGTGTGTGTGTTTGGACATTTGCTCCTCTAGAAATCTGTGTCCATGCTGCACCTACTTCCCTTCATCCCATTTCCCTTCATCTCCACTCCGTCTGATCCGTCCGCCTGTCGTCCAGATGAGATGAATACGCATGGTGGTCGAAACGAGGGTCACTGCAGGGATGCAGAGGGTTACCGTGGTAATTGCTCATTTTGTTTAATGAGTCATTTCTTTTGGATTTTGCGTATCAAAGGCAGCAAAATTCAACGAGATTAAGAAGAAAAAAAAGCCATTGGAGCTCAGAGTATATTAGCTGATGTTTATGGTTGACAGGAAGTCAAAGTCAGTAATGACTGGCAATCATTTGCATATTTTGCAATACATTTCAATACATTACATGAAAATATGATCTATTGTATAATTCATGTATCATCAATGTATAATTCAGTGTATTTACATAATAATATATCAGAAAATATATCGGGGAAATAATGGATTAAAATATATTATAATATATTTCCAGTAACGTGTTGGACTCTACAGTCTCTATGTACTGGGATGTGGTGGAATTGAAGATATTCCATTACAGACGTCCATCAGATCCAACCCAGTCCTGTCAAAGTGTCGCTCATAAAGCGTCTGGTATGTTTATGTGTGGTGCAACGACGTAAAGATACGAGATGTATGAATCTGAACCAGTGTGGGCTAGATGCCAGCTGACAAGGACAAGCAAGCTCCTCTGTTTAATAAGGGCCAGAGCACTCATCGTCACATCATCTAATTCATAATGCGCTATAGATTTTTCTTTTTCTTTCCAGGAAGGTCTAGCTCAGCAACCCGCATTAATTCATTAAAGAGCGCTTGAACACGGTTGAGTCCTCTGAGTTGATCTTTCTTTCACCCTTCACACATGAACACTACGCAGGAACAAAGACGGTCAAGATCTTTGACTGTCAAAGAAAAGTGCGGCTTTTCTATTAGCGTTTCTTGAAGGTCACGATTTTCCACATCGACTCCACATCCACAAGACCGGTGTTCCTATGGATTTTTAGGACATTCCAAAGAAAGTGTTTTTAAGAAAAACGCTCTCTTATCTCAATAGCCACTTTCACACTGCTTGCATACAACATGCTGCATGAAGCCGTACAGTCTCTTTGTGGCTTCTGTTGCAGTAAACCTATAAAATGACTAAATGCAACATGCAGACGTCTGTCTTTAGTCGCAGCCGTGACGCTGTGTTTTTGAGAGCTTCTTCCCATAATTTGAAAGAGTTGAAACTCTGTATGGCTCGTGTTAATTCTGTATGTTTTATACTAACATACATTAAATTTACAGAAGAAGAATTCTGCTACCTTAAATAAACAAATCCGCAAAACATAACACCGGATATCTCACATTTCTTATTATGATCGATGGAAGAGATGGTTTGAACTTCCTCTTTCTTTTCTCTCTTCTCTTTGCTCCTGCTCTACTCTTCAACTCATCTGGTATTTGCGGCTTCGGTTGAGGTATCACTTCAGCTTTTGTATTTCAGTGCTAAATAAATAAGCTGATAAAAATGTGGCAGTGCAAAAATTCTTAAAGGGGCAGTACGCGTTTTCTAGGCACATCATGCCATTTTATAGCACAAGCAAGTAACTATGTTAGCTTCAGTTGTTCTGAAAATGCTTTATATATCAAATATGACTTAAAATAAAATTGACTTTGATCTTTAGCACCTTAAAATAGGGCCTCCGTCTCTTTAAAAACTCTGGCTCCGACACTCCACCTTCAGGAAGTCAATGAGCTCAGTTCCATCAGCTGTTTGCTAATTGCTGCTGGCTAGTCTGAAGGAGCTGAGTGGGAGAGTCACGGGACAGGAGCTGCTCTGTGAGGCGGAAGCTTGGAAAATGCAACTCAGAGGAGGAGCTGTGTCTTGGAGGCGGGGCTAGGTCTAACCAGGCGTTTAGCACAGCTGAATGGTTGCCATGGGACACTAAAGGATTTCTCAAACATGCATCTTACATGAAACATGTAACAAGAAAGGATCAAAACAACATTCCAGGTATGTTTTTGTATTTTGTTAAAGTCGATATATCAAAATACTGCCCCTTTCATTTGTTTGACAAAAATAAATCAGACATATTGCATCGTGGAGTATGTTTGCCAGTATTTTTCTCTCAAATTTCTCTCACACACAGTTTAGAAATCATGGAGCAAAACGTACATTATTTCCACTTGTTAAGACTTAACTTTATGAGTGCTGCGATGAAACTGGACCTTTAATTGGCCCAAACCTATAAACATAGTAAATATTATGTCTAAACAGATATAACAGTACAGGATATGAGTAGTTACACCTGCATAAACGGTGAATAACAATAAATTAAGTTCTGATACAGCTGTACGTCACCTTGGCAACTGCTACTGAGAGCCAATATACAAAAAGGTAGAATGTACTACCATACAAAAGGGAACATGAGTCATTTTGTCAGTTCCCTCATTGTAAGAAATTCTTTGGCGCAAGCTTTATTTGTTGGACCGTGTGTTCAGTCGGTTATATTTAGTTGGTTATTGAGTTGTAAAGCACATTTGCTTTTCAGCTTAGCCACAGGATAAAATCCCCACTGCACCCCACACTGCGATTCGAGCATTCATGCAAGACCGACCACTGAGACCGGCTGAGAATATCACAGGGAGTGACAGAAGAAGAAAGAAAAAGGGGTTAATGGTGGCAGTGTGTTCATTTGTGTGTTGCATTTCTAAATCCTCTCGTTTTCTTTCCGCCTCTGTGGGGTTGTTTTTTTTCTCGCTCTGTAATTAGCTCTTTCATATATATATAATTATTTTTTATTTTTTAAGCCGGCTGCTAATCTCTCGTCCACCACAGCTACTCACAGGAATTATTTTTTATGCTTATGTTGAAGTTTGTAAAAGTCACTATTAGGTTAGTTTGCGTGTTGGATGGTTTCAGAAAGGGGCAGCAAAGCAAAGATAAAGTCTGATTGTGTTTCCCGTTTGAATTTAGAGCTTCAAGGGAAAAATAAATAAATAAATAATAGTCAGTCACACAAAGAACCAGAAGTAGCTGGCATAATATTGTCAGGGGTTTGTTAATTGCTGCTGGAAAGAATGAGGACTTCAAGAATAATGCTGTTTGGTCAGGTGACATACTACACTGGCATGAATCCAACATTATTCCAGGGAAATGCAGGAATAATGTTGGTGAAGCTCTATGGAGCAGGATGAGGCATGACTCGATGCTCTGATGCAGCAGGTTCCTCCTCGCTACCTGAGAATGCACCGTCAGTTCCAATGAATATGTGTGTGTGTGTGTGTGTGTGTGTGCTGTCTTTTTTTTAATTAGCTCAAGTGTGACTGCATGCTTAGGTGAGGGTGTGTCTCAAACGAGTCGATGTTCCTACTGCAAACAAAAAGCAGGAATTTTGTCGCTTCCCTTTCGCAAGCTCTTGAAATGCATTCCGAATGCACACATAAGAATGTATGTTAAATTTTGGTGTGACGCATGGTGAGTGATTCTGACGCGGCGGAAAATCCAAACCGTGACAGACTTTAATTGCAAGTTAAGTTTGTCACGGTTTAAGTTATTGTCGCGCCTTTGAAAGCTCGCGTCGAGCTCGTGTCGAGCTCGCGTGCGCCGATCATGCAGTGGGCGTGTTTTTTTTAAGGTGACGCCGAACATCGGTGACGTAGCTATTCTCAGAAAACGAACACTGAAAAGTGGCGCACGATCCAGTCAAAAGAAATTCAGGTCCATGAGCACGACCATGTGCCGCGACAACGCGCGACACAAACCCACTAGGCGGGGACGGCTTGTTTGGCGTGCGCCCCCCTCACAAAGTTCAACCAATCAGAGCCAGGAGGAGGGTCTTAGCGCTGTCAACCAGTCTCATGTATGCCCTGCTAAATGTGCTAATGGTGGAGAAACAACTTACTGTTACAGAAAAACTGTTTATCCACCGTCATCAGTGGCTATGCTAACTCACCTGAGCATTCACAACAGACTCTGCTAGCTACAGCGTAACAAAGAGAGCGTGAAAGGGGGGAGGTGAGCAGCGCCACACGGAGGTTGATCGACAGCGCTAAGACCCACCTCCGGGGTCTGATTGGTTGATTGTAGTCAACACCAGGGAGAAGGCAGCTGGAGCTCAATGTTTTTCACAGATCATGTTGTACTTTCAACATATTTGTTGACGCTTTCAACAAATATGTAAAAAAAAAAATAATAATCTCTTTTAAAATACTGCAACATTAAGAGTCAAACAAACTAAGTATTTGTAGGTTGTCTCTGGGATTTTTCTGTGGTTAGTGTTGAGAAAAGTAGTTTGAAAATACAAATAATATGGAACACTGCCCCAAATGTATGAACTATACATGTGCAGAGGAAATGTCTTTTGCTTGCTTTGGCAATTCCCCGATAATAAAATGAATTTTCAAGGGGAATGAGCAGAGCACTCCTTGTTCTATTTACACAGGATTTATGCTGTAAAATACTTTAAGTTGGTTATTATGCTTTGCAGTATAAATATATCGTCTTTGACACACATAAATGGCGTCTTGCTTAGTTTAGTACAGAGGTTAGGTTGGGGTTTTTTCGGCAATATGTTCCCCACAAAAAGGAAAGAGAAATAAACTCTTTGAGATTCCGTCAGGGCAGCCTCCTTCAGGGCCACCTGGTTCATTAAACCTTTATGTCTTCAGGGCAATAAAACTTCCCCTTCCCAGTCTTTCATCAGAAAGTTTTTCAATAATTTTTTTTTATAAATATACGGACATCTGTCGTTTATTTAAGCAAGAACGTGCAGAACGAGGATCAATACTAAATATTTGCAGGCGATTTTCGTTCAAATAGATAAAAATCACACGTGAACGATTAACAAGGATATTTGATTTAAAGAAAATCAACCTAATTATTCGCAGTACACAGCAGCTTTTTTAGACAAGCCTTAAAAAAGATGTATTTGACTCAATTCGTTGTGCTGTAGGACAGTTCTCTTTTTTTCCATTAGCACTTGAAAGCACCACAGATTGAGACGCGCTCTCTGTCCCACCTCTGACGCACCCGGTCAGGTAAGAAAACTTCCCAGCTTTCTTTTCTTTTCTTTTTTTTTAACAGTGCGGTCACACAGGTAAACACTCTGAAGATTCTGTCAGTAAAGTAGGGGGGAGAGTTTGACCTCCCTAGGGGTGTCAGGGCTTCCGTAGCCATGGCTGAATCCCAGCTTCTGTGCATGGAGGACGGGCACATCGGTGTCAAAGTCCCGGAGTCCAAGCCGGAGTTCTACTACAGCGAGGAGCAGCGTGCTGCCATCGAGGAGCTGCTGAAGAATGGCGACGGCGCCTTCAAGACGCGACTCAAGGAAGACAACGCGAAAGACTTTTTATCCGCGAGGGAAGTCAAAGTTCTCGTGAGCACTTTCAAACAATATGACTCTAACGACGCCAGCAGCAGCAGCAGCCAGACGGCGGAACAGGGAGCCGCTGGAACCGACGCGGACTCAGGGGTTCATTCTACCTACTGGCCACTGATGTCGGACACCGAGGTCCCGTCGCTGGACATCGGCTGGCCCAGCGGGGGGTTCTTCAAAGGGGTGACGCGGGTGGCCGTGCACACCCACCCACCCAAAGACAACGGACCGCACATCAAGGAGGTGGTGCGGCGGCTCATCCAGGAGGCGAGCAAGGTGAGGAGAGTTCAGGGACCTAGAAAATAGAGTTACAAAGCGTTATTATATTTCATTTATGTCAAGCGGATCGTTTGTTTTACACAATGATGCAAAGCAAAAGATTCAGCTTTTACATTTTCCCATATACATCCAGAAAAAGATGGAAAGCCATTAGGAACAGATGCGCAATGAACAGGACAAAGATGCTTTGGGTCAGTGGGCTGTAGTTTAGTGCCCTCTGAACATAAGTTTTGTTTGGATTGAATATTTCTGCATTATTTCTTGAAAGGGTTTAATCCACTAAAGACTACCCCAAAAGTTAATGTATGTTTTTTTTTTTTTTGTTGCATATTTCATCATGGATCATGGACCTTGAAGCATTCTAAAGGTTTTAGTCATTTTTAAATAATAAAAGGTAAATTAACACTAATGAAATGTTTCTTCGCTAATATAAGCTATATATATATAATAGTTAATATCATTAGCTATAATATTAACTATATATAAAAAGTAATTAATTAAGTGAGAGCAAATGCTTTTAATGCCAAAGTGTTAGAAATTAAGTCCAAACGTGGGAGTTTCTTTAATAATAAAGGGAAAACTCAGATTTGTATGTCAGTCTTTACAGGAAATGACATCACCTTTTTTTACAACTTGAAACATGGGACTTTCTTATCCCTTTTGTTAGTCAGTGGGGTAAAAGAGAGTATTGTGTGACTGTCCTGGCACAAATAATCCAACTTCAAGCCTGAAACTCCAACAGACTTAGAAATATAACATAGTAGGACATTGTATCCAAACAGACTTTGTAGCTTAGCTTACCGAATTCTTTTCCCAGTCATTTTTTTTAAAAAAACATTGAGTTGGAATGGTAAGACAAAAAACCCAGCAGAGAAACTATCTGCCCAGGATACACCCACATCTGAAAATCTTACTTCTCTTCATAAGGTGAAGGCCTGTAAGAGTAAACTTTAGCTTGGAGACAGCTTTGAGTGATTGTAACATTGTAACTTGTAACTTTGGACTTGAATAAGAGTAACCATGCAACAGGCAGCTGTGGTGTTTACTCATTCAGTGCCGGACCTGAGCTGAGTCATCCGTTCCTCTTGCTCACAGCGAGGCAGTGATGTGTTCCCCTCCTTTGGCCAGCAATGCCTCAGCTTTCCCCTTTAAAAGTGGGTCAGGAGAGTGAAACTCTAATTTACGGTTTTTAGTTTTTATTGTTTTATTACCTAGCTTATCTCCACATTTTCCTGGAACACTTTTGAAGTCCCACCCTTGTCTTTTTGCTTTGTCTTCATCCCCATTTCGTCTTCTGTTATTTAATGTGCCCGTTTGGCTTTCACTTTATTTGCCTCAGTGGTTCTGACTTGCTTGCTAACATTCTTACAATTGTTTTTTTGACAACTTCCTGATTGAAAATGACAACATATTACTGGTTTTCTAAGTGGTAAGGCAACCATTTGCTTGATATAAAGGCAGTGACTTGCAATGTCTTTCACTGCCTAATCGTTTGCATGTCTTCCAGTTATTATGTTAGCTATGTAGGTAACAACTGATTCAAAGTTTTAATTTACTAACTTTGGGTTGTAACCCCAGGAAGAATAACCTGGCTTGTTCTTAGGGTTCTAAGAATAACTCAGAGTAATAGTAGTGTATGCTTCTTCTTCTCCTTCTTTTATTGTGTTTCTATATTTTACATGATGTCGGCGCATCCTTTTTAGGTATTAAAAAGCCTTAAACTCATGTATCTAAAATTAAGGCCTTAATATGTTGAATTCATTTTAAAAAGTGTAAGTTGGCCTTAAATGCATACAGTAATCACAGGTCTTAAATGTTATCTCGGCAACGCTGTTTAATCTTTTATATTAGATATAGTTTATTTTTGGCAAACGTTTGAGTCGCACGCAGACATATTCTTTCCGTTCTGTGATTTGAGGCTACCGCTAACTAGCCTCAAATCACACTCTAAGGCTAATATACCCTTGCTAGCTAGCTAGCTTTTTTTCATCTTAGTGTAAATTTAATGCCACTGGCTCTCTTCTGTTGCCAACCATACGATGTTACGTGAATTCTGTGTAAAAAAGAAAAAGCTTGGCACTGCCCACTATATAAAATATGATGTATTATTTTATACATTTCTGTCGTGATACAGGTCTTAAATTTCATCCATAATGGTATTACAACATTTTTTAATAGCCTTAAATTTTAGTAAGGCTTTTAGTAACACTGTAAGGTGTTTGCTATGAAAATACATTTTCCTAATAAAAAATAGGAAAATAGAAACTGTTTCTGTTTCAACCTGCCAGAAACTAAGCCAGTCAGCAAAATTTTGACCTTACAACAGAAAACACACACACTGAAAAGTGATATAGAATCAAAGTACACATTTGTAAGACTTATATGCACATGACTTTGTTCTATATATTTCTCTTGTACGTGTTTTGTTTGTTTGATTGCAAAAGACAAAGCGCAACTGTCTGCAGGCCGTAACTTGTTGCTCAATTTATTACCCTAAGCAAGCCTGCTCAGCATTTTTCCTTTGAGCGGAACCAGCAGGCCTTTTCTCCCAAACAGGAAAAAAAAACAAGAAAACACTGGCATTTAAAGGGAAATCGTTTCCGTGACGTCACTTGTCTCCCGCTCTTTTCCTGCTAGCTTGTGCGGAGCATGTTCAAACATGTCTTAAAACTACTTTTGCTTGTTTTTCAAGCATTTACTTTTCGATGGATACTTGCTGTGTATTGTAACTTCTAAGCATCTATTTACTTTTTACTGGTGAAAGCTAAACCTGTAGTTATTACGACCCTTATAGAAAAAAAAAAAGGCACATGGTTTTTACACAACAGATGGATTTAGGACTTAAAATAGTTTTGTAGTTAAAAGATTCATCTGCAGCATTGGCAAATCTGTCTAAAAGAAACCAGCAGAAGGAGGTGTGTACTTTAAATCTTTATTTTGAACAAATAAAATATCAGAAAGAAATAAGAAAACAAAAAAATCATATATCATGATAATAATTATACATAAAAACAAAAACAAGACTTCAATGTCAGATTCAAAACCGAGAAGGAAGCTTATTAAATCTCATCCTCAATTGTCTCATCCAAATATGTTCCACATTATACATATTTACACATCTAATTTTTACTCTCGTCACAATTTCTACACTTGAGCTGTTTGGGAAAAAACCACTCAAAGGGTCTTTAGCACTTTATCAAAGCAGGCAAAGCATCCGTGTGTTTCAGGGATTTTGGCTGAGAAACATTAGCGTCACTGCATGGTTTCTCTGGCAGCTTCCCGTTGCTCACCGTCCAGACCTTCAGTTTTTCCCTCTATAATCAGAAGGTGGGATTCTGGATGTGGGCCAAAGAAATGAGCAAAAGTTAAGTCTAAATCTTCCGATTTTTATTTTTTAAATCTTTTGGCAGTGTGTCTGATAGCTTATTAGGGTTTATATTTTAATTAGAGCACAGATAGAAACCCCTGAAATCTTTGTTTACTGTGTACTTGCTTTTTTAACAGACTTGATCAGATGCAACACCCACCAATTTCACCGTAGGTTTCTAGAGAAAATGTACCAGTTGCAACAACATAGATCCACAGACTATTGGACTTTTTTTCTCTCTCTCTCTCTCTGCAGGTCATCGCCATAGTGATGGACATGCTCACAGACATCCACATCCTGCAGGACCTGATGGATGCAGCTTGCCGTCGGTCTGTGCCTGTTTACATTGTGTTGGACGACCAAGCTGTTCCTCACTTCCTGGACATGTGTTGCAGGCTTCAGATTGGCTCGCAGCACCTCCGGGTTAGTCAGCACTTTTACATAGGCATCATTTTAAGTTTAAAAAAAAAAAAAAAAAGTGCCATCAAAAAGAAAAAAAATGGAAGTGTTGACTGATTTTTATAGAAATTCAACTTAATTTTGAAAGATGAAAGAAAGTGACGAGGTTAAATCAAACTTACCAAGGCGTTTGTTGATGTCACTACCAATACTCGGTGAGCTTTCTGAGGAAATTAGGTGACTTACTGAAATGGTCAGAACTGCTTCACTGTAGCAGCTGCTGAGAATTCATAAGCACTACTTTTGGTGGCCACAAGAGGCCGCTAATTGCACGCAAAGGCAGACTAGTCATAACATTGAAAACAATGAAAAGGGTAGATTCTCAATAGGATGAGTGAGACAGGCATCTGGATTTAACTGTGAGAGCATCGAGAGGACAGAAGGAGAAAAACAAATCAGAAAAAGAAACTGAATCTGTCTGTCATACTGCTGCAAACTGAAACTAAAAGTGTAGTTTCATTCAAACGTTTTATTACATTTTTGAAGAATAGCAACTATTTTTTTGTCACCAAAATTATAGAAAAATGAGTTGTTGTTTTTTTCTCTCAAAAGCAGAATAAAAATTCGATCACCAACACACAAAGCATTCATATTTACCAGATTAGGCTCAAATAAAATTCAATGCGAAACTACATGAAAGTCATGTTGGGCCCGTACATTTCAACGGAGCCAAGCCAAAAGAGCTGAATCTTTGAAAAAACAATTCCTAAAAATATTTTACTTGCGTTATGTAAGCTAGAGGGTTGTGGTGTTGAAAGTCAGCTTGTTTCTATTTCGTCCTTTTTGTTCATCTTTAACAAGTAAAAGAAGGACTGGTTGTAAAAAAAAAAAACAAAGGAAATTCTAAAAGACTGAAGAAATCAACACATCACTGAAATGAATGTTTTCTTATTTTATTATGAATGGTGTTTTATATTGTTCTTACTAAATCTCCAGTTCTATTTGCAGTTTGATTTTGCTTTAAACTCTGGTTTAAAACATCTCACATGTTGTCTGTGTTATTTCCCGTTCTACCCATCTCTTAACCTGCAGTTCATCCGAGCGAGATCGCTTCAAGGAGTTGGCTTCAATATGTCCTTTGGTAAACTCCCTGGTTCGCTTTTTACTAAATACATGCTGGTGGATGGAGACAAAGTTGCTTTTGGCTCTTACAGGTAAGAGTGTTTGTTTTATACCATACAACGAAAAAGCGTAAGATGTGCAGGCTAAAGGAAGGCAGTCAGATTTAGATTTCTTTATAGTTTTAATTCATTGCATCCTCTATAAACCAAAAATTGACGATGAAATTTTGTTTATACATTTTGTTTAATGTATTTCAAATGTCTAAATACTTATCCTGAAATGTATTCCCAATACAAGTTAGGGCAATAAAACTTGTGTGAAGATTTTACAAATGACAAATTGTATTTTAACAAATTCTTGATCGGTGTAGAGCAATTCTTAATCTGAATGCAAAAGGAGCGTTAATAAAGTCCCTTTTTTTTTTACCAATGATTTATGTTTCAAAAATCTCAAAATGTGCTTTAAAGAACCTCCAGTGAGAACAGAAATCAAGTTGGATCAGTCCAAGTGGTTTAGATTTTGAAGTCGAGGTAATGAAATACAGTCTTGATTCACTCCAGCTTTAGCATTGTTAATAGTTAACCCAAGCTGGTATACCCGCTGTAATCATACCTCGCTTGTTAATGTGTCCAAATCAAACAAATGATTTCAAGGTGGTGGACGTTTCTTCTATGTTATTTATTAATGTCGTTTCAGCAATGTCAATGAGCAATTGACTGTGTCAACAAAACAAGGCAAGGCAGGTCGAAAAATCTTTCTTTTGTTGTTTCGGAAGGAGACCCAAAGGGTAAAAAGTGCCAGCATAAAGCAGCTTTTTTCAAATACAGAATTAAAAACGTTAGCTCACATAGCACCACCTAATTATTATTTTAAAAACTATTTTGTAAGGTTTAATATGCCATGATACCTCTTTACAACCTCCATGACTACCAATGTGCTTTTGCATTGTTCATTTTAGACGTTAGGAAAGTAGTTGTTGCTATTAAAGTAACATCTTACTTGGTACCAATGTCTCACTTTGTTGTCTCTTCTTACTCTTAGTGTTTTAGGTAAAAGAAAGTCTTCTATCAGTTGAAAATGTTATGGTTCAATCCAAAAATCCTCTACCTGTCAAAGTGTCCATGTCCAACACCAGGAAACCTCACAGTGTGCCACATGTGGTCACTGTAGATAAAAAGCTGCATATTGTTACACAATATTAAAAAACCCTAAATTAGATTGTACGTGAATGGACAATACCAATGCTTGGTCCCATTAAACTTAACATTACCCAGTTAAAGCTAAAGAGATGATGAAGAGCATTGACGACTGTCTTTATTCTTATCTCGGTTCCAGTTTCTCTTGGTCTGCTTCCCGAATGGACCGAAACATGATCACTGTGATGACGGGGCAGGTGGTGGACGTCTTCGACAGATACTTCCGCGAGCTGTACGCCATCTCAGAGAAGTTGGACCTCTACAAGGAGTTTCACGTCAGTCCCCCCGCTGCCAACGTGACCGCCACAATTCGCTCCAAACTGGAGCCCAAACGCCCTCCGTTACCGGCGACCACATCCCGTTTCCAGGTGAGCCTCGGAGACTCTCGGAATGTTGAAATCCAGGTTCCTGCCCACAAATACTACAATCCCAAATATTCGCTGCTGTTCGGAGGTTCTCCACTTCCTGCACGATCTCTGCATGACGAAAGAACAAAGCCGGGTCTCGCAGATATTTGCGAAGACGAGGGAAGGCCTCGAGTGGCCAGCAGTCTGAAGCTGGACCAGCAGAGTCCGTTGCCCTCAGAGGCCCCAAGTGAGAACTTCAAGACGCCAAACAACGTATCTGTGGGGAAAAAGAGAGGCTTTACTTGGAAGTTGTCGAGGAAAAAATCTCCGAGTAAGCTTTCTGTTAAAAATACAGGGAGTCCTTCACCGACAGAGACTCATCCCAATGAACTGGAAGACGGTGCCACGGTGGCTGTGGTAAGCCCAACCAAAGGGAGTAAGAAGCTTTCTAAACTGGACCAAAGAACATTGTCTCAGCAAACTGTCAACACGTCACATGACAGAGAAAGTAAGTGCCTAATGTAACAAAATCTAGTCCTGTCCCTTCACAAAGCCCTTCTTTGAAGGGACAGGACTACATGCCTGTAGTCATAGCGTAACGTATGTGAATGTAAGAAGGTTTGGTTCAATTTTTAGCCTCATTTAGACTTAAGACATCATATGAGTTCTTTTTTTTACTGCTATATGGATAAATGGTCTTAAAATGCTAATATTATAATCTGTACCTATTTATTTATTAAAAATGATCAGTGAGACCCTGTGTGAAACCAGAGTCACTCCATATGCTGGGGTATATTTCATGAAGACATCTAAACGATTTTTTTTTTTTTTTTTTTACTAAATATAGAAGATTGTTAAAGCACAACAAAAATAGATTTCAAACTGCAGTACTTCTCTCTCTATTTGCATGAAAATAGTTCACAGGCTTTTATTGTTTGTTTTCATTAAATATTGAAGTACTGTAAGTTCTGAGTGCGTTTCATCTCATTAACTTTTTAAATGATCTTTTTCTTTCTTCTTTCCACAGGTTTGAAGAGTCGTCGTCATGGAAAATCAGGTTGTACAGCATCCTGAGCTGAACTTGTTTGACACTTTCAACAGCGTACAGTTGCATGTTCTTAAAACAGATGAGGAAATAGAGCTGGTGTGGGACACTGCAACGTCACGCACGTTTGAATGAAGACCAGATGAATGTCCAGTCCTTCAGGTGTTGACCTGCTGGTTTCACATCTGGAGCCTAATGCTTCATGAGGCTGATCTGGCAGAATCTCTGGAATCACATATATGTTGAGGCCTTTGAATCCACCTTGTTAGGGATCTGGGTTTGTTTTTTTGGATTTTTTTTTTCTTGCAATCATGGGTGAATTTTTAAAGTTGTTCAGGGAAAGTATTTATGTGTCACACCTGTTTATCTAAATTGTGGAATAAGAAAAACCACATTGTTTCCTAGAGGGATATTGTTTGGTTTCAGATTTAAATTAGTTGCGATGAATTGCATCTGAAAATGTTTTTTCAGACCCATTCAGCCATGCTGACTCTTCAAAATATACCAAGCATATATTTCTATGATGAATCCTGGTGTGCAAACAAAGTTTACGCACTACTGATATTGCTGCTAACAGACTACAGATTAGATCTGTAATTATTGATTCGGGTCATTTTTACTTTTATTTTTGCCCACATGTATGATTATGTACTGAACGATGACTCCACGTGCAATGCTTTTCTTTGCCGTTTGCAGATAGATGACATTAAGAAAATAGAATCAGTATCTGCCCAACCGACACATTAATTTTCCTAACAATGGCAAATTTAAAGTAGAGGTGTTTAAAAAGACATAGACCTGCTTTTTAATGCTACAGATGAGCTACTCTTGAGTTACCACACAAAATAAATACTCTGCAGAGGTTTCTGAACCTGATGCACTGAACCCAAATATTGAGCACCACAAACGGTGTGTGAAGTTTAATGGTTAATAGCCGGTAATTGCCACCAGCTTGTAACAGCAACCATCAGAAGTGCGATTATAGCGTAAGAGATATATTTCAAGTTTTAATTCCACATTTTTACCCAGAATCCTCTGTCTTCTTTTCAGCAACATGATCAGCCTTTACGGTATTTTTCTTGATTCCGGACAGTGCTACATAAAAAAAAAAAAAAAAAGAAGTTCCCTTTTATTTGAAGTAGGCAGCCCTCCTTTGCATGGTGTGTGTTTACAGTGTGTGAAAGCTCATGATAGTGTTTGTGTTTTATTTTTATCAGAGAACTGCTTACCATCAGATTACTCTCATTTTGGTGACAGGAAGAGGCGACAGAGCAGCAGATGTCAGTTGATAGAAAAGCCTGTGTGAAAATATACACAAACACAACAACATGGCTGGTTTTATTTCTTTGCACTTGAAATAAAACCACTGCATTAAGTTATACTAAACTTAAAAAATATATACTGTGATGACCTTTAACAGACTTTTAACTCTTTTTGCACTGTTTCGCACAAGTAACTTTGAATCAAAATGTAGCACAAAAATCAAAAACGTTCAGTCATAGGAGAAAACAAGAAATCCTCAAAGCCTTAGCACTTAAATAAACAGATGGGGGGAAATGAGCTGAACAGACATTGTGTTACCCATTTAGTGGCATGTTGGGTTGTTGGATATAGACAAAGGTTCGATGCCTATCATTTATTGTTTTTGTATGTTTCAATAAATCTGTTATCCACTACGTCTATTTAATGCCCTAATTAATTTTGGTGTTTTGTTCTTTATCCTGTTTTACGTTTGAATTTTTCACGGATTCTTGATCGAAAGTTTTCCGTCCAGTCCACTCCAGTTTATTTCTTTAGCGCCATTTGCTGTGACAACAAATGGCGTCGCAAAGCAGTTTGCAAAAAGAATATTTCAATTCAATCACATTCCAGTTGATCCCAGTTATCAAACAGGACATCATTCTCAATTAATCATTGAAAGTAGTTTGAAACGTGTTGAAGGAAACTCCTCAGATTGTGCTGGTGATCTGCGTTGGTTTCTTGTCCAAAAAATACCGCCGTTCATTGTGGCAGAAGATTCAAAAACCATCCAATCAGACTCGTATGCTTGTTGAAACACAACTGCCCTGTTTAATAGTTTCGTGCTTCGGCATCGACAAGTTATTATTTAACAGAAAAGAAACCATTAACACGCTGGGTTGTTTTGTTTTTAACAGTATTTTACCGTGAACCGCAGCAAAAAGAAACGTATGACTTGCATTTCACAAACTGACCACTGCACGCCGCTAAGCAGTCGCCCAACGCTCTAAGGGGAAGCAGTGCTCTGATGGGAACTGCACACCGAGCTGGACGAGGGCGGGGTGGAGGAGGGGGGCAGGTTATGGTGAAATACTGAAACAGGAAGTTTGAGGTGCAGCAGGAAGAGACGTTCTCACAATAATGCATCGGCTAATTTTACTCACACACCATCAGGCACCAGAATGTGTTATTTCCTGTGAATGTTTTATCATGCAACACTGCATGCAAGTTTTTCTTAAGCAGAAGCAATCAACTCAAACGCCATGGCTAGGTGCTTTGAGGATGAGTGGAGGATTACAGCAACCTAATTATACCAGTGATTTGTAGTAGGTTTGCCGTTGGAAGAATTTTTGTAAAGTGTTCTCAATAAAGTGCTTGGTGTCGATAGATTCAGAAACATGACGATAGATTCAGAAACATGACGATAGATTCAGAAACATGACGATAGATTCAGAAACATGACACAAGACCTTCAAAACACTGTTGGCGTCGCTTTAACTGCCGTAATTCATAAGTTATAATCGTATGCTTTTAAAACCTCACAATTTAACCACGGAGGTCAACCAGGTCAAACACTCAAAAGGCATGTGAAGGAACCATCCCAGCTCGCATGGAAACGGCAAACAATGAGGAAGTTCAGTTGAAATTAGAGAGCATTCAACCGAAAACGCAGCTGTGGACTGGCTATTCCTGAACTTTAAAAGAAAAAAAGAGAAGAATTCACTTCGGTTTCTATTGCATGAATATTTTTAATTCGACAATGAATTCACCGGAACACCAAAAAAAAAAAAAAAACCCACAATACTGTAATTACAAAGATAAAGTGTAGAAGGTATAATGTACATCCTGATAGGCAACACAATACAGCTTGAAACAATGAAACATTTGAGTGGTAACATCTATTGCACAATCTTTTGACGTTTTTGCTTTAATAATTACATGCATTATAAAGTACAAACCAAAATAAGATCATTCCTCAAACTCATTTACACTTTTCACAAGATTTCTGTGTAAACTGGCATATTTTACAGGTGGAAACTCTTTAGTCGACTCTCTGTCAGACAAAAGACAAAGGCTGGGTATTGCTTTGCGAGTGTCAGAGCTGTATGACAGCTGTGAGAAAGCAGACATGGTGATGTTTTTATTGCATTCATGATAGGATATGACATGTTCTATTCCTCTTTGGGTTATGAAACCAAGTCACATAAAGACAATCCCACAACGGTAGTTCTCACTCCTTTAAGCGTCTGACTTCTGTAACAACAACAACAACAAAAAAGCTAAAGACATTTTTGTTTTGACTAAAAACCTTATTGCAAAGTTCCAGAGGAACCCTTGAGGGATTCCCTTTGGACTGCCGCGCTAATACTGACTCACTTGATTTCGTTTTCACCTTTTGACAAAGTCTTTACTCGGTTTATGAAAAGAGAAGTTCCCAATGTCAGTGTGGTTTCGTTCATCTTCACGCGCCCCTTTATGTCCGTGCGCGGCGACGAGGTAATTCCAGGCAGCCCTGAACGAAGGCCAATGCAAAACCGGTGCAGCGGCGTCAATGTAGAAGTTCTGGGGACGCCTGCGGCGCTTAGTCCTGAGGAGTTTGGTTTATCACCTTCTTCTTCCTGACTGACACCAGGTCGTAGAACGGATCCTTGGTGATACTCGCCCTGTTTCCAGTAAAGACGGTTGACATTAGTTGTTTGTGGATTTATGTTTATTAGACCTTTCGTAGACTAAATCATCCACCATAACTTTAATGTCCTCAACAGAGATATGCTCAACTAGAATTTCCAATTTTGGAATATATTCTGAGTTGACCGATCAGGATTAGGTCGGGGTGGACATCCACACAGGCTCTACGTAGTATATGAATGTGCTTGGTGTGTTTGCTGTCTGACCTGATGGCCTCAATCCAGGCGTCTCTCTCTTCAGCGCTGGAGGCACAAATGGTGTAGGACTGATGTTTTCCCTCCACCACCCTGCCGTCTGTCTCCGTCTTACACGCTTTGATCTTCTGCCCGTGACTGTTGGGGTTGTACAGCTCCAGACAGAACTACGTGACATTGTGTTTCGGACATTAGAGTTAATCCAATATAAATATTGAAACGTTTTTGTTTTTTTTACTAAAAAACTAACTCAAAGAAGTCCTCCTTTCAGTTTCAGACAGTTTTGAGTAGCTTTTTAAAACAAGGACGTGTTGAACATTTTTCTGAATCTTACCGGTTTGCGAGGGTACGGCACTTCCCTCACGCTCAGATTTTCTAGAGGAATGATACCTCTGGGTTCTTTATCCTGAAAAATAAACATTTTGAAGAGACGGATTACATTAGGTTATATTTTATAAGAAGAAAAAGAAGAGAGAAATGTCATCTGAATGAACTAATACTTAAAGGAAACGCATAGAAAAGCTGTGTTTATAAGGTTGAAAAACACTTTGCCTTTGAATATTTAAACTGTTTAGTTTGTACTTTTCTATCTTTAGCTCTCAGTGTTTGCTCATTGAAGAAGTTTTCATAAATTAGGGTATGTCTGTAGTACTGTTAAGTCCTTACTGTTGTATACTCGAAGTAGTAGAGGCAGTTGTCTGTCAGGATAAACCATCGCCTTTTCCACGTTTTAACACGACCTCCTGAAATACGAAGACGCAGCAGAAGTTAAACTTATTTTCCATATGCTGCCAGTTATTACCGGACACTGGCTGGATAAAAATTCCCTCGCTAAAAACAAAACTACTGAGGTTGTTTGCGCCAATTGAAGCCTTGTGCAACCAGCCACTTATGTTTCCATGCAAACAGTCCAAAGTTGAGTTATTCTCGAAAGACTTCCTCTGTACTTTCCTGCTTTCATTCGGCACATGCTGGATTGGTCAGAGTTTTGTTAATTTAATAAACTAGCTGCGTTAATACAAAACAATGTAAAACAGGGACTTGCCGAGTTTAAGGAGCCAGCCTTCTCTGTCAGGGTTGAAAAACGTGTGAGTCAGGTCGTTTCCATCGTCTTCTGGGATTTTGAAAGGCTCGTTGCGAATGCTCTCGTAGAGTTTCTAAGAGCACAAGAGTTGCACAATTGAAATCAACAGTGGCACAATTGCTCCTGTGGGCTAATCCGTCATTAGCAAGGCCGGGTAGGATAATGAACATCGCCTTCAAAGCTCACTGCCCCTACCAAACTAAAGAGTAAGATTCAATCTAAAGTCATTAAATTCATTTTATGTTGAAAAGTTTCATGGCTGAAATAAGCCGAAGGGTCTTACGGAGAGAAGGTCGTTGGGCAGATCCTCGCCGTTGTTGATCCCTCTGTTCATTGAGATGAATCGCTCCAGGGTGGTTTTGTCCTTCACGTTGGGGTTGTGGAGGCTCGTGTTCAACATGATGATGGCAAACGACAGGATGTAGCACGTGTCTGGGTTTGAAGAGGCATGGAAAGCACATGTTAAATTCAAAGGAAACCGATCAAGAAAATATTATCTTGCCCAGGTAATTATGTACCTCGAACTTTTTAACATTAAAGCAAACTTCAATATGTTTTATTGGGATTGATTATGATATACCACAACAAAATAGTGCATAATGTTAAAGTATTGGTAATATGATTGTTTTGGGGGCTTTAGCGTTGTGAAAACCAGCCCCTTGTTCTACCCTCGGCTCTAGCCAATAGAGAGACATTTTCCCTACTGGAGTCACGGACTCTGTTGAAGTTTGAAATTTTACCCAATTGCAAACGTATGCCTGTGATGCATGCAACACTCCAGCTTGACGCTATGATGCTTACCAGAAATAGTTTGTGCTGTTAACCACCATCCTCCGATGCAAAGAGAGAAGTGCCGAATTAAAGCCTTTCAATGTTCAACATTCGGAAACATTGCCAACATGGACCTCTGCTGCCATCGCTAAAACTACAGGCAGACTGCAATTCTAGAACAATGACGTCGTCGTTCTGTTCACTGATTGCCCTGGTCGAATATCTACCTGAGGAATTCAAGTGAATGGGTGAAAGCTCTGAATGTATGTGAAGCGAAATTTTATTTAAGCAGAATAGCACAGGAAGGCAATGCCCAGGCTGTGTATTGCTTGAAAAAAACTTGTACAAGTCAAAAAGCGTTGCCACCACTTGTCTTCAGAAGTCATGTAATCAGTAAATAGCGTCCACTTGTGTGTACTTTACTCTGATGATAATTGTAGCTGTTCTGCAAACACTTGTGAGCAAACAGCATCGTGAAGTAAAGGAAACGCATCAGACTGAGGATTTTGTGGAAAAATTCAAAGCAGGGTTAGGTCATAAAACAATATTTCACGCTCTCAACAATCCTTCAGAGCACTGTCTGATCCATCATCCTTAATTACTCTGGGCATTAAACAGTGAAGCAGCCAAGAGGCCCATGGGAACTCTGGAGAAGCTTCATGGAAACACAGTGGGAGAATGTTTTTGAATATCTGATCTGAAAAGGTAAACGTTGAAAGAAAATCAGAAGAAATCAAATTCAAAGATGGCCACAAGCCACATAGGAGACAATGTGAACAAGTGGAATAATAATGCCCAGGAAAACAGAGGAACAAAATCCAACATGCTATGTCTGCTTGAAAAACGAAGACTGAAGACATTTTCCTGAGCTGGGACAGGGAAGCTCTAGCATGGCCATTGCCTTCCTACGTGATTCCGCTCGATTGTAGTCTCGCTTCACAGCTCCCTCTGGGATTTCTCCCACTGACTTGGATTCCTCTGGTACAATATCAACCAATCAGCGAACAGAAGGAGAAGCTGTGAACGACGGCGTTGCTGTTTTATAATTGCAGTCTTGCCTGTAGTTTTAGCAATGGCAACGGAGGAAGTGAGTGAAGCCGTTCAGTCCGTGTTGGTCACGCTTCCTTGAATCGACATTAACAGCCATCTGGTTCGGTTTGGCATTTCACGCTTCGCAAGTCGAAGGTGGTTGTTGACAGCGCAGACAACTTCCGGTAAACTTCATAACAGCGAACTGGCGCAGTGCATACGTCATTGCCAAACATTAGCGATGGGTTGAAATGTAAAACCTCAACACAGTCTGCGCCTCCAGACGAGATGATCTTTATTTGTAGATGGTTTTCACTCAGTGTGACAAATTTCAGTAGCTGTGAAAAGCTGGTGAAAGAACTTCAAATTACCTCTGGTTTTAATTGCAGTGACAAATTGACTCACAGGGGCCAAATACATTTTACATTTGTAAAAATAACTAAAAGTCTATTTCCTCATATTTCACAATTACGTGCTACTTCATGTTGGCACTACCACTTAAAATCTTGATGAAATGCGCTGCCGCTTTGTGGCTTTCAAGAGACTTAAATGTGAAAAAGTTTTCTGTAACAGTTTTTTATTTTTTTATAGGTCCATATAAATATAAAAATGCCATTGAACAGAGAGGTGGAAAAAAAAGTCAGAAAAGCAGTGAGGACCAAAGCTCTGGTGTGATCATGTAAAAATATCCCCTCTTGCTCTCGCACAAGCCTGACACACACACACACACACACACACAGTTGCAATCTAGAGAGGAGGTAGGTTTGTTTTAATGAACCTGTGGACTGGAAGACATGAGCGTTGCAGTCGCAGTAGCGCGTGGCGAAGGCCTCCATCATCCGGTCAATTTTCTGAGCTTCACCCGGCAGACGGAAACTCCACAGAAACTGTCTGTCAAATAAACACCACAACACGGTGATATTTAGCAGCTTGTCATCCCGAGATGTGAGTAGGTCGACTGTAGGTTGTTGGTCTGGCTGCTGCACTTTCACCATGTGCCTCAACACGTCCATCTGACCACTTTGATGATGCAGGCTAAGCATAGTTCATGTCACTTTCTGTTTGAGGCAATGACTGCTGGCTGCTGTTGCAGACGTTTTACAAAAATATTGAGCTGTTTAGGATTATCTATAGTCTAGACTTTTAAAAATATCTTTCTTATTATTACGCTCGCTTATTTCTGTTCTGAAAATATATCTACCTGCGTGCTGATGTGGTCAGGAAACTGTTTTTTTTTTGTTGTTTTATTTTTAACTGAAGCTTGAAAACGTTACTGACGGTTCTTAACCGAGCTCTTTCATTAGCTCCAACCCCTAATTAATATCCTGAACTGTCTGATATCTACATAAAACAGCAATGACGATATCACTTTGACATTTAGATCGTAAAGATTATTTAACTACATTTAGTCGCAGAATAAAAAGATTAAATCTGAAGCCGCAGCCTTTTCCCTTTGTAACTTTGCGTCTGGTAGCCTTCATTTTCAACGACCGTATTCATTTTTGCTGCATTTGTGTCATTTCTGTTGCGAAAACACAATATAAAACTTCAGAGCATATGTCAGAGAGTCATGTCAGTGTGTTTTGACAAGTGAAAAAAAGTTTCATTTTGGTAACAGAAGTAAGTAGGACATTAGGACAACATTGTAAAATGTCATTTACAGCAAATCCATTAGTCTTGGTTGCTTGTCTTTAGTAAAAGTTGTTTTTGCAGCTCATATTGAACATGCTCACAAACATTAATGAGTGATAGTGGTGAGCAGAAACAGCCATTAACCAGGTTATGTTAAAAATGTTAGTGACTGTGGTGTGTGAGGTGAAAGGTTGGCGTCGGTCGTACGTGACTTTCTACGTCGAGTGACATTTCAGAGCTGGCACCAGTCCGCTCCTCCCCTTTGGTTTGTGGTCAGGTTTAGGTAAGGCCTTGGTTTTATCCAGCAAAAAATGTATTATGAGTTATGATACTGTACAATTTTTCATTTGATTATATATGTTTCATCCTTGGATGAAACATTTTGTGTCTTTTTTCAGAGTTTGTCTTATTGGTTTAATCTCTTTGATGCCCATTATAAACAGTTTTATGTGAAGTTCTCCTTTTTCCCAACTTTATAATAATTTTCATACAAAGTTGTCCTGAGCTACAGCTCTAGAACTTGTAAACTTTTCATCGGGACTTTCAGCACTCGAGGAAAAGACAATAACCAGTTTTTATTTGCCTACGTCTCCATGGACGGGGCATTACAACGTCCCTTTTTAAGGCGTTGGCATTGGACATTTTCCAGTCGATTGGACATCAAAACAAACACTGAAATGCAAGAGTGTGTCTTTCATAAGTCTCAAAATTAACTAGTTTTCTTATTTAAGCATTTTGTGAATTAGACTCAATTTAAAGCAAGCGGTACATACTGAGGCATACTCTGAGTTTAAAAGGAAACAGCATCCCATCAATCTACTGCACCATACTCTAAATTAAAACAGATTCTCCGTTCTGACGCCAACGTTTGGATCAAAATGCGTTAATGCCAATTATAAATGCAAAAATGTGATAAAAGTTCCTGGGAAAATGGACAAATATGGTCCACTCACATTGCAATATTTTTTTTTATTATTGTTATTTTTGAGAAGTGACACAAAGATTAGAGTGATCAGCCGCTGTGCTCTTCCACATTTGTTTTCACTTCTGAAAATACAAGGCACAAAGTACCGGATTGAGTATTTGGAGCCACGCTAATTTCTTTTTAGTTATTGAAATAAAATCTAAATGTTTGTGTCTACTTGATACAATGCTATGCTATGAACCATCGGTTGTTGGATTTTTCTCAGCTGAAAAGCTCGAGTTACTACTGCAATTTGGAATCTTTCACATTAAATCAGCTAACATGTAGCATCTTTCTGCAACAGCTAAGGGAACTGTTACCAATTTGAACTTTACAGAGCTTATTTAAAAGAAAATGTGAGCTAAACTTTCACATTGAACAATCAGTGCCATATACCTTTGTCAATGTTCATATTATTTCCACACACACCAACAACTGTTAAACATAGATAATGCCGACTATAAATAATTTTGGCGCCCACTCTATCGCAGCGCCCCCATGTGTCGCACACAATGCGTACCCCAGGTTTTGTGTCCCTGGCTGTTAGCAAGCTTCCCGTGGGCAAACTGGGTAGTGAACGTTAGCTTGAACAACCCACAATGCTTAACGTCGTGCAAAGAAACTGACTGACCTGAGCGCCAGGACCAGGTGGAGGTCAGCGAATTCGTGCAGCTCCACAAAGGCTTTCAGGGTCTGAAGATGAAGCTCTTCCCTGTGTGACGGAGGAGGAGAATAAAACCCCTGAAGGTGTTTGTAGCAAAACCAGCCGACTGCAGCCCTCCTCTCTCTACGCAGCGTACATTATTCTTTACAGTTTGCCTTGTTTTGTCAGCTTTTGAATAGAAAAAAATCTTCTTTTTGTAGATAAAGTTATAAGGGTTTCTCTGAATTTTCTCCTTTTTTTAATCCACCATGTCCACTTTCTTTTTTTTTATTTTGCTTTTTCATTTTTCTGCTTTTTCCTGCCCCCTCCACGTGTTCACCCCGTCCCCCCCTCTGTGTATCACCTCTCTCCAAGGAACTCTCCGATGGCCGTCTTGTTGAGTCCCTCCTCCTTGTAAAGAAACTCTGCAATGGATTTTGCGGTTCCGTCCAGCAGCTTGTTCTCCACCAGGAAATTGATGCCCTGCAGGAAAATGGGACAGTGTACGTGAGGAGAGCTTTGGAGCGTTCAAAGAAAAAACTATTCTGATTTTAGCCTGTAACAGTCATGCTCGTTTTGTACCAGCTGCAGCTTCCTTTGTGAAATATGTTATAAATCACATCCTGCAAAAAAAAAAAAAGCTTTTTCAAGCAATTTCTGTGGCTCGGAGTCAGCAGAAATCATTTCCATTATTAGACTTTGTTGAAGCAGATGCAGCTTTCCCGAACCTTGCCCTCCACGCAACATTTTGGTTTCTCAATGATCTCATCTGTAGCTGGCAAACGAGGGCTTGCAGCTTCCGTAATCCCAATTCCTTAAAACTAATCTCTCTTCCTCTTTCTGCTCCATCGCAGGGCTTTGAGAAGAAAGCCTGATTAAAAACGTAACCACTTTGATACACCTTTCTGGAGTCTGCAATACGTGGGAGCTCGCGTTTTTGTGATCTAATGCGCTTTCATTACCGCTGGCAGGTATTGCAGCTTTCCCTTCCTGCTTTAGATATATTGTCCTGAAGGAAGTAAAAAGGAGCCATTTAAACAACTGCATTGATCTCAAACTCGACCTAACCCACCCGAATGTCAAATGTCTCCATCTCAGCTCCTCCGTTTTTGATCTTACTACAGCGACACTCTTGACCTTCCAGCAAAACCACAGAAACTTCGCAGCGGCTTTCTGTTCGGTGCGGTTCACAGGCTTACAGCAACAGAGAGGAGCGAAGTGGAAACGACACAACTGTGAGTGTGTTCGGCTAAAACACACTCACACCGCTAAGAAGCAAAGAGGCCTCGGGGAAAACAAATGACAAAGCAAGAGGCGAACTTGTTCATTTTTCATTGATAACGGCGCCTCAGCAACCGCAGGTTGAGAAAAATCTCACATTTTGTCTTACCTTTTTTGGGTCCATGTTGAATTTCTTCTTCCCGTTTAAAAACCGCTGGTTCTTCTCAATAGTTTTGCTGTAATTCAGAAAATATTATGGAGAACTTTATGTCTTATGTACTCTGTCAGAGGGAAAGCTAAATGCGTTGCCAGGTTTGTTCAAATCTTTAACAAAATTGAGACGATTTTTATCCTAAAGAGCCACTCAATCCAACTCGGTTTGCTGATTTAGTGCCAATTTCCAACAAATGTCATTTATTTACAAAAAGAAGTCATTTCGATTCAATTGCACAAGCATTCCAATTCATCCCAGTGAACAAACGGTGCACTAAGCTCCATTTATTATTCAAATCAGCTTAAGAAGTTTCTGTCAGGAAACGCAGCCGATTGCATTGAGTCACTGCCTCGCATTATTCACTTGTAGCAACAATGGACAATCGCTCGCCTCGTGCTGCTGTCTTTGCATCAATCCGTCACACCAAGCATGCATGTAGCAACGGTGGAGAGAAAAAACTCCCCATTCAACAGGAAGAAACCTCCAGCAGAACCAGAACCAGAACCTGGCTCAGTACGAGCAGCCATCTGCCACATCTGACTAGCTGCACCCTGAAGCAACTGGAGGCATTTTCAGTCCGTCGCCTAGCATTTTAAAAGAATTCAAAGTTCGGGGCTTTTCCCTGTTCTATCACCACCTTACATACAACAAGGCTCGGTATTATTCACACCCTGAATCTGGATCTAAAGTTGTTTTCATTCAAGCAAGAATCTCATTTGTTGCTGTAAATGCCAAAGGAATCTCCTAAAAGATAACAAACCAGGTTTACTGCAGACGTGTTTCCTGTTTGATGGAAAGTGGTGCTGAATGCTCCTTTGAGTCCTTGTCTGTAGTCACTGGAAGAGCCTTCGTTGGTTCTACAGTAATCAGAGACCACGTATATTTGCGTCTTTCTGTTGCTAAATCATAATTTGTCTTTGGTGATGACCGGCACCGCTTAGAGGTTGGAAAGGTTCCTCTCCAACGTTGTAATCTATGTCTTCCTCCACAGCTTCTCTAGCCACTAAATCTAAGACAACAGTGTGAATAATTTTAAGACAAACTGTATCTCTGTTCTGTGGTTCTCAAACTCTAGTACAAGAACCATTGAAGGTACCTGGACTACCTTCAATGGTTCTTGTACTTGTAACCAAAGTACTTTCAAAGGTACTTCAGTTAGTAAAACTAACTGAAATGCTCTCTAACCAGGCTAACTACAATTAGCAATAAGTTCTATAAACATTGTACATTTTTTGGCCCTGTGTTATTGTCAAACCACTAAACAACGTGTACAAATTCTGAAGAGTGCAAATAAACAGTTCTTTATTCGCTGCAGCTATCACTGAGTTTGTAGGCGGCCATATTGGATTGTAGCTCAAGGTTGGTAGCAATCCATCAACCCCCCTTTTTTTTAAACTTTGAATTCTAAATTCGGGTCCATTCTGTTCACTTTTCCAATTTCACACTTGAGTATTTTTGAACTTGTGTAAAAAAAAAAATAACCAAACATGTACTGTGAGTGAGAATCATTTTTAATTGAGTCTGGAAAAAGTCCAGATCCAAGCAGTACTTTTTAAAATGACCATCTTTGTTGTGGTGCTTTTTACCACTACAACACTGAATACTTATTTTAAAAAAAGGAAGAAACTTGAGAACTCCTGCCATAGTTTTGTGAAATTTCCTACTTAATGGAAATGTCGGCCATTTTACAACCTTTATGCCACGTTTTACACTTGGGATCTTTGTTGTCTAGCCACGTTTGCGTAGCACATTTCAGTAACAAGGCGAGTCAAAGTGCTTTATGTGGACTATGTAACCCATGTAGTCCAAACACACTTCTCTCCATCATATTATGTAACCGCCAAAATAATTAGCGTTATGTCTCAGATTGTGCTAATTTGATATTCCTAACCAAATAACCAAAAGGAGGAGCCATAGTTTCTGATCAGTCAGCTGACCAGTAGGAGCCAATCAGGGTTTGTTTTTTTGAAGGTTTGGGTTAGAAGAAAATGGTGAAAACAAAGCTTTGTTCATCACTGCACTGTTAAAACAGCGCATTGAAGGCGACTTACACAATACTAAGTTCAGTTCTGTTCAGCCTTGTGTGGAAAGTTGACTTTTAAATTGTGTTAGGACGTTTTCTCAGGGATTTATTTCTCAAATAAGCTTTGTTTTGTCAGATGAACAAGACTAATTTCTCCACAAATAATAGAAAGGAGGGGGAGGATAAAAAAAAAAAAAAACGTTTTCAAAAAGTGACCAAATGCCACAGACTTTCAGAAAACCTGCCAGATAAGTGGGACGTCTGGCAGGTATTTAAGACATCAAATACTCTGAAAGAAAGTGTGGTATGTAGAAGAGGCGAAGGGTTTTTCCCAGACCAGCACTCACCTTTCCTCTGTAGACTCAAAGCTGAGTATTTCTGCCATCACATTGTCTATCTCCAACTTCAACTTCTGCAATGAGAACAAAGCGGCGTCAGACGCAGGTCGCATGAAATGCGAATCGCTTCGGCGTCTGAGGAAGGTGGCGTCTGATGAAGCGTTACCTGGATGTCGTCCAGAAGGTCCTTTTTATACATTTTGATGCTTTCGATCTCCAGCCTTTCATCAGCTGTGAAGTCTGAAGAAACTGAGCAAAAATATTAGAACAAAGAAAAAAAAGAAAGAAATGTCATTCTGAGTCCTGGTTCTTCAACAACTTCCATCATGTCTGCAACTTCTGCCAAAAGGAGAAGTAATTAATATCTAAACCGGATATTGTCTTTTCGCTCTAATTTCTAGTACAAATATCTAGGTCCACTTGTAATAAGACAAACCTTACTTACTGGTGACTTTTCCCTGAGAAACATGAGCTTGCTTTAAGTTAAAAATTATTTAACATTGATGAAAAACTATTAGTTCCATTGGCAGATTGACTTACAGCTAGAACCTTTTCATCGGCATTACGGAGAGAAACTCGACCAAAACTACTTAGTAAGATTCAGTGTTTATGCGGTGAAGCTCTCAGTTCTTTTCAATTCACAGCAAACGCAGACTCAAGGCACTTTGTTAAAAAACAAAAAAGAAAAGTAATTTCAATTCAACCAGCCATACATTCCCATTGATCAAAGTTATCAGACAAAACGTTCCGCTCAGTTTAGTATCCACCAATCCGAGCGTGCATGTGGCGACAGTGGAGAAGAAAAACTCCCCTATAACAATAATTAAGCAGAATTTCCTCTAGCATGCTGTTTCTTTGTACAGATACTTTTAATACGTCTCTTCCAGATGAAAACATGCTCTAAAAGAAGACATCCGAACTGCGTGACGTTGTTATTTTTGTGAAACCGTCACACCTGTTCAGGCCGACGCCGAGCGCTAAAACTGGGTGAGAACAGCTTCCTGTGGGCTGAGTTTTCCTATAAACTGCATTCCCAGTTAACACGAGACACACAAAGAGAATCTCATTCTCGAGGAAGGACTTTGCGTTTTAGTTAGTGAGCCGAAGCGGCACTGAATCGCTTGCGTGACCCGCCTCTGTTTCCACATGTGGTGGATGAAATGCTTCCCCTCCGGATTTTGCCACATTCCCACATTGCAAAACGTCTCCTCTGTCGATATGCACAGGCTTTTTGTTCGGCGCGTGTCGCCTGCCCTGACTGTCCATCAGCGCTCTCTCTCAATCGGATGTTGACTTTCCTCCTAATGTTCTTGTAAACACATTATCTTAAATTGTTGACCAATTACCTAACAGGTCGGACGTCAAAGCTATATTTCGCAATAAATATTCATTTAAACATCTGACTGATGTTAAACCTACCATAAGTTCTTGTTTCCAGTTTTTTTTAAGCATGATAGACGTTAAGTTGTTTTTGCTGCCTTTAAGAAACATACATTTAGATTACATGTCTTTTAAAAGAATCGGGTACGTAACGCCATTTGGTTAATTAAAAGTTGAGCGAAAGAAAAAAATGTGACACAGATCTAAGATCTACATGTGTCACAGAAACGCTTTGCAGTAAACTGTCGGCATCTAACAGCCACTCCAGCTTTCTTTTAGTCTTTAAAACATAAGACCACCATGATGCTTTTCTGGTTACTCAGTTTGACCTGAAGGAGAATTGACTTCCCCACAAATTTTATTTATTTCATTTCTTGCGCTATTGTAGTATTTGCTTAAACATATGTAACCATTCAAAAGTTCATGTGCAGCGGCCATTTCCAGTGGAAACTGATCAGCATAAAAGAACAGAAATCATTTCAGTTTCTTATCAGCTAGGAGAAAAAAAATGGCATTAAAAGCATCTTTATATATATACATATATATAAATATATATATATGTATATGTAGTTACAGAAATGGCAGCTGCCAGCCCTTCCTTAGTAATATGTGACTTGTTTGCTGTTAATGATCTGACCACAACTTCCACTTCTCCACCCTTCCTTTGCTCATCTTGAGAAGCAAAAGCTTAAAGTCACAAATACACCCAGTCTGGGTTTCTGATGATGAACAAAGGAAGCTGCAAATTTACAGTAACCTTGTTTGAAACTAAAAACTAGACTGTATAGCTTTCTAAATCTTAGATAACAACTTCTGTTTTTTTTTTTTTTTGTATTATGACCTCTGATGCGCAGTCCTCTGAGTGACTATGAGTGTCTCTTCTGCATTTTCAGCTGAGAAAGGCCCTTTTTTTTTTTTTTTCTAAGGCTGGTTGCTAACAGCAACAAGTGCACCAGTGACATCAAATGTTACCCAAACGCTGTTTTTTTTTTGTTTTTTTTTTAGTCTAGCATACCAGGTCAGACTGTGAAATATATCATAAGTGCATTCATACCACAAAAACTCAGTAAGTGGAGAGGCAAATAAATAAAAACATAGTTTAAGACAAATAATGCTCGAGTAATCTGGTGTACCAAATCTAAGACTGTTGCCACATTGTCATCTGTTTGTTCGGCGTATTAAGAAATATTGAAGAAAAACACACAAAGATTTGCAGATGAAAATAAAAAATTAAAACAAGATCCGATATCACCTCCAAGTACTCCCTCCGCCATTCTACAGTGTTACTAGTTTTTGTTGTTATTGTTTGACAGTTTATATATAGATTTTTTTTTTTTGCATATAAAGGCAGTTTAAAAAAAGGCAACCACTTATATTTCTACCTTAATATGAAAAGTTATCTGATAACATTTTCAGCATACAGCGACAAAAGCACCAAAGCGTCTCTTACCCATTTGGCAATCGGTCATTTATGGCCCCAAAAGTAAAGAAAGAAATGTTGGCGGCTGTAGAGAGAAAAGCTCAGAGAAGTGTTGGGCAGCTGCAACAGAGTGCTGACTTTAAACCACACCTCTTCCTCATCCATCAGTAGAAACAGGACCAACACATGAGCAACTTTTCAAAATAAAGCCTTTTAAAGCATCTGATTCTGTCAACGTCTGCAGACGTGAAGGATTATTTGGTATTAAATTAACATTTTATTTACTGCTAACTAGGAGGCGGAGGGCTTGTTTCCAACTCAGCATTGAACACATGTGTTTCTAATGAAGGTCTAGTCAGATTTAGCATATTTGCATCAGATTCACGGTGTTTATATCGACCGGAAGGGCCAACACAATCACCCGATACATCCGCACATTGAAATATTGTTAATTGTGTACGTGCTGCTGCATTTCAGACGTCTTGAGGTTAAGTTGCAGTTGCGTCAGAATTAATTTTTTACAAAATGAGGGATGAGGGAGTTCTAGCTAAAAAGGGAACAAAAAAAAAAATGCTGAAAGGAGAACAAGGTCTGTGTGAGCGGAGAACAGCAACTGTTAGAGGTTAAAGTATGGCAGTCCAGGATGAAGGTGGTGCTAAAGCGCCATCTTATGGTCAACGAACAAAATCACGGCTGCTGCTGCTGGGTGTGTTAGTTGTTTTCTGAAGCAGAACCAGAAAAAAAAACCAAGCAGGACATGAGTACATATGAAATGTCATTTACACAGTTGCTTTGCTCATGTTGTGCGAAACAAACGTGTAAATTTGAAACGAAACTCAAATCTGTGCTATCTTAACCTTGTGTAAGTTGACACCTCAAAAACAAGATGTGGGAGCTTGTTTGTTTGACGTCAATAATTCTTGAATATTAATTTAAAAAGTATATTCTTTGTCATTTATAAAAAATATACTTTTCCCAGGTAATAAGTGAAATATTCAGCCAGTGGAATTAGCACTTTATCATCAGTATTAAGGAATAATTCACTGTCACCAGTGACCTCGCATGTCACCCAGTCAGTTATTTTGTTCCGTCTAATATACCACATCAGACTGTGAAATTAATTTTTATCTACATCTACGCTACAAAAACTTAGAAAGTGGAGAGAAAACAAATGACATAGTGTATGATCATTGCTGAAAAGTTACTTGTACGTTAATGAAGTTAACTTTTCTCTTATTTTAAGTGTACTAAGATATTTGCACTAGAAACTAGGTTAAAAAAATACTTGGTAAGATTTGGTGTTTTTGTAGAGTAGAGTTGGAGTTTATTGTTATCCTTAGACCTTAACCAGCATTAATCAGCTATAAAACACAGATGTTGAGATGAACGTTGTAATTTGTAAGACCTCATTGTGTCTATAAGACCCATTACATTAGCAAACGTTAGCATGTGAAAGCCCTGGTTCTGGCCTGTTCACTGGGGTCTTCCTGATAGTTTTTTGGGGCCCAACTGAGCCCCATCAGCCAAGGCTCATCAACCAGGTTCTGGCTGGTGAGCTCAGTCTAACTTTTGTCCAGTTTAAGCCTGTGACTCTGTCTTCTTTACCTGAGAGTCACTTAAACCCAACAGGTTCCCCCATTTGATGCTTGACTTTGTTTTTACGTCTCCACCCCTCTACAGGACTCTGTCTGCTGCTGTTTTGTTTTTTTTTTACAACAGTTTGTCCTTATGTTCCTGTGAATTTACAACAGTTCTATCTCAATTTTTTTTAAAAACAAACTTTTCCCAGATCCCACAGCTCTTGCTAATAACAGGCCAACAAAAGAAAAATCTGTTAGTGATACGGTAAAAGCTAAACCGTCTTGCCCAAGGACACAACGAACCATTTTGCTAAACAGCAACATCTGATTCATGTAAATATCTTCAGATTTTCACCTCATTGTGTGTATTTGTACTGTGTGAAAAAGATGTAGTGAAATATTAGCATTAGCTAGCTAGCTAATTGAGCTCATTTTCTCAGTTCAGTTTATTTATATATAATGTCAATTCAAAACACATCGTCCCAAGGAACTTATAAAAAAAAGCAAGTAGCAACGGAGGAAAAGAAAACTCTTCTCTGTTATTGTGTCTGTATGGATTTTTGATTCGTCGCTCTTTGTGACTGTTTACCGTCAACTGAAATTGTTTTCTATTTTATTGTTTTCTGAACTGGCTAACATTACCCTATTCATAGTGTGTGTTTGTCATTGATGGCTATTGTGTGGAACAATATGTCTTATTTGTCATCAATCAAAAATTGAGCTAGTTTTTGCAATTTGCCAAACCAGCTAGCTGCCATTACTGTCTGAATTGCTCTGGTGTTTCTGTGTGTGTTGGCTCTTGCGTGTTTGCATGCATGTTGCTAATCAGGTTTGTTTATAACGCAAACATATTTATTTTACCTTTAAATTTCCTCATCCACTTATGGAAGTGTAGGATCTGTCGCTCATGAGTCTAAAGGCAGAAGTTCTTTGCTCCTTCCTATCCACGCCTCTGTCCAAAGTCCGGAGCCAGTTGGCGATAGACAGACGTATGAGGTGGCCAGCGCTGACCTAGTGTATTTATAACTGTAATTAGGTGTTTGCAAGGCAAACTTTGAGCATTTTTCTGTAAGGTCAATATCAGAATTGGCATCTCCAGGATGTGTCGTTGGGTCGGTTATATCTGTTTTGGAAGTATTTTGCAGTTTTGTAACGACACTTGTAATTTTAATGTTCATATTTATGCTGTCCCTTGGGGTAATGTAAAACATTGGATTGGATTGGATTGATGGTAGCATTGAGAAATTCATATTGGGCCCTTGTCCGCAGTGATACAGGCATCACCATGTCTTTAGTGGTGAAGGAAAAGCTGCGGCAAAAGCCAAAGTTTACAATTTTCAAATCTGTCTACGTATCACCCCTCTCCTAGGGTAACGAGACTGTGACATTTCTGACAAAGGGAAGCGATTGCCGGTACAAGTGTGTGAAATTTACTTTGTCCATTAAATCTATTGAACCGGCCGCAGTGGTACGATGCAGAACTCCATGATCCAGAGGAAAATTTGGAATAGAACCACTGGTCCTCATCGAAAGCGATCAGTTCTGGTGCTTTGGGCATCGGATCAAAATGGCCTCAAGACAAGTGGAAGATAATAACAGATTGGTGTTTGTGCGCTGAATGGTCCTCTTGAGAATGGCAAGCAAGACTGTGTTGCTGTCAATTTCTAATGCAATTTTTCCCCCAAACTCAGTCCAAGTCTTTGTATTTCAAGAGGAATGAGAAACAGAGCAGCTGTGACCGCTGGAGTGCATGCAAGACAAAGGAGGAAGTTTCAGATTGAGCTGTTAGAATCAACGGACAGTCTTCCTCTTTTGTTTTGTTGTTTTTTTTTGCTGTTTGAATTGTCATTTTCTTTATCAATTTCATCATAAACAATCGTTAAAACATTTCCGTGAGAAAACTCTTCAAAGTTACGCCGCTCTGAAGAGGAAAAGAAAATGAGAGAAAGAAAAGCAAACAGGAAGAGAAGATGTGTGCAACGAGTAAGGAGGAGGGTGAGCATGAGAGAAGAAGAAGAAGAAGAGCTAGCAAAGGGTGCATGAGGTGAAGAGGGAGGGAGAGACAGCGAGAGAGGGAGGTGTGCAACAATTTCCTGTAGTTGCATGCTGATCTGAGTCTCTCAACCTCTCCTCTCTGAGTTTGTGTGTCGCAGAGCGGAGCAGAGACGAAGCTGAGCGGAACAGGATGCAGGCGATCAAATGTGTGGTCGTTGGAGATGGGTACGCCATTATTTCTTCTTCACTTTTCTTGCCTTAGCTTCAGCTGCACTTCTGGGGTTGTCTCAAAGTTTATATCAGTCGATGGAGTTGATGATGATGGTGATGACGATGCCAGAACCTGAGCTTTAGGTGTCAGGATTCCAGCAGAGAAACGAGGCTGAATCGGAGTTTCTCCAACTTCCGCAGTGATGTGTCAATAACTCAAACGGAGAAGGTCCCGCGTTAAACCTGTAGCCTTCTCTGTGTTTTGTTTTGTTTTTTTCCATTTTTTGATGGTACTGATTTTGCTGTGTGGGCACTGAATGAGCCGTGCAGGTCACAACATGCAGGAAAATGCGTTGAAGGAGCAAAGTAAAAGTGCAACTGCCCTTTTTAGAGAAGGGGTTGAAACAGCTGTTTATTAAAGGAGAAAATAAGAAGAAAAAAAACGGGATTTGGTGAATTTATTTGCTTGAAACTCTTCTCTACTGACAAATTTGAACCATGTGTCACATAAATTAAAAAAACAAACAAAAAAACCCCAAATTGCTACTCAAAGCAACATCTTTGAGATGATTTTTGTCAGACTAAAGCTACTTTCCTTGCCTGGTTGAGCGATAAAAAAGGCAGTTGACCCATCGGAGGTTTAACGCAGGCAGTGCTGCTGCATTTCCTCATGTGCTGAGCTTCCTGTTGCACATCTCTGATTTAGAGATGTCAAGCAAGACGCAGAGGAACTAAGCAACAACACACGAATAACGATGCTTATCAGTAAAAGTAAAAGCACGGGGGTGACGCTTCCACTGCCAAAAACGTAAAAGCGAACCGAGTGACAATCCAAAGGTCGAAGAAATAAGTGGGAAAGAGTAAAAAAAATTAGTCAACGGTAGGAGTTTTTACTTTTTTGTGTGTGTGTATCGGTGTGTGCGGATGAGTGTCAAAAACACACCACACAAAAACGCTCCTCTTTGGATGATTAAAAATAGATCAGGACTTTAGGAACAGGCGTCCAAAAACCTGCCAGAAAAAGCGACCAACTCGTGTAAAACTGTTATTTAATTGCTCTGACGGCAACATTTCCACGTTTCATTGATGCAGCAGGCAGAGACTTCAGTTGCGCTGGTGACGCAACACCATGTCTCGGGCTTGGGCTTGCAAGCTGGACCTTGTGGAAACTATTAAAAGAAGCGGAGCAGCTGTGCGCTCTGGGTGAACACGTGTCTGTCGGTCTTGCAGCGCGACTCCAAAAAGAGGAAGTCGGTTTTAGATTGCAGGGAAGTTTGCTCTTTGAATCTCCATATAACCTTCAAGTTAAACTTGACCGCTTTAAATATTTATGACCTGATGGGACGAGAGATTTAAAGTCCTTCACGAGTCAAAGTGGTTACAGTTTGACCTATAAAATATGCAAATCTAAAGGTATTTTAGAGAATGTGAACGAAGAAGGATGTCTTAGTAGAAAGATTTTTGCACGATTTTTTTTTTTGTGAACAGAGCGCCACATTTCATGAAATTACTTCAAAACTGATCAGAAATACCAATAAATGTAAAACGGTCACTTTCTAGGATAGACCAGTTAAATCCATGGCATTTTAAGCCGATGAAGATTTTACCAATAGCAGTACTTCAGTGAAGGAATTCAATATTTAGGAGGCAAATGGTACAAAGCAAAGACTACACTTGCAAAAGTGTTAACTTTATCCACTTTTTAAAATCCATCCATGCGCTGTTGCCAGTAAGTAAAATATTTACCGGTGCAGTATTATGTGTTTTCCAGGCACATAGTGACATTTTATGGCACAATTAAGTAACTATGTTAGCTTCAGTTGTTATAAAAATGCTACATATAGGCAACATGACCTAAAAAGAATATCACTTCATAATTTATCACCATCAAATTGGGCCTCTGTCTCTTTAAAAACTCCTGCTCTTTCTTAAACTCCGCCTTCAGGAAGTCATCACAACATGGCTCCTCTATTAACCCTTCAACAACATTTTTACCAGTGTTTCACTGACAAGCAGCTCCTACAACGAGCTCAGCGGATCCTCAGTTCCACCAGGTGTTTGCTAATTGCTGCTGGCTAGTCTGAAGGAACCGAGCGGTGGGAGTTGCGGGGGGAAAGGAGCTCTGTGAGGCTTGGAAACTGCAGCTCTGAGGAGGAGCTTTGTCCTCAAAGGCGGAGCTAGGTCCAACCAGGCGTTTTGCATGGTTGCCATGGAGATGAAGTGATTTCTCAAACGTGAACGAAAGAATTAAGACAATACTCCTGGCATGTTTTTGATGAGTGGATAACGTAATAACATGATTTAAAGTAGAAAAACTAAAGTCTATTTAACACAATCCTGCCTCTTTAACAGTGTTTATATCTCATATTTTTTTGTCCTCTGTCCAAGACATTTTCCTACGTTGCACTGTAGGTTGATTTAGAGTATTCTGGATGACTGGGACGAAACCAGCAATGCCCTGACTAAACGACAGCTACTCTCTCACCTGACCTACAACAGAGACATTTTTATTTGACAAGTATTTTTACATCCAGTACAAACCGTAATAAGTAATCATAAAAGTCCGATAGTGTAGGACTGTCTGCGCTCAACGGGTCAGCCGCCATGGCCCATCAATGACAGGCTGGGACCAAAATCAGGGACATTTGTCAACCTATCAGATTGACTTCATGAAAAGATGGCGCAGTTTGAACCTGATGGAACATCGTAGTACGACTACATGAACAACAAGTCTGACGAGAAACCAAAAACGATTGCAGGAAACGACAGCAGAGAAGAAAAATGTATGTTTACTCTGAATCAACATGCGTGTTAATAGAAACTAAAACACTTCAGAAATGTTTGCCTTTTTTATCTCAGACTCAGCAAATGTATTCACAATCATAACATAAAGAAGTGAAAGTAATGGGAATGAATTTCGCATCAGCTAAAAATATGAAGCATAGCTTCATTCAAAACCACAATGTAGACATTTATTCAGGCGATAATCATAAGGCTGATCTGATCCAGTCCACGTTGTACCATTTTGGTTTTCTGTGGTATGAAGAGAAAAGCGGGTAACTTACAGAAATGTGTATTACAAGTTTGATATTTACAGTGTGTGTCTGTAAATTACTGTTGCCACAATGTTACATTCTTCACTTTTTTTCTATTTTAATAATTGTCTGATCTTGGGGTGAAAGACTATTGGTTCTTTTGTTGTTTTTTTTAACCCAAAGATGTTTTAGCAAAACATGACATAGGCCTTTATTTATGCAGAGAACTCGAATAATTATTGGCTGAATTCACAAAGCAAGTGGGGTCAACTTCTGTTCGCTTACCTTGGCCATCTTCATCAGTGCATACTGAATGTCTGCATAGCATAGGATGAGATTAATTTGTGTGATTAAAGAGGAGTAGCTCTTGTATAAAATTAAAATGCTCATGCCACAGAATTTTTCAACATGTAAAAAAAAAAATGGTGGCCAGACTTAGATTGGAAATCAAATTGTATGTCCTCTTACATCAGATATTATATCACCCAGTAAGGTTTTTGCTATTATGTTAGTGCACCAGGGAGACACAATAATTCACATTTCTATGTTGGTTTGCTGAAGTTTTACCTCACGAAACTCTGGATGGCTAAAATCGACCGTCATTGTTGCAAACATACATTTTTTGGCAGCATTTTTCTTTTATGTTTCAGTGTGTAACTAGTGCTGTTGTTCTGGACTGAAAACAAAAGAAGACTCCTAAAATATGCAAAAATATGAAACGAAGTGAAGCATAAAAAAAGGAGTAGAAACCAAAAAGTTTGTTTTAGGATTTAGTGGAATTCAGTTTATGTTTAGGGTTTAGGCTTAAAATGGCTGGTTCCTGTTTTCAGCTTCTACTGATGTTTCTGAAACACTTCCTTTCTGACACTCGAACACTTCACCACTCGGCTCGCACACGCCCACACCCGTACACACACACACACACACCCACACACACCCGCACACATTCATGCACACAAATAATGGCAATAAGTTATAGAATGCAGTCGTTTAAAACCCTACCTTTACTCAGCATCTGGCTTCGTGCCGAACCTTTCAGTTTACCAGATAGATAGATAGATAGATAGATAGATAGATAGATAGATAGATATCTTGTTTTATAACTGTCAGAAGCTGGTCGTTAGGGGAGAAAAAACAGTTGCACGTCAAACTGTGCAGTGGTGAACTATCATAATTATATAAAAACATAAGTACGTGGAAAAAACCCACCTTGTTAGAAAACGAGAACATTTCAGACACAACATCAAGAGATGTACTTTCAGGGGAAAACACGTTCAAACAAATTCCTCAGAAGTTTTATTCAGAACCTCGTCTGCTTGAAGTACGATTTTTTTTTCATTATTTATTTTTATTTTTTTTCTGTGAATCGGCGACACGTTGTTGTTGTTGTTAAACACTGAGAGCAAATTCCTGGAACAAAATTAGAAGCGGGCCAGTCGGTGCTTGTTGACCGGCCTCTCTCCTGCGCTGCTCCGTCCCTGCGGTTGCTGAAGCAGCCGGTTTGGCGAGCTCCCGTAATCACTCCCATTCCGCCTGGTTTTACAGCCCTGCAGTGATGTTTTTTACGGTTTGCTTTAAAGTTGTTTTATTCTGCGCCCTGAGTCTAAGGTTGGCTCTTGAGCGCAGCGATTTGCAACTCGGAATAAGTTTTGCAAGTTCTGCAGTTTTTCATGCGATACCTTATGGCCTGAAATGTCACAGAATCCAAACCGGGCAACTTTCTTAAAGTTTGAAGACCTGTTTTTTTTCCCTCCCACTTTTAAACAACTCTGCAAATAAGTAGGTCACAGCCGCAGTAACTCATTTCAGTTCGTGTGCTTGATGCATCATTTCCTGTCAGTGCAAGATGTCTTCTTTTTTTTTCTAATTCTAGTTGCATTATGTGGGTTTAATCAATAAATATGTTGCAATGACATGAACATGCTATAACTCATTATTGTTTTGGGTGTTGATGGGTTTCTATGCGTTGATAGAAACCCATCAACAAAAATACTAATAAAAAGGTGTGTCTGCATTCAGTGACAACTTTTTTAAATTAAATAGTGCTGAACATCTTCACATTGATCAGCACCCCAACGAACTGGTTCTGATTTTAAAGTATCTGCAAGGAATTTAGCAATATTTGCGCATTTCTGAATGTGACTTTTTGTTACTCGCCATATCAATTATGAGGTGTAACTTGACCTCACTAAAGCTGCAGTATTTAACTTTTATATATGTATATAAAAGTCAAGACATAGACTTTGAAACATTGAAACTGTCAAGACATTGCAACAGTTTGACATGAGGCAGATATTCTGCCTTCCCCCAGTGCAAACTAGAAACAACCAATCAGAGCCAGGAGGCGGGTCTTAGCGCTGTCAATCACAATCTTGCATGGCGCCCTCCCTCCCTTGCGCTCTGCTACTCTGCAGCTACCATAGACTGTTGTGACTACTGCCACCTGCAGGTGGGAGTTAGATCACTTAAGGATCTGTCGATTATTGCGTGAATTGTCATGATGGCGGATTCGCGAAAAACTGGAGGGACTGATTGGTGTGTTTTGGCAACATACAAAAATAAAAAACTGCTTTGATTTGATTGATAAAATAATATTTGAGCATACAACTGTTCTATTTATGCATCCCTTTGGAGACTAGAGGGCCTCATAAGCAGCTAATGCGGGCCAGATTTGGCCCCCGGGCCTTGAGTTTGACACATGTGCTCTACAGTGACATTTCCTTGATATTACCCAGAGTGATTGTTGTTGTTTCTTTTGTTACAGAGCTGTGGGTAAAACATGTCTTCTCATCAGCTATACCACCAATGCCTTCCCTGGGGAGTACATTCCTACAGTGTGAGTATAATATACACACGCCTACACGCCCACACACACACATTTTCTGCTTTTAGGTTTTAAGGTTACACCTAAAATCCAGGCATACATGGACATTTGTCTGGAGCAACGCAAACAACTCAGGAGCAATTTGAAATATTTCGACTTTTGCCTTCTTTATGACAATAACAACCAACACGTGCCGCTGTAGATATCTGGAAGCGCTAACAGGGGCATGTCGGGACAAGCAGCGACCCTCAGAGGAAGACATGCCTCTTTTCAAACTCGAGCGTCTTCGAAGCTTAGGAGAGGAGCAACAGGAAGAGACCTTTTCGCTCACATTCCCTTTCTACGTGTCACTGTGCCACTGACCCACAAACACCACAGAGTGCTTCATGAGAGGCATCACAGTGCAGGAGGACATGTTGCACTCGCTCGGTTGCAACATGTATTCTGACAGACTATGACTCAATTTGTAAAAAATAAAAAAAAAATTATCTTGACAAATTTAAAATAAACTATTTTGCATCATTCAGTCTTAAAGAAAAGCAGAAATTTTATCAGCTGATCTTTTTTGTTTCTTTTGGAAACCAAAAGGAGGGCAGAGTGGGCAAGTACTCTATTTGGCTTTTTTTTTTTAAACAAATTGAGGAGTAAAGACTAGTTTCACTGATATAATTTATTGGAATCCAGTTACACTTGATGATTAAACTACAGTATGCTAGCAGACAGCCCCAACCTGTAGCTTACCACAGTATGTTAAACTGTAGCGTAGCTACCACAGTATGTTAAGCTGTAGCTTAGCTACCACAGTATGTTAAGCTACAGTTTAACATACTGTTGCTTGCTAAGCTACTAGTTGGGGCTTACTGCTAACATACTTTAGCTTGTTAAGATAACAAATATGTTAGCAAACATTCTTAAATTAGCGTGTGAGCTATGTTAGCTTAACAAACTAGCATCTTGTTAGCTTAAAGCTAACATACTTGTTAAGCTTTACGATCCAGCTGCTCGCCTCCAGCTACCGGAGTCTGTGACACCGGCACTTCTTGAAACCAGGTCTCAGAGTGAAACTTGTCTGTAAAAACCCCAGCTAGAGGAGGCGTGAACGCGCACATGTGCAGAATGCATGCATGGGCAAAATAACATTGAAAACAATGGCGGCTCGCGTTGTGCTGTGTGTGCCGTTTCTGATAAGAAATATGTGTTACATGAGACGGGCCACTGTTTTAAATGAGGTGGATGCTAAAGATCAAAAGTTCAAGGATATGTTAAAATCACAGCGCCATGTGGTGGCCTGGCATGACAGCTGCAGCGGATTCGAAGAGTCTTGGTGGTCTAGTCTAAACATTGAACTTCTCTCCAATCAACATCTGAAAATAGCGGCAGTTTTTAGACAGTGGTCTCATGTAAACGTAGCCACAATTGCTTACTCTGCAGAGTTTGTCTTTGGGGGCGGAGTCGTCATAAGGGACTAATAAGCCAATCAGAAGCAGACTCTTTGAGTTACATGAAAGATATATCATGCTAGAAATAATGTCTGTCAGTCTATTCCTGTAAGCTCCTTATGGCAATTTTAGTTTTCACATTCGAGTACATCATACACAATTATTATGTTAAGTAAAATGAGTTTCACATGATGTATTTAACACAAAAGTAATCAGCAATTAAAGTCACAACACAGTTTGGATATTTTTGCAACTTCCTGATTTTCTAAACTGGCTAAATAAAATTATTACTCTCGTGCATTCAGGTCAAACTTTGATCAGTATAGCGGTCAAGGTCATGTTCTGCCCGGCTAGCTTTGTGGGTTTTCTGTCATTTTCTGTGTCTGTTCACATTTTTTAAAATGTTCTTTTCATTGTTGCTGTTCCTATTCATACCTCACCCATTTCATTTATTTCTTTATAGAGAACCACTTTTAAATGCCAGCTTCCTAAACATAATGACAGAGTTCTACAAACGCCTGAAAGTCTACTACAGTGTTTTGTTTTGGCCGTGTACCGTGATATTAGCTCTCTTTGTTGGACCACCTCTGAAAATGTTCCCCTATAAATTTATTGGTGCTTTTTATTTGTTATTCGGTGATTAAAAGAAAGAAAATAGGCTGGTTTCTTCATGTACTATTCTTGAAGATACATCATGTTTCAGGGGATTCTTTTATTCTAATTTTTGGTTTAGAGGTCCAAGCGTATTAATCATTGTTAGGATCATTGAAGTAATAGTGCAGTCCAGGTTAAACTATTCCTTTCTGTTCATCCTCTGACTCTTTTGGGTCATTTTATTGTCATTATTGATAATGACACTATTGTTAGATAAGCTGTTGTTTTCACATGTTTGGTAAATTGTAGTGAGCCCACTTGGTTTGAAGACAAGCAACCTCCTCAGTTTTAATGTTGGTTTTTCATGTTTAAGAGATATGGCTTATTTTAAACAACTGAAGTTTCCTGCCTGAAATGTGTTCATTACTGTCCCTTTAAAAAGTTATAGGAACGACTAAATCTTTTGGATTTAAACATCTATTATTTTTTATTAAAATGTTTCAATGGGATCAGTTGGCTTGATCTATAACTGAAGGCAAACGCGTACACCCACAGATCCAAAACTACAGCACCAGACAGAAAGAGACTTTGCCACACAATAATCACCAATGATAGATATAAACAATTAAGTATTTGGAGATACCTTAATTTTTTTTTCTTACCAAAATTAGTAAAATAGCTAAATAAATAAATAAATCAGAAAACAGTTCACTTTTTAATTGCTGCAAGTTTGAACTGTCTGAGACGGACATATGAGAGCTAATTTGAGCAAATGTGTGACACAGAAGCAAAACTGAAGCTGAATGTTTGAACTTTGCTAAAGGGAAACGTCGTTTTGACCCTAGAAGAGGAAGTCAAACATGCATTGTCATGCTTTGGCTTTGCGTTGCAGTTTTATGTTCTTAGCTTTAGAAAAAAAAAAAAAATATATATATATATATATAGTTCAGCTTTGTTTTGAAGCAACAACCATGCCGTGTTTTTATTTCAAAAATCATTTTTGGTGAAAAATACACCTGCTCAAAGAGGAGTCTGTAGTGTTTAATTTCGGCCACTAAGTGGCAGTGTTGCTTAAAATTTTGATCTGTAAATCGCGCCTAAATAAATGACTTATTCTTATTGTTTTATGACATCACAAAGTCCCTTGGGTTCTTTCTAAGAGGCATTATTTTTATTTATTTTTTCGTTTTCTAGTTTTTTTTTTTGTTTTTTTGTTTTTGGCGCTAATAGGCCTTATTTGAAAGTATTCTGGTAGGAAAGGGAAGGAGGTAAAGACATGCAGCACAGAAACCGAGGACGGTAAAGGTCACGTCCAGGTCTCGGTGTGGGGCTCGCGCTCTAATCACTGCGCCATATTTCTTTTTTTCTTCTTCTTTGTATCATTTCCTATTTCAAATTGTTCATATAACTTTACTGTGTGTCTGTGGCGCCAACAAATCAACTGACCGATAGCTTAAATTGCTTGTTAAGTTGAAGGCTCACTTACTGGCTCTCTGACGGACGACTGACCTTCTGTGTTTTCCAGCTTTGACAACTACTCGGCTAATGTGATGGTGGACAGCAAGCCGGTGAACTTGGGCCTCTGGGATACAGCAGGACAGGAGGATTACGACAGGCTCCGCCCGCTGTCCTATCCACAGACGGTATGCAGTCGTTTCCACACGACCGAGTGCACACGCCAGGCGTTTCATTAGAAAACAAAATCCATCTTAAACCCCAGCTGTGGAGAGTGATGCGATTTAAATTGCAGCTGTCAAATTTATACCAAATGTCAGTCTGACGGAGCCGTGTTTTCATTGATTGGAGCAACAGGGAGGGAAATAAAAGAAAAGTGTTCATGATGATGCAGACAGCAAAAGGAAATGAACCATCTGTCTTTCAAAAAAAATATTGAGGCGATAAGAGACTGCTGCATACAGCTTTTTAAAGATGGAGAGACAAGTTGCCAGATCAATATCTGGTCATTTATAAGTCAGTAGACGTTTAAACTGATGATTAAATATCCCACCAACCACATAAATTTAAGATGAACAATCTTTTTTTCTTTTTTCTATTTTGGTCTATCTAGGACGTCTTCCTCATCTGTTTTTCCCTGGTCAGCCCAGCCTCGTATGAGAACGTCAGAGCCAAGGTGAGTCTCAGTTTCTTACACCAAAAAGCTTTCTATAAGTCGAATTTGTGTGGCAACTTACTGTATCATACAATGACATGCAGCACAAAGTGATTTACAAGAATAAACAAGAAGCAAACAACAAGATAAAACTGTTATAAAGGATTTGTGTTGGTACATTGAAATAGCACTTATATTTCTAAAAGTAATCAGGGAAGAAGAATGTTTTTAAGAAAAAAAAGCTGGTGTAATTATACTTATCTAAACCAACAATCACTTGACTCCAGTTTGAGTCGATTCAGTTCTGTTTGTCAATTTGCAACAATGTCATCTCAAGGCTCTTTTTATCAGGTAAAGGTTCAAATCATATCAAGAACTGCATAATCATATCACTTACAATACATCACAATCATATAGATAGATTTCAATTTGATTTTGTACTCAAAATTTGATCCTAATTGCAAAACAGAGAAGTTAAATTGAGCTCATGAAGCAACTTTCATAATTGTTTGAGTCTAATAAATGCCCAACAAGAATCCAGTAAAGGTAGCAGCAGCATGATTCATTTGGTAATTCTCACAACTAGTGTGCGTCAATCCGATGGTGCAAGCAATGCTATTAAGATGGCTGCATTTGTCAGTCAAATACCACATCCATTACAGACTAATGGACAGGAAGAAGTGAGTGTAGAAGTGACAAAGGGAAGGGTGGATGAGAAAAAACGACGACGAGGCAGAAAACAAATGGGAGAAACGTCTGTGACATAAAGATGAAAGGTCACAGCTGCAATTCTGACAATAACCTGTTTATTCTTAAAGAAGTAAAATGCGGCTATGTTTGATTTGTGTTGCAGCACTTAAATAAAGTTCTCTTGGTGGCTGTCTTTGTTTTCAGTGGTACCCAGAGGTTCGTCACCACTGCCCATCCACCCCCATCATCCTGGTGGGCACCAAGCTGGATCTGAGGGATGAGAAGGAGACCATTGAGAAGCTGAAGGAAAAGAAGCTGGCCCCCATCACTTACCCACAGGGTCTCGCTCTGGCTAAGGAGATAGGTAAGTTGGGGCGTGGCGATGGTGTGTTAGGTAGAGCGAGCAATGCAACCCGTGTTCGGAGCCTTCAGCTCTTGTCACGGCTCGCTGACTTTTGCCAAATGTCTTCTCCCTCCTTCACATCGCTCTTGTGTACTGTGAAATAAAGGCCACTAGAGCCAAAACATCCTTACAAAAAAGAGAGAGGTAAATAGCACTTGTGATGTCTTCTTAACGTTTTGAATGTCTTCATGCCCTTCCTTTACTACCGTAAAACTAGAAATCGCTGCAATTTACCCTGTTGCTGAATATATGCGTTATTTGAAGGTTTATTTGCATGTATGTGTGTCGTTCTCCGTGCGTTCAGACGCCGTAAAGTACCTGGAGTGCTCTGCCTTGACTCAGCGCGGCTTGAAAACTGTGTTCGATGAGGCCATCCGGGCGGTGCTCTGCCCCCAGCCTGCCAAGGTCAAGAAGAATGCTTGTTCAATGCTGTAACAGGTGAGGCACACGTGGAGAAAGGGGGCAGGACGTTTAGGAAAACAACATTTTGTACAGTTTGCAACACGGACAAGGAGAATAAAATGAGTCACAGTTAAAAAGAAAAAAAAAAGGTAGAATTACGGAAACAAATTTTCTGAAGAATTAGAAATGACCTTGACGGAAACATGATGTACAGGTTGACCTGCTATAGAAATCGGTGTTCTTTCTTTGGTCGTCAGTCTGCCTTTAGGCTCCACTGGAAAATAACTGCTAAACCAACCGGATGGTGGCAGAATCCATTACTTTGATCGCTGTTTTGGGTTTCAACTCAAATATCTGCAATAACTACAGACTATGCAGAAGGTTTGGCATCAAACCCAAACACAACCTTATGGTCTGTATGGAGAATTATTAGCTGCCAGGACTGCTAGCTCATGACTGTAGATGAGGTAGCATTGCCCCAAACAAAGACCTAACCCATCCAGCCACTTCCTGCTCCATCCTACCATCACTTATGAACAACCTGAATTGAATTATTTTAGGCCTGAATTGAATTAGGCAATTTATTTATGCCTAAATAAATTGAATTATTTAGACATACTGAGGAATGCCCTCAGAGTTAGCAACCGACTGTCTGTACATGGAAACTGTCAATAAACAAAAACACAAGTCTCTTACTTGAAGTACTAAATTCTGCATATTTATCTGCAGCTGTAAAACATTCAGTCAGTTTTCCACGGAAATAGAAGCCGTTGTTACTTGGAGTTTAGCCATAAATTAACCTTAGTTCACACTTGTTACCTCAGTTTCCATCTCCAGCAACACCGTATTCACTCAGTCAGCTCATTTACTTCACTACTTCTCATTAACAGTAATAATAATATCCTTATCTACAAAACTTACACAAAAAACGTAGCAGAGTCGTAACAGAGAGAGTCAAAAATAAACATTTTTTTTCTTAAACCTGCTTGCACTAGCTAGCTAAGCTAGAACAGCTAGCTTAAGTGCTAGCTACTCTTAAGCTAGCACTTAAGAGTAAGCTGTAGTAAGTTCTTTACTACAGCAAAACATCAGTAATTATAGTGAACACATCAGGGAAGCTTTCCAATTAGCTGGGAAGAAACATTTAAACCTTCCAGTAAACCAAGAGTTTAATGAACAATACTGTTAGCTGCAGCTACTGCACTGGTACTGCGTTAGAAGCTAAAAAGCTCAGGATTCAATTATAACAATAATAATATATATCTAATAATATATAATAATAATAATATATTTTTTAAATGACTCGATTTTGGTTTCCTGCTGTTTTGGAATTAATACAATAATTGCATCCTTGCTGTACAGTAGAAAAGCAATATGCTGAGAAATTATGATTTTTTTTCACCAGAGTAAGATATGGAATAGTAAGTCTCTGAGCTGCTGTAATTTAAAAAAAAAAAACCTTTTATTAATTTTGCGAACATGTTTTTCAATGAATATCCTGTATGATTTACATTTCTGCTTCAATGTGTGATTTACGTGTGTTGTGTTTGAACAGGACAGGAAAGGAGCAACGCCAGGCATTCAGACTGCTGACTCTGCCTTAAGAGAAGATTTTAAAGTTCTTTTGTCAAAGTTTCTTATAAATCTCCACTGTAATTGTATAAAACACCTGGACAGTTACGATTAAATAGCAGCAAACATCTATTAGCAGCCTTCTAATACTGAGCAATATGGATGCTGCAAGAGATTCGACGTCTCTGTCTAATATGGAAAATTCTCATAGTAACTGTCCCAGGTTTGCACACTGTGTTATCACTCTATGAGCTTATGAGAAATGTATATGTTACTTTTTTTTGGTGTGTCTAATTTACAATCCTAAAAAAAAAAATAGTAGTTGTGCAACATATCAGAGTAACCATTCTTATTGTAAGCAGTGTTTCCATGAGATGTGTTCAAGGTGTACCGTTGAGACGCTTAGTATAAAAATAAAAAACATCTTGATCAAAAGTGTTGTAATAAATAGATATATTTGTTATGGTGTTTAAAAATAATAATAAAAACTCACAAATAAAGTGAAGTTTTCCATGAAAATGAATTATGTGAATTCATTTGTGAAAATATTCCCCTCCCCGCGTGTTGCGCTGCCAGATGTGCATCACGGTCTGCATGGCCGCTGCAGCAATGGATGAGCGAGCGTCTGAGATAATGGTGATTTATCTGATGGCATTCCTGCCATCTGTTATGAGCCTCATCCGTCTCACTTTGCCTTCCTGAAGGGCAAGACGTTGTGGCAATAACATCAATCTGATTCATTTGCGGCGATCACCAGCGGGAAACCTGATTAATGGTGAGAACGCGAGGTGGAACGCATTAGCCGCTCTCTGTCTGAGGCTCGGGGCGCGTCGGTTTTCTAAAGCTCAAAGCCGAGGTTAAGAGTATAATGACATTTCTTTGTCGATCATTTCTGAATGTAATAGAGTGTAAAGTTTCATAAACTTAACACTAGCAGTGTTATTAGAGGCAGAGGTGCTTCCAGTTAAAGATTATACAAACCTCTGGCTGCCAGAGTCACACAAGGTGAGGCCGGTAAGAAGATTAGTTTGGATGTTTTTATTAGCGATAATGAACAAAATTAACAAATTGGACAACTGACCATTATTCAACGATGTCACCAACAACTTACAGTCCAAACGCACAATGTACTACGGCTGCAACTGTTATATTAACCTTTTGAAATCAAAGAGTGTGGTCCAAACCTCAATTTACTTATTTCTCCTGACAGATCAGTATTTCATCCAGAGTGATTCTTCTGCACATCCACTTAGCTGATGATAGAGACTGATTTTAATCATTTTGTTTATGTCCACAAATGTGGACAAGGTAAGACGTAAGATAAAATCCACCCCTTCGATCACAAACATTAAGACTCGTACTGGATGAAACTAACTTGCCAGATCTCTCATGAGGAAATGAAATAAACGCTTGAGATAAAAATGAATCATTTTATGTTTTCAGCTGTTAAAAAGCCTAAATTGCTCTGATCTTACGAGGTTAAGCTGCCCTCTACATTCCCATGTAGATGAAAGTTATTACAGTTTTCTTTTGTTGGGGGGTAAAAGGTCTGTTCCCTAATATTTGCTTTGAGTTTCTACTTTAATAAACTGTTGTAGGCTTATATTTATCTTAATTTTATCATTAATACACGCACGTAGTTGACGTAGTGTTTTTATACAGCAAATAAAATGTGACAGCAACTTCTTTGTGTCACTTGCAAATAAATCTAAGCAGAGATCAGATGTGGGGTAAGACCATGTTAGAAAAAATCCAAGGTATCAAAGGATAAATGCAGCTATGTTCTGTTCTTTAAGGGATCCTGCCTCATAAGTCTGCATAAACAGTCATAAAAGGCACGTCAAGTCAAAAATAAAGGATATGCTAATAGGCTAGAACAGTTCAAAAGTCTTTATGTCCTTCAGATGTTTGCGTTTTTCTTCTCTACAGGCAGAAATATCAAAAATTAAATCATTATCTTCACTCAAGATCGTCCCTCGCGTCGCCCTCTCTGCTTTCACTACATGCCTTAGGATTTTTGTTTCACTCTTTCATTTCGTGTATTCAGTGAGTTACCGTGGTAACGGTAGTTTGCCAACAAACATTTTTGTACTACATGTGATGTTACTGACGCTAAGACTAGAAGCTTAGCTCTCTTTAGCATTTAATAGTTATGCTCTGGGAAAGCCTGGTCTAAGTTACTGGTGATAAAAAATGTCTTGATTAATTTTGTTATCAATTAAATAATAAATTAGTTTTGTTTAGAAAGAAAGTGTCTTATATAAAATTAATGAAATAGGTTTATAAGCAGCCAAATGCTAGAGTCTTGAATTTTGTTTTGGAGTTAGAAAAATGTTGCTCAGGTTTTCATTGGTTGTTTTTATTGTCATTTTTCAAGCTGTAGCTGAAACAACAAGGAGTTAAAGATGAAAATGATCCAGTTGTTTAAAACCAGCAACCACTGGGAAAGCAAATCTTCTCAATGCCAGAGAAAAAGTTAAAATAAGACAATATTATTCATTGTTCGGATGCTAGCTGCTTTCATTTTTTTATTTTTTTTAATACCTGGTTAAGGTTTAATATTCATGCGTAGATCAAACAAAATGAACAATTTAGACATCATATCCTGGGTTTGGAGCTGGTCCAATAGTATTTTCAATCCAGCTCAGATAGTCTTGATGGCAGAGATCCATGAATGCTGCTGGTGTCCTGCATGGATATTTTCCACCTAAAACATGGATACCATAAATCCTGCCGTTGTACTCAATTCCTCCACCAGAGTCGCCCTGTGAAAGACAAACATTACACTTAAAAACACTGTGATCAAATTTAATCAAATGAAGACATGTCTTTAAAAATGTAAATTGTTTTTTTTTCTTTTATTATGTTGCAATGTCAACTTACCGAGCACAGATCCACTCCTGGAGTTTGGCCACAGAACAAATATTTGTAAATGTACTTGTTCCTGGGAAATATTTGTTGTTGAGGACATCTAACCTTATTAATATTCGCACACTGAAGATCTCGTGTAAAGCCAGGTCCTGGAAAAAAAGAGTAGCTTAATTATAAAAATTATTTCAATGTAAAATTATTACACACTGGGAATCACAATAGACACTATATAGCCTTATACAATGTCTATGAAATATAAAAAGAAAGGAAAAAACTCACTTCTGGTGGTAAAAATACTTCCAAAAGTCGAACCTTGACCTGCAATCTGCACCACATCGTTTCTGAAATTGATCAGGTAAAAGTTTTAAAAAGGCTTAACACCAACAAGCAATCACAAAAACATGTCAGCATTATTCATCATGGTGGGAGATAACATTTCCTGTAGAGGGTAAGCAGTAATTTTAACAATCTTATTATTATTTATAACAAGATTATTAGGGCTACTAAGGCATATTATAAAATGCCCTAGTAGCATTTTCTCAAACCGCTAACTCTCTTTATCTGTGCTGAAAATTTAGTTATCTGGCCCAATATATGTAGTCTGAAAGAAATCCAACAGTGCTTCATTTATAACATTAGAACATGTCAAATTTATTTATACGACGCTTTTCAGGACAGTCAAAGACGCTTCGTTTCTTACTCACATGTTAGGCCGGTGTGAGCAGTCAGGAAGCTGGATCGTTGTCACGTCTTGTGGAATCGTTGCCGTGTCAGGGAGCTTCAGCAGCATCAAGTCATGTTGCTTTCCAAAAAACCAGAATCCGACTTTATAAATTTTAGGTCTTTTAAAGAAACCCAGTGGTATGCGTATTGGTTCTCTGTTACCCAAGTGCCATCCTAAATATGCATCAACCTTCCTGCAATAAAGTTGGTAGTTAGTTTTTTAATTTTTATGCATGACAAAACAAACAATAGTTTGAGGAAGGTTTGGTCATATTTCTATGTTACCAACAGTTATAATAGTCAATTTTACAAAGATCTATATCAAAATTCCTCAGTGGGGAAATATGCAGATGTTCTTACTGTCCACTTTCCCAGCAGTGAGCTGCAGTCAGGATCCAGCCGTTACGCAGTAGAGAGCCTCCACAAAAACTTTGGCCCTTCCTGTCTGTTGCCACTAAGAGAACATGATACCGGCGCTCATTCTGGCTGCATGGTTGACCCCTGATGATTCTCTTTTGCAGATCGACCTTTGAGCTTGTTGTGACACCTAAAAATGAAAGTTATCAAATGGTGAGGCTCAGTTTCAGGGTGAAAATTGATCAAATCAGAGCATGTTCTGGAATTATCTACTAACTTTCACAAACTTTCATATGAGATTCACTTTTGGTTTTTGTGCCAGAGACCCGACAGACCTTCCTTTGCCCACCACGCCTTTGACACGCCTTTGATTTTTATTGAAAAGCTCCCAACATTCACGTTAAAACTTAAACTCAACTTTATTGAAAGCAATTCTCATTCCACTTGTCTGAAAGTTAGATAATTTCTTCCCAAAATGTAATTATTATACACAATACACATCTTTTTCTTCCAGTTTTCATGGGTTACTTTAACCAATTATTAGTGTAAGAACAAAGCATTTAACAGGAAAAAAAACCCCCAGAAACATCAGTGTTTACCTGCAAACCAGGGATCCCACATAAAGAATGATCAATTGCAACATGTGACACTCACCGAGCCACAGCAGAACCAGGAGAACCGTCATGGCAGCCATGGTTGGAACTTGGTGCCTAAAGACCGGTGACCCAACAAACCTTTTATACTCTACAAATTTGTCCACCAACCAATCACATTTCAAAGACCTTTCAACAAAAATACGTTTGTTAGGCAACCATATTTCGTTGCCTCATTGTGCAATGGTTAGTGACATTGCACAACATTGGCAAAGGAAACATTTTGTTTGTCATTCCAAACCAATTTTTAAAGAAATAAATGCAAACTTTATCTTCTAAATTTCTTGTGAAATGAAAAAAAATGAAGTTGACGCTGAAATGGATCTTGGAACACTTTTTTTTTTTTTGCCAAAGTTTAGATTAAAGTAAACTTTATGCTGGAGGAACCAACACTGTAAAATATGTATGTTATTGTGTGAATATACACAGGAAATTTGGAAACTCAAAATTCAAAGCTAGTCACTCGTGTTTTACTGAGTTTACGTTGAGACACGTGAAGAGAAAACTAAAACCCTTCGGCAGTTCAGATAACTCCTATCAATGTGTTTGTTTGCTAACAGAGACTAATTCATCGAGATTGGTCAGTAGCACCCAGTAGAAAGAGTTAATAAATACTTTTCCATTGATCTAATGAAAATGTTTTTAAGTGTACAGTCAAGGTCTGAATATGTTCTAAGTGTCAGATTAAAAATATTTTTTGACAATAACTATTAGACATACTTTATAAGCCCACATGTCTGTATTAAAAATGTTTTTTTATTAGTCTGATTTGATATTCTATTTGATTTGGATTCAGGTGTTGTCTGGGCTCTCTTTCTCGGGCTGTGGTTGCTACTAAGTACATTTTGCATTAATCAGTATTTAGGATTTCCCTCAGTGTACTATAAGCCTGGGGGGCCACCAGACTTTACAATTAACACGAGTATTGTTAATATGTCTTATGTTTTCCTATTTTTAATTATTGCCTTTTTTAAGACTTTATAGTTGGTGTTTAGGTATTAATCTTCCAGTCTTCCAAAAATGCATAATTATCAAGTAATATTTTCAAATTTTCTGTCCACTTTAAACATTTTTGTAACTCGAAAACATGGCATGGATGACTGCCCTAGCTCCCTGAGTACAGGGCTTACCAAGTTTTCTGGGGGAAACCCTGGTATTGTGTACTTTTTAATGACATATATTGTATAGTATATACAGTAGAGCATATAATATAAACTATTGTTTCTTTGCTCCCTTTCTCCAGGTGTAGGAGCAGGCTTCTTGGGTAATATTTATTATATCTCAAAAAATGTTTGATCTTTTTTCCCTTTCTTCTCCATGTCAATGTCCATCCATCCATTTCCTAACACCCTTGTCCCTATTGGGGTCAGGAACGGTGCTGGTGCCTTTCTTCACACACACACCTAGGGAGAATTTAGAGAGACCAATTAACCTGACAGTCATGTTTTTGGACTGTGGGAGGAAGCCGGAGAACCTGGAGAGAACATGCACAGGGAGAACATGCAAACTCCATGCAGAAAGACCCCGGGTCGGGAATCGAACCCAAAACCTTCTTGCTGCAAGGCAACTGCGCCACTGTGCAGCCCCATGTCAATGTCCATTGCATTTAAAATAAAGGCAAAGCAATTTCTAATAAAGTTTATATAAAAATAGTGGCATATTATATTGAAAGTCCCTTGTAAAAGTAAATCTGTTGTGTTTCTCTTTGCCACTGCCGGACAGGACACGCTAAAAGAAAAAAAAAAAGTGTTGATAATTATTAATCTACAGCTTAAACTTTATGACATTGTTTCACATCGTACGGATGATTCTAATGACTGTGGACTTTATGATGTGTTTATGATGTTTTCTTTTTATGTTTTCATAATGTCAGGTACTTTGAACTGCCGCGTCGCTGAAATACGATACAAATAAACCTGATCGATTGATGAGAGATCTTTAGTGTACCCTAGATCATCAGACAAATGCAGCTCACAGTCGTGTCTGTGAACAAAAGGTTTTTTAAAATGTGTTAAAATATAAGATATTTTAATTAAAATAACCTAAGTAGAGATCCTGCTACTGTGCAGACAGTGGAAATTAAAATATTTAACATAAAAACATTTTTTTAATGAGACCAAAAATAAATAAAATACATCTGAGAATGACTAGTAAAAAGTACACCAGACATTTTTTTTCATAATTTATTAATAATTAAATTAATAATTAAATTATTGATTATTAAATCCTTTTGTTTTTTGTAACAGAGCTAAACAACCATTAAAAAGTATGTTGATTTCTGAAAGTTGGCACTACAGCAAAAAGTTGAAGCCTTCAGGTTTTTGCTTTGAATAATTCTGACAAATATAATGTAAGTGACAGTGATAATAAATGATACAATAATCGTAATGAAACTGGTAAGACTTTCAATGTTAAACAGTTCAGTTTTTTGGCTATTCATGGTGGAAAGTAAAAGTTACGACAATTAGTGTGAATCACTGAAGGGAGAACATGGAAAAACAAGCAGTCACCTTTAATACAGAAGTAAGAAGGGGAAAAAATGTTTCATAACAGGGAGGAAACATACTGGAACTGTTAGCATGAAAACAGCTTCAGGTTTAACATTTACTTTTTATATATCAGCCAACAAATGTAGAAAATACAACGATATAACTAGTGCTGAAAAAGATTGCATTTTATTTACAGTAAGGGTTAATTTCTTTAAAGACTAGGTTGTGTTTTGGACATCTAAGGATTATTTTAGTTCAAAAACTAAAATAATACAGTTTTTACATTTGAAACTGTACACAAATATTTAGAATTACAGTTTCGTTTTCAGGCTTGATGCTTATCTTTCTATCATTAATGTGATTATTAATAAGTGATCCCTGTGGTAGATTAGCTACTGATGTGGCAGTTAACATACCACAGCGGCGCTCTACTGATGATCAGAGAGTTGGTGAGTGGGCCGCCTTTTTTCTTAACTGAACCAAAACACACCGAATTCCACAGCACATCTACACGTTAGAGTGGTCAAAGTCAAGCTAGCATAGCCAAACTACTTTCCTCGCCTTAGTTATTTATTTTTTTAAAAATAACACTTTTTCCTAACCTTGTTGTCTAGTCGTCGTAGAGTTATATGCCAGCTTACTTTTCAGATTTAGTGATTTACGTTGACAACTGGACCGCTAAAACCAGTGGTTGTCGGGAAGCAGTTTCTTGGATCACAGTTGGATCAGGATCCTGTGTGTGCATGACTTCACACGGCAACGTTTGTATAAAATAATGACCAGACAGTTCAGTCTCAGTTATTGTTGTGGGTTTTATGGGTATTTTTCCTTCCCTTTCCTGCCATTAAGACGTTATTGAGAATTTTCTTTACTTGTTCGATTCACAACCGCTTCATATCACTTACATCAAAATGATGTTGGTGTACAGCAGGTGCAGGCCAAGCCGAAGTGAGCTCAGGCACACTTTATGTGCCGCAACAAAGATCCTCTACTCACTGAAACCTTTTTCGGCTGTTAGGAGTGTTATGTTGTTGATGCATCATCGTGACATTCATGTTTGGCATCAAGATTTCAAATGAAACAGAACAGGAAACCCGATAAGAAACAAAGATTCATTCTCAAGGCAGAAGTGAATTTTGTAGGTTGAATTCTCAACCTACAAAACTTTCTTTTTTGTTTTTCCAAGAGCAAAGCAGGATGAAAAACAGAACTGCCACTGCACATAATATCTTAAACACTAGAAATTATTTTGCACAAACATTCATCAACAAGATCTGCAGTCCCAGCGTAAACAGACAAAAGTCAGAATATAAAACAGCCAGTAAGGTCTGATTTAGCATCTCCAGGTTGATTTACACGGTCAGGAAGGTCGATAGTTTTCACCCCAGCTGGAAATTGTGCCGAGTCAGGGAACCTCAGTGGCATCGGCTCTGTCACCGGGTCGCTCTCAGTCCCTCGTAATCTTTGAGCCTGAATGTTCGGAGAATCAAATTACCTGCGAGGTGTTGAGGCAAAATTGACCTGGATGTATTTCTTATGAGCAGTCAAACAAATACTGCTAACAGTAGCTAATATATATATATATATATATATATATATATATATATATATATAAAACATTCTGTGAGAGCTACATGTGATTTCCTCTGCTGAAAATACGAAAGCTTTTTCACAATCTGTTGCGGCTCAAGTCTGAATCCTGTGGTTATGAATTCAAAAGCTTTCATGGAGCTTTTTTAGCAGCTCTCAGTAAAATAACAGTTCAGAAGGATAAACACCACAATTCGTTTTACCTCGGGGTTTGCTGTTATACCTACATGTGAAATTTATTGCTTTTCATATTTTTGCAAATATGTTACCACCTTGAATTTGGCAAAGCAGATGCGGCCTTCGTTTTCTTTTTCACACGACTGTGTGGATAACCTCGATTATTTCTACCCAGGAAAGCCTGATATTTGCCCCTGCTTGTTGTGGAAGTTGTCAACAGTTTATCCTGCATGATGTCAGAATATGCAGTCTTTTCACCATCATTATAAAAACTGTAGGTAATGGACTTTCTCTTTTTTTTTCCACAGCACCCTCTGCAAATGATGGAGAAAATAATAATAATAAAAACCCAGCTTGGTGCTGTTTTGCTGTCATTTATGATATTACTCTTTTTGCTTTAGACAAGGTCCAGAAAACACACACAAGTCCCCCCCCCACCACCACCACCACACACACACCCAGACTCACTCGACAACAGTGAAATATGTGCAGAGAAGCTGACAGACATGCTGAATGTACTATGAGGTGTGCTGCTTATGTTTTATTGATTACGTACTTAAACACTTTTCAGAGTATGAAGGCTGAGGCTTTTTAAAAATCTGTTATTTTTACACTAAAACAGCTTCATAGCGTCGCTCACAAACAGTCAGGAAGGCTTTGGTTTTACGCTGCGTCATTGATTCCAGAACAAAGTTTTCACTCTGTTGTTAATGTCCTGTTGAAACCCCCACCCAGTTGTGTCTAAGTTTCGGCCATCTTGACCCAAACTGTCCCCGACAGAGGAGGATCGGTGTTGGTGTCCGCAGTGAAGCAAGTTTTACATCACCAGGAGCTGAGAGCGCATCGACCGGGAGAGAAGCCCCAGATTCCAAATCGAAACTTTCAGTGTTGACTGAAATTAGCGGCTGCTCACACTGAGAAACAAAATGCCTTCTGGAGAAACATTTCATGGCCAGACAAAGGAAAAACTGGGCCAATTTGACCACAGCAACAAACACAACAACCAGCAGAGACAAACAGTTGAGAATCCTTCACCAGCTTTCAAGTGTTGTGCAGACGGGACTGGGCTGGTCGGCTGGTGGTGATGGTGGCATTTTAAATTGAGCAAAACAGACAACATTTTTATTGACTGATTTATTTATTTTTTCTTTATTTTTTTTCCTTTGGAGCCCCTTTGGTTGCACTTCTCTGCATCTGATCTTCATGAGGTCCACACACGCTGAAAATGTACACAAATCATATAACAAATTCAAAATAAAATAACTTCACAACAGAGGCGATCGATCAAAAACAAATTAATTGTACCCTGATGAAAAACATAGGAAAGCATAGATAACCAATATAAAAATGATATAAAGTAAAGAGGAATCATTCACCATAGTTGTTTTTCTTATCAAGTTGTTCTGTCTTGTGTCATATTTTTACCGTATCAATAGTGTGATGCTTTGGTCATGAGTTGCTTAACCGTCTACAGCAGGCAGTCGGTGCTTTGTTTCAAAACCTTGGGAGAGCAAAACTGCTCCAGCCTCCTTTTCATGCAATTTGTTAAAGTTTTCCACTTTAAGTGTGCAATCACGACTTGTTTTGTTCTCAGCGAATCAAAAGGTGTTTGTCCCTGAGAAGCTTTACAATGCAGAACTTATTTGTGTTACAGTTTACCTCCATCTCTGCCTCAAAACCCTAGAATTTCATGACAAAAACATGTGCTTAAGCTAAAACTATTGAAATAAGCTCATTTCTGAGGATGGGGGGGAAAGTTATTAACAGAAGTAAAGCTATTATTTTTATGATAATTACTGCAGAGGTATTCATAAATGTTGAACTAAATCTTGAACCACATGTTGCTTATTTGGATTTTTACAAAAACAGACCAACACAAAGTGGCACATGAATTCGAAGTGGAAGCAAAATCAGACAGGGTTTTCCAAAGAGCTTTCCAATGAAATTCTGATAAGATTAGTCTGTTTGCAATTTAATCTCTGTATAAATCCAGATTTTCTTTTCAAACTTTTCAGGTTTGTTAGAGAACAGCAGTGGGCGAACAAGAAGACCAAAGAAACAGCCTAGACCGGTCACGGATGAGGTTGAGGAGAGGTTTAGAAAACGATGAGGTTATACAGCAACATCCCAAACGCTGAGCAGCCGACTGAGCGCTGGCAATTGACGCAGTACGGCACAGTTGCAAACCTACCAAAACGGAGAAGGTGAGCTGACAAGCTGTGCAAAGAGAGGTCCAGAGATCTGCAGAGAAGCAGCTCAGGCTGTCAACAGGAAAAGCACAAATTGCACCTGGCTTCCACACGAACCCAAAAGAAATCCTGTTTGCACTTTGCTTCAGGTCATGCCAAAGCAAACTGGTAGACAAAATGGATTCTGGTCAGATCTGAAATTAAACGTACAACCAGCAAAACACTGCGTAACACTGTGTGCTGAGAAACTACCACAGCACATAACCCTGGACACACAGCTGCCCCCCATTATAAAAACATGGTGGCAGATCCACCACTATCTGGGCTGGGGAATGCTTCTTCTTAGCGGAGACAGAGAAATGTCCAGAGTTGATAACAGGATAGATGGAGCTACGGCTGAAACAGCAAAACACTCCAGGTTGGTCTAGCAGGATAACAAAAGCCTGAGCAACAATGGAATGGTTTAGGGCATTTATCGCATCGTTTATCATTTATCGCAATAAATGATTTCATAATATTTTGATTTATTGTTGTCATGATAAATTAATAATAAATGATGTTTAAAAAAAACTAAAATTGTCAGGATTGTTATTTTTACTAAGCGATAAATAGCTTTATCATAACCTTTATTGTTATTGAAATAGTACCTCAAATTATCGTGATGAAACTTTCACAATAAAGTCCGTATCGCGCAGCCCTTGGTTAAATCAAAGAATATCTCAGAGCTGCAGGAATATTGTTGTTCTATTTAATCCACCTCTATTTGAGCTATTTTTTAAAATGGGTGACAATTTCAATCTCTAGTGTACAAAGGCGATTGATTTTCCAAAACACAAACAGCTTCAACTGCAGTGAAAGGTGGGAAAACTTAGCATGGACAGAAGGCTGAAATACACATTACTTTTAGTTGTTTGTTTATTTGCCTTTTTTTTTTTTTTTTACTTGCAACACATGTATTACTTTCCTCCTACTCCAAGTAGGATCTGCAATGGTCACAAAATTTAAAATCAAACTTCAGTGAGTTTGAATACTTTTCCAAAGCCTTCTAAATGTGCTGTTCACTGTATTTTGGGGGATACAAAAACCCAATAGGTATTTTTATAGCATGTATTTATTGCAAGTAGATGTAATACATTACTGTCCAGTATAACACTACTGTTTCGACTACTTTTCATTTGCTTTTTGTTTTATTTTTTTCCCTCCCCCTTGTATTTTCTTGACTTCTTCCAGCTGCGACACAAACAAAGAGGAAAGAAAAAAAAAACTAATCAGTTGAGGTTCCGTTTTTGTGTGGAGAAAAAAAAAACGAGTTTATTTCAATTAGGTGGCGTAAAATCTCAGCGGTTCCCATCTGAATCGTTTTTTTGTTTTTGTTTTTTGCGATGGCTGATATAATGGAAGTCCCTTACGAGCTCTCTCTCTGTGTGTGTGTGTGTGTGTGTGGGTGTGTGTGTGTGTGTGTGTGTGTGTGTGTGTGTGTGAGGGCTGATGGGGAAGGTGAGCGGCATGGAGAGGTGGAGGAGGAAGAGGAGGAAGAGGAAGGTGGGGGTCTCCTAGCATCCCTCAGCTGCGCGCGGACGGACGCAGCTCGCAGAGGAACGCGGCTGTTTGCACGTTCACTTTATTTATTGTCGGTCCAACTCTGACCTCACGGAAACGGTGAACAAAACGACTACATGGAGAAAGGTATCTATGTTTTTTTTTTCTTTTAAATGACAGTTTTGCCTGTATTGTATTGTTTCGTGTTCTATAATCACGTTTTATTCCACAACGTATGTAAAACAATAAATCACAGGCGCTAGCTTTGCCTTTCACGTTGGTTTATCGAGCATGTCCGAGTTATTATTTTCGCAGTTAGTGTTTTCATGCGCCTCTATATTTTCTTTTTTTTTTTTTTTCATTTATCAACAAGTGGCGTGATTTTATTTTATTTTTTTATTAAACTGGTTGTGAGATATTGAGAGTCTTGTTTCTGCTATCAAGAGTAATTCCGTCTTCAATTCCTTCTTCGCTTAACCAGGCAGTAAAAATATATTCTCACCAACCACTTCATTAGAAACACCTGTTAAAGCAGTGAGTTATCCTGTCTCATGGCTGCAACTCGTTTAGGTTCTAGATGTGTGGAAGAATCGCTGAAGTTTAAACCAAGCATCAGAATGAGGGGGGGAGAAAATGGCATTGAAGGCTCAATGTCAGACAGATTTCAGAAACTTCTAGATGTCTCTTGCAGCGTACGGGAAATAGTTTGAAATATCCAGTGAGCAGCAGTTGTGTGGAATAAAACGCAGTGTTGTTACATGCCAGAGGGGACTGGTTTTTGGAAACTGAGGCTGCAGTTTAGTCAGGCTATCAGAAGTGTGAGAGTAACAGATTGAAAAATGGTTGCCAGAGCTGATGGGTCTCAATTTCTGCTGTAACATTCAGATGGTATATGGTCAAAATTTGGCGTAAACAACATTAATGTCTGTAAGCATAATGTATTTTGTGTGGGGGAATTTTTTTTGTACACGCATTGGGCCACTTGGTACAAAACGAGTCACAGCCTACCTGAGTAGTGTTGCTGCTCATGTCCATCCTTTCATCGTCACAGTGTACACATCTTCTGATGGCCACTATGAGCAATATAATGGACCGTGTCAGAAACTTTAAACCTTCTCAAATTTGTTTATGGAATATGACAGTCAGTTTATTGCTTTTCAACAATCACCAGACGTCAATACAATATAATAGAGCGCATTTTGGAAGGTGGTGGAACATCACAGATGTGCATCTGACAATTTTCGGTAACTACGTGATGCTCTCATCCCAATAGTGGACCAGAATGCCAGAGGAAAATTTCAGACATTTTTTAAATCTATGGAAGGAACCATGAAAGCAGATCTGAAGGTGAAAGGTGATCAAGGTGCGCCTGACTAAGGGGACAGTGAGTGTATATCACTGGGTAGTCACTCAGACGTTCATGACTGTTCAATTATCTTAAAAGGCCACAACATGATACCTTTAGAGACATTAAAGGGCAACGTAGCAAGCTAGCCCTTCATTAGAGTTTCTATTTCTCTAATATTTGCATATTAGTAATGTTAAATCATACACAGCCTTTCATAATCTCAGGATACATTTCTCGTATACACATCGTGTTATGGCCAAAAGGCTCTGCGCTGTAGTCTGCATTCACATCTGCATTCAAACCGCACAAGAGTTCCCTTCAGCCAAACCGAGACCAAGGTTTGTAGGCGGACCAGAGTTCAATTGCGCATTCACACCACCGCAAACAAACTGGATTTTCTAGGCAGACAGACTGGAGTTGTATTAAAGCAGATTAAAGCAGAGCTGGTGTGAATGCTTCCTAAAAAGTGAAACTGACAGATATTGTGATGAGTTAGAAAGAGGGAGGTCGATTTGATTAAATCCAGAGGAGGCAAGTGGGAACAGAGTGTCAAAGGAAAGTGAGAAAAGATGGGTTTGTGAGATAAAAAAATGAGTTAACCTACGAAAAAAGTAGATTAGATAGAAAAACAGGATAAAGGAAGAGGAGCAGACCAGTCTTGGGACCACTTTCACTTTCAGTCATTTGATTCCTCAATTGACTTAGTAGATCATTTCTCACTCTGTGTGGTCTTCAGGTATTTTTTCTAAACGGGTAGGAAATCACAGATGAAATGTCACCAGTTCAGCTGCGTATCCACGGTGATTTGCAGAGAATGGATCATAAATTTCTCACTCCAAACTCTCTTCTCTGGTCACCTTCTCCTGCACTCTGGTGTAGGGCTGTTGTAAACAAATATTTTAGTAATCGAGTAATCTATCGATTATTCTTACGATTAATCGAGTAATCGGATAAAAAAAAGATAAAATAAAATATTGGTAAATCTGGCATCACACCAGTGTTACTATCAGATATCAATATCAGTCCAATTTTTAATTTTTGAACTTCTCTACCAGTTACTTTTTTGTAGTTTAGAAAACTAACCTGTAACTATAATAGCTCACTTTCTAAGTTAACTGGAAGAAAAGTTATACAAACATCTGAAATTATATTCAATTTAATAATAAAGAGACAGGCTCACAAATACGCTTATAAAATTATCTATGCTGGAGCTTAGACATTCATCTGGAGTGGGGGGGTTTGGTGGTGGTGGCGAACGTAAGTCCGGGGGGGAAAGACGACCAGTAGACCAGGCAGGGGACGAACATAAGAACGAGGGGGCAATACAGGATATTTACGGCACCTTTGTCCATCACACTAAAAAAGTCATCTACCATCCATGTACCGCCACGATGCTTTCCACCATCTGTTTGTTGAGACCAGAATATATGAAATTTATTGTGCGGTTCGTTCGTAAAGCTATACTTACACTGTAAGCATCAACTACTCAGCCGCCCGCCATGTTCAGTCTATCTGCTCACCTGTATAAATACTCCTGCAGCGCTCGTTCTTCCCACCATTCGCTTTCAACAGCAGCTCTCGGAGAAGAAAGACTGCCGTACTCCAGGCATCATGCCAGTCAATTTAAGGATGCTTATTGGTCCCCCAAAAACGATGAAGACCTGGGCATTATCATCAATCAATAAAATCCCCACAGGCCGAACTTGGAGATCGAACATTATGCCGCTAACACTTAGCTTTCGTCAACAACTCAGAGGGGGAAGTCAGAGCTCCGCGTAACACAAATAATGTTCCGGCCGGAACACGGTGCGCTAAATAATAAACCATAAATTAACAAAGTTTTGAGGCAGGTAAATTTTCCTCGAGGAATTTTAATAATCGAGGAACTCGAATCATTCCAGGAATCGTTTCTGCCCTATTCTGGTGACAAATTAAGGAGATTAATGGGACATCAGGCGTGGTCTGAGAGGACGCGTCAGCCAGGTTCAAAATAAAGAAGAAAAGGAGATAAATAAAAGAGGTTAGGAGCAAAAAGTAAGAGGGGAGAGAAACTTTGGCTCTCACTTTGATTTTTAAACTGTTAAATGAAGCTGGAATGAAACGGAAAACAAATAATCTCTGGTGACCCTTTTTTCTCCCAGCCTCTTTGACTGTCGTCAGCCACAGCTGTGGGTAGATACAGAAGCTTTTTATTTAATTGCTCAATGTCCACTCAGTAGCTTTCAAAGCTTTTTACCCATTTTTTTTTCATCTAGTCGATTTGGCACAAATTTGTATAGATGCATGTGTGCAGAACATTGTGTGGGAAGGCCAAAATAATTGTTGCAGTTGTAGAATTGAACAGTTTATGTATTCTTTTCTCTCATGTGCTGTGGTAAAACATATCAAATATATATTGAGAGTTCTACTGTTTGTTTTTTTTCCCTCCAGCTTTTGAACAACGAACCACCCTTCGGTGACGGTGTTTACCGTTTCCACCGCGAGATCAGCATGAAGATCTAGTGGGAGTATTGATCAGATTGTGGCAGATCTATGAGCCGCCGTCAGTCTTTGTAATGAAAAATGTGAAGGCGGCTGCATGGCTGTAATGAAACTGGATCCAAACACTGCAAATCCAGTAAAGGGATTGCAACAAACGCGGTAGACTCCCCTGGGGAATAAGACTGATAAGGACTGACTGATACACCTGTTAGCTGATGTTGTCTCTTTCGTAGCCTACGTGCTTTTTCGTTCTTGGATGTAACGTCTTCGAACTCGCTTGCTTTGTCTTCTTGCGGCTAAAAAAATCCGCCTCTCATGGTAAACCTTTTTTTTTTTTAGCTCTGGAGTAGACATGAACTGCAGTGATTGCGTAACCTTTTGGTACGGCATTTTCTGTGAACGCAACAATCCTTACAGTTGCTCGTAAAAGTCGGTGTGTTTGAGAAACATGACCCCACTTCTCACTGTTTGCTCTGCCAAACGGAACTCAGTTTCTCTGATAATGAGACTTAAGTAGAGCATAATGCTAGTTATGTAAATAGTGGTTCTATTTACAGCACCTGGCAAAAGTATTCATAGCCATTGAGCTTGTTTCTTCACTCTGCGATGCTAGAGCATTTTGTCACGGTACGGCTTCACATTTCAGCTGTATTTTACCAGAACTTCCCAGAAAGTCGCAATTTTTTTGTCATGCACTCCCCAAATCTAAGGAAGATTGACAAGAGGTTCACCGTTAGACAAAAAAGACACTGTAGGAAATAAAGCAAAAATGCTCTTTTTGACCTAATATGTGCATGAAAAAAACAACAACAAAAAAATTAGCCTGCCATCCCTGCAGCATAGTTGTGGTAGCATTATGCTGTCGGTAAGCCTTCCTATAGCAGGAAACAAGAATTAGGCAAGGCTTGATGAGCCAATGCATTAAAAGATAAAAACAAGCCGATCCTGGAGGAAATCTGTTAGACACTCCAGACTAGGATGGAGACTTGTTAATTAACTTTACTGGATTATAAATTGTCCCAGAAATTATTGCGATAAAACAATTATATTGTCATTGTGAGACCATTTCCAACTAATATATTTATAATCTCAAAATAATGCCTGTACATCTAGACCTGTCACAATAGCACATTTTATAGAATTAACAATTATCCCACAAATGATTGCAATAAATAATAATACTGTTTTTCGCAGTAGGCAATGCACAACATTGTTTATTAGAATCATTTCTGGGGCCAACAGTAATGTTGTTTGAGACCGTTTTCAATATATTGATAATGGCATAATAATGCAAGTTTGTCCTCTCAAAGACTAATAAACTTTAATTTTGTGCAGAACATTTCACACTGGAACTGGAAGACATGTTAAATACCCAAAATAAAAACCACAAATAAAACAGATTATGGAGTTCCTGTAAACAACATTAGCTTTCAAAAATATTAATTATTAAAATGGAAATTGTCAACTTAATTGTAATTTGTAATTTATTATGCAAATAATTGATTAGTTGCGTATCGCAGGCTTAGATGGAGATCCATCCTCCTGCAGGAAAGAAACTCTGTTTACAGCCAGAGCTAGACCAAAGCTTCATGTTAGAATGGCCCAATCAAAGCCCTGTGCAGATCACATGCACTATGTAAAAAAATAAATCAGTCTCAATATGTTTAGAGCTCCTAGAAACATATTTAAAAAATGTTGGTCTTTAAAGACCAAACTGATAATCATCTGAAATGTTTTTGAACTGCAGGTTACAATCTGAGAGGTGGATTTCATGCAGTGCAGGTCCATTGTTATGTAAAGCGTAACCATGCAACCCATATTTTTCAGACCTGTTTCCGTCTCTCAGAGAATACCTGCTAACAATAAGCCAGAGCGTCAAATGTTGGGACTAATCAAATTAACAAAAGCAGCACTAATTGAACCAGGCTTTATGATTCATAAATCACCAGACACTGTCATTTTCCCCCCCAATTGAATGAAATGTGCCATTAGCAAAAATGTCCCTTCATTATCAATGCATTGGCATCCTAGTGGTATTTTACTTATACTTAGGACATAATTAGTCACGATGCATAAATTAATTTCTCAGAATAAATACATATCAGACAAGCATTTGTTTGATGTTGAGTGTGGAGTCAGTCTGTGTCTTAAAGATTATGAGGAATTATGCAAACATCAATAAAATGGGCAGTCAGGAAGCGGCATCGATTTGCATTATTGTTCATGGAAAGAGGCTTCCCAGAAACAGAATTGATATACTGCAAAAAAAATAAAAAATAATAAATTCATCACTCATTCGTAATTTTTGAGGGGTTTTTTCCTAGTCAGGAAACAGTCTTGTTCAAGATCAGTTACAGCTTTGATGTCTGATTTCTGTAGACTCCCATCTGTAGCAAACAAAGCAGAGCTCCAAACAGTATTATTTTTGATAAAACAGTTCATTCTCTCTGAGCTGGAATGTTGATTCAGAAAAGTTCAGAGTTCGAACCACTCAGCTGCCAGAAAGACATTCCTATCCAAGAGAAGATCATTAAAATATCCATATAAAAATCCTAACTAGGGATTAAATGAGCAATAAGAAGAATAGATTTGGTTAAATATTTCTCACTGGGATGGAAATGAACATTTCCTGTATAAGTGTCCCACAGCAGTACCACTGGCTCAGGTCAAATAAACACTCCTGTATTCAGTGCGACCTCGGTTGTCAAGAAACTCATTTCAAATGTAGGTTTTATATGAAAGACATGCAGCTTGGTCATACAGTAAAACAAGTTGTGGATGCAGTAAAACTGCTGTAACAAAAAGGTGATGTGTATCTGCAAAAAATATTAATACCCCTGGAAATTATTGCAGATTTCATGTTAACAACCTGTGAGAAATAATGCATATTTTGATGTTAAGAAAAAATAAACCTATTCTTTTCCTAAGTATTAAAATCTAACAAAAAAAAGGCCATATATTTATATTCAACCCCCAGGCTCAATATTTTTATTTTGCAACATTTTCAGTTTTTAAGGTGCGTTTCAACCAGGTTTACAGATGAGGAAAAAGATTTCTACTTGCAAAGTAGCTCAAGCTCAGTCAGATTGGACGAAGAGCATCGATGACAAAAAACACAAACTGCGTTCAATTTAGGTCTGGACTTTAAAACATGATGTTTGCTGTCACAAGCTTTTTTACTTGACTCATTTGTTGAGGCGATATTCTCTGAAAATGATGCCTCATAGACAGATCTCATCAATGCCGGTAGAGGTGAACCTGCTCTGCAAAAACATCTTCCAAATTATTAATTTTGATTGAAAGGAGACGTGCAATCTGTGACGAGTTACAGAAATTAAGAGGTCCACGACCAGGCATATAAAGTTTGGAAGATGGAGAAAAGCAGATAAAACAGATACAGAAATGAAGAGATACAGTTAGAGTACATAAAAGATGAATAAAGAACATTTTCGATTTTCCTTGTAAATCTTCTGTGAAATGTAGACATCCAAGATCTCCTGTGTAGCTGTTAAATATATTATTACCTTGTATTAATGATCATTACATTGATTGCAGCGATCAATTGTTCTACAGGGTGATCGCTGTTATTAAAAGAAAGTAGGGTTGCATCGATTCCAGTTTTCTAGCAGATGATCAATGATCTTTATAAAGCCACCGCTGCCAGTTGTGATTTTGGAAGATACACATTTAATTTGCTAAATATACCAAAACAATAACTAAGTTTCAACAGTGGTGCTGACAGCTGTTAACCCGGTGGGCAGGTCTGCCTGTCGGTCAGTGAATGGTATCACTTTGTAAGTTTTGGCTGACCATCGATCACCCAAATTTATGTAAATCGGAGCTGATCGATCAGTGTATCCCCAAAACACAGCAATAAAAAAAAATTCTTTTTAAGTGTTTGTCTATAGATCAGAGCTGATCTCTGCTCTACTTGACAGACCTGTTAGTTTTAATTAAGTAAAAGGGGCGTGCCATATTTTTTGGAACAATTTTGGAGACCATGTCTTATTCCATTTCCACTTACACCACTTTGTGTTGATTTATCACATGCAATCCAAATGGAAAATACAGAAGCTTGGTACTGTATTATTGGTTTATATTATATACATTTTCAATCCTGGGCTCTGACTTGTGAAATTACAAGGGTATAAAAACTTTGGGTCCAATTCGTAAAGCTGATAATTCATTCCTCATTGCTTGACATAATTATCCAAGCACCACCTAGAAAGAGACACCATTGTCCTCATGCTTTCCTGCCTTCCTCCAAACATGCTACCAATGTTATCTATATGTTATTTCTTACTAAAACCGCATCTATTCAACAACACTTTTTTTCCCAGACAAATGTAGCCTCAAATAGAAGCGAGAAGAGCGCCACTTACATATAATTTGAGCATGCTGCTGACGTTTTCACAGAAAGATGGTAATGTATTCACCAATAATTGCTGTCCCAGTCACTCAAAACAGCCAGCATTCATTTTCAAAATGTTTCCTTTAATCACCTTGCAGTCAAACAAAGGCTGGAAATTGGATATGTAAACTTGAAAAGTGAGGGCTGCGCTGCTAATGGCTGCAAAAAAATTCTGTTTGTAAAATTTGTGACAGGATTTGAAACGTTAAAAATAGGTGAGACATCACAGAGGGGAATATTAGTGTAATACCTAATAATCTTGCACAGCTTTATGCACAGTGGTTTTGCTTTGAAGCAATAAAACAGTGTTGCCGCATGTTTATTACTATACTATTTTTAATATTTGTGATGAATCGGGACCAGATAGGCCAGTAGAACGCCGCCCAAAGGCTCACGGGGAGACAAAGGTAATTCTATTAACGTTTCACGCCACCTTTTTTTCCCCATTATAAACAAATGAAAACTGTGAAAAAAACGTTCTGGAACAATTATTTTCTATCTACCTTCAACAGAAGCACATGAGGCAAATGTAGCATCCAAGATGCATCGCTCACATGTCCTATCAGACAAGGCTCAGCGTTGCCTTTGTGGCTCAGTGTAAAGGGGGGCAGACTCTCGAGTCAGCATTCATTCATGTTCCTATTTATCTCTTTGATTTGTTCCACACTAGATCTTTTAAGCCTTGTCTTGACCTTATTTTACCATAGCAACATCTAAATGGATATTTCTTTTCCTGGATCTGGTCGTACAATGCGGCTGACACTGGGAGGAGATTCATTTTGGTTAGAAAGATTGTCAGTCTGTTGGTGTTGTGTTTCTCTGAGATTAGGATGGGATGGTGTAGCAAAGAGAGAAAGAAATGTGTGTGTGTGTGGGGGGGGGGGGTGAGTGTGTGTGTTAATATGCCTGCAGCGTGCAAACATATCAAATGATTTCTACAGTTCCAGTAGAAATCACGTTATAGGAATATATGTCACATAAATTTTGAGCTTTTGTGTTTTATTTGATCTTCTTATAAATATATAACCTCATATACCAAAAATGAAATGCATACATATAACCTCAATAATAGGGTATACATTTACTATTATGGCTAAATGCCGATTAGAAAGTCACATCTTGACAACATGATTCTGTAAGCATTGCTTAGCATGTTGTAAAATTCTTGCTGGATATTTGACCCCTTTATGAAACTTTTTCCACTGGTACAAATAACTTTATTTTTCACATAAGTTAAGGGTGCCTACATTTTGGACTGAATGGCATTTGTTTAACTACTCCTCTTCTTTTTATCACTCAAATCAAGGCAATGTTGACGTCTAAATGTTTAATTAACAATCTAGTAAACAAAAGTCCTTGATTTAAATCAGAATTACTAAAGAAGCATTTGAAGAGCTGTCCTAGAGTTTTTCTATAGCTTTATGATGTGAAACAATTAGATTTGGAAATGTATTTCTTCTACTTGTATTTCTGTTACTAATTTTTACTCTTTTTTTTCCCTTAAGCTTTAAAGTGCCATGATTTGCACATAAGGTTTTATTTTTGTGAGTTTTATTGCATCATTTTGTACAAATTCAATCAGATGATATGATCTCAGCACTTTGCCTTTCTACTAAATTCTTTACTCTTACATGATACTTTTTTTTAACTTTTACTGAGTATATATTTATCTATACATGTGAATATATGGGGGTGTAAGCAGGCCTGTGCAGAGACCACTGAAAGGGCAGGTGCTCAAAAAAAAAGGGCACATCTAACCGCATTCTAGGAAAGACTATTAACAAAACCACACAGCTTTCAGAGCTTAATAAAAATGATAAATTACAAAATTGTGAGACATACAATATAAGCTAAGGAAAAACTCTATATGGAGCATAACACTATGCATATGTTAGATATTTTATTAGTAATTTCTTTCTGCAGGTCTATTTTGTTATAGGAAAGTATTGCAATATTCAAACCCGCAATTTAGCAAAATATGTAAATCAGAGCTGATGGTTTAGCTCCGATTTACATATTTTGTCTTTACAGAATTACACTATTAAAAATATAAACAAGGGCACAATACAACCTTTTAGTGTACTGTAATTTATAATAAAAAAAAAAGAGCTGCCTGTTTGCTGCACTTACATTGGAAATTAAGATTCAGGAAAGCAGAGCTGCATCAAACTTTAACGTGGAACTGCAGAAAAAAAAAAGCACAAATTGAATTGTTAATGCATGTCACCATGAGCAAAGCCTACTGAGACTTACTGCCTACCAAAATGTATGCCTATTGTTAGAGATTTTTTGGTATTATCATTTTATTCTTACTTTAGTTCACATTCAGCCTATAGATCTTTGTGATTTTCTGTTTAAAGTGTTCTCTTCTTTAACTGACCTGGAGGTCACTACTGTCTGTTCAACTTTACGAGAAATAGATAACATTAAGTTTCTCAGACCTTAAATCCTTTTGCAAGAACACCTCCTAATTTAGTAACTCCCTGTGAACAGTCGTATTTTGTTTTCTTGACAGTATTGACCGAGATTTGAACCGGGCTCAGACCTTTGATCAGATATCACATCTGGAACTGGGTTGTTAGATGTTTGGGTTAGAAGCTTTACGACCTCTGTTGTTTTTCCTGACTGCCCCCTTGCCTGTTCTTCTTTGACAATAAAACAGGAGCTCAAGTGAGAGCCGATCAGAATGCTTTGTGGATTCCTCGGAGGAAAGGTTCTCAGAGCCTTCTCCTTTTGCAAAAGCTCTACATAAAATTCATATACGTTGTCTGTGGTTCTTTCTTTTATTTAGGTTCGAAAGGAAAATACCTATCACCTATATCTCTATTTGTGTCTTAGTGTATTTTGTAAGTACCTTTTTTTTTTTTTGTTCGTACCTGCAGTACTCGTTCTGACCCAGTCGGTCAACAATCCACTACCTTTTGCTGCATCTATCAATTCTTTTCTTTTTTGTTTCTGCCGTCTTTCTTAACGTGGCATCTTTGAACTGAAAAAAGCAAAACATAATGAATTATGATAAGAACACTGTATTAACCACACTACCAATTATTTACCTTTGTGTTTAAACCAATATGTTTTTCAGTCCTTAGCACAACATAATATTAATTTCAGAGAAAAGGAGGCCTCTGCTGTGGAGCTCAATATGTTTCACAATTATTCTATTAAAAATATAATAATAACCTCAATTAAATAAAATACAATTGTGATCAATACATTTTGAATTGAAACACTTTTTAAACAAAAGTTTTGCTTAAAAATTTTTTTTTTAAATTAAAATCAGAGATTTATGTCTCAAAGTGAGAAAAATTATTTGTGAACAAACTTATTTGCTCATGTCATAAATCTTTTCTTGCTATTGTAAGTTTTTGTTTGTGATTCAAAGTTTTGCTTGCTTCTCACATGACGTCGTGGGCAGGGCCGAAAATTGCAACAAAAGAATTCTGATGTGTGCAAATAAAAGTTTGTTTTGCAAAGAACTTTTTAAGTTAACAAGACAAAATTTAGTTATTTAATTAAAAAAATTAAAATAAAACTTTTTGTTTAAAAAAAATAAATCATTATAATTCAAGCAGTTTTGTAAATTCTATTCCCCTTCAAGATACATTAACCTAATGCCAGAATAAATGCAATTAATATACATTATGCAGCAAAGGAAATTAGATAATCGGACATATATTCATTATAGAGAGATGATCGGTTTTGGATCGTTGATGTGGCCCCATCAGCAATAATGAAGAATGACCGCTATCATTAGCGATACAGGGAAGAAGCTTTTTAGTTATCTTGCTTTGCTACCAAACTCGTTAGCTAACAGCTAGCTAATAGGACAACAACAACAGCCTAATGTCTGTATGATAAAATACTGAATCGATAAGAACAGTTTTTCCTTACTTTTCCTTCCTTCCTCCTCCACGTTGAGCTCCGCAGTAAGCTACTGCGCAGTCTCACTGACTGAGCGGGAGGCAGCTGCGTCATGCGTCACGGACAAAAGGTCAAAGGTAATAAGGTGACCCGAAGGGCTTATTATGTTGTTTTTCTTTAAATAAAAACAACAACAACAAAAAATAATAATTTTAGTACATATCAGAGGAGGGCTTGGGAAATTAACTTTAAAAAAAAAGAAAAAAAAAAATTGGACCAAAAGGGCACTTTAGGGCAAGGAGCGAAAAGGGCAGGTGCTCAAGCACCCCCAGCCCCCCCCCCTCTGCACGTGCCTGGGTGTAAGGATATATACGGTAGGTATATTTGTCTATAAGCTCAAGTCTTAATTAGCGCTGTGCTTAGTTTTCCTTTCTCTTTTTCTAACCAACTAAATGTACTTTTGCAGTGGTATCCAAAATCTCTAGGTTTAACATTCTGTGATGGTCTTTGTTGGTTGATTTCTTAACATCGCTGTAGAGCCACAGTTAAATGGCCGTATTGATTTACCAGGAGTGTAGACAAGGGGCTACTTGCTGTAAAATGATTGGTTAATTGGTTTTACTGTAGTACTTCATTCAAGGTATCCCTATATAGAAACAATCAATGAAAATGCTGCTTTCATTAATGTCCTGTGTTGGTGTTTCTGAATGATTTTAGCCTAATCCATTTGGACCGTGTGACCTCTTCTTTTTTGTGCTTTTTTAAAAACATATAAAATTGATCTCACCTTCTCACTGACAATCAGCATTATTGGCTTATAATAAATGTTTTTTCCAGTGATCCTTTGCTTCATTGTCAGATTGATGCACCCTTTCTCCACTCCATTCACGTTTTTTTTTTCTACCCAAGACAAAGGATCATGAGTTCCTCTAATTATCTCATCAGTAGTCCCTGCTCTACATCACACCATCCAGATTCCAATCATCTCTCCCACTCCCAGCCCCACAGCCACCAGTGACTCATTTGAGGGGATTTTTCATCCAACGTACAGCATCATCCTGTTTAAACAAATATGTCTTGAGGGGTTGGATCACCAGAGGTACCCGTTTTTTTCCCCAAACTCCTTTCCATTGCAAGCTCTCGGCAAGTAAATCAAGATACTCATTTTCTTTCTTAGATTTTCTAATTGCACCCATAGCAACAAAGATGGTGATGATAATAAAACTAAACTATTGAATTTGTATTGAGCTGTGTGAGTTGGTACAACGGTTTAATTTGTTTAAAGCTAGTTTTCAGCTGTTTACTTTTGGCATGTAGTCCTCTGTTCTCAGGCCAGGATCCTATTTCCTCCTTCTGATCATATATTTTAATCCAAAGAAAGGAATGAAGTTAGATGATAGGGCCAAATGTTTGGGGGGGGCATTGTTCTGCAGTCATATTTGCAAAAAAAAAAAACAAAAAAAAACTTTTAAGAATGTGGTAAAAATGTACTTGCATGGAGGCATTCATGAATGTGCATTTATTACTGTTTGCATTGCAAATCTTATAAAGAGAGATAATTAATACAAGGTAATAAGGGCAGTAGTTATTCATTAAGGTGTTTCAGCTTAAAATGTACAGTATGTAGTTACTTTTGCATTTAGCATTTCCTACAAAAAAACCCCAACAATTAATCCCAAATATTTTAAAATAACATTTCTGTTTTAGTGATTAACACTGTATGAAATATTGACTTTTTTTATTGTTATACTTCCCTGACCCAGTCCATCTCCTGCAGTGTAATTTATTTCCCCTTGTACATTTACCCCATATCTGCATGTAGCCACGGTTGTGTAATTTTATTTTCTCTCCATAGGTCGGTGCATCCTGTTTCCAACGCTCATCCAATTATTAGTGGTTGCTGTAAGGGATGAGGGTGTGCCTGTGGGTGGCATAGTAGTTATTAAGAAGCAGAGGATGGCTTTATAAACAAGTCTTCTGCTAATCAGACTAAGTACTTTGAGTGGTTGTGTCGTCGCCGGTTTGTTTTTGTTGTGACGGAAGGAGGGCCAGTGCAGCTGATCAGCGTTTTAGTATGCGACAGGAGGCCCCACAGAGATGACGGCAAACTTTTTCAAACTTTTTTCCTGATGTAACATCAACGTCTCCCTCGGTTATTTGTCATCTACAAAAACCTGATCTATATATGTTAATGTTCACTGATTAGAAAGTTCTTATGAATGTGTTGTGCTACGATAAAAGACTAATTTGGTCAATGTTAGGCATCAGGTAATATGTACTGCTTTCAATTAAAATAGTGCAATCTAGTTTATTGGCTGTATTAAAACTTTAAGTAGGCCAGACACTCAAACCATAACTCTATACAACACGGGGCCCTGCTTGTTGCCAACACCTCAGCAACTTCAGTAAATAAGAAATGAAAACAAAAAATCAATTTCTAACACTTTGAGACTCACATTGGGAACGTTCCCAGGAGAGTAACTCTTTCTAAAGTAATAAATGTCAATTATTCTCTGATTTCTTCTTTAATTTCTTCAGACCGACCAAGGATATGTTGGTTGTTTTAGATTTTTTTAGACTACTTCCTGTTTCCAGAAATAAGTTGGTTAAATAAGTTTAACCAACTTATTTATTCTACAGCCCTTGCAGTCATCAGGTTTGGGTTTGGATTGTTCAAATTGAACTCAGCTGTCAAAAAGTTCTGCTTAATCGCAATTAATTCATGATATCGGACTTCTCCACGGTGCAGGTTGTTGTTGTTTTTTATCTGAATGAAATCATAATTTGAAAACTGCAGTTTGCACTATCGCAGGTTGGGGAAGGCAAAAAACCAAAACAAGAAATCAGCACAAATTTACACAGCCCTGTCTCCGATTGATTTCCGATGTTGTAATATTCTGTAGCATGAGCTTAGTAACTTAGAGCTGCAATATACACCCTGTATAAGTGCTACACAAACATGGGAATAGTGCAATTATAACAATAAATTCATATTGAGCATGTTGACCTCAACATGCTGACAGCTTCAAGTGGCTCACATGGGAGTGATTTTCCTTTGACCACTTTTGGGGACAATCATAGACTGTACAGTATATGATGCATTGAAATGTCAGTCTGAGACTGACTGGTATGGAAAAAGAAGAAAAACAAGGTAGGGACAACATTGTCCGTACACAATAGAACAATGTAATGAAGACCTTTAACCCAAACGGGATGCAATATAAAACATGACCTCACTTGTCACATAACACAATTTACTTTCTTGATTTTGGACCAATATCCAAAGATTTATAGATACTCCATGTTTGAATAATAATAGTTTTAGGGAGCAAGAATTTAATATGGTCTCCTTTATTTGGACTTTTTGCTCGGAAGGCCTGGAACCCACCTTACCAATCAATTAGTATATACAATAACTTTAGTTAGCATTTATCAAATCTTCGACTAAATATCAAGTTACATTTTTGATGTAACAAGCCCTTTAGAAGGTCTTCATATCTCAAATGTTCTGAATGTTTTCTTTCTTCTTTTCCTTATAGGGCTACTGATGTGTCATTGATGGGATCCCACAGGGTTGACTAAAGTGTGATAACTTTTAAAACCTCAATGGAGCTCATCCAGGCCACCCAGGTTTCCCTAGTGCCACAGGAAGGAACCACTGCAACCTGGAACAACAACTCAGTCCTTCTCTACTACCGCCCCTTGTTCTCCACCGTCCCCTACGCACCACTTCCCAGCATCAGTCAAGCTGAGGAATCTTTCCTATTTAACAGCAGTTGTTTAAACTCTACTAAAAGCACACCCACATCCCTCCCTGGGTTGGCAGGAATCTTCATTCCTCTTATTTATGGCATAGTGTGTATAGTTGGCTTACTGGGAAACACTCTGGTCATCCACGTCATCGTAAACTACACCAAGAATGAGTCGGTCACAAACATCTACATCCTCAATCTTGCCATCGCAGATGAACTTTTTATGCTAGGTTTGCCCTTTTTGGCTGTGCAAAATGCTCTCCTCTCTTGGCCCTTTGGCTCACTGATGTGCCGTGTTGTGATGACAGTGGACGCCTTCAACCAGTTCACCAGCATCTTTTGTCTCACTGTGATGTCAGTGGATCGATACTTGGCTGTCGTCCACCCAATCCGGGCCTCCTGGTGGCGACGCCCCCATGTAGCAAAGGCTATCAGTGCCACAGTTTGGCTGGTGTCCTTTGTGGTGGTGCTGCCGGTGGTGGTCTTCGCCGATGTTCTGAAGGATGACGGGAACTGCAGCATTGTGTGGCCTGAACCAGCCGAAGTGTGGAAAACATCTTTTATTGTGTACACGTGCACTGTTGGCTTCTTCTGTCCTTTGCTTGTCATCTCTTTATGCTACCTGCTGATCATCGTCAAGGTAGGACCTTTGCCTAAGTTCCTGCGCTCCTTCAAATACCCACTTCTTTAGGTCCTTTTGGACTTAGTAACTTATAAAATCAACAATTAAGTAATCTCACTAATATCTTTTAATGCTTAAATAAATTGAACAAAAACACTGCATAAGTAGACCTAAGCTCTTCTACTACTTCAAAAGAAATTCAAGGGTAAACATTTAGAGCACCATTAAATAACTCAAGATTTGACTCTTTTCAATGTCGCTGTTGAAATGTAAAATTATGTTTTTGGCATAATTTTGGGTACTATATACCTGGTCTACATTAACTTTCAAAGAGAATGTTGGAAAAGACAAAAGAATGAGCTCCCCAGTCCAAAAACATGACTGCTAGGTTGATTGGTCTTTCTAAATATTCCTCATTCCGCATCCTCAGTTACATTTTGAATGAGTGTAGTAAACAACAACTTAGTTAAGAATAACGTTCCTTGATTTTCTTTCCTTTTTCCTTCCAGGTGAGGAATGTTGGGAGGCGGACCCAGACCACATCCTCCAGACGCAGGAGGTCGGAGCGAAAAATCACACGAATGGTGGTGGTAGTCGTAGCAGTGTTCGTTTTCTGTTGGCTACCATTCTATGCCCTCAACATCTTAAACCTGCTCGTGGTCCTGCCCGGAGACTTCAGGGGGCTCTACTATTTTGTTGTCGTGCTTTCATATGCAAATAGCTGCGCCAACCCCATACTGTATGGTTTTCTGTCAGACAACTTCAAGAGAGGCTTCAGGAAGGCCTTGTGCCGCGCTTCACGCAAGGTGAAGAACAATGAAAAGGCTGGCACCGAGGTACAGCGGCCGACGGAGGAGTGGGGCGGCATCGTACTCCTGTCGCAGAAGAGAATCACCAACATGCATGGGAAATATTGTGGTGAAAATGATGTACTGGAGGAAGTAGTTGGAGCAGAGGGAGGCTTGCAAATGAGAGAAAGGAGCAGATTGTCACATAAAGGACAAAACTCCAAAGCAGAAGATGATGGTACATCCCCTGTTATACAGGAAGCTAATCCTGAACTGACTCCAGGTGATGATGCTCTTGAGATAGCTCATTGTAAGGCCAATAAATGTCAGAACAGGAACTCACAAACTGAAGAGGTCACAGACAAAAACTCTGTGCTCGAAATTAGCTATCTGTAAGAGTTGATGACAGGGCCTTCCATTTACAAGAATGGGGCCTCAGTACATTTACATTGTGCAATTCTTTAAAGTTTAGAGACTGTCTGTTTTGATGCAAACGTTTTTATACGTGGTGTAACTAACTTTGAGGTGTCAGCCCATCAAAATCTGAGATAGGACCTTCATTTAAATGTGTACAACATGTTGAAAGACCCTCATTTTGGGGAAACTGGTTGAAGTTTTTCAGTTATTGCTGCTGGCTTTTACTTTTTCCTGGCCTATTGCAGTATTATGATGTTTCTGAACATCTGGTCACCAGGCTGATGAAACTTCTCACCTTTATATGGGAAAGGCTTTATTACAGCATGTATTGCTAGTACTTTAAAGGTGATTTTAACTTTTAGACAAGGAACAACTTGTGCTGAAAGGCTTATACACTGTATGAATCATGTTCTCTGTGGTAGATAGCAGATAATGATTGACCTACTGTGAAATGGAACAAAAATGTCAAGTGTTCAGCTGCTAAGTCCTTTAACAGTAAGTATTCAATGTACGGACAAAATGAGCGTTTTGTGAAACAGCATGCAGATTGAACTGAGCATTGTTAAATATCAGGCATATATTTTCCCAAAAATCAACTAATTGCCATAATTTATGATGAAAGATATGTAGTAAGAGTAAAAGTGAGCCTCTAATACAGTCACTTAGTCTGTTTTCCTTCAGGTTGAAATGTTTTACATGATATTACAGTAGCATACCTTTAATGTTATGTTTAAATATCCTTTGTATGATTGTGCTGAGATAAAGGCGCTTAAATAATTAAGTGTTGATACATAATTAAGCTTTTAAAGCTTAATTGATACAGAAATGTTTACTTCATTATAGCCTGGATCAGTTAAATTATTTCAATGTAATGGTCAATATAGTAGTATTGTGTGAAATATGTATTTTATGAATTATTTAAAACTTATAGATCAAACCAAAATTAACATATTGGGTATAAAATATGTACTGGACATTCTGTGTGAATGAAACAAAATAGTGTTTTGTGTGTCGACATTGCGCTCAATAAATGGGAATACCTTGTGTTGTAAGCTTTGTCACTTTAACTACTTTTAAGCTGAGTGGGCCAACATTGAATATAACAAATGACAAAGTACAAAATAATTATTTTAGAAAAATGTATTTCACATTGCAGCACAAGAAGACAGCAATAAATCGTTTCCAACAGGTCAAAGCAGCAACTGTTTAATTTCGGAAACGAAAAAGATGCTGCCCTCTAGTGGTAAGAAAGCATATTAGGTCGATTGCTTGTTTTTTAATTTCACAATGATCACGTTCATCTATGTTTTCTACAGTTTGGTAACAGTTGCATTTTTGTTTATTTTTTTACATTTACCCATCCATCTATTTCTACTCAGGCACAACATCTCCTATCCACTTGAGGTAAGGTGGGTTGCCCTGCTCAATAGGCAGACTGATGACCTCGGCCACCTCGTAGGGATGGTTAGAGCTGGTGAGAAAAACAACCATTTCATTTACAGTCAACACATTGCACGACGCAGAACACATCAACACAAGTACTTAAGGTTGTACTCTTTGACTGCATAAACGATGGCAACTAATGGACCAGATAGAAGCCATAATTATCCTGTTAGATTTGACTGCATCAAACGGTCAAAATTTGACAAAAACTAAAAACCCACCGGACATATTCAGCAAGCGCAGGCACTCTGGAACTTCTTGTTTTGATCATCTAAATAGGAAAGACACGACGTCATATAGATTTTATAAAAACATGCTCTATATTGGATTTTGGACACAAACGTTAACGGTGTCAAACTGCTGAGCATGAGCTAATAACAAATGAATAAAGTTTGTCCAGCTGTTTTTTTGTTGAGCAGAAAATATTAGCAAATTGTACTGTAACTGATTGTTTTTTTAATCTGTTACAGTACATGGATTAAATACATACAGTATAAATATATTAGACATATTAAAACTAGTGTAGCTAGGGTTTTATCTAGCTTCTGAACACATTAGGATCCACTTCAGATGACTTTGAAACCATCTGTACTACACCATCCTCCATTTACTATACATAGCCTCATAAACACCAAAATGATGCATTTGGCTTTAAAATCAATTGCATGTGGAGATCAATCATGAACTAGTTTCCTTCTGTAGAAATAATCTGACATAAATAACATGCTGCCACAAGTTATTCACCAAGTGTGAGTTAAAACTTGATATTCTGCAGGAGAAGCCATTATGGAAGTGTTTTCATGACGCCTCATTAATCCGAACCCTAAGTGTAGTATAACAGATGTCTGATTTTGTAGACATTAAGAAATCAACTCTGACTTGTTATTTTTCTCATTATTGTGGCATTTAGCTAATAGAAATAATTTTGATGATTTTGGCTGACCTAAAACCAGAGAGGTTTGGTCAGATTTAACTTCTTTTTATCCATAAATAAGACCAAACCTCTCTGAAGTTTGGTCAGAGAAGTGGGTTTGAGATTAAGGTCACAATGTGTTATGTGTCTTCTTTTTCAGAGTGTGTAACCTTCTAGTTTAAACTGTATTTTATCACAAATTTTGTATCTTCAGATTTTAGATTACCACTTTCTTTCTTTTTTTCTAACCAACTAAATTTACTTTTGCAGTGATGTCCAAAATCTCTGTAGTTTTAAAACTCTGTGATGGTCTTTGGTGGTTGATTTCTAAACATTGCTATAGATCAATGTACTTAATGTGCTACAGTTTCAATTCCAGTGTGGATTTTAATAAGTCCGAGTCAGCACTCACCAGAAGTACTTCATTATCCTCTTCTATCTTTCCCTGCCATTCATATCTAGAAAAAGACATAAAGGACAAGGCCAAGATTATTTTTTTTAATCAATAGGGAGCAAAATATGTTACAAAAACGTCACTTTTATAGAAAACTTAAAGACAATGAGGTGAAAACTTACACCGATTTAATCGCTGGGACGATGTTCACACAAGCAGCCAGTTTCCTTTCCACAATCCCTCTGGGGGATAATTGAAAACAATAAGCAACTGTATACATTAAAGTTTAAATATTTAATATTACACATAAATATATATGTGAAAAAAATACAACATATTGTCAACTGCGTGACTAAAAGAGTTCAAGCTTTTTATCCATAAATAAGCACTATATCAAACTATTGAGGACAGTTTCATGAGTTACTGACTCAAACTACTTTTTTCTCTAATTATTAAATCAGACATTTATAGCCTGGGCTCACCTAGCCAAGTCTTTAGCTACAGTGTCATTTGGACAGGTGACGAAAGCAGCAGAGTGTGTTCCCGACATGTACGTCTCGGATGCCATGGAGAACGCTCGCAGTCCAACAGTCCTCAGCAGCTGGAACATAAACACACTCAGGAGCGCCGTCTGAAATACCCAAACACACACAGCCAGGAATAAGTAGAGCCCCACTTAAAGATTGATTATTACTATTGTCCTGCAGCATGACTCAAGTGGGTTTAATATTAAGGTCACAAACTGAAGGTTAGACATTCTTCTTCTAGACCACAGGTGTGAAACTCCAGTCCTCGAGGGCCGCTGTCCTGCAGTTTTTAGATGTGCCACAGGTACAAAACACTGGGATGAAATGACTTAATTACCTCCTCCTTGTGTAGATCAGTTCTCCAGAGCCTTAATGACCTAATTATTCTATTCAGGTGTGGTGCAGCAGAGGCACATCTAAAAGTTGCAGGACAGCGGCCCTTGAGGACTGGAGTTTGACACCCCTGTTCTAGACCTTCTAGTAAAGCAGGTTTCGTTACGTAGAGAAAGTACTCCAGTTTAATAACTGATGCTTCAGTGTAAAGTGATATTTGCACTGCTTTCGATGTTCTGGGTTGTTTTGTCACTTCCTGGATGAGGTTTTGATATAATTCTGGTCAGCTAGCTACACCTGGAAAGATTTCCTATTCGATCATTTTGTGGATGTGGCTCTTAGTTGCTCGCATCCCTTCGGATGGCTTTGTAACCCTTTCCAGACTGATAGACGTCAGTAAGTTGGTTTCTAGTCTACTCTTGAATTTCTTTAGCCTGAGTCATTAAGTGTTAGTATTTGAGCTCTTTAGCCTACTTCATGCTTTCAGAAAGGTTATAAGTAATTTCTAAGGGTGCACAAAGAAACTGGCCCCACTTTTTTTTTGTTACTATTATTTTTTGGGATATTGATCGATCCCTACATGAGTAACCAATTTTATAGTATTATAAGTTACAGTAAATATAGTGACTTTGTGAACAAAACCTGTATTAACAAAAATAGAAATCAACAAATCAGGCTTTTTAAAGATCGATGTAATTTCTTAATTCTAAAGGTCAAATTTCTCACCTAACACGGGGTCACGTTTTCATTTAAAACTGCTTTGGTTTCAACAGCTTTTTATCCAATATATGAAATCACCATTTAAAACCTGTTTTAGTATTTACACAGACAATCTCTGTCTAATATTAAAATCTGCTTGAGGATCCAAACTATTTCAATGTTATGGAGCCTGGGCTCCATACAATGTGGCAAAAAGACAAAAAAAAGAACAACATGGAGAGCAAATACGTCTTCAGCTCACCACATGACGTAATTCATGTATGCGTTCAATAAAAGCTAAAAGGTCACAATTAGTCCATTCTCACCAAAATCAGAGCCTTTAAGGATCCACTCTGGAATGTCTCTGCGCCGGGCGCTCCACTGCGCATCACCTGTGTACATAGTAACACTTTTCACACGCACGTTTCTTGTATCACAATCTTGTTTTATTTGCTAATGCGTACTTTCTCAAACCGATTATTTCCGACAGTAGTACAAGAAATGAGTTGTCAATCTATGTGACTGCTCAGGTCTTGGGTCCATTCACTCCCATTTACGTCTCATTCATAACGCTTGAAACGGAGTTTTGTCGCTTCACAAGCCTGAAGCTTGAAGCGAACCACAGCGGTCAGTACTACATATTCATGAGGTCGAAAACTACAACACAATACATGAAAAGGGCGCTAATTTTAGACTTACAATCGCTGCATATTAACCCAAAATCAGTAGGATTCAAATATGACACGCAGGCGCAAGACGTAAGATAAACAGTTCAACAAAAAAAAAAAAAACACCGACGACAACAAGTCAGAGAGAAACTAGAGGACACCGCAGCACCACATTCATACTTTTCAGAACACGAAACATGTTTTAAATATATTTTTTTTCCTGTTTTTCTTGAGCAACTTTACCTTACGACAGTGCCACTGTCCCCCTTTCTCGCTGCCGCAAATTGTGACAGTGGTATGTTTGTGAAACTGTCGTAAATCAGCCGTAACCTGCTCTCTCTGTAAAAGCTATTTTCACATCAAGGAAAATAAGAAGTTTTAAACATTTAAATTATTTAAAAGTGAACGTGATTTTTTTTAAGCTCAATGACGTATGACGGTATATATTGTGTTTATGTATAGTTTGGCGACATAAAGTGTCCCTGCATAAGGCAACATAACGAGATGGATGGATGGATAGAATAACTAAAAGCTTTACACCATGTATAAAAACTAGGCAATATGATTGGATTGAATTTAACATTTTTTTCCTTTTTGTGATGCCTAATTACAATTTATTAATAGCAAAAATGGCATATTTTGCCTTACATTATTTTCACAGTTTTAATATTTGCTTAGTCATAATTATTAGACTATTTTTATGATTAAAAAAATTGGTTTCCATTTATGCCATTCAATAAACAATATGATTGCTTTAAAGGAATAATGTTAAAGACAGAATCAGGAAATTGATTTGAAATGGTTGACACAAAAATGCACATTTTAAACAGTGACACAAAATCTACTAATAACTGATGAAACTTGCCTCTGGCCAGGTTTGTTTAGAAGTACTCAAAGAAATATAAGAAGTATTAAAAAAATTACAAGAGAAAACCAACACTTCAGCAAACGGCCTCAAGATGGCAGCTTTTACTCAAAGATTTCTATCTTTTTTATTTTATTTTATTCTTTATTTTTTTTAATAATCATGATGTCCTTTATGGTAGCTTGCTTATATCAGTTATATTCCTATAGATACGGTGAACAGGTTTCTGTTTTGAAGTGTTCCACAGCGTCACGCATCCAAAACAATTTATTTGCAGTTGTGGATTTGCTCCTGCTCCTAAAAGCGACAGCCTGAGCGAATTCGCCCACGCTGCCCTGTCTTTGGCTTCATCCTTGATTAAAGAAGAAGACAAGCATTGCACCTACACTGGTGTTTACACACACACACACACACACACACTGGCATACGCACAAACATTTCATATGAACACTTGTTAGAAGACAGGCCTGAGCTGCAGCTGATGTAAGAAGTGAACCAGGAACTGCTGGACACACATGAAGACGAAGCGGGGAGCGTTAGATGAGCTCGTCAGGGTTTTGCAACGAGGAGCATTGGTGGTGGTGGTGGTGGTGAAGATGGTGGGTGGGTGGGGTAGATTTGTTCCCATGGAAACTGTGCAGTCAGCACATCTGTACGGCTTATGCGCTGTCCTTTCCTATTGGAATCCTGCGGCCTCTCGCCACCTCAACCGGACATGACAGCGTGCTCTCACATGCAAAAGAAAAAAAAGAATGATAATAAAAGAGCAAACACAAACTGTCAATCCACGCATATTCTCGCCAAGAAAGCATCCCTTAACTTGGCGCTTCGAATCCGGAGGATGTTTCTTTTACAAATTGAAACCGCGCCTGTGTGCATTTATTATAGAAATATAGCAAAGAGACCCAAACTGCCAGACTCTGTTCCTCCAGCAGGCTTTCTCTCTCATTTTGCTCCTGTCCATCTCCTTCTTCCACCTCTCTCTTTTGCCCCTTCTGCCTGAAAGCATGAGGAGAATCAATATGTTTTCAATTTGCAGCAGAGCCTTCCTCCTCTGCATTCTAATAAGGCTTGACTAGCCCTTTCACTTCCGGAGAGAGACGGACGAAGAAACAGAGAGAGAGAGAGAGAGACCAGGAGTAGGTGAGGCCAGACTTCAACTAAGGGACGTTGAAGCCGAGTTGTCAACTTCCGTTTCGTAAAAACATGGCAATTTCGAAAAGGTTATAGCACCAAAAAAAGATTTGGTTCTATGGATGAGGTGTTCTTTTTTTGGCATTATCGAAATTGATTTCTTTTGGAAAACTGCAATGGAAACGCTTTCTTTTTTGCGACACACGAGTCACATGATCAACAACAGGATGTTACTACTGGCGGAAAAGACGAAGAAGACAGGAAGTAGTCAGAGGACCATGGCGTGACATGTTTTTAATTATTTATTGTGTGAACAATTTGATTCTCATGTGATTTTAATGTAGTTTCTAATTTAATGGAAATGGCGCAATTGCAAATTTGTTAGGCTTTTTTTTATATCGACAAGGTTTTGCATTTGTAATGGAAAACGTACAAAAGCAGCTACCGTCCCCTTCTTTACAAGATAGCACATTAAAACAAGAGGCTTTTCTTCTTCTTTAGTTGCATCACATAAATTCATCACAGGATTATTTAGAAATTTTGTGCTATATTTGTGTTTTAAAGCTTTGCTGTCAAGTCAAAACAGTGGTCCACACGTTGTTGTTTTAATGACGGTTAAAAAAACGGAAACAACATAAAGGTGAATACGGAAATTCTAAATAAGTATAGCAGGAAGTGATTTTATTTTGAAAAGTGTCTCGATAATGACTGTGGTTTATGGAGAACAATATGGTGTTAGTACATAAAAAAATTGAAGGGAGTTAGTTTAAAGAAACTAGGTGTTCAATTTAAATGAAGTTTTAAAGTAAAAAGATGATTGTGGAGAATATTAGTAGTTAAAAAGTTGCCGAACTAAATATCATACATGCTCAGTTAGATCCTTAGAAATTATTGGTGGATATTGATGCCTAACTATGAGCAAATTCCTTTTAACTTACCTTTATGTTCATTATGATTTTACAAGAGCTTGTAACAAAGTTAATGGTGGGCATTTATATGGATATTGCCTATTCCTTACAATACTCCACTGTCGAAATGGCAAATTAACCTGTCATGATTAACTTAGACAATCTGCATCTGATTCACTCTGAGCAGCACTGGATTGTGCTTCTCTTAATAAGAGAGGGAAATAACACAGGGAAATCCTAAATTATATATTTGCCAGGAAGATCAAAATGTTAGAAATAATGTACCACCAATCATCCACAGGCAGCTGCAGGCTTCTGACTCTGAGGCGTGATTGGGATCTGTTCAACTGAAGGTCAGACAGATGTGTCTGCACAGCGGAAACAAGGCAAAAGGAAAGCAGAGGAAGGAAAGGAAATTAGAAAAGACAAGACAACAGAACAGAAACAGAAAGGAAATAAAACAAAAACAGAGAGAAAAAGAAGGAAGGGAAAGAAAAGAAAAAGGCTGAATTAAGGCAGATTTCTGTCTTGGTTTGTGAGAAGCCCAGAAATATGCATATGTGACATCAAAACAAACCAAAATACATTATTCCCTTAGATTGGGAAGGAGCTCACCTTAGAGATCAGAGTTTCAGAGACAATCCACCAGAGAAAGTAAAAGGTAAAAACAGTCAGTCCAGTTTTGTTCAAAACGTTTCGTCACACAGGACAAATTGTCAACTCAAAAGTACTCAAGGGCCAAGACACACACACACACACACACACACACACACATATCTGGAAAGAAACCACTGCACTGAATCCCATTGAAAACCTCCTGGTTATTCCACCAAATACTGTTTCCTGAACTCTTTAGTGTTGTTTCTAAATGAATGTCAACTTGTTTTCTTTGCGTTATTTGAGGTCTGAAAGCTCTGCATCTTTTTTTGTTATTTTGACCATTTCTCATTTACTGCAAATAAATACTAAATTTTTGCTTGGAATTTCAGAGACATGTTGTCAGTAGTTCATAGAATAAAAGAACAATCTTCATTTTACTCAAACATAAACCTGTAAAGAGTAATATGAGAGAAACTGATCATTTTGCAGTGATTTCTTTAATTTTTTTCCAGAGCTATACATCATATATATTATAATAAAATATATTATATAATATAATAATAAAATTTATATAATGTCTATAGCATATATATATATATTCATATTTATATATATATTTACAGAGCTGTAAAAATATCTAAATATATTTATACTGTTAGTACCTATTATTTTAGCTTTTAAATAGAAAACTAAAATATATTAAAAAGTTGAGATTGTGAATTTATTCGACTTGTTCAACAATGTGTGAAAGATGCAATGTTTTAATTAAACCAAGAAAATAGAAAATGGAAATAACTGTAGATCCAAAACTTTAAAAGAGATTTTAAAAAATGTGGTTGACTCTCAGCAACAAGATGAGGATTTTGATCGTTCTTTTCCTTGAAAACACTTGTATTTATGCAAGTTTATAACATTAAATAAAAGCTGATTTGGGTAAACTTTTGAGTCAAAGTTATTGGATAGATGTAGTCTTATTTACTTCCAATGTAAAGAGAAGTCAGTGGTGTGGTTATCAACAAACAGATACTTTTGTTGTACCTAACATTTTCCATCATAAGATTTTGATTTGATTTAGAGGTTTCCTAACGTAAAGCGATACAGAAACAATCCTGCATTTAAAAAAAAAAAAAGAGTCCTGATAGAGAATCGTTCCAGTTTTCTGCTTTGTATAAATCTGACTGAATGCTCTCCGTATCTGACCTAGTTAAATTCATTGTGCAGCCTTCCTGCCTTCTTACAGATGCCCTAATTTCGCAACGTGCGCTAAAAAGTAAATGTATAAATGATTGGACTAGGCGCTCCCACAGATAATGAGAACAAAGGAAAAACGGGGAAGAATGGGCTGCAATGGGCTTAATTAGATTTCTTTTTTTCCCCCAACACTATACAGGTCTGATTCTAAACCACCACAAAGAGCAGGGTGCCTTACTGAAAAGTTTGTTTTAAATATTAAGAATATATTAAATTATAAAAAATGGCTTTATTTGTTTTTACTCCAACAACAAGTCCTTTACGTTTGCGTTAATTTATTTATTTTTTACATATTTCTTGCTACAGTATGGTATGAGACAGATAATCTGAGAAAAAAAAATATCGAGCTCCTCTGCCTTCTCCCAATTTTAGCTAAAAACAACCAATCAGAGCCAGGAGGCGGGTCTTAGCGCTGTCCATCACCTCCATGATGCCTAGGCTTCAACTAACAGCCCGTTGTTGAATCAGCATGAGCACAAATGACGACAGATAAACGGTTCTCCTGTAACGGTGAGTTGTTTCTCTGCCACATTTAGCATGATATACATGAGATTGATTGACACCGTTAAGACCTGCCTCCTGGCTCTGATTGGTTATTTTTGATGCATTTCAGAAGGCAACAGTAGCTCAGGGAGGAGGTGAATGAGATCGATGTTTTCGCAAACTGTCTCATAACATATCGTCATGATATGGTGACAGTTTTAAAAAATATGGAGAAAAAACCATATTTTTATGAAAGTTACATAATGCACCTTTAACTAGCAGTTTCTGATCAATTCGAGTAAAAATAATAAAACACACGTGTCCACTTTGGATTATGAAATAAAGTTAATTTGCTTCCTTGGATATGTAATCCTTACATATCCAAACCTGTGCAGTTCTGCTCCCTCTCCGCAGTTTTTATACCAAACTGCCGTCTCTATCTGTCTGGTTTTCACTTTGCTGGTGGCAACGAAGCTTAGACGAAATGGGGGGGGGGCTTTTGAAGTAGGCCAGTTTGCAGCGGGTAACGCCGAGTCACTCATGCAAACTTTAGATTCCCGATGAGAGCGCGAGGAACAGGACACCCTGGTTCGTCCTCGGGCGTCAAGAGGCCCAGGAAGGAGGAAAAGGGCGTTTGTGCGAAAACAAGGCGGTGGAAGGCAAGACCGAAATGTGACCAAAAGAGAGAACAAAGACGGATGAAACGGCGGTGGGAGAAGAGAGAGGAGCAGCGGTGACCTAAATAAGACGGGTGCAAACAGGTCTCCTGTATGAGAGCTGTTGAAATACTCATAGACCTGCATAAATTAAGCACTTTAAATCTAAAATGCAGAGCAGCTGCTCCTGCTCAGAGCTCACGCTGCACCTCCTTTCCACTGACTGTCTCCTCTTTTCCCAGTAAAATGCCACTCAGGCCTAAAAAAAAAGAGGGTCTGTCCTCACTGACTTTCAGCTCCATGGACTGACAGACGTAGCACGCACAGCTCATTTTCCTAGCCAATGCTAGTTAGTAAACGGCAGCCAAAAAGGTATTTTTTATATTTCTAGAGGACGTCAGAGGTCAAGACATGACGAGCGTGTACAAAACAACAAATAGGATCAAAGAACATTTGTTCATGATGAATTTTGTGAGCAGGCTTGACTCAGTAGCTGCATTTCCATTAACCATAGAGTAGAAATTATGAAAATAAATGTGCTTTTTGGATAAAGAAAACATAAAGTTCTAGGATGAAGTGTTTTTGTGTCCCACAAAGCTGCGACGGAAACGCTTTTCCTCGCATCACACGAGTCGCGTGTTCGACAACCGCATGGCTACTGGGGAATTTTTCTGCCATAATCCAAGAGCAACACATTTTCATTTTGAAAGCAGGACTTCATGTCTCTCTTCTCAAAACTGGTAACGCTTGTACTCAAAACGTCTCCTGGCGCTCAGTCTTAGTCTCTGCTTGCTTACGAAACAATCTCTGCTTGCTTCTGGAACAAAAATGCACCGTTGCCTGGCAACCTCTCAGCCAGTAGAATAAAAGTGTAGTACTGGGTGCGTTTGTGGCTGTGCCCGTGTGCTACTATGGATTGTAGCAACGTGCGCCGCACACTGGATGTAGGGACTTGGTTGGGTGAACAAACTCCTGCCTACAATCAGAATTTCAGAAACTCCTGCCTGATACTGTTAGCGATCAGTAGCACCTTTAGCAGATGTTTAGTGTAACATGGAGCAGGAAGCTGGGGCTGTTGTTTCTCCCTAGGTCCAGTGGGTGGCGCAAGTTGCTACAATCCATAGTAGCACCAGCTGTGGCTCCACCAGAGCTCTCAAAGCGTTGCGCAGTTCATAAAAGTTTTGTGTCACTGTAAAATGTTGAATCCACAACTTTCCTGTAAAATCTGCAGTTACAGTAAGTGAGGCAAATGAGAAGCAGACATGATGCTTCGCATTTCTACCTCACATGCTCTTTTGCGGTTCTAATTTGTTTGTGGCATCGTGCAGAAGCAAAGTGCCAACTTGTTCACAACAAAAGGAGAAATGCCATTTGGGTAAAGCTGTGCACAACTGTGAGCAATATCAGCTGATGACGTTGGTGATGAGCGAGAAACTGCTGGGAGTCGTTCTAGAAAGAATGAGGGGAAAAAATAACATACAGTTGTCGGATTTTGAGAACCAGTCCAACATTTTGGCTTATAGTGACTCAAGCAATGAAATGACGACTATTAGTTTTATTTTAAATTGATATAGTTCATTTTAACTGACAGAATATAAGCAAATGATGCAAACAAACAAAAAAAACAGCATGGAAACAACTGAGACATGTCCAAAAGGATTCATAATCTGTTGGAAGGAATGAGAAACTGCTTCTATGACGAACACAAATGACTAAAGTAATAATTGTACTGGAGGTTTAACTAACAGCTTTGGGAATCTAAATCTGTATCAGAGAAATTTAAATTTAAAGCACCGGCCCTGGACACACAGGTCTGGGAAAAATGAAGACACAGCAGCTGCAAATGATCAGTTTCTATAATTTTACTTTTTACAGGTCTATGTTTGAGTAAAATGAGGATTGTTCTTTTATTCGGTGAACTACTAACAACATGTCTCTGAAATTCCAAGCAAAAATTTAGTATTTATTTGCAGAAAATTAGAAATGGTTAAAATAATGAAAAAGATGCGTCAAATAATGCAAAGAAAACAAGTTGATATTCATTTAGAAGCAACAACACTAATGTTTTAACTCAGGAAGAGTTAAAATCAATATTTGGTGGAATAACCAGGAGGTTCTCGATGGGGTTCAGTGCAGTGGCCGCTTAAACGTTTCCAGAGCTGTAGATATAAAGATATAGACACAGATGTTCTGTAGATCGAGACCGCTGGTTGTATTTGTTTGGTTTATCGATGTTCTGTTTGACATTCGATCCTCAGTTTGATTTCAGATGCAGAGTTTTGTTTGTTTTTTCCTACGCAGACTAGAAGGTCAAAACTAGGCAGGCGCAACAGTTGGAAAGTCACACGTATGTTTCCTCTGTTTTCCATCAGAAAAGTGCTAGAAAAACAAATTTCGATTCAAGGCAAATTTCAAGACTTCGATTCTCTCAAGTGGACAAAGAGATTTCAAAGACCTGAATAAACGAACACAGAGGAAAAACTAAATCCCGCGACAATGTGGCGGCGGTCATGATGAAGGGATTTGCTGCGCTTCTCCTCTCATCTCTGGCCGTCAGTAACCAGAGTGCAGCAGGGACTTGAGGCTGTGGCTGGATGAGAGGAGGAGGAGGAGGAGGAGGAGTCGAAGTCGAGCAGAATGTTAAACATGTCCTCTAGACCCCGGAGGAAGAGGAACACCAGCCAATATGGAGACCGTTTCCCCCCCAACCACAGCCGCATAAACGGCTCCGGCTGTGTCGTTCTGCGTCACTGGATTCCAGGAGCTGTTAATACTTGTCGCTCTCCGTGCGTCGGCTGCGGCCCGTCGAGCCGTCCGGGGCCCTAATTGCAATTCAGTCGGTGCGTGAAATTTCATTAGGCTAAATGATTTGCGTCATTCAATTAGGTAAGTCTCGTTCGACAACAGTTCAGTCTCCTTTAAGAAGAAAAAAACCCAGAATGAATAATTCAATTTCTAATAATCGCTTTGTCTTTAGGACAGTTCTACTTGGTTAAAAATAAAGCATGCAAAGAATAGATATGCAACTAGAAACTTGCGTTGCTTTTTCATTTATTATGAGGAATTAACTTAAAGGGTAAAAACACTGGAGCGTTGACAGAGAAAAACTGTAAACAAAAACTACAAGTTAGGATATTATAAGGATTAATCCAACTTGTTCTTTTTGGAACAGAAAAGAACAAAAAAAAAGTTTATTAGGAATGAATCTGGTTGTTTGAGTTGAAAACGTCAAATTATTTTTAGCTAAAAATGCAACACACAATGTGGAGGATGAAACACCGGAGGTGACCTCGAACACATCATCCCCCACAGTGGGATGAAACATGTTGATGGCAGCGTTTTAAATTAAACGATGCATGGTGATAATAGAACATTATTACATTAGAAAGTAAGATGGAGGGTAATCATCGAAGAAAGTTTGTCGGAGAGCGCAGAACGCCCGAGACGGTGGCAGGAGTCCACCGTCCATCGAGACAACATGACGAATTCTGCAGCACCAAAATGAAATAGTTTAGAGCAAATCATGTCATTTGTTGGAATGTCCCAGTCAAAGTACAGAGCTATATTAAGAGGTTTTAGTTCTAGGTGGGGCTGCACAGTGGCGCAGTTGGTAGCACTGTTGCCTTGCAGCAAGAAGGTCCTGGGTTCGATTCCCGGCCGGGGTCTTTCTGCATGGAGTTTGCATGTTCTCCCTGTGCATGCGTGGGTTCTCTCTGGGTACTCCGGCTTCCTCCCACAGTCCAAAAACATGACTGTTAGGTTAATTGGTCTATCTAAATTCTCCCTAGGTGTGTGTTTGTGTGTGAATGGTTGTTTGTCCTGTATGTCTTTGTGTTGCCCTGCGACAGACTGGCGACCTGTCCAGGGTGTACCCCGCCTCCCGCCTGGAACGTAGCTGGAGATGGGCACCAGCAACCCTCCCGACCCCATTAGGGACAAGGGTGCACAGAAAATGGATGGATGGATGGATAGTTCTAGGTGTCCAGAGCTGCTACAGAGATCTGTTTTATAACTCGTTTCTCTTTGTGGTTCTTAAGCTTGAAATGATCATGGATATGCAAACACCCTGTTTGTCTTTTATAACTTCCTCTGATAGACACTTTGCCTCTATCACAGTTTCTATCTGGTGGATAAATTGCGTTGGATTGCGTTACGTTGGTGAGAGCTGCATTTTTATTCATGGTGTTCCAATATGGTTTTTTCCCCCCTTCTTTTTTTGTAAGAACCGAAATGTTATAAATTTGTAGTTTTGATCAAAACCATTATTTTTGCCCAGAATGTTCAGCAAATATCAACAAAATCATTAAATAATGAAACATTTTAGCCAAGTATAAACTACTCTGAACATCAACAGTGCGTCTTCAGACAGAGGGTTCTTTAGAACCACTGCAACATGGACTGCTGCAGTAGCATCTGCGAGTCTTTGAAGAAAATTAAATCTGCCTCCATGATCGGTGAACTGTTTTTGAAGCGATTATGGAATGATCGGCCAATATCTTTGCGTTTGCGTGTCTTGTTTCTGTGTCTCTGCTTATCCGTAGGAACATGTGGCAACAGTGCAGCCTATCAAAAGAGGGAGACAAGCTGCCAGGATCCCACCGACTGCAGGAGCTGTCCGCTTCAGCAGCACCAACAAGCAGCAGCAGCATAAAACGGTTAAAACGAAACGAAACATGTCATTTTCTGCCAATTCTCTCAATAGAAATTTGCTTAAAAGTGACCAACATTAAAAACAGAGTGCAGAAAGCTCCCTAAAAAAAACTTTAAAACCTCAACAAAAAAAACCAAGTTGTGTTTTTAAGTAAATTAGCTTCAAGATCAGCCCAAACAACAACATGCTATGAATCTGCGTGTAGCTGTGACAGCGTAAAGGTTTGCTGTCGAGTGGCTGTGAAACAGAAGAGCGTGTCAGACGTACAGACCACGGATCGGTGACTTTTACGGCCTCGTACATCTGCTTCAGTTCCCAGCCGTCAGAGCCTCTGACCGCTCAGTCAGGTGTTTTACGATTGCCGCTCCCCGCCTTTCATTAAACATGTCTCCCTTTCCCCTTCCCCGGGAAATTATAATACACAGCAGCCTGCGAGAAAAAAATAAATAAATCATAACCTCTGATAACAAGGTCACACCTTATTGGGTCAGACGTTAGGAGTCACACAGGCAGCAGGGAAAGGGAAGCTATGGGAGCTAACATGGAAGAGGCCAAAGGGCGCCTGGTTTGTGGAGCGTCCAGCTCGCTTAACAATCCATGTACAACAATCAACATTGAGGCCCATAAAAAGTAACAATTTGCAATCCGATGCAAACGGATCCAATACAACTTATGTTACACGTTTAGCACATTTCAGACAGAACCTTAATTGTCAAGTTTTCTCAAAGATTCCTATTAGGATACAGATCTGGACTTTGACTATGCCGTTCTAGCATGTGGGTCAATCAAAACTGCCTGCTGTATCTCTGGTTGTATTTTCAGAGATAACTCTACGCCCCAGTTCAGGCAGTGCTGGGTGAATCGATCCAAAATATTGATAATATAGATACCAAATTGGTATCAGAGCGACACTAACATAAGACCGGTGCTTAAGTTTCAAATTCCCTCTTAAAATGTTATTTTGTTTTTGTGTCGTAGTTTCGCAACTCTACCTCAAAAAAATGCTTTTGGATTGTTGGATCACTTTTTTTTTTTTTTTTGCACTTTGCTTATTTAGAAAAAATGCAAACAAATTGTGTTATTAAAGTATTTTGTGGGAATCAATAAACTTTTAATTATTTTGTTCAATCGTAAAACAAAAATAAAAATAAAATAAAACACCTCAATGTCAGAAGTTTGATGATTATATCAAACTCAAAAATGTATTGTATCGGTGTCAGTATTGATGCTGGTAGTGATACCGATACTGGGTATTGTCTGATACCGATACTGGGCCTGGTATCGGACCGGTATCGAACTGATCTGTGCCAGGTGTTTTCAGTGTCATGTGCAATGTTAGTTTTCCCTTCACACAGAACTCTGTGTTGCTCTCGTGCTTCTTTTAAATATTTGCTTCGTCTGTTATGTCTCCACTGTGGCAAACTGAATTATTTTACTTGGCTAAAAAAAAAATTTCTTAGCACTTTTTCAGAAACCGCAGATTTGTGGAATGTCAAACTAGTGTTTGTCCTGCCAAAATACAATATTTACTGCTTGTTTCGTGTGTTGTGTTTTTATGGTGTAAGCCACTGTTTCTAAAACGTGCCATACAAATAAACGTGACTCTAAGACCTTCACACAACAGCTGCATACTTATGAACATTAAACCACATCCAGGTGCTCTCTATTTACTATTTAGATAACTTCTAAAGGCATTTTAGATTGAACTAGATTTAACTTAGAGCTGTCAGAGTTCAGTGGACCGCATCGGTATGCTTCTCTTATGTGCAAAAGAATTAAGAAAAAAATGATCTTCCTTTCAATTCGTGCTGCTTTGTCACTGAAGTTCCTGACGAAATATTCCGAAAGTTGTGGCTGTAAAATGGCCAAATGTGATTTTTTTCTTCTTCTTTTGGAAAGCAGGCTCGGTTTGACCTGAACGTCTGTATTTATTTGTTTATCTGTTGAGGGGAAGGTGGGGGCGCTTGTTTTTGCGTACAGCGCCGCTGCCGCCGCCGCTGCGCGCCGAACATCTTCCTCGCTTTCTCTCCGCTTCTTCCTCACTCTGTGGCGCTGTAGATTTTTTTTTTCATCCCCTGCTTCTAACCATAATCCGCCCCCTTCTCCTCACCCTCCTCCTCCTCCTCTTTCTCTTCTTCCTCCTCCTCCTCTCTTTTCTCCACTTCTATCTCAGCTCTCCGAAGAAGAGAAAGCAGGAAACCAAGGATTGATGTGTTGCTCTACTTGATCCCCCCATCCTCTCTCTCTCTCTCTCTCTCTCTCTCTCTCTCTCCTTCCGTCTCTCGCGCGCACACAAACGCGTCGCGCCACGCCAGCTCTTCCAAACCGGGGAAGAAGAAGAAGAAAAAAACGCGTTTTCGATAATGTTTCATCAATTTTACGGGATGACAGTTAGTGGCCGTCTCTGTGTCCTCTCGCTATTCTCCGGCTGGCCGTAACAGACAGCGCTGGGACTCGTTGTTTTCATGCGGGAAGAAGAGGCTCCGGGGCGCCGGGAAAGCTTCGCTCATCTCCACCGTGTTCTTCTCCAGCCGCGAGCGGCTGCATGACCGGTGATGCTCGGCCTCTCCGCCTGGATGCGCCCCTCTGTAACCGGTGTACCGTCGCTGCCGCTGCCCCGATCCCCTGACAGCAGGTTTCCGCTGTTGCCGGAGAAAGGTCTAGGGACCACATATGGAAACTGGGGATCGTAATTTCAGAACTAAACAGGCTGTTGTCAGATTTTTTTTCTTCTCCAAACTGTATTTTTCTTCTCTTTCGTTTATCTATCCTTTTTCTCTTTTCCTTCCTTTTTTTAGAGAGAGAGGGGCATCTCTTCCTTGTTTTTGTGCTCCATCATCTCTTAAGGAATGGGTTCCATGGCAGTCATGTTACTTGCTGATATTTTGCGTTATTTTTTCGTTTTGCCCTTGTTGTTTGATTAATGTTTGATTCGGCTACTTTGAATTTCTTTTAAGACATCTAGTGCTCATTTCCTCATACATCCCTGGCCCTGCCTGTCTGTCTTGCCTGCCTTCCATCGTCCCTCTTTCCCCATAATGTGTTATGTTACTGCTGGGTTATCCAAATCACGCTCGACATAAATCTATACAGTTTGCTTATCCTTTTGATCACACCAAATTAGTCTTGTGTCATTCTCCATTTGTGATCGCTGCTTCTGTTTCTTTCGGAGTTTGGGGGGGGGGGTTAATTTTGAAGGAAACCAGGCCGCCAACTGTGTTTGTCTTAACCACGCTCCACCGCCACTCCCCCCTAAATCCCTTTTCGGTATCAATTAATTCAAACTGGAACTGTGCGCGTCTGGGTGCTCATGCATGTACAGGTGTGTGCATGAAAGTTTGGGTCTGTAAGAAAGTCGGCGTACGCTGCGTGAGATCGTCTTCTCGTGCCACGTACGTTATCCCATTACCACATCATTAAAGCTGTGAGGACTGTAATGTATCTGATGCCTTCAGTTAGCTCAGAAAGCCAAAATTAGGTCTGAAGCAGCCAAAGTCCTCCATCCCCCCTCATTATCTTGGCCTTTTTCAGAGTTTGACATTCAGAGGCCTTCAAACTCAACAAAGTAGGCCCCGATCCCAGACCAGGTCTCTTGTGGAATCTGCTGAAACTCGTGTTTTTAGGTCAGCCTTTTTTTATTTCCGGAGTAGGGCAACTTACTGCCATCAGAAGTTCAGAATTTAGAGAACTTTACCTCTTAAGGCTGTTGCCGTCATTGCCAAAGGGTGTTTGACCCCCTTTTTGTCGGGTCAAACAGCTGGAAATCCACCCGAAACCTTAACCGTCTTCCGAATTTTTTATTTTGTTTTTCGTCTTTGTGCCGGTCCCCCCCCAAAAACCAACCATACGATTTCCCCCGAGCTCCCCTAACTCCCCCACCCCCCCAGCCGTCCCCCGCTACCGTCGTCCGCCCGACGCAGCCCACCCCCCGCTTTCCGAGCTGGCGTGGCGACGCAAACTCACAAATATTTACTTCCTGTACATCAAAAGGAAAGGGGGCTCCCCTTTCGTGGAATGTGGCAACATGGGTGTGTTTGACCGCGGAGTTCAGATGCTGCTGACCACAGTGGGCGCCTTTGCTGCCTTCAGCCTCATGACCATCGCTGTGGGGACGGACTACTGGCTGTACTCGCGCGGCGTCTGCAAGATCAAGAGCACCAACGAGAACGAGACGAGCAAGAAGAACGAGGAGGTTATGACGCACTCGGGCCTCTGGAGGACGTGCTGCCTAGAAGGTGAGTCAAAGACTTAAAGGTAGCCATGTATGTGTACACGGGAATATATGTAACCTCTATAGACACACATGCACAGACCTGCCAACAATGCCGCCGTGAGCAGATCAGTCCCTTCATGTCCACACTCATTTTCACATGGTCCTGCATTTGCACCTACATGCCTACACAGAAAATCACAAACCCACACTCTTCTGTATGTACTCTGCAATAATTTTCTGCAATATCTATCTATCTATCTATCTATCTATCTATCTATCTATCTATCTATCTATCTATCTATCTATCTATCATCAATATTCAAATAAGGTGTACGCTACACTCACATCTCCTTCATAAACCCATAAGTGGTACAAATTTCACGTCCTCTGCAGAAGTCAAGGACAATATAATGTTTTAGCTGACAAATGGACTCTTGATTTAGGTCTTAGAAAGGATGTTTGGTAACCTTGTTTTTTCTGGCATAGTGGAATTGGTTGCCTTGCAGCGTCAGTGCATATTTGCCCTACACAGGGCAGTTGTTTGCCTAACTGACTATTACATTGAAGGGACGGTGTACTGAATTTGGTTCGGGCAACAGAGTGATGATGTAAGGATCATTAAGTAATCAGGAAAGGATACAGGTTGGATAGCGGAGCAACAGTCACAACAACAGTTGCCTTGCAACAAGAAGGTGCTAGGTTTGGATACGAGTCCAACACAACGCTTTAGAAGAAGATTTATCATCGTTTAATGTCCGATGTCACCGGAGCTGAAGAAAAGCGAAATTCTGGCATTTTAAATGTTGGGGCTCACAAAGTTTGGATTGGCTGCTGCTTCCAATAGCCAGCCCGTGAAAGGTTAGCACCAGTCCCTCGGATCAGGTTTGGTCAGTGGACACACATGAACCTGCTGCTCTATGCTCTAGCACTAGTCCCTAGCACTGGAACCATTTCGGTGAAAAAAACCCCAACTACTGATGAATGAAACCCACAATCCTAATTTCAGCAATCTGGAGATAAATCAGCTGTGAACCAGCAGTTATTTGGTTATGACAGTTTAAAGGGCCACTGGAGACCCAATTATATATATTTCTTTTTTTTTTTTTTCCAAAAACATCTGACCTTCTGTAAGGGTTACATTCACACCAGCCCTGCTTAGTCCGCTTTAATCATCCTCTAGTTAGGAAGAGGGCTATCGCGCAGGGCATTCTGGGAAAAATACAACCAAAACAAATTTGTGAGTATAGTACTAGCTGGAGAAATGGCTCGTCATCTTTGGCTAAAGAAAAGTGAAATCCTACAACCGCTAAAATCTGAGGCTACTCCATTTCTGCTGACGTTTTATGAATAAGGAAGTTGCGCTTGTATCTTCTTCTAAGGTTTTTCTGTGGTTTTCTTCAGTGGTTTTTGGTGCAGCGCCGCCACAGGCGAGGGGGGTGAACTGGTTCTTCAGATGGTCTGAATTGTTTGGCATAGTGCTGCGTAAAAGAGAACCGCACCAGCTGAAAATGTAACAGATGTTGCAATTATGGTCCCCAGTCGAACCGAGTCTACCTGACTATCACGTGTGAAGACACAGTAAGGTTCAAAACTCAGGCAAAGGTAGAGGGTGCACCAGCTACCATTCTGGACACCTGAGATAGACATAAATGAGATAGACTGTGGCATAAGTTTGGCCGATTGTTCAGACATATGTTCAGTTAAGTTAGGAAAAAAAGAGAGCTCAAAGCATATGTGTCTTGCAGTGTGAGTTTGTTTGTGATTATACAATAGGGAAGCTGTGAAATGTCTCCTTAAGTGTGAAACAGATTTGACACAGTACATCGGCACACACACACACACGCACACACGCACACGCACACACACACACAGACTAGTCCTCTTCTATCTATCATCAGACTGAATCAGAACATACCAGGCCCCACATTCACCTGATTCACAAGACAAAGCCATGGGCTGATGACATAGATTTGTGGGATTTCTCTTCTCATGATTCATTTGGTCCTTTGTGTCTGTGGGAGATTTCCACAGGAATAGCTTTTGACTTTATTTTTGAATGAGGGTTTAAAATAGAGGGAAACCACCTTGCGTGTGGCGTATGTCATTGCTCATCTAGTGACATTTTCGGAGCTTTAATTGTGAATACTCAAAAACCTGCTTGCTTATTGAAATACAATCCTGTTAGTGTTTTAAAAGTCAGTCAGAACTTTTGAATAAGATAACATTTAAATCTATACTTTTCCCAGTTAAGGCTTTATTTTATGACACTTTATAGAAGATGAGAATTCCTGTATTTACGTAATACAATTCCAATGTATGCAACGTATTAATATACAGAGCGTGTTACAGAAAGTGGAAAGCTTCATTTTTAAAAATACAGTTCCTGCCTTTACATTGAACTATGTTTGAATTTTATTCAATATGTAACTCAGGCATGACTTAATATGGAAGGGTAAAGACAAAACAAATATTTAGATTATGTTTGTATTTGATAATTCATTTAATTGATAAACTATTCAAAAATGAAAAAAAAATAACATTGTTCTTTGATTTGTAAAGTAGTTGTGTCATTTGCTCTTAACTGGACAAATAAAGTTTTTGAGAAGTTTATTTGAAATCGTTAAGGAATTTGTAGTTGCAACATTCTTCATTATTTAGGTATATACAGTATAACTAAATAATGTATACATGTTTTTTTTTTCATTATGTCTACGGCTTTAATAAGTCGTAATATCAAAGACTACATGTTGGTTTCAACAATAAGATAGAGGTATAAATCTTATTGTTGTCAAAAAAAAAAAACAAACACACAATTTTGGAATTGTGTTGTTTCCATTAAATAAGAAACGCAATTAAAGTCACATGTGAAAAAGTTTGTTCATGTGATAAGTTATTAAAAGACAAGCCATCATCCTCCTAACACTTCCTGTCAGGTCGTTGATCCCGTAACTCGTGTGATGCAAACAACGTTTTCCCATGGCAGTTTTGCCGTATACACTAATTTCAAGACAGCCGAAAAATCCTAGCTCCAAAACGTTTTAAATCGAAAAACGTGTTGGTTTTTTTTCCTGAATTGCCGTGTTTCCATGAAGCAAATTTATTTTTGTAATTCCAATTTGGTCAATATAAATGCTGCTATTGTTACTTACTAAACAACTTCTCTTACTAAATAAGAACTATCCATCCATCCATTTTCTGTTCACCCTTTGTCCCTAATGGGGTCGGGAGGGTTGCTGGTGCCCATCTCCAGCTACGTTCCGGGCGAGAGGCGGGGTCACCTGGACAGGTCGCCAGTCTGTCGCAGGGCAACACAGAGACATACAGGACAAACAACCATTCACACACACACTCACACCTAGGAAGAATTTAGAGACACCAATTAACCTGACAGTCATGTTTTTGGACTGTGGGAGGAAGCCGGAGCACCTGGAGAAAACCCACGCATGCACAGGGAGAACATCCAAACTCCATGCAGAAAGACCTCCGGGAATCGAACCCAGGACCTTCTTGAACTAATAAGTTCAAGAACTAAATAACGTTAATTTTTTTTTTTTAATTTGAATTCAATTTAATTACACTGATTTCCCAGATTGCTAGGTCACATTGCTACATTAGTGACAATAAACTGCGTTAAAACTGTCTGAATGTTTTTAGGAATAGAAACCAACAAATGTTACTCGAGCCATACGACACCATGTTTATGTCCTCAGAAACATATACTGTAGTATGAAATCATGAACTATGCTAAACCACATCAAAAACATCAACACGTTTCCTTCAAGAGAAACTCTTATTTTCTTTGCAACGTGCCTTTACTTTGCACATTCTCGGCACACTTGGTGTCCTTGGCACCAGAGATTCGAAACGATTAAGAGCAGAGATTTTGAAAGATGTCCAGCTCGAACGCCTCGCCTCGCCATCGGAGCTACAGTTGCCATACAAACTGTGCGCCGAGGAGAGAGGAGCGAGAAGAAGAGACAGGAAAAGAAAAAAAAAAGAGAGAAAAAAAACTAAGCAGAAGCAGCTCTGGTTTGCTGTCACACGCCCTCAGGCATCTTATGCTATCTTTAACACGCAGGCCCACTTTCTATCTAACCTATCTCACTGCACCTTTTAACGTAATACATCGCAGCGTCGCTGCAATTTCCGCTTAATGCCGGGGACACGATGTACACAATGTGCAGATGCTGTTGAGAAGCAAGTTTTTGCTCGCGTCGTTACCTGTTGGCGCTGCAAAACTGGAAATATCTCCATTGACTCTGACATCTTGTTTTGTTTTGTTTTTTATGTGAAACTACATCGTTTTTATGCTTCAACTTGAATACAGATGTAAAATATAAAGTTCTGTCATAATATTAAAACGATCCCCCACCCATTACAGCTCTGACATTAGTTTTTTATTCCAGCCAACTCGTCCGGTAATTTTCCTGTCCTTACTGCCGAGTCTCATTATCTAAAGCCGCAGCTAGTGATATTCTAGGATTGTGCGATAACTAATTGCAGGGAATCAGATAACAAAAATAATCCCTTGGTTTAAAGAAAAAAAGAAAGAAAAACGATGCAGACTGTCAGTTTATCTAAAGCTCCAGTAAGAGTTTCAGTGGCTGGGGAGCACAAACGATCGGTAATCTGGTGATTGAAGTAATCCTGTTTAGAGAAAAATAAATCCACACGATCTCCTTCACCAAGACTCTGTCAGGAAGCTGTAATAGGTTGAAGGCCACTGTAGCAGGTAGAAACACAAATTATAATAACTGGAAATAATCGCGCTACAGTGCATCAAACACAAAGTTATCATTTTGACTACATTTTAATCCATTTTGGACAATTCCTGTTATCGTTCCCCTAGAACCTTTTGTAGCTTTTTCTTTTAATGTTAAAGTGTTATTTTATGTACCCACCTCTATCAAAATTTTAAACAGATTTAAGTTACTGAGGTGTGCAGTAACCTTGCTGCTGTTTTTTGATCTGGTGTGTATGTAGTCTACAGCTTTTTACATGACTTGTATGTGTATTTATTGTATATTTGGGTAGCTGCTGCTATGCCTCCTAGAGTTCATGACAACTTTCCTCCCGGGGATAATAAAGTATATTCTATTCTGTTTTATTATCGGTGAGGCGATGAGTTGACAGGGCTGGCTGAGTGAGGACGCACAGAATGTGGTTTGCTTACAGAGCACCTGGAAGCTAGGTAGCATGCCTGTTAGCATGTACGCTTTGAGCCGCCCAGGTTGACAGTAGACCACTGATTGTTTTCTGTTAATGTTCAAGACTTAAATTCCAGAAGGAAATTTCTTTCCACTGGACATGCATTACATACGTCTTCACATAAAGGATTGCTGTGGTTCGTGTTTTTAACTAGCTCCATAGCAACAAGCCTGAATCCAGGTGGACATGCTACCTGCATGTTGCTCCTGTCCTTCATTGTGTGTGAGACGTCATCAAGCCTGATGTGAAACATTGGCATTGGTTGAAGTTGAAACTCAGTTGCGATAGACGTTACCAGCACCGTTTGGCTAGTTCAGATGTTGGTTACCAAGGAGACTGAATACAGGCTGGTGGGAAGACATTAGTGCTGTGGGTGACTGGCTAGTTGTTCAAATGACCTATGGACAGAAAAAAAAAGTGTTTAGTTTTGGTTCATTTAAGGAATTGAAAAATAGTTTTTCAGTAACTTATCTGGGAAAATTGTCCATTTTCAATGACTGACTGATTCCTTCATTTACTTTCTGTTCGTAAAAAAAACCCAAACTACTCAGGGTGGAAAATTATAATTTTTTAAACTTTATGCTGGCAGGTGTTATTTTCTTTTTGTCATACAGTGATATTTTCTTATTATCAAACATTATCAAACACCCAAAACCTTTGTATGTTGATCATTTATTGCCACAGGTCATGTTGCACAAAATGTGGAATTTTACATAATTGTGACAATTGCAAAAATTCTCCTTTAATTGATATGTTTTCTGTTTATTCCACAATTAATCTACAAAAAAGATCCTTTAGCTTGTGCTGATACAGCGCATAGAGCATGACATTAACTTTATAACAGCTCATTTGAAGAACAAATGTGAAATGTAAATTAACCTCGTAAAATGCATCATTTTGTAAAATAACCACACGGATATCTCCAGTGTTGTATAAAGTACTGAAATCTCAGAGTCAAGTAAAAGTATAAGTACCTTCTCCAAAATATGACTTTGGTAAAAGTCCAAGTCACTGACTGAAATGTTACTTGAGTTAAAGTCTTAAAGTATCTGAAACTTCTTGTACTTAAGTATGGAAATTACTGTAAAAATGGATGTACTCAAGTAATGTAATGAAAAGTACAAGTAAAAAGTAAAACAAGGCAAATGCAGTTTGAATGACTTTTTTTTATATTTTGGTAAACTTGTCAAATACACTTAAAGTAATGTACACTACCAAGTGCAGGCAAAATTAAACCTGCTAATAGATATACCTGCAGGCATCATTTAGTTAAGAAAATTAGGTGCTTTACCTATAGCACAAGGTTAACTTAACCTGCTTTACAACTGAACCAGCTTCTTAGTATACCCTCCAGGACAGAAAATACAAAGTTTTTGTAAGCCTTAAGTTTTCCCTTCAAGTAAGGTCAGTGCTGAAAATGAGAAAAATAAATAGTACAGAAAATGCGGCCAACATGAAGAAAAAGATCTGTTACGATTACTCTACTTCACAAATCAGTGAACCAGTCAATGCTACAGTCAGTAGGTGGTGCACACAACTGGTCATTATGCAAAAGGAAAAAGAATTGGGAGGGAAATGCAGCTTATTGGCATCTCTGTAAACCTGGTTTTGAACTTGCATGCCTTTCCTATATTCGTTAAATTTAGTCTAAATTGCTATCGCTATGGCTTCTGTCCCCCTTGAACAGAGGAGTCTAGGTAGCCTGCTACAGTCAACATTAGGCCTAAGCTAAATACACCACGTATGGAACTGAAACAATGCCAAACAAAGTTCATTTATGGTCAACGTTTCACAATACAGTAGTGCCTAGTGACCAAGCTATAGTTACTGAAACAGGAGGATTATAACCATTTCATAAGACGTTACCTCGATGTGTTTCTTCAAGTTGGACGGGGAGTTTTTGTAAGATAGAATTTCCACATCTTTGGGCAGGAATAACATAAACTGCATGCGGTACGACGAATCTTTAACACCCACGAAAGAGTATATTGTGTTTAAATAAGGCCATGGGCTCTCATCACCAGCTGGTGGTTCCCCTGGAGCCGTGTCCGACGTAGTTGCAGTCGTTGTGGTCTCCGTCTCCTCCTCCATGTGGCTGCTGCTGATTGCGAGACTTGCTTTGTGTTTAATGGGAGAAGCGAAACAGGTGGATCCTATTAGTGGTGATGAACAAGCCCAGGCAAGCAGGCTACGGACTTTGTTCGGTAGCCTGCTTGCTACTTGCTAATCAGTAGGTGGGTCAAAACACTTTGTTTCTCTCTCTCGCTTTTTTGTAACGAGTAACTAAACCACACATTGAAAATGTATCGGAGTAAAAGTACGCAATTAAGTTCGGAAATATAGTGAAGTAAAAGTGAAAGTCATCAAAAATTTTCATACTCGAGAAAAGTATGAAGTACTCCAAAATATACTTAAGTAAAGTAGTGAAGTATTTTTACTTCGTTACTATACAACACTGGATATCTCCAATTACCCTAAGCTTCAGAATGAACAAAGTTCAAACTCTAAAAATAAGCAACACGCTGTTTGTGGCGTTTTTACAGAGAAAAGCCGGGTGAGGACATAAAAAGCCGTCGTTCCTCCTGCACAGGGAGGCGTGCGGCAGCATCAAGCGGGGCTCTGTGGGCGGTCTGCTGTTGATACTGTAATAGAAGTGACTGACAAGCCAAGGCAGCTGTCAAACTCAGTCGTCAATATGGCCCAACCACAGAGTTTCTTCACATGTTTCTCAATAAACAAACGACTGACTTTTAGATTATTTTTAACTTTTCGGCTTCGCCACAACAGTAAAGACGGCGAAGGCTCGAATTCAAAGAAAGCCAACTGGAAGACAGCAGGAAACCTCTTCCGTCCTCTTTTAACTCAAGACTTTATCATTTAGTGCCTGTCATAAGAAATGATTATAAGAAAATATACATTTTTATTTGTGAACTACTTTTCAGTTCACATTGGAAAAATTGGAGATCCAACTTAAAAATATATAGTTCATTTGTTACATGTAGATAAATTAAGTTTGTCAAATTGACTTTATGTTTGACAAACATGATAACTTAATAATCTTAATACATTTACTTGGATAAACTTAGTTTACTTTGTTAACTGATTTTTTTTTTAAAGTTGTCTTTTTTCAGTGTATAAACATTAAAATCAGGTTTTCGATGTCATGCAACACGTCACACATTAAATATTTGTTGGTTTTATTAAGTTTATTTTCTGAACAGAAAACGTTTCTCTTCTTCCAGGACACTTTTTCTGTTTTACTTTACTTAATTTTAACACATTTTTACCAGCTTGTCAAAATGTACCTGTCATTGTTCTACTTGTGACAAATCGAACTTCAGAGAAAATCTTGCTTCAGACCTAAAACCTCAGAGAAAACACAATAGACGACTGAAACACAACAAAGAAATGAATGAATGTCTTCCTTCATGCATAGATTCTAATCATTTGTTAGACCGCCTCTTGTTTTTGGCTCATATCTGCCCTAAAAAAATTAAAAACATTTATGCTTCCTATACATTTATTTCCATAAAAATCCCAGCTCTCACCTGACAGACCTCATATCGGACCGATCCCGCGTTAGAACAGCTACGCAGTCGGCTCCACTCGGATTCGCCCGGCTCGCCTGTCATGCTGGACGAATGGCTCCATGTTGGTGGTCCAGCTATTGAGGCTGGCTCCGGATTCTCAGTCTGTCGTGGGCTTTCCGTGATGAATCTTGCCCCGGGACTATCTCTCGTCCAAAGGCACAGACCGGATCGGCCCCGGGGAGCCGGGCCTTGACAGGTGGAACTCAGCAGGCTCTAAAAGCTGCCATTAATCTCCGTGACGGCAGCTTTGAGAGCGAAGTGAGGTGTGTTTGACAGAATATATGTTTCGGGGAAAGGAGCTGGTGTACCAGAGAGAACTGAGGATACATGTTCAAACTGGCTTTTCAGCAGCAGCTTCCAACAGAGGGGTTTTATTATCTTTGTATAGAATCCTGAATCGTTACCCAAAGACTAACTTTTATTATCTGGCATAGATGGAAGCTCGTGCATGTCAGTCATTGGGTCAGGTTTTTGGAATGTTAATGATCAATTTGGAAACAACTGACATAATTTGAAAACAGACTAAGATAAGATGTGGAGTCTAGTCCAGTTTAGAGAAACATTCTGCAGCCTCAGTGCCACTTCTACATCAGTGCCACTGCTAACAACCCCAGCAGTGTCGAAATGGTAACTTAAATCCATCTAATAAGACACCATGCAGGTGCTCAGTCTGCTCTGATGAAGATTCACTGACCTCAGCATGTCGGACGGTCAAAACCGAAAGTGAAACTGACAGCATGACCTACTTTCTGATTAATTTGGCCTATAATTACATGACCAAAAACATTTCATTTTCAGAGGGTCAGTTGAATCTTAACTATGAAAAGACCGTGACCTCACTGCTGAAGTACGTACCAATACTGATTTCCACACCCTGGATCAAAACATATGTTCACCATTTAAACCGAGAGTTCATAAAAATCAAATATTTGAAGGATGTGAAACGGATTTGATTTTCCAAAGAAATCTGCTTCGTTTCATCACATGTAGTCTTGACTGTGGCGCATCTCTCAACGTGGCAAAACATACATGGCAATGCAGGAAGACGGGTTTGACAGCAGCTGAAGTTTTCAGGCTTCGCCTTTCATTTTTTGCCTCATAAATTCAAATAAACGTAACATAAAGGTTGACTCTTATATGGAGGCACTTTAAATGAGTCAAACCATTAAAAATAAAATCTTTTGATGCTAACGGGACATAATTACACAGATATTCAGATAATCTCTTCAATAATAGGTAGTATTATCAGGTTGTGGGACCAGGTTAGACCTTTTCTTTCAAATAAAGGTTTAAAATATGCCATGAATTTTTAAGCTTGAATTTTTGTGATAATTTCAAGTATTTACTCTTAACTTTTAATGTTTTGGCTGTTTGTTTTGTTTTGTTTTATTTTGTTTTTACTAAACTCGCACTTAAAAACAACACCAACCTTTTTACCTGGACCTCCTACTTACCAAATTACTAGAGTTGCTCCCGGTTTCTGTCTGTAGCATTTGTCCTCTTTCACGGCGGTGGCGGCCACATGACACAGTGTAACTATGGCGATGCAGCAGTCTGTTGACAGCACAAGGCCGCCTGTCAAACGGACACCACGGTCTCTCAATCAAAGGGATTGTTTACGAGTGTGCACACACACCACCTGGGACTGACAAACACTTTGCTGTGCTCCGTGGGAGGGGATGTCAGTCACACACACACACACACACACACACACACACACACACACACACACACACACACACACACACACACAGGACATGTTTACATGCAGCATTAAAACATGCAGAAGAGACACAGAAACATGTCTGACAAACTAAGCTAACGAAAAAAATTTGTTTTTTTTGTTTGTTTTCATCTTTCCGTATTTTATTATTTAAAAGAAATATCCCAGATTATGACAATTTCTTTATTTTTAAATTTCTAGTGTAATCACTTCATTAAAAAAAAGAAAAATTTTGAATTAATTCTTTATAAAAGGAACTTATTTTGTGGAATTGTAATATAATAACCCATATTTACAAGTACGGTAATACTATTGTGTAAAATCGACTGTTTTGAGTTGTGCCTCATGTTATGATGTTATTCTTTTATCAAAAACACACCTGTTGTTTTGCTGTGATACCTTAATGTATGTTGGAGAAATCTTTGAATCTCCATGGCAACCTTTCAGCCGTACAAACCGCCTGGGTGGACCTAGCCCCATCTACGAGCTACAGTTTCCAAACTTCTGCTTTACAGAGCGCCCCTCACTGGCGACTCCCCCACTCTGCTCCTTCAGACTAGCCAGCAGCAATTAGCAAACACCTGGTGGAGCTGAGCATCTGCTGAGTTCATTATAGGAGATACTTCCCAGTGAAACACTGGTAAGAACATTAAAGGGCTAATAGAGGAGCCATGTTGGGATGACTTCCTGAAGGCGGAGTTTCAGAAAGAGTAGCAATTTTTAAAGAGACAGAGACCCAACTTCAAGGCATTAAATTATGAAGTCCAATTTCCTTTAAGTCATATTTGACAAGCATAGCATTTTTATGACAACTGAAAGTAACTTAGTTACTTGATTGTGATATAAAACGTGCCTGGAAAATACATAATGCTGCCCCTTTAAAACAAAGGAGAACGAGAGTGTTTTGTTGAATTTAACAAAACACTGTAATATTGCTATTACAGTTACTGGTGTTTTGGCTAGTTTGTTTCTTTGAAAACTAGTTTGTTGAGCAAATCTAATTTTTTAAATATGTTTTCTGTACGACCAAAAGCGTTCTGTGTTAACCCGTAAGAATGACATAAAAAGCTGCACAGGTGCATCTCCTCTGTTGCTGCTTGCTCTGCCGCAGATGCTCAGGTGTTTAGCCAACAGGACAGAGCTGTTAGCTGTTAGCTGTTAGCAGTGAGAACAGAAGCAACAGTGTGCCAGAGCGCTGTGGTTGGTATAATGTGCAGCCCAGCACACACACCAAGGAGAAAGTCCAAAGTGAAATGCTGAGTGAGATGCTGCATATCTGAGTTTCAAAAGTGAAAAGTTTTGATGTAAACTTTGTTTTTGTTGTTTGTAGTCTGCATTTTATGGGTTAGCCCCGCTGAACGCGCTCTACTTTATTCAGTGTGGAAAAGATAAAAATAATAACTAGCATCGCCTTGGAAGAAGCACCAGTTGGTGGTCATTTTTTTATTACCAGTTTTTGGTTGAAAAGTTAGCTGTTGAGTAAATAGGAAGTCACAAATAGGCCAAGTGAGAAACTGGAGCAGCAGCTCCCTACCGGGGGTTTGAGGCCACAAGATGATTATATCAATGTTAGAAGTAAGAGAACTTATCTTAATTATAAAAGCGTTATACTGTTCTGCTGTTTTCTTTTTTTTTATTCTATG